>NC_143255.1:18965000-20215000 GCF_984573655.1 Nuphar pumila | reverse complement strand
ATGGTTTTTATTGATTTGGAGAAGGCTTACGATAGAGTACCTAGAGACGTTCTCTGGTGGACAATGATGAAGAAAGGTGTTTCTCTCAAGTACATTAGTATAATTAAAGATATGTATGAAGGAGTAGTAACCAATGTCTGCACTTGTGGAGGGATGACAACCAATTTTCCTATAACAGTTGGGTTACATCAAGGATCTGCTTTAAGCCCTTTCCTATTTGCTATAGTGATGGATGAGCTTACGAGATAAATTCAAGAAAATGTGTCGTGGTGTATGTTGTTTGCTGATGATATTGTTTTGATTGATGAGTCTAGAGCTGGGGTTAATGCTAAGTTAGAATTATGGAGACAGACATTGGAAGCAAGAGGTTTTAAGTTGAGTAAGAGTAAGACAGAATACATGGAATGTCGATTTAGTAAGCAACGAAATAAAGATGGGAGTGTAGTGAAGCTTGGTGAGAAAGAAATACCGGTGGATGATTCTTTCAAATATTTGGGATCTATCATTCAAAAGTATGGAGAAATTGATGGAGATATAAATCATAGGATAAAGGTTGGGTGGATGAAATGGAAAAGTGCAACTGGAGTGTTGTGCGATCGTAGAATGCCATTGCGGTTGAAGGGAAAGTTTTATAGGACGACTATTAGGCCCGCTTTACTATATGGTACAGAATGTTGGGCTGCCAAGAGACATCATATTCAAAAAATGAGTGTAGCTGAGATGCGTATGCTGAGATGGATGTGTGGAAATACAATAAAAGATAAGATTCGGAACGAGGAGATACGTAAGAAGGTAGGCGTTGCACCCATTGAAAATAAGATGAGAGAGAATCGTTTACGGTGGTTTGGACATATTCGACGAAGGCCTAATGATGCTCCAATTAGAAGGATGGAGAAATGAGAAAATATATTAGTTAAAAGAGGTCCGGGTAGGCCTTGGAAGACATGGATGGAGGTGATAGGAAAGGATATGAATGCTTTGAACCTCACCGAGGACATGGCATTGGATAGAAATGAATGGAGGAGAAGGATTCATGTGGAAGACCCAGAATGATTTTCTTTGTTGGTTCATATCGCCGACCCCAATTGTTTTGGGATGAAGGCGTAGTTGTTGTTGTTTGTTGTTGATGTCACAGCGTCATATGCCTTGTCTGTGACCATGTTCACTTAAGATGGTATACACTGGTCTAGAACTTCCGACTCATCAATTCTCATGTCTATTCGAGAAACTCATGGTCAATGTAAAATTTTCATCTTAGCCTTTCTTTTCCGGAGCTTATGATTGGTAATTGATACACTAAATTTCTTTTGTACATGCTCTACGTAAGTAATGTAGAGCACGTCATCTGCCACAAATCTAAAAATCCATGGTCGTGTAAATTATTACTACTTAAAGTGCAGTTGTTTAGGCAACGCCATCCATCTGTCAAACCAAAATTGGGTGTTCCAGTTGCTTTAGTTTTGTAAGTTCAAGGATTCCTAGTAAGTTCTTTATTTAAAAAATTTAGGATCTGGGTTTAACCTTGATTTGTTTGGGATCTATTGACTTCAATTTATGTGAATCAACCTGATTACAATTTACAAGTTCTCAAGTCTTAAGTGCGCCTCTTCAGTAACTGGAGGTCAATAGTGTCAAGGGCCAAGTGCCATTCAACTTCTGGGTTTATTATTATTATGTGTTATGCTCAATCTTTTGAGGATCCTTGGTTCTTTGTTGATCCAGTAAAGCCCAGGACCAGAGATAAAGTCAGAAAGGTTGAATCGATTGCTCTTATCCATGAAAGATTGTGACATGATGGTTCATGGTTGGATTGCTTGTTCACAGTTTACGTTATAAAAACTTTTACTTTTGGTTCCAAGGATGATGAGAAATTCTTTCCAATCAGCAGACATTTCAGACTTTATGCATCTCACGCATGGTTATGTCCTAGCTCACTGGCTTTTGAAACTCGAAACCAAGTTATCACGTGGACTCAGAGAAGGATTGACAGCCAAAATCTCTGGGATCTGTATCCATGTTCATCAGGGTTTGGTTGGCTTGTTTTAGATGTGTGGCAATTTCTCCATGTTAACATATTGTTTTACATTATTATCTTTTTTGGTTGGTTTTTTATTTTTATTTTTATTTTTTCCTTGTGCTGCTGCAGTGGTGGAAAAAAGAATGTTCACATACCATACCGGGATTCAAAGCTTACACGCATTTTGCAGCTTTCCCTTGGAGGAAATGCAAGAACGGCAATCATATGCACTATGAGCCCAGCCTCAAGTCATCTAGAACAATCTCGTAAAACACTCTCTTTTGCAACAAGTGCGAAGGAAGTCACTAACAGTGCTAAAGTAAACATGGTAATTTATTTTGAACAACTACGCACGTTCTGGCATTACTTAGACTTGTTCCTTCTCTTCTTTGCTTTCAATCAGTTCTTAAAAGAATGATACAACAACCTGAAGACTGAACTGCTCAGATTGTTATCCCCTAATTTCAAGTTGTTTTTCTTTGGGATTCTGATTGGACTGCCTGCATTTTGATTGTTTCAGGTTATCTCTGACAAGCAATTAGTCAGACATTTGCAAAAGGAAGTAGCTAGGCTTGAAGCAGAGCTACGTATGCCAGAACCATCAGCAGAAGCTTTATTGATAGAAAAAGAAATGGAGATCCAGAAGGTATTATGAATCCTTTGGATTAGATCAATCAATCTTATTCTTATGTTATAGATGGCTTGTCAACTAACATGTTTGTGGTATTTACTCAGTTGAAGATTGAAAATGAAGAATTGAAGCGAAAGCTGGATGAAAGAAAAGCATCTGAGGAACAGGTTACTTCTCATTTACTCAGTCATTCTTGTTATTTTACCTATAGTTGGCCCTTAACATTCCTTGTTTTCAGGGTGTGGTCCCATGTAGTTCACCTCGCCGAGTGGTCAAATGCCTCTCTTTCTCTGGTCCATTAACATCACCATGTGATGGGGTTACTGAAGAAGCAGGAGCATTAAAGAGGTTGAGACAGACCTTGGGCAGACAAACTATGAGACAATCCATGACTTCTCCCTCCATCCTTGTGCAAGAAATACGAAAACTTGAGAAGTTGCAGGAGCAGCTTGGTGAAGAAGCTAACAGAGCTATTGAAGTTCTTCAGAAACAGGTTACTTCTCATAGATTAGGAAACCAAGATGTGGCAGAGACTGTGGCAAAACTCCAAGCAGAATTAAGGGAGATGCGTGCTGTTCGATCAACAAATAGAGAACTTGATGTTGCAGACATGGCGGGTAATCAAAGTGTCAATGCAACCTTGAAAGAAGAGATCAGTAGGTTGCATTTGCAGGAAAATTCAATTTCCAATTTAGAAGCTCAGCTAGAAAATGTTCAGAAGTCTATAGACAAGCTGGTGTTGTCTCTCCCAAGCAATAATGCACCCAACGATGAAACACCAAAGTCTAAAACTCAATCCAAGAAGAAGAAGATGCTTCCACTGGGACTGAGCAATAGCATTAACAAGCAACATCTCATAAAATCACCCTGCTCACCACTTTCATCATCTCGGAATGTTTTAGAGTTCGAACCTGAAAACAAACCACCAGAAAGTGATGATCTCACTTCAGAAGAGGTACATAAAGTGACACCAACCAGAAGTGAAGATGGTGATGAGCCGTCATCCAGGGAGGGAACACCTTGCTACCATCGTTCAAATTCTGTAAATGTAAAAAAAATACAGAAGATGTTCAAGAATGCAGCTGAGGAGAACATACGGAGCGTAAGAGCTTACGTTACCGAGCTTAAAGAACGTATAGCTAAACTCCAATACCAGAAAAAGCTCCTCGTTTGCCAGGTAAGCAACAACTTAATGATCCCAAAAATGAAGACTGAAACTTGAAACAAAATTTTCAATTCTCCTGCTTTATGTTATTTAAACAAAGCAAAAATTGGATCTGTAGGTGCTGGAATTAGAAGCAAATGAGAATGCAGGAAATGAGACAACACCTGAAGAAATTTCATCAGACTTTCACAACTCGCCTGCATCATGGCACTCATTTTTTGAGAATCAAAGAAGGCAGATAATTCAGTTATGGGATTTATGTCAAGTTTCAATTGTACATAGAACACAATTCTATTTGTTATTCAGAGGAGATCCAGCTGATCAGATTTATATGGAGGTAGAGCTTCGCAGGTTGACCTGGTTGCAGCAACACCTTGCAGAACTTGGCAATGCCAGCCCTGCGCCAACAGGAGATGAGCCTGCCATATCACTTTCCTCCTGGTATTTATGGACTATCATCTTAGCATCTGTTAGAAAAAAGGAGAAGTAAATATGGAAAATAATGAATAGTACACAACACACACAAAGATACGTACAATACATCTGCATATCCTATGTGGGAGTAATTTTCTTTGTATGAGTGCATCTGCATTTGCACACAAAGATACATACATCTGCTTATCCTATGTGGGAGTATTTTTCTTTGTATGAGTGCATCTGCATTTGTAATATCATCTAGCATTTTGATTCCACTGTATTGTGGGCATGTAGTTTCCTATACGACCTGTTTCTGTCACCTGATTTTATGTTCTACTAGTACTATACATGCATTAATTGAGTTCTCTGCTATTACTATACTTTTTCTTTTCATTTGTTCAACTTATGGTAATCAATGGACTCTCTTCTGATAAGGCTAAACCATTTTTTTCCCACTTGGACAGCATGAGAAATCTCAAGCACGAAAGAGAAAACCTCGCGAAAAGGGTTAACTCTCGCCTAGCTCCAGAGGAGAGAGATATGTTGTACAGAAAGTTTAGAATCCCTCTTGATGGGAAGCAAAGGAAGCTGCAGTTGATTTATAGGCTCTGGACTGATCCTAATGATATGGAGTACATTCAGGAGAGTGCTGAAATAGTGGCAAAGCTTATAGGATTTTGTGGGTCTGGACATGCTTCAAAGGAGATGTTTGAGCTTAACTTTGTGCCACCTTCTGACAAAAAGCCATGGCTACTTGGCTGGAGTCCTATCTCCAATCTTCTAAATCTGTAAAAAGGACATTTTTTTATTTTCATAGGTAGCTAGGAATCTGACGCCAGATAAAACTTGCAATCTTATAATGGCAGATGGAGTCTTCTTTACCTCCACTGTAATTTCCATCGATAATTCAATTTGTATGCCTGTGTAATAATTGAGATCATATTGATCTTCGATTTCCTTTTCATCTTTTAGCTTGACTAATGAAATGCAACTGAGAAGTGGATAATTGAGAGTGACCAAGATATTGTTGTATTTTGAGGCATAGACACAAAGATCAGAGATACATTGAAGATATTGCGCTTTATCACCTGGTATAGTAAAAAAGAAATACAATATTCGCAAAACATATTTGCCTTTTTTAAAACATTGCCATTTTCATGATATTATTGATTTTTGATATTTTTACATGTTCTATTTTTATATATACTTTAAATTTTTTTATTTGTATTTAGAGTTTTTCCAAATAACTCAACAAACAATTTTTTTTGGTTTGTAGTGACGTCTTCTCTCAATGAGAAACTCTTTTTTTGGATAATAGAGGAAAACTACCTCACACACTCATGAGCTCATTGGCGTAAAAGCCCCGGATCCCCATTGCCCACTAGTGAGCAGACCCAACTTCAGCCTTGTGGCAAGGGACACACACTGTGTTTCGAACTCATGACATTCCTTCTGCTTGATAACGTACAAGAGTCGCCAGATGAAAGGAGTAACTTTGTCGAGTAGTTTGAACCCTTCTTCAGCCTTTGACTCGTGTTGAACCAAGGAAAGTGTCTCGTAAGAGTATGTTTGATGCCTCGTTTCGTGCATCGCATGAAAAGAAAAAGACGTCGAGAATACGATTTTTAACAAACATAGGACGCGGCAGACAAGATAATAGGGGAAAACTACCTCACACACTCATGAGCCAAAGCAGGTTATATGTTCCCCCCCCGAACAGGGCCGGTACTGAGATCTCATGTTCGGGGCTTCCAAATAGCGCCACGTATACGATCGAGACCGGCATGGTTCCCGATGACAGTCCGCATCATACTGCATTGTAATTTGGTGCCGCAACAAAGACTTAAGTACCCTTTACCGCCATTCGCTTCATCTTCCTCGAACGGACATAAATGCCCTCCTTCTAGAAAACTGAACCGTCGGTTTGTGAAAAGGACAAAACTGCCCTCCATCGTTATCGCGCCAAAACGTTCCGCAGAGTTTGCGTATGTAGCAAGCGTTATGTTGTAGGATTCAAATAGTTCGAAACAATCCATTCTCGCTCTAAGCACTCTACCAGAGATTCTTTGCTTTCATCTGGAGTCGTCGGAGCATCCTTTCCCTTTGTTCCAGAGCATCTGTTTCCGTCTTACCACTGCTTACTCTACAGTTGGAATATCCAAATTCCCATCATTTCGGTGAGTTTCGTGTAAGGTTTCTTTCTTCACTCTGAACTTTGCTTCTTATACAACGATTTGTTTCTTATGAACCCAAATATTCTGACGATTTCTAATCATGATGATCGTGTAATGTGTTGTGCAGGTTAGCAATGTCTGCGCCTAATCAGATTAGAGATACCCCGTCGTTCTATGAGTTGTCTATTAGAGAAGTGATCCGCCAGTCCCATCTATCTAAGGTTTTTGAAAGATATCAAAATATACTTAAGATTGAGAACGATAAAGACAGGGAAAAAGCCTTGGAATCGTATTATGCGGAGGATTATCCATCAGATATCGAGGCTGCGGACCAAATGAAGAACTCTGAAGAACGGAAGATGCAGAACAAGGATGACGAAGAGAAAGCAAAGGCAAGAAATATTGATGAGAATATAAATAGAAGGCGGAGGATTAACGCACAGGTGATGGAAAAGACGAAGAAGAATACGGAGGAGTTTGAAAGGTATGTTAGATATTTAGTGGATGAAACTGCGGCACAATGTAAGAGGAGAGACTTGGAGCGTAGTGCAATGCGAAACAAGGCAAGGCTACTGAAGGAAGATGAGGAGAGGCGAAGGCAAATGAATAAGGAGGAGGAAGAGAAGGAACAAAATATTCCTCAATATGAGGAAGAAAAGGAAAGGCGAATGAGGGAGAAGGAGTTTGAGGAAGCTAAGGAAATGCAAAGGCAAGAGAAGGAGAATGAGGAAAAGAAGGAAAGACAACGGAAGGAGAATGAGGAGGAAGAAGACAAGGAAAGAGAAAGGAAGAAGCAGGAGGAAGAATTGCAGGAAAGAAGGAAACAAGAACTGGAAGAGAAAGAAAGGCAGCGGAAGGAGAAGGAAGAGGAAGAAAAGGAAAGGGAAAGAAAGAAGCAGGAGGAGGAAGTGCAAGAAAGGTTAAGGAAGAAGCAGGAGGAAGAGGCGAAAAGGCAGAGAGAAAGGAAGCAGAAGGATGAGGAGAAAAAGCAGAGAGAAATGAAGGAGAAGGAGGAGGAGGCGAAAAAGGAGAGAGAAAGGATGCAGGAGCAGAAAAGGGAGACAGAAAGAAAGCAGATGAAGGAAGAGGAGAAAAGGGAGAGAGAAAAGAGGGAGAAGAAGGAGGAGGAGAATAGGGAGAGAGAAAGGAAACAGAAGAAGGAGGAGGAGAAAAGGGAGAGAGAAAGGAAGGAGAAGGAGGATGAGAAATAAAATAAGGCAGTGGAATGTTTTGTAAGCAATATATCAATTTGCGTTAGCAAGCGGCATAGCTTTACTACGATTTAATCAGGATGCATATAACAACGGATACCACTAGGGTTAAGCAAGTCAAAGCAACGATTTAATGCATGACAGTATCAAATAAAGTGCAGTTTGATGTTTGCTTATACTGAGCATCGACTTATCGCTTACCATGCCAATAAAATACACATGTCGTACATGTGTGTTGATGATAACGCTCTCATAATATCCACGAGTCTCTAAAGCGAGTTCAATAGAAGTCGCTGAGAGAGCAGCGATATGCATGCGAAAATCGCCCCGCCATTCGTGTAACGATGTGTTTCTGCATTCACATGTTTTCAAAGTCTGTGTACAAATATCTTACAAATACATATTACATGAAATATAATATCTTACACAAACGATATGTATATATAGCGGTTTGTAAGATATTGAAAATCGATGCGGCAGTTCAGCATAATAACTTACAACTCGACGATACAAAACCATACTATCTAAAAGGTCGATAAATATATCGCACAATAAATTACAAATCGATAAGGAAGAACTTGAGCATAATAGCAAACAAATCGATATTAACTAACAAAAATGTATCTCACAAAAACGGGAGTCTGTTACTAATACAGCGGTTTGAGATACAATGCATACAATGAATGAATGTAGGATACCTGATGGGGTAGAGGCCCTTCCTAGCATCTGCAAACAAGCATTCTTGTCAATAGGTCCCAGCGTCTTACAAATATCGATAAGTTTCTAACCTTCGTAAGAACAAGATCTACCTGCAATAACCAAACAATGCCTTAATGGCACATAAGACGACATGCCTTCTTCATCGATCGCATGATGAGATGAAAAGCTACTCACGCTGCCTTAATGGCACTGGAAGGAATGTTTGTGAATCATTGCTTTCTACCATGATGCCTAACGACAGCAAAAATGAAGAGAAGACACTGGAATGTTTTGTAACGCAAGGCAGGCACGAGAAGGCGACAGTGTGTTGTACAACAGAATAAAAAACAAGGCGGAAAGCTAGACTGGAGACGAAGGCAAAGTTTTGGTTGATAATGGGAGCAACTGTTACAGCAGATGGCGCAGGAGTTTAATGAATAGGGAACGTCTCCACTTTAAATGGTTAACATCAAACTTTCTGGATGGAGGATTTTTTTGTCTTTTTATCGACCCGTCGTTTCACAACTTTTGAATGAAGGATATTTTTGTCATTTCCTCGAACCGTCATTTCAGGGTAGGAAAAGCAAGTAAGGGTGATTAAGTCTTTGCAACAGCACCAGAGTCCGATGCAAAGTTATGTCAACATACACGGGAATACGAGCCCCATGTGCATGAATACGTGGCGCTCATTCGATCCCCCGAACACAGACGTGGGATTCAGTGAATCATCGGGGGCGAACATACACCACCCTCTCCTCATGAGCTCATTGGTGTAAAAGCCCGATCCCCATTTGCCAACTAGGGAGCAGACCCAACTTCTGCCTTTGACTCGGGTTAAACCAAGGAAAGTGTCTCGTAAGAGTATGTTTGATGCCTCGTTTCGTGCATCACATGGGACGAAAAAGACGTCGAGAATACGATTTTTAACAAACATAGAACGCAACGGATGACATTCAACGCGTCCGCCGCCTTCATTAACGTGTGTAATTTTTGATCCACCTCCCCCCTTGTTACAAAAGGAACATGAACAGAAGGAACGAAGTTAAAAAAAAAATCAATCCACCGGCCGGTAGACCAGCTGGAGCACCGAGTCATCGTGCTTTCGCTCGTGAAGGAGCCTCGACCTCTTCTTCCCCACCATCTGTCGCTTCTTCCTCCGCATGGCCCTCTGGCAGAGCCCAGCTGGCAGCCTCACCATGGCCAGCATGACCAGGTTCACAAGCCAGCATGGCAGCAGCAGCACACTGTTGCGCACTCGACGGCGATACCGCCGGCGACCTTCGCGAACTGCGAGCATGGTAGAGGCTCCTTCTTGGGACGTTGTTTGGTAATTGCTGTTAGTGCAACTGGTGGAGGTCTGCCTAACCCCAGCTTGCCTTTCAGCAAAACAAAAAAAAAATTAGGGGTTGCATCAATAGGGAGCAACATGTGAATGCGCAGCCAATCACCAGTTGCCACGTCATCCACATGGCTAAGTTAAGTGGGCAACAACATACTTTTGATTAGCCAATCATTTGGGCACACCAAGTCCCCTTAGTCAAGATATGATCCGCGTGAAGCCTACTAGTCAAAGCCCCCTCCCCTCTCAATAACACCAATAAAGTTTGCTTCTTTCTCACTTTTATTGTGGGCAGTGAAACTAAGAAAGTGCACGCCGTTTCTAAAAGAGAGTGGATTCTATATATATATTTATATGAGCAGGTTGGCTTTTATTTTATACCAACTTGGATGGCCAATGGTCCACAATATCACCCTTCAAGATTTATGGCTATATCTGCAAAGAAAATGTCTTGAAGCAGTTGTAGAGTGAAAAATAAAGCCTGATAGTTCTGTGCTGCCACCTGTGAAGTTATAAAAAACTCTTTACCTCCAGAATCTCTCTTTCTTTTCTTCCTATTGGAAACATAACCTTGATTTGGCAGGATTGGTATGCACAACATGGTAGGAACTTGACTTTTGTGTTCTTTCATATCTTACCATGTTGCTATTCCTATGTATAAGTCGCAGTGGGGTGGGGCCTTGGCTGCTAGACGGGCAGTTAAAGTTCGATTCTCATGGGCATCATCCCTCTACGCAAGCCAATTCATAGCATAGTCCCCGGGGCAGGGGTCTTAGCTTCGGAGTTTTACGCTGCCGGCATGACAACCGTAGGTATGGCGTGCTGAGCCAGTGCGATCAGGTCTTCATGCTGGGTGCAGTTTCTTTAGTTTATAAATCCCCCAAAAAAAGTCGCAGTGTGGACAACATAGTAAGATATATCAAGAGTATTGATTTGTTGAACAGCAATCGTAATTTTATTCTTTTCTAGTATAAAATTCCTTCAGTTGGATGCATGTTAAGTTGCACCAAATGTTCACCACAGGCTTGGATAATTTTGCTTGAAGTACAAAGATGGCCAACTTTTGAAAATGCTTGGGTGCATGAGTGCCGCCTGGCTTGACATCAGTTTTAGAAAAAAGAGTTCAAAAATTCGTTCAACTGATCAGCTATTTGAGTTATTAAATTTAATACCTGCCTGGCTTTACCGGAATGCTTTTCGAATACCTGCCTGAGATGCAAAATGACAGTTTTATTATTGTGTTCACATTACATTATATGCAGCTTCGCGGCATGGTGGGCATGCAGCAACCTGTCTAACAGCCATCCATCTTGGCATTTCTCGAGATGGGTGTGGCTTTCATATCGAGAAATGCTGACATGGATATTCAGCACTCCAGCAGTAGTGGAGCTGCATGCTAAGTAGGGGTGTCAACAGGTCGGGTTTGGTTCGGACCCAGGTAAAACCAGACTTGGACTAGATTTTCGGGTATGGTATTGGGTCCATACCCAGGCCTAATCAGATCCACTATAAGAAAAACCATACCCGGACCCGATAAGAACTACATGAACCAAACCCGGTAAAACCATGTTTTTTTTTATCATTTTTACATTGAAAAATTAAGGGTGTTAATCGAAAGTCGGGTCAGGTCCAGGTCTGGTATAAAATTTCACAAACTATGGGTCCATGTATTAATCAAACTTTTGGGTCTGAACCCGGGTCTTAATCAGGTGTTCTTATTTATCACCATACCCGAATCCTATAGGGTATGGTTGAAGTCAGATCCTGGTAAACCAGGGCCGTTGACACCTCTAGTGATAAGAATGCAATGCAGTGCCGCTGCATAAAAAAATAATGGCCTCTTTATTATTTTTTCTTAACAAACAACTGATGTGATGTCATCTTGTGGTTTGCTACAGTTGCTTTTTCTGAAGCGCGTCTTTGAAATATATCTTATAAAAATGGGTGGGGTCGAATGAGATACCTGGATCGGGTAAGATTGACCATCACATTTGAGGGGTCTCGGGTCGAATCCTGCGGGGGTGATCCCCCAACTCTCTTATCAAGAAAAACTTATAAAAAACAGGCAGCTAAATGTAATAATCAAAATATGAAGCAGCTTTTTGTAAACAGCTGTCATTTGAGGTAGCTTTTTGTAAATTACTCTTATTACTATGACCCTATCAGTGTCAGCACATCTGGGCAAAAGTTATCCCAATGAAAACTTTTAATATAAAAATGTGAATGATCTCATGGTTTGAGTCGATCCAGTCCAGCTACCATTCAAACTCAAACGGGACCCATTAATGCATACTGGTTTCAGATCAGAATGTTGATGAAAAATGGATTAGGTTGGATATAGGATTCGTACCTTCAACATACCCAAACTCATTACTGCCTAAAATCCATGTGCAGGTAAACCCACGATGAGTATTTCAACATTGGGTCTGGGTCTGACCTGTATTGTGTACATTCGTAAGCAAATCATTATCACTCATCAGAACATATGTGGATCCAGATCACATATATATAATCTCCAATTTAACCATTCTCTGGCCTGATTTTAGAGGACTATATGGTCGGACCCAGATCTACAGCCTCTTTGAACCATTTCATTTATCAACGCTGGGAGTAGGGGCCAAATGAACTAGGTTTGGTGAGATATCTTACCCTATTTGATGGTTTATTTTCAGATGGATCCTTAAACAAATTTGAATTTGAATTCAAATCAGATTTGGATTTACATAATCATATTATTTTTGAAATTTGGATCAGTTTTTTTTATCAGATTTATGTTTGGTTCCACACTAATTGTGACTCATTCATACTCTTTTACGTGTAAAATGATTGTCTTACGCATTTCTTTATGGATCCAGTATTGACATCTACATTTCAGATCCATATTCAATTTTACTTCATTAGATACTGGTCTGGATCTATTTCAAACATTTCACTGCACCTATGCACTAGGGTTTCAAATGGCTCAGACATGTGTCACGTCTGGGTTGACCCAAGGGCCCGTTTATGGGTCTAGACCCAACTAAGATATATGAATACATGGTAGAATTTTGGATCTGGATAAGATCTATACTCTCTGATATTGAATCAGCTGAAGACACGTCAAAATATATTGATTTTCATATGAAATAGAGAAATGATACGTCGCCCCCAGTCATGACCTGGTTATGAACCAATTTCTTATCGGATTCTGATCCGGATCCAAGTAAAGTGAACATCATTGGTTTCAAGTCCAACCCGTTTGAAAAAGCAACCCTATGTTGTTCACCATATCCGGTCCAAATGCCTTTGGTCTGGTCGGATGTTCTGTACCTAGAGGTATCAATGGGTTCTAGCTACAAGTGGGTCGAGTTTGACCAGAACCAAATCTGTACCAAACCCCATAGGGTCAAGCAAGGTTTAGTGATAAAGAAGGAGGTCCGATTGAATTTCGGTCAAACCTAATGGGTCCAATTAGTATATGGAGCTGGGTATGGTTTGTAAAATTTCATACCAGACCCTGATCTGACCCAAGTTTGGATTAAGACCCATGATTTTTCAATGTAAAAAAATATTATTTTACCGGGTATGGATCAAGTCTGGTTCATATAATTCTTATAGGACCCGGGTGTGATATTTCTTATCACGGACTCGATCAGACCGGCCTCCGGACCCAGCACCTTCAAGTCAAATGCGGGTTTAATCCCATTTGAGTCTCAACCGGGTCCGACCCGTACTTGTACCCCTACCTGCTAGGACGGCTCAGTTGAGAGAGAGAGAGAATGTGTGGAAAAGCAAAGGTCACATGGGCCAATTTGTTGCCTTTTGTTATTTTTTTTTTTCTCTTTTTCTGGAGCAGGAGCGGTGGTGGTGTCCAGGTAAAGTGGACCCAACTCTCACTTTGGAACGAGATCCGATGCGTCGGACCGCTCTCGGCACGGGGAGTTTCACACGAACCGAACCGAGCTCGGCCCTTCCCGATGTTGACAGCACACTGTGGCCCCACACACTGCCTCGGGAAACCCCCACCAAGGCGCACGGACAGCCGATCTGCTCTGAACACCCACGTGCGGGCCCCACGCAAGACGCACGGCACGGCGCGCACGCGCACGCGCCGCTCCCTGTTCCCTTGTCCACCGGCAACCGTATGACACGTAGCGCTGCGTGGGTCCCACTATCCCTTCCGAATGCCCAATGATTGATGAGTTTTTGTTTTCCCTTTTTCGGAATTTAAAGATGGGAAAATAATTGGGCTTCTCTTGACGTAAAGCGTGCGTCTTTGTGACGTGAGCATGGACTCAGTCTGGGTTAGCGTTGAAGTGGGCTCGAGTCAGATCATGTGTCTTGGTTGGTGATATGCTGAGGAAGAGTAGCCAGCGTCATGTTTGACTTGACCTAGCCGAGTTACTGGGTTTTCGATCAGGCAGAATGAGTTAGCTTGCGGTCGGTGGTAGGGTCAACGTGCAAGCCTGGGGTTTGATCAGTTTGAAACCTGATCTAGACAAGCCATGCCTAGTGTCTGACCAGCTTGGGGTATAACCTAGCTGAGTGTTTTTGAGTTCTTGTAGGTTAAAGCCCATCTAGCTAGCTAGCCATGTCTTCATGGTTCGAGACCATCTATTAGTCCAACTTGACTCGACCTAGTATCGGACCATACAATGTTCAACAATAAGCTCTATAAAACTCAAGTGCACCAACAAACTTCGAGAGATGAAATCGACTACACCAAGTCAAACTCCATGTTTTGCTAACTCGCAAAAACCGATTCAAACTCCCAAATCGGACTAGACCATGTCCCAAGTCAAACCTCGGCGAGCTGGAAATCTTTGACTGGGTCTGGACCCCAATGCCTCGTTGCCCCTTCCCACAAGTAGGAATGCTACAGGGAACAATTGAATATTTGGCCAAAGGTGGGGTGGGGAATGGCAGAGGCCATAGTTTTATGATTTACGTGAAAGAGAGGATAAATTAAAGAAGTGGGGAATTTCGAGACCTTTGAAGGATGGGGAAGTGGGGAATGCGCTTCTCCCCACAAACATGCCCTGGTGAGAACAGACCAAGAATCAACAAAAGAATACACTCGCTAAGTGCCAAACCAACCAAAATATACGTACTTATATAGTCCCCTTTATATGCACCCTCTCTATTCCTCCTTCCCTTAAGACTCTTAGCATCACCTACTCTTCTCTCTCTTTTCCTCACACATACCAACTACTAATCTTCTCCTTCCCTCTTCACATTCCCAATACTCTCTCTCTCTCTCTCTCTCTCTCTCTCTCTCTCTCTCTCTCACTACTTTCTCCTCTCCTAGCACTCTGCATCACTACTGCTACTCCCCAAGTCTTAGTCCTATTGCTGCTGCTGCTGCTGTTACTACTAACTTGTGTCATTTTGTTATGCTTTATCCTATAGTGTGCATCATTAGTGTTGCTTTTGCTGGTGTTTGGAAAATGACACTACAGATGGATGGAGATATGGGTGTTGAAGTGAAGGTGGTGGTTTTCCAGCCAAGCGTCGAAGATCCTGGGGGCGAAGTCGTCGGAAGTTCGGCGACGTGTACATATGTGGATGCAGAGACATATATAGAAGCATAACAAGAAATATGATGTGGTGCAGTTTGCCCTCTCTGGAGTTCTGGTGCTTCATTAGAACCGGGAGAGTGAGACTGCATAGCGGGGAATCGAGGGAGACGGTCCGACTGGTTTTAGGTTAATTATGTGGTTTTTTTCTTTGTTTGTTGGGGTGAATTTCTGTTTCTTCATTTTGATGTGTTTTTACATGGGATGTAAGAGAAGCATTCGCAGTCAACGTTAGGGTTTAGATGGTCATAGCTGGGAATGCATCTTTTACACGTGTCATGTAGCGATTGAAAAAATAGTGTATGAGTTCCTCTTTTTTTGTTAATATAAAATTTGAAGTTAGTAGGTAATTCCAATTTTGACAGCTTTCTGCTTGAGATAGTATAAAAGCCAATATAGCTAGTCAAGTAAAATAGTGACATTGGCAACTTTGATTATTTAATGCGTGTGCTTTTTATTCTTCTTTATGTAAAAAAAAGAAAGAATTTATTAAAGGTATGGCCATGACATTCACCATTGTTACCTACAGTCTTCTTCCTTTGTTCTATTCCCATGTGTTGGTTGTTTCCCACACGCGGGAGCTAAAACGCTTAAATGCCATAAGAGAAAGAAGGCAGAGTCTTTCTTGTTCTTTTTGTCTTAACTTTTTCTTTTCCTAAGGTGTAACAAGGGTGGCAGTCTAGGGTTTGGTGAACATTCTCCGAGAAAAATGTGGCCCTCCATGACCCTTTGGTCTTTAATCTAAGCTCAAGTGCCTAATATTATTTAGCCACTTCCAGGAAAGCGTGCAAGGGAATGTCTTTGTGATAATGAACACATTATTCATTATAATCTCACATTTACTAATCCAGGTGATAGCACATCTCGATAAGTCACTCTGTGGTTAAATATGAATATTGCCTAGTGAGAAATTCGATGTTCTTACTAGAACCAAGATTTCATGAACTTGGTCATTTGGAATCTGTCGGAAATTCAGTTTTTCTCTATATGGTTAGAGATACGCGAGGAGTCAATCATGTGCTAACAAATGAATTTGTGACTTTGAATTAAGTGGTAGATGGTACTATTGACTTCTTCATGACAACAAATTTAACTATAGAACAATCATTGTGGTTCTCCTCACAACATGCTCCTGTTTATTTCAGAAAATAATTGCATGGCTCTACCTTAAACACGCCAACTATCAAATGTAAAAGAGAAATGCTATATGGACCCCTTGGAAGTATGCAGAATGCTATATGGACCCCTTAGTCAGCGTTCTACGGACCCCTTGAGGGTCTGTATAACATTTCTCAATGTAAAAGCCAACAACAGAGGTGGATATATAGTAATCCCGGTTTTGACATTGCTGGTAACTTTTGTTTTTATCAAAATTCGCATGTAAAATGAGCCTGCCAAGATGTTCAAACCAGGTAAAAGTCTGTGTTCATGTGCACCTTGGATCCTACACAACCTGAATCAATAGGTTAAGACTTATTTGTATATTGGTCAAGTCACGGCCTCTTCTATATCGGTGGAGCACATGTTGGGGTTTAGCCCTGTAAAGGCATCATGACGAAGCTGATAACCTATTAGCTCCAAGCCTTTTGAAAAGCAAAAAGCTAGCACACCATAAATATTACTTGATTTTGTTGGTTAAATGATCAAGGAAGTGGTGGTCATTAGGGATGGCAGTGGATTGGGAAAAAAGGTATCCGTCCAAACCCGCCCCATTTGGGATGGGGATGGAGGTAAAAATCAAAACCCGTGGAGGGATGGAGGCGTGTTGGACTTACTCTTCTCTCGCCCCTATCTCTGCTATTAAAATTATTAATATACCTTAATATTTTATAAAATAATATTTAAATTTTATATATATATATATTCATTTCCTAACCCTAAGTTCTACGACCCCTTTCTCTACTCTCTCCTTCCTTTCTTTCCTCTAACGAGTCTAACCTAGTGGCATAGGGATGACAGTAGACCAGAAAAAAATGGGGATCCGTCCTAACACACCCCATTTGGGGGCGGGGATGGAGGATATGAAACAAGAAATGAACTGGGGATGGAGGTGAAAATCAAAACCCGTGCGGGATGGAGGGCAAAAGTTTGAGACGGGGCAGGGGTGGAGAGCTTGTCCCCCGCACCCACCCCGATCCACTTTCATCCCTAGTCATCACGCTTAAAATATATGAACAAGCACACACAAAAGCCCTTGCTTTGAAACCTTAGTGTACTCATCTTTTTCCTTTCTAGACATCCTTAACATAGGCTTGGTCCTCAAGCTTAGGATGTGTCAGCATGAAAAACGATAACTAGGTCTTAATTTCCATCTTTGAGAAATCGAATCAATGTCCACAAGGGCTAGCTCCACTCATCTAATAAGGGGGTCTTGTGAATGTCTCCAAGTTGATGAGACTGCATGCTCAAAACCCTGCAGGTGCACCTCCCTTGCTATAAGATGAAGTTGGGTGTACTTGGTGAGCAAGGGCGCCTGGGGTTTTACGCCAATGAATTTGGTATGCAATTTTTTTTTTCTTTGGTTGTCCAGAAAAAAATTGTTTCAGAAATCAGTGATCTGATTTAACCTAAACGATGTCGGAAAATTTTAGAGCTAGCCTAGACTAGTGCAGTAACTCCAATTCAAGGTCAAATTGCCCAGTGTAGATTGCAAGGGTCTTTTTGTGCCTCATTTAACAGAACCAAGTTCATGATTTACAATGACTCTAAAACCAATCTTGTGACTAATAATTTTTTGGTTAGTATAGAACCATCTCAAATCATGAGCCTGGTGATGGTACATGCGATGTTAAAAAAGTAGCTAAGAAGTCAGACTTTGGTGGGAAGAAGTCGTAAAGGAAAAGGGGCCAATGACTTTTGCACAAGATGGGAATATTTTTCAACATAAAGTTGATGGCGTTCCTCAGCCACAATTCCCACTGTCTTTATGTAAAGGGTCTTGGTAAGTTGGTAGATGAAGCATATGAGCTAAAGTGAAAAGTGGTGTTGTGTGTTTGGGATGTCAGTGGATCGGATACAAGTAAGATTCTGAAGAGATATTGGACATTTGGATGCAACCAAGCGTGACCTCTTGTCTGACCTAATCTTGTCAATCCTGGTTATTTTTCTTTATTCTCTTTGAAGGTTCTGCTACATACCTTTTTGATGAAACAAAAACAGAAAAACCCCGATCGTTGATGCTCGTTTTGCTCAACGGATGCGTGCCCTCACTTGGAGAGAACGACAAGTCCACAGTCCAAATGCCCTCCGATTCTCAAATGTCACCGTCTTCTACTTGTTTCTTTCCACTGTGCACATTCACTCACTGTGCACATTCACAGCCAACGTATACAGCCTCTCTCTCTCTCTCACTCTGTTACTCTCTCTTTTTTTTGCTACTCTTTTCTTTTTTTGTTTTTCGCCCAAATGAGAGAGAGCCTCAGAAAATTGGGGAGTGGGCGGTTTCCAAAACCGTCCCCTCCTCAAAAGGTGGGCCGGGTCCGGATCTCGCCCATCATGGGCGGACCCGGTACCCAACCCAACACTCTTGTAAAATGGATTGAAATTGGATCTAAGCTGAAGATTCACTAAGCATGTCAATGTCTATTGGTCACATGAAGACGGATGGGGATGGCCAGACTGTTTCCATGATAACATTCTCCACACAGCTAGCCTTTCAAGCCAGGTGCGATCATGTGATAAATGCAGCCTTAGGTCAGGCATTCCACGAGAGAAAAAAAAAGCTGAGAACGATTAGATGACATCAGTGTTGTCAATGGGCCAGGTATCTATAAATTAATTATCCGATCTGACTTGAAACTGATTACCTGAGTAGCGGCATAAAACTGCTGATATGAATATTATCCAGGTTGACCTGAATCAGATAGCGCACTTCCCGCACTGAACCAGTAAAACACGAGGTTTACTGGCGCCAATAGAAATTGCGCCAGTATAGGAAGCATTTTCTGGAGAAAACTGGAGCTGCGACGAAGATAGGGTTTTCAGTGGCGCACAGGCTTCTCAGGTCAGTGAAAACCTATTTTCTTGTAATAAATATGGCTTTTGATTGTAACTGATCTGACTTGACATACTAGAGTTTTTTTTTTATTAAATATACATCACTCTTTAAATTATTGGGTTTGGACTTCATTTTCTTAACCCAAGAACACTTGAAACCAAACCAGAATCAGACAACTCCTTATTAGGGATGGCAGTCGACAGAGAAAAACGGGGATCCATCTGAACCAGCCCCCTTTGGACTAGGGATAGAGGACATAAAACGAGGAATAAACCGAGGATAAAGGTGAAAATCAAAATTCGTATGCAGATGAATACGGGGTTGGACTTACTCTTGCCCCCGCCCTGCCCCATCCCCGATTTCTTATAATGAAATTATTAATATACCTTTATATATATATATATATATATATATATATATATATATATATATATATATATATATATATATATATATATATATATATATATATATATATATATATATCGTAACCCTAAAAGTGCCCATGCCTAAGCTTATGCCATTATAAGAACCCAACTGTGTTACATATGATTATATAAATTCATTTGTTATGGAAACCACACGAACAAACATGAAGCAAAAACAAGATAAATAGAAGAGGGAAACAACAGAGAAAATAAATGATTTTTGCGGTTCGGCAATTAAGCCTACATTCATGGACTAAAGAAGGAGCAAAAGTCCACTAACAAGATGTGAGCAAGTAAAGAGGCATGATACAGAGCTCTCAAAAAACCTAATCCCCAATACACCAAACTCTTATGTCACAACTCTGAAACGAGTCACACACAACACAAACAAGTGGCTCACCCGACGAGATTCCAGTGGACTCTCGGCGCGTGTTGTCCATCTCGTCCGCATGTGCTAAAGGGCCTTTAATGGCACTTTTAAAGTGCCATTAAATGCCCTTTATATACAGGGTGCACGCTGAGCATCCATCGCTCATCCATTTGCCTTGGCACAGAAAGTGGTAGGCAGCTACCACTTTCTCTCTCTCTATATATAACCACAAATCGATACTAAAAGTGTAGGTTCATAAATTAGATGACCTAAAAATAGCTAGAATTAAGTAAAAATATCTAAAAATTTTATAATCTAAAAACAGGAAATTAAACTAAAAATTAACTTTAATTACTCTTCTAGATCTCTCATCTATTCATAAATGAAAATTATTCTTGTTGTGAGAGATGTCAACTTCATATATAACTCTCGTAAATCTTCTAAGACAAACTTATTCTAATTATACATATGAATCAGACAATGATTCAATATCCATTAATTACAAAAAGATTTAAATGATAAAAGAATCCAAAGACACAAAAATGGGTCTTATGAACCCCAGACTGCATCATGCTCTTGTTCTGCATCACTTTTGTCAACTAAAAGATACATTGAGAACGTTGAGCTGCTACTGCTATCCTGTTTCATTTGGGAAAAATTGAAAGTTACTCGTGTGAGTATCAAGTTTTATTTGGCAAATGACATCCTTACTCATTGAGGAACAACATCAAGTGGTTCCTAGTACCGGGTTGTGTATTCCAAGGAATGGGCTCTGAAACTGAGTTGGAAGACAGGGATCGCATAACTGCCTGCCTATGTGACACAGCTCAATGATTAGCAATTCCCTGTACCGGGTTGCTCGTCTCCCATTTCATTTTCACTTTATTTTCTCCTCTCGTTGCAAGCCTTAAATTTCAGGATTCCTGCCAAAAACCAATTCTCATGTCGCAGTCCTTTTATTTTCCATTGTGAGAAATTATTATTTTTGATAACTGATAAAAAACCACCTCACTCGCTCATGAGCTCATTGGTGTAAAAATCCTGTGGCCTCCCTAGTGGGATTACACCGAGATTTGGTCTTGCAGCATGTGACGCACCCGTAGGATTCCAACTAGTTAACATCCATTGTGCGAACATATTATTATTGGACATTTAGTGATATCTGATTGAGAAAAAATTGCCAAGAGAGAGAGAGAGAGAGAGAGAGAGAGAGAGAGAGAGAGAAATTCCAATTCCCTCAAGGGGGCTTCTATTCAAACAAATTATTCGACTCAAAGTAGCAGTTTCTATGCTGCACTATACCATTTTCTCCATGCCCCACCGAACAAAGAAGCAGTGATAGCTGGTGCTGCCAAGCAGGCACCAAGAGTGCATGGCTAGGGACTGGCTGGTGCTGCAGGGGGTGGCTGTGTTGGCCAAGCATAGACGGGGTGTTCTGGGGGAACGAAGTGCCTTATGATGTTTGGAAATGGACTGGGAGGTACATACCCACCTCTTGCTCCCAACTTTCTTCCCTTGAACCCTGCAAAACAACCAAAACACAGTGAAAAACCATCCCAACTTTTAGAAGTCCAACTCATGAACAGTAAAAGATGCTGCAGGTGTGAAAACCTTTACCTCCATCCACAAGACCTGACATAACACAATGGAAGAGAGACAGCATAAGGATGAGTACTGCCACCAACGAGCAAGAATTCCCCCTAGCCATTTCTTCTTTGCTTAAGGCTCACCTGCCCACAGAGTTTTGGTTAAAAAGGCAGAAAAAGCAGAAGGTAATAAAGAAACCATAGTAGCAGACATACCTAATACCGTGTTGTGATCCAACGGGAGGGGGTTGTGTGTTCTCCCCCGAACACGCACCTGCGTCTTATGGGGGGGGGGGGGGAGGGGGTCATGTAACCTGCTTCGTGATCCAACGGTGATGTGATGCTTTGACGTCAGCCTCATTACAGTCATGGAAACTGTGTGAAGGCGCATTTTGGTTACACACCAGTCTGACCCGAAAAGACTTGGGCTTGGACCATTCTGGAGAGTCAAGTCAAGGCAGTAGACTAGGTCATGGGGACTGTGTGAATGCGCGTTTTGGTTACACACCAGTCTGACCTGAAAAGACCTGGGCTTGGACCATTCTGGGGACTCAAGTCAAGGCAGTAGAATTGAGAGTCATCGTGGCCTGGTTTTGTTATTTGCTACCTATATCTAAGCGCAGTTCATGAACCGACATAGCCAGTACCTGCAGCATCACTATAAGCTGGTTGACTGATCATCCGTAATGCAAGGATCTGTGGTAATAAGGCCATCAAGTAAGCATGATACTGAATTAAGGAAGAAGTCTTCTTTAATGAAAGGATCCAGGACCGTTGAGAGGGGGCTATCTAAACAGCTTGGGCGTGCGTGCATGAGAGGTCGGCACACATGAAAACTGATATGCATAGGATTAAATTTGTAATTAAGTAAACAATTAATATATGCATGTCAGTTAGAAAATGAGAGGATCAAGGGTGACCGTTTCACTAAGAAAAATGACTTCAGCCCTAGGATGATTAAAAAGGGACCTCGCTCGTTCTCATACACAGAGAAAACCGAGAACACAGTGAGAGATTTCATTACCTGCAGAGGCTGTGACTAGTCCCGACCTTGGAGATCATCAGCATCACACCGTGCTCTACCTTGATCCGTCCTTATCTGATCACTGAACGCGAGTCCCTACATATAACTCATCCTAGTTTGATCAGTGGGCTCAACTAACCTGTTTTGCTTTTGTTTCTTGTATTGAAATTGCTTTTGTTTGGTTCAACTATCTTTGAAAAATAGCCAGTGCGCTCCTCATTTGCTCCCTCTTACTGAATTTATAATACATATACTTTTTCTTTAAAAAAAACTAACATGTTTATTTGCAATACTTTTCTTTACTTTTTGTTAATTGGATTCTCAGCATAATCAGCCACGTGTCTCCCTTTTTCATCACTGATCAATAAGAAACATTTTTTAGGATACATCTATAACTTGTGAAAATCATTCTCACATTTGCAATAACGTCAGTGAATGGTTCTTCGAGGATCATTCACAAAAATTATGAGAGTGCCATTATCAAACATATCTGAATAATCATATCCTGGTTAGCTTTTGTTTTGGGTATTTAAATTGCTAGTAGTTGATTTCTTGTACTCATGCGTGTGCCCACATATAGGGGTGGCAAAACCTGACACGACCCGCCAACCCGCCTCTTAGCCATGTTCGGGTTTGGCTTAAACGGGTTCGTGTCGTAAACAGGTCGGGTTCGTGTTAGGGGTATGCCAACCCGGCTGACCCGTTTAATAAACGGGTTAGGCGGGTGGGTCAACCCGTTTACCCAAACCCGACCACCCGCAACCCGTATGTATTTAATTATCTAACCCTAATTTCCTAAAGTGTAAAGACTTCAGTCCTTCCTTGAATCCTTCCTACCTAGCCGCAACCGAAAGCCGAAGAGTCGGAGACCTCTCCTCTGAGTTCTCTCCACCTCGTTGCCATCACGATTCACCGCACATGCGCACACCACCACCCTCTTCTCTCCTCCCTCTTGTTCCTCCTCTTGGTTTGGCACCACCCTCATTCGCTCCCTTCCTCATTCATCAGCTCCCTCTTGTCCTTTCCCCCTTTCTTCTCTCGCCTCACCTTCTGATCTTTTCCCTAAATCCTTTCAATCCGAGTTGAAACTTCCAATGGAAACGACGATAGCTTCTACTCTGAGCGATAAAGCTTCAAGGTAGACCGGACGCTTTCTCCTTTGGTGACCAAACCCATTTTTTTCTCAAGTCCCTTGTGCTATTTTTGTGTGTTCCCTCTAGGTACTTGAGTTGGATGGGAAGAGAAATGGAAGATGTATGGATACAACAGTCAGTGATTCTACCGCAGCATCCCATCAATGGGAATTGATGGAATCCAAGCACCAACAACTGAGATTGAGCCCCAGTGGCAACAACCATAATCTGGATTACCATGACTGTCTCAGCTTGCTTCCAGAGGCCGACCTTCGAAGCAAAGCCTTCCAAGTAGACAACTGAAGCTCTTTCTTCCAGGCAGTACCATACTTTCTATATAAAATTCATAGGTGCAAGCTTTATTTCGTCAATTTGACCCCATGGATGCAAACAACGTATTCCATTTAGTAGGTTATGTACCTTAAGTAAATGGGTCTCTGTGTCGTGTAAACGGGTCATGTTGACCCGACTCGTTTATTAAACGGGTTAACCGGGTTGTGTTGGGTTACCCGTTTAATAAATGGGTCGGGTTCGTGTTTGCCACAACCGACCCATTTAATAAACGGGTCGGGTTCGTGTTGAGGTATGCTAACCCGCCGACACGACCCGCCAACCCGACCCAATTCCCACCACTACCCATATACGTACGACCAGGATCAAATCTTTTGGGAGAAAAGGTAAATTCATTCATTCATTATTTTTCATTTTACATAATTTTCTACTATTACAATTCACTTCATAGGGCGAAGACTAGTTGCCTTTTAAATCAGGTTTAAAAATCACCAATTCAATTGTGTGATTACATTGATCGAAGCCTTCATGCCTGCATTATGTCCCTGTAACCCTGTAGAACACCACTATCCATATTTGACCACTTCCTTGAATTCTCTGCTAATCCTGGTGTGGACCACTGCATGCTAGGGGCAGCTCCATTGAAGGTTATTTCATTACAATGTGCCCAAATTTGTCGCCAAGTGACCACTAACGAACATTGCCACTTGTAGCCCCCCTTACCTTGTTGTCGCCAAGATAAAAACACTTCATGTGGGTTGTCATGACCTTTTTTCTCCGCATCTTTTTTATGTGCGTGGAGAGGAAGATTGATGGGTTGTTTGAGCCGTAAGGCACACGACTTTCCTTAGAAAAGGAGCTATGTAAGTCTAGCAAAAGCGAGATCAGAGTCATGCATATCCCATGCACACTTAGAACAACAAAATATCAAAAGCAAGAGAGTCAAACAAGTCAATAGGGTGGGGCAATGCCAATTGTCAGTGTGAGGAGCCTTCAAGCCTACAAGAGATGAGTACATTGCCTTCCTCTGATAAGCGCATAAGCAGTCAAGGGTCGATATAGCCAGTTACGTGTTCAAATAAGCATTACGAACCTTAGAGTGAGCATCAAGTTCCAAAGATGCACCAAACGAGGGGTATATTGGATTTTGGTACTTGCGGGCCCCATAGAGCACAACGTGCACCTCACAGAGAACCCCCCACTATGATGGAGAAGACCTTTTGGCCTTCAGCCTAAGCCAGTTGCTAGTTTGATGTAATGAAGCTCTCTAGCTAAGAAGAATCATCATCGCTCAACATGCACTCATCGAAGCCCTCGCAAGGGTGCGAGGTTGGGCGACTAGAGCAGGCCCCGTGGATGCTTGCTGATGACCATAGATAATTTTCATACTCGTGAGCACCCCACGCACTCTGATGTGCTACTCACGAGATATAGGGTTTGTCCACTCCAGACTATACACTGGCACACCAATGCAAGTGAAGAGGAAGGTCCCTTATATAGGTGTTGACCCTCTGCCAATAGAAGGAGCCCTAATATCCCTTAGAAACACACTATTTGTGTTCCCAATAGAGTTCTCGAACATAGACTTTATATTTTGCTGAAACAACCGCACTAGAGTCTTCATCACATATGAATATGTCTGCAAGATTTCGATCTTGGCTTGGTAATTCTCAATGTGCAAGGAGATGTATGACCCTGAAGTTTGGGTGAGCCTGCGTGGGCACTGACATGGCACCTACAGATGAAGTAGCTTCATTCTGTGATTTGACTTCATGAACGTGTTCCCCACATATGATTATGTGGGAGAATACTCGACTGTGGCACATGAATTCTGCATGGATGTCCTTCGTTTGTGAGCTTGAATTTGAGATGGGTCACGTAGCACCCATGAAGCATGACATATGGCCGCAGGTGGCCAAAGAGACCCCCGTGGCATAGAGCATGGAGCTGAGCAGATGCACTTGAGAAGTTGCATGCATACTTAGGCTTGCTTATTGAGTTTGCTAAAGAGCAATGTTGTGTTACCTTGTGCCACTGTCGCATGCCATAGCCAAGGCATGGGCTTTCCACTTAGCAACATGCATCACTATAGGCCCCATCGCACCACACACACACGTCCACCACTTTCAACTAGTGACAGATAAAGTCTGTCACATTCTCCCTCACTAGAACAAATCAACATCCACATCAATATTTTTCTAAATGAGAGACGATTGAAGCTGAATTGCATGAGTTGGAGTAGAGCAAACATTCTTAAGGAGTCCGTGTGTAAGGTAGTAGAGCAGAGTCAGGTTCTAAGATGGAGCTCAGTGTCAGTCCCTTCAAATATGGCATTTGGAAGCCACCAATAAAGCATCGATATGGGAATCATCACCCCCTAAGATACACGACATAGAGAAACTGCTTAGGGAGTTCCAAATTTGGAGGTTGTTTAGTCCTCTTGAGTAAAGCAAGTGTTTGGCACTCGAGATGGCCCGTTGAGCAACACAACGCGACCATGAGCAGATGTAACCCAACAGTGTAGTGACATGGTATATTCTGAAGTTGCCATGGAGTTTCTGATAAGAAAGATAGGCCACTCTGTATTATGGGAATTGTCACTCACAAAGATGAACGACATGGACAAGGTGCCATGAAGCTCTTGAGTTGGAGGTGGTCCAGTCCTCCTAGTAGAATGGGTGTTTAACACCCAAGGTGATCCATTGAGCAGAGCAGCACAACCATGAGCAGACGTGACCCAGCAATGCAATGAAATTATATATTTTCTTCCACTAGAACAACTCGATGTCTGCATCAATGCTTTATTGGTTGGGAAGAGATGAAAGCTACCATTAAGTTTTTTATAAGACAAGGTCACTCTGCAGTGTGGGAATCATCACCCACGAAGATATGTGACATGGACAAGCCGTCATGAAATATTGAAGTTGGAGGTGGTCCAGTCCTCCGAGTAGGGTGAGTGTTTGGCACCCACGAGTAGTCTGTTGAGCAGAGCAATGTGACTACGAGCAACACATGACCCAAAGTTCATAGCAACGTGGGCCAAGAAAGTAATACAATTTTCAGCAGAGATGAGTTGGTCCTTCACCAACTGATGGTCCTTTGAGGAGGGGATGCAAAGCGTCGACTTCTTTCAGCAAAGCACAACTAATATGTTGGTCATAGAGTGTCTTCACAGTTTTCTCTCTGTGATTATCGCAAAATTTTTCCCTCTTGTATTCTTCGATTTCTTTCTCTTTTCCTTTCTAACCTCTATTTTCTTTTTTGAAGGAGAAATAAAAGACTGAAAGAGAAGAGAGAAAAGAAAAGGAAGAAAAGTGAGAAGAACTCTTTTGCGAAGGTCTCATCTGACCAAAATTTTGAAAATGTTTTGAAATTACTCGCCTCCGTTTTGAAAATTTGCGGGAAAATCGAGAGATGAAATTCGCTCGTCGGTATGAGGTTCGACCGTTCTTGGCGCCTTTACCAGAGATAATCGAACCAAGGATCGAATTTATGCCTTTTTGCTTTGCTAAAATATTATCTAAGAATTTATTCTAAGTCTAAAATGCACAAAGAATCATGTTTGTGCAATGCAAATGCAGAAATGTATGCTTTTGAGAAAAATAGTTTAGAAATTAGGGATTTTTCAAGTGATTCTGAGATGAATTTGAAGATACTTGAAAAAAAAATGATTCAAAAGGTTGAAATTAATTTTGGAAAAGTTAGACTTCGAATCTAACTCAAAATTTTAAAATAGATTTGGAAGAAGAGACTTGAAATTCCAAGTCTTGGAATGATCAGAATTTGGAAAAATAAGTCTTCAGATGAAGAGAAAGAGAATTTAGAATTGAATTTTTTGAAATAGGAATGAATTTTCAAAGTCATAATGGACTTTGAATTTGGATCGATTTTCAAGAATCGGATTTTGAAAAGGAATTTTTGAATTCAGAACATAAAACAAGATTTGAATTTGGATTTAGACTTGAGAAATATATTTGAAATTAGCTTTGGAAATGAGAATTGGAAATGAAACTAGATTTGAAATCTGGAATAGAATTTGATCTAAAATCTGGAATCTTAGATGGATTTGAATATGAAATATGAATCCTAAATAAAATTTGGATCTAAAGTCTGGAATCCAAGATGAAATTGAATCCAGGATTTAGAATCCTAAATGGAATTGGATCCGAAGTCTGGAATCCAAGATGGAGTTGGATCTGAAATCTATAATCCTAAATGGAATTGGATCTGAAACATGAACCCGAAAATGGAGTTGGATCCGAAATCTGGAATCCTAATTGGAATTAGATCTGAAACATGAATCCAAAATTGGAGTTGGATCCGAAATCTGGAATCCTAAATGGAATTCAATCCGAAACATGAATCCAAAATTGGAGTTTTGGATCTGAAATCTGGAATCCTAAATGGAATTGGATCTGAAGTCTGCAATCCGAGATAGAGTTGGATTTGAAAATCTAAATCCGAGGTGGAATTGGGTTCTAAATCTAGAATCCAAGATGGAATTCGATTTTGAAAATCCAAATGAGATTTGTCGATGGATCTGGATTTTGGAAATCCAGATTTGAATTTAAAACTTAAGAAAAATCTAATTTTGAGATTCAGAATCAATCTCAAAACTTTGATTTTGAATTTGAGAATCAAGACTCAATGAAAAATAAAGGATAAACTTGATTTAAAGCTTGAGTTTTGAAATCAGAAGATGAATCAGGATTTTCAAAGTTTAAATTGAACTTTGAAATTTGATTTAAAATGCTAAATTGAATTTAAATTTGAATCCTGGAAATGAATTTGGAATTTCAAAGTTGATTTGAACTTTGAAATTTGATTTGAATTAGAAATTGAATTTTGAATATACAAATGAATTTTAAATTCAAATTGGACTTTGAAATTGAAGTTTGAATTTGTTGAAATAAGATAGAAGGTTGAATTTGAGTAAGATTTAAAGATTGATTTGAGTGATGAAGAAGACATTTGAAGAATCGTCTCAAAATCACTTGGATTTTGAAAAAGAATTTTGAAAATATGATGCAATTATATTCTAAATGATGAAGGAATCAAAGAATTTTGAAATTGGATTTGAAAAACATATTTCATTATTTAGATGAATTGAAATAAGATTGAAGATATAATACATCCCTGACTATGGTCATTGAATGTATTATATAGTAATCATATTTAAATTCAAGTGAAGAATAAAATACATTTTTGGTGGCTTTATAGAGTTTAAAATGAAATTAACTCTCAATATATCCTGATTATGGCCATTGATATATATCTTGAGTTAATTTTAAGTTAAACTCTAATAAAAGGAGAAAATATTTGAAAATATGATGATTTTTTAAAAAAGACCCAGTGTGGATCCAATATTATTCCATAAAAGATGAAAATCATAAGTTTTGTTCACACCTTGACTATGGCCATTGATGCAAATCATCAACTTAGGATTCAATCACCCTTTATTAGAATGGTGCACATGCCATTCATGTTTTCATTTGTGAATTTTTGGAAAATAAAGGCAAAAGGTATGAAAACAAACAATTTATGACATTTACAGTGCTCATTCATTCTAATCTAATGCTGAAATGTAAATTCTCATTATAATCTAGTTATTACATCATTGAATTGAATTGATATCACAATTTTCAAACCAAGAAAAGGAATAGTATTCTCCATACATTTCCTGCAAAACAAGGTTAGCATAAATCAAAATATGACAAATACATGAGGGAATGAAAGATGTCTTATGAAAACCCAAACAACTATGTACGGGGATCTATATCTGAATACATGTAGGATCACAGAGAATGAGTATTTGAGATACACGACTTCCTAAGCTAAGGATGAGAACGATTATTTAAATGCATATATCAAATCCTAGGAAGATGAATTCTAAGGTACCATACACTATATATCTTAAAGAAGGGACATTATTAGGATATATATATATATTTAGGATTGGTGACAGTCTATATCAACTAAGAAAATGTGTAGGCAAATGGTGGAATGTTCAATGGTTAACTACTGCAAATGTATTGCTAACATACAAGCTGGAGATATTTAGTAACTTAGCAAATATAAACACATTGCTAATATATAGACTGGGAAATATGTAGTTTAGCAGGTGCATTGGCTAACAACATGAATATGCATCAGTGGAGATGTGCCGACAGTATAGCTACAGTGTGATGGGAATGCATTGTAGAGGTGTGAGGAAGATGGGATTGAAGATGTGCTGCAGAAAGGGAGGATGTTGCTCACTACAAGAAAATTGTGGATTAGAGATGGCCTCTATCCATCGCTAATCCGTCACTAAGTCGTCGCTAAACTGTTTAGCAACGGATTAGCGACAGATTAGCGATAAATAGAGGCCATCGCGAATTTTTGCTCGCTAATTGGCAAAAAACTTGTTTGTCGTTAATTTCGTCGCAAATTTGCGACAGATTAGCGACAGACATTATCCGTCGCTAATCTATCGCTAAATTTTAAAAATAAAATAAAAAAAATTGATCCCTGTCGGGCGGTATTCCGGCAGCAATAAGCCAGACTTATACCGCACCCGACAGGCATTGCACAGAACGATTGCTTTGCCTCGTCGCCGGACTTGTATCGTCCTCCGTGAACCGGTGCTCTCCGGCATCACCGTCTTCCGTGAACCGGCGTTGCCGTCCTCCAGCAATCGCTCAGCCTCGTCGCCATCCTCCGTGAAACGGCGTCCTCCGAAGTCGTCGTCGTCCTCCGTCGTCGCCGTCCTCTGGCGTCGCCATCCTCTGGCTTCGCCGTCCTCCATGAAACCGCGTCCTCCGAAGTCATCGTCGTCCTCCATCGTTGCCGTCCTCCGTCGTCGTCGTCCTCTATCGTCGTCGTCCTCCATGAAACTGCGTCCTCCGAAGTCGTCGCCATCCTCCGTCGTCGCCGTCCTCCGGCGTCATCGTCCGCCGGCGTCGCCGTCCTCCGTGAAACTGCCTCGTCGTCGTCATGCTCTCCAGCGTGCTCTTCGACGGGGAGAGAGTGGTTTGAATCGTGCGCGGTCGATTTAAATTTCGAACAGGGAGAGAGGGAAAATTTCGCACTCGGTTTAAATCGAAAATTAGCGAGGGATTTAGCGAGGGAATTTTTCCGTCGCTAATTAGCGACGGAAAAATTCCCTCGCTAAATCCCTCGCTAAAATGGTTTTCTTGTATTGAGAATTAGCGACGAAAAATTGTTGTCGTTAATCTGTCGCTAATTAGCGACAGATTCATGAAGAAAGTTTTCTCTAGCTAATCTGTCGCTAATTTGCGACGGAAAAAATCCGTCGCAAATTTCCGTCGCTAATTAACAATTTTCTTGTAGTGGCTGTAAGAAGGTGACAACAATGCTATATTATGAGAAACAATGTCATTTGCAGTAAAATATAGGTGGATGGCATGTGCGTAGTGTCTACAGCAGGTGGAGTGTGTGATTTAATAGATGGTGAAGGGATTGTAGTTGATGGAGCTTAGTAGCAGCATACCGATGATGACAGGATAATGGCTGGTGTTTTTGTGAAGGATATGAGGTGAACAGTGTACTTAGCAGATGGTTGTTGAAGTGAGTATGTGCAAATGCGTGGTAGGTGAGTGAGTACAGTGACAATTGCAAGTGTATTTTGCAGGAGGTAAAAAACGTGAATGATGATTGTGCTTGAGATGTGGGAAATGGAGATAGGTACAAGAATGGTGCATAGTGAATGGGAGTTAGGTGGAGGATTGAATGAAGGTTGTGTAACAGGTGATATATTGTGAAGATGGAACCAGCTACAACAGTGTCGACACCACTGTAGGTGCCAAAAAGGAAGCCACAACAGTGCATTGGCACTGTAGATACGTGAGAGCTACAACAATACTTGGCATGGTTGTAAATGCCAAAAGAAGAACCACATCAATTCATTGGCACTGACGTAGGCATATGAAAGCTACAACAGTCACATGTCCGCAAAAACTGGAGGCTGCAAAAAATGGAAGTGATATTACAATGGCAGCAAATATGTAAAAAAAAAAGAAAAATGAGCTATGGAGATAACAAATGATATGTTGTGTGCTATACCTATAGGCCAACGCAACAATGTGAGTGTGAGATTATTGCTGCAGGTATAATGAATGAATGTGAAGTGGTGGGTGCATGGAGTGGAATGAATATAACGATAAACAGTAGATCAAATGTAAGTACAATACATATAGTGAAATGAATGCCTTGAGCGAGATGAAGTACATACAAACGCAAATGAATCAAAACATGTGTATGATAAGAAGCTGATATACACATATACTGACAAACATTTACAACAATTAGCTAATATTGCACAGTAAATCACAGAAGATGTGAAGGTGTCTGTATGCTCCAAAGTGCAGGAAATATATAGGATACAAGAATATATTACTATTGAAGTTTATCACAATCGATTTGATGTTAAAAAAAAAATTAACACATATCCAGAGAGGTCATTATGAGAACCATCAAGTTGACAATGATTAATGAATTTATCTTGTAAGTTTACTGTAATCAATCGTCAAAACTTGGAGATTCGAAGCACTTACCAAGGTTGCAGGAACTCTCAGGAACAAATAACCAATTTTAGTAGGGGTTGGACTATTTAACTGATTATAGGCTGCGACCAAGTCCATCATCTGAAGGCGGCTCAGGACAGTGGCGGAGCCAAAAGTTTTTTGTTGGGTGGGCAGACTTCGGGTCTCGGGGACAATTTCTCGCTGAAGGCACAGTTGTTCGTGCAGACATAAAACTTAAATAAGCATTTTGATGTTGTTTGTTGTCGTTTGACAGTGTTTTGTTTGTTGATTTCACTAATCTCAGACTGGGCCTGGACCAAAATTTGTAGTGTTTTTTGTGAATTTAGGCTATGTTTGAGAGCCTTGCACTGAGATGGAAACACCATGTCCATGTGCTACGAAAATATGGTCTTGCCAAAATGTGGCGTCTGAAGATGGAGTTGCCAAAAGCATCTTTTGATGAATGTTCTTGAAATGTGATGTTGGGGCTGCCAAGTCCATTCCCAATGGAGTGTTTTGTGTTTTGGGAACACTGCAGCTCCCAAACAGCAGAGAGAGCATGAGAACACGGGGGAAACCACAATATAGCCCCTATTGACTGTCACACGGTTGCTGCTGTTTCTTTAACACAGCTGGGGCACGTAAGGCTGGGTGATCGTGTCCTCAATCTGGAGTTTTACATCGTAGGGAGGTGGCCTCATTAAGTGACCTGGTTCTTGGTGAGGGTTCCTTTGTCATAAAAAAAATGCTCTTAAACAGAGCCTTAATGTGTGAAATGGCCGAGTCTAGTTGCCATGATGTCCAAACAAGATAGCTGACATTCACGTTAATAGAAAGTTCAGAGACACCACAAGTAGAGCTTGGCTAGTTTTATAGACAAATACAGTTTGGATTGGGCATGGTTTCTTCCGTATTTGGGAGGTAGGCGTCGGAGGCAGTTGAAGAGTTGTAAAAGTGAAAGGTCTTCCCCTATTTTCATGTTTTATTTACCTTTTTTTCAGGATTTCTGGATGAAGCAAATCTTTAATTTATTTCAAGATGTTCCCTTGCCGAGAAAATCCTGATACTGAGATTTGTGATATTAGTTGTGCTTCACATTTTAGGTCTTGGTGCACGTCTTTTTCGAAGTTGCACGAATCTCTTGCATTGGACTGCTTGACAAACCCAGACAACATCAAGTTGGGGATGGAGAGATCCATTTTTTTTTGGGTTTCTAATTCTAGGGTGGGCGACCGCCCACCCCTGGCTCCGCCACTGGCTCAGGAAGACCTCGAGAGGTGTCTCTAGTAGAGCTATAGTGGTGGTTTTCAGCAGTGTTGCTGAGTATACATCAGTGATGCCACGGTAATGTGGGCTGAAGATGTAAAATGGAGATGGTATGCATAAACTATGAAAGGTGTGTGAATAGTTGATATTCAGAGGCCCATGGAACAGAGAATGCTATTTGCAGTAAATACTTTGGTCATACATTAGAAGAAAATGAATGAAAGTGAAGTGGATTTGGCCATGAATCACCTCTTACGAAACTCAGACCTGATGGATGAGTGAGAAACTGGAGGACATTGGGTAAATCCTTATTGAGGCCATACTTGACACGGTTTTAGGATACGACCAACAATCAAGGCCATCAGCTGAGTCAAAGGCTTCAGGGCATGGTTTTGCAGCTAATAGCAGAATAGAAACTCTCAATCAAATATGCTCTGAGTAACTCTGGTAGCATGTAACAACATTCAAGATAAACCAATAGAAAATGGAATGAAATGAAACTAACACCCATAATGATCATAACAAATAAAATCGACTATTGAAGCCTATATATAATGGATCAAGGCAACTTATGAACAATGAATTTCAATGATGATGAAAAATGCACGGCAAACAGATTATGAATAATGTAGGGTGCTTTGTTGACTTTTTTATGAGATTCTGCAATGCTCCACAAGGAGCAGGCATCATGTGAAAAAAAAAACCAAGTTAAGGCAAAATGTGTCTAATGCCGATTTATACCAACATCATGATGTAATGGTGATGATGCTCAAGTTTAGTGACGTAAAAATGGTTTGCGATATTGTGCTTAAAACTCGCTACTCAATGCTGACGAGCAATGGCCAACAATGGTTCAATGGCCTTCAATATGTCATAATTTCAGAGAAAATGAGTAAAAGGGAAAGAAAGAGAAAAAAAAAAGAGGGAGAGGGCAGAGGGAATGGTATTGATGATGAGGAACATAATCACAACGCAGGTGAACCAGAGGTCTTTCTCTCTTCCCCCTTTTTTTTAACGAATTGTTAAAAGGAACTAATATTACCATGATGAAAATATAATTTCAGAGGAGACGAATTGCCAGAATGAATTGGCAAAGTCTAGATTGGCATTTACCAAAATGCTATCTTAGAGAAGGCCTATCGCCAAGACAATTTCATTCTTCCAAATTGCAAATCGCTGAAACAAGATAACACGCAGCAGAACCAGAATGCAAAATTTTACAAAATGGAAAGAAAGAGAAAAAAAAAGGAAAAATCGAAAATACTAACTAAGATTGGCTCCTTGAATCTAAAACAACATGAATAAGAGTCTATTCTCTCGTAAATTAAAGAAATCTGAGAAAGTAAATCGTGAAATTGAAAATGAGTGTTGGGATTTTCGGATCCCATTGTTGTTGCACGAGATGGGTTGAGATTGCTATAAGCAATCCAACACCACCCATGGTGCATAAATGAGGATTAAAACAAGAAAGGGAAAAGAAAATTGCAGGAGGCTTAAAGGAAATGAAAAGGGAAGGAGTACTCACTGAGGCGGATTGCAGAGGCTCGAAAGGAAAAGACGATGCTCTGGTCTCCTATTGCTTGCTGAAACCTTGAAAAAGAGACCGTCGCGGGGGGAGAGAGAGAGAGAGACTCATTGGCTCCCTTTTGCTTGCAGGAACCTTAGAAGAGGGAGCGAAGACGATTATAGGCAATAGAAGGGGCGAGAATGGATTTCTCGATCGTGAAGAATGAATGCCTCACCCTCCCTCCAGCGGTCTCTCTTTATGGTGAGAGATCGTTGAAGTTCTTTGCGAATTGAGTAAAGATATTTTTGAAAAATTTCAAAAGAGCTGCTCCTTTTCAAAGGTTTTCTAAAACAGGTTTTTAACAAAAAGATATTTTCAAAAGGAGGTTTTCAAACTATCTTTTGTGTTTTCTTTTCTATTTCGATTTTTTTTTGCTCTTTTTCTTCATATTTTATGTATTTTTTTTATTTTTGAAATAAAACTCTAAACTTACGAGAAAACAAGGGATTTTGAAAATTTTGAAAATATTTATAAAAGAAGGGTTTTTCGAGAATTCAAGGTTATTCTTTGGAAAATTCTTCAGAAAACGGGTTTTTATCCAGTTTCTAAGGAAATATTCAAGTTTTGAACCTCGAACTGAGAAACAGAGAGTAAATGGATCCAAACGGATATCGGATGGACTGTCTGAGCCTTTAAGAAATTATTTTTGGCATTTTTGTAAAATTAGTTTAAAAATTGGATAACGAGGCTCAGATTTGGATTCTGAACTGGATCCGGATCCAAAATTGAGTCAGATATATAAAATAAATTTGGATTCCAGTGAATCCGAGAAATAACTGGAATTTAGATTGAAAATTACTCAATTTATTCAGAAAAATGAGGCTAGGGGCAAAAAAGGGAATATTTATAAAATTTTGAAAAAATTGGGGTGTTCACACTCTCATACGCCAAAGAGCTGAGGTTTGGCCTCTTGAGGGTGTACCATGGAGTGTCTGGAGTGTTTGCTCTGTAAACACGAGAGGAGTGATGGAGTGTGAGGGTCCTCGCATCATCCTAGTAAAGGTGAATATCCCTGAGATGATTGTTGAGGTGTGTCACCATGTCCCGCTGCAAGGATGAAGCGCCAGTAGCAAGAAATCCTAACAATGCCATTTGTGAATCGACACAAGGTAGATGAAGCGATCGGCTAAGTGAAGATGAACCAAGCAGGTGATGTTGACAATGGGAAGCTTGCAAAACCTAATTGTCAACTAGCACAAGCGGCATAAAAGCAATGTGTCTAGTGAATATACCAAGTGTGTGGGGGAGAAGAGAGACATTTTGTCGAGTCTTCCCTATTGAGAAGGTGTATAAAATCAGTTGATTGCGCTACGTGGCTCCCTGACCACATTGTTGTCCAAGCACTAAAAGCGAGCAAGCTCCAGTTATAAGACTTACTTTTGAGAGATCAGACTGAAGCGGAATACATCCCCTTAATGCGCTTAAAGAACGATCACTACAACAAAATGTGCAACCGATAAGCAATATCACGTGCAAAAGTAAGCAACTGCAGAGACAGACATCATCAAGAAGTCTTACGAAGTGTCTCATAACCGCCTCTCTAAACTTAGTAGCAACATCTCTTGGTAGAATAAGGGGCAAAGTAGCAGGCACAAGTCACTCCCTTACAACTCCAAGCAGTAGGGAGTAGAAGTATATGAGCCACTTCTGTATTTGGAAACTCGATCATGCAACGATACCCTCGACGAAGATGATAGATATTTGACTATAAACTTCATCACAACTCACACTTGTAGTATGTCTACCACAAACTGACTAGTAAAGGGCACTATAAATAACTTGAAGAATTTGCATAAATGATACCAGCAGAGGCCAAATAACCATAAAAAAAGATGCGAACCAAGGCAGTTTTTATTCAGACGATGACTAAAACTGACAAACAGACACCAATAACAGCTTGGGGCAACACTGACACCAATTTGATGCACTCTTATACCAATGTTGTAGGCTATGGTACCAGTTTGATATGCTTTAAAACTAGTTATTATGCCCTTTTTTCTTTGCATCTTCTTGACTCGCACGAAGAGGGAGATTGACGAGTTGTCTGGGTCATGCTAAACACAGCTTGCCTTAGGCGAGGAGCTACGTAATCCTAGCGAAAGCAAGATCAGATCATGTATATCTCATGCACGCTTAGCATAACAAAATATCAAAAGCATGAAAGTCAAACAGGTCAATAGAGTGGAGTAATGCCAATCGTCAGTGCGAGGAGCTTTCAAGCCTATGAGAGATGTGTATGTCACCTTTCTGTGATGAGCGCATAAGTAGTCAAGGGTCCATATAGCTAGCTACACATCCAAATAAGCATCACAGACTTTAGAGTGAGCATCGAGTTCCAAAGATGCACTAAATGAAGGGTATATTGCATTTTGGCATTTGCGGGCCTTGCAAAGCGTAGCGTGCGCCCTGCGGAAAACCCCCCGCTATAATGGAGAAGTCCTTTCGTCCCTCAACCTAAGCCACTTACTAGTTTGACGTAGTGAAGCTCCCTAGCCAAGAGGAATCACCATCGCTCGACATGCACTTGTCGAGCCCCTTGCAAGGATGCGAGGTTGTGCAGCTAGAGCGGGCCCTATGCATGCTTGCTGATGCTCATGGAGAATTTGCATACTTGTGAGCACCTCTGTGCACTCTGATGTACTGCTACTCACAAGATATAGGGGGTTGCTCACTCTAGACTACATGTTGGTGCACAAATGCAAGTCAAGTGGAAGGTCGCCTATATAGGTGTTATGGGTGTTGACCCCACATCGTTTTTGTTCCTAATAAAGTTTCTGAACATAGACTTCGTATTTCATCAAAACAACCACACTGAAGTCTTTGTCTCATATGAATGTGTCAGCGAGATTTTAATCTTGGCTCGATAATTCTCAACGTGCAAGGAGATGTGTGGCCTCAAAGTTTGGGTGGGCCCGCGTGGGCACTGACATGGCACCTCCGGATGAAGTAGCTCCATTTTGTGATATGACTTCATGGACGCGTTCTCCATATATGATTGTGCAGGAGAATACTCGACCGTGGTACATGAATCCCGCATGGATGTCCTCTCTTTATGAGCTTGAATTTGAGATGGGTCGTGGGTGGTGTAGCACCCACAAAGCAGGACACATGGCCGTAGGTGGCCAGAGAGACCCCCGTGGCATGGAGCATGGAGCTGAGCAGATGCACTTGAGAAGTTGCATGCACACTTAGGCTTGCTTATTGAGTTTGCTAAAGAGCTATGTTGTGTTACCTCGTGCAATCACCGCATGCCATAACCAAGGCACGAGCTTTCCACTTAGAAACATGAGTTACCATAGGCCCCACCGCACCGCACACACATATGCACCACTTTCAATTGGTGACGGATAAAGTCTAGCACAGGGCTGCAGAGCTACCCAGGTAGCGTGAGACTCAAACTTTATGTGCAACTCCTTCAACCATCTATATTCAGCCAATAAATGCTCTGTACTCTCTATGTTCCCTTCACAATGTTAAAGAGCCATACACGATCAATATAAGTTCAAACAGAACATTCATACAAAACGAAACCAAATTGGGCTTTGAAGTGTACATCCACGGTCGATAGAACTCTCGTACTGTCTCTCTAGTTTTTCACACTTAGAAAGGATAGTTTTTTTCTATTAAAATAATAAGAGGAGGTTATATTTGGATAGATTTGATCCTTCCACAACCAACACAAATTAGGATTCTTATGAGTTAGTTTAATGTGGATAAGGGTGAAGTTGTTAGTGTCACCTTTACATTTGATCTTATCACAACTTATGGGCCTCTCATCTTGACATTTAGATTGACCTTCATGATTGAATCCACAAACTTTACTGGTGGACTCGGGTCCTATTCCTTTAACATGCCCCCTCAATCTAATCTCTCAGAGATTGAGCTTGTTTCCTAAATACTCGAATTGTGGTCCCACCAATGACTTAGTTAGAATATTAGCCAACTGTTGTTGAGATGAAATAAATTTGACTTCAATTTCCTATCTGGCCACCTTCTCTCGAACAAAATGAAAATTGATTTCTATATGCTTGGTTCTAGCATGAAATTTTGGATTTGTTGCTAGATATGTTGCCCCTAAATTATTTCACCAAAACATTGGGGAACTGTAGACGTCAACCCCAAGCTCTTTTATAAGTTGTTTTAACCATAATAATTCAGAAACTCCTCTTGTTGGAGCTTTGTACTCGGTTTCTGTACTGGACTTAGCAATTGAATGTTGTTTAGTAGAACTCTAAGATAATAGATTAGGTCCCATGAACATAAGATAACCACTGGTAGATCTACGCTCATCTGGACATCTTGCTCAATCGACGTCAGAATGGCCCTATAAATCATGAAAACTCAAACTTGATATGTGAAGTCCCATATTAATGGTACCCTTAAGATATCGTAGGATTCTTTTAACATGAGGCCTGTGAACATCAGTGGGTTGATGCATGAATTGATATGCCTTATTGATGGAATATGCTATATTTGGCCTTGAGTAGAGCTCTCACAATACTTCAATATTGTGTTGGATATTTCAGAAGTTGGCTTTCAAACTTGGATAAGTGAATATTTATTATAGCCATTATAACAAGGGGTTTTGAGTTCTCCATTACCGTTTTGACCAAGGGATCATAGATATACTTTCTTTGAGATGAAATAATTTCATTCTTGTTTAAAATAACTTTTATGCCCAAAAAATAATATAATCTTCCAAGATCTTTTATGGAGAACTCTTTACTAAAATTTTGAATTAACTATCAAACTTTCTTAAAAGAGTTACCTATAATAATTATATCATCAACATAAACAAGTACCTATAGGATAACAACACCAATAATTTTGATAAATATGGAAGCATCTGCATTTGAACTAGAAAAACCCATTTGAATCAAATATTGCCTTAATAAGTCAAACCATGCTCGAGGTGCCTGTTTCAAGCCATAAAAATTCTAACTAAGTTTGCATATATACTGAGAATGTTGTTTATCTTCAAATCCAACTGATTGACTCATGTATACTTCTTCTTGAATAAAACTATGCAAAAAGGTGTTATTTATGTCCAGATGATGCATTTTCTAGCCTTGACTAACAACTACTGATGATACTATCCTAATGGTCATGGGTTTTATTAGAGGATTGAAGGTCTCAAAGTAATCGATACCTTCTTGTTGACTATAGCCCTTGGCTACTAGTTGAGCTTTGTATATGGCAATTGACCCATTTGCATGCCTCTTTATTCAATATACTCATTTGCAATCCACAACATTGTTTGTTTTTTTTGGAGGAACCAAGAACCATGTGTTGTTCTTGATGAACGCATCATATTCACATCTCATAGCATCTTGCCACTTTGGATGACTTGCTGCCTCTTTGAATGAACTTAGTTTCTTTTCTTGGAGAAGTTCACTAAGAAGACCCATTCTGAATGCATACTTTAAGGTCATAAAAGTTCTGGGCTGGAGGGTACCGTCCTGGGACCTGGTCACCATATGGTGGGTTCAGGAAGGTTCTATGATACGGTTGATGGATTGATTTGCTTCTTGAGATGACTCGATCTAATTTTTGTTTGGCCTAGTGTCAACGTCATTTTGTTCTGGATAAGATTGGGTGATAGGTATTGAGTTGAGATGGTTTAGGAGTTCAATGGGTTGAGGATTTGATGGGTCATTAGGTGAACTTTATTGGACACTATTTGGAACATTTGGTGGATCAATCTTCTTGGTTTGATTTTGGTTGGACTTATGATTTGAAATCCATTTGAACCATTGTGAGACTTCTTCACTTGTGATTGGGTCTCTTGTGTCAGCATACAAAAATTCAGTCTTATTGAATATCACATGTTTGAAAATATATATTCTTTTGACAACATGATCAAAGCAAAGATACCTGTTATAGCTGGGTCCATATCCAATGAAGACACATGGATTGGACTAAGGTGACAACTTGGAGTTTGAGTATGCAAATACAAGAGGATAGCAAGTACATCCAAAAAAAATTTAAGTGATCAAGAGTAGGATGTTTTTCCATTAAGAGCTCATAAGGTGTCTTTCCACTTAGTTTGGTACTTGGAAGACGATTTATGATATGTGTAGCATGTCTAAAAGCATCAACCCAAAACATTAAATTTAATGAAGCATAAGTGAGCATGCTAAGACCATATTTCGTCAAGTCACAATGCACTTACATTCTACAATACCGTTTTGTTGTGGGGTATGTGGACATGTGAGTCATCATTGGATCCCATACTGATTTAGAAAATTATCAAAGGTGATTTTCTTTTCAAAGGGAACAACCAAGAGAACCTTGAGAAATCATCAACAATAAGCATATAATAATTATATCCTTCTTTGTATGAGATAGGGGCTGGTCTCCAAAGGTTAACATGAATTAACTCTAACAAAAAATTAGAAATACTTTTAGATAACTCAAAAGGAAGTTTATGCATTTTGCTCACTAAGCATGCAGAACAAAAACTTAAAGTTTTAGCACCAATCAAATTTAAATGCTTATTCTGTCCAAGTAAATCAAGAGTCTTTTGATTGGGATGTCCCAATCTAAGATGCCAATGCTGAACTGATGAATCCATCACTATAGTAAATGCCTTTTCTCCATTATCATGTGTTTCCTTGATATTGTGCCAAACGTAAACACCTTCTTCACTCGATCATTTTTGGAGTATCGTCCCTTTCTATCGATCCTTAACATAAAACCGGTCAGGTTGAAACTCAACATAGAAATTATTATCTCTAGTTAGTTTAGCTATAGGGATCAAATTGTGTTTAATTTCAAGAATATGTAAGACATTTTTTAAAATAAAACTATTTCCTTTTGAGTTTAGAGACACATTACCCATATTTGTAATAAAAAGATTAGCTCCATTTCCAACCATAATGCTATCTGATCCTTGATTTTCAAATTTTTGTGCCATGCAAGAATCATCAAATGTCATATGATGAGATGTTCCACTATTCGGGTTTAGTAGCTGAATCTACAGCCATAGCCACGAAAGCTTTCAGGATATCATAACATTGCCGAGCTATATGATTTCTTCTTCTGCAAAATTAACACATAACATGATTTTCATTTTGATTTTGACATCCTCTATTGTTCTAAAAATTATAATTCTAATTCTGATAAAACCCATGACCTCTTCCTCCGAAGGGTTGTTCTCGACCTCTTCCTCTTTGAGAAAAAAATGCATTATTGGAGTTTTCATTTTGTTGATTGGTGTTGGGAGGATTTGGAGCAAGCAACTGGAGTCACTTCTCTTGATTTAGGAGCATTTCATAATGATCAACAAATTCAGAAAGATTGCAGAAAGTAGTAATTGTAGTTACAAAACTTTTATATTCACTAGGTAGGCCATTCATGGTGTATTGGACTAAGTCATTATCAAAAACATGCTCTTCTATGACACTAAAAAATCAGCCAGGAACTTTACTTGTTTAGATAATTAGTCATATTTGACTCTTCGTTTTTTATGTTTTTCAAATCTTTTTTAAGTTGGAGAATGTGATCGCTTGATTGTGAAGCATAAGCACATTTGAGAGACACCCATGCCTCGTGTGCTATAGGAATACAAATAATTTGGGCCAACATTGATTCAGTGACTATGGCTTTTATCCAGCTTAATGCAAGCTGGTCAGATCTTTTCCAATAAAAAATTCAGGATTTGGAGCAGTGACATCATCTGGAACAATATGTTAGGAAAAACCACGAGCAAGAGACAATCAAAAGGAAACAAAGAACAAGAACGATCAAACAAAACACAAGAAGAACACAGATTTACGTGGAAAAACCTCTCCTCAAATCCGAGAGAGAGTAAAAAACCACGGCCGCCCAGAGAGAAATTTTATTACTCTTAACAGACAGTTACAAGCTCGGGAAAGAAAAGCGAGAATATAAACAAGGCAAGGGCGACAACCCTAACCCTAACCAAATCGGGTCGGATCCACTGAAAACCGGGTCCCAAACATAAGCCCCAGAAAAAAATTTCTTCTGGGGGGGCGCTGCCTCCCTATAACCCCCCGCCAGGGGCGGCCCCCCCTGGACCCCCGCCCGCTGACCGCGCAGCGGGACCTGCGCCGGGGGGAGCGCCCGGACCCCCCTTCCTGCAGGGGCAAAAACAGTGAATCAGGCTCCACAACTCATCACAATATACTAAGCTGGGGTAGCATGAGACCCATCAATGAATTTGATGAGATCTTGACTAAACATGACTGATTCAATTTGAGACCTCTATAATAAATAATTATTTCAATCTAATTTGATCGAAACTAGACGGGCAAAGACATTCCACTGAATGCCAGTATTTGGTAACAAGGAAGAGCTTGATGTAGCCATAAATGCAATCATAACGCACCTGAGTGCCATGAGTTGTAGCAGGATAAAGAGCTTAAACGTTTCTTGGGATTGCCTTTATACTCATTTTGGAAAGACTTTTGAAAATCAAAAGTGTCAGGTTTTTAATTTTTTGATTTCTTTTAACATTTTGATTTTTTCTCATTTTTTTTTGGAATTTTTAACAAAGACGAAAGACACTGACAAAGACAGGAGGATTGAAACAAATTTCTGAATTCATATCCTCATATAGAAAAGTTCCATAATAGGGGGAAAGTTGTGGCATCCCTAAAAGAAATAGACATATTTTTGGATTTTTTATTATTTTTTAAATGATAATGTATAAGGTCCAGGTAAGAATTACTTACTTGGGGTTTTGGGTATCATTACCAATTTCTACTTAGTTGATCCTCTTTGATAGATGACAGTTCTTCAACCACAAAAGAAGGACCTATATCAAATGACATACAAAGAACAAAGTATCCATGTCTGGTTTCAAAATCTAAATCCAAAGCAGAAAGACCCATTGTGTCCCCAAGCTTGTCAAACATGGGGAGAAAACCTGAATGAACAGAACAAGGACTGTTATAGTAATTCTCAAACACTAGGATCTCCAAATTTGGGTGGGAAGGAATACTCACAAACTCCCAAAGAGGTTCGTGAAAGAGCTGATTAGACCAAAGACCTCATCTTTTGAATCTCTTTGAGGGGATTGGCTTTGCGGATATGGTTGTTTTTTCAGATGGTAGAGATCATTCTAATGATGGTATTCTCATGTTGAAGCCATGAGGTTGCAAATTTACTATTGCCGTAATTTTGTTTTCCAGTAATAATATTCCTTGTCCACCAAGTGCCAATGGTCTAGATCATCGATCCAATTGGTGTACCTCCACCATTCAGCATACATTCTGATAACAACTTGAGGGTAAGTTCCCATAACTTCTGAGAATGTCGAGAACTCTATTTCCGTAGGAGTTACTTGTTGGAGACGCCTTTGGGAATAATGATCAAATTGATTTTGCACAGGATCATCTTGATATTGTACACATTTTAGCGAGACCTCAAATGCTTTTTGGACTTTCCTTTCAAAATGGTAGGGTCTGAACCAATTCTCGTATCCTAGTCCATTTCCAAGAGTTTGAATGACTGGGGGTGGGTGACAATGGATTAGCTAGGATCATCATAAAAGCTAATATATAGAATCAAGATCATATCTAGAATTATTGAACCCCTCATAGTTATCATGGACATCTACTTCAAACCAAGATATAATGGTTTTACCTCCAAGATTGATCTCATTAGAGAGGGAATCTGACAAGGTTTTGACATCTTTATCTTCTAAACTGGACTCACATTCTGACTTATAATCTTCACAAAGTTGGGCAGTGACTTTGAATAGCTTTATCTTTCCCTTTGCCTCTGTATCCCAAGCCTTCATTGGGTTGGACCTTGTAACTTCAATGGGATCTTGCGGACCTTGGTCATGCTTGCCTAAACCCTTGAATGACTTATACTTCATAGGATTGTGGGCCACCCTTTAACAAACTTTGCAAAGAGGGGATATTGTGAATTGTTGAATGACTTATAGCTAATAGCTGCATTAATTGTTGAAGAGTAATATGGAATTGTGAATTTTATGAATTTTCTTTTAATTCATTGCTTTCGGAATTAATTTGTTAACTTAATTTTCAAAATAATTTACAAACAGGTTTAGGTGGGTCAGACCAGCCCACTAAAACATTGGCACATTAGGCCAAATGGGACAGGTCATGGGTTGCCTTTCAAACCTGAGCCTGTTAAGAACTGGGCCGAAACCCAACTCGTTAATAATGGGTTGGGCCGTTTTTCGGGTGTGGTCACACTCAAAACTCGATGGGCCGAGCTCCAAATGGGCATGGGTCGGGCCAGGCCGGCCTGGCCAATGCCCACCCCTACTTGAATCCAACATAATTTTAATCCACCTCTCTTTTTCTCTCATCAATAAAAATCATGATCATACGCAACTAGGGCAGACAATTAGAATTTTATAATATATAATAGGAAAATACATTACACCTTACTAAACAGCTTGGAATTCAAGACCTTTGGTTACAGTACCAAGGACAGTCCACCCAAAATTTGAAATCTCGCAGTGTATACTACATTTAGAGTTCTGCTATAAAGAACTTTTGGCACTAATCGATGTAGCTGCTGCTTCTTGAAGGGCTTAGAGACATAGTCATCCATTCCATTTTGTTGACCCGAACACATGCTGCTAGACGCACCATGCCATTGGTCAACAGCCCAGTGTCACTAACTAGGTTGTGTTAATAGACATTGTTAAATGCATTGGCTGTAACTGGACAATTGTTGGGTCGAATGTTCACTAGGCATTGCACCATGAGCTGTTGTGCATTGGGACCACTGGGTTATTTCACTCTTAGCAAACTTGTCACAGCGTGAGAACCCAATTGGTGGGTGTTTGAGAGCCCGATCATATCAATGTGCAAGAGGCCATGTTTTTGAAGATGAAGAGCGAGTCATGGTCCTTCTGTGCTTGCCTAGAAACACCTTAAATGTTCAGTAAAATAAGATGTTTGTTTACATCCATAATCATAGCAAAGTGCAGGGAACACACAATGATAATTGCCTCCATGTGCCCAGCAATAAAAACAAAACAAAACAAAGTAGTCATGAAGCTCCACGCTAATCCTTAATCAATTGTTTCAACGAGGCCTAAAGCAAATATATTTTCATAAGACTGGTCATTCCTTAACGCAACCAATGCAACAAAGATGCATGCGCTTCATCGAGCTTGTCATCTACACATTTGATGTTTGCATGCTTCTCTCACAACAACCTGCATATATGATATATTGTAGAACAAAGACAAGAACAGTTAAAATAGCAGAAGCTGTCAATTTTCATGAATAAGTTATTGACTCCATTACCAGTAATTATGGATGTTACACCTTGCTTTTTTGAGAGAAGGCAATTGATAAGATTTTATTAGCGTTCTGTGTACATGATACTAAAAAAATAATTACAAAGATGCTACAATGTGAAGAGAGTTCTATCCAACACTCTTATTCCTCAACCACATGAACAACTGAAGGTCCCCATCAGAAATAGGCCTCGGATGCTGCTTTAGACGAGTCCCGTATTTCCCTCACGGTTCTATCAAAAATCAGTTGTAAACTAGGAACCACCTCTTCAAAAATTATTTTGTTAAGATCGAGCCAAATCCGTCTCCAGGAAGCCAATACCCAGCATCGCCAAATCTTATACCTTCATCATCAACTCTTTAAAAGAGTGATGCAAAATGAACAAAGAACTGAAATTCATAGTGTATATATAGAAAAATTAGCAAGCTATTCTGAAAGCATATTAATATGAAACAGAAGACAAGGTATTGCCATATTTTCATGATACCTTCAAGAGCTCAGCAGCTATGATAACAACAGAGGTTGTCCCATATCCAACCTCATGGTCTTAAAGTTCAGTCAACTCTACCAGCACCTGAACCCCTCAAAGTAAAAGAATGATGTAAATCAATAAGTAGTAGTAGTTAAAGAAAAGACATGGCTTGGATAGTTGGTCTTGGAATTGGAATGATAACCATAAATGGAGGAATGGTTCGGGGATTTGGAAGGGTTGGATTAAAGCACTAGATCTCTTTAATATGATTGTTCGTGTTAATGTGAGCAGCGGTAGTGGGATTTTATTTTGGCTAGATGTGTGGTGTGGGAAGCTAAGCTACGAGATTTATTTCCAACTCTTTATGATGTGTCTAGACTCAAATTTGGTAAAGTGTGCGATTTTTGGTCCAAGACTTGGAAGAGGTGCGGGATATTGTTTTGCAGAGGGAGCCTTCGCCCATGGTTTTTCAACTATGGACTGCTCTTATGGATCTATTATCAGGGATCTCTGTATTGCAACAGGAGAATTCAATAAGTTGGACACTTTCTTCTAATGGGGACTTTACGACATCCTCTTTCTACCATTTTCTTAGCTCCTGATCACTCCCTTGGCTTTCTAAGCACTCTTTGTGGAGCGGTGGTCTTCCACTTCGAGGATCACCTGCAGGTTGGATGATTCTAATATGATGTTTTAAGTACAGAAATTAGACTCAAGTGTCGGGGTATTCATTTAGTTAGTAGATGCTCGTTTTGTTTTTGTGAAGAGGAATCAATGCCTCATCTTTTTTGGTGTTGTCACTTCTTTCACACTTTGATCAATGCATAGAGCAGGTTTTGATCTTGTAGCATTTGGGGGCAAAATTTCCTTTCCTAGAGACATTTTGATTGTATCTCATTTAAACTCTAAAGGCCCTTGATGAAAGTTCCTTTGGAGAGTTTCGATCTTGTCGGCATGGACACTTGTTTGGATAGAGAGAAAACAACCGTATCTTCAGCGACAATATTTGTGACCTGGAGAGCATTCTTTTTCAGTTGTGGTGGGAGGTTTGTGACCGAGTTTGTCATAAGTGGCTGAATTTTTTCCTTGCTGTCTATGGGACTCACGCGACTGCCATTTGAGTTTGGGTTTGCTGAGGTGGTCAGCCATTGCATCCCGTTAGGAACACTCACTTGAAGAAACGTTTGCATACGGGAGTGTGTGGGTGGGTGGGTAAATGCGGGTGCATTAGTGTGCATGTGTGGGTGTTGTAAATCAAGTGGGTGTTCAACCCTGTGGGCATGTAAAGGGGAGGTTGCGGGTACATGTCTCTAAGAGCGTGCATTATGGACTTCTGATCTACGGCCGAGTTTAATGTTGAGTGGCTAAAGTATCTATACTTTGCTCCCCTTCTCAAAAGGACTTCGTTTGCTGCTGCTTTTGCACTACTTAACTGGATGCAACTAGTAGCAGACTTCAAGGGGAGTTGGACAGGTTCATCGGTTCTTCTGCTCTGTGGTGGTTTATGTGCTGATCACGACCTGAGACTTCTTTATGCTACCCTCATGTCACTAGCGACCCAGGATCTATGTACAAGGATTATGCTCGTTGTTGTCTCGACACTTCATCACAAGTTGTTGCAGATAGTTGCTGATTTCAGTGGTAGATGAATGGTTTCATCTATTATGTTGAGGTGTTCAGACACCTATTTCTGCATTTGGTGGCCCTGGTCTCTCATGGCATTGGGATTGTCAAATGCATCTGCTTTTTTCAGTTTCGTATAAGTAGGTATCTCTTGTTATATGCTGATGATTCTTCTGAGCACCATATGGACACACTAAATTATGACAGTGGGATTTTGCTTTTATTTCTGTTTGTGTTTCCTATCTATTGTCATTAGTAGGTGATATCTCATCACTTGCTCTTGTAATGCTGCAATGGTTTTACTACTATAGTATTAATAATATCCTACTTTTTTCAAAAACATATCCCAAGTTTCACTTTTAACATGTGTTTTTGCATATCCATGCATATATATCTATGTGTGCATATGTGTTGCATAGATTAAATTTATTAATTCAAAATTTAGTTTAAGTTAATATCTTATACATGATAACATATGCTTCTTAAATTTATTAAAGCTTCTTTATTTTGAAATGTTTTTTTAATATAGTTGGATGTAAAAAAAATAACACTATTTTGAAGCATTTTTTATTTTTCTTGTTCTTATTATGGTAATAAAAAAATAATTTGGTTTAAGATTTTTGAGAGTCAATCATTTAGTGATTGAAGAAAAATGACAACAAATTGGTGGTTATTACTTCTTTAGTCTCAATCATGATAATATATAGATTTACAAAACTACGTAAACTTCATGTGTAATTACAACTTACAATTAAATAAATGACCACATTATAAATTTTTACACAATTTCATTACCTTATAGATGAAACATTCATCATACAGGGCATGAGTATAATACATGTACCTTCAATGCACTTGTTTAATAAATATTGAAAAAAGTTAAAGAGAACATGCATTGTTTATCATTGTTAGTGACTTTATGTATATCAATAAAATAATTTACATTTAACATAAAGTTGCTAATTTTACAACAATAAGTAAGGTCAACACCAAGTACCCAAGCATTGACATAAAAGTGTTGAATACCTTATGCATTTAACATAGTATTTGCAATCACATGCAATTTTAGATTAAATGCACTATAGAAGCTTAATAAAATTTTGACATATCCAAAGTCTCTCTCTCTCTCTTCATATATATATATATATATATATATATATATATATATATATATATATATATATATATATATATATCATCTTTCACTGTATACCTATATATAACTTCATCTTTTAATATAGACCTACTAGGATTGTTAATCTATCACAAGTTTCCACTAAAACTGCAATTGATGTACCTTCTTTGATAAAGAAAAATTAAAAATAGTTAATGATTTTTTACCAAATTATATGGATTTATCATCAAAACATTGCTTGCCATAAATGGCTTATCCATCTAGATGAACTAGGTAACTTGTCAGCATTCTCATAATCTCTTGCGAAGATTGTAATTAAAGATCTTTCATGGAGATAAATTAGATGTTTTAATTAATGATTTAGTAAAGAAGACTTCTTTAAATGGTTAAATCAAGTTCTATTAGAATATTATAATTAATAAAAGAGAGCAAAACAAGTGATTCTTTCCTAAGGTTAGCATATTAATGGTTGTTTTCTCTTAAAGCTAAAATTTTGATAATATAACAAACTTGTACAAAATAAAGCAAGCTAGAAAAAAAAATAATTTTGTTAAAAGATGTCATGTTCAATTGAACAATATAACCTCATCTTAAAGTTAATTATAGTTTTTTTTTAACATGTTTTATAACTAAACGATATACATAAATAACACAAAAGAGCAATTGTGACTAAAAGAGAAACAAAGAAAATTTAATGTTGTTTACAAAATGTATTAAGTTTCTAGCTTGGAAACGGAAGCATTAAAAATAAAGAAACTTTAATACATTGAAAAGTTGAAGAGAAAACACTTCACCAGATTGCATGCTTTTGAATACAAATATATCTTCTTAAATGAAATAAAAAATATCAAACATAATTAATTCATATAGAAACGCCTAACAATATCGATGTGTAAGAGATTAAAGACATTTCATTTTGCTATATGTACATATTACTTGAAATAATATTTTCCCATTAAACGATCTAACCTATGTAAGTTGATTGTTCTATAAGAAATAATAGTGTATCTTTCTATATGAAGCCTTTTGCTCTTAGGCTCCATAAACAAACATTACATTATAGTTCATATATTCAAAATCCATGGGTGTGCATCCCTTGGTAGGCAAGGGGGACTTAGGGTTTTTAAACCAATGAGCTTGTAAGTGAGTGAGGTGTTTTTTCCCAATTGTCAAAAAAAAAAAACTTACGTTACAATTTATCCTGCTTAAGACCAGCTGGCTAAAATGCTTAAAGTTTGAAATTTTTTGGATTAAATTTGTTTGTCACCATGTAATGATTGTTTATGTATTTTTCTTATTTTAAATTTTTTTAATAACCTAAAAATAGCTTAACCAATGAGCATGGACCACGTATCTTGGAGAATATTACGCTAAACAAAATTTATTGTCAGGCCAACACGCTTCTGCTCGAAAAAGTGGAAACAATTTAATCATTTGGGAAAAGGGAGACTGACAAGATTTTTAATGTCAAATTGCATTATCGACAATCATTTTACTAAATGGTGATAATAGCAATTACCATTAGTAATAAAAATATTAGTAGAAATGGTAAAATCAATAACAATATTCTTTTTAACGTAAAAGACTAAACAAAAAAGGATAATCATAAGAAAAAGTGGTAGAGCATTTATGTTTGGAGTAGATTTTGTTCTATTTAGAAGTACAGATCTTGTTAGTCCCTTCCAAATATATTCAATATTTCTAGGGAGTTTAATTTAAATCTAGATTTTACAAAAAAAATTCTATAACAAATATCGTATTAGTGATTTCTAAGACAAATAATTAAATAAAAAAAGCAGTACGAATAATGTCTTAGGAAAATAAACGCTTTAGCCCTCCATGAGTACATTATCTAGGGTATGCAACTACGCAAGGTGCTAAGCTTCAAATTTTACCAAAGAAAAGGTACTAGCATGAAAGAGAGACTTTGAGAAAAGGTTGTCACACCCTCGTGTGGAAGAATTAAAATCGCCTCACTTTTTTTTCTTGGTAGCTACTCCATCGATCATGCTATTATTTTTTCACCAATAAACCATTGTGCATTCATAGAGACATAAAAGATTGACTGTGCCTAGAGCTAAATTTACTGCACAACGGCCATGCACTCCTGCGGGAACGTGGAGACTCATTAGGAGCCTCCTATCATGAGGCGACAGTGTGATAATAAGTTTACTCTTACATGTCAACGCCTTTCACTGCCTTCCTCTCCTAAATTTATGCTTCCACGCCATTATCCTCAGGATGCCTAGGATTCTCTCTCTCTCTCTCTCTCTCTCTCTCTCTCTCTCTCTCTCTCTCTCTCTCTCTCTCTCTCTCTCTCTCTCTCCTATTTAAAGACTATAGACCCTTCCCTTTTCACTCGGCTTAGAGAAGGGAAACAAAAGAGAGGCAGATAAGGAGAGAAACATTACAGCCTGCAATGCAATGGAAACCATCCATGATATTTCGTATCAGGCCTCCCTTTCTCCTCTCCAACCAGTGCAGGGCTTCGTACCCACCACCACGCCTTTTACTTACAACCAACACCACCTACATCCACATCTACAACAGGTATATGAACCTCTGTGTGTGTGTGTGCCCACGCGTGCAAGAGGTAGAAGACCACTACATTTGGGGAATGATCTTCTAGATCTATGCCTTGCCTGGCGATCTATTGCTGTTTGGTATATGATAATACAGTGTCCATAGGAATGGACCAACATCGTGAACTATGTGGGTGGTTGGGTATATAAGTATTGTACATGGAGTCAGTAGGACATTATATGTGTTGGAATGGGTGAGTGTGTGTGTGGCCATGCAATAATTCTGGACTTTTGGATTTGGTTTTTCTTTCTTGTTTTGCAGGTAGCGAAAAGGGCTCGTTGCCTCATTATGGAGTTCCAGAAGGAAAGGTTTGAGAGGTTCTGGCAACAGCAAATGTTTGACATGCTGAACATAACGGGTTTACATCTCTCTCTCTCTCTCTCTCTCTCTCTCTCTCTCTCTCTCTCTCTCTCTCTCTCTCTCTCTCTCACACACACACACACACACACACACACACACACACACACATTTTCACTTGGGAGCACCCGTGGTGGAGATCGAACCCAGACCTCTTGGTTAATACAACACGACTATTCTCATTTCTATGAAGAGAAGAGAAGATACTGCAACCCTTCTTAGTCCAACGACCGTATTGGATCCTACTCTGTCCATATTTTCTTCTAGCCTTTTTTTTAATGGGGCCGAGTTATCACTAAAAGCATAATAAAATAATATAAAAATAAAAGGCCAAAAAAAAAGAAAAACAAAAGAAAAAAATCTAACGGAAGTTGGTCTTGCTGCACGTTTACATATTTCAAAAGAAAAAAAATCACATATCACTTAGAAATGACCAACAGATTTTCAGTCACACTTAGTCTTAGACAAAGATGGTTTGGTGGAAGAGAGAGAGAGAGAGAGAGAATCGCATAAATATATAAAAAAGTTTTAGAAATATCCGGTTCCCCAATTCATGATATTTTTTCTTTTAGATGGAGGGCAGATTAATTCTTCTCGTTGGTCATGTAATTTTTTATCTTAAGTTTCTTGGCTTGTGATATCTTAACTACTACCTCATCAAGTGGGAACAAGTCTATGGCCCGTATATTGGCCTGCAATATTATATCAATAAATTCACAAAATGAACAAGTTATCAAAATTTCTTGATTTTGTCACCATTTTTTTAGAGTAATTGTCACCATTTTGTTTGGTTTTCCATTTTTCTCTTACATTTACAGTTTTTACCTATTTTGATTTACAAAAAACATTAAAACGATGATGTTTTCTTTTTGTTTTTTGAATAATAATAATTTTTGGCTTTTATTTTCTTGATATTAATTTTATATTAATCAATATTAATAGAAACCAAGTTTTTTCTAATCACAAGATTGTTTTCCTTAAAAGAATTTCTCCTCCCTCCCCCCCCCCCCCCCCCCCTTGTTTTGAAGCGTCTTCACAAGAAAATCCTGATACCAAGATTTGAGACTATGGATTTGAAGACAAATTAAATTAGAAAGCATTAATGTTAAGAGTGGATTTTCAATTTTCAAGAGCATGTGTCTCTCTTTACACTGTATCCAGACTAATGATGCAACGATGATGATAATGATAACAATGATGCGAATGACGATGATGACACTAGAACCTTATGGAGCCCCTTGGCTCACATTCTTTGTCGAGTTTGAAGCTACTGTTTAAATCTTTTGTCCAGAAGTGGATCATGGGTGGAGTCCATCTCAGATTAGGAGACATTCAACCTCACCATGAATGGCAACGGCTAAGAGCATTAAAGCATAGCAGCACCAAGTGGCTCATGATCACCGACATTTTTCTCCATAGTTTTATATACATTATTTGTATTTGAAGATTTTTTGATATCCTAATGTTTACTCAGGATTTTCTCAAAAAACTATTTTTTTTTTATCGCAAGACCTTAGCCGAGATTCGCTGAGAATTAAGAGATTTATGAGATTCTACTAGATGCAGCAATTACAATTCAATTTCATCAATTCCAAGTTGGATCCGAATCTAATTCAGGAACCAAATTATAATTCTCAATAAAATAAGGCAGAGGAAAAGAAATAGGGTTGCTCTGATCAAATCGGTCTAGCTCTCAGTTCACCTGGGTTCAGCCTGAGTCTGTTCATTTTACAACCCTGCCCTTGTCTGCTTTGCAGTTTTTTTGGGGCTACGCCAAGGAAAAACCCTCCCATCACCTACCACACATTGGCAGGCCTCTATTTGGTAAGCCCCCTGGCCTTTATGGAGTACACCAAGCTTCGACCTCGCAGGAAGGAATGTTCCCCTGAGTTTTGAACTCGTGATGTTCCATCAACATGGTGTTGTTCACGTGTCACCCTTACCAGATGAGCTGAGCTAGTCCTTGTGGGCCTTGTCTACTATGCTTGCAAGCCTATAAATCTGTTAATTACTAAGGCATAATCTTGTGCACCAACTTCATTTTTTTTTTCAGATGTCAAACAGCATACACTTCCACTTACTCGCATTAAGAAGATCATGAAATCAGATCCAGAAGTCAAGGTTGGTTCTGTTTTAGCCATTAGATTTTGCCTGCTGCGCCTCGATGGTGCGCATACATCTGATACATTGCCCTTTTTTGTGATGCTTGTGCGTGCATGTGGAAAGATGGTGAGCGCAGAGACACCATATCTCTTCTCAAGAGCTTGTGAACTGCTGGTGCTGGACTTGACGCTTAGATCATGGCTGCACACTGAGGAAAACAACAGGCGAACTCTCCAGAAAGGAGATATATTGACAGCAGTAGGCCATTCAGCAGACATGGATTTCCTGCTTGATATGTTCCCCAAGGAGCCCACAGAACCAACTGTAACCTCTCTCTCTCTCTCTCTCTCTCTCTCTCTCTCTATATATATATATATATATATATATATATATATATATATACACGCATAATTGGTGGGTACTAACCAGTTTTTACTCAGCACCATGATAATCACTAAAAATGGAAAAAATATATAGCTGCAGGTGTTTTATACTTAATCTGAACCTGTAGATGACTTTATCGTTGCTTACTTACTAAACAAGATGCTTCGGACTGAATTGATTTAAAAACCTTGACTCTTTCATCATAAAGTCTTGGTACAATATGAGCCTACAAGATTTACAGTAATATAGTCAGCTTGTTGTTACAGGAAGAAGCAGCATGTGCTTTCCCTGCTGGAAATGACGCGGTGTCATTTCCATATCCATCGATGCACTTGCCATTTGTTCATGAACCAACATCATATGAACCGAATCCATATCTTCAAGCTGTAAGTCCTTTATCTCACAATTATTGTTCAGAGCGATATCGTCTTCTTAGCTGTTTTTCTTTTAGTGTAGATTGCTCCTAGGGCATGGGAAGGATTGGATACATGTATGTTTTCGGGCATCATCTTTATCTACCTACTTGATTTTATAGGGATAAACTCTTATAACGTTCGTTTTGGACACATGGGTGGGTTTTTATAAGGTTTGAAAAAAAACAGTCCAAAAATTTTGCAAGTTTTTGAGGCTCCAACTATTTTTTTTTTCGTCGAAAACACTTGACCCGGATTAAACCGACCATGACAAACACATCTATGAGGTCAGAATTTGCAAACAATGCATTGGAAAGCCAAAAATTCATTTAGCATGTTTGCATATATGTGTGTAATTTGGCAATGGCGCCATGCCTATGCCCAGCCTGATTTTTTGTCAGACCAGGGTCTGAGCTCTCACACCCATTAGGTCAGGCATAAAATAAGGGTCAGACAGCCCCCAGTTTTAGTTCATGCCCTTGTAATTTGTATTTTTCATGTCTTTATCAATATTACCATCTTCTTCTAATTGGTTATTTTGTTTCAGGATCATGTCTATGATCCAGAAAATATGGCTCCCTTCATGATGCCACAACCTCTTGCATCCGACCAGCTTATGTATGAACCTCCCAAGGTATCCTCACCATTGATTCAACATATGTTCTGTTCTAGAACTTAAAGAATTTAGCTTTACTGCATACTGGATGTACACAACCCTAGGACTTTTCTGTGTGACATATCTTGTTCTTTGATCAATAAAGTTTAAATCATGAGCATCTTCGTCTCACAATTAATTTTATCAGTCGATAAGATACGAGATAGACCATGGTTTAAGAAGGATCACCAATACTTCCAAAATTGCATTGAACTAGTGAGATACCAAATCAGTCAATGTCCAATATATCGTTGGATCTGGATCTAGATCTGGGTCCATATAGACAAGAGGATGCATGTGTATGGATTTGGCCAAATTCACAGATGCATAAGATGAAGTTGCTTAGTTTCCTAGACAACAAAATTAACTTATTTATTACTCTTAAAACAAAATTTATGCTTGTATATATGTTTTTTCACAAATCTGGCTAATGATTTAAATATACCATCTTTGCTAATAACTTTCATTGCCTGCTGGTGTTGAAATAGGATAATGTTGTGGGAGAGGAAATTGTGATGTCACTCATAGAAGCACAGCCTTCCACACCCTACCAGGCAATATATGATCCTCCAAAATGCGATGCATAGATTTGCTAGGTGATGACCATTAACGGTTAGATTTTCTTTCTCTAGTTTTGCTTCAGATGAAAAAACTGATTTCTTTTTTTATTTATTTCTGATAATATGCTTTTGTTCAGAAGCGGGATTATTAAATTCTCTATTTTCTTGGATATCCTTCTGGAACTATGTATAATAGGATCTGAAAACAAGCTAGGTTCACATATGACTGGCCCGTTCTTGGAAGTTTCTATACCAAGTGCATCTTAAAAGTTATATGAAGTACAAGTATTGTGATTATATATATATATATATATATATATTAAAAGAACACTGTGATTATATTTCAACTTATAGTAAAAATCAAGATCCCTAGAACAGATGGAAATATTTGGATAGTCATCGTTCAGAATAGATTGGAGTGTCACCCCAGGATGGGAACATGAATACTTTGAATGGAATGCCAACGAATTACTGGTCACGCATAGGTCAAGCATTATCAAGATGGCATGGAAGAAAGAAGGGCTGTCAAAAAGAGCAGTATACAAATATATTCTTTTACATTTTGTTTATTACCGGTGCATTCTTTTGCACTTTGCTTATGGTATATGTGTAATAAGACTTGATGCTTTCTTCTTCTTCTTATTCTGTGAAGTTTTTCATTTATGTGCAGCACGAGCAGTGAAGAAAAGCAGTTGATCAAGGAAAAGAAGTCCTATGATGACATGAATTTCTCTCCTGGTTTAGTTTAGTGCGCTATGCTTTCTTTCTGCTTATTCTAATAAATGCAAGACTTCATGTTGGTTGGATGACTGTATCCTTCTCGAGTCTTTGTAAATCCTGATGCTTTGAAGTGCTCTACTTTTGAGTTATTGTTGTTTGCAATCGCACATTGGAAATCTGATCAAACCTTGATAGTCACCACAATAGCCGCAGGCGTGGTTTTTTTTTTTTTTTGCCACTGTTGTGTTTTGGATCCTGGATATATAGGGGGAGAGGTGCCACGTTGATCGTGACCCTGTTTTGGTATCTCCAGTGTTAAACTCTTAGGGGCAAGTATGTGGTGCTCTTGTGAGCTAGTTTTTTTTTTGAAAGGCAAGCTGGGGTTAGCCTGACCCCCACCAGTTATTATTCAATGTATCACTGGGGTTTTGAACCTGCAATGTCCAACCACAGGGAGACGTGCAGTGACATCTCCTGCCAACCACGCGGAGCCCCGTTGGTTCTTGTGAGTCAGTTTTTACTTGAGAAGAATAAGAGACTTGATGCAATTGATCACTACTAGGTGTGGAATAACTCTAGTTAAGGGAGCTGCAATGTGAAACATCATGTGATTCATGTCCGAGCTAATGTTTCTTTAAACAGCATTCTTGATCTATATTACAGTTCCGTTTGGATTGCATAAAAGTCAATGCTCTTGTGAAAACCAAAGGTGGGTTAAGCAAACAGCGATTCCAAATATTTGCCTTCCCCTGCAATTCCTCTGTTTAGAAAGGCACGTTATGAGGGTGATCTCCACATTTCCATTGCCCATCTTGAGTCATTTGAATCTTCTCTCCTATGCCATGTTGAAGCTTGGGAATTGCCACTCCAGTGGAAGTGCCTACTCTTCCTATACACGCGCTCTCCTTGTGTTTGCCAAAAGAAATTTTGTGTTCACTTTGACAATGCCCAGTCTTGATTTTTTAAAGGAGTATCTGTACATTGTACAAAGGCATACTGTACACTAGGAAACAATAAAAAAAATACAGGAACAAGGGACCTGTCCTACTACACACTTTGGGCCTAGAATACCAAAACTCGCTGCTCCCCTCTGCCTAGTGGGTTCAACAACAAAATGCCCACTGTCACAAGTAGGGAAAACTTGACGTTGCATGCCAAAACATGCAGCAGGATCGAGTCTTATCTAATTCATATATCTAGGGATGGCAGTGGACCCCGGAAATGGGGCCCCGCCCTGCCTCGTCCCGTTTGGACCAGAGATGAAGGGCATGAAATAGAGATAGAAGCGGGCATGAAGGTTAAAATCTATCCCTGTGCGAGAATGGAGGTGGGGATGGACTTATGCTTTTCCCCGCCCTGCCCTGTCCCAATCCCCACCTTGCCCCGCCCCGCCCCATCCCGTCCCCAATCCTTAAGGGATGACTATAGACCAAAGGAAAATGGGGTCCCGCCCCTCACCCCGTTTGGATAGGAGATGAAGGACATGAAATGGGGATGGAGGTTAAAATCCATGCCCGTGCGGGGATGGAGGTTTGGATTTTGAGATGGTGCGGGGTGAAGACCTTGTCCCCCAACCCGCCCCGGTCCACTGCCATCCCTACATATATCCAACCATTATTCAGAGAATTCTTATTTATGTCACATTAATACAAGGCCGTAAAAACAGAATGGGAGCTTCGCTTGTCTGGTAGTTGAAGCTAGTGCACATCACCATGTGTTGGGACTTTGCAAGTTCAAAACCCAATTGTCAAAAAAAAAAAATAGGGAGATACTAAGTTCTCGATTGTTCTATAGCCTTGGTGGCCATATACATTTGGACTAGAGGTTTATTCGTTATCTCAAAACTACTTTAAAATTAGAAATGGGTAAGTGATTGAGATCAAGCTCTGGTTACCATGTTCTTTTAAATTGAGAGATTGAGATTGTTCCCTTGCGACTTACATTGTAACGTTGTGCTTAGAGTCTATTTTGTTTTTGTTGAGTCTGATGTAAGCTGCCCGGTTCAGGTGAATCAATACCCTGAAGATGCAGCCCGTATGCTTGAATTGTAATAGCCTCCGGGCAAAATTGTGAATGAATTAAATGTGTTGAGCTTTCTTTTGTTCACCCTCATTGTGATTGCAATTCTTCTCCCTCTATTCTCTCTTGCTCTCTGATTACAAGCTTTCGCGACTGGCAAGTGAGCTGACAAGTAGACTTGCGACGGTAAGAAAGAACTATCGCACTGCGCTGGCCCATTGAAGGAAATAGGCCCGTGACAAGTGGTACCAGAGCCCGTTCTCATGCTGGAGAAGGGACTTCGAAGTCTGTGTCGACAGACATGCCAACAGGCTGCGATTTGTGAGCAGGACATTGTGGTGCCTTATCAACGTCTGTGCAACATCAAAGGCAAGGCAGTTGCCGAAGCTGAGGAGATGGGTTTACCTCAGGGCCAAGAAGAGATGACTGCAACTGTCAACAAGATGGTGAAAGATGTGACTTCGCACGAGGAAGCAATTTCATGCCCAGTTGAATCATTCGGTGGACTGAATGATATGGTGGAGAGTCTGCAAGAGCATGTAAACTTACAGATGGGGAATATCACTTCGTTGACGACAACAGTGACTGACTTACAAACTGAAGTAGGAGAGCTTCAGTTGAAAAACCGCATATTGCAATGGTCAGTGACTCTAAATGGCAGAAATTGTGAGAGGCCATCAAGGATTGATATGCCAAGACCCGCAAAGTTCAATGGTTTTTAAGACAACAAGGTCGTTGAAAACTTTTTGTTCTAAGTAGAAGACTACTTGGATATTCAAAATGTGATGCTTGAAGATCTCCGGATTAAGGCTGCAACAACGTTATTGGATAGAGATGCTATCGCTTGGTGGAGGCGGAAGCGCATCGACATAGAGAGGGGTCAATGCATGATAGACACCTTTAACGACTTCAAAATAGAGTTGCGTAACTACTTTGTATCGAGGAATGCGTAGAGGCAGGCGTACCTGATGGTTCGTGAACTTAAACATACTGGTTCATTGCAAGACTATGTAAGAACGTTCCAAAAGCTTATGTTGGAGTTGCCTAACATGCTAGAAGAGGATAAGCTTAATTGGTTCATTGTGGGACTTCAGCCATTGGCACAGTCTGAAGTGGAAATGAGCAACCCCTGTATTTTCAAAGATGCATATGTGACGGCCGAGCGCTTAGTTGACACTCAGCGCAAGCCTTTTACCCCACCAACCAAAGTTGAGAAGAAACCTGACCACGGAGGAAAGAAGGATGAGCGGTACGACAACAAAGGTGAGGCGTCGACACGCCATCAATCTGATAAGCATAACTATACAAAGCATAACAACAACAACAACAACAAAGGTACAATTATGACATGTTGGTTCTATGATAATAAGCATATCGCCAGACAGTGCCCCAAGCGCCTCATAAAGGACGACGGGCAAGCTAATGCAACACAAGAAGAATGCAGTGATGCTGAATGTAGTGACATTGAGACCATGCAACCGTGGATAGAAGGCATGCGGTCGATCAACGCAGCTAGAAGTTGCGCAATTGAGAACAGACAGATTAGCAAAGAACTGATATATCTCAAAGTCATTACGAATAGAAAGTCTACTTCAACTATGGTAGACTCCGGGACCACACATAACTTTGTCTCGCGGAAAGAGGCAGAGCGGTTGGGCTTGAAGCCCGGGCCAAAGCAGAGGACCATTAAAATGGTAAACTCTGAGGCCAAGTTCATCCTTGGTGAAGCAAGAGATATGGCTATTCAAATGGAGAGTTGGCCGACAAAGCCAACTTCTCTGTGGTGCCCCTGGACGATTTCAAGATGATTCTGGGTATGCAGTTTCTGCGAAGCTAGAATGTTATGATGCTGCCAAAGTTTAACACGTTGACGATTATAGAGTCAAACATGTGTCACACAGTGTAGTGCCTTACGCAGAAAGGCAAGTCTTTAGTGTTATCGACGATGCAGCTAAAAAAGGGTGTCAAGCATGGGGAGCAGACATTCTTAGTTGAAGTGCATGCAGAAGAAGAGAAAGTAGAAGCAGCAGTGTTGCCGACCCTAGCCCCACTGTTGGAGAAGTTTTGGGGGGTGATGCCTCTAGAATTGCCAAAGCGTCTTCCACCAAGATGTGAGGTTGACCATAAAATTGAGTTGACCCCAATAGTGAAGCCTCCCGTAATGGTTTCATACCGTATGGGACCAACTGAGTTGAAGGAGCTGCGCAGGCATCATTCATCCATCGAAAGCTCCATTTAGCATCCCGGTTCTTTTTCAAGTGAAACATGACGGCTCCAAGCAATTATGTGTGGATTACCGTGCTTTGAACAAGGTTACGGTGAAGAACAAGTACCTATTGTCACTGATAGCGGACTTGTTCGATTAGCTAGGCAGTGCCCGTATCTTTTCTAAGTTAGATCTACGATCGGGTTACTGGCAGATGAGGATTGCTGAAGTGATGAGCCGAAGACAACTTGTGTCACCTAATATGGTGCTTACGAATTCTTAGTAATGCCATTCAGGTTGACAAATGCTTTAACCACGTTCACGACTTTAATGAACCAGATCTTCTATCCTTACTTAGACAAGTTCGTGGTAGTCTACCTAGATAATATCGTGATCTACAATAACAATATGGAGAAACATGTTGGGCACTTGCGAACAGTATTTCCGATGTTGAAGAAGAATGACCTTTGTGTCAAACGAGAGAAGTGTCTCTTCGGGCAGGAGAAGATCAGCTTTCTTGGCCATGTTGTGGGGCATGATGTGTTGCGTATGGATGTGTAGAAGATAAGGGTCATCCAGAAATGGGTTCCACCAAGAAAAGTGCCAAAATTGTGGTCATTACTTGGTTTGGCAAATTATTATCGGTGTTTCATCGAAGGTTATTCCCTCATTGCTGGGCCTCTCATAGATTTGTTAAAGAAGAATCGGGTATGGCTCTGGACAGGAGCATGCCAAGATGCCTTTGATGGCTTGAAGAAATCCTTAGTGAGTGAGTCAGTGTTGCGACTGCCTGATCACTCAAAACCCTTTGAGGTCCACACAAATGCCTCAGACTTTGTCATTGACGGAGTTATTATGCAGGAGGGTCATCCGATTGCATATGAGAGTCGAAAGCTGAAGGATGTAGAGAGGCGTTACATGGTGCATGAACGTGAGATGACCGCTATCGTATATTGCCTCAGGACCTGGCAACACTACCTTCTGGGTGCTGAGTTTGTCGTCAAGACGGACAATGTGTCCACGAGCTATTTTCAGACACAGAAGAAGATGATGCCTAAACAAGCTCAGTGGCAGATATTTTTGGCTGAGTTCGACTTTACCTTGGAGTATAAGGTTGGAAAGACCAATGTTGTTGCGGATGCCGTGAGCCGTAGGGATGCAGTGGCAGCTGCGTACGTGGAGCCTTATGAAGTGCATTTGGAGAGAACATTGTTGAGCCACATACGCGAAGGGACACAGTAGGATCCGACAACACAACACCTTGTTTCTCTAGTGCAGGCAGGGAAGACTCGACGATTTTAGCTACAGGATGACTTCCTCGCGACAAAAGGGTGATGCATTTTCGTGCCGCGGTAGGGAAGCCTCCTCCGAGAATTGCTTAAGGAGTGTCATGATACACTATGGGCTGACCATCTTGGTCCGGAGTGGACCTTAGCACTCCTTGAGCACGGCTACTATTGGTCACAGATGAGGGACGACGTTGAAGGGGTATGTGCGGATATGCTTCATCTGCCAGCAAGATAAGAGGACAAACCAGAAGATTGTTAGTCTCATTGAGCCTTTGCCAATTCCAGAACATCCTTGAGATAGCATCTCCATGGACTTCATTGTTAGTCTGTCAAATATAGAGGGCCTCAGTTCTATTTTGGTTGTGGTGGATCATTTCTCAAAGTATACCACCTTCATCCCAGCTTCTAAGAAATGCCCTACAGAGAAGACTGCAGAGTTGTTCGTAAAGTATGTGGTGAAGCAATGGGGCATACCAAAGAGCATTGTGAGTGATAGCGATGCTCGCTTCATAGGCAAGTTCTGGCGTGAAGTATTTCGGCTACTTGGCTTTGATTTACTATTTTCAATAAGTTTTCATCCGCAGAAAGATAGGCAAACAGAGCACATCAATGGGATACTTGACCAGTACCTTAGGCACTTTGTTAGTGTCAATCAGAAAAATTGGGTGAAGCTCCTTGACGTGGCACAATTTTGTTACAATCTGCATAAGAGCGAGTCTTCAGACCACAACCCGTTTGAGATAGCCACGGGGCAACAACCACTGACCCCACACACTCTTGCCGCATAAGAAAAGGAAAGGCCATCCTTCACCTATCAGTTTGTTCACGACTGACACGAGCAGAATGAGTTGGCAAAAGCATTCTTACACAAGGCGGCAAAGAGAATGAAGAAGTGGGCGGACAAGCATCGTCGGCCCGCTGGGTTTCAAGTTGGGGACCAAGTGTTGGTGAAGTTATATTCAGGGCGCACAGACATCTTCTGCGGACGACACTGTGGACTGCTCAGAAAGTATGAAGGACCCTTCACCATCACAAAGAAGGTGGGCAAGCTGGCGTATAAGTTAGATTTGCCCCCAAACTTCAAGGTGCACCCGGTGTTCCACGTGTGCAACCTCAAGCAGTTTCATTTAGACGATGGAGATCTAGAACGCGACGTGCCACGACACGCTCCCATCATGCAGAGAGCCCCGGCAGCACAACGGGCCGAGATGCGCCTCAGTAAGATCTTTCGTCATTAGGTCAACTACTTGGGAGAAGCGAAGAAATATCTAGTGCAGTGGGAGGAAACAACAAAACCAACGTGGGAGTCTGCATTTCAAATGAACAGCCACTACCTGACTGAAGTCAGGGCTTACCATGAAACAGATGGCGCTGAGGACGACACATGATTTGAAGGGAGGAGCATGCTCCCTTGCGACTTACATTGTAAAGTTGTGCTTAAAATCTGTTTTGCTTTTGTTGAGTCTGGTGTAAACTGCGCGGTTCAGGTGAATCAATACCCCAAAGGGACAACCCGTATGCTTGAATTGCAATAGCCTTCGAGCAAAATTGCGAATGAATTAAATGTGTTGAGCTTTCTTTTGTTCACCCTCGTTGTGATTGCTTCTTGTGATTGCAATTCTTCTTCCTCTATTCTCTCTTGCTCTTTGATTACAAGCTTTCGCGACTGGCAAGCGAGCTGACAAGTAGGCTTGTGGCGGTAAGAAAGGACCGCTGCGCCGCACTGGCCCATTGAAAAAAATAGGCCCGTGATAGAGATCAAGGTCTAGTTTAACCCGAGCTGAGACTGTTCAACCTTCTCCCAAGCTCAGAGCGTGCTGCTTTTTAAGTGAGCAGAGCTCGACCAGATGCATAGTCTCAGCTCGAGCTCAGCCAACGTCCAACCCTACCACCACATACAATCAGGTCTGATTTTCTCGGATTTTAAGTGGAACTCAGGTTCAGATTTGAATTAGGGTGCTGAAATACTTCAACCAAATTGAAGTCTGAATGGTAATCAGATACTGGTAACTGTACTATATCCTAATTAAATTGATTTGAACTCGGTCAGATATCCAATCTGAGCCTAAACCATTTACATCCATTGTACTGCCCTGTAGTTCCTAACTCCTTGACCTCGAACAAAGATCATTTATCCTTGGTTATAAGGACGTCTACTGGTCGACCAGAATGGTTTCTCTGGACTTGGATCCTACTTTGAGATGTTAGTAATGGGTCCATGTTTAGGTCAGATCAGATGTGGCTTTTGCATGACCAGATTAGTATCTGGGTTAGGGGCAGTGGCGTAGCTAGGATTCATGTGAGGGGGGGGGGGGGGCAAACTGGGGTGTAGCAAAAAAAAAAAAATTTGTGTGAGTTGGGGTTCGGGGGCAGTGCCCCCAATTTTTTTTTTTGAGATAAAATAAAAAATGGCTATAATTATTAATAAAAATCTATTTCATATGGACGAATCAAACTATTTGCCGCAGTCAGGGCTGGGCTGGGCTACAAAAATGGATAAAAATCTATTTCATGTGGAATCAGGGCTGGGCTACGACTGGGCTTTTAAAAAAGAAAAAAAATTAACTGTTTCGGGAGGCAGCCCAGTCCTGCCCCCCCCCCCCTAGCTACGCCTTTGGTTAGGGGTGAGAAACCGGCCAGCCCGGCCTGCTAATGAACTGAACCGACTGGGCCAGGCCCTGTCAAGCACGTTTCGAGCCTGCCCGTTGCCAAAAGTCCAGTCCACGGCCTGCCCATTGGCCCAGGGGTATATTGGGCGGGTGTGGCTGAACTGGCCCAGTCCCAACTCTCTCTCACACACACATACAGTCACACACGTATAATCACACGCACACACACACAAACACAATTACACGCATATACAGTCATGCGTGCACGCACACACACAGCCTCGTACACTCGCAACCATACACACATACACACATGCACACACAGCCTCATACAGACACAGACAAAGTCACAAAGCCTCACATACACACAGCCATGCTCACGCACACACAGCCTCACACCATACAACCACACGCACAGGTACACCACACCCACACAGTCCCCAACTCTTAAAAGTTACTAACGGGCTGGGCCGGGCTAGCAGCCCGGATCGGGCCAAGCCAAGGTCCAATTTAAAGGCCCAAGCCTGACCGGTGGCCGGCCACCTGGCCCATTGCCCACTTGAATTTGGTGTGGAGATTTAAAAACTTGATCGGGGGCCATATATTATCTAGTTCTTGTGGGTTTTACTATATTAGCTAATCAGATCCATTACATTATGTCCAAGCCCAAATATTGCCATATCCAGATTTGGGTTGACATGTGGTCTGGGTGCATTAACTGTTCAGGTATGACCTGGTCCTGACCCATACTGGATCCGGTAGTGTCAGGGTTTGTTAACAAAGAAAGAGGCCCTACTAACTATCCAGGTTGGACCCGTTAGGTGCCTTTTAACATATAGACCTGGGTATGGTTTATGAAATTTCATACCAAACCTGGTCCGACCCCAATTCCGTTTAAGATCCGCACTTTTGCAATGTAAAAAACATAAAAATTATTATTTTACTAAGTATGAAACTGAGTTTGATTTACGTAATTCTTATCGAATCTGGGTATGATTTTCTTGTGAAAGATTCAGTTGGACTCGAGTCTCCAGACCTGTTATCAGTACCTCCTAATTAGATCCAAATTCGAATCCACCCAATTCTTGCTGAGGCCCAACCCGTTAACACCCCTGTACCCAGCAAGTTGACATGCCTAGTGAGCTTTCCAGAACAAGCGATCTAGACTGTCAACCAAATAACTTGCTACTAACCCGAATCCGGATCTAACCAGGATCCGACCCGTCGGTAGGAGCAGTTGACCTTAAACCACAAAGAGAATCTACATTTTGGGGTGTGTGTTGGGGTTTAAGGTTCCCTTGGTCTTGCAGTCGTCGCCCTCAAGCCTGCCCCAACCAGGTGCGGCAGGGGAAGCAGAAGAGAGAGAGAGAGAGAGACGATGGGTGGTGGCAAGAGGGCCATCCTTCTCGTGTTGAGGGTGTGGGCAGGAGGAGGAGGCCGAGGTGGGTGGTGTATCCGAAGGGGCTTCTCGTCATCGTCCTCCGCCGCTACTAAGGAGTCCCTATCGGCGTCGTGGAAGGAGTCGCTGGAGCGGATGCGCAACATCGGTATCTCGGCTCACATCGACTCCGGCAAGACGACGCTCACCGAGCGCGTCCTCTACTACACGGGGAGGATCCACGAGATCCACGAGGTTCGAGGGAGGGATGGGGTCGGCGCCAAGATGGACTCCATGGACCTCGAGAGGGAGAAGGGCATCACCATCCAATCCGCCGCCACCTACTGCACCTGGAACGGCTACCAGGTCCGCCCTCTTTCTCTCTCTTAAGTTTTCTTAATTTTCGGGAGTATTTCTATGTAACCACTTATCCAGAAATGTGAAAAACGTGTTTTGATATTGAATGGTAACTACTCGCTGCAATATCCCAACTTGATGCACTTTTTCTGGTCAAATGATTGCATACAGAAGTTCTGTGGGCTATATTACGCATCCATTTATCCAGAACCATGCAAGTGCCATGTTTCCCCCACATTTCTGGATAAGTTGGTGCAGCCACTTATTGATAAAATCGTGAAAAGCTTGGATAACAAAGAACCAAGAGAAACCCAAATTCTGTCACAATTTTGTAGGTAAAGTGGTGCATCCAAAGAGCTGCTTAATATCTTTATTACCCACAATTTTGGTTCATATGATGGGTTTTGAGTTCTTATGACGATTGACAGGATGTGTTGATTATCCTTCAGAAAATCACATTAAAGCAGGTTTTTGGGTGCATCCACTTATATAAAAAAATGGGATCAGTTTAGATGTTGTGAATTGCATCACAGTAGAAAATCCCAGCTTATCCTTCTATGGATGAGTGGGTACATTCAAATACCCCCTAGCGAAGATATTTCTCTTGTATGCTTTTCATTTCATTTGTGAGATTGTTTCAGAAAGAGGGAAGAAAAGACGGAATACTCCCGATGTGTTTGTTGCTGTTTCCAATCTTAATTGCCTATGGATGAATTCTATGCTACGAATCCTAAGCTCTCTAATTGGATATAGTTTACTGTGTCTTTGTAGCTTAATATAATTGATGAGTTCTATGCAACCAATTCTAATTCGAGATAGTTTGCTGTGGTTTTGTAGGTTAATATAATTGACACCCCTGGTCATGTGGATTTCACCATTGAAGTAGAAAGGGCATTGCGTGTTCTTGATGGTGCCATACTTGTCCTCTGTAGTGTTGGCGGAGTGCAAAGTCAATCCATTACTGTTGATCGCCAGATGCGTCGATATGAAGTCCCAAGACTGGCATTTATAAACAAGCTGGATCGAATGGGGGCTGATCCTTGGAAAGTTCTTGGCCAGGTATTTATGGGTAAAAAGAGAGAAAATTTGATTAACAACTCAATTTAATTACTGTACTTGTTATTTTGGTTCCCAAGGTGAACCACTGCACCTCTGGCATGAAAATTTAATTATATGGTTGTGGTTTGCGTAAACTGGATAAATATGAGAATCTTTTCTCAACTTTACATGCACTTAACATTGGTTTTGTATCCTGTTTGTGGGAATCAGTGATACGAGAATTTTTAGCTTGTTCCAACATCCCTTGTGTGTGAGAAAATGACTAGTGAATCAAGCATCTCTATGGGAATTGAAGTTTTTGGGAAGACCATGGAATGAACGGTACATTCGTTGAGTTAGTTACAATTAATGTAAAGCATTCATCTGGAAAGCTGAAATTTATGGAATTGTGACAGGCAGAAAAGTTTGATCTTGTCATTTGTGACCACAGACATTGATAGCACATGCTTGTGTGTGTGTGTGCTTGCAACTTGCAAGTGCAAGTGTATTTGCGTGCATGCTTGCAAGTGCATGTGTGTGTGTGCATGTGTGGGTCTGTATGCACGTGTATGGACATGCTTGCATGTGCATGAGCTTGTGTGTATGTGTGTGTGTGTGTGTGTGTGTGTGTGTGTGTGTGGACATATAAGAAGTTAGATCGCACACACATGCATGGTCTGACTTCCTATCTGTCTACATACATAGAGATATAAACTTACATACATACAAATATCTGTATGTGCGCCTTTGTTCAGAAGTGTGTTGTTTTGGAAGTTTTCACATTAGTAGAAAATAAAACTTCAAATCTATGCCAATATCTGTATTTTCCTTAATTTCATTTTATGTGTTAGCATGTGTACTTTGCATTTTGCTTAGTCTTACATTTTTCTCCTTTGCTGATATGAAGCTAAAATCATGTATGAAAGTGAAAATCTACAAGCAAAGGAAGATGGGAACCTTATTGTTTTGTAATTTATTGAGTCTCTGCATCTTAGTGATGCTATATAAGGTTGGAAAGAATAATGCATATTTGCATTGTTCTTGGTTAGCATCATGCATCCTTATATGGAAGAATAAGGGATAAATGATGCCCTTGGGAAATGAGCTAACTGATAAAATACAAGAACAGAAAATATCAGGAGCCTTTTCCAAAGATAGTCTGCTTCTTTACATTCAGTAGCCTGCAGAGTATTTTTGCATTTGGTTGTTCTTTGACCTCATTTGGATTACATTTTTTGCAATTTCTCTGGACACATGTTGATACATGGCATTTGATTGTATGAATTTGTAACAAAACTTAGTGTTATTATGTCCTCATTTTCCAGTGATTGTGTGTTTGAAATAAGTTTCTCCCTTTGCTTGTTGGCAGTTGGTGGACCAAATCACTTTGATCTTTTCTGATGATGGTTTCTTTTTCAGTAACTGTTATAAGAGCACTGTGATATTTGTGCTTTTTGTATAGTAGTTTTTTTTTCTGAAAGTCTTTGGTTCTTCTGTTGATTGGGATGTGTGACACCTGCACTTCTTTTTCTCCGGATCTGTTTCTTCTTCTATTCTAGGCAAGGTCTAAACTCAGGCATCATGCTGCAGCAGTACAAGTTCCTATTGGATTGGAAGAAGACTTTCAGGGGCTTGTAGATCTTGTTAATTTGAAAGCTTACTTCTTTCATGGAAACAGCGGGTTTGTCATTTAACAATCTAAAAATTCTATATTGCACTTTTAAAATTGTTATTTGCTTAATAATTTTGTAGCACTATGCAGTGAAAAAGTTGTTACGGCTGAAGTTCCTTCCGACTTGGAAAATTTGGTAGTGGAGAAGAGACGCGAGCTTATAGAATTGGTCTCTGAAGTGGATGATAAACTGGCTGAAGCTTTTCTCAATGATGAACCAATCCCTCCTAGTGATCTTGAGGTTTATGAGTTTTCCTTCTTATCCTTTTGCATATTTTTCGTGATTTGCTTTCCAGTATCATTCTCTGATTGTGCATAAGTTAATTTTCTGTGCTGCAGTACATATAACTTTGCTTCATGTTTATGTGTTGCAAATTGTCATACAATGTATATGATTCAGTTACTGTATCAATCTCAAAATATAGTGGTTTATGTTAGCTGATGCATACCTAACTGAGGCCCCTTCATTCTTGGGATTTTCCATCTTGATTATAAGTTAATGATACCTGTCGTCATGTTCACTAATGTTATTTCTTTCCTTGTGCGAGTCATCTATTAACTTATATTTCATTCCTGAAATCTGTCTATCAGATGGCTATCCGCAGGGCTACAATAGCTCGTAAATTTGTTCCTGTATTCATGGGTAGTGCCTTCAAAAACAAGGTAGTTCTTCATTCTTGTTTCTTTTCTCTGCATTTGGAGAAAGTATATGCCATACTGTGGTTTTCATCTTCAAGGAATCATAGAGCTGATAGACTTAATCAATATTAGAATGTCAACAAACTTTCAAGTATGTTTATCGTCTTCTTTCTTGGAAATTTTATGTGGAATTGATTGTGCTTTTCAGATTGAAGATGCATATAGAATTTAATGAGTTCTAATTTGTACAGGGAGTACAACCTCTTCTTGATGGGGTGATAAGCTATTTGCCATGCCCCGCTGAAGTTGATAATCATGCCCTTGACCAAACAAAGAACGAAGAGAAGGTCTGAACAATGTATTTAATGACAATGCAGCCAGAATATTTTTTTGTTTCTTCATGGTGTTCTTGCTGCAAGCTTTATCATCTAGATTAGGAACTAAAACGTATCTGATGGGTTTTACTTTTACTTGATGTAGGTTACACTATCAGGAACTCCAGTTGGACCTCTTGTTGCACTAGCATTCAAGTTGGAAGAAGGGCGTTTCGGTCAGCTTACATATCTTAGGTGGTTGATCTGTTTATGGATATTGTTACAAACTGAAGTAGCATTGTCTGCTGAATTAATATCATTTTTACATTGAGTTGCTCATACATGCTGACAGGATACTATTTGTTTTGTTGTGGCAGAATTTATCAGGGTGTCATTAGAAAGGGTGACTTTATGGTCAATGTTAATACTGGCAAGAAAATTAAAGTAAGTCATGTCTTGAATATGCAGTTCCCCACCATATCACTTGTTTTGACATCAGTTAGATATTTTATTTTACTAATTCCTACACTGATGCAAAATATAAATACAAAGAAAACATTTGATTGGATTTATGATTGGATGATTAAGACTAAAATGAATTTTCGATCTTGGTGGTAATTATTAATGAGAGATGGAAGGAGTTAAAAGATCTTGGACCTTTTGGACGTGCATCTTTGATCTTGAATCAATGATTTTCCTACAACACAGATGCATATGTTTTTATTAAAACGTGGAATTGGTTTAATATTGTTGGACCAAATTGCATGAAGCTGGTTTTATATTTCTACACTTGCAAAAAATATACTTGAATCAAGTGGATAAAAACTTTTAAGGAAATTCCTTCAGTTTTTTCTATGAATAAGCAAAATTCCATTTCTGGAATTGACGTCTACTGACATATTGTGAAGTACCAGTGTATAAAACATTGTAGGCTATGTCGCATGGACTCTTCTAACAGGGAACCACACCCGCGTCGCACCCGCACCCAGGCAGGTGCGACACTTGGACACAGCTTCCTTTGTGTTAGGTGAAGTCAACCACACTGAGGTCCATTTCTATCCAAAAGTAGATTCAGTTAACCCTAATCAAGTTCATTTTTATCTATATTATATATATAAATACATAAATGCACACAAATACACGTAGTGTTAGCTTAAAACTGTTAAAATATATATATATATATATATATATATCCTCCCCGCACCCAAGTTTTTTTAAAGTGCCGCATCTGCATCTGCATCTGCATCTGCATCCGCACCCGCACCCGTACCCGTAACCGTACCCGCACCCGCACCTATGTGACATAGATTGTAGGGTTCATTAACTCAATAATTCCCCTAGTAGGGCAAATTTTGGTCTGTAGAACCACTATAGACATTTGGTTGGAACTATATGGATCCACACCCTTTTCAAATTGGAATTATGACACATTAAAAAGAGGAGTTGGTATTTAAGCTGTAACACATGCAAATCTCTGTATTTGTGCACAATGCATGAAATCACAAATGCTGTGCTTTTGGATTTATTGAAAAGGAACATCTAGGGATATTTTCAGAAAGTTTGCACATTCGTGGTAAAAAGTACTCAGGAAGAAAGAAATAGCGAAGAATAAAAATTGATTCCATGCTTCACGTGTAATATTCTTTTTCACTTGTTCGAAGAAAGGCCATGATAATCTGTACATTTCTTACATTGACCATGCTTGCATGCATTGAAATTTTGAAATTGGGTTCTGGTGCTTACATATGCACAGGCGGGCATTTTTTCATGTCTATCTACATTAGGTTTGTTGTTACCTTGTATGTGCATCATTGTATAACACTCTTAGCTTTTAGTGAAAATCAGCGCCAAATGTCTTGTAGAAGCTGAAGCTATATTAGTGTCAATTAGCAGCTAAGGATACTAATTGATCAATCACAATTCTTCTTCCTTGCCTTAATATTGACATTAATCAAGTTATTGAATTTTATTGTTTCTGTGTAATCCTGTTGGTTTTCTTCTTCTTAATCGTTAAATGCAGAAAAAATCCTGTTTTTCACTTAATTTCATTTGATTATTATTATGTATTCAGGTTCCTCGCCTAGTTCGGATGCATTCTGATGAGATGGAGGTTAGTCTATCTATTGGATACATACAGTACAGTTTTTTATATTATCATGACTCAAATTTTTTATCCTTTTTTATCATATTTTTCTGTGGCTTTATGGTTATATTGTTACCATTAGTGATATTGCCTTTTAGTAGTGTTTTCTTTAATTTTTTTTGTCCAGCTTGTCACATTGCTAGTTACACTTGAAGAGTATCTGATTTATTGGCATTTGCAGGATATTCAAGAAGCTCATGCTGGGCAAATTGTTGCTGTATTTGGTGTAGATTGTGCATCTGGCATGTATCATTGATTATTTTCTTCATTTTCTCTACTGAGCTTTCTTAGTCTATGGATCTCTTTTATTGAACTTACATTTAGCCATGATGTTTTTGAACTTATTATTCTTTTCCACTTGTATTTTATCAGGTGACACCTTTACTGACGGATCCACAAAATATACTATGACTTCAATGAATGTCCCTGAGCCAGTGATGTCTTTGGCTATTTCACCAGTGTCCAAAGATTCTGGAGGACAGGTAAGTGATCTTCCTATGTGATCATCTATTGTTTCAGGAGCGGTGCATACTAACAATTTTTATTGATGCTTGGATGTTTTATCAGTTTTCGAAAGCATTGAACCGCTTTCAGAGGGAGGACCCCACCTTCCGTGTTGGTATAGATTCTGAAAGTGGGCAGGCATGTTATCTTCACTTGTGTAAATTGGATTGAAGATACTTTATGTGGTTTCAAGCAGCTCATTGAATTTTGTTCCTATTAGACAATAATATCTGGAATGGGAGAGCTGCACTTGGACATATATGTTGAGCGCATCAGAAGGGAGTATAAGGTTGAGTTTCCAGTTTTGATGGTTCCCTTTTTTTCTTATTTTTTTTGTTCTGATTCCTTTTTATCTTTTGATTTGTTTAAAGGTCGATGCAGTTGTCGGAAAACCTCGTGTGAACTTTAGGGAGGCTGTCACTCAGCGTGCTGAATTTGATTATTTGCATAAAAAACAAAGTGGAGGACAAGGACAATATGGTAGAGTCTGTGGGTGAGCATATGAAGATATTAGGAAGAAACTACTTTAATACTTTGAGATGCATTTCTTGGGGCTTCCATTGGACCTTCGTTTGACTTGTAAATTTTGTGTTATCTTGGAATAATACAAAACTATTTTTTTGTCTCACATTATACATCTTTGCTTGGGACTGAAGTTTCTGCAGAGTCTAACTTTTTCATTATTTGTTTTAAACTATGATTTCTTTTTTTCTATGTTATGCTGGTGGACATCTTGTGATGAATGTGAGTATCGAATTTTTCTTGGTGGGAGAAAAATCTTACAATAAATTATATAGATATAAAGAAAATATGAAATACAAAAAGTTGGTATTATTTTTGTGATGTTGAATAATAGGAAATATTTGGTAAGTGTCAATTTTTTTCAGGATTTTTTGTATTTTCTGAAAATATCATTATATTTTCAAATATTTCCCTTGTAGGTGATTTGAGTTGACAGTAGAATTTGGGCAGAGGGAAACAATTTGTGCTTCTAGGTTGGAGGAAATTAAATTGGTCACATCCTTGGACGATTTCAAACCATGGCTATGACCGTCTTCATAGCTGGAAGAAAAGCTGACTTGATATACTCTTTATTATAATGTAAAAGCGCAGAGGAACTTCCAAAAATCAGTTCTCATAGCTTTTTCTTTCCTTGGGGATTTTTTTTTTATGCTGCAGTTTTAGCTATAATTTTATCCCAAGAAATCGATTCGTTATCCTTTTCTGAATATTTCTTGCATAGCAGTAGAATGGATGATTCTTTGTGCACCTATTTAAGTCAATCAGTGCATTCTATTCAATCTGGCAGGTATGTTGAACCACTACCAATTGGGTCTCCCACAAAGTTTGAATTTGAGAACATGATCATTGGGCAAGTGATTCCTTCTAATTTTATTCCAGCAATTGAGAAGGGTTTTAAAGAAGCTAGCAATTCGTAAGTGGTTTCACGAAACACATTCTATGATTACATATTTAAAGTATTACATTGTTACTTTGACTATTTATGCTAACAGTTTAGTTTTCCCCAATACAGTGGTTCACTAATAGGGCATCCAGTTGAATACATCCGTGTGGTCTTGACTGATGGTGCATCTCATGCAGTGGATTCTAGTGAACTTGCTTTTAAATTAGCAGCTATTTATGCATTTAGACAGGTGGTCGCTTTTCTTGTTTAAATTATGCAAATGTCCACAATAATTTTGCTTGATTCCTTTCAGAACCTTTTTCTGTCTCACGTTTAAGAGCATCTTAAACAATTCTTCAAGGCATTTTAGTTCTGCTTTTTTTTTATCTTTTTAACTTTGTTTATTGATCATTGGATGGACCAGTGTTATGCGGCAGCCAAACCAGTCATATTGGAGCCCACCATGTTGGTGGAGTTGAAAGTACCAACGGAATTCCAAGGTTCTGTTACTGGTGATATTAACAAGTATGTGCTTTAGCAGAGTCAGTTATTGTGATCTATGCTTTTTATTTGTCTATATTAATAATTTGAACTCAAAATTCGGTTTTGATTTGTAGGAGGAAAGGTGTAATTGTTGGTAACGATCAGGATGGTGATGATTCTATAATCACTGCACATGTGCGTAAATACTGTCATCCATTTCTTTAATATGGAAATATGATTCATAAGCATAGAATTACCCTTGATTTCCTTCTTGGATAGCTCATTTGGCATATCTGTTGTTGCTGCTATTCTTTCTGCTTGTGTGTTCATTGGGGTATCCAAAATATGTTGCTCGCATACCTCTCACATGGTTCAAGATCAGCAGTCGGTTCATTGGAAAGAGCTGAGGTGGTCTTGGTGTATTACATTTTTCTGTATTTTTAATTCAGCAATAAAAAGCTTCAACTATGCGTGACCGTTTCGAAGTTTGGCTCCATCATGCTTTCTCAGCATGTTATTCTGAACAGGATAATTTTTAGTTGTTTCCTTTGGTTTCCCATCTTTTGCTACATTCCTTTATACACATCTTTTTCTGATTATGGAATTCTGAACAGAAAAAATAATGTTTAAACTTAGTTTCTTCATGCATCTTTTGCTTCACTTTATTATGCAAAACTAAAATATATTTGTGTTGCTATCTTGGGTATTATCTTTTTTATTGGCAGCACATGCATCACTTCTGCATTTGTTTTGCTTATTATCTGATCCAGTTTACATCCATTTTCTGATACATATTCACTTTGAGGGCATATTTTTTTTCAAGGTCTACTTCTAGTGGGATTTGTGGTGGGTTTTTTCTATTACCCACACTATTGCTACTTGATGTAATCTATCTTTGGCTAACATCTGATGCATATGCAATTTCAGTTTGATCTGAAATATGCATCATTTTAAAGATAAGGATGCTCTTTTTTTCTTGTATAAATCTTGAACCATCTTTTAGGTGATTCATTTATTTGTCCTTATTGACAGGTTCCTCTAAATAACATGTTTGGATACTCTACAAACCTGCGCTCAATGACACAGGTGAATGTCATTGAAATTCCTGTTTACATTGATTCACGGAAGTTCTAGCTATAATTGTATCGATATTTTATGTCTGTTTTTACTTTTTCAGGTTGTGTGTGTGTGTGTGTGTGGCATTTTATGTTTAATTGTGTAATTGGTTGATCCATATCCAGGGCAAAGGAGAGTTTACAATGGAGTACAAAGAGCATTTACCAGTGTCTCAAGATGTTCAAATGCAGCTTGTGAACAATTACAAGGCCAGCAAGGGGGCTGAGTAATGGAGGCCAAAAAAGAGTTACACCGGCAAATGATGTACGGAAGCTTGTATTTTATAATCTGAGCAATTGTCAACAACTGATCATTATGATGACTTTATCAACAATAATAAATCTGGTCCTCACAGGTCAATAGGTCATTCATGTATCAGCTTGTTGAATAAATTTTGAGAAGATGAGATTGATTGTAGGTTTAGTATATTCCATCCATTAGATGTATTCCCATTTTATGACTGGGATTTTTTTTGGATATACTTGGAACTCAAGGTGCAACAGGACTCATGCAAATTGGGTAATGATGAATAAATGATTCTCATTTTAGTGATAAAGTTTGTCATAATCTACAAATTTTAGGCAGCTTATTCTCTGTCAATCACCATGAAGATGAGGAGCTTCTTTCTTGGCGGAATAACTTTCTTATGTGATATTGCTTATTATGGTATGTGAAGCACAAAGTTGTTCGTGCATCAAAATCCAGAAAAGATAGTCTAGGCTGTGATATTGCTTATTATCAAAAGGAAGAAAGAGGAATTATCCAATAATGGACAAGTGATGCTCCAAGGTACGATCTGTTCAAAGTATTTAGTTTCGTATGTATTTTTTCTGTTAGAATAGGGGCTTTATCTGATTAGCCTGGGTCTGTTGTTTTCAATGTTTGATCCCAGACCTGCGCAATGAGCTGTCCAAGCCAGGTCCAGCTGGACACAGGCCTGAACCAGTATGTTTGGTTTTTGGATCTTCATCCAAACAGATGCTGACAGTTCCTATCTGGGATGGTATGAGTGAGGTTCAGCTCAAACTTTCCAATTCATGCATAAGAAGCACACCTCACTTGGTGGAAGAAAATAGTGAAATCTCTGTACTGCTTCCCAATGCTAGATCAGTGTCTCATGTTTCTCTCTCTCGAGGGCACTCTAGCGCTATGCAACGTTGGTCATAGTGACAAATTCTTGCTTTTGTTCTTTTTATCTTGAACTTTGTTTCATAAATTGGTAATCTTGGGAAGTTTTTGCTTCCTAACTCTAATAGTGGACACCATAGAGCAAGACTCACTTTGAATTGTTTTTTTTTATGAAGAGGACCCCTCGGGTGGGGCTCCACGACCACCCTGCCATATGTGGCTTGCCTCTGAAAGCAACAAACACACCTGTGTGCCAGCAGGGTTTGATCCGGTGCCTTCATCTCATTTCCCTCTACTGGCCACACGGGTGACCCTGCGATGGTGACTCGCTTTGAATTGTTGTTGAAAACTTACAACTGATATGACAAAAGAGTCGAAATCTAGCACCATTGAGCTCAATTGAGCTCGTCTAGGCTTGTGAAATACACTTGTATAGAAGTTTCGTATCATAATAGGCAAAAGAAGCCCTACCCTATTGGAGTAGGATGTTGGGCTCTTATGAAGGATGCTGTGGGTTTGAGCCCCAACCTGTCAAAGCTTTGATTCAATTTTTTTTAGAGATGAGTTCAAATTGCTTGACCTGATCTGAGCTTGCTCGGCTCCAGCTTCAGCTGAGCTTGAGCCTTCATTTTTTATCAAATGAGCTGAGCTTGAACAACCTAGGATTGCCGGGTTGTGTGCAGCCTTACTAATGAGCTGATCCCTTTCAGAGTATATAAAACTATCTAAAGTTCGACTCCGCCATCAAATGTAGGACATCTTTATTTTGAATTCAGGTAAAGGGGGAAGATTTCTCTCTAAAGTTACATGAGACAATTTAAGAAATTGCTGAGAATTTTTTCAAATGTTCAAATATATATAATTTTGAGATTTTCTTCATCCATTCAAAGTCGCTTATCTGAAAGAGAATTACTCCCCCACGTTGGTTATGGGGCCTTTAAACCAGTGTCTTGCATTGAGAATCCAGGACGACACTGTCAGCAAGAGAAGACCACCTACAGCAACTGGTGTATAATTCAGAGTATCCTTAGTAATTGGGTATGCAACTGGCAACGAAAAGAGAATGGTGATGGTGAGAACCCAGAGGACTGCAATCCACCCAACAAAAATGCTGTACTTTCCCAAGTTGAAGGGGCCTGGAACAAATGACTTGCGCGCTAATGTTACTCGGAAAAAAATTGGAAGTGCATATGAAATGTAAAGACCAATAGTTGCAATTGACACCATTGCCTGGAAGGCAACAAGGCTTCCTAGAGACTGCAAAGAAAAAGCAAAGATAATTGTGATTGTAAGCCATTGCTGTAAGTTGCTGATTTAGTTAAAGATCAGATGGTGTATTTGAAACAGGTTTCAGGTTTCAGATCTCAAGTTTTCGTTCACTGTTCAAGTGATTTACATTGAAAATATGTCCAAATTAAAACCCAGGACTCCAAACATGAAGTCTAGGGACTTAAATATGAAAAACTCCAAATTTGTACCAAGTAGGAAAGTCTTCTACCCATGCTAAGTTTGGTAGCAAGAGAGGCATAATTTGTGTAAATAAAAAATCAACAGCACACCTCAAAACGGAAGTCCAAAAAATGATGTTAGACTTAATAAAAGTCTAGAAATAGGGATTTCGTAGTTCTTATGAGATTCCATTGGGCATATCTAATGCGAGTGTGTGTACATAAGAAAGAAAATCAATCAAGCGTTATATTATCTGTTTGGATTTGAACAGAATACTTCTTAGAAAAAGCACATGGATTGTAAGATAAAATCAAAGTTGAACTTGCTAGTAGTGCTTACCGTCAAGGCCATGCAAAATGAAACAAAAGTTGAAAGCCAAACAACATTTATTGGAACCTCCTGCTTGTTTACTTTACGCCACAATGATGAAAATGGCATAGCTCCATCTCTTGAAAATGCATAAACCATCCTGTTTATAAAGATTAAAAGGAAAATGGATAAGTAGAACAAATAGGTACAAGCTGAATTGCAATAGGAACAATAATTTCCATGAAAGATTTCCAGGTCCATCAAAAGTAGCCGGGAAAAACACATACCAATAGGTGGTCAATAGTTGGATACTTCTCCAAATTCAATCAATTGTAATGTCTTTACCTAGAATTGCTTGTCACTGAACTCATGCCACAGAAAAAGATGGCTATAGCCACAACTGCTAGGCAAATGATACCTCCAACTCCATTTCCATATCTATTCTTGAAAGCCAAATAGAATACCTCAGCAATAGCATAACCACCAGCCTCATTTTCACTATTTAGAAGGTATGGGATGTTGGAAACAGCAAATGTAATACCAAGCAAGTACATCCATCCAACAATGACGGATATCCCAAAAGAACTGATTATTCCTTTTGGACCACTCTGATCTGCATCTTTAGTCTCTTCTGTCTGCAATAGATGTGGAAAATTTGAAGTGCACTTCCTGGTATGATGGAATAGAGCATGGATACACCATACAAAAACATGAAAAATTGCAACCAATGAACAACAAAAGTTCTAGTTGACTTGCAAAAGTACCAGAATACATACTGCATAATTTTTATAAGTTGAATGTAAAAATTATCTTAAGATTCTAACTAAATATAGTGGCAAATATCGATATGAGTTTGAAGAGAAGTGCAGTTCTTACCATATGAGCTGACATATCATAACCAGTCAGAGTATACTGACTCATAAGAAGACCAAGCACAAATATATACAATTTATTTTGGATCCCAACTTCATTTTTTGCATTAAAATGTGTGAAAACAAACTCAAGGCTTGCCTTTTCAGTTGCAACAGTAGGTATGAGAATCATCAGGATGAAAACACCTGAAATAGCTTAGGTTAGTATGATGGAAGTGTCCAACATCATTTGGAAACAAGAGCTAAATTATTATTTTGTCATTTCTAACCTACAGCATTCCATGTAGCTGCGATCTGTCCAAAAACTGATAGCCAACTAATGGGAAGGCTATTCAAAAGTGCATGTATAAGAAGAAATCCCCCATGAAAGCAAATGACAACATACTTAGAGGCCTTGTATCCACCACCATTGGCACCACCAGTACCGAGTAGGATGATCACTTGAAGCAATTGTGCAAGTGAAAAATCAACACTGGTAGTGCCTGCCCACTAAAATGACAAATATGAATTAGAAGCTCAATTCTTTATGAAACTATAACAAGACAGAGTGTGAAATACAGTAGAAGGAATTACCTGACCAACAATGTTGAACCTGAAGAGAATCCATATAAAGCCAAACATGAAATAGAAGTCAGCAAAGGAAGATAAGAATAATTTAGATAAATAATTATCAAATTTTAATTCACCTATCATCTCTGATAAAGAAAATAGTACTTTTAACAATAATATCTACTATTTACTAAGGACCAAAAAAGTTTTGGTAAAGTACAATTAAGTAATTTTTTCCCCTTTTATTAACATAGAAACTATACTAAAATGTGCAAGCATACTATGCAACAAACAAACATAACTATCACCTGAGATGCTGTTGCCATGGAGAAAATTTAAGCCTTGTCCAGGCAGAAAAGCACCATCAGGTCTACCAACACCATTAAACATGGAGGATACATTGGTGATATATTGAAACAACTGAATACAGGCATGATTGAGTTCCCAGTCAATCCGCAAGAGGAGAGTCCTAGCACATGTAGATTGACCCCTGAATCGCCTGTTGTTCCTTTCTAGCCATATCTGCCTCCAGGCGAGTAGAATCCAATAATGCCATGTGATGAGTCCTTTCCGGCCTCTACGAGACATTCCATCCAGCAGTAGCATCTCCCTTGGTGCTGTAGCATTCGCCCACTTCTCTGAGTCCGACCTCCAGGCCACTTGCAACAGATGTTTGGAAAAAAAACACATTGGGAGAATAAGTTCTGGACTATGTCACAGGGACTCGGCCGGGTGCGCGTGTGGGTGCGGCACCCGGTGTGGTCAACTTGACCCTAGGTGCGGTCAATGCACCCAGGGTCATTTATGTCTAATTTTTGGACTTTGTATATATATATATATATATATATATATATATATATATATATATATATATATAATTTTTTATATTTTTGCCACACCCCCGCACCCAAGTTTTTTGAAAGTGCCACATCCCTCAACCCACACACGCACCCATGTGACATAGGTGCTGGATTGTCTCCTGGGTTCTCGTGCATAGGGTACACATGCTCGGTAGCTGGACCCCCATCTGTTGGTGAACTCAACTATTTTGATGTGGTCATTTAGGACGAGCCAACCGAAAACTGCTCCCCTTAGGGGAAGGCCCACATCCCACAAAACCCATTTCGGTAGTGGTGCGGGGCCAGGCAGGCAGAGGGAGTGGTAACAAGATGCCACTGTGAGCATCTTCGAACTTGAGTAGTGGCAATGCAAGGTGTCTTTACTGTCAGAAAGAGATATTTTGGAAAGTCGCTGCATCAGCAAAAGCCACTCATTGAAAACATGCTGGTTAGAAATCCTCCTGACTACGATGTTCCAACCCAAGTCTACAGACCAGAAAATCCGTACAACTTGGTTGGATCCCTTGACGACCGGAAAAGATGCAGGAAGGATTCCTTGAAGGAGGTTTCACCGCTCCACATGTACAACCCGTACAACGTTATGAAGGTCGGGCAATTGAATCCCTTTAAAAAGCCCGCTTGATACAGCAGAGCTGAGCATAACGCTGAGGCCCTCCATGACTGTGACAAAAAGTAAAGGTGATAGCGGGTTGCCTTGTTGCAACACTCGTTCAGGAGAGAAGAAAGAGCCCCTCTTGTAGTTGATGGAAACTGCAATGGAAGCCAATCGTAGGATCTCGTTCACCCACCTTATCTATCTATGCCCCACACCTATTTTTTCCAAGCATTGTAGTAGGTACGGTCAGCTGAAGGAATCAAGTGCCTTTTGGAGGTCAATCTTGAGTAAGAAAGCCCGTTGCTTGGTGGTGAGGATAAGAGTTACCGGAAGCTTCTTAGATAAGTGGGAAGTCCGCTTCCCGGAAACTCGCTTCTCCTTACTTCCAAAACTTGATGGGAATCTCAATTCTCCCATGCTTCTCCGATACTTTTCACACGCTTCATCTATTCTTCTTATATGTTTTCTCACTCTACTTTACATGTTTTTCATGTGTTTTCTCTCATGCGTCTCACTCACTTCCATGTTCTTTCTCTAAATTGGCAATCATCAATTTTAGATTTTGTTAAAAAAATAATTTTTACAGTAAAAAATCATGAAATTTAAGAATAGTCACATTTATTTTAGTTTTTATTTGTGTTCCATTTCCATTCTCATTCAATTCCTTATATTGCTTTTTTTTATTCCTCGCTTTCCGCTTCCTATACATTTTAAAATGCATTTCTTCTTGCTTCCGCTTCCCATATCATTTCCTGCTCCCGCTTCCTAGTCTAGCAACCTTGGTGTGGATGGTGTAGAGGGCTTCATGGGCAAGGACACAACAATCATGAACCCTACGACCAGGTATAAAAGCCTCTTGGAAAGGTGATACAACCTTGTGGAGCACTTGCTTCAGTCTTCCCACTAAAGTCTTAGAGATGATTTTGAGGGGCATCCCATTTAAAGGGATGGGCATGAGCCATTCGATGTCAATGGCGCCTTGTTCTTTGGGAATTAGCACTAGCAGTGACTCTCCCCACTGCCTGACAGTGATCCACACTGGCTAGGCCACCCATGTATGTCATACCAGTCTCATCTTATATCGTTCCTTCCTGATATTTCGGGTGTGATACCTCATCTCTCCCTTGTACATTTTACTGCACTAATCTAACTTCACTTTCGTTAAAAAAAAAGATACAGGCATGATTCAAAAATAGGTGGCATGGGCTTATCGAATGAGGAACTAAAGCATTAGATTTATGAACTCTACATTCATCTCAAAAATAATTTTGTGGTGTATAATCCAAACTAAAGATGCAAATGAAGGGCACTAAATGCCTTGTCAAAGGAGTCATAAACTTTAGAAACTAACGCTGCAGGCATTATAATTGCAGCTTGAGCTTTTGGGCATGAAGAAATGAGCAAGCAAGTTTCTTTATCCATTAAATTAATAAAAAGCCATTGATGGCACTGTTAGTGCACATGGTGAATCTAATAACCCACTGAAAAGACACGATCTGCATTATTTCTTCGTCCTGTAGAAAAGTTGAAATGCATAGGAATATACCCCCTTGCCATGTAACATAGTTTTAAAATTAGGAAGCTGAATCAAACTAAAGATGAGACTTCAGTTATCAGCTATAGTAAACAGGCAGCTGTCTTACTTCAGTGATCTAACTTTTCAAAGAAGAACAAAGGGTTCTAGTCCCCTGATCATGGCTATAATGCTCTTCTTGCAGAAATTATAATACAGTTTAAAACCCTAGAAGATGAAACAAATATTGAAGATGAAATTTCAATTAGCAGCTCTAATAAACAGGTGGTCCTACTAATCCATTGGTCATTGTCTAACTTTTCAAAGAAGAATAATGGGTTCTGATACCCTGCTTTTAGAATGCTCTTCTGCTAAAATTGCAATAGAGAAACAAATTAATTCCATCAAGAAGCATCTGTTTTCTTTAGAAAATTCAAGAAGGTTCTTGAGGATGCACTTCTCCTTGAGCAGCTATATATATATATATATATATATATATATATATATATATATATATATATATATATATATATATATATATATATATATATATATATATATAGAGAGAGAGAGAGAGAGAGAGAGAGAGAGACATTTTATCTCTTAGTTTTGCTCGTTTTCATTTGAAAATTCTAGATAACAAGGATCACAACTGAAGAAGGAAGACACCAATGGATAAGACATAAGGTAAAGTGAAAACACCAACACTATGAATAGAGCAAATTACACTTGTTATTCAAAGCTTACCAGCCAGTTAACCATGAGGCAAAGGGTGCCCACTCTTTTCCGGAGAGCCTAGCACTCCAATAGTAAAGCCCCCCAGAAGTCGGATAAGCAGAGCAGATTTCAGCCATCGACAACGCAACAAACATGCTGAAGAACCCAGCAATAAGCCACCCATATGTAGTGGAAACAGGACCACCAAAGGTGAGACCAGTGTTATAAAGAGTGGTTACCCCAGTAAGAATTGATATAACCGAAAAAGAAAACGCAAAATTGGAGACCACCCTGCAAACCAATCCATCACCATCGTCAAACTTCTTTACAAAAACACTCTACAAAGAGAGAAAGAAAAGAAGCATGTGGTCTTTCACACAACAGATATAAAAGAATGCGTATATTGTCATTACGATAGATCACGCTTCAGTTCCTGCTTGTAACCAAGCTCAAGAAGTCTGGACTCCCCTGAATCAGTGACAACATGCTCTACGTCAAGAGCTCGATTGCTGCCACCTTGGACCTTCCAGACCATCCTGGTAAAGCAAGAGAGCCCCCACAGGTTGGGCCAGGGGTCTCTTTTTCTCTGTTTTCGGCCTGCTTCTGATGTGCTGCCACTACAAGAAAGGGGGAATTCTACTGAATGTTAGCAGATTTCATGGGGTGGTTTCATTATTTAAAAAGAAGAAAGGATTTCATTGGGTGGTAGCTGGCTCGGGGTTCTATGATGGGCACTTATGTTTTGGACGTTTTGCAGCTGGATAGGTAGCCCTACAATGAGTCGCAGGATGGAGAGCAGATCACGTGATCTGCCAAATCACTTTTAAAAGTGATTTGGCATCCTCACCGTCTACAATATGCACAAAAAGACCGGGAGGCCTGAGATGAATCAATGGACGGTGAAGATGTCAAATCACTTCCTTAAAGTGATTTGACAGATCACCTGATCTTCTGTCCGCAGGATGGACTGATTTTTGTTTGGTATTTTTAGGGCCCCCCCCAATTTCTGATCCTTTTTGACGTCAAAGTAATTGAGACTTGGGAGTGTTGATTATCTGTGTTACTAAAAGGTCAGGCGGCTTGCAGGAACTTTTGACAAGATCTCGCATGACTGTTGTCTGCTGCATTGTTTTTGTAATTTTTTTTTTGGAAAAATTTTAACACACTTCAAGCTTATGTGATAATAAACAACACACATATGTTTTTTATATTGTTAAGAACACACTTAAAATTTTGTTCTATTAATAAAAAAAGGAAATTTTTGAAAACAGACCTAACTTATTAGTTATAATAAAAAACACACCTAAGTTTTACAAATTGTTACAAACACACTTAAACTTTGTCATTAATTGAAAGAACCTAGAGTTTACTTCCATCAAAACTGTTGTTAAATATATGTTAAAAGTACCATTTTACCCCCAAAATGATTTTAAAAAGCACCTAACATTTTAGTAAATTTTCAAAAACACTCCTAACTTATTAATGATAATCAAAACCACATTCAAATTTTAAAAATTATTTAAAACATGCCTAAACTTTTCATGTTTACTAAAAAAACCAAGCTGTGTTGTAATTACTGTTAACAAAGCTAACCCATTTTAACTTATTTTTGTATGCACATTTCCATAGATTTAATTAGCTTTCGAAGAATCTGGAACCAAAGGTCAAATTTGCGATCTAACCCTTATCTAACTATCTTCCCTACAATTTGACATTGTGTTGAATGCCTTCTGTATCTAGCATGATAACATTCCAATTGGCAGCTCTCTTTCTATATCTTAATTAGATTGGCTTTATAACCATTGTGGACCAAAGTTTACCTTTTTTCCCTTTTTCTTCTTGAAAGAAAGCCCGAACTTTACATCTAAACAACCTTTTTTTTTATAGGTAAGATGGGGTTAGGCAGCCCCCCAACAGATACATATCTAAACAACCTGTTATGTTTTTAATTCTTACAATATTCAATTTCCTGTCTTTTTCGAGCAATTTTATGAACCTCATACAAAACAATAATCAGATTCGTAAGTAGTTTACAAGTAGATCATCCAAATCCCTCCAAGCTATTGCTGAAATCCCTTCAATAGAAACACAAGAAGAAAAAACTATTGATGTGACCAACCTTGAAAAAAAAAAAGAGAAGTACAATGCAATGATGTAAAGTCGTGTGGCCATAAGTAATGGTTGAAGGTCATTCCAACAGTCACAATACAAGAGACACGTCTCTTGGGGATGAAGGGATTTCTTCTGGAGGTTGTGTCCCAAAGCTTGAACCCTTTTCATAGTCTATAAAATGCAAGTGAAACAGTGTATAAAAAATACACAAGAAATCATAGAATTAAAGAAAAAGAAGGTCGAGAGTTTGGAATCCCTGGCGATTTCGAGCGTAACTACAAAGCCTTCATCCTGCTGCAAATTTGACCCCATGCATGGTTGATTTCCTACATTGGTATCAAAGCGTGGGTTGTGCAGGTTCGACAGATCCCTATCTATGAATGTGTGCCCCAGTCAATATCTCGTGCATCGCTTGAAAAAATCAAATAGAGAAATAAGAGATTTAGGTTAGTATAGTGTTTTCTACTCATATAAAGGGCAATCAAAATATCGATTGCAGAAAACCCAAATCTCTGATACATAAACAAAAATTAATAGTTTACTTTCGTACTCGGGTCCGGTGACTGAAGAAAAACCTAAAAAAAATGAGGTGTTGCATTTCTGGTAGAGTTCATCGAGCCCGGTTTCCTAAAAAAAAACAAAAAAAATAAACAGAGGGCTTTTAGTCCTTTGTTGCTCACTCACCTCTCAGGGACCTGACCGATGGTGACAGGGCTGGATCTGACGTTGGTTGCCATCACGTAGTAGAATTTCTACTTCCTCGAACCCCTCTGCACGACCAGTCCATTCTGACCACATGAAGAGCCAAACACTCTTGCAGTGGTGGCTCTGAACCCTTAATCGACAGTGAAGCCCGACCACTAGAGGTGGTAGGGCAGTCATTCAAAAGAGAAGAAGAAAGTTTTTTTTACCTAGGCATCGCCGGATAGACCTGAGGAAGACGTCGAAGGCGGCAACGCCTAATCAACGTCTTGGTTCATCTGCAGCGGTACTAAAAAAAAAAAATTTATCATCGGACCGACTCTAGCCTACGCTAAAATCATGCATGCCCAAATCAGGTTTTAGTGGTTTCCTTCATTATGTAGGGTCACTATCGAAAAACCCAAAACTTTATGGCTGGCAGAAGAACGTCGGTCTGACGTTGGTACAGGCTACTCCATTAGGTCATCACTGTGCAAGTAACATCCACTCCGACGTTGGCAGGAAGCCAGATGCCTTGTGCAGTCTCCGGAGGCAGACACCGTGAGCTGCCGCTTGATCGACCTCTTGGCCCGTCGTCAACGACAAACAAAAACAAAACAAAAAAAATAAATAAATAAAAAGAGGAAGGAGAAAGGGTCTGCTTACCGAGGCATCTCTGGATAGGCCAGAGGAGGTCGCTGGAAAACCGACATCGCTCGGTGCTGCTCAACGATGATTTTCTCAAAGCAAAGTTAAGAGAAAACGAAAAGGGGAAACCCTAATATATTTTTTTTCCCTTTTTGTTATAACGTATAACCCTTTTACATTAAAAAGAAAAAAAGAGAAAAAAGTAAAAATTTCAGATTAAACCTAAAATTTATTATAAATTCTGAAAAAGGGGTTACTTTTCTTAAAAAACAAAAAAACCATATTTGACTTTTCTAAAATTTCAAAAAAGTGGTTTCTTTCTTTTCTATTAAACTCAGGAAATCTCATAATTTTGGAAAGACACTGATTTTTTCTGAAATTATAGAAAGAGGATCAAACCTTTTTGTTTAACTCAAAATTTTCTATTGTGAGGTTTCTATTTTTTTTAAAAAGGGCTTCTGCCTTTCTGAAAATTGCAGAATAGTGGTTTTAAGTTTCAGAAAACCACTTGTTGCTTATCTTTGTCAAAAGGTGCTTAAATTTAGCAATTTTTGTGAGTTTCTTGTGTACTTAAAGATCGTATTACATGATAAACTAGTTTAAAAGGATTAAAACTAGTTATGTTTACAAATATTAGTTGGAATATACTTTATTAATTCTTATATTTATTTATAATTAGAAAAATGACAAATAGAATAGTCATGGTTGAGTTATCCAAAATCAAAAAACTCAATGGGATGAATTTTGGAATATAGAGAAGAAAAATAGAATATCTATTGACATATGACAAGACCCTATACATATTGAACAATGGAAAATCTTCATTAATTGATAAATCAACTAAAGAAGAGAAGAAAGCTCATAACAAGTTTATTGAAGACGATCAACTTGCTCAAGCAACTCTTCTAACATTTATGCAAGATTATCTTATCCGAGTATTTGAAAATTTTGACATTGCGAAGAGAATGATTGAAGAAGTCAAGAAAAAGTATGATATGACTTCAGAAACCCACATTCAACTTCTTCTTAAGCAGTACAACTCTTGCAGGATGAAAGAATTAGACAACGTGGTCAATCATGTGAATCGAATGCTGGTAATGGCTAAGGACTTAACTATTGTAGGAAATGATATTCTCGAGCGCATGCAAAACTCCACCATATTAAATAGTCTTTATCTAAAATAAAAGATGGTATTGATTGCCATGAGGTTAAACCAGAAAATCCTTACTCTAACAGAGCTCCCTCTGTAATTATCTCTTGAGTAAGAGCATATGTCAAAAGACAAAAAGGAAGAAGTTATGAATACTCAAGAATCCTTCCCAGCAAATTCTCACAAGTTCAAGCCTAAAGGCATATTCTTTAAGAAGTTTAAGAAGAATAAATTCAATAAGAAGTGTTCAGTGCAAACCAAGAACTCTAAGACTGCAATCAGAGGAGCATGTTTCTCTTGTGGAAAAGTTGGGCATTTCAAGAATAATTGCCCAAATAGAACAAAGAAAGAGACTCCAGAAAAGCAACTAAATGGAGAACGAGAATTAGTGTGCACTATATCTAAATCATTGATCGCAGATAGTGATCTCTCAGGGTGGTGGATAGATTCAGGGGCGACGCGACATGTGTCTAAGACAAAGGAATGACTCGTGGAAATAAAGAAGTTGAAGCCTGGAGATCATAAGGTGTATATGGGAAATAACACCTATAGTAATGTGGTCGAGATAGGGACCTATAGTAATGTGGGCAAGTCCGATGCCCTGATCGCCTACGAGCCCCCTTACTGTGAGAGGCTCCAAACGCTCAACCTCAGTCAATGGACTTATGATTATAACTCCACAACCCTCTTGGGCTTGGTGTGGATGGTTCCAAACAGCAGGTCTTGCAAAGAGAGTAGTGGTCAAGTCTGCGGGTCCATCTCCACTGCCCCCTCAGGTTCTCTCTCTCTCTGCGGCACCGAGGATTTTTTTTTTCTTTGAATGAAGATTTTAACAATTAAGACTGTTTTGAATCGGAAGAGTGGTGTGGACTGTGGTTCCTATGTGCTCTCATGCTCTCCTGTTAGGGAGCATTAATTTTGCAAACCACTGTATGTCACCCCCATCTTCATGCCTCTCTTAAATCTTATGATGCAAGCTGTTTTGATCAAATCTGACATTATTATAGATGTATGGTATTTTTTTAGAAAAAAAATTATGATTATTTAAATTACAAAATTTTGTATTTTGTCAACCGTAGACTTTTTAATCGCTAAAAAATCCTGCACACAAGTAGGATTTAGTCTGTTTAAATATTGATCTTCATTAAATGAATGATGTAGATCACATCTATGGAGACCGATTTGATCAAAACAACTTGCATCAATGAAAATCCATGGAGTACGAAGATAGGGATGACTTTGAGGAACAGGAGTCGGCAGCCCCAACACCACATTCTGATTAACACCATTCACAAAAGAATGTTTTTGACAACTTATGGCACAATGGCAACACATGAAAATGGCGTTTCCATCTCAATACAAGACCCTTAATCGTGTGTGATAAATTATTTGGTTCAATATCCGGATTTCAGTTTTCTCTGCACCTATCTCTTTGGAGGAACTGTATCTTTTGTTAACACACCATAGGAACCTGAAAATAGCCTACGTTACCAAAATTGGTGATAATTTCAAAATATCACGATTCTGTTCTAATGTTTTCGGGAGCCAGCATATTGCTAAAAAAAGAAGTGACACTTCCAAAATATCGCCTCTCCCGGAAACATCACATTTTGATTGCAACGATGATGCAATAGAAACTCTTTTTTCTTATTTTTCGCATTATTTATAACTTTTTATATCTTTATATACAAATTTAATTTTTTATTTTTAGATATCATATATTTTTTCAAGATTTTCTTAAGAACGGAGCCTTTCATGACCACGTGTTGGGGAAACTTGTTAGGGCCAGACAATCGAGTCAGGACAATGGAAAAAGTCATGTTCACTCTGTGTATGTCACAAGGACACGTCATTTTATTCTTCTTTTAAAAATCATAGAACGTCTTATCTTCATAGGATTTGGCAAAATTTGTGGCTGATATCTACCAAAACTTTTAACTTCTCCGGACATAAGTTGCAAAGTACAATTTAAATAGATACATAGAGGTCTACGCAAATGAAGATTGCTTATCAATAATGAATTTACTGTTATACGATTCTCAAGTTGAAGCTCGTAGAATTTTAGAACGTATCAAGATGCTAACTAGTTGATTGTCACCACCAATTAGTGACAAACTAATTAAGCATAGTCTTCACGATATTAGCCCTTGGTCTATGCCAGCCTCAAGTTGGCTAAACTCCCCCAAAATTTGCACGCAAGTTCATTTGTTGGCACATTAGCATCCACTGATTATTCACTTCGCATTACTTTGTTAAAATATATATTAACTTTTCAATTCTGACAGGTACTGGACTCAAATACTATTCCATAATAGGTAATGACTTTCTTTTGCTTTCCTTTATTGGACCTATGAAACACCACCAAGTTCATGAGTATCGACCTTTATAATCGATTTTACTAAACATAAGACTTCATGATCTTGGGCACAGTTGACTGAAACATGACTATATAAATATATAGTTTTCTTTCATGTGATCTCTTATTTTGGGTTTTTATTGTTGAACAGGAATCGTCATTGCCATCATTTTCTCTGCTTTGCTTGCTGTGTTTTTCTTCTATTGGGATGATAAGTTTAGAGGAAATTGGGAACTAGACCACAGAAAGGTTGAAAATTTCTTGGACCGCTACAAATCCCTAAATCCCAAGAGATTCTCTTATTCAGACGTGAAGAGAATGACCAATCGCTTTCAACAAAAGCTAGGGCAAGGAGGGTTTGGAAGTGTGTACAAAGGATGGCTTCCTAATGGCATTCCAGTTGCTGTAAAAACAATTGAGATGTCGAAAACTGAAGGGGATGAATTCATCAATGAAGTGGGCACGATTGGGAGGGTTCACCACGTTAATGTGGTCAGACTACTTGGTTTCTGCGCAGAACAGTTCAAGAGAGCTCTTGTATATGAATTCATGCCAAATGGATCTCTAGAGAAATTCATCTTTTCTAAGCAATGTGACTTAGGCTGGGATAAATTACATGAAATAGCAGTGGGCATAGCGCGAGGCATCGAATACTTGCACCAAGGATGTGATCAGCGTATCCTTCACTTCGACATCAAGCCGCACAACATTCTACTAGATCATAAATTCACACCAAAAATTTCTGATTTTGGTTTGGCAAAGTTTTGCTCAAAGGATCAAAGTATTATATCCATGACGGATGCTAGAGGCACAATGGGCTACATTGCACCAGAAGTCGTTTCACGAAATTTTGGAAATATATCTTACAAGTCAGATGTTTATAGTTTTGGGATGCTGCTGCTTGAGATGGTTGGAAAGAGAAAAAATGTAGATGTGAATGTAGATAATACAAGCCAAGTTTACTTTCCGGAATGGATAATATAATCGTATTAACCTGCATGGGGAGCTTGGAATTGGAGTTAGTACTAAAGAGGAAGATGAAATTGCTAGAAAGTTAACAATTGTAGCATTGTGGTGCATACAATGGAACCCTACGGATCGCCCCAATATGAAAAAAGTACTGCAGATGTTGGAAGGAGCAACCGATGTGCTAGAAGTACCTCCTAAGCCATTTATCTCCAGTACCCCATAGTAAGAGTCTAAGAGACCCTTTGTTACTTGAATTGGGACCTTGGAAATGTTTCCTAAGATGTTACGTGGTCATCACTTCTTCAACTTCATAATATTTAGAAATGCAACTGTCATGTACTCATAATAGTTTGATGAGATATGCTGAAACCATGAGGTTTATGACTTCGTAGACTATAGTAAATGAATGTAAAATTTGTTGATACCTAGGGTGCTTTTCACTAAATAACGCTTTGTTGTCACACCCAAAATATTTTGATGATCGTACAAAGGAATTTTCAATGGGGTTTGTAGTGGTAGTGGAGAGATCGGGTTGTTAGGCCCGAGATTGGAGCCCACCACAAATCCGTTGGGTGGTGTGGAGGCAAAGCCCCTGCTGGCCTTCATAACTTATTTTGATTTAAAGTTACATAAAATGGATCATAACTTATTTTGATTTAAAGTTACATAAAATGGATGTGAAAACTGCTTTCTTAAATTGAGATATGAAAGATGGGGTATATATATACAACAACCTCCTAATTTTTGTATAGATGATTCAAATAATTTAGTTTACAAATTGAAGAAATCAATCTCTGAACTTAAACAAACCTTCTGCCAGTGATATAAAAAGTTCAATCAGGTAATTTTAAACTTTGGATTCACAGAAAATTTTTTGATCAGTGCATATACCTTAAGGCTAGTGGGAGTAAGTTCATAATTCTGGTTTTATATGTTGATGATATTCTTCTTGCAACTTATGATTTAAAAATGTTATATGGGATAAAATATTTTTTTCTACTATTTTGACATGAAGGACATGAGTAAGGTCACATATGTCCTTAAAATTGAGATACGTCATGATAGAACTATGAGTGTCATTGGCCTCACTTAGAAAAGTTATATCCTTAAGATTTTTAAAAGATATGAGATGCAGAATTGTTCTTCTGAATCGACACTTATAGTGAAAGAGGATAATTTGAGCCTAAAAGACTGGCTTCATGATAATAATAAAAAAAACTAGACTACAATCATCTTGTATGCTTCAGTGGTTGGGAGTTTGCAATACGTGCAGATCTGCACACAATCAGATATTGTGTTTGTTATTGGAATACTTAGTAGATATTAGTCTAATTAAGACATTGTACACTAGAAGGCAATGAAGAAGGCCATGTACTATTTGCAAGGAATAAATGACTATATGTTGACCTACAAAAAGGTTGACCACATAGAAGTCATTGGATACTTTGATGCAGACTTAAGAGGATGTCTCGATAGCGAAAAATCAACTACTAAATATATCTTCCTATTGGTGTGTGATGTTGTTTCATGGAGAAGCAAAAAGTAGTCAAGTTTGTTGTTGGGATACTTAGTAGATATTAGTCTAATTCAAACATTGTACACTAGAAGGCAGTGAAGAAGGTCATGTACTATTTACAATGAATAAAGGACTATATGTTGACCTACAAAAAGGTTGACCACATAGAGGTCATTGGATACTCTGATGCAGACTTAAGAGGATGTCTCGATAGCGAAAAGTCAACTACTAAATATATCTTCCTATTGGTATATGATGTTGTTTTATGGAGAAACAAAAAATAGTCGACAATTACAACTCATTCCACGGAGTCAAAATTTATTGCTCTATACGAGACTTCATCTCAGGACATTTAGATAAGAAACTTGATTATGAATTAGGATTGTGGACTCTATTGAGAGACCACTAAAGATCATTTCTAATAATGAAGTTGTGTTCTTCTCGAATAATTATAAGAGCTCAACCTCGTATCGACACATGAAGTTACAGTACAAGAAAAATGTGGATTAGCGATGGACGCTATTCATCGCTAATCCGTCGTTAAATATGTTTAGCGACGGATTGGCGATAGCTTAGCGATGGATAGCATTTGTCGCATAATCTTGATTGCTAAATATCGATAGAACTGATCTGTCGCTAACACTACAAGAAATCTGTGGATTAGCGATGGCCTCAATCCATCGCTAATCCGTCGCTAAATAGTTTAGCGACGGGCAGCTTCCATCGCAAAATTATAGTTGCTAATTAGCGACGGAAACTATCTATTACAAATTTCATCGCTAATTTGCGACGAATTAGTGAATGTCATGATTCAACGCAAGGCCATCGTTAATATATGGAGATTTTGGTTTTGTGATGGATTAAAATCCATCGCTATTGTAGCGGTGAACTTAGCGATGAATTAAAATCCATCACAAAAACAATGGCCGATTCACGTTTGTGACAGATTAATATTCGTCCCTAATTCGTCACTAAATTGGATGCTAATAGTAAATAGCGATGAAAAATATCTGTCGTAAACAAGAAAAAAAAATTAAAAAAATGTTTAAAACATAAATATCGAGAAAAATTCTCGTGATACAATTTATATTTCATGTGTATAAAAAATAAAGTACACATAAAAATACATATAAAAAGTAACTAAAACAATTTGTTGTCGACTATGTCAACATATATAATTTTTCAAAATTAATACGAAGACAATTATCGTCATTTTTAATCTATCACCGATGATCAGCTATGTCCATTTTTTTTTAAATTTTGAAAACTAACATGGTCGACGATAATTGATCACCGGTATAATAAATATTGTCGATGATTTTTGTCATCGGCTATCTCTATTTTTTTTAATTTTAAAACTAATATTGCCAACGATTTTCATCAGTTATATCCATTTTTTTTTTAAACTAAAATAGCCGATGATCAATTTATCATCGGTATAACTATAATTAACATAGCTGACGATTTTTATCATCGGCTATATTGAATTTTTTTATTTTATTTTGAAACATAGCCGATGATAAAAATCGTTGGTTATATTTCTTATGCCGACGATAATTTATCATCATTTTAAGACCATAGCCAACGATATATGTTGTCGGCATGTCAACATATATGATTTTTCAAAATTAATACGACAATTATCATCATTTTTAATCTATCATCGATGATATTTATCATCGGTTTTAATTAATATTGTCGACGATATCTATCATCGTATTTAATTAATATTACCGATGATATTTATCATCATATTTAATTAATATTGTCATCAATATTTATTGTCACTTTAAGGATGATATTACCAGCGATCTCCTAGAGCCAACCATTTTATATCGTTGGGATTAAAGACGATATTTAATTATCGTTGAAAATAATAATATAAACAATCTTAAAAATTAAGTTGATGCCTGGTGTGATGATATTTATCATCGTTGATATTATTGTTTACCATAAATTAGCTATTGCCTATGATAGTTATCGTCGGCAATGATCTTAAGGACTAATTTCATATGTATTTAGAAACGGGATTCTTGGTGTTTCTGTTGAAACCAGTTTCGTACCAGGTAGTGGTACGACTGAAACAGGATACATAAGGCAAAATATGTTTTTTATGCAACTATGCTTTGGTCAGGCTGCTATTTTCAAGCAACCAATTGTAAACTTTTTTAAAATATTTTTTTTAAATCCAAAAATAGGGACCCCTTTTCTGCGACACACCTTGCCACACACACTCTCTCTCTCTCTCTCTTAAGAAAGTTTTAAAGTTTTAATCTCCTAAAGTACTTGTTATTTACATCATTTATTCATTCATTTTTCTCATGCTTCGTTCATACTCTTTCCCTTTTTTTTACCTTCAACATCTTCTTGCATATTTTATTTCAATTATTTGTTCCATTTGTAATATAGTTTTGACATTACATGTTTTTTATGCGGGTTTTGCAAATAAAAGTGCTTGCTAATGTTTCTAGGCACTTGAAGAGGATAAAATAAATTCGTTTTTGTGGATTGGATTTTCATTTTTTTACTAACATATATTCTTTATTGTGATAAAAAAATAAGATTTGAAAAATGGCCATGTTTGTAAAAACGGCTTCTTGTTATTTTTGGCAATTTTGTTTTTAATTTAATAGCTAATCTTGCATAATAACTCAATAAATGGATTTGGGTTGCAAACTAAACTTACTATACATTTTCTAAAATATCAATTAATCATTCCAAATGTAGTTATAGTTAATACAGGGACTCTCTCAATCTTGCATTTTTAGTGTTTGTTTCTTCCTGCTCCTATCTTTATTGGTCGTCTCTCTCTCTCTCTCAATAGCTTGTTTTGGTTTGGTGCAAAGCACCAGCACGTGTAGTAAGAAGAAATCAAACAAAATTGCAGCACGCTATGAAGCTAATGCCTTGAGGGTGGTCAACTTTGGTAGAAGCCAATAGCATGCCTCAGTCTTAAACGCGGATTTGAGCGTCAGGACAAACGTGGATTCAGCTGGTTGGTCCCATCATTTTGACTATAAGCGATCACCACAAGACATTACGGGAGACATGAAGGCTTCTTTTTCCTGACCAATTCCTTTATGTTGACATATTTTGGTGAAGGATAATGGCGACTAATATATATGGTAATACAAGAGACTCCTATCCTTTTCACTATTTTTACTCATCGCATCAGCTTTCACGTACTGTTGAACACGTATGAAATCCTCCTGTCTTGATTGAAACAAGGGTTTTAGGGAGTACAAAATGCTCGCTAGAAATTTTCTTTTTTCTTTTTATGGTTTTCACCAAAGTCTTCCAAGTCTTCGCGGACAGCAACGGTGCACCAAGAAGTCCAGGAATTACACACAGTACTCGTGTCCTTGTGTCAGACTTCCCCATTCTAAAGGTCACAGTGGATGAGGGGTCAAGGGTTTCCCCTCGCATGTCGCCCTCAAGTTGTCGCAAATCTCGTTTTCAAGTTTGTGTCAACTACAGAACTTTTTGTTTTACATAAAAACGGTGGGGAAAAATTCGCCAACCTTTTGCCCCTATTTTTAAATATGGGTCTCAAGTTTCAGTTGGAAAAATAGGAGAAATAGGATTTAAAACCCTTATATATATATATATATATAGAGAGAGAGAGAGCGAGAGAAAAAGTGCAACAAGAGGACTTTCTAAGAAGTCACTCATCCCAGTACTACTCTTGCCCAAGCACACTTAACTTCGAAGTTTTAATAAGATCCGATGTTTTAGTGCTGGTATGATCGCAACTCAGAGAGATAAAAAAAAAAAATTTGCTAGTTGCTCAATGTTAATGTTAAATACGTGTGAAATGAGTTTTCTGCCTTTTTGGTATTCTTTTTCAGTTCCGACCCATTTAACACCTAACATGTGAGCAACTACAAATCACTATATATATATAGATATATATTGTGGACAATGTTGATTTTCAATATTTCAAACAATACTTTGCAAATCAGATACCACATATGGGTTCAGCATAATTCAACTGCTAGGAATGTGTTCTTTCAATGAAAACTATGAGCTTCAAAATTTATAAATTTTTTTAATCAACTTTTGAAGCACTATAAAAACTTGCTTCTATATCGTAATAGGATGATTTAAAAGTTGAATCCTACAAAACAAACCATGTAGTTTGGATTTATAAGGACATATTGCAAAAAAGGAATTGAAAATGAAAAAAAAATGGAATTCAAGACAGTCCACACCCTGCTACTTAGGTAAGAGTAACCAATCATTTATATATGAGAACTGAACAGTTTAGGCCTCATTTCTCATTCTGCCCCATTATGCCCTATGAGTTTTAAGTGTTTTATTATAGATCTTAACCATTAGATGTATTTAACATGATCAATTTAGTGAGAATTGACTCTTGAATCATGTTTTTTTTGAGGAAAATACAAGTTTTTTCTGTTTTTATGAGCCAAAAAAACTAGTACCTTCATAGCCATTGATTTTGGATCGCCGAAAAAAGTTGTATACAAATCAGATTCTGAAGATCCAAAAGCCGGTTTTCACTAAACAAAACCTATAGATCACATTTACAGTGTCAGACACCTGAAAAAATACTTACAAACCACTGTGTTTGAAAGAGCCTAACAAGACCTACCTAAAAAAAGGGGCTTCTCTCTCTCTCTCTCTCTCTCTCTATATATATATATATATATATATATATATATATAGAGAGAGAGAGAGAGAGAGAGAAGGCGGATAAAATCTTTGGTTTTCTGATTGTTGAAAGGTAAAATCCATAGACCTATGCCATGTTTTTGGTATAAAACCCCAGGTCCTCGCCTACTAAGGGTATATGCACCTGGATTCCCAACTCATGATACCCTTGGGACCTAATGAGCCACCCTTGGTCCACATGAACGGTGACGTATTGAGCTTAAATATGTTTATCACCGCTTTACGAGCTTATATGACCTGAGCCAAGTCGAGCCGAACATATGTTATTAGTGTTCAGCTTGTCGAGCTTATTTTATAAGTTTGAATGAGCTCGTTACAAGCTGGGCTGCATGCAGCTTGCCTTGTTTTATGGCCCAGCTGTACCAGACCAAGTAAATTAAGTGGATTCAAGTTTGATCTAATGATATTAGAACATGATCGAGTCACCCACGGGTGTGTTAAAAGCGTGTTTTTTCTTGTACGGAGGAGGATAAATCAAAACACAAATGCTCTGTTTTTTTATTCTTGAAAAAACAAATTCCATTCAGGGGCCAAGCTTTTGTCCTTAATTCTAAATATAGGCCACACTTTTCTGAAATTCCAAATATGAGCCAATTTTTTCTTGAAAACTGTCAAACAAGAGCCTCCATTTATTGTTGTCCTTTTAAGTTAAATCATAAATCAAATTACAATAGTAGCCTCTATCATTGAGAGTTCAAACTGTTTTATTTATTTATTTATTTGAGAAGAAAGGCAACTTTTATTTAAAATAAGATGGAAATGAACATAGAAATTTTAATGTGATGAGGTGTCACTTTGAGAAGACCTTAAAAACATCACAACCCCGCACATGCACCCCCGGATCATATCATGAAAAACTCGAGATTCAGGGGCCCCAAAGATAACATATCATACTGTATCAGTATGAGACCACCTAATTTAGAGACATTCCCACAACTCTCTGCAAATCTTGTTACGAGTGGAGTGAAGAATGGCATGCGTGCACAACTTTTCTGTGCACCCAGATTTGGCGCTATGTGATAAGCAACCAGCAGCGACAGGTGAAAATCCAACTGCTACCTCTACTCTGCTGCCAAATTGCCAATAGTAGGTAAGGTCCCGCGCACAGTTTACCATATCATCCCTCAAAGAATACCATGCGGCAAACATTGCATCCTTGGAGGGCATCGACACCGATAGCAGGATGGCATGGAGAACTCTCCAACTTTTAGCGAAAATCCAGCAGAGCTCATCCATTTTGTCACTCAGTTGCAAGCCGGAAATCAAACCCTTCAATTCCTGCCATTCCCTCTGCTCCACCTGTGTCATTGATCTTCTTGTTTGCATGCTCCAACCTTGATCTGCCGACCAGTAGTCATTAACAATGCAACATGAACCTCGGGCCACACGAAATAATTCAGGAAAAGACATCCTTAGTTAGAGGGACCTCGCCTACCCACACATCCCACCAGAATTTAGTAGCCCAGCCATTCCCAATATCCACTTAAGGACATTGTTGAATTCCGCTAATTTTTAATGAGATCGCCCCTCTCAACTGCATCTCCCCTCCCAAAGAAGTGTTCCCAATCGGTGGAGATGATGGGGATTTCATGACTTCTCCATTGCCGCTCTTATCTGAGGCTCCCAAACAGAGCCTCACAAGAGGGAAAATCCCACCCTCAATGCCACATTTTGGCAACATATAGAAATGTGTTCTGGTCTCAATGCAATGCTCCCAAACAGATCCTAAAAGATTAGCTTTAGCTTGCAGGTCGAGCTTGAGTTGATTTTGAGTGAGTTCAACTAAGTAACATAAGATGGTTAAGCTGTTTCTAGAGATTCAGCAAGACATGCTCTACTCTTTTCAAATTATTACAATCATTAAGCTTTATCTCAAAAAAAAAAAAACTATATGGAGTTGGCCTTATGAGTTCTGTTTCTCTATTCTTTGAGTTTTTTCCAAATGAGAAGTTGCTAAAGCGTATTTTGGTGTAGGTCAAGTCTGCTCTTCCACATCATAACTCAAACCCGATTGGCATGTTCCTCTGGTTGGGACTGGGCTGAACAAAATAATTTTCAGATTCACATTCATACTCATAACTAGGTTTTAGGTTCTGGTCTATGGGGCTGCACAATAAGTTGAGCTAGCTTCGGCTCAACCGGTTTAAGGATCAAACACTCCAACAAAATAAATGGTCTCAGCTTGAACAGTAGCTCAGGTTTGATATAAATAAACAGAGTATATAAAGCTCTAGGTCTATTATATGTATAACTTTTGTTAACAAAATTAACAGAGGAAAGGGTCATACGGGTAAGTCGTTGGGCTTTTTCAGGAAAGTGCTGAGTTTGAATCCGTTGAAAATTTTAAAGTAAATATGTCTAGCTTAATCCGAGCTCGGTCCTAGCTGATCACGAGCCAGCATGGGATGGCCACCGGTTAGACTGGCTATGAAAGTAGTTTCCATCTCATGAGAGAATTCCATGCAGTTTGTGAAGATATGGAATTCTCTTCTTATGTTCATTTTCTTTTTTACTGTTGTAAACAATTAACCTTGTAACCTCATCTATTTAAGATGTTTATGGAAGCTGCCAGAACCTCATGAGAATGGTGAGGTCTTCTTCAATGTCTATCTGATCCAATTTCTTTTAATATGGACCAAGAGACTGTACAAAAAGTTGATAAAGATATGGGTTTAATTTAGTTTTACGTTTATACAATGGGGCAAAAAAAAGCGACATGTATATGAGATTCCTCACTGAAAATAGTTTTTTTTTTGTAAGCCATCTCCAGCCTCGGCTCAGTTGACTCGAGCTCCGCTCGTCTAGTTATGAACATGAGCACAACCCAGGCTCATATCAAGAAAAGGGATTAAAGTGGGATAGTACATTGTAGATGGATCCACTTAATTATCCAAAAAAAATGGAATAAGGACATTGGATTGTGCTTCTAATTGGAATATCCCAGCGTATTTGATTTCTCTTTTGGTCATAAGTAGAAGAGCAGAAAATCATTGTGGATGTGTTGGATCTTGATACCAGATCCGGATATGACCATAGGTTTCACAAGAAGAACCTCAAAAGCCACACTCTCGTGGGCTCATTACTAATTATAATGAAGTAAGATTAATGTGAATATTAATCCTGTGTTAGAATGAAAACATGTACTCATAATAGTTTGATGTACTCATGATATTTAGAAAGGACTGAGTTGGAACAAGAGCTCTAATGAAAGGACTGAGTTAGAACAAGAGCTCGTGGGCTCAACTTCATGATATTTAGAAATAAAACTATCATGTACTCATAATAGTTTGATGAGCTGGGTGCTTTTCACTAACCATGATGTTTGTGACTTCGTAGACCATAGTAAAAGAATGTAAAATTTGTTCATAGCTAAAGTGTTTTTCACTAAATAAAGCTTTGTTGTCACACCCAAAATATTTTGATGACCGTACAGAGGAATTATCAATGGGGTTTGTAGTAGTAGTGGAGAGATTGGGCTGTTAGGCCCGAGATTGGAGCCCACCACAAACCCCTCTATGTGGAGGCAAAGCCCCTGCTAAATCTCATAGCTCATTTTGATTTAAAGCTATATTAAATGGATGTAAGAACTTTTTCCTGAATAAGGATCTGAAAAAGGAGGTATATATGCAACATCCTGGTTTCAGTATAGATGACTTGAATAATTTAGTTTACAAATTGAAAAAAACCATCTATGAACTGAAACAAGCCTCCAACCAGTAGTGTAAAAAGTTCAATCAAGTAATTTTAAACTTTGAATTCACTGAAAACATTGTTGATCAGTGAATATACCTTAAGGATAGTGGGAATAAGTTTATAATTTTGGTTTTATATGTTGATGATATTCTTCTTACAACTAATGATTTAATAATGATATATGAGACAAAAGATTTTATTTCCTCTTATTTTGACATGAAGGACATGGGTGAGGTCACATATGTCCTTAGAATTGAGATCTGTCGTAATAGAACCAAGGGTGTCATTGACGTCTCTAAAAAATCCAAATATCTTTAATGTTTTTAAAAGATATGAGATAGAGAATTATTTTTCTAGATCGACACCCATAGTAAAAGGGGATAAATTGAGCTTAAAGGACTGTCCTCATGATGATAATGAAAAGACTCAGATGTCAAATATTTCTTATGCTTTGACGGTTGGGAGTTTACAATATCCGTAGACCTGTACACTACCAGATGCCACGTTCATTATGAGAATGCTTGGTAGATATCAGTCTAATTCATGCATTGTATACTAGAAGGCAGCAAAGAAGGTCACGTGTTATTTGAAAGGAACGAAGAACTATATGTTGTCCTACAGAAAGGTTGACTACCTGAAAGTCATTAGATACTCTGATGTAGACTTAGGAGGATGTCTCAATAGTAGAAAGTTCACTACTAGATATATCTTCCTACTTACAGGTAGTGTTGTCTCATAGAGAAGAAGAATGTAGTCGACAACTACAACTCATATCATGGAGTCAGAATTTATTGTTCTATAAGGGACTTCATCTTAGGCCATTTGGATAAAAAACTTTATTATGGGTCGTGGGATTGTGGAATCTTTTGAGAAACCACTAAAGATCTTTTATAATAATGAAGTTGTGTCCTTCTCGAATAACAATAGCTCAACCTCATGTCGACACATGGAGTTAAATTACTTTATTGTTAAAGAAAGAACTGAAAAGTAGTTAGTGTATATTAATACAATCGGTACGAAGGAAATGACTGTGGTTCCCCTTACTAAAGGGCTAGCACTGAGATTATATTCTCAACATGCAATGAGGATGGGTTTGTTTGATTCCTTATGACATATGATAATACATTATGGTTATATGTGATCACATTTATGAAACTAAATTGATTCTCTATGGTTTTGTATATTTTTAATTCTATATAAAGAATTTCTCATTTGGGTAGAGAGAATAGCAGAATAATAATATTAAAAGACCAATAAAATGGGTTAGAGACCAACTTATTCATAAATATAATTGTAACATGCTAAAGTATTGAAAATGAATAATATTATAGCGCATGAAAATATGATATTTCATACAAAGATGTTCATCTTCATGACTCATATGATTCATTCTTGTGATACCAGATAGCATGTGAACCTACATAAAAATTGAATCAAGATAATGGTAAAGAAACTCGATTATATGCTTTTTCGTGTTAATGGGTCAAGTGGGAGAATGTTGGACATTTCGGATTAGGTCCAGTCGTGAGTGACCCGGTTTGACACAAGGCACACTTAATGATGGACATTAGTGGGGAAGGGGTTACGTGAATGTGAATTCAATATGGCATGTAAAGGGTTCATATACATGAATGCCATGTATGTAACCCCCATTATATAAAGAGAAGCATGGTTGCTTGATGAGGGCAACCAAGGTGCCCTTGGTCTTGGATTTGGGTTCAGGAGTCCTACTCACCTTTGACTTGATAGCCTAAGCTCAGCGTGGGTGACAATAGGTTGAGGAGAACACTAAGCACCCTCATCAACGCTCCCTTCATCTAAGTCAACTATGGCGGCTTTCAGTATTTTCTAGTTCTCTTTGCCAGTTTATGCCAACACGTCGCTCCCATGCAAGCTCTATAATCATGAAATCATCCATCCACGACCTTGAAATGAGGAACCTGTCAAGTTTCTTTATACAAGGGTTCAATCTTCGATTATACCAAGCAAAATCCCCCCCCTCCCCGATAAATGCAAATCGACTAACTCCCATGCATTGATAAAGTTCGTAAAAAACTCATATTTCTTGTGTATGCTTGTTCTTTATTCAATTCGGAAACGCCCAGTAGGGAGTTGAAATCTCTCGCAACACACCAATCTGTCTTTAGCCAGTCACCTAAAGAGTTCAATTATTCCCAAAAAGCATGCTTCAACATAGATGTTGTTGCGCCATACACAGTGGTAATAGTAAGTACTGAAGGAACATGATGTCACCGAAAGTCAAGGTGATAGAGAAACACCCTTTGATGTCATTAGTGCATGATATACCTTCCCTCCAAGCCAAAAGTATATTGTCGGTTCAACCATTGGATGGTATATAGTCAAAAGAGCATCCCAACCAAATCGAATTCATGATAGCCTTGTCTATCTTCTTCAATTTTGTTTTTGAAATTGATATTATGTATACCTTTTGCTGCTTAAATGATGGATGCTGACATGAGGACCCTAGTTGACTATTTTCAGGAAAACTTTGGCGCATATTTAGAATTTCAAAAACGTGAGGTCCATATTTGGAATTAGGTGCAAAAGGCGAGCTCTTAAATGGATTTTTTTTTAAAAAAGGCTCCGCTTATGAGGTAGTGTTGAAATATCTAAATCTCCCATTTAAAAGTTTAAGTTAGCAGGGAAACACAAAACAAACTCAAAGCATTTTGAGTACTAAATTTCAAATTTATTTTTAAAGCAAAATGAGAGTGGTGTGGCTCTATGTTTAGAGAAGAACACTTATGCCTTTTAAGAGGGGGCAGCTACTACGTGGCTCCCCCTAGTTGGGCAGAACACTTTTATGAGTGTTTTGCCCCAAACACTAGATTTGTTGTGCTGTTAGGGAGCCTTGTGTCAGAGTTGTGTCATGGTTTCCCATCATGTTCTTTGTTACATATACACCCTTCCCACAATAGATCTATGGGTCAGAACTTGTATCTGGATTGAAATTTCTTTGTATTTGGGATTATCATTTTGTAATTTGGACTACTTGTATGAGTTGGGTTCAAGAAAGAGTAAGTGAATCCACTTCTTTTGTACTTAGTTTCATCAAAACTATAAATAGGTGAAGGCTTTTGTATTAATCAAAGCTCTACCTTGAAGAGTGCCCAATTGAGATTCTATGGGAAAAAACTATCTTAAAATTATTGGACTATAGATAGGGTCCAACCTGATGTGATTTGGTTTGACATGGGTCTATCGAGGGAAACATAGAGTTTCTATTATGGTGGGATCAATTACCATTTAGAATTTCATGGTACATATGGTAACTTCCCACATTACCCACTATTTAGAGACCATAGACATTTGATGAGAGTGTGCGATATTGGTTTCTCTCTATGGGATACAAGGGTCCTGCTCTCCTCTCAACTTCAAGGCCTGAGCTCATCGAAGGCATCGATTGGTTGAGGAGAATGCCGACAACCCACATCTACTGAAGCCGCTTTCAGATCGATAATGGTCGCTTTTGGTAAGTGTCACTCTCCTTTTATATTTTTTGGCAATATTGGGTTATGAGTCCATGCCTCTGCTGCATGTATCTTTGGTGTGGGTGCATTGGCGGACTCTGCCAGTGAGCAGGGTCACCGATTTCTAGGAACCCTCCCTCCTTATATTTTTATCATCCCTCTCTCTCCTTCATTTTTCTGATATCATCACCACGGCCACTGGTGGATGCTTGTAATTCACGACGATTGGTCGCTGGCTGCTGGGTTAAGTCGTTGATGGTGATTGTCAACAATGGGTTTGCAACAAGAGCTGAGAGGGAGGGGCGAGGGTCTTCTTATTTATTTATTTTTTGGTTGGGTTTTCTAACCACAATCAGCTTTTAAAGGACCGTAATATTGTTTGAAAAATCCGAAGTCTTTAAGTTTTTTATGAATTTCAAGAAAAAATTAAAGAAATAGACCGATGAAGTTATAAAAGTAGTCAAGTATGATAGAGGTATTGAATATTATAGTCATTTTACTGAGATGGGGCAAAAGCAAGAGTTATTAGCGTGGTTTCTAATGGAGAAAGACATTGTGCCTCAATATACCATGCTTGGTAGTTTCTACCAGAATGATGTAGCTAAAAGAAGGAATTGTAGACTTAAGAAAATGGTTAGAGCAATATTAAATCACTCGATCCTTCCCTTGACCTTGTAGGGTAAAACTCTTTGGACAACAGTGCACTATGAAACAAGGTTCCTACGAAGGCTATCGAAAAGACTCCTTATGAGTTATTGATAGGTAGAAAATCTTTCTTGTCATATATACGCATATGGAGATGCTCGACTAAAGCTAATTTATATAACCCATATATAAAAGTTTTTTATCCTAGGACGACAAATGTTTTTTTCATTGATTATCTAGAAAGATCAAAAGCTTTTAGGTTTTATTATCTATCTCATGCATCACCAATAGAGGGAGCAAATAAAACAAGATTTCTTAAAATAATTCTATTGGGGTAAATGCATCTCAAAGTTTTATATTTGAGGAATTGTAGGATTATGCTGGTTTACTTGGAAAAGGAGGAGACCTAGTTTTCTCGATCATTGTCCCTTTAGGTGATGTTAGAAAAAATTGGATCAATGATAAGCAACCCCAAGTAGAACAAATTGTTGATGAGGATACATAACAACAACAAATAGAGTGGTTTAAATTGAACCACCAGTTGTACCAGTATGGAGGTCCACGAGGATAAAAAAAATTGATATCCATTCAGACTATGTAGTGTATTTGTAAGAGCTCAATAATTAACATTTGTATAAGCCATTGAAAGTAATAGATCGACACATTGGATCAATGTCATGAAATAAGAGCTTAATTCTATGACAAAAAAACAAAGTGTTAGATGCAAAAAATGTTTTCCTTAATGGTGTTGCTATAGTTGTTGCATCCATTAAAAAATAACCTATTTACCAATTAGATACAAAAAATGTTTTCCTTAATGGTGATCTTAGCAGAGCTATACATGGATCCTCCGTCGAGATTCAATATTGAAAAAGAAAAAGAAATTAAATTAAGAAGGCATTATATGGTCTTAAACAAGCCTCAAAGGCTTGGTATTACAAATTTAGTAATATTTTGATAAGTTTAAGTTTTTGGTCTTGTTATACTGACACTGCTCTATTTATTAATAATACAAGTACACATATCATGATATTATTACTGCATGTAGATGATATGATAAGGAAGTGATAAAAAAAGAGTTCAAGTTAGGGATTTCATATGATAAATTACAAGACCTGACATTGCGTATGTAGTTCAGACAACAAGTCAATTTCAGCATGCTCCTACCACTGTTTATATGGGAGTTGTTTTGCGCATTATTAGATATATTAAAACTTCTATTTTTTGAAAACTTTTCTTGTCTATTTCTACCTCCTTAGATTTAATTGCCTATACTTATGCCGACTGAGGAAGAAATCCAAATAACTGCCACTCAACTACTATTTTTTTTTATATTTTTAAGTGAATCTTTGATTTCTTAAAGGAGCAAGAAGTAGCAGAAAGTCGTTCTCTCATCAACTAAAGTATAATACAAAGCCATGGCTATAACCATTATGGAAGTTGTATGACTAAGGAGATTGTTGGGTGACATGGGTGTTCAGAGTAAAGGAGCATCACAACTATGTTATAACAACAAAAATTTTATTTACATTGTCAACAATCAGACCTTTCACAAATGAACCAAACACATTGAGATAGATTGTCATTATGTACGCGAGGAATTCCTACACTGAACTATTGATCTTCTCTATGTTACTTTAGAATATCAATTGGCAGATTTCTTCACCAAACCTCTCGCAGCTCCTAGATTTCACTTTCTCTTAGACAAACTTTCGGTTATCCAACCGTAAGTTTGAGGAGTGTTAAAAATGTAAATATATAACTAACTTAGTAACTAGGTATTTTATTTTTTAGTTTGTTTTTGGTTTGTATTGAACTAATCAATACAAAGAGAGTCGTTGGGAGCCCAACAACTCTCTTTGTACTCCTTTCTTTTGTGTATAAATATGGGGCATAGCCGCCACTCAATGTATGATTTTTAATGTGGATTACAATAAATAAATTTATTATTTTTTCTTTTAACCCATTTAGTGGGTATTTGTGTGTAAACCCTTTTTGTGGTTCTTTTGAGTGTTCATTTCAGTATTTTTAGTAGAACGCTTTAAGTGTTCATTGTTAGTGATTTAGTGAACATCTTTGAAGGGACTCATTTTCTTATAGGCATGTCCTATAGTTTGGTGAGAAAGTTTCATATGACACAAACCGATTTGATGGATGAGGAGTTCTATGAGATTTTCTAAGTGTGATGTTCTCTAGAGACACATCTTGACTAGGTGTTTCATTTATTGAAAGGCCTTGAGAATATGTTTCAAAAGCATATGTTTGGACTCCATGCATCTGTCGGGTATAAACTTGAATATGTTGAGAAGGGTTTTCTACTAAGTGATTATTAATAGAAGATAATTCCAAAGGACCACTATTATGATTCTCAACAAGAGCATTATTATTTAAAACATCATCACAATTTACCTAATAATCATTTGATTCACAATAATCAATTTCTTTCCTTGACAAGAGATCAAAGAAGAATGCGTAATCTGTTTCTTTACTATTATCTTTATCAAATTCATTTTTATTTTTCAAGAAGGTTACATCTTTGGATATATAAAGTTTAGCATTTTTATAGTCAAAACATTGATACCCTTTTTATTGTTACCATATCCCATGAATACACATTTAATGGCCTTTGATGATAACTTATCCCTTTTGTGGAAAAGCACAAAGCAATTGCAACAAAAAATACATTGTCTTTTGAAATTGGGTGACATTTTAAACAATTTTTCAAATAGAGAAACATTTTGCTAGGATGGAAAATGCATTCTATTTATCAAGTTGATGTCAAAACAACTACAAACAACAACAACTACACCTTTATCCCAAAACAATTGGGGTCGGCAATATGAACCAAAAAAGAAAATCATTCTGGGTCTTCCACATGAATCCTTCTCCTCCAATCATTTCTATCCAATGCCATGTCCTCGATGAGGTTCAAGGCATTCATATCCTTTCCTATCATCTCCATCCAAGTTTTCCTAGGCCTACCCCAACCTCTTTTAACTAATATATTTTCCCATATCTCCATCCTTCTAACTGGAGCATCATTAGGCCTTCGTCGAATATGTTCAAACCACCATAAACGATTCACTCTCATCTTATTTTCAATGGGTGCAACGCCTATCTTCTTATGTATCTCCTCGTTCTGAATCTTATCTTTTATTGTATTTCCACACATCCATCTAAGCATACGCATCTCAGCTACACTCATTTTTTGAATATGATGTCTCTTGGAAGCCCAACATTCCATACCATATAGTAAAGTGGGCCTAATAGTCATCCTATAAAACTTTTTCTTCAAACGCAATGACATTCTACGATCGCACAACACTCCAGTTGCACTTTTTCATTTCATCCACCCAACCTTTATGCTATGATTTACATATCCATCAATTTCTCCATACTTTTGAATGATAGATCCCAAATATTTGAAACAATCGTCCACCGGTATTTCTTGCTCACTAAGCTTCACTACACTCCCATCACTACTTCGTTGCTTACTAAATCAACATTCTATATATTTTATCTTACTCTTACTCAACTTAAAATCTCTTGTTTCTAATGTCTGTCTCCATAATTCTAACTTAGCATTAACCTCAGCTCTAGACTCATCAATAAAAATAATATCATCAACAAACAACATACACCACAACACATTTTCTTGAATTGATCTCGTAAGCTCATCCATCACTATAGCAAATAGGAAAGGGCTTAAAGCAGATCCTTGATGTAACCCAACCGTTATAGGAAAATTGGTTGTCACCCCTCCACAAGTGCAGACAAAACAACTTTGACCTAAAAATTCTTAGGAACATTTTTTGAAATAAGTAGAGTTCTACCAGTTTCTATTATATGTCTTGTTTTCTTTCTGCTAACCCATTTGTTGAGGAGTTCTAGGACAAAATCTTTGGTGACAAATTTCATTTTTTTTCAAATAATCTTGAAAATCATTGGACATATATTCACCTCCCAAGTCGGATTTAAGAATTGAAATATCATTTTAAAATTGATTTTTAATCATCATATGAAATTCTTTAAAAAAAGGAGAATACATTCGATTTTAAATTAAGGAAGTAGACCCATGCATATCTTGTAAAGTCATCAATAAAAATAACATAATATGAGTAACCACCCTTTGATATGACCGGAGAGGGTCTCCACACAGCTGAGTGCACCAACTCAAAAAGTTGCTTTGAAACAAAGGTTCTATGAGGAAACAATATAGATTTCATTTTTCAAAAAATACAATCTTTATAAGTAATTTAGTTTTCATTTTAATAAGTCTCCAAAAAAGGGAAAAAATATATCTTTGAAATGCTAGGATGTCAAAGTCTCTTATGTCAAATTTCACTATTCTTTTCTTGAACATAATTACAAAATGACTTAGAAGGAATAAACAAAAAATCTATGTAGTAAAGATCTCTCCTATGGCCTTTCCTAATTCGCTTTTTAGACCAGAGATCCTACATGGGGCAACCTTTCGATGAGAAAGAGATTTCACCTCCATGATCGGCTATTTGAGAAATCAAAAAAAGGTTTAAGTTAAGTTTGAGAACTATTCTAACTTTTGAAACAAAGAAATTTTGAGGAGTTTTTTAGTCTAAAGTTTCAATACTTTTAGTTTTTAAAGAAGTCCCATCGGCAGTTGAAACATTGGATAATTTTGGGTTGGTGCATATATCGAAAATAGAGTTCTCATGAGGGGTCATATGAAAAGAGGCTATCGAGTCAATGATCCAAGAACACATACTTGGAGGAGAGGAAGAAGCAATGGTGACACTTGATGTAGATAAGGATTTGAAAAATTATTGAAGTGCCTCCATTAGTTGAGAGAGAGAGAGAAAGAGTTTTTAAGGTCTCCTCCTTTTTTGCTCGTCTCATCCATCTTGAGTGTGAATTCCCTAATGAAAATCACTTTGTTCTTGTAAGTACCAATGAGTTTTAGACAAACCGGTCGGATGTGTCTCAACTTATTGCAAAAGTGACAAATAACAATTTTTCTTTCACTATAGCTATTTTGTCTCCCATAATGTGGAGGTTTGTAGGTCTTCACATTGTTGCTGGGTCTAGAAACCACCAACACTTCATCTTCAATTCTTGTCATGCCAAGATGAGTTTCTTCTTCACAAACTTTGGCAATGGCATCCTCAAAAGGTAAAGGTAGGGATCTATGAACACTATAAGAAAAACGTGAATTAGCGCCAAAAATTTGCGATGAAATTTTTCTGTCACAAATTTGCGATGGATTAGCTAGAGAAAACCAGCCGTCGCTAAAATTGGAATTAAAAGAAGGAATAACGATGAAAAAAATTACATCACAAAATCCGCCGCTAATTAGCGACAGACAAATTTTGTCATAAATTATGTCATAAATTATATCATAAATTACGTCATAAATTAGCGAAGAATGAGCAACAGAAATTTTTTATCGCTATTGAGACGCTGAGTAGCGACTGATTTTGCCAGGGAAAAATTCCATCACAAATCCATCGCTCATTTTCGATAAAAACTGATGCATAAGGGCGCAAAAATTTCCCTCCCTTTCTCTCTCTCTCTCTGATTAACCCCAAATCGGCTTCCCGACTGCCGCCGTGATGCCTCCTCCCCTTCCCCATCCCCAGCCGGCAGGAGCCGGGTGCTATCGCCGTAACCACCACAGCCTCTTTCCCTTCTTCTCCTCCCTCTTCTCTTTTTCCTTTCCCCGTATGTGGCCTCGCCGGAGCAGCGCCGAAAGATACAGAGGGGAAAGGGCGGTGAGCTCCGGGACCATCCGATGGAGCCGAACGTGAGCGTCGAGGGCAGGTGCATGATCCGGGTGGCGGTGCTGCCAATCGGCCCTGTCCCGCGGGTGCGGCTTCGGGACTACGCGGCGATGCTGGCACGCCACCAGCGGGTGGAGCTCTCTGCCATCAGCTCCTTCTACACGGAGCACCAGAAGAGCCCCTTCGCCCACCAGCCCTGGGACTCCGGCAGCCTTCGCTTTCGCTTGCTCCTCGGCGGCTCCCCGCCCTCCCCCTGGGACGACTTCCAGTCCTCCCGCAAGGTCCTCGCCGTCATCGGCCTCTGCCACCTCCCTTCCCTCCCCGACTTCGACGTCGTCGCCGACCTGTTCACCACTGCCGCCCGCCCCCATGCCTCCTCCTCCCTCGACCAGCGCTGCTTCGCCTTCTGCCCCCAACGACTCCCAGGTTCCTCTCTCTCTCTCTCCCTTATTTTTTTTGCGAGATCGAGGGATTTCGTGAATTAGGGAATGTTTGCGATCTGTGGAAATGCAAAGAGGTTTTTAATCGGTTTTGGAGGTAAATTGTGTGATCTGGAGAAATACCGTGAGGTTTTCAAATCGGTTTTGGAGGTAAATTGCAGGTTTTCGAATCGGTTTCAGAGGTAAATTGAAGGTTTTCGAATCGATGTCGAAGGTTTTCGAATTTGTTTCCGAGATAAATTGTGTGATCTGGAGAATTGCTGCAAGGTTGTCAAACCGGCTTTGGAGGTAAATTGTGTGTTTTCGTTCTGCGAGGATCTTTGCCAACAGGAGAAATTTGCCGAGTGATTTGCGCGATGTAATTAGGAGGATTCATAACGTCTGTTGTGTTACTTCACGATGTTATTGCTTTCTTGTTATTCGTTTCTTCCACATTAGGAGAAATCTTTCTTTTAGAGAATTCAGAGAACCACGAATTCAGAATCCTATAAGTGATCTGGTTTCAGTGTTTCATTCTGTGCCTTTCATTAAAAATTATGTTAAGCGGAAGGAGGAGTAGAGCAATAGAAACACTTTTCCTTTTCCTTTGAGTTTTTATAAGAGGGAAGACTAGAACAATGTGATTGACTACCTTTGAGTTTTTATGACTTCTGTTAATCTTCTTAGTGAAAAATTTCTTGCATATTGTACTTTCTCAACGCCTCTTATGCGTTCTACTGTTCAACTCAATTGCTTATGCATTGTACCTCAAAATGCAATATCTCAGCTTATGCACAAGTAGGTGCATCCCGAATTCGGACACCTTCTTATATAAAGTTTCTTTTGAACATTGCTTGAGATGACTATAAAGGTGTCTCAGGTCTAACTCTAGAAATGCTTTTGACTTTCTTTTTTTTATCAAAAGTTCAACAAAAAGTTAACCTTAATCCTTCTCACAGCTCTCATTCACCCTTCTCTTGTGACAGTTAGAAGATGGTAGTAAAAGGGGAGGCGGCATAGTATTGTTCCCACCTTCTGATCGACACACTCAGGAGTTTCATTTGCAAACGATGATGCAAGATATTGCTGCCTTGTTATTGATGGAATTCGAGAAATGGGTTCTTCGTGGAGAATCTGCTGGAACTATTGTCAAGACACCTCTGGATTCTCAAGCTAGCCTTATCTCAGAGGAGGTCTGTTTCTTGGTGATTTTTGGCACCTCTCTCCCTGAACTGACTGCCTAAAGGGTTTGTCTTTTCTTTCTTGTTTATTTAGGCAACAACAAGGTTGATGGAGTCCATAACCACTGGGGTCTAAACTCAATTGATTGACTTGACAAAATTCAGTTTTTTTGTGTCATGAACTTATGAATCTACTTTTCCCCTGAAAAGTTTTTGTCCAGATTGGCAATGTAATCATCCTCTCTTGGAATGACTGAAGGTGATAAAGGCTAAGAAAAGGCTGGTGTTGTGGAGGGAACTGTCTGCGCTTTGTTGGTAGTGTTCTCTTTCTATGTATAAAGCACTTGTCTTGGACATTTCCTTATATTTGACCAACCTTTTTTTACTTCAAAGTTTAATTGTGTCCAGCTTGAGCCTTGCCTGGTAGGCTGATGTTGCTTTTGGTATATAGATAGATCGGATGGGCCAAAAAGATCAAATTCTGGAGGATAAGGTGAAATACCGTTATTATGATGTGATCCAACTCTACCAAAGATCTTTTATACAAGACAATGCTCAAAGGTCCATTTCAAATGACCCTTTCTCTAAAGAACATCTTGGTTTATGATGGTCATTTTCCGTGTTGCATTTTTACTGTCACACATGCTATATATATATATATATATATATATATATATATATATATATATATATAAACTGAACATATTAGGCTCACTTTTCTCATTCTGGCCCGTTAGGCCCCATAGTTTGTCACTTTCAAGGATTCACAGGGTGCTGAGACTACACTGCTCCTTTTGGTATATTTGCTTTCCCTGTGCTCGTGTTGTTCTTGAAATATATTTTCTTTAGTCCATGAATTGCCATCTCATGAGATGGTAGCTGTTACTTAAATTAAAGGTATAACCAGCCATTATCTTCAACATGTTGAGTATATCTTCTATTACTTATCATGTATTGTTTGCTTTTCTTGTTTTTCCATGAAGGCAGGTTTTTACTGATTGTATTTTTAGTGAAGTTTATTTACTGTGCTTTCATGCAAATCAGTCTACACTTATTATTTTTAGGAGTGTTATTCTCGATCTCTCCTTCCTACTTCCTTTCATCTTTTTGCCAACGGCTTGAACTTATGATATTCTTTCCAGCATTACTTTAAGCTTTGAAGGGCACTCCCAGTTGGTTGGTTCTGGAAACACATGCATCTGAAAGCTTATTTCTTTGTCCTTTTCTTTACTCTGATTAGTATCCTAAAGTCTTACATTTTATGCTTGAGTTTTTGTCTTTTGAAAGCTTCTCTGTTGATGCATTTCTACAGCACCTCTAACAACTCCCCTTGCTGGATTGGCTCGGTCATCATCTTGGTTCGACATGAAGGCTGGTAGAATCTTGTCAGATGTCTCTTTAAGTTATTAATGCAGCCCTTTTGAGCTTCTAGGTCTGTCATTTGATTTGAAAGCTTGTTAGGATATAGACTAGTACAAGCACCTCTAGAATATTCAGACATTGTAGATACAAGTTCAAGCTTATTTATTTTTCATCAGGTCATTTTTCTTTTCAGGAGAAACTATACCGTTTGCGTATGAAAGCCTGTATAAAGCACTTGTACAACTTTCTGAATTTGAGAAATGTGCAAACTTAAGAGTCATCGAGTCAGAAGTACTGAAGGGATTGATTTTGGAGGATATCAAACAAGCAGGCGAGTGTTTAAAACTTTAAGATGGTTGTGCAAAACTTCAAGATGCTTGGCTTTATGAGACATGCACATTGGCTTTACAACTTGTTGTAGATCTCTTTGTTAAGTTTTACAACTCTGTTAACCCTTTGCTCAACAAACTGCTAATGCTGCTGATAAGTTTCATAAAATGACCTCATCAAAGCCTTGCTGGCATTGGTATTGCAACTTTTGTTCATCTTATGAGCCATGCAAGCGGTTTATTTTCCGAGGATAAGTGGCTAGAAGTGGTTTTATCACTGAAAGAGGTAACTACTGCCACTCTTCCTGATTTCTCAAGGGTTCTAAATAAAATGAACAATATGCATGTGATTAGTAGCTCTGAAGTCTCTTCCAGCAAACAGGGTGAGTTTTCTGGATCAGCCATGCTTGATGATGAAATGGAGAAATGAAGCGAGCAAAGCCTGTATCTTGCCATTAGCGATGTCAAGTGTTGGACTGTTGTTCAACTTCTACTTATTCAGGTATGCTCCTCCCACCCCCGCAATGTTTCACGTGTTATTTCCATTTGGATATTTGAGCATCATATTCATCAGGTTAATATTGGTATTAATTCGATGTCTGTGTTACCTGTCTTGTAGAGAGGTTTTGTTTCTCTCTCCCTCTCTCTTCTTTCATTGTTGATTTTTCAAGTGTTATGAAAGATCTCATTTGCCATGCTCTTAACAAAAATATTGTATACAATGACGAAACATCTTTACTGATTTTGATATCTATGAACCTTGTCTACATTTAATTACCCATTTTATTGTATTTTATTATGCATTTTCTCTCACTACAAGAAAAATGCTAATTAGCGACGGACATTTGCGACAAATTTTTTCTGTCACAAATTTGCGACGGATTAGCGAGATAAAACTATCCGTCGTTAACATTCAAAATACTTGCAAAATTAGCGATGGCAATAACTCCCTCGCTAATTCTGTCGCTAATGAGCGACGAATTAGCGACAAAAATTTTCAGTCACCGAACACTACAAGAAAAATGCTAATTAGCGAAGGAATTATTTTGTAGCTAATCTGTCGCTAATTAGCGACGAAATTAGTGAGGGAATTTTTCCGTCGCTAATCCATCGCTAATTAGCGACAGAAAAATTCTGTCGCTACTTTTTTATTCAAACTGTCCCATCTAAGGTGCACAATTTTTCCTCTCTCCTCGTTCAAAATTTAAACTGACTACTTCGTGGAGGGCCTCCTTGACTTTTTGAACGAGGATGATTTTGTGGCGGAGGAACGCGAGGAAGAAGAGGAGTCAGAGTCGCCCACCGACGCTGGAGGACCAGGCCGGCTCGACCTCTCCGGTCTGGTAAGTGGTTTTCTTTTTCGAGCGTGGCTTTCCGTTCCCGGCCTAACGATTCTGTTGGGGGTTATGGTTTCAGGTCGACGGACAAGCGAGGGAACCAGGTCGGGAGCCGGGCCGCTCGGGTGCAATGCATGTGTGGTGTGGTATAAGTCTGGTCTATTGCTGTCGAAACACCGCCCGACATGGAGCAATTTTTTATTTTTTTTTTTAAATTTAGCGACGAATATTATCCGTCGCTAATTTAAAATAGCGATGGACTCGCGATGGATATTATCCGTCGCTAATTTAAAATAGCGACGAACTCACGACAGATCATGTTCGTTGCTAATCCATCACAAATTAGCGATGAAAATAGTGACGGATTAGTTCTGTCATTAATTAGCGACTAGGATTATGCGACGGACGTTATCCATCATTAATCCGTCGCCAATCCATCGCTAAACTGTTTAGCGACAGATTAGAGATGGATTAGCGACGGATAGCGTCTGTCGCTAATCCACGTTTTTCTTATCGCTAATCCACGTTTTTCTTGTAGTGTCTTTTAATGCTGTAGCTTGGATCTCTTCTCAGATTTGAGACAAATAGAGGTCTCATACTTGTTGCAACTTAGGATTCGAGCCGAGCAGGAATCCCTCATGAGGACCCACTCATTTTAACATAGGTCCAACTTATGAGTTGTGGAGCCTGATTTAGAGTTTTTGCCTTTGTAGTAAGGGGGGTTCGGGGGCTCCCCTCAGCGCGCGTCCCGCTATCTTATGGATTAAACCTGATTTTTTACTAGCAGCTTAGTTAAAACTGCGTAGAAAACCCTTAAATTTTGGTCAAATGAGGACTTTGACCCTCATTTGACTAAAAAATTCAAGGCGTATACGCCTCGGGTTGAGGCGCGCCTCACCTCGAGGTGTGCGCCTCAAGGCGCATGAGACACACACCTCAGGGCTCTTTTTTTTTTTAAATTTGGCGACGGATTAGCGATGGATAATATCCATCGCTAATATTCAGCGATGAATTTTCGATGTTTTACGATGGATTATATTCCGTTGCTATTGTAGCGACGGACATGATCCATCGCTAATTAGCGACAGATAAATTCTGTCGTATTTTAGCGACCAAAATTATGCGACGGATGCTTTTCGTCGCTAATTCATCGCTAAACACGTTAGCGACTGATTAGCGGCGGATAGCGTCCGTAGCTAATACACAATTTTCTTGTAGTGGAAGAAGTGAAGATATCACTTGTTTAAATTCGAGGCTAAGTCCATATAAAAATTAATTTTTTTTTTCTATTTATTCTCTTTTCAGCTCCACGTCTTCACTAGCAACCCACTTGGGTTCAACAAGTGCCAACTCATCCTATAGAAGGGTTAGTGCACTAAAATAATTACGGATACTCATATCTCTTTGTTGGCACACATTTTAATGTCAACACTGTTCATAAATCATGCAAGGATCTTGACATGGTTACTCTCCCAATCTTTTATTTTGGCTTGATAGTCGCAAATGACTTTAGCACGATCATCTACTTCAAGAGCCTTCTCTTGATCTCCTACTTTTGTCAGCACAAGTTGAGGTTTGGGAATAGTGTTCATCTGATATCCCCAAAGCTTTTTTCTTTTAAGTTTGTTCCCCATGGCAGAGGCTCACATCATGTAGTTTGATCCATTTAATTTGAAAGATAGATCAATTTTGGAATCGTGCTCCATGAAAATTATTTAAAGATGGTGAAAAGATGTAGAATAAATATGTCCTCTTGAGAACCACAATCACCACGATCACACGATCGCACAATCACTTTCCCACGAATACAATCACGTGATGGTCACACTTTCAAGGTCCAAGAGCACTATGACTCTAATACCATGTAATAAAATATATGGAAATACAAAAAAAGAGCCTCCAAGGGCTTACAAGATCATAAACACGAAATGCTTATGCAAGTCTTCTATGGGACAACACAGGAGCCAACAATGGCTACAACAAAAGGTAAAAAAATAGATCTTTATTGAACAAATTCTTGAGTAAAAGCATTAACAAAATAAGGGATAAGTGGTCCCTTTATATACACATTAAAGAAGGAGAGAGAGCTCGCAAAGGAGTCGTTGGGAGCTCTTAATGCTCGTAAATATGACCATTGGGCTCCTAATGACTCTATGGACTAAAAAGACCGTAGTGCCCCTTTCCCTTTTACATAAAGACAAACAAAAAAAACAAAATATATAAAATTGTCCCTACTGGACTGTACTTATTTCAAATGACAAAAATGCTCTTGATGGACGATGCAATTTACATAAACATAAACATAAATATATATATATATATATATATATATATATATATATATGACTACATAGATACATATTTTAACAAATGATTTCCTTCTATCCGAATAAAGCACCAACTCTTTTAAAACCTTTGTTTCTATCGCTGATGGTATATCTTTAGATATCAAAGGTATAAGAAACCTTGATAAAGTTTTAAGCAAATCAAAAGAATTTTTTGTTCCAAAAATTAGAGTTATTTCAAAACTTTATTTAAACCTCTTTTTTTGGTTTCTCAAATATCCGACTATGGTTATAGTGTTTTTTTTTTACTTATGGATTGCTCTGTGCAGGATCTTCGGTCTAAGAAGCTTATTGGGCAAGGTTGTAGGAGAGGAGACCTCTTATATGGTTTTTTTGTCTTTACCTTCCAAATCATTTTGTAATCATATTCGATCTAAGGATGTTATTATTCGGCACAAAAGACTTGGTCATCCAAGTGAATCTAAATTATATCTTTCCTTTCTTGAAAAATTTTGTAATGAAAAAGAATTTACTTGTAATGATTGTATTCTTGAAAAAATGCATTCTTATCATTTTCCTAATAGTAACTTTGTTTCTAAAAAAACTTCAAGCTGGTGCATTCGGATGTATAGGGACCAGCGCCGGTCATGTCAAAGGGAGGATATTCTTACTATATTATCTTTGTTGATGATTATACTAGGTATACTTATATATGCTTTCTTGGGTTCAAATCTGATGTTTTTTCATCTTTAAAGAATTTAATGTTCTTGTCAAAAATCATTTTCTAACTAATCTATCTATTTTTAGATCAGATTCGAGTAGTGAATATATGTTAACCAAATTTCAAAATTATTTTAAACAAAATGCAGTTATTCACCAAAAATATTGCCCAAAAACTCCTCAACAAAATGGTCTTGCAAAAAGGAAGCATAGGCACATTGTTGAAACATAACTAGAACCCTTCTCATTTACAAAAATATTCCAAAATCGTTTTGGGCCGAAGCTACTCTTATCGCTATATGTCTTATCAATAGAATTCCTTCTTCTCTTAAAAATATTTCTCCTTTTGAAAAATTGCTCAAAATATCTTCAAATTTGAAAAGATTAAGAGTTTTTTGTTGCAAATGTTTTGTTCTTTTTCAAGAAAAAGATAAACTTTCACCAAAAGCTCTTGAATGTGCTTTCATGGGCTATGTTGAAAATAAAAAAAAGATAAGATGTTATGATTTTAAGAATATCAAGTTATACATTTCAAGAAATGTGACATTTCTAGAAGATCAAAATGGTTTTGAACAAAGTGAACCTAAGGAGGAAGTTGATTACTCTTTTCTTTTTGACTTGTTACCTAGAAATAATTCTAATGAATTAATTAATTGTAATGACATTGAATGCGGTGTTGAGAGTGTGATTCTTGATTTTGATAAGGATAACTCCCTTAATGGGAACTTCAATGAAGTCTGTGTGAACTCTGATGAAGTTTCTGTGTATACCTGGCATTAAAGGGAAGGACATCAAAATGCTTTTGAAAACTATTCACAAAATCTTTCTTTAGAAGAACATCTAGTGGAACCATTATGTAGAAAAACTCCTAGGACATCTAGGCCTTCTCAAAGGTTTGTGTCCTACAAATCTTTTTCCCCAAGATATAGGGCTTGTTTGATGATGCTCCATGCTTTTCATGAATCCTCTAATTTTCATGAAGTCAAACATCATTCACATTGGGTAGATGTTATGAAGTTAGAACTAAATGCTCTTAGCAAAGCCAACACATAAAAAGAAGTAAGTCTACCTTGAGAAAAAAAGCCTATTGAGTGTCGATGAGTTCATAAAGTGAAGACCAAAATTGATGGTTCTTTAGAAAAATATAAAGCTAGGTTAGTTGCAAAGAGATATTCGCAAAAGTCTGATAATAATTATGAAGAAACTTTTGTTTCTATTGCTAGGATGACTAGTGTAAAGACTTTAATTGTTTTAGCATTCATTAAACATTGGCTTATTTATCAATTAGATGTCAAGAATACTTTTCTCAATAATGATGTTTGTGAAGAAGTCTATATGGATCCTTCGCCTGGGTTTGACATTAAAAAAAAAAGTTCTTAAACTTAAAAGGGCTCTTTATGGTCTAAGCAATCTCCAAAGGCTTGCTATGACAGTTTTAGTAAAATTGTTATTGATAGTGGATTTATTTTTTGTTATACTAACACAACTCTTTTTGTTAGAAATGTAGAAACAATATGTAACTATTTTGTTGTTATACTTGCACAAATTTTTTTGTTGGAAATGCAAGAAACACTAGAAGTGATAAAAAAGGCATTGAAACAATTAAAAATATCTTAAAAGAAATTTTAATATGACTGACCTTAGATTTCTAAGGTATTTTTTAGGCATTGAAGTTGCATATTCTCCTAAAGGGTATATGCTCTTCTAAATGAAACTTGCATCATATATAATTGCTAAATCTGAACTAACTGATGAAAAAAAGGATGGATACTCTAGACGTGATCAATGTAAAGATGAGAGCCAATTATGGAACGTCTTTAGAGGATCCTACTCCTTATTATCAGTTGATTGTGTCTCTTACATATTTATCTATCACCAGGCCAGATATAGCGCATGTGGTTTACACTGCAAGTCAATTTCAACACATTCCTAGCACTGCTCACATAGCAACAATCATGTGTATTGTCAAATATTTAAAGGAGATAGTGATCCCAATTTGAACAAAAAGTTTATGAAATTTCTGGTCCGGTAGAGAAACTTCAGTGATTGGATTTTGGTAAAGAATGTGTTCCGATACATCCGGCAGTCCCTACACAGTTGAGTGATTAAGTGACCCGTGTTATGGCTTGAGCCCATTAAACTAGCTCAAACCATAGGAATGCATCTGATCAAAGGAGTTCACTGTCTGTCCAAGATAGTGCACCAAAGTATATAAGTGGCACTATGAAACATGGTTCCATGGGCAACTCAATATGATCACGTGAACAACAATAAACGTGGCATTAATTATGTAAAACGATTTACAACATGGTGAATAAACTAATTATAAATGCTTTAAATTATGAATGAACTGTATTAAGGTTTACCATGTAGCATCCAAGATAAGCTACACAGATTAAAAAACAGTCAAACCGCACAAATAGGAAGCTTCTAATTGAAGAGGAAATTTGGTGAACATATTTTCTACATCTGCTAGTAATCAATCATATATAAGCTGTTTATCTGAAAAGTATTCATCTGCCAACATTGGTTATGGGGCCCTTAAACCAGTATCTTGCATTAAGAATCCAGGATGACACCGTAAGGAAGAAAAGGCCACCAACAGCAACTGGTGTATAATTCAAAGTATCCTTAGTAATTGGGTATGCGACTGGGAGTGAGAAGAGAATGGTAATGGTGGCAACCCAGAGGACTGCAATCCACCCTATTAAGATGCTGTACCTGCCCAAGCTGAAGGGGCCTGGAACAAATGATTTTTGAGCTATTGTGACTCGGAAAAGAGTTGGAAGTGCATAAGCAATATAGAGCCCAATAGTTGCAATTGACACCATTGCCTGGAACGCAACAAGGCTTCCTAGAGACTGCAAACATAAACAGAGAAAAATTCAGTTATTATCCATGCTTGAAGTTTCCAATTTAGACAGATTCAAATGAAACCTGAGTTGATGTTCGATCCTACTATTTCAAACGGCTTTTACAACTCAAGTGCCTGGTTTGTGATCAGGTACATACAACCAAACATGAATCTGATCGAGTTTCCATAGAAAGTGGAACTCCAAACTTATGCAATGAGTTGGGTACTACGTACACTCAAATGAAACTTTAGTTGGTATCCAATCCTTACATTTCAATTTTCAACCGTGCTTTTTGAATCAAGTGCTCTGTCTGTTATCATTCAAATCACAGAATTAAACATGAAACCATTTCCATAGAAACATGGAACTCCAAACTTGTATACCAAATTGGTTGCTAAACAGGAGATTTTATAATTCATAATAGGTCTGGTTCTAATATGTGTGTTTTTCTTCTTTAGGCAAAAACACCATATACAACGTGGACTAGCCTATTGTGGAACTATGTTACAGACAAAAATATTTACCGTCAAGGCCATGCAAAATGAAATAAAAACTGAAAGCCAAACAGCATTTATTGGAACCTCCTGCTTGTTTACTTTATGCCACAATGATGAGAACGGCATAGCTCCATCTCTTGAGAAGGCATATGCCATCCTGTATACAGCCCATAGGAGCACAATGAATACAAGTTAAAAGAATAATTGCAGAAAGAATTCAATATTTTCAGTGGAAACTTTTTAGGTCCCTCAAAAATCAATATATATACAGATGCATGTAAACTTGAAGATTGAATCTAATATTATAAAGTTTACCTAGAATTGCTTGTCACTGAACTCATGCCACAAAAGAAGATGGCAATTGCAACCACTACGAGGCAAATGATACCTCCAACTCCATTGCCATATCTATTCTTGAAAGCCAAGTAGAAAACCTCGGCAATAGCATAACCACCAGCATCATTTTCACTGCTTAAAACGTATGGGATGTTGGTAACAGCAAATGTGATGCCAAGCAAGTACATCCATCCAACAATGATGGATATCCCAATAGAAATAATTATTCCTTTTGGTCCATTCTTATCTGCATGCTTAGTCTCCTCTGTCTGCAACAAATAAGTGGAAAACTTAAAAGTGCTCTTTTTTGTTTTTGGTAGATAAGACCACAGATTCACTAAACAGAAACAGAATCGTTGCAGCATGCTAGAATATGATGAATGCAATTCTCACCATATGAGCTGATGCATCATAACCAGTGAAGGTATACTGACTCATAAGAAGTCCAAGTACAAATATGTACAATTTGTTTTGGATCCCAACATCATTTTCTGTATTAAAATGTGTAAAAACAAACTCAAGGCTTGCCTTCTCAGTTGCAACTGCAGGTATGAGAACCATAAGGACAAAGACACCTGGAAAAGCTCGTCAGTTTGATGGAACTGTCCTTAACATCAGTTAGAAGCATCAAGACTATCATTGTTCTTCGTTTCTTACCTACAACATTCCATGCAGCTGCAATCTGTCCAAAAAGTGAGAGCCAACTAATGGGAAGACTATTCAAAATGGTATGTAAAAGAAGAATCCCCCCATGGAAGCAAATGACAACATATTTAGAGGCCTTGTATCCACCACCGGTACTGAGTAGGATGATTACTTGAAGCAATTGTGCAAGTGAAAAATCAACACTGGCAGTGACTGCCCACTAAAAATAAAAGTATGGATTAGAAGCTCCATTGCCGGTGAAACTAGAACGAGATAAGAGGGTGCATCACAGAAGAAAGAATTACCTGACCAACAATGTTGATCCTGAAGATAATCCACATAATGCCAATCAAGAAAATCCAGCCATCCAGAAGTGAGAATATTTTAGATTAATGAAGATAGAACTGTGAATAATAAACTCAATTATTTGCTAAATAACTAGATAATTTTTGCAGTAGACCATGTTAAATTGATTATTTTCCCCTTGTTCTTAAACAGAATTAAAAGTTGTATACTAGTAAGACAATGCAATTCATTTAGGTAATAAACAGATACAGCTACTCCAATAGCTATCACTTAAGGATGCACTTGCAAGGATATGAAGGCGAGAAAGTGAGCCTTGATCAATAAATAAATCCCCGTCAGGTCTGCAAACAGAATTAAACACGGAGGATACATTGTTTGTTTAAACTTGCATCATTAATGTTTTTTTCCGGTTAGTTCCATTATCACAAAGCTGCTCCAAAATTGGCTTGGTTCCAAGATGTAGAATCCATATTGAACCATCACTAAGCAGAGTTACTAGGATGGGATCTCTTTCCTGGGCATGGCATGAAGTACATGTATCTTTGCCGATTAATCAACTTGTAAACGCAAGGGTGGATCCTGAAGAAATACCATTTCCTCATGAATTTATCAAATCGGGATATTTTGACTCGAGTTATATTTCAAAATAATTGAGTAGCTACAAAAGAAACATTTTGATCAAGGCCTTTAGTTTATGGGCAAACATTGGACACATAAACCAGAAAAAAAGTGTAGTTGGACCTCATTTCATCGAAATGCCAGATGAAATCTTAAAGGACGTTTGCAAGACAAATGAAAAATCTAGGTTTAACCCCAAGGGGTTTGACGTAGTGGGAGGGGGGGCTTGGCCACTAGACGAGTGGTCAGGGTTCCATTTCCATGGGTATCAGTCCCTTGCATATAAGAAAAGGCAAAGGCATTATGTCCCTTGCTTATTCCGAAGCAAGGCGACTCCCTGGGGGCAAGAGGTGTGCAGGTTTACAGTGCCGGAAAGCGTCCGGAAGTACGGGAGATGTAGCCAGCACGACTAGGTCTCTGATCTTGGTGGTTTCCCATTCCTCATTGAAAAAAACCCAGGTTTTAACTAAAAACCTAGCTTGGTTTGTCAACAACCAGCTTTCGGAAACTGTTTGGATGACTAAAAACCTAGACCTAAAATCTAGATTTTTGGTCACCAAAAACGTAGAAGAATAGAAAAAAAGGAAAAATGTGACTGGCCATTTTCCGGCCAGCCACATGCGGGAAAATGGTTGGTCTGGTGGTGCTCGACAAAGGCATCACTGGCTCGGTTGGTGGCTAGGCAAAAGATGGTCAACCAACCCCAAAAAAGTTAAAATGTTAAAACAAAGAAATACCAGTCAACCATTTTCCAGCTAGCCAATAGCTGAAAAATGGTCAAGCTAGTGCCACTGGCCAAAAAAGGTTAGCCAGCTTTGAAAATGAAGAAAATATAAAAAGAAGTTTTCCAACCATTTTCCAATTAGTGTCTGGCTAAGAATGGTTGAATTACAGGAGGGCATGTCGGGTGTTGATCAAAATTGTAATTTGGAAACTTGTATATTCCATCAAGAAGAAAAGGTTTTTGAAGCTACACTTTCTATTTCAGAAAATCACCCAAAGTGACAAAATATCGTCGGCGATTTGAATAGACTACCACACATTTCAAGATTCAAAGAGCTAAGAGACCATGTGAAGGTTATTCCTGAAGCTTACCAACCAGTCAACCATGAAGCAAAGGGTGCCCATTCTTTCCCAGAGAGCCTAGCACTCCAATAGTAGAGCCCCCCAGAAGTCGGATAAGCAGAGCAGATTTCAGCCATCGACAGACCAACAAACATGGTGAAGAATCCAGCAACCAACCACCCATATGTAGTAGCAACAGGGCCACCAAAAGTGAGCCCAGTGTTGTAAAGAGTGGTTACCCCAGTAAGAATTGATATAATGGAAAAAGAAAAAGAAAAGTTGGAGATCACCCTGCAATTAAACAAACCCATCACCATCATCAAACATCAACAAATGAGAAAGGAAAAAAAAAAACTTCTGGTCTTTCACACAACAAATCTAAAAAACAGAATGTATATAATGTCATTACGATAGATCACGCTTCAGCTCCTGCTTGTAACCAAGCTCAAGCAGCCTTGATTCCCCTGGATCAGTGACAGCATTCCCTGCATCAACCATTCCATCACTGCCATCTTTTACCTTCCCAGCCATCTTGGTACAGAAAGAATACTCCCCACAATCTAATAACAGAGTCTCAAAAGATCTTCATGCACAATGCGTGAAACTCTTCGTAGTCATGCTCCAACTCTCTGGAGGGAAGGACACAACAGTTTTAAGTAGAATGAGGAGCATGTGGATGTTTGACAATTTGCAGAGTGAATGGACCAAGAGGCAAGTAATCCCGCAGTTAATAAAAAAAAACATTGGCCATTTAATTTAAAATACTCCCGTTCTCCTCGATTCTCTGTATTAACTGTGGCTGGTCAATGAAGCTGTGAGTACACTTTACGTAATAATATAAACAACGAAAAGGGATTGAATTCTGTCACATCCTAGCCATCCAATAAAATGCAATTCGGAATGCTAGGATCATAAGTAGCCATGCATCTTTGCTGCATCCGTGCCACCAAAGAGTGGCATCACCTGAGAAGAACAACACAGCAGTGTCGATTTTAACTTAGTCGTTTCTGCTTTTTCAATTTCATTTTATGTTCCACTTCTCAAAAGAAGTTTTTCAGCTCTTTCGCATTTCGAGCACCGCATACTTGTGAAGATTGAGGACTTTTTTTCGGTGACCTTCCTGTTGGGTTTCTCTCCTTATTCAGCTTCGCCGCATTCCAAACCCTATTCGCTGCATTCTCTTTCTTCGCCGCATTCCAAACCCTATTCGCTGCATTCTCTTTCAAGCACGTCGCCCGATCTTGTTGAGGACGATTTCGTATTCGCTGGTTAGCGATTTGTAGAAGTCCTCAGCTGAATGACGATTCAGCTGTTCAGAGTTTTGTGGATCAGCGATTTGTAGTTTGGAGCTGCGTAAGTCGACTTCGTATTTGCTGGAATAACGATTTGTGGTTATCGCTGAAATAGCGATTTATGCTATCTACTGAAACAACGATTTGTGGTATCACTAGATAGTGATTTGGTTATCGCGGAATAACAATTTGTGCTGTCTGCAAGACAGCAATTTGTGGTTATCGCTGGGATAGCGATTTGTGCTGTCAGCCAGACAGCGATTTGTGGTATCAATGGATAGTGATTCGGTATCGCGACATAGCGATTTGTGGTTATCGCTGGAATAGCGATTTGTGCTGTCTGCCGAAGCAACGATTTGTGGTATCACTAGATAGTGATTTGGTTATACCTGGATAGCGATTTGTACTGTCAGCAGGATAACGATTTGGAGTATCGCTGGATAGCGATTTGTAGCTTCAACTGGAAGTCGGTTCGTGATATCGCTGCATAGCAATTTGTAATGTCAGCAGGACAACGATTTGTGAGCATCGTTGGATAGCGATTTGTGACTTCTACAGGAAGTCAGTTCGTGACATCACCCCATGGCGATTTGTGGTCTTCGTTGGATAACAATTTGTGGCATCGCAGCATGGTGATTTGCGGGTATTGTTGGAATAGCAATTAGTGCTTCTGATATTTCGTAAGTTCTGCAAAACGTTTAGTCTTTTCGCATTTATTGTAGATCTCATCATCTACTTAAGGGATGAATGAGCGAAAAAACAGAGCGTCGTCTGGTGCACGCAAAATATTAGAGAAAGAGTGTGAGAAACACTTTTAGGGCACCGAAAGGGTGCGAAGAGAGCAAGGGTAAGAAGTGCAGCTATACTTCTTTCAGGACAACTTCGTCAAGCTGGTTCTTCAGATCATTTGTTTCTTGTTCTTCTGTGAGGTATATCCTCTTGTTTGTTTGTTACACCTTGTGTGTTTGTAAGGCTTATGCCTTTTGGCCACCTTGTAATCTTTGCAAAAAGATAGTGGAAGGTGCTGACCTATCGATGGTCGTGGACGTACCTCAGTTGAGAGAGAACCACGTAAATCGTTGTGTGCTGTTTTTATTTCCACTATTGGTTGGTTTGTTTTTATTTCTTCCACTATCATCGTCGCATTGTTTCTATCGATTCACACTTGTGGGGAAGACTCAATTCGTCAGTTTGTTTTCGCTTTATCCCCAACATCTGGTATCAGAGCTTTGGTCTGTGTATTTGTGTGTGAGTCATGGAGAACAATATTGTTGGATGCATGATCAGTTTGAACGACACAAACTAGATGACATGAAAAACTAAGATGAAAGACCTCTTAGTTTGTAAAGATCTGGATGGACCCATTGTGGGTGTCAGCGAAAAACTAGAAGAGATGAAAGATGACGAATAGAAAAAGCTAGATCGAAAAGAGGTCGAATTCATTCGGCAGTGGATAGACGACAATGTCTTTCATCATGAAACTTCGACGCATGGTCTTTGAACCAAACTAGAAAGCCTTTACGATAGAAAGACGACAATGAACAAGGCCTTTCTATTTCAGAAGCTTGTAAACCTCAAGTATAAAGAGGGTAACTCTATTGCAGAGCATTTGAACGACATCAAAAGCATTGTGAATCAGCTGACCACAATGAAGATCGCTTTTGATGATGAACTACAAGCTTTGTTGTTCCTTAGTTTCCTTTCTGAGAGTTGAGAAACATTAGTGGTTACTGCTAGTAACTCTGCACCTGATGAAACGGTAATTATGAGCCAAGTTACCAGCAGTCTGCTAAATGAAGAGACCAGGAGAAGGTCATCAGGTGCTGCTTCTACCTCTGAGGCGTTTGTGGTTGAAAACAGGGAGAGAGGCAGGAGTAAGAGAAAGACCCTGCACTTTCGTGGCCAATCCAAAGGCCACTCACACTTGAGCTCAAAAAAGGACGTCGAGTGCTATTATTGCCACAAAAAGAGGCATGTGAAGAGGGAGTGCAGAAAGCTCAAGTTCAAGAAGCAGAGCAAAGAAAAGAGCCCAAAAGAGAAGCAGGGTGTCACCGCCGCAGTCACAGAAGAAGAACTCATGGTTGTTTGTGACGACACCAACATAAATTTAATCGGTCAGGAGATTGATTGAGTGATTGACTATGGAGCTTCGTTTCATGTTACCTCACGGGCTGACTTCTTCACTTCCTAATTGCATGGTGATTTTGAAAATATTTGAATGGAAAATGAAGATGTGTTAGTGATTGTTGGCATAGGCGACATCTGCTTGAAAACAAGCGTTGGCTGTAAGTTGTTGCTGAAAGATATGAGGCATGTACCAGACATCCGACTAAATCTGATCTCTATCGAAAAGTTGGATGATGAGGGCTATAACAACACCTTTAGTGATGAAAGGTGCTAACCAAGGGTTCCTTGGTGGTAGCCAGATGGACAAAGAACTGTTCCCTTTATACTTTGCAAGCGAAGATCTGCAAGAGTGTTGTGAATGCTGTGTAGACTGACTCATCCATAGAGTTATGGCATAGAAGGCTCGGCCATATGAGCGAGAATGGGCTACAAGTTTTGGCCAAGAAAGAGCTTCTGGCAGGTGCAACAGGTACGCCATTGGAACCATGTGTTCATTGCTTTCATGGTAAACATAATTGAGTTTCTTTCCATAGAAGCATTGTATCTAGAAAATCTCATGTTCTAGATCTTGTACATTCTGATGTATGCAAACCTTTGAAGGTCAAGATGCTTGGTGGTGCATTATACTTCGTGACTTTCATTGATGATCACTCAAGGAAAGTCTGGGCTTATACTCTGAGAACTAAAGACCAAGTTCTAGATGTATTCAAGCATTTTCAGACCATGGCTGAAAGAGAAACTGACAGGCAGTTGAAGTGTGTTCGCTCGGATAATAGTGGCGAATAACTTGAGCCATTTGATCAGTATTGCACCAATCATGGCATCAAGCATGAAAGGATTGTGAGGATGACACCTCAACGGAATGGAGTTGCTGAGAGGATGAATTGTACAATTCTTGAGAGAGTCAGATGTTTGTTGTCTCATTCAAAATTGTTGATATCTTTCTGGGGTAAGGCAATGAGGACAATAGTTGATCTAATCAACTTGTCTCCTATTCCCTTGAAGGGAGATGTTCCAGAGAAAGTTTAGACTGGGAAAGAACCTTCCTATGGACACTTAAGAGTGTTTGGCTGCAGAGCATTTGTTCACATTCAGAAGGAAGAAAGGTCTAAGCTTGATCCAAAGGCCAAGCATTGTATATTCCTTGGCTATGGACATGAAGAATTTGGCTACAAACTGTATGACTCAGTTAATAAGAAGGTGGTCAGAAGTCGAGATGTTGTCTTCTTGAAAGATCAGACAATTGAAGACATTTGGTGAGCCTGAGCCATTAGAGTCCAGTAAGGGTGATCTTGTCGACATAGATCCTCTTGATGCACTGGTTGTTCAAGATCCTGTGGAGGAGATGCCACCTCCTCAGGATGATGCAGAGGAAGGAAGTGCTGAGATAGAGATTGAGGGGGACCCAACACCCCAAGAGCCACTTCCTCAGACTTCGATAAAGAGGTCTACCAGGGAAAAACAGTCACCCAAGAAATACTCATCAAATGAGTATGTGATGATTACAGATCAAGGTGAGCCAAAAACCTTTGAAAAAGCTTTGGAGGATGCAAACCAAGCTGAGTGGCTTAAGACAATGAAAGAAGAGATGAATTCATTGCATGAGAATCACACATTTGATATGGTAAAGACGCCTAAAGGAAAGAAGATGTTGAAGAACAAGTGGGTCTTTAAGCAGAAGACTGATGGCAACAACTCTCAACCTAGATATAAGGCACGACTTGTAGTGAAAGGTTTTGCTAAAAAGAAGGGAGTTGATTTTAATGAAATCTTCTCACCAATTGTGAAGATATCCTCCATCCGAACTGTGCTCGGTATAGCTGCAAGCATGAATTTGAAAGTTGAGCAGCTTGATGTGAAAACTGCATTAATTTCTGCATGGTGACTTGGAAGAAGAAATTTATATGGAGCAACCTGAGGGCTTCATTAACAAGGGTAAAGGGCACCTTGTCTGCAAGCTGAAAAAGAGCTTATATGGATTAAAGCAAGCACCAAGGTAGTGGTATAAGAAGTGTCGATTCCTAGCACAAATGGAGGAAGCTTCCACATAAGTCGAAAAGGGGGAGAATTGTTGGGTTTCTCTCCTTATTCAGCTTCACCGCACTCCAAACCCTATTCGCTACAGTCTCTTTCAAGCATGCCACCCGATCTTGTTGAGGACTGTTTCGTATTCGCTGGTCAGCAATTTGTAGAAGTCCTTCTCAATTGAATGATGATTCAACTGTTCAGAGTTTTGTGGATCAGCGATTTGTGGTTTGGGTTTGGAGCTACATAAGTCAACTTCGTATTCGCTGGAATAATGATTTGTGGTTATCGCTGGAATTGCGATTGGTGTTGTTTGCCAAAACAGCGATTCGTGGTATCACTGGATAGTGATTTGGTTATCGCGGAATAGCAATTTGTGATTATTGATGGGATAACGATTTATGTTGTCAGCCAGACAACGATTTATGGTATCACTGAATAGTGATTCGGTATCGCGACATAGCGATTTGTGGTTACTGGAATAGTGATTTGTGCTGTCTGCCGAAGCAACGATTTATGGTATCACTGGATAGTGATTTGGTTATCGCGGGATAACAATTTTTACTGTCAGCAGGACAACGATTTGGAGTATCGTTGGATAATGATTTGTGGCTTCAGCTGGAAATCGGTTCGTGATATCGCTGCATAGCGATTTGTGCTGTCAGCAGGACAACGATTTGTGAGCATCGTTGGATAGCGATTTGTGGCTTCTGCAGGAAGTTAGTTTGTGACATCACCCCATGGCGATTTGTGGTCATCGCTGGATAGCGATTTGTGGCATCGCAACATGGTGATTTGCGGGTATTGCTAGAATAGTAATTAGTGCTTCCGATATTTCGTAAGTTGTGCAAGACGTTTAGTCTTTTCACATTTATTGTGGGTCTCATCATCTACTTAAGGGATGAATGAGCGGAAAAACAGAGCGTCGTCTGGTGCACGCAAAATATTAGAGAAAGAGTGTGAGAAACACTTTTAGGGCACCGAAAGGGTGCGAAGAGAGCAAGGGTAAGAAGTGCTGCTACACTTCTTTCAGGACAACTTCGTCAAGCTGGTTCTTCAGATCATTTGTTTCTCGTTCTTCTGTGAGGTATATCCTCTTATTTGTTTGTTACACCTTGTGTGTTTGTAAGGCTTATGCCTTTTGGCCACCTTGTAATCTTTGCAAGAAGATAGTGGAAAGTGCTGACCTATCGGTGGCCGTGGACGTACCTCAGTTGAGAGGGAACCACGTAAATCGTTGTGTGTTGTTTTTGTTTCCACTGTTGGTTTGTTTTTATTTTTTTCACTATCATCGTCGCATTGTTTCCATTGATTTACACTTGTGGGGAAGACTCGATCCGTCAGTTTGTTTTCGCTTTATCCCCAACACTTGTAGACAGCGACTCTACCTTGAGCAAGGGTGCCTTGGCAAGTAACAACTCGAGAGAAACAATCATACTCGAAGCCACATAGGCTACATAGGCAAGTGGTTCAACATGCAAGAACAAAAGGTGGTGCGGCAAGGCAAGGAGCAAAGGCATAGTGTCTAAAAAATACAATTTCTATTCATAAGTTGGCCAAGCTGTACTTGGCACAAAAACTCACTGTGAAACAATGTGAGGTGAGACAGTCTTGAAGAGTGAGCTGTGTACCCCTTGGATGTGCTCAGTTGGATGACAGCATCATATGTCATGGGATACAATTCCTTTCCATAGACAGCACAACTGACATTAATTACTCAAGTCGAGAGGGCCTAAAACACATATTTCCCATCATCTCCTATCCATGGTTTTTGCTCGTCTTAAAAAAAAAAAAAAATTGTCACCAGTTGAGCCGCCAGGAATGTATGCTACAATCGATGTCGCAAATCTCGCCTGCAGAAAATCTTTTAATGCTTTGAAAACTTAGTTTTTCTTCACAAAATCTTGGAAAAAAGCAGCACATTAAAAGATGTTTGTATAACATCAATAAGATTAAACATATTGCAAAAACCCTTTTTACCACACTAATATCGTGATCAAAATACAATAGTTATAAAAAAACAGTGACATTAGGAAATCCCATTTTCACAGTATTATATCAACATTTAAAAATATCACCACGAAATTGTGATATCTTCAAAATATTCATGATATTTGTGATATGGGCTGCAATAAGCATTACAGAGTTGAGCGAATCGCGATGCAGCAAAACGTGCAAGACGTGACCGTGAAGGAAACCATCAACATGGGCGAGTTGAGCAGCACTCCAGTTGTATATCATTTTTCGTTGGGTGTTTTTCAATATGGCTGTGACTTTCATACTACGCCATGCATAACGTGCTTAATTGTTGTTACGTGAGAGCAGATACGGTCATATTGTATATAATCAATCGTCGGACACCCATCTCACTCACTTGAATATACGAGAGTAGGGATGGCAGTGGATTGGGACAACCGGCCCGCCCCGCCTCACCTCATTTGGACCCTGGATGAAGGGCATGAAACGGGGATGGAGGCGGGGATGAAGGTTAAAATCTATCCCCGTGCCGGGATGGACTTACGCTTTCCCCGCCTCGTCCCTGTCTCAATCCCCGCCTTTCCCCGTCCCGCCCCGTCCCCAATCCTTTAAGGAATGACTATAGACCGAGGGGAAACGGGGCCCCACCCTGCCTCACCCCCGTTTGGATCGAGGATGGAGGACATGAAACGGGGATGGAGGCGGGGTGGAGGTTAAAATCCATCCCCGTGCGAGGATGGAGGCGGGAATGAAGGTTTAGATTTTGAAATGGGGCGGGGGCAGAGACCTTGTCCCCCGCTCCACTGCCATCCCTATACGAGAGGTGAGCCCAACACTATAAGAATTATGCGGATTAGCGACGGACGCTATCTATCGTTGAACTATTTAGCGATGGATTGGTGACGGCTTAGCGATGGATAGCGTCCATCACAATTCTTTGGTCGTTAATTAGCAATAGAACTGATATGTCGCTACTTTAGTCTCTAATTTATGACAAATTAGTGAATGCTATAATCCGTCGCGAGTTCATCGCTAAATAAGCATTGATTTGGTTTTGCGACAGATACATGTCCATCGCTAATCCGTCGTGAAAATTTAACGACGAATACATATCTGTCTCTAAATTCCATCACAAATTTAGCGACGGATTAGTGATAGATTACATTCTATCGTAAAACATCGATTGATTCAGTTTTTGAGACAGATAAATATTCATCCATAATCCGTCGCTAAATTTGCGATGGATATTATTCATCGCCAAATACTGCCGACATTTTTACGATTGAATTTCTTTAAAAAATCCATCACTGAATATTAGCGATGGATAATATTCGTCGCTAATCCATCACAAAATTTTTAAAAAATGAAATAATTTTATTTGAAATATAAATATCAAGAAAAAATTTCTCGTTATACAATTTATATAAGTTGTGTATAAAAGACAAAGTACACATAAAAAATATATATACAAAGTAGGTGAAACAAATTTAACACAAGTTATAAGTAAAACAAATTTAACAACCCAGTATAATCCTCGCCAAGTTCTAATTAGTTATAAGTGAATATATACAAAGACTTTCATTTGAAACAACAAGTACATGAAACAAATTCAACACATGAAGCTACTCCTCACCAAGATTCAGAGCATCATCATCTTCATTGTCTCGATCTGCACCTCCATCCATGCCTCTATCACCTCCTCTACGCTGATCATCTCCAACATCCTACAAGAGAACCAAAATTATAGTATTGATAAACAAAATATAATGAAATAAATTATATGCAATGCACCTAATCTAAGACAATCAAAGTAACATGGTTGAATGACACATAGACTAGCAATAAAGTGAAGGACATTAACAAAATTCAGAGGCCAACAAATAGTACATGTAGAGTCTCTAAAAATATTAGTTGATGTTATGAGTTGATAGCCATTGTCAATTGGCCATGAGATTCTGAGTTGAGGTTGTGTCAATGTCCTGCCCAGTACTCATGGCAACACAACCAGTGCATGTGTTAATGGCCATACTTTTGTTTTTTTCTTTTTTTTTCTCCCCAATTTTGGGGATGATTAGTCAAGAGCTTCATGATGTGGGCATTTGATAAACTCATTCTAAATAAAGAATAGATTATTTAAGTATATATCAGAATAGAATATTTCAGTCAAAATGAAACTATTACCAAAAGACCAACCCAATATTACTTCAACATATAAAACTCCATATAAACAATTAAATAAATGATACAATCAGAAATACTTACGATCAACTATCAATTTAAACTATTTTAATGAGTCATCGTGTGTCAAACTGAGAAGATCCAACATCCATACGACTCTCTTGCACTATTGTACAAAAATAAGAAAATTCATGTATACATTCTATCTACATGTTAAGTAAATAACTTTAACTATTATAGAATTATATATACCAATCGACGTTGACTCGTGATGTGTATGAGTAGCTGGTGTAGGTGGGTCATGTGTAGGCAAAACATTATCTATAGAACAATGAGTTAGAAATTCACACAATGCATATTTAAACTAATCAAGTATATAATTATTTAAATGATATACTTATCGAAGTTGTACATGAAGATGAAGGCTGAGACTGACAATCACCGAGCTGGATCCTATAAAGACGATTAACAAGTAACAATTTTTATATTAACATATAAGCAAAAACGTAATGAATGCCTATATTTAAATATAACACAAAGACATCTACCTAATGTTGTCCCACAGCCTCCACTTGGTCCTCGACCAATGGGTGCTAGACCACTGTGACCTCCACGAACAATATTCTAACAAATAAAAATATTATTTGGATCAGTTACATAACTCTTGATCTTAGCATGACATGCATGGACATGACATATGCATGAAATATAAAGATTTAAAGGTCCTACATGAATCAGTTTTATAACTATGCATGAACTGTGCATGTACATGCTAAGTATGCATGAAATGTAACATAATATGCAAGATATAATGTTAAAATAGATTGTGCATATGCGAAAGTGATATGGTACGTATTATAAGATGTATTTCACTAGCTCGAGTATGCTTTCTCATCACTTGTTTGACTTTCATATTCTTCTTCTTCCTCCTCCTCCTTTTTGTCCTCTTCGTCTTCTTCTTCATTGGGCAGCCATTCACTTGGTATATCATTTGGATCACATTCTTTTATACATGTGCCATCGAACAATGATGATGTGACATATAGACCATGTATGACATCGTGATCATAAGAGAAGTCATACATGTCATATGATTGATAGTAATCACCTTTTTTAACAATCTTGTCTTTCTGTAACTGATCATACTCGGGGTATAATTTAGACTTCACCTTGCAAACCGCCCACCATTCATTTCTATCTGACTTCCTTGTATTCGGATATAAAGTATAGTAAACTTGTTGAGCTTACGATGCTAATATGAATGGTTTATATGTTCCAAACCTTTATTTATGATTCACCTCCACAATGCCTGAGGCTTTGTCGACTCTTGTTGTTGTGGGATCAAACCAATGACACTTGAATAAAGTTACCGTATTATTTTTGCCTAAGTAAGTTAACTTCATTATTTTTTCAATAACACCGTAGTAGTTAAGTTCATTTTCACCATAACTGCTACCCTTGACACACATGCCACTATTCATTGTTGACTTGTTTACACCGTAGTCTTTTGTATGAAATCGATAACTATTTACGATGTACCTGTTGTAACATTATACAACTTTGGTCGAACCATTTTGTAAATCACACATTTTTCGATCATTAACATCACCATGACGGGCCTACAAACATAAACAATTATTGTAAATACGACCAATTAAGTAACATATTATTGTTTACATGGAAAGAATGCATGTCAAAATTATCCCAAAATTCTTCACCATAAAGCGTCCAATTCTGATAACCACTGACAAAACTCTTCCTGTATAGGTGATGTCTAACGCCATGAAGTTCTACAAATCGATTATTCTTATACATCGTGTAGGGAAACCTGATCCAATTGGTGGGATCCACTGTACAGACACTTACCGTTACAAATTCAATAAAACTGTCAACACCATCCATATATTCAAGCGACACCTTATTATCAACTATCCTACGGTACATTCATTCACGGTTTGCAGTCATTTGTCATATGGTGTTACAGATATTGTCTTAACCAGTTAAAAAAAATCATAATAATGCTATGATGAAGAAAATATCTAATTTATCATGCATTGATGGTAGATGTAATAATTTGATATATATATATATGATGTCATTTACCTCCAAGAAAGCTACTGTCAAGCAAAAGTAGTTTTTCATGCATTCAGATAAAATTATAAAGTAGGTTCCATTTTCCAAGTTAATGGAAATGAAATAAATGATTTCTCCTTGTTGGTTTGCTATAATTTGCATATTGTAGGTCATAAAGTCTTCATTTTGCTTGTTGTTTGTGTTGAGTTGGTTAATACTTTGTTGTGGTTTACAAATTTGTTAAATTTTTTTGTTTGGTGATTATTGGTGAACAATTTTTTTGTTTCAGTTAATGCATAAATTTTCTATCTCTCTCTACCGCAAACATGTTTAACATAAAATGCAATTTCATGAACTATTATGCATGCATTGATAATTTAATATTTTTGTGTGTAACACCATCACATCATATTTACACACATCACAAGGATATTTAGAAAGATAAAATCACATTCACAAACACGATGCATTCATTTTAAACATGTTTTCATGATACAATTTTACATGATATGCATAATCAAATCGAAAATAACTTCATGCAAACATGGATAATCATGTCAAACATTGTAATACATTCAATCATTCATATCATAACAATGTCAAACATGTACCTGCAACAAACACACTTCAATATCCTGCTAACTACAACTATGACTAGTATGATCTCTGAACTACAAAAATAAGAACACTTTTATTCTCATACATTCAAATCATGCTCAACATGATCTTCAAACTCCACCAAAACAATTTTAGATATCCACAATTAAGTGAATATGTGAGTAAAAAAGTGTTGCATCCAAGAAAGTAAATAACATGTGATGCGTTTGCATTACTTACTCACTACGGGTATTTACCCGATTTGCATGGTTTTGCATTTGCTAACGTTCTAAAACTTTAGTTTAGGAATCCTACATTTTCAATGTGATGAAAAGTAAAACAAAGCTCGAAGTCCTGAAAGTCCAATGCAAGTGCTACATGATGGAATCTACTCATCCTTTTCACAAGGAGAGAGCGCTACAACTGCACACACAATGACCAACTTATCTAGATACAATCTCGCACATGAGCAATATAAACAAAAACTAACTTCAGTAACCCGATTTGCAAAATCCCTGGTTGGGGACCATTCTTCTGGCAAAAACAAAGATCAAGCCACCTACGGTGGCTGGGGTTCAACCCAGGTCAGTGAAATCTCCCCTAGAAAACAAAAATTATGATTAACTGGTCCACTTACGATCACGGATGGAATGAACAACAAGATGGATTTCGTAAGTTGCTTATAGAGAACCATCTTGTTTCTCAGAAATCGAAAGGAAAAAGGGGCTCAGTATCCCCAATGAGTAAACCCTATCAGAAGTTTAAGGAACTCCATCTGCAATGCATAGAGAGAGGACGAGTTACCTGACAAAAGCCGAGCCTCCTGATGGTGTGACACTGATGTCCGACAAGCAAAGGAACTGATGGCGAGGGTGGTCAGCGACAACACAAAACCGTCGCCACACACCAAAAGTAAGAAAGGCAGTGAGGGTTATAACGGTGGCACAGAGAGAAATGAGGGAAGAGGGAAAGAGAAAGGAAGAGAAGGTCAGTGATGACTCGCAATGGTGGTGCCCTTCAACAAGCAGAGGTATCGACGATGATGCAGCTCCAGCGATGGTTGACGGCGATGACATCCGACTGCAGACAGGGAAGGAGGAAAGGCGTCACGGTGGGTCATGATGGTGGTGGCCCCCAGTTGGTGCTCGGACAGAGGGGAGACACCAGAACGACATAGGAAAGAAAAGGGGAGAAGAAGAAAAGGGGAAATGAAAACAGAGGAGAAGACGGTGGTGGTTACGGCGGCGTCGCGACTTCGGTCGATCGACAAATGGGGAAGGAAGGAGGAGGAGGTCACGGCGGTGACAACCACGCTGGTCTCTGGTAGGTTCCCAAACTGACACTTCACGATGGTGGCTCACCCGACTTCCGACGTCAACGGTGGAGGGTTTCGGAATAGAGGGAATCACCAAAATGGTGAGGCGATGTCACAGGTTCCGACAATGACATTGCTTGCAACTGAGGTGCCCTCAGTTTGACTCTCAAATGGAAAAGGAACGAAGGAGAAAGGAGGTGAGAAGAGGAGTCGTTTGGGAGTGTCAGCGACGACGCTGCTCCAGCAAGGCCGCAGACGGGGAAAGGCAAAAGAGAAGATGGAGGAGGTGGCATCGCAGACATGGCTCTCGACGGCGGCGCACAACGACGAGAGAGATGGAGTGAGGAAAGAAGAAGGAGGTGAAGGAGAGAACTCGGGCGGCGGTTGCGTGCGAGGGATGAAACAGAAAGGGAAAAAAAGGGGCTCGCATTAGGGTTTTACGGGGGGTTTTATCGGGTCCGATTCAGACCCAGTTTAGGTCCGATTCGGGCCCGACCCGAAGAGCAAAAGAAAAAAAATGACAATATATATATTAAAAAAATGTAAACAAAAGTTATTTAAAATTTAAACCAGGATTTTCATGATGAAATGGTCAAGTATAAATATGATAATAATAAATTTAATTCAATTAAAGGTTAATAATCCTATTTTAGACAAAATCTTGATTTTAAAGTTGATATTCTATTAAATTAAAATGTTTTCAAACCAATTTTATGAACCAAATATCCTTTTTATAAAAATATTTTGATAACCATTAAAATATCTCCCGTTAAGTTTGAAACACCTCAAAAATGCTTAAATGAGTTTGTGAATCATTAAAATGATTAAATTAAATATTTTAATAATATTTTATTTACGTAAATTATTGAAATAACCATTTTACCCTTCTTTGTCAGAAAGATCAATTTAAGCATATAAAACATGTCAAATTTACAATAAAGGATGAAAATACATTTTTAACTCGAATTAAATGATTTCTTTATTTATTTTCTCTTAAAATTTTATAGGTTTTACAGTGCAGGCCGCCCTCTTCCCCGTTGGGAAGTCGATTTGGGGTTAATCAGAGAGAGAGGGAGGGAGAATTTCGTGCCTTAGTTGACTGTTTTATATCAAAAAGTAGCGATGAAAACATTCTGTCTCAAAAGCCGTCGCAAATTAGCGACATAAAAATTCTGTCACGAAGTTGCGATGGAGTTTGAGACGAAATGTTTTTGTCGTTAATTAGTGATGGATTTTGAGACAGATTTTTTCCGTTGCTAATTCTGCAACTAGTTTTAATTTTAGGAACGACTAGTTTTCTCTAGCTAATTTGTCGCAAATTTGTGATAGATTATTTTTGTCGCAAAGTGGAGAGTGGCGATGGAATACCCTATCTGCTCTCCCATGACTACTATTCTAAAAAGTTGTTGGCCAGACACTCATTTTCATTTTTTTCTCTACATGGTGTCAAGTAAAACCGACTACGATGCCTAATTGGAAAATGGGTTAATGATACGTTCCCAGCTACTAATGTAAGCAACTAGCATACACACCCTAAAATTTACCTAAAACAAAACAAACTGAATCCCAACGAGAAAACATTGTACGACCTATCTTAAATAGTTAAAATTTTAAATGAATGCAATATGTCCTACCAGTTATATTCTAATGCATGCAACAACAAAACAACGGAACAACAAAGATACACTAACTACACTTTAACACTAAAAATGACGACGGACTGAATTCGGAATGTTGATTTGGGTATCAAATGATTCAAAATTAATCGCCAACCACATGCAAAGCTATTATTAATTAAATTAATCTAAGAATGAACGAGAAAATTTAGATTCATCACACATTCAAGTTCGTTGAGGTGTTTCACATAACACTGAAGTGAAACTTCATAAAACATGTCCCAGCAATACCTTCTATAAAACAAAAATTTAGATCTAAGAATTCAAGCATACGAACAATTACGATCATAAGAAATGCTAAATAGAAAGGCCAATCACATAACAATTCATATACGAGAAAACTCTATCCAAAACACTTATAATTTATTCAACAAGATAATGTAAAAACTAGATTTAATATTACTTCAATGAACTGCAAAAACGATTTTTAATTCAGCCTAAAACAATGAAATATGGGGTGTCTTAGCTCCGACGTTGGTTCAACATTGGTCGACTCATTTGGTTGTCTTCGCACAGCAGATCCTACTTCATAGGCCACACAAACGAGGTGGAATCGGTGGGGAGAGAGACGACCTCTTCTTCTCTCACGATCCTCTTCAAAGGGTTCATATTGTCACAACAAGAATCCCCCCCCTCCACGGTTTGGTGGGGGGTTTTAACAGCAAAGGGAGGAAAGGACAGTCGGTGGGAGGAAGGAGCGTCTCTCCTCCTTGGTCTTCACGCCACCGCCCAAGGGACCTAGCCCCACTCAACTTCATCTTCTCTTAAGCAGCAATAGGGGGAAAGAGGGAGGAGAGACAGCATCTCTACCCCTTGGTTTTCACGAGCTGCCCAAGAGACCCCAATGTCTTCTGCAGCAAAAGGGGAAAAGAGAGAGGAGAGACAACAACTCTCCCCCTTGGATTTCACGAGCTGCCCACGAGACCCCAATGGGGTGGGTCCTTGGGTCCAATGGCTAGAAGGCTCTTATAACGAGTCCAGCTAATCCAAAATCCAAACATGCCCAAGGTGGGGTGGGTCCAGCTTGGCTGGGTTTAAGAAATAATTAAAATAAAAAAAAAAACAAAGAAAACTACCTGTAAATCCTGCATACACCCGCCAGAATCTCAAATAGGTCCAGGCCTCTAGAGCTAATATCCAAATCTATGGGCAAAAATCAGATAAACCTAAAATATAAAATTTTAAGCTGCAAAAATTACATAAAATCAAGAATAATATCAAAATACTCAAAAACCTATTTTCCAACAAAAATAATATTGAACATGCTCGAAATAAATCTTGAAATCTCAAAAATATGCCTAAAATGACATTTAACCCTATAGGCTCGATTCAAGCTAGGCAAGAGTGGGGTTCAGGTAGTCAGACTCAGTTTTCCAACACATCTTTATAAAACTTTCCCAAACGCATTGCATCAGTTTCCCCATGTGATCAAAAGGCTTCCTCCTGAGACCAAGCGCCTTGCCAAGTGGATTGTCAGAGTACCTGTAAAAACATTCATCAATAAAAAATTTGTATTTAACTAATTTTATAAATTTAAGGAGAATAAAATAATAATGATTATGTAGGGCATGAGTACGTATGGGAAAAAACCCATGCATATGTTTAGTGTTGTCATTCTTGGTAAGATATATGTTTTTCATGGTTAAGCTCCATTCATATACATTTCTAACAATGATTTTCAAATATCTAGTTCTTATTCATGGTTGTTTCAATTTATATGCATTCTAACATGTTCTTCATGTTCTATATTGGGTTTGTGTAAATACATTATTATTCACCATAAAAAATAAATTTTGTTCATGACCAACGGTTAGAAAAAAATTTATATACACATCTTTTGTTTTATTAAGTGCATATTTTGGCGAATTGTATATTTGTTGGATTTCAAAACATAGATTCAATGACGAACCTTGCTTAGGTTCTAAATCTGGAACTAAGCGAGGATTCTAGATTCAGGTCCACAATGGACTAATTTCTTTTACATTCAGTTGGATAGTCTAGACCAAGGTCTGAACCGACATGAGTTTAGACCATGGCTTGGATAAAGGTTGGCTACACATATGGCAGGCAACGCCATATGTAGGTTGTGTCTCGTACACACACTGCATAGGTGTAAACACCCCAATTTTTCACCCTCATCCAGTACTTACATTTCATGTGTCATTGCATATCATTGCATGCATTCAACATACCATTTCATTGCATCGCATAACATTGCATGTCATCCCATCTCATTTTCGAGATCCAGCACTCCTGTTTTTAAAATATTCAATCCAGATTCGGGTTTTAAAACTTTTCTTTCAAAAACAATTTTAAAACCTGGGTTTTTATTCAACATTCTGTCATTTTCCAACCTCCGGGACCTTATATTTTGAAATACTTTCTTAGAAAACGATCTGGATTCATTTCAAACTCAATTTCAATTGATTTTAATTCTCAGATGAGGCTCATTTAGGTGGTGTCGCTTCTGGATTCCTTCACTTATTAAAAATCTCAAAAAAAATTAAGAGTCCTAGTTGGATCAGGACTCTTTTTCCAGAGTCTTAGTCGGATCAAAACTCTACTTCTCACTACCTTTTTACCTGTCTTTGAAGAAAACCTTTTTAAGTCTTCTGTTTTGGTCAAAATCTCAGAGTTTTGGTTGGATCAGGACTCTTCTTCAAGAGTCCAGTCGGATCAGGACTCTTCTTCAGAGTTTTAATCGGATTAGGACTCTAATCTTTTACAATTATTTTTATCCATTTTCAATCAAATCTTTCAAAATCTTTCAAAAAGAGTTAGAAACTCAGAGTTTAGTCAAAACAAGACTCTGTTCAGAGAGTCCTAGTTGGATCAGGACTTTGATCATGATTTCAATTTTGAGAGAATCTTTCAGAAATCTTTCAATCTACCAAAACTATTACACTTTTATCAAAGAATTTCAAAATTCTGAGATTTTATCTCAGAGTCCTGATCAAATCAGGACTCTACCCCAGAGTCCTGATCGAAGTAGGACTCTATCCAAAATTGATTTTTATACTTCATTTTCACTGATTTTCAAAAGCTTTACCCAAATTTCGTCATTTGCTTATTAGAAAACCAAAATTCTTAGAGTTCTGATCGAATCAGGACTCTTTCTCAGAGTCCTAATCAAATCAGGACTCTGAACCAAAACTTTGATTTCATCCTGTTTTTAACTGTTTTTCAAAATTCTCTCATTTGTTTTCTCAGAAAATCCAAAAATCTGAGAGTTTTAGTTCAATTAGGACTCTGTCCTCAGAGTCTCAATTGAATCAGAACTCTGTTTTATTCCAATATTCGTTATTGTTTTCACTGTTTTGACAAGTTCTTTCATTTGTTCTTCAGAAAAATACCAAAAAAATCTAGAGTTTCAGTTCGATCAGAACTCTGTCCCGGAGTCCTAGTCCAGTCCGGAGTCTGTTTTGAAGTTTGTTTTTATTCCATTTTCATTTCTTTCTATTTGTTTTCAGAATTTAGGTCATTTTATAGAGTCCAGTTAATCCAGGACTCTATTTCAGAGTTCTGATCAAGTAAGAAGTCTAACCCTGACTGTATTTTCTGACTTGTTTCACCATTTTCGATGAAATCTTTTCAAAAATTCCTTTATTTGGCTTTTAAAAACCAAATGTGGGTCCATACTAGGTGGTGTCACATTTGGACTTTTTAGGGTTTAATTAGGTATTAATTAGAGTTCATTTAGGGTTAGGAAACCACAAAAAATCGTTGCCCTTAGTGGATTTATTAGAAAGAGTCCTGAAAAAATGAAAAACCTCTTAATTAACCCTAATTAAGTGACTTTTTGAAAAACTATAAAAAGGGACCTAAGGGGGGTCAAAGGGGAGCTCCTTTTTCTCTCAAATTTTCGTGGGTTCTCTCTCCTCTCCAGCATCTCCACCTTTCTCCATTGCAGCTGCAAGCACCAAGGTAATATTTTTAATATTTTTTTTAGTTTTATTCAATACTTTTTCATGTTTTAAATCAATTTTAGCCATTGGTGCCATCCCCTTCATGGATTAAACCATGGATTCAAGTCCAAGAACCTCAAAAGAGGTTCAAGAAAGTGATCTAACTCTGTTTCATGGTGTTTACAGGGATTCTAACCCATTAGAATCGATTTTAGCATTATCTTTTGCATTATTAACCAATAAAACATGTGATTTACCCTTTTAATGGGTTAAATCCTTGCTTTTAAAGGTAATATTAAATTCCAGCCATTGATTCCCAAATTTTTATTTATTTCTCTGTTTATTCATGTTTGTTTTACGTTCTATAGCATAGAAATAATTTTTATTTACTGTTTTATGGTTTATTTTATTGTTTTACATTAATTAATGCATAGTTTTTATAGTTTCTTAGATTTCTGTGTGTTTTAGGTTTAGAACAGTCAAGATCATACTATTTCGGATTGAAATACTTGCTGTTAATGTCTGATTTTTTTATATGTGATGCATGCATATGTTATTGATCTACTGTAAAAAAATCAGAGTTTTTGGACTTCGGGAACCCTGTCAGAAAAATCAGACATCAAATCGAGTTTTTAAAACTTTAAAATCGTTGTTAAAATCAAGAGGGTAACTTGCTGTGATGATATTTTTCTCATATTATATCCGATTTTAGATCTGTAAAATGCCATGGATTCATATTGATTAGATCTAGCTACTGTGAAATTTTCAGAATTTGTTATTACTGTTTAGTATTTTTCCTCTGTCAGAGACTCTGATTTTTAATTTAAAACTCGTTAGGGTTTTCCAAAACCCTAATCAGACTTGTGTTGTTTATAAATCCCAAACTACAGATCCGATTCATAATCTGTAAAAAGTGAGTATTATTATTTTTCTGTCAACTGTTCACTGTTAAAATCTCAGATATTTTGAATGAGCCTTGCTATTTATCCCAGAATTTGCAATTGAAAGTATCAGTTAAGACCAAAGTTAAAATCAATATATTCAAGTCCGGATTGTCGGATAGGGATCTCCCTGGTTTTAAAATATTTTTCAGATATGTAAAAAGGAAAAGTTTTGTTTTCTTGTATATTTGTTCTCTGTAAAATTTCATAAATTTTTATGGAGGTTTGACCCCTGGTTCGGGTCTTGGACTGAGACTGGTTGGTGAACTAGGTCAAAAATAGCATATTTTTAGGGTTTGATACTATTTTTGGATTAATTTAATGCCAAAAAAATATTTTTATAATTTTAATTTGATATTAGGGTTATAACAAGTGCAGGTACCAATTTTGAGGATTTTTAGAATCTGTTTGATGTTTGAATGACTTGAATTGCAAAACAGGGCACTCGAAGAATTCCAAAACACTGCAAAATCATAAAAATTGTGATATTCTTAGATTTTCTTGTATAAGCATATATTTTTAGGGTTTAATCATGTTCATAATCATATTAGGATACTTTAGGTCAAATTTGATGTTAATTTGATTTCATTTAGTGCATAAAACCTAAGTTTTACCAAAATATTTTCTAAAAACCTTGATTTCAAGGCCATAGTCGTGCTATCGGAGGCAATTTGGTCATGTGACCTAAATTTCGAAATCCCTAACCTTAATTTTCATATTTGTAATCATGTCATATCATATTTGGTTTGATTTATTTTCATTTGAACTTCAAAACTTGCATTCTACCAAATATCTTTCTGAAAACCCTAATTTCAAGGCCATAGTCTTGTTATTAGGGGTATTTTGGTCATTTTGACCCCAATTTCGAAATTTCATATCTTATCTTCTTTATTTATTCAATCTTATTTCATATTTTATCAATTTTGATTTAAGGGAATCATGGAAAAGGCTTATGTCTAGCAAAATCCAGTAATTTCTAGATATTATTGGATAAATCTAGAAAAGCCAACATATCATTACTAACAAAGTTTTCTAGTTTTGCAGGTACATTGAAGATTTTATTTTTCATGTATTTAAATTCAATAGTGATGTAAATTAAATTAAATTTGGAATAAGAATTTCAATTCCTGCTTAGCTTAGGCAGCATTGCATATAGTTTATTTTTTTAAATAATGTTAATGTGTGATGGATGATGATTCATGCATATTCAAACTCACTATGGTCTACACGAATGGCACATACACTAGCTTTTATGAAGTTTATAAACTTGGTGGAATTCGTATTTATGGCCATAGTCAGAATATGAAGGATATCTAGATTTATGATCTTCACATTAGCCACATTCAGCCTACACTCTTAGGCTAACTTCAAAATGCACTGCATTTCTCAAAAATACAAAAAGTATTTCTCAATTCTTCAAATCCATATTCATTCATTTCATGCATTTGCCAATTCCAATTCAAATTTCAATTCAAAGAAGTTTATTTTTCTCAAAAATTTCCTAAGTCTTATTCAGAAATCGATTTTCTCAAAATATGAATTTGCCAATGATATTTCAAGTATCTCCTAAGTTCCAAATTCGATTTTCTAAGTTATATTTTCAATTTCAAAGTTTGAATTCAAAGAAATCAAGTTCTCTAAAGTTATTTCACATTTTTGAAAATCGATTTTCACAAAAATCTCTTATATACTTCAGAAATCAATTTTCACTTTCTCAAATACAGCATCTCAACCCTAATTCACGATTTTCCATGTGATATCCTTTCTAACTACTTCAGTTATTCAAAGCAAACATCATGTTTTCAAATATACATTTTCAGAAAATTCATAGCACATGCCTGATTCTATGTGCATTTAGAAATTAGAATATGATTTAGATAAGTTGAATAGAGCAGAGCAGTAGATTGATCCTTGGTTCAATTACCCTTGTTAAAGGTGGCAGGAACGGTTGAACCTCGTACCGACAGGCGAGTCCCATTCTTCGGAATAATCCCGCATTTTAAAAACGGAGGTGAGTTATTTCAAAAACTTTTTCAAAGGTCAGTTTGACTCGCAAAAGTTAAAATTTTTGCGATGATAACAATAGGCACAAGTCTAAATAAGTTTTTTATATAAACAAAGCAAAAATAAATGTACGCTATATGGTAGTCAGCACCCTATGCAGGTTGTGTCTCATGTGCAGAATGCATAGGCGTAGGTATGCCCTATCAAAAAAACATAATTATATCAGTTTGTGTGCTTTCATCGCAAGTGCACCCATAATAAAGAGGGTTTTAGACCGTGGCCTTAACCTAGTTGGGTCAGACCATGGTCTAGACCCACGATCTAGAAGACCCATGATCTGACTTGGGTAGCACCTAGACCATGTCTAAATGATAGACGTTTAGACCCTGGTCGATCATGGGCTTGGCTGAAGAGCCTATATTTTTTTTAAATATATATGTGTGTGTTCCTCTTATTGGCGTTGGCAGTGCCAGACCTGGGGTCAGCCACCTAGCTGGACCGACCAAACTTGGGCTGGCCAGATTCAAACCTTGGTCTAAATTTCGCAGCACCAGTCTTGGGTCAGGACCGTCCGAACCAACGTCTGAATCTGGCAGCGCCAGACCATGGTCGATCATAGTGTGGGCTGGCAAGCCTACACAGAAAAAAAAGAAACATTAGTTGAACTCTAATCAGATTTAGAAAAATCTAATCAGGGTCAACCAAAAGAATAAAAAAAGGAAACTCTGAGATCAGGACAACCTAATCAGGTTTGAGTTAACAAAAAAGGGGAATAAAATCATAAACATGTTCAAACCTGATTCGAACATGAAGTCACAAATCCGGGTAGGTGTAGTGGCCTTATCAGGCTAAGTATGTGTTTCGAACCAAACCATAAGGATAGATTTAAACTTTTGATTGTATATGTTGTTGGAAAAATATATATAAATATATTTATTATCATATTAAAAAACAATTTCATGCATATGGTTCTAACCTTGAATGGCCTCTGAGAATGAGGTGCATGATGTAATAATATATCTAATGAAAATTATAGACTCAGTAACCCATCCACGACATATCTACTTAGAGAAGGTAGAAGGTAAAGCCTCGAGTGACGTTAGGCATGTAGGTTCACCTGCGGTGCCACTTTGTTTTGGGAGCAAGGCATCCTATCGGTCTCCAGTCACTCAAAGTTAGAGAGGCCAGAGTTTTCAATGTGTTCTAGGTGATTACCCTATCTATTGTAGTAGTGTTGGATGCATTCACTTTTAGTTATGCTTGTCATTATGGAAATTCTCTCAATTGTGGGTCGCCTATTTTGGAACACCCGGTCAGGTTGACTCTTCAGGTATATCAAATAATACACTTTTGAAGTAGCATTGATGATACAGTGAGGACTCGAGTATTGCGAGTCTAGTAATTAAGATGAAACAAAAAATTATGTGTACAGTTTGAGAATTATTATCATTTGTTGATATTCATCTCGTATAAATCATAGCACAAACACATAGTTGATGAATTATGAGATTTATGCAATTGTTGCATTATTATCATATCATGGATATGTCGCTGAATGAAGCATGTTGTCTATATATTGTGAATGCTTGTTTAAAATTATGACCAATATATGAAAATGAATACTTTAGAATAGACATGCTTTATGTTGCACCGAAAGAGACTGACCCCGTCTATAGGGAATGCAGGTAAGGAACGTTAGTTGGAGTGATGGTGCAGTGTAGGACCAAGGTTGGTGAACCATGATGCTATCAGTAATTGTTCCTAAGAATATTGTGGAGTTCCTATTAGGCGAGAGCCATTTTGACAATTTATATTGATGTGATACTCTGATGTTAAATTAATTATATTTTTATTTGATATCTTGTTGAGTAGTCTATGGGGGAATGGACATATTCATGATCATTTTTATTGACGATATCTTGGTATATTTTGAGAACATGAAACAACATCGAGAACATCTGAGGATTGTTCTGGGAGTTATTAGAGAGCAATAGTTATTTACGAAATTCTCTAAGTGTGAATTTTGGCTTGAGGAAGTCATGTTTTGGGGCTATGTGATCTCGAAGAACAGAGTTGTTGTAGACCCAACAAAGATTGAAGTTATGATTAACTCGGAGCAACCAAAGAATGTCAAAGATATCCAAAGTTTTTCTGGACTAGCTGACTACTACCAACGATTCATCTAGAATTTTTTCAGAATCACCATGCCAATGACAAAGCTTCTAAGAAAAGGGATCAAGTTTGTATGGGATGAGAAGTGCAAGGATAGTTTTCAGATTCTAAAGTCAAAGCTCACAACCTCACTGGTGTTGACTTTGCTTTCTGGTAGAGGTGGTTTTGTAGTTTATGCAGATGCATCTGGTACATGTTTGAGTTGTGTTCTGATGCAAAATGATAGAGTTATAGCTTATGCATCACGTTAGTTGAAGATTTAAGAGCGAAACTATCTAACCCATGACTTAGAGTTGGCAACCATAGTGTTTGCGTTAAAGCTATGGCGACACTACCTGTATGGTGTATAGTTTGAAGTCTTTTTCGATCATAAGAGCCCCAAGTATTTGTTCTCACAGAAAGAATTAAATGAGGCAACGACATTAGCTAGAGTTCATCAAGGACTATAATTTTTTCTTATCCTATCAACTAAAAAAGGCAAATGTTGTAGCAGATGCGCTTAGCTGCAAGTCTAATAGTGTTTTAGCTAGTCTTGTGGATGGAAGCTTGTTGAAGATTTTGTTGCTTAGAGACTGTTTGCAGACAATCATGGAGCTATCCAGTTATTTAGATTGACTATTTAGCTTGAAATTCTTAAAAGAATTATCGTACAACAGAAGAAGGATCCTCAGTATGGGAAGCTTATGGCATATATTCAGTAGGAGGATTTCTCTCTTTGTTATAGCAAAGATGGGAGCATTCACATGAGGGATCAAATTTGGATGCCCAATGATCCGAAGTTTAAGAAAGAGTTATTCGATAAAGCCCATAAGACCAAGTACACCATCCACCCTAGAAGCACTAAGATGTTCAAGGACCTACAATGGAGGTTGTAGTGAAATGGCATGAAGCGAGAAGTAGTAGTGTACGTCTCGAGGTGCTTGACTTGCCATAAAATCAAGATTGAGCACCAACAACCTAGCAGAATGATGCAATAGATTGAGATTCTATAATGAAAATGGGAAGGTATTACCACGGATTTTATGGTGGGACTACCGAAGACTTGCAAGCACCATGATGCCATCTGGATTACTGTGGATAAACTCACAAAGTCTCCTTACTTTCTGCTTATTCGGATTAGTCAATCTCTCAAGGGCTTGGCTGACTTATACATCAAGGAGATAGTCTGTTTGCATGGGTACGGGTTTCGATCATATTAGATCGTGACCCAAGGTTTACTTCATGGTTTTGGGGGCAATTGCATCAAGCTCTGGGCACTACGCTGAAGTGCAATACCACTTTTTACTCCCAGACATATGGTCAATCAAGGTAGACAATACAAACCTTAAAGGATATGTTGTGAGCTTGTATGCTTGATTGGAAAAGTGACTGAGATGTACACCTAGTTTTGTCAGAGTTTATATACAACAACAGTTATCATGAAATCATCAGAATGGCTCCGTATGAGGATTTACACGTGAGGCTCTGCTGATCAACTTTTGGGATGACATCGGTGAGCAAGCAGTTGAGTCACCGATGGTACTACAATACTATACCCAGCATGCGCACATGATTTGAGAGAGACGATGTATAACCCAAAGTCGGTAGAAGAGTTGTGCCAATCAGAAGCTTAGGGAATTCACTTTTGTGGTCAGGGATATGGTCATTGTGAATGTATCTTCCACCAAGAGTATTTGTAGGTTCAAAAAGAAAGAAAAATTGAGTCCAAGAATCATTGGACCATTTGAAATACTAGAGTGAATCAGTGAGACAACATATCGTTTCACACTGCCACCACAATATGCTCATATTCATAATGTTTTTCATGTCTATGTTGCGAAAGTAAGTTCATATTACTTAACATGTCATCAAATATGAAGATGTCAATGTTCAGGACAACTTGACTGTAGAAGAACAACCAATAGAGATCGTAGATCGCATAAACCAACTTTTGCAATCGAAGACTGATGGTTATTTATAAGTGTTATTTTTAAAACATTATTTTATTGTTGAAATCATTTTTAGAAAATCACCAATCAAGTAATAATAAATCAACTTTCCACGAAGTGGCAAGTACAGGTCGAATCCACAGGGAACGAGATACATTCACATTAAATCTAAAACTTCAATTTATTGATATCATAAATATTTACAACTACGTTAACATTACAATTCTAATTAAATGACAATCTAAAAATGAAAATGAACTGAAACAACTTGCTAAGTCTTCTCCAAATCGCCAGGGGTAATTCTATATTTTCACCACATGTGCATCTACACTTCGCATTGTAAATGCATCTGTAGATCTGTTTCTAACTTATCAACCTAGAACAACAAAAATAAAGAGTTAGTATGGAGTCAATAATTAATTCTAAGTTACATCTACAACTATCTCTGAACTAATTACTAAATTAAACTATAATTAAAAACAAAGAAAACTAAAATTGTAGTTTCTGACTAGGCTAATGAATTAAATACATTTTAACTAGCCTAACTACTGCAAGTTCACTAACTACATGCTAGAAAACACGAAAAACTATCGAAAATCAACTAAGTAAGCAAATGACAGTTTTGTCCCTGAACAGTGCAAAATCATATTTAAATAGGTTTTTGCAAACAGAAAGTATGAAGGGGCAGACTAAGTTCGATTCTAAGTATTTTTCTTTTGTTCTCTTTCTGACAGATTCAAGAGTCTGTCAGACTTTACGGAATTGAAAAACTCATCTGGAAACTTCGGATACAAGTGTTTCAAGTTTGATAAAAAATTCTAGAACTGTTTGACCCGAAATCTAAAATCGCGAAAAACCTAATTTTGTAAAACGCTTAAAAGGCAAACCAAATCAAATAGAAACAAGCTGAATTTTGGTTTGCAAACATTTAATAGACTACTGAATAGAATAGAACAGTAATTGGAGAAAAACTGAGAAGATTGTCACAAAGTATAACGAGTGTAAATCAGAGCAAAATTCTGGTTTTTACTTCAATACATTATTCATTCATCAAAACCCAATTCATGCACTATTTATTTAAATTATAGGTAACCACAATCATATACCTATCTAAGACTAATTAACTAACAGAACATAGAGTTAATTGTACTAAGAAAATAAAATTTACATTTACTGCCTACATTACCTGTGAGAAATACACATTAGTGCTAGAGTAAAATGCTAGGTTAGGCTAAGTTAAACTAACCTACAAATATGAATTAAAGTAAGTTAACTTGCTGACATTAACTAACCTATTGTCATTGCTTAAGGTAACTAATTCATTAGTCTTGAAAAAGAGGAAAATTAAGTATAACACTAACTACAAATTCAAGTCAAATACTAACATAAGCCTAACTAATGCTAATGTAACAATCAACTAATTCATATATAACATGCCTTGAATCAATCTAAATTACCACCTAATCCAGCCACTCCTCTAAATTACCTTACTAATAACTATAAATTGAACATCACAACACAACTGCAACAGGAATTCAAAACATAAAGCATACATGAATCGTTCTTTGCACAGTGTAAAAAAGAGAGAAAAAAACAAACAATGACCCTCAGCTTCAATGACCAATAAAAACATTCTCCACAGCTGTTTACCTTAAAAAAAATGGGCAGCCACAACTTGCAAACTTGACACTGCACACAAAATGGGTAGCCACATCCTACAAGCGACACCCTACATCCAAAATGAGCAGCTGCAACCTGCAAGCTCAACCCTGCACCTAAAATGGGCAGCCACTGCCTGCAATCTCGACCCTGCACCCACAGCCTTCAATCTTGACCGTGCACCCAAAATGGGCAGCCACAACCACACAACAAAATCAACCTGCAAAAAGGGGTTGAGAATGAGAGAGGAAAGAGAGAGGGATGTGTGCACGGAGTTAAGAGGGTATGTGGAGCTTTAATGTTGTAGGTGGGAAGGGCATTGAAAAAGAAGAAAGCATGGTCGGGACTAGGGGTGGCAATCGGGTCGGGTTGGCGGGTCGGGTTGGCGGGTCAGCATACCTCAACCCGAACCCGACCCGTTTATTAAACGGGTCGGCTGTGGCAAACACGAACCCGACCCGTTTAATAAACGGGTAACCCGACACGACCCGCCAACCCATTTAATAAATGGGTTGGGTCGGGTAAACGGGTTTTCAGGTTGGCGGGTCGGGTTGGCGGGTTGACAGATCGGGTTGGCAGGTAGGCAGGTTGGCGGGTCGGGTTGACGGGTTGGCGGGTTGACCCACCCACCTAACCCGTTTATTAAACGGGTCAGCCGGGTTGGCGGGTTGGCATACCCCCAACCCGAACCCGACCTGTTTAATAAACGGGTTACGCGGGTCGACCCGTTTATTAAACGGGTTGGCTTAAGCCCAACCCGAACCCGCCTAAGAGGCGGGTTGGCGGGTCGTGTCAGAAATTGCCACCCCTAGTCGGGACGAGCATCGGCATAGGAGTTGTCGACTATCATATAGAGGGGTGGCAGTCAAATTGTGAAATTGGCGTCGGCAAGTGCCTTGGCAGTTCCATGATTTTTAGTTTTTTTTCTCTGTCCCAAAGGGAGGGAAAAGCTTGAGATTTCAAACTAGAATCGATGGGGAATCACCCTTGTATTTAAAGCCGCCTATGTTTGACTAGTCAGGTGGACCTTTATTGTTAAACGGTTGACTACAAGACATATTTTTAAGCTACCGAGTGTTGACTAGTCAACTCAATTTGGGCCGGATCAGGTCACTATCCCCAAACTAGTACAGATTGATCATCTTAATAGAGAAATTGCACTCATGCAACATTAGGTTTGTTTCTTATGTTGGCTTGTTCTGGATTTGGGTTGTCAATCCTAATTTGCTGCATCCCAAAGGCTAGGACCAACTAAACTCGGGTCTACAGGGCTTATCTATGTTTGGCTCGGATCACATTGAAATGGTACTTAAAGGCATCGACTATGAGTCTTTGACCCCCTTCTGGGCCAAAACACATCTAAAAATTGGACACAGACCTGATCCAACTCTATCCAGGTTTCGGTCCAAGTCTGTGTATAACTAAAATTACAGATCTTTATGAGTTGACATGTACAGGTATGGGAGTGTTGCTACTTCTTCGTTGCAGCCTTTGATTTTTGTTTTTTTTCTTGTTTGGGCTCCTGTGCTCCTATCGGCTATATCTTCTTTTCTTTAGGCAAGCATACTACTTTGTATTGGAAGGATATGCCACCAGATTGAAACTCTTATTATTTATAAATTTTGGAGCAATGTGTATAAATTGGCTAAGGTTTTAAATATACTTGTTTTTTTTAATGATCGTATTGTTCTTGCAAAATGACACTTTTGAAAAATCCTCACAATTTACCCAAATCCACCTCATGTTCAAAATTTTGATTCTCGACTTTTTAAGGATATTTTTGCCCCTTCGCAAATATAACACGATCTTCCCAACTCATGGTTGCGAATGTCTTCAAAATGTGTGAACCTTTTTTTACTGAAAAAAATTACAAGTAAAAGGTCATTTACAAATACAATACGACATTCCCAATTCATGGTTGTAAAAGTCCCCAAAATGTGTGAACCTCCTTTTACTAAATACTTTCACATTTGCGAATATCCTGACCTTCGCATGCGAATGTCATCACACATTTACAAATGTTCCCTTGTTTGTACCCTTTATGCGATTTTAGTAAAAGAAGGTTCATATATTTTGAAGACATTTGCAACCACGAGTTTCAAAGATTCCCAAAATATGTAAACCTCGTTTAACTAAATACTCTCACATTTGTGAATGTTCTAACCTTCGCACGTGAATGTCCTTGTACATTTGTGAACGTTCGTCCTACCTTTGTCCCTTATATGACATTAGTAAAAAAAGATTCGCACATTTTTAAGGGCATTCACAAACATGAGTTGTGAAGGTCATATAGTATTTGTGAATGTCCTACTTGTGTTTTTTTTTTTTAGTAAAAGAGCTTGTTACATTTTGAAGACATTTGCAAGTATGAGTTGTGAAAGTCATACTATATTTGCAAATGTCCTCCCATCCATGGCCTCATGCAATTTTTTTTTAGTAAAAAGAAGGTTCGCACATTTTGGGGACATTCGCAAGTGTGAGTTGCGAACATTGTGCTATATGTGCATAGGGATAAAAATGTCTTAAAAAGTCAAAAATCAAAATTTTGGACATAGAGTGGTTTTTGGCAAATTGTGAGCCTTTTATGAAAACACACTATTTTATAAGGATAGTACGTTCATTTTCTTTCTTTTCTTTTTTTTTTACGTTGGGGTATGTCAAACTGTATAGGTTCATGGGTTCGATCACTATAAATCATGTCAGTTAAAAAGGGTTAAATTTTAAACCGACCTATTTTTAATAAGGTCAGATATTATCTTCTAACATGTTTATATATTAATACTTATAAATTGAATAGCTAATTTGAAAAAAAAAACATTACTTAAAGCAAATTTGGGTACAATCTAAGCTCCAACATCTTTCTATTGAATATTGGTTTGATTTTGTTCAAAGTTGAAGACATAGGAGCATCAAATTTAATAAATTTGACCCTCTTAAAAAGCTGGTCATTGAGGGGTACCTCCATGTAGCTAGTGATACGACCCGCATCTGACGACCCGCTCGGATAGTTGCATAGGCGTGGCACACCCACCAAAACGGCCCCATAGCAAGCCATGCGGCTGTGGCACCTTGCCACAAAGGGCGGTGCTCAACAAATCGCAGAGTGGTGGGTGCAGGGCTTCCAGACCAAGCAATTGACACGCCCCCACAAGGTGAACCACACCAACAAAGCGCAATCTCCAAGCCATGCATGGATGGAAGGGTTTGCGTGTGCACAGGGCATTAGCATGCGCAGGAGGCCACGCAGGTGGCACTGGCGTGTGCAGGGCGGCACTGGCATGTGTAGGAGGCCACGCAGGTGGCACTGACGTGTGCAGGGCGGCATTGGCATGTGCAGGAGGCCATACAGGTGGCGCTGGTGTGTGCAGGTGACACTGGCACGTGCAGGGGCACTAGCAGGTGCAGCAGGCCATGCAGGTGGCGCTGGCGTGTGCAGGTAGCTAGGCAGGAGGTTGGGCGCTGGCCGCTGACATGCATCGGTTGCAGTGAGACGTGTGCAGACGTCTCAACCAAAAGCGGAAGAGCACCTTAGGCGACTTACAGTAGGCCTGGCATGGCAACAGGCGCCCAGGTGCTCAGCCCTCTGCAGTGATGTCAGAGGGTTGAGTGTTGACTGAGCAACCCGTAGGGTTGCTCCCCTTTTTTGTAACGCGACCTCATGGGGAGGTTACATTTTGAAAGGGCTATAAGAGCCTCTGTGTAAGAAGGCTGAAAAGATATATGAATTTTTGGAATAGAAACACCCCTAACGGGTTTCCTCTCTCCCCCCTTATCTCTTCATCCCCATTTGGCGCAAGCCCTGGGAAGAGCCCAACTTCACGGTGGGCTACCTAAGACGTGGTTCTTCTCAGGTCGGTCGGTGGTCACGTGGTTCTTGACCCCGAAGTTCGTCGGTTGGAGCAGCAAGGCCACCAACGTCTCTCCTTCACCAAGGGAGTGATCGTTGGTTGTCGCTTCCAAACCAGGCCGGATGCACGGCGTGAAGACATGCACTTGGTGCTGACACGGCAGCACACCCCCACCCCAGATTTCGTGGACTCGCACAGCGAGTAGCCAAGGGGCGTGGTTCTCCCCTTGGCAGGCCGGTGGTTGCGTAGTTCTCAACCCTGGATTGTGTGGACTCGCATAGCGAGTAGCCAAGGGACGTGGTTCTCCCCTTGGCCGGCCGGAGGCGTGGATCTCGACTCTAGATCTCTCTTCTTCAGCTTCGACAGCAGCAGGTCACGGTGTCGTGCACCTGCTCCTTCTCGCAGCCCCTTCCCAACACCGCAAGATCCGCGCAAGCCTCAGCTGCGTGGCGCTCCACCCCACCATCAGCATCGTCCTCACGCATACACAGTGCACAGCAGGGAGGACCCCCTACTGGTGCGGCCTCTCGTCGCCCCCTTCCTTCGCGGCAGCACGACCGCCTTCAACGCATGGCCGCCCCAGTCGCACCCGCGTGGCCGCCCCAGTCGCACCCGCGTGGCCCAACGCCCCGCGCTCCACGCGCGGCCGCCCCTGTCGCACCCGCGTGCCTTAACGCCGTGCGGCCGCCCTGGTCGCGCTTGCACGCATCACGCCACGCGCCCAACGCGCGGCCGCTCCTGACGTGCCTCATGCACCTGTGTGCCTCAACGTCGCGCGCCTCACGCGTGGCCGCCCTTGTCGCACTTGCGTGGCCCAACACTGCGTGGCTCCCTGCACGGCCACCCCTATCGCACCCGCGCGCCACAACGCCGCGCGCTTCACGCGTGGCCACTACTGTCACACCTTGCAGGCTGCGCGCCCGCCATTCGCCGTGCCCTTCGCGCGCGGCCTCCCCTGCCGCATCTCACCTTCCTTGCACGCCTCCAGGCCATGCACAACCTCTTCTCATCCGCGGGCCTGACGCTGCTCATTGTCATCTGCAGGTCCCCCTGCGCACTCAGCGCGCGACCTGTGCGTGGGTCACCCGCTGCTCGCTGACCGCCCCGTCTTCCGCCACTTCCCCACATCAAGCTCCGAAGGTTTTTGGATGATTGAATCCTCGGGGCTTATCACTAGCTAGCGGCTTAGGTATCGTTCATTAACCAAATTAACCAAACAAATCTCTCCTCCAACTAAGAACGGTCATGCACCACCACCCATAGAATCAAGAAAGCGCTCTCACTTTGTCAATCCTTACTATGTCTGGACCTAGTAAGTTTTCCCGTATTCCACTCATGGTGGTGCCCTTCCATCAATTCCTTTAAGTTTCAGCCTTGCGACCATACTCCCCCGGAACCCCCAAAACTTTGATGTCTCATAAGGTATTGGCAGAGTCCTAAAAGCAACATTCGTCGATCCCTAGTCGGCATGGTTTATGGTTGAGACTAGAACGGTATATGTCGAGCCCTCAACTTTCATTCTTGATTAATGAAAACATCTGTGGCAAATGCTTTCGCAGTTGTTTGTCTTTCATAAATCCAAGAATTACACCTCTGACTAGGAAATATGAATGCCCCTGACTATCCCTCTTAATCATTACTCTGATCCTGAAGGCCAACACGATAAATCTTGTGATGTTATCACATGCTAATGTATGCATAGTGTAGGCTTGCTTTGAACACTCTAATTTCTTTAAAGTAAAAACATTTGAGGCATGACCCAGCCAATTAAGGCCAGGAACACATCGTCGATAGAAGGGATGAGACAAGTGGTGCACACCCAGAGGCGGATCGGTTGACCCAACCCAAAATCCAACTACAAGCTTTTAACTGCAACAACTTAAATATACACTAGTGGAGTTGGAATTACCACGTCTAGTGGCACCAGACTTGCCCTCCAATGGATATTCATTAAGGGTTTTAGATTGTACTCATTCCAATTACCAGACTCGAAGAGCACGATATTGTTATGTATTGTCACTACCTCTCCGTATCAAGATTGGGTAATTTGGGTGCCTTCTGCCTTCTGATGCAAACCAAAGGATTGCACCATTCAAGTAGTGTCAGCCAGGTGCGACCGCACAACATGGGCACTCGATTGGCCAGCAAGCACAACGACAACTAGGCAAGCTCAACCAACACAACACTTGAGCACAGCAACACCGTCAGCCATGTGACAGGGCAGCCAACAGTGCATTAACAGAATGCACCATTCAGATGTCTAAATTTAGTGCATTGGCATGTCACATTGGGGACCACTTGCACAAGTGGGCTAGCGCCATTGGAAAACCGGGTAGTTTCCAACCAAATTGGCGGGTTTCTATTTTGTTTGTGGTTTTGTAAAGCCTATAAATAGGCGGCTTCAACTCATTTTTGTAATCTTTGATAATTGAATTAGACTTTTGTCATTTGGGAGAGGTTTTCTTCTTTGTGCCTACGGACATTAGGATTTTTATTAGAGATATTGGAGTTGTTTGCTTATGCAAGCTCTTTTCAACCAACATCGGCTAGCTTAAGGTTAACCGACTTGGATTCAGGCATTGATCAAACAAATTGCCTTGATCGTGCTCATCGCATATCTGACAAACTACCGTGGATCCCTTACAACTCCAATGCACTTGCGAAGATGTCAAGAGTGTAGTGCTTACCATGTAGAACTGTTGAGTACTTGACTACTTTGTAGCTTAATCTAATTTTTCTTTGGTGCACATACTTACTCTTGCATTCTATCGTGTGCCACACCTACTTGGACTGAGCGTCGATGACTCCCGCACTTCAATGAACGATGATGCATTTGCAGCGAGATCTTTCGCTATTTACATTAGCCGAAGGGAGGTTTCCTACCCGATGATGAACACTCTGCCACTTAGTGAGTGAAGATTGTGCATCTTCTACATCAAAGTGCGCAGGCCAAGTGAACTAGATCTATAGGCCTAGGGTCGAGCCAAATCTCAGCAAAGACATGCCACACTCTGCTCGTGTGCAAGCTTGACTGTGTCGCACCCTTTCTATCATGCATTTCCCCTGCGCAATGCATTGTCGCAATATCATTGTCGTGCCTCAATGTTGTGTGTTACCACACCTCTCAGTGTTGGTCGCGCCACACTGTAAACACCCCGAATTTTCACCCTCATCCAGTGTTTACATTTCATGTGCCACTGCATATCACTGCATACATTTGGCATGTTATTTCATTTCATTGCATAGCATTGCATGTCATTGCATCTCATTATCGAGATCTAGAACTCCTGTTTTCAAAATATTAAATCTAGATTCAAGTTTTAAAAACCTTTCTTTCAAAAGCAATTTCAAATACTTGGGTTTTAAATCAACATTTTGTCATTTGTCAATCCCCAAGATCTTATATTTCGAAATGTTTTTCTCAAAAAACAATCTGGATTCATTTTAAACTCAATTTCAATTGATTTCAATTCTCAGATGAGACCCATTTAGGTGGTGTCGCTTCTGGATCCCTTCATTTGTCAAATTTCTCAAAAATTTCAGAGTCTTAGTCGGACCAGGACTTTGTCTTTTTATCTTTTTGAATCTTTTCAAAACTCTATTCTGATTTTAAACCAGTTATGGTCATATCCTTACACATTTCTGTCATTTTGGCCAAAATCTCAGAGTCCTGGTTGGATTATGACTCTTTTTCAAGAATCTCAGTTGGATTAGGACTCTTCTTCAGAGTTTCAGTCGGATTAGGACTCTATCTTTCGTGGCTATTTTAGCTATTTTCAATCAAATCTTTTAAAAACTTTCGAAATGAGTCAAAAACTCAGAGTTTTAGCCAAACCAGGACTCTATTTAAAGAGTTCTAGTTAGATTAGGACTCTGACCCTGATTTCAATTTTGCAAGAATCTTTCCAAAATCTCTTTATTTATCTTTCTAAATTTCAAAATTGTTACGCTTTTGTTACAAAATTTTGGGATTCTGCCCCAGAGTCCTGATCGAATCTGGACTCTATCCCGAGTTCATTTTTTTGACTTGTTTTCAGAAGTTCTTTTTAAAATCTCTTCATTTACTTTTTAGAAAATAAAAAAATCTTGGAGTTCTAGTCGAATTAGAACTCTTCCTTGGAGTCCTAATCAGACTAGGACTCTGAACTAGACTTCAATTTTATCTTATTTTCACCTATTTTTTAATATTCTCTTATTTGTTTTCTCAAAAAATCCAAAAATCTGAGAGTCCTAGTCCGATTAATACTCTATCACCAGAGTCCCAGTTGGATCAGAACTCTGTTTGATTTCAATACTTGTTATTTTTACTATTTTTACAAATTCTTTCATCTGTTTTTTCAAAAAAAAAATCTTAAGTTTCAGTCCGATCAGGACTCTGTCCCAGAGTCCTAATCCAGTTATGAGTCTATTTTGATGTTTGTTTTTACTTTCATTTTTATCTTTTCCATTTGTTTTTCAAAAATTAAGTCATCTTGCAGAGTCTCGATCGATTCAAGACTCTATTTCAGAGTTTCAGTTGAGTTAGGACTCTAACTCTGACGACATTTTTTTGACTTATTTTACCAGTTCTGATGAAATCTTTTAAAAAATTTTCATTTGGCTTCCAAAATTCTAAAATCTCAGAGTCCTAGTTGGTTCAGGACTCTGGTCCAAAGTTCCAGTTCATTTAGAACTCTGTTTTCAAAACCTTTGAATTTCATATGTTGATTTTAACCCATTTTTAGTATTTATTTCAAATTTTTCAAAACCCTGATGTGGGGCCCACTCAGTTGGCACCATATCTAGAGGAGTTCTAATATAGTCAGGACTATGTGTCATTTCAAAACTTTCAATTCCAAGTCCACTTTTGAATATCTTTTGAGAAAAAACTCTCATTTTTTTTTTAAATTCAAGTGGGACCCACTCTGGGTGGCACCACATTTGAAAAAGTTGGGGTTAACTTAGGGTTAGTCAGTGTCCTAGTTAGGTTAGAAATCTAGAAGAGTCCAAACTTGATTTTAAAAGTCATATTTTTACTTTAGATTTTAACCTTGATTTTAAAGTTTTAAATTTAGGTTTTTGAAAAATGCCAAGTGATGCCATATTTGGGAAGTTCCTTAAAACATTTAGAAGTTTAATTAGGGTTAGTTAGGGTCCCTTTAGGGTTAGGAAGCCACCAAAAATCATCCTCCCCATTTAGCCTATCTTGATAAACTCCAAAAAATTTAAAACTCTATGAATTAGCCCTAATTACATGGATTTTCAAAAATCTATAAAAAAGGGGTCTTTAGAGGGGTCAAAGAAAGGCTCTTTTTCTCTCCCAATTTCGTGACATCTCTCTTTTCTTCAGCACCTCCTCCTTCCTTCATTGCAGCTGCAGCCCCCAAGGTAATTTTTTATACTTTATTTTGTGCTTTTTTATTAGTTTTTATGAATTTTCAATAGATTTCACCATGGAAACCCTTGTGTTCATGGATTTAACCATGGATTTCATCCAAAAACCTCAAAGTTGACCCAAGAAGATGATCTAACTTAGTTTTAGGGTATTTTTCAGGATTCTAATCCTTTAGAATCAATGAGAGGTAAGTTTTCTACGTTCTTAACCAATGAAATATGAGATTTAGCCGTTAAATGGGCTAAATCCATATTTTCAAAGGTAAAATCAATTTCAGCCATGGATTCCCTGTATTTATTTTATTTTTTTATTGTATTAATATTTATTTCATATATTTCATCATTAAATTAATTTTTTTTGATGTTTAGGTATTTTTTTATTATTTTCCATGTTTAGATCATAGTTTTTAATGTTTTATTAGATTTTCATATATTTTGATTTTAGATCTGTAAAAATCATGTTATTTTGTATTTAAATCTATGTTAGAAAATTCTATTTTTTTTATATTTAGTCTACAGATTTGTCAGTAAGTTTCTATAAAAAATAAGAGGTTTTGGGATTCAAGAATCTTGTTAGAAAAATATAAAGTCGAATCGTGATTCCTGTGGTTTAAAATCGCTATTCATATTTGAGTATAACTTGCAGTTGCGTTATTTCTGTCATTCGAGATCTGATTCAACATCCGTAAATTGCAGTATCTTTGTATTAGAGTCTATTATTTACTGTAATGTTATTATAATTTTCTATCGTTGTTTGCTATTTTTACTTTGTCAGAGAGTCATATCAACTTTTTAGAACTCGTTATGTTTTATCAAAACCCTAATCTAATTTGTATTAATCGTATCTCCCTAACCGAAGATTTAATCAATGATCTGTAAAAAAAGAAATTTTTTATCTTTCTGTCTGATATTCACTGCTGAAATCTTAGAATTTTTTGATGTATTTTGCTATTTTCCCTGTATTTAAAATCGGAAGCATCTGTTTTGATAGTTTTTATATTTGTTATAATTGATCAAATATTGCTAGAATGATATCTTCCTAACCGAAGATCTGATCAATGATCTGTAAAATGGAGAATCTTTATTTTTCTGTCTACTATGCGTCTATAAAATTTTATGAATTTATATGGTGGATTGATCCCTGATTCAGGTCTGACACTGGAACATGTACATACTCACGGGTAAAAATAGCATAATTTTAGGGTTTTATGCAGTTTTTGTATTAAAATTATGTCAAAATTTGATATTTACATTTCCAAATTAATTTTAGGGTTATAAGAAGTGCAGATGTCATTTTTTATTGATTTTGGATCTCATTTGATGCTTGGATGAGTTAAATTGTAAAATAGGGTGCCCGTAGGATCCCGAAACACTGGCAAAATCACAGTTTTTGTGATATTTTTAGTTTTTTATATAAAAGTTTATGTTTTAGGGTTTGTTCATATTTATAATCATGCTAAGATACCTCATGTTATATTTGGCTTTATTTTGAGTTTTTTTAAACCCTAAGTCCCAAATTTTACCAAAATATTTTCTGAAAACCCTCATTTCAAGGCCATAGTCTTATTTTTAGGGGTATTTTTGTTCTTTTTTTCTAAATTTTAAAGTTATTTATCTTTATTATTTATTCAATTTTATTTCATATTTCATTATGTTTATTTTAGGGAATCATGAAAAAAGGCTTATATCTAGCAAAATTCAGTAATTTCTATATATTATTGGATAAATCTAGAAAAGTCAACATATCTTCACTAACAAATTTTTTAGTTTTGTAGAGATATTCAAGGCTGTATTTTTCTTTATTTTTATTTATTTAAATTTAATTAGTGATGTAAATTGTAAATATATTTGGAATAAAAATTTTAATTCTTGCTTAGAATTAGGGTTTACATTGCATATAGTTTAAACTTTGATATATAACGGTTATATTTGTCATTCATGCACATATTTCAATTTCACCATGGTTGACACAAATAGCACGTGCACAAGCTCTTAAAAAGTTGACAAACTCAGTGAAATTTGTATTCATGGTCATAGTCAGAATACGAAGGAGTCCCAGATTTGTGATGTTTATATTAGCCACAATCAACCTACACTCTTAGGCTAACTTCAAAATGCACTGCATTTCTCAAAAATACAAAAAGATTTTCTCAACTCCTCAAAACCATGTCTTTCAAATCTATATTCATTCATTTCATTCAATTTGCAAATTCTAATTCAGAGAAATCGATTTTCTCAAAAAATTTCTAAGTCTTACTCAGAAATTGATTTTCTCAAAACTCTGAGCTTTCAAGTGGTATTTCAAGTATTTATCAAGTTCAAATCACGATTTTCCAAGTCATAATATCTTTAATTTCAAAGTTTGAATTCAGAGAAAACCCAATTTTTCCAAAGTTATTTGAGATTCTTCAGAAATCGATTGTCACAAAACACTTGTATTTTTTCAGAAATCGATTTTCATTTTCCTCAGAAATATTCTCTCACAAAGCTCACAATTTTCAAAGTATCATCTTTTCCAAGATTCTTTCTAAGTATTTCAAATCTTTAAGGCAAACATCATGTTTTCAAACCTGCATTTATAGAAATTCATAGCACATGCCTGATTCTTTGTGCATTTAGGAAATAAAACACGATTTGGATAAGTTGAGCAAATCAAAGCATTGGATTGATACTTGGTTCAATTACCCCTGGTAAAGGTGTCAGGAACAGTTGAACCTTGTACCGACTGACGAGTCTCATTCTATGAAATTTTCTCGCATTTTAAAACGGAGGTGAGTTATTTTCAAAAACTTTTTTAAAGGTCAGTTTGACTTGCAAAAGTAAAAATTTTACGACGATAACACACACGCTATCGCACGTCTTAGCATCTGCTGCACCACGTCCACCACGCCATGCGCTACTGCACACCTCAACATTTGCCGCTTTCGTGCAATGTGCGCTTCAACACCGTGCAACCTTCCCCGTGTGCAGGCCATCACACCTCCACACGATAGTGCTTCTCACTTGCAGTGTCGTGCAGCCCTATGCACCAGCCTTTTGCCAGAGCAGTGACACACTGCTTGTGCGCAGGGTCTTCCAACCTCCCTTGATAGCACAATCGACGCATTTCCATGTCCCTGTCGTGCGGTAAAGCTTTGTATATAGGTGTAGCTGTGTATGACAACACACGCTACTAGGCAAATTATCTTACCTTGTGCTTGATTGTATAAAGCTTGTTTGTATTTGCTTTGAGCGTGTAACGCTAGCCCCAGACTAGACGAAACCTTGTAATAGTGTAGTGAATCTAGTGAAAGACTCATCACAAGTGTGGTGCCACAAACCCGAGCTAGAAAACATGAGAAGCTTAGGCAAATAGCTTAAGAACACCAATCCTCCCCCCCATTTGATTTTTGAGGACCTAACTTAAGGTCAATTGCTTTCAAATATGAATCCCACAACTTCCTTAGATGTGGTAGCCCTTTCTCAGGCTTCTTCTCCGGAATCTAACCCTAATTCATTGTCACCCTATGGTAGGCTACTATCCTCTCATCAAAAGTTGATAAGGCAAAAGTTTGAATGATGCATTCACCGACACTGAGGCCGTGCGATTTGTCGAGTTATCATAAATCACCAAAACATCGGGCATAGCTTGGATTGGCCTTTTATCTAATAATTGTGGCCCTTTCATAAGTCGGGCTTTGGTGCACTTTTGAATATAAACCATGTGTGCATTCGGTTGATTAGGGTATAAATCACATTTCAATCTTATTTCTATTATAGAGAACAAAGCGGAAGGGGGACCTTTTGTCATAGGGATCATTTTGGCTGCACCGATGATTCAGGCATCGACATGAACAAGTATTATAGTAATATATTTTAATAAAGTCTTAATACTTTTTAATAAAAAACAAATTTTATTAATTAAAACAATTAAAAATTCCATGTCCTCATGTCTTACTTTTCAAAAAACTTTCTGACTTACCAGTCCAACCCCTGCCACGTATACTCGTGTCCACGTAACTTTGTGATATGACACGAGGCCCAAGGAAACCAGACCCGTTTGCATTCAGCCAGGCCCAGTTGCTCCTGTTTCTTGACCGACCCCATGATTTAGATGGACTTGTCTCCCATCCAAAGAGCGCATCAGGTGATATAAGATATTACCGTGAGCGGATGCTTTCCCACCAGAACCGCGCCTAGATCCGCAAATGAAAAAACCGTAGAGATGTGCGGTCCAAACCAAATCAACGGGGTTATCGCCAGATCTGATCTCCTTGGAAAATGGCAAAGAATTTTGTGTGGGACCCAGCAACCTTTCCCATCTAACCATCCTCCCAACCCAGTCTTCGCATGTCTTATCTTCTCAACAAACATGGATCACATCAAGGAGGCGAGGAGGCTGTGGAAGAAAGAAGACGGCAGCAGCACCAAGAGGAAGTGGTTCCCCACGGTCAAGTCATCTGAGGAGGCTCGCCGGAGAAAGGAGCTGAACTTTGGGCCGGGTGGGGGTGTTGGTATTGGGTGTGGCATCGGCATTGGGGCTGGTTTGGTGGGTGGGATTGGGTATGGGGGTTGGTTGTGGAATCACCTGAGGCTGGTCGTGGGTGTGGGTGTGGGATGTGGGATTGGGATAGGGTATGGGTATGGTCAAGGTTTTGGGGTGGCATGGGACAGACCTCCCTCTAAGAGGGATCCCCCACCTAAGTTTTTGGTGATTGAGATTTGAGTTGCAATTTTGTAAACAGTAGATCTCTTGCTCCTTCGGTTGTTTGGCTTGATTTTTCTTTCGCAAACAGTAGATCTCTTGCTCCTTTGGTTGTTTCATTTTGCTGTAAGACAATGTGAGTCACCACTTTGTGGCCATTTGATCATTTTTGGGATTTTGATTACGTTTGAAAATTTATGAGGATCGTGGTTCTCCACGAGTGTTTGCAAGGAATCCAAGGGGAAATTGCTGGTGTTGAAAATAGTTTTGTGTTTTTCAAGCTCGATCCGATAAGAATGCTATCAACTTTGAGAAATGTTTCTTTTGAGTTCCCAAGTGAAAAGAAATTGGGAAAATTTAGGAAATTCACGCGAGCGCGCACACAAAGAAAAGAGAAAATCTTGCCGAGGGCTTTCACTGTGTCCCTGGGGATGTCAATCGGTCGGATTTTATCCGACGTCGGACCTTATTTGATTCCTTTTAATTGCATTTGGTAAGCCAAAATCATATCCGATTATAATTGGATGCGACATGCTTTTGAAAATTTGCTACCGAATCCCACAAATATTCGAATTTGATGGATATCCAAATCGGTTTACATGTAAAAAGGCAGATCTGTATGAGCTTTTCACCGTCCAAATCCGAATTCAAATTTGGATCCGCTTAGCTAACATCGACATTGTATAGGCTACATCCTATCTAAATCCAAACCGTTTTACATCCCTAGCCTGCTTATTAGAAACCAGGTCAGATGCAAAGGGTACAATTAGTATATGCAGCTGGCTATGATTTGTAAAATTTCATACCAGACTTGGGTCCGACCCAAGTTCCCATTAAGACCTGTAATTTTTCAATATAAAATGAATAAAAAATATTATTTTATCAGATATGGACTGTGCTTGGTTCATATAATCCTTATAGGATTCGTATGGATTTTCTTATGATGGACCCGATTAGACCCTGTGCCTGGACCCAATACCTGCACCTCAAAGTCAGATCGGGGTTCGGACCCAGATCCGACCCATTGACCCCTCCCCCCCCCCCCCCCCCCGTAATTGATCAACCATGCTGCAAATTGATTGGTTCTAGACCCACCTGGATCTGATCTGAATCCATGATATTTAATGTAGTGGATCGTCCTAGTGAAGGTGAATGTCTTGGGTAGTTGGTTCAAGGCCAATTGAACAGGAACAAGTAGCTAGTTCAAACGAGTAATGTGAGACTCTGAACATAGATCATCGTGCATGAATGATGGAGAAATTTTCCTCTGCGGTTAGGGTTCGTACATGGAGGCGGTTGGCTAAGTTTGGACCATAATATCACAATATTTTCAAATCATCACTTATGTTTGTTACATAGTTCATATAAAATCTGAGGCTGCCAAAGGATTGATCCTAGACTCAACGCTCAACGTGACTGTGACCTGACAAACGAGCCTTAACCAACCAACTCGGTCCAATTAATACGGTTTCTGGGTTACCTCAGTAAGGTCCAAAACTCCAAAGCCTCAACTCATGGGGAAACATGGTCTTGTTATTCCTAGCCTCTGTATCTGGATCTTTGATCCAAGACCCTTTTGGAGGAGTAAGTGTGCGGGGCAAGCAAAAGAACAAAAGTGAACAAGGGAATCAGGGTGTCTCTACTCAAGCATGGTCATGCCCCCACAAGATGTGGTCCTGGACCCGAACCTATATCTGGCACACTTCTTCAGCATTGAATGGGCCCAACCATCTCAGGTGACTGTAGCCTTAACAATATCAACAGGTGCTAATGTTCCATGGAGAAAATAATACATGATGTTGCCAAGAGAAAATAAAAGAGCTAACAAAGCACCGAATGAGTTGTTGAGAATTTAAGGGTAATGTTAAAGTGAAAACTGAAACTGTTACTGTTTCTGGACAAGGCGATTAATGATCTCGTAAAGGAGATTAGAAAAGCACCAAAGTACCAAGCCAGTCTATCCTGAATGTTGAGACCAATGTTGTCAGTATCGGAATCGGCCTATACTGATTCTCAAGTGAATTGTTCTGAATCCGCTAAAAAAATAATTAAAAAATATTGTGTCATTCTACATGTGTTAAAACCATTAAAATAATATTAAAAAATTAATTTTAAGCTATTTTTATATTTATTAAAAAACAGCCTATTCAGGTTAGTATCGTATCGATTTTCTGGCGATACGGATTCAAGCCGATACTAACAACACTGGTTGAGATGAGCATCAAACAAAGTTCAGTAAGGAATTGGTTCCTAAAGGGAAAATATATATGCTGTGGATGTAGGGCTGCTGCTTATAATTTATCGTAAAGATTCAACTGCACTTTGCTTCTTAGGATGGTCCACTTGATGCTGTATGGTTTAGAAAGCAAGGCTAATAATAAGCTAATGGTTCTTTTTGAGAAGAAAAAGGATCATACTTTTCACTTGAATATCAAACTTTAGTCTTAATTTATGAATCCATAAAAATCATCTCAAATTTCACACACCCAAATCCTTCTACCTGGATTAAGCAAATATCTCCAAAAGGAAACCGCGATCAAGCAAATGGATCTGATGCAACCACATAGACGAATTCTGTTGGGATAACTCAGCCAGCAAAAAACTCCCCTGTTGGTTTCGATTAACAAAGGACAGGCTTTTACAAGTGCCCAACATGACTCATCCAATTTGAATGTCTATCTCTTGCATACCGTCCATAGGCCACCTACAAGGAATAATTCCAAAGAGTCTCCATACTCTAACAGTAGGGGCAATTCATGGGGACCCATCTAACTTTTGAAAAATTTCCACACAAGTGACCACACCTCCCACGAGGGGATTTGGCATAGTGGGGTGAGGCCTAGGACGTTAGACAGGCGGTTGAGGTTCAATTCCTGTGAGCATCACTTCGAAGCCCTAGCTAGCTAATTAGACCCTGGAGATAAGGGTCCTAGCTTAGGAGTTTTAACACCCTTTGCTGATAACCCGAGATATGGCAGGCTAAGTCAGCGTGACCAAGTCTTCGATCCTAAACGTCGGTTTCTTTGAGTGATAAATCCAAAAAAAAGGAAAAAAAAAAAGTGAGCCACACCTATAGGGCTCCTCCATTATAATTGAAAGGAACTACAATTCAGAGAGTACATCCCAATCAGGAGGCTTTATAATCCACAAGAAGGCCTCTTCATATTGTAATGAACACTATCCAACAAAAAATAAATAAATAAAAGAGGAAGGATTGTGCACATAAATGAAACTAGTAAAAAGGATGTCCTCTAGCCAAAAGGATGGTGAAAGGTGTCGAGCCTTGTTCTGAACAGCTCTCAACCAATGTATCCAAAAGAAATTATTGGAGGAAATAGAGAGAGGCTTAGGATGATTTAGTCTCAGCATGTGAAAGACTGGCAGCAGAACTGGCAGGTCTAGGAACAAAAGTTCGGACGAGACTTGTTGAGCACCAGTGAGCAAACAATGACCGAAAGCAGATCTGAGTGCAAAGGAATTTCGAGTATTGGATCTCACTAATTGACTGACGCCACCTCAACATTAATCTCAAACAGATTAGGAGGTGGCCAAGGGGGTGGTGCTAAAGCGTACTTAATCCAGTTCTTAACAAAGGCATGGATTGTTGTTCCCATGAAAGCTCATGTTAGCCGAGAAAGCACTTCACACCCCCTTTGCAATTGATTGGATGGTGTAGCATGCTTGATCATGATAAATATTGTTGTGAACAAACCAGATCTTCCAATATGAAAAATTTGGTGCCAACTGTTGGGTTTTTCCTCATTTCAATTCACCGCACTCCGAGCCCTATTCACTGCAGTCTCTTTCAAGCACGTCGCCTGATCTTGTTGAAGACGTTTTCGTATTCGCTGGACAATGATTTGTAGAAGTCCTCTCAGTTGAATGACGATTCAGCTGTTCAGAGTTTGTGGATCAGCAATTTGTGGTTTGGGCTTGGAGCTGCGTAAGTCGAATTCGTATTCGCTGCATAGTGATTTGTGTTGCCAACAGAACAACGATTTGGAGTATCGCTGAATAGCGATTTGTGGTTATCGCGAGATAATAATTTGTGCTGTCAGCAGGACAACGATTTGAAGTATCGCTGGATAGTGATTTGTGGCTTCAGTTGGAAGTTAGTTCGTGATATCGTTGCATAGCGATTTGTGGTTATCGCGGAATAGCGATTTGTGTTGTCAGCAGGACAACGATTTGGAGTATCGCTGGATATTGATTTGTGGCTTCAACTGAAAGTCGGTTCGTGACATGACTACATGACGATTTATGGTCATCGCTGGATAGCGATTTGTGGCATCGCAATATAGTGACTTGTAAGTATCGCTGAAATAGTGATTTGTGATATTGGTGCTTCAGGCGCTTCGTAAGTTGTGCAAGACGTTTAGTTTTTTCGCATTTAATATTAGTCTTATCCCCTATAAATATAGGATGGATGGGAAAGGAGACAAGACTTTCCAGTGAAAGCTTTGCAGAGCGTGAAAAGGCAGAAAGTGGGAGAAACACTTTTATGGCACCGAAAGAGTGCAGAGAGAGCAAGGGTAAGAAATGCTGCTACACTTCTTTCAGGACAACTTCTTCAAGCTGGTTCTTCAGATCATTTGTTCATTGTTCTTCAGTGAGGTACATCCTCTTGTTCATTTGTTACACCTCGTATGTTTGTAAGGCTTATGGCTTATGGCCACTTTGTAATCCTTCTTTGCAAAAAGATAATAGAAGGTGCTGACCTATTGGTTACCGTGGGCGTACCTCAGTTTAAAGGGAACCACGTAAATCGTTGTGTGTTGTTTTGTTTCTGCTGTTGGTTTGGTTTTTTATTTCTTCCACTGTCATCGTCGCATTGTTTCTATTGATTCACACTTGTGGGGAAGACTAGATCAGTCTATTTGTTTCTGCTTTATCCTCAACACCAACTACGTCGAAGCCAAGAGAAAAAAAAATTAACAGAAAACCAGTACTGAAGTTCATGAAGAAATGGACCTGAGCGATATCATCTCCTCCCAAACTTGGAAATGATGATCTTCCAAACTGCCACAATTGTAGGACAGTTAATGAATAGGTGCTACACTGATTCCTCTTGATTTTTACACAAATAGCAATACTTTGGTAAATGAAATCTCAGACCCTTCAAGTAGTCTTGAATGAGAAGGCTATTGAAGCAAGCAAACGAGCTCAATCAGCATACGGATAATAGTTCTTACACCAAACAAGACGTGGCCATGAAAGATTAGGATGATGCAAACGGACTTCATCCCTACGCCGTTGTTTCCTTTCCGGACGTGCATCCTTACTATAAGAAAGGACCAATTGGTCGAAAGAAGCATATGCAAGAATCAATGAGCGAAACTGGTCAGAATGATTATAGACAGAGAGCATCCTTCACCGAAAAGTGAAAATGTGTAGAAATTTGACCATAGGAAAAAAATATTAACATGTGGCAACAAAATATTTGATGATCATGAGTCAGCCTTACAAAAGAAAAATGCATCATCAGCAAAGAAAATAGAGGTGACCGGGTCTTTGCACTGAAGGTTGGGAGCTGAAATATGTCTCTGATATTGCATAGCTAATCCTCCTTGAAAGTCCTTCCATAACAATAAGAAATAAGGAGAGATAGGGTCACCTTGGCAAAGGCCACATGAGCTACTAAAGGCCACAGGAGATCCATTGATTATTATAGAGAAGGTGGGTGATGCAACACAGAGCATAATTCTGTAAATCCATTATTCATGAAAACAGAAAAGTGAAAACGCATTTCTTAGAAAGTCCTAGTTGATCCGATCTTAAGCCTTTGACAAGTCGAGCTTGAGGCAAAGAGCAAGGGCACGGTGGGTGACAATTGAGTGAATAATATCATGAGCAAAGATAAAGGTATCTTGAATATTACGACCCTTCAAAAATGCACCTTGATTGGATGAGATAATGCAAGATATAATACCCCACGTATAATTAACAATAACTTTAGTAATAATCCTGTAAAGAAAATTATAGAGAAAAATGGGACGGTAATCTTGAAAAGTGGGAGGAGCCTAAACTTTAGGAATAAGCATCAAACTTGTGTAATTCAGTCTATGAATCAATTTTCCTTTTACAAAAAGGTTTTGAATTACGTGTGTAATGTCAGGCCCAACAAAAACCCAGAAATATTGGTAAAAGCTAGCAGGAAAACCATCATGTCCCAGGGCCTTATCTGGGTTAGCCTGAAACACTGCCAACTGAACCTCCTCATCCGAGATGGGTTGGAGCAGGAAGGCATTCTCAGAGTCGGTAGCAGTAGGGACAGGCTGCAGGTATTGAAACATATCTCCTGTATTTGGAGTCTTAGATAAAAGCCTCTGAAAAAGATATTACTAACCACACCTCCCTCTTGAGTTTATGAACAGAGAAAGATGTATCATCATGTATATAGGATACAATTACGAGCATACCAAACCTTTTTTTTTTTTTTTGAAAGGCAAGCTGGGGTTAGGCAGACCCCTACCAGTTCTACAACTATACCAATTGGGTTTTCAAAGTTCAACGTCCCAACACAAGGTGACGTGCATTAGCTGCTCCTACCAGACAAGTGGAGCCCCCGTTGGTGCGAGCATACCAAATCTTCCACAACACTACGTGGAATGCCTGCTTTCAACAGGCCACTGGTTGGATTGATGCCTCTCCATTTTTCGGTCGGTAGCTAGTGACAAGATCTCTCGGCCAATTTTTCTTTATTTTTTTTAGGCTATCCGGCCACTTTGTAGCCAGCCACTAGTCAAGAAATGACTAGGTTAATGCCAACCTGGTTAGTGGCACCAACCCAGCAATTTTTTGACTGGTGGCTGACCGTAAAATGTTGTGGGTATTTTTTATTTTTAATGTTTTTTTTAAATTTTTATTTTTAAGCTATCCTATCAACCACCAATTCGGAAATAGCCAAACTAGTTCTTCATTTGCCGGATGGCACCAGCCCAGCTATTTTTTTTTATCAATGGGTGGCTGAAAATGATTTTTTTTTTAAGGTTTTTAATGTTTAGTTTTTTGGTTTTCTGGACAACCCCTGACTGAAAAATGATCGGGATGGTGGTACCTTAAACAGGTGGCATCAGCCCAACCAGTTTGGACCAGTGGTTGGCCCAAAAAATGGCCTTGACCATTTTTTCTTTTTCTTTTTTACAATGTTTTACATTTTCATTGTTATTAGGTTGTCTAGCTATTTTCCAGCCAGCCAACCACTGGCTGGTAAATGGTTGGACTGATGCCTCGTTAGCAAAGTGGCATCAACCCAGCCCTTTTTCAGCTAATGACTGGCTGAAAAAGTGGTCCGATTATTTTTTTTAATGTTTTTATTTTTATTTTTTCAGAAAATGACCCAACCATTGTTTTCTTTTTTTTTTCCTGTTTTCTACATTTCTTAATGTTTTTAAATGTTCTTTTGATTGGTTGAAAAATGGTTACAGATTATTTTTTATTTTTAATCTCTTTTTGAGTTTTGAAAACCCAAAACCTATTTTTTTTAGGATTCGAGTCATCCAAACATCAATAAAACCTGTTTTTTTATTTATTATTCGAATAAACCATATCTAGGGTCGAAGACCTGGTCGGGCTGGCCGGCCATAACTAGTTTTGCTCTGAACGAGGCCTAATTTGTTTATTCTTTTCCGCGCAACCCATACGATTGTGATTTATTCCGGTTATTTTGTAGTCATTATCATTATCATTGTTTGCTTTGCTAGCATCACTGTTCGTTTTTTTGTAACTTATGTGCACTTATGCTGAAACCAAGTATCTCTCAAACAGAAAAAAGAAGGCCCAAAGGTAGGGGTGTCAACGGGTTGGGTTGGGTTTGGTTCGGTATCAGGTGGAACCAAGCCTAGCCTCGATTTTTGGAATCGGTATCGGGTCCAGAGCTGGGTCTAATAGGATTCACCATAAGAGAAACCATATAGGGTAAAATAATATTTTTTATCATTTTTAACATTGAAAAATTATGGGCCTGAGTCTGGTATAAAATTTCACAAACTATACCCGGCCTCATGTATTAATTGAACCTTCAGCTCCGAACTTGGGTCTTAATCGGGTCTTCTTATTTATAGCCATACCCGGACCCTATAGGGTTTGGTATGGGTGGATAAACCCAACTGGTTGACACCCTTAACCAAAGGGTGACGTGATGTTGGTTTTAGTTTTAGTGTATTTAACCCATTCTCTTTTAATAACCAGATGTGTAGGGCCTTTGTGGGCTAATATTTAAGTTTCAAATATTTGAAGAAAGCACTTTGCTTTGTCAAAAATTGCTCTTAATTTGATAGTTATGATACTTTTACTCTCTAACTTATTTACCCTTAACTATAGCTGGGGCTGGTAAATGAACCAAGCAACTCGTGACAGCTTGGTTTGGCTTGCCATGAACTCATTTGTGATCGGTTTGTATAGCTGGCAAGCCGGAACAACTTCTTTAGCTTAAATGAGTCAAGTCCAAACAGAGGGTGTTTGGCTTGGCTCGGGTCAGCTTGAAAGAGCTCGTTAATGCGCTCGTTCGGTCCCATTAGTACCCTTCAAAAATTGTAGTTTTTTTGTATTTTTTCTCACATCTAACGCCATAGGTGTGATCTATAGGTTTTGTTTAGTGATAACTGGCTTTTGGATCACTAGAATCTGACCTGAGTATAGTTTTTTCGGTGATCCACAATCAATGGCTATGAAAGCAGCATTTTTTTCTCGTTCATAAAAATATATGTTTTTGTCAAAAAAACATGATCCAAGATTCCATTTCCACTAAAATGAGCATGTTAAATACATCTATGGGTTCGGATTTATCATAAAATACTTCAAACTATGGGGCCTAATGTGGCATAATGAGAAAAGAGGGCCTAATATGTTCAGTTCTCATATATATTATATATTTTAAGTGTAATATATAAAGAGAATAATGCATAAAATATATATAAGAAGGATGAATACAAAATATATATATAAAGTATGAACTACTAAGTGTAATAATATATATAAAGTGTAATATGTAAAAATATATATTCCATGTATAAATAACTTGAAATGTTTTTTCATGAGCCAACTCATGTTTGACTCTTGTCATTCATGGATGAATCGAGCTTGACCACAGCTCAGCTAAAGATAAAAACGGGTGGAGCCACGAGCTAAATCTACTGGCAAACGAGCTGAGCCTGAAAATGCTTTGTTTGGTTAGTCCGGCTCGTACACTTGATCGCATCAAAACTGTGAAGTTAAACGTGCTTGAGCGAGAGTATTACAGACATCGTCTTAGCACGCTTTTTATCTATAAAAAAAAACTATAACCTCCCTCTCTCTCTCTCTCTTTGAACACGATAAAACCAACAAAAACTAAAGCTATCATTCTTAATAGTTAAACGAGAGGTAGTAACTCAGCGGTCATTGAGTAATTTCTTAAAAAAATTTACCGCTTATCTCGATATTTGATATATGAATTGCCCCAGCAAAATGTCAAAGGATGGAAGAGGAAAACTCCAGGAACACAATATTCGCATATACTCCCTTGGTTTTACCAAATTATCCATATCTCTTTATCCCCACCCACCCACAGTTGAGACATTCCTCGAAGCCAAAGCTTGAAAGGGATCTTCTGGACGCGTGTCAACAAGTGAGGCGGACATTCCTGCCAGGGAGCCTGTGGCGGAAGCAACGGACCGTCGACTAAATACGTGGCATCCTACTAGTGGCGCTTATTCTGACGGTGACCGCAGGGAGAGCTGTTGTTTTCCCTTCTCCCGAACGAAAGCACAGGGCAGCATGAAGAGAGGGGTGTCGGCGTAGTGGGCCCCGCGGTTTAAAGGGGCCGTCAGGACGTTAGGCAACGACGAATACGGCTCTCGGCTCAGCTTAGAGCCGAATCGATACTTCTTTACGGATCGCCGATGGGCATGCGGGCATGGGTCTGGACTTGATATCGAAGAAACGATTGAAGGAAATAGTGAGAGAAAAAGCAGTCTTCTTTTTGAGTCACGGTATATCTTATCATTGTAATATTGAAAAAGGGAAGCAAAACGTTATTGTCCGCTGGAGACACAATGACTTTGGCTTCCAATTTCTCACCCCAACAGTCAGTGGTTCCTCATTATTATCTTAAGTTTGCTTTTCGAGGTCAGCTGCGTACCTACATGTGCGTTCCTGCCAATTTTATTTTATTTTATTTTTCATGACTAGGAGATAAGTGAAATAATGAAGGCCACTAAGTTAATGATGGGCCTGCTTTAGATAAAGCGTCTGTCTTTTTTTGAAGTTCTGCAGTACAAGGAAGCCAACATCGTGTAATTAGGATAACAAAACCTTCCCTTTTGTTTATTAAATGTGGAAATGTGGGCGCTTTATCTTTTTGTGCGCACATGACCTTTGTGTTTGGCCTTCACGCACTTTAGCTCTCTCTCTCTCTCTCTCTCTCTCTCTCTCTCTCTCTCTCGCTCTCGCTCTCTCTCTCTCTCTCTCTCTCTCTCTCTCTCTCTCTATATATATATATATATATATATATATATATATATATATATATATATATATATATACTCAAACCAATGAATGATTCAGAACATGAAACTCTGAAAAGAAAAGTCGGATAACAAATAGGCATGAACTGTTTCATGCAGAGTTCAAGTCTAAAAAAAGGGACGACAGGTTCCGATTGGAAGAATGGTGGACATTGAAATTTGGCACAAGTCCGTGATACATTAGCATGCATTGATTGATTTTATATATATATATGTATATATATAGATTTAATATAATTGTGCTCTAGTTATATTATTATTAGCAATGTTCGACTAGTTAAAATGATCAAAATATTTTTAACTGTAATAATATTTTTAAAGTAAAAATCATATTTTTTGATGGAATGAGCATTTGTTTTAAAGGAAAAAAGAGTTAAGCACATTTTTCAACAAATTAATAATAATGTACACCTTAGTTATTCAAATTTAGAAAGTAAAATGTATTCTTTACTCTAAAAAAAGCAACTACATATTTTAGAAAAAAAATTACTTTTTAATGTGTTCTGGTCATTTTTAATAGCTGAACATTAGTACTGTTTTTTTTTAAAAGGCAAGCTGGGGTTAGGCAGACCCCTACCAGTTATTCGACAATACCCTTGTTATGACCACATTTTTAATGCATGGAACAGGGAATGGTATAGTGGCATACAAAAGTACCAGTAACATTCAGGGCACCACTGGCATGCATGAAGCACCGATGGGTTTGCGCTCAAAGTTTTTGCAGTTCGACATTACACCCTTCTGTATATAGGAAAATGAAAATCTACAAAATGAGCACAGTGTTAAATGAAACATGCTATTAGATTTGTGGGGGTTTTTCAAAATTTTGACCGTACATATATGTGATTTATATGCTTGTTTTTATATGAGTCACTTTTTGGAGCATTTTATTTTAATGCATGGATAGGGTTTTATAAGGTTTCAAAAATCAACCGCCTACAATTTTCATAAATTTTTGAGACTCCACCTAACATTTTTTTTCATCCAAAATGCATGATCCAATTATTAATTTCTAGAAAATCAATTATGCTGAACACATTTATGGGGTCAGAATTTTGAAAAATGTTGAAAATCTAATAGTATATTTCATTTCCATATATATATATATATATATATATAAAATTTAAGAGTGGTAGCTGCTTAATCCCATCCGTGCTTAATGAAAGGCTCAGCGCTTTTTTTCATGAAAAACTTTTAGTGACGCTTTAAAACATCACTAAAAACAATAGGATTAATGCTAGGTGCACCCCCACTGAGGTATTTAACAACATTTTGAAGCATCGCTAAAGGTCCCAGTAAAACTAAAAGGTGTTTTATGCCAAAAGAAGTGCTGCTAAAAGGTGTTTTATGAAAAAAAAACATTGTTAAAAAATGTTATGCAAAAAAAAAACATTGAATGCCCATCACGCACGCACGATAGATGCTCATTACGCGTGCATTTTCATTAAGCAAGGTGAGAGTAAGCCGCTACCACTTTTTTATATATATCTAGAGAGAGAAGGTGGTAGTTGTTAACCACTTCTCTAGCTAACCGCCCAGTTAATCGGGCTTTCAAAGGGTTTCTCTCATGTTTTACTTAAACCTAACCATACGGATGTGTTCAAAATAGTCTATTTACTAGGAAATGACACTTGCATTGTGTTTTTTCTATAAAAAATATGATTTTTTAAACCTTGAATACTTAAAAAAAATCTTACACAGGTGATTAAACCTTATAAAAAACTACCTGAATCGAATGATCAAAGAGTCAATTCCTATAAAATCAAGCATGTAGAACGCATCTGTATGGTCAAATTTAAGTAAAACAAAGAAAAACCTTTCAGAAGCCTAGTTAGCTGAGCAGTTAACTAGAAAAGTAGTTAGCAACACCCACCTTCTCTTTCTGTAATAATGCAATTTTTAGATGTTAGATAAATTCATTATTTATGAATCTTGAACCAGATTTTGACATGATCCATAGTTCATAAGCTCGATCTAAATAAATTTCGAATCTGAACTTTTTACGAAATCTGGATATTGATCCGAACCCATATCTAAAAATAAAATGGATCTTTTTAACGGATCTAGAAATTAACCAAATAGATATTTTTAACATATTCGGATATTAATCTGAATCCATATTTCAAGGATATATGCAGGAGAAATATTTAAATTGTTTAGAGACAAAATAGTAATTTCACAACTTAGGGGTATATTTTGAGAAATAATTAAATTGTCTATGGATAAAATGGTAAATTTATAACCTAAGATATTTTCAAGAAAATAGTTAAATTATCCAAGGGCAAAATGATATATTATCACCCAGGAGTATATTCAGGTAAATATTTAAAATATTAAAGAATAAAAAGGTAATTTTCATACCCAAGTGACAGTTAGGTTACTTGGAATCAGATCAAGGTTATTTCAATATATTTTATAGTAGGTCTTTTGAATTTTTAAAAATTTAAGGGTTTTTCAAAAATCTAGACCATGGTTTTTTGAAAAAACATTTCTCAAAAATAGTGGGAGACATGGTTTTCGAAAAACCATGCCTCTCCTTTTCTCTGGTGTCGACACACAGAAAGAAAGTGGGAGGGGGGGGGGGTGAGCCTCTCCCCCTTTCTCTCTCTAACCCATTTCCCCTCTTTCTCTCCTCACACACCCCTCTCTCCCTTCTCTCCTCTTCCCTCTTTTTCTTTCTAAACCTAGCTTCCTCTATCTAGTTTTTGGATACCATACGCCAAAATTTTCCTAATTCATTATGTTAGAAATCTTCGTGTCTCCTGTTGCTACCTATCGACAATCTTTGATTTCTCTAAAGGAATATTGATAATTCAAAATTGGCTTTTGAAGCTTGACCAACATAAGTTCTACCCAATTTAGAAGCAAGTCGTGGAAGTGCTGTCAAAATATTTGGTCACTGTTAGAGATTTTCTGATAGCACTGGCCATTTTTTTAACTACCAAAACAATGAGTTGTCTTTGTAGGACTCATCTGGTCTCCTATATGGATCTATAGGACTTCCTAAGCTCTCTTTTAAAACCTTATTATTTCTTTTATGAGTTAAATCCAATCATTATATTAAAATTTTAATCCATTTACACACTTATATAGAGGAAGTTCTATAAAAAAATTTGATTTTTTTATATTAAAATTAGGCAGATATTGTCCAAAATTTCATAAAAGTTTCAAATACCATGATCTGATATATAGTAAATAATGCCAAAATTATATATTATTGAATGAGTAATTTTTTCTGATTTGAATTTTAAATACTCAATTCAATTAAAAGAGAATTATTATTATTTTTAAGAAATTTAAATTATATATTATTTGTTAAAAATTTAATTTTAGCATTTAATTTGATATATTATGGAGGATGTGAAATGAAATCATAGGCCCTGAGGTGACATTATTTTTCTAAATTAATCAAAATTATTCAACACTTTTATTTGCAGAGATTATGGATTTAAAACCCTAAATTTAATTAAATTATTTTATAAGACTTGTATGTGATACATATGCTAAGAATTGCATACAAGATTGTAGTTGAGCTATAGATGTTAACCAAGGATTTTGAAATTATCTGGAGATCTATTTATATTGGGTACATGCCTCATGTTGATTATTCATGCTATCTGTGTTTAATTGCAATTGTGGCAAATTATGTAACAACATGTTGATGCATTTTAATTACATAAATATTTTATGGGTATTGAACCAAAAGTGCAATTATTGTGAATTTTGAGCCTGTTGCATTTATTTTTAATGGCATGCAGTGAAAGATGATCTCAAAAAGATAAAGAAAGTTGTACTAATATTAGTAGAGCTAATTGACACTAAGAACTTGTCAACCAATGAGTCAATCAAGTAGTACCGACACTTTATACTCATCCATGTGGAATCCCTCTGAAGGGCTATGAGGGTGAAAACCTAAGAACAAAAAATCTATCCATGTAAAAGGTTGTGAGGGTGAAAACCCAAGATCAAGAAATATAAATAACAATTGATCTTGTCCTTGATCCATGGCTGATGTAAAGAGGGACGGATTCGAATGACAAAGCCGCAATCCAACAATTAACATGTGCTTAATAGTTGACTACAATTATAGCGAGTCACGAGAAGCCTTGATGAAGGTTCCTTTACTCTAGTGTCGAGCTCTTTATTGCGAGTGGTAAAATATAAAATAAAATTTGTTAATGAATATCCCCTGAAAGTACGAATGCTCACAATGGATCAAGCTACTAGTGCGTCAGAATGAGGTTAAATCGGGATAGTCACTTAATTTTGTGAAATGTTTATTAGCATGACATTTAATGTGAAAGCAATTTAATTTGAAAGATAATAATATGGTTCATACATATAGGATAGGCATGTCGATACATAATTATCTATTTTATTAATTATGTAAATTATTTTTTATAATTATAAAAAAAAATATGAAATGCAAGCAGTTCTTTATGATTATTTAGATTAAATTATTTTATTTACATATGTAATTCATAAGGGATTGTGAGATGCAAGTAATTCTTTATGATTGTTCAATTAAATACAAATAGTTTGATTCAATTCAGTTAAAGAGATTGTCATGTGAATATATATGATTAGATTATGATTGTGAAAAACTGCAGATTTGTCTTATGGATGTATTTTAAAATATCACATATGAGAGTTATAACATATTTTTGTATATATAATTTTGCACACACTAGAGACCCTGGAGAGGTCTACTAGTGCATAAAATGACATTAAGGTCTTTCATTTATTTTTATTAAAAAATTTCAAGTTCTCATAGATGAATGGGTAGATGCCATAGTACACAATTACTCAATTGTGCTTTAACGTAGACTAGGTTAATTTGAAATGTATCTGAGTTTTAGTGTTTTTTGACTGTAGTATACAATAGAATGAAATATTTTTAAAATAATTGTTATGGTTTTTCTTTTTTCTGTAACGGGCTCGAAGATCAGAGAAGAATTATGGTTTAAAAACAACTTCTACTGCATTTCAAAAAGCAAAAATTTTAAGTCTTTGAATTTTTGAGGTGTTACTCTCTCTCTCTCTCTCTCTATATATATATATATATATATATATATATATAGAGAGAGAGAGAGAGAGCATAAAAACAAAAAAAGTGAGAGAAAGTAGTTAGGGAGGCTTGGTGGGTCCAACCTTCAAATGCATTTTAACACGTACAAGTAATCAGATGGAATCTGGATCATGTAGACATTTCCAGTGTTCAATCTCTAAATAGACATTCTTATATTCTGTTTCTTGATAATCGGTTACAACTGAAGTGGTTTAGACCCGGACCATATCCAAATCATGACCAATTCATGCCCTTATAGCAGTTTTATTTCCAAGACTGCTTTCCATCCTACCTAACTTTCCATGTAAATTAATATTCACAGGACCGGTGCTCGTGTCCAATTTATCAGGTTAGACTTGACCCGATGGCCTTGAGCATATCTATTTTACTTTTAATTCTTTGTTGTTGCTCCAGCATATCTTAGTCAACTTGAATCAATCCATGCAACAACTAGATCCATGCAAAATATGATGATTCACTTCTATCCCAATTTCTGTCGGACTTGGCCAGTGTTCAGGTTAAGGGTGTCAACGGGTCTGATTTATCCGAACCCGACTCAGACCAATCCCTATAGGGTCCGGATATAGTGACAAATAAGAAGACCCGTTTAAGACTTGGGTCTGGACCCAAAGGTCCGATTAATATATGGACCTAGGTATAGTTTGTGAAATTTTATACCAGACCTGGACCCGACCTGAGTTCCGATTAAGACCCACAAATTTTCTATGTAAAAATGATAAAAATATTACTTTGCTGAGTATGGTCCGGGTCTAGTTCATGTAGTTCTTATCAGATCTGGGTATGGTTTCTCTTATAGTAGACCCAATTAGACCCATGTCCGGACCCAATACCATACCCAAAAATCTGGTCCAAGTCAGGTTCCACCTGGGTCCAAACCAAACCTGATCCGTTGACACCCCTAGTGCAGGTGATCCACGCCAACGTCAACCTCCATGGTCTTGCATGGCACAACGGCAAACCAAATATAATCTGATTATACTTTCATCATGTTCAGATTCAATATGTAAATTTTCATCTGAATCTGAAACCGACGATCTGTTAGAGGGTTTATCTGTTTTGCTTGGATCCGGTTCATTATTTCTTTTCAGATCCAAATCTGAATCTGATTATGCTGGATTCTGTAATACCTAGATCCGAACCAAGTCCGGCCTGTTTATATCCTTAGTGAGAGTCTTCATGTAAAGCTAGGGATGTTAACGCACCGTTTAATTTTTTGGCTTAGATATCTGACCAGGTAAGAATTCATTTAGTCCGATTTGATAAAGCAAATGGCACTATTTTTGCACAAACCGGATTAGGATTCAGTATAGAATTTTACTAACTAAATCCAAATTAGATAAATTTACAAATCAAATTACATATCCCATTAGCTATTCAGATCCGGAATCAGTACAAGCTTTTGCCATCCAAATCCGGATCCGATTACGAGTCCAATTAACAAATATCTTATTACGTCGGCTTTAGTAATGCTTAGTTCCAACGCGAATCCGATCTGTTTATATCAGCGAAGCCAGCCTAAAGCTAAAGCCCAAGCCAAGCCGAGCTGTTTGAGAAGAAGGCGCGAGAATAAGACGTTGCCGTTACTTGACGTCAACTTCGACTTTCAGATACATAAGACGGCCGTTACTGTGCAGGCTTCATCGTAGCAGAGAGAGAGAAAGTTTCTCTGGGCTTGGATTGGATCGTGGTGGTCTGGTTTCTCTCTCTCATAGGTCCGATGGCGTCCGACGAGGAATTGGCGGGCGACGACCACCGGCGGACCGTGGTCCGGGAGGCCGTGGACCTGGCGGTATCCGGCGACCCGGAGTCGGAGGTGCGGGCGGCGATGGAAATCCGGCGACTCACCAAGACGTCGGCGAGGTACCGTCGCCTCTTCGCAGAGGCGGGCGCGATCGAGCCGCTCGTTAGGATGCTCGCCTCCCCGATGGACGGCTCCAAGGAGCCCGCGCTCGTCGCCCTCCTCAATCTCGCCGTCAAGGACGAGAGGTGCGAGTCCCTTCTCTTCCCTTTTCCCTCTTTTTTCGTTTTTTTTTTCTGTTGGGATAATTAGAGGGGTGGTTGCTTTTTAGGAGTAACACGAAGTTCGTTAATTATGTTAATAACAGAATTTATATATGCGTTTTTTCAGGTAGCTTGATTAGCGAACTGCAATTAAGTAGTTAATTTTCGCTTTTTTAAATATCGTATGTTATAGAAACCGTTAATTTTCCGTCTAGGGATTAAACATTTTCTGTTTTTATTTTCTTTTGGTGTTTCGGGTTTTCTGTTTCTCTTAGTATGATTATGCATGGTAGACTAGGAATTAGCGTGTTAACTTTTTTTGTTTGTTTTAATGTGGAGATGCCGTTAATTATCTGTTTAAATACGTTTGAGATGGGATTTACCTTTTTTTCTCTTTTGGTATTGCCCCTTTTCTTTTCTTTTTTCTTTTTTTTTGTTGTTTTTCTATTATTCCCCCGAGGTTGGTTTGAGGTTATTTATTTCCTTCCCCTCATCCCCCCCCCCCCCCCCCTCCTCTTCGGATTGGGGAAAATAATTTTTTAATTTGTAAGGAGAGAGACGCAAACTCTGTTTTGTTCAAATGGGTTTTATTAATTATCCGTTATCTTCAGCGAGTCATTAGATTGCGGGAAGTACTAATGCTTTAAATATGTTTTTCTCGGTTGAAATATGGTGCAGTAGAACACCCGCTAATAACGAGCTTAGATGCATGGCCACGATTATCTTTTCCCTTTATTTTTAAATTTTTTTGTTTCTTTTTTTTGCCTGTTATTTTGAGGAGTAACCCCTTGTCAGGATGACCGTATTACCGCGTTAAATATATCCATTTTTTTCAATATCGCGTTAGGGAAATGGGATTTCAGATTCCGGAACTGGGATTCTACACACTAACGATCATAGGCGAAGCTGGGGGGCCTGATTCCATATGAAATAGATTTTTATCCATTTTTTTAGCCCAGCCCAGCCCTGACTGCAGCAAATAGTTTGATTTGTCCATATGAAATAGATTTTTATTAATAATTGTAGTCATTTTTTATTTTATCTCAAAAAAAAAAATGGGGGCGCTGCCCCCGAACCCCCGACTATCAAACCAGTTTTTTTTTTCCTACACCCCTGTTTGCCCCCCCCCCCCCCCCCCCACTCACATGAATCCTAGCTACGCCACTGCTAACGATCTTGTGTTTGGATCCGTAGAAAGTATGACTAAGGGTTATCAAGTTTTGAACTGTGAAATCATCGATCCATGTTCTTGGATTCCAAGTACCTCGGACTTAAATCTTGGTTCCAATCGCGTATTTGGGGTATTCAATGTCTTGGGAAATCCAACTTCCGCTGAATTACAAGTGTTCTGTCTATCCAAACACCCTCCTACATTTCCTTTATCGTTTTGCACTTTTCACCTCATCTCTTTTTCTTTTTCCCCTGAATCGGTCCGTCATTTGTGATCCAACTTATGTGGGATTGGGTAACGGATCTCATGCTGAAATGTGCCGGGTCAAACCTGATTTGCTCGGAACCGAATCAACCGAGTGTTTTTCTACAATATCTCAATGCGGGGAAAGATAAACCAGGAAAGAAATGAAAGCCAGAGGCCCAGAGAGTCAGAAACCCACATCAAAATCTGGGAGAGGAGATTCGGTTCCTCGAATCTCTGGGTCGGAGCTGTGTTACTTACAGAGAATCCACTGCAGGATTGCTGTGGAGGGTTGTTGAAGTTTGGTTAACCTACTGTGAGATATATGTCCATGTAATGGATTGGTTGAACAGGCTGAGTTGCTATGTCACAAAGATACCCGTACAACCCTACAGCTCGAGTCCGACATGTCAATTCGAAATTCTTTTGAACAACAGGATATGGGAGACACGGATCTTTCATTTTTAATTAATAAAATATATCCTTAATATTTTAATATATATAAAACTGCATTTTATTGAACCATTATTAAAAAGTATTAAAATAATATCTGGCTCAGAGTCATGTCATCACGTCATAGTGTGTCTGACCCGTGTCATCCATGATACGGCGTGTTCCTGTTTTTCTTTTTCTTTGCAAGACTGGTATACCTACTTTGGTTCAGGTCCATTTAGCCTGGACAAATGTTGGCTGGCTGTGTCTTGATTGGATCGGGCCTAGTCTCAGTTTTAATCGGGTCTGGACCACCTCTGCCGGATGCTGTCTATTCTATCATTTTCAGTTGATCCTTCGGTATTGGGCTTGCCATAATAGAGCAAGTAATTGCTGTATGGTTCCATCTCTTGGGGTAGTTCCATTGATCACAAGTCTTTAACTTACCTCTCTCAAGGTGGTTATGCTGTACATGGCCTAAAGGTGGTACAGATAGTTCCTTTTATAGGCAAGGACCTCTTATAGCTCCATATGCCATTGCTGTTTAGTTTATTGTGTTAGAAAATTTGGAGCCATCACATGGTGGCTGTCATCCATCTGCTTTTGGGCCTCACTGGTGCAGTGGCACACTTCAAAGTCTGCCATGTGATGGCACAGATCCTGGCTTGAAAATTTGAATGGCAGTTTTTGAACCAAGTGGTTGAGATAAAATGGATGAGAATTTAGTAAGGAAAAGGTTCCCTTCCTTTTTAATGCTTTTGAAAAACTCCAACCATCAATTTAACCTTATGCTTATTGAAATGCTTTTGTTTAAAATCTTTGCCAAGATTTGGAAGTTTATGGGTTTCATGTTGGCAGTTAAAAGAGTGTCATCGGACATTAACGTGTCTTGATAAACAATTTTTGTTATGCAAACTACAACCAAATACAATACAAACCATAAGATAAAGAGAATAAAAGAGAGAAAAGACACGAGATTTACGGCACTTAGGGAGTAAAATCTCACAACCTTAAATCTCCATTACACCAGAAACCCACGTACACAACTCTCAAAAGGAGGCAGCTATATATATATATATATATATATATATATATATATATATATATATGAGAAAGGACATAAACCTAGGTAGGTACAAAGAAAAAAATTACAAAACTAGATAAGTCCATACCACCGGGGCTCCACCCTCCACACTATCACCACAAACCCTGATTAAAAATTTCCCGTTGTATGGTCACAACAATCTTTTCCGATTGGGCCATGGATTGGAGCAGGTCCAAAATTCAAGACACCCACAACAATTTTTGAAACAGAAAGCTCTATGTTTTCAAAACATTTCAGAAATGCCAAAAAAAGTTACGGGAAATGCATTTTAAATTTTAAAGAAAATGAGTTTCCTTTTTTGGGGAACTCATTTTCCTTTCATGGGATACAAGTTTCCAATATTTTGGTTTTATTCGTTTATTAGGTTATTAAGGATTTTCTTCTTCTTAAACATTTTGCATGCATTCTTCAGTCATTTTCCAATTCATTTTTCGATTAGTTTTCCAACTCTCTTGTTTCACATGCGCCTAAATAACTTTATTTTCTGTTTCTGTTTCCCGTTTCGTTTTCCTTCCTGGCAACCTTTGATTAAAGTAATTAAAGGCATTATGGTAGTAGCCACATTTGGCCCCAACTCCTTCGCTAAGAAAGCAGCACACACTTTCTCTCCGGATAAAAAGAGAAAATAGTAAGAGAAAAAGAACCATCTATGGGCATATTTCAATTGCCTTTTATTACTGTAACCAAGTGTCCTCAGTTTGTATGAATTAATTAATTTTTATTTTTGGTATTTTATGGTAGTTTAATGGATGCATTTGCGAGAGAGAGAGAGAGCCGAAACAGGATTTCAACATAGCCACAGAAAGGGTCAACAGAGTTGAACCCAAAGAGAACAAGAGGAGAGAGAGAGAGAGAGAGTTCTCCTTTCACATCTGATTTATTTTCTTACATTGTGTTCTGCAGAAACAAGATTGCAATTGTAGATGCAGGTGCACTTGAACCAATCATTGCTTTCTTGCAATCAGAGAGTTCAAATTTGAGAGAGCACGCAACCGCCGCACTTCTCACTCTCTCAGCCTCCACTACAACCAAACCTATAATCTCTGCTTATGGAGCTATACCTCTCTTGGTTGCCATGCTAAAAAATTGTAGCCAACAGGCAAAGACTGATGCTCTTATGGCACTATGCAATCTCTCAACACATCCTGATAACCTCTACAAGATCATCTCGTCCAAGCCTGTCCCCCCTCTTCTCGGCATGCTTAAAACCATCAAGAAATCCTCCAAAACAGCTGAAAAATGCAGCGGCCTATTAGAATCTTTATCAGATTTTGAAGAGGGGAGGATGGCAATAATGGAAGAGGAAGGTGGATTGCTGACAATGGTGGAACTCATAGAAGACGGGTCGCTTCGAAGCAGGGAGAACTCTGTTGGGGCTCTCTTGAAGATGTGTGAGAGTGATGGGTGTAGATTCAGGGAGGCCATACTGAATGAAGGGGTCATTCCTGGTCTCCTTCAGATGACAGTTCAGGGAACACCACCATCACAGAGGAAAGCAAGGTTGCTACTGGGGTTGCTGAGGAACTCTTCTTCTGGCAGTGAGAGGGAGGAAGAAGGCTATGTGGGGGTTCACTTGAGCAAGGTGGAGGAAGGTGATAAAGCAAGAAAGATGTTGACTGAGATGGTACAGGTGAGCATGGAGCAGAGCCTGAAGCATCTGCAGTTGAGGGCTTTGGTTGGCTCCACCGGTGACTTGCCTTTCGCTAACTGAGAAGTGTATTTGTTTTTCCCTCTTTTCTTTTGTTATAGGTGTTGTTTTTTATAGGGAGAAAGGATGTCATGCCAGTCCAGGCCTTGGTGGTAACAGGTGACTGGTTCGTTGATTTTATGAATAATGTATGCATTCAATTGCATGGATTTGTGTAATATACTTTGAAACATAGTAAAACAAATTCTCCTGTCGGACTTGGTGATTACATGTGAATAGATAGAAGTGTAACTATAGCTGGTTTCCTTAGTCTATCATTTGTTAGAAATATGAGTTGTGGAGTAGTCAATTTTGTGTGGACTATGTGCCAATTCTTTCAATTCTATCTTGCCTGGTCCTGGTATTGTGTTTGCCTTACAATTTGTCCGAAATATTTCTACTGTGGTCAAGTGCTGTCACATGCATACGGCTGTAGATACGGGTATACGGCCATTTTTATGAAGTTTTCAATAGGACTAGTACACAAGGGAACACAATATGGGGACCAAAAACCGTGTGACATAGGTCAAGTGGGTAGTATCGTTGGATAGTGTCATCGCGCTAGAGAAACAACAGAAATCTTAAACCTGAAGGTAGAGAGATAACGTTGAGACCATTAATAGTGGCAAAGTAAAAGAAATGTTATCCCTTAACAAAGAAACATGACTCACAACCTGTGTGGGTGGGACACAGTTAATTTGATAACAATGATGATAATTACAAATTTGCCAAACTAGAGATAAAAATGGATCAGATTCAGCAAGCATGATCCATATTGCCAAACTAATTTCCCATAATTGACCAAATTATCAAACGGTTTTATTAATGAATAACTGAGGTTTGTACAGCCATCAATTCCAATGCCATGGTACGTTCTCGAGATCGGAAACTGCATTCTTGCTGTGTGTGCATGTGTTGACAGGTGTGTGCGTGCTCGCACTGTTGGGCTTTTTCTAATCATGCTGGTTTATTCTTTTTCATGTATGTGTGTTCATGCATGTGAATGCTTTAAGCATCAAATGACATCTACTTTTCTCTAAACAATAAATAACAAGCACTTTTCCTAATAAAGATAATCTAAGACAAAATTAATGAATCATGAAACCACATGGATAATATATTTTCTTTTACTTTAAAAACTTTGAGAGCCCAAGCCTTTGTAGTGAGAAGTTCCTCTTAGAGATGAAATCATCTTTGTACAGGGTTTCAAAAATGCTCATTTTTTCCTGACCACCTCCACGCATCTTCAAAGAGCTCTGGAATTAAGAACCAACTCCACTATCCCAGATAGTATAGATTTTCTAGTGGCAGCATTCGATAAAGTAATTCGTGGTGTTAAAGTTTATAGCTGTGTGACCATGTTGCACAGGAAAAATTATCTAATAATGGCTCAAGCTTGCCATGAGAATAGCACAGAACCAGTAGCAAGGACACAAAGCAAAGTGTGTTCCCTTACATCATCAGCAGAGCTGATCCATCGACAGCACGAATGCCATAATTGTGAGCAAAATTAAGGCAAGTATGCTAGCAGCAGATCGATGGCCAGCACCGATTGGAAATTCTGTTGGAAGTGAACACTCCTCTCCATTAAAGTATACTCTATAGGGAAATCCATCTCCAGCCACAACATTAATGCCTGGTGTTAATTTCTTATTGAAGGAGATTACTGATTGCTGCTTACCAGGTACAGGGGGATTGATTTCCGGGTTGGTACCATTTGTTTCTCCAATCAGATAGTTCAATCCAGGAAATCCTTGAATGAATACAGTGTCGTTACCCCCCTCCATTCTTGTCCCATTGAAGGAGTACACTTTCTCAAAACCAGGAAATGCCTTTTTCATTTGGATGGCAACGAACCAATCGGCAAAATTATACTGTTCCCAGTTGAATAGGGTGATTCTTGCTGTCCATCCGGTTCTGTAGTCCGAGAAGATGTGCCAATTGATGCTCACACCACAGTTATCACCACAGGGCATGGGGTTTGGTACATGGTAGTGCTTTATTTTAGCCCAAGCTTTTGCCTTCACTGTTCTGTTATCAAATGGAACAAGGAGTGCTTCATATGGAAGAAGCAGTGGAGATGCATTTGGATTGCATACAGGGTTGGAATCTGCAGGGCAGCCGCAGGCACATGTGTTGCATGGGATCACAGAGTCATTGTAATAAGCTGAGAAAGAAACACAGCAGCGTGAGTGCGACTTCTTTGGCCTTGTTATATTGCAGGCAATCTGCCAAGTTGCAATTGCAGGGGTCTTGGACATCAAGCCACTTGGATCAGGAAACTGTGTTGGGTTTACCCTGATTGGTGCTCCACACTGATAATCCGGATTGAGGACTCCATTAATCTTCCAGTGTTGAGGAGGGTATAAAGCTGTTCGATTCAAATCAGGGGGCATTTTGAAAACTTGCAGCTGGAATGCAGCTTGTGACTTGCTTGGATCCATGGTAGATGGCAGCAGAGTCCCATTTCGACAGCAATTTGGAATTCGACCAATATTTGTGTCATTGTATCTTTCAGGTGGAAGGTCTGCTATTATGGGTCTCTTTTGACAGTTCATTACAGGGGTGAAATCAAAACTCTGGTAATAATTTGATTGAGCTCCATAAAGGCAATCTGAGATATCCTTTGAGAGAGTGTAAGCTCCCTTCATGCTGTAAATGAATTCACCTCTCATCCATTCCCATGTCAGATTCCAATTGTCAAGTCGACCCAACGGGTTATTGTTTGACATGGACACCTGGGCTAGATAGTTTCCTGCATATGCCTGGATGATATCATAGTATATAGTGAGATCACCATTCTGCCGAGGTAGAAACTTGCCTTCTACGTGCTTCTTAACCTTGAATTTGGGGTCTCTAATGCAGCACACATGCATCTCGCTTCCTGTATATGGTTTTGTCAAAGAAAAATTTAGATTTCCTTGTTGCAGCCAGCCCAGATTACTCTATGAAAACGATCAAATGAAAAGAGAGAAATGAATGAAATGAAAGACCTTGTGACTAGAGAAACAAGAATGGTTCTGTGTTTTTTGAAAGCTATTGATACATGTACAAATGCATAAGTGCTACAACTGTTCATTCCATGATCATGATACAGAAGACTAAAAAGCTCAATGCTTGTTTCAGAACCTAAGGAAATCATCTTTTTATTTATCTTCAGAAAACTTCAGTAGATTGCACACAGAAGCTTATGCTTGTTTCATCAACGAAAAAAATCAATGAAACGATCACATGGTATATAATTTCTGAAAAATACACCATTTGTTGTCCTTCAATGAATTGCAGAACAAAATAATGGAAATTGTAATGAAAACATGCAAGTGAGATTTTTATTATTGTACAGAGGTTTTTAATCTTCGTGATCATGTGATGACTTTCTTGGTCGATCTAAGAGAGCATATTTTTATCAATGAAAGCTGATTTGAGCTATTTACATGAAACTGTGAGTCAGCCAATATGGAATCTAATACTGGAAATGTGCATACTCATCGAATTTATGTGAATACAGAATACTACTTACTGTGATGGGTCGGAGCAGGGCACTTGTAACCATCGTTAGCCAAGTGAATTGTTTTTGGCATTGGAGTTGCAGGAGGCCTAACTCCAAACATGGTGCCCTTCATATCGATCTGAACCCGAATTTGCGACAAATCACCTGCAGTTTCAATCGCAGTCTTTAGATCCGTTTGCGGGAAACCAGACAAGTACGTCCCGTTCGCCACATGAGCCGGGAAATCCGATCCATCCATGAGCACGGCCTGATCTGCGGAGACAAGGATCTCGTCATGTTGGAAACCGATAAACATCTTCCATGACTTGAGCTCCTCGATCCCAGCATTGAGTATGGTTGCAGTGGCCTGGAATGCATAAGCCTGCGCCGAGGCATTCTTAACATGGGGGAACTCCTTCCATCTAGAGAGAAAAGCATATGAAAGGTATATGCCATTGCAGTTGCTTTCGGCCGGAGATAGCTCAGTATCATCGCCGAAATCTTGTGAATTCACCAAGGTGGTAGCACAAACCAACAGAAAGTGAATCAAAAGCCCACAAATTCCCATTCTTTCCATCAATTCACCAGGTATTGGTGGCTCTTTCCTGCAGGGAATTTTGTGAGTACCTTTGATTTCTGACTAGAAAAGCTTCTTCACATCTGGTATGCGCTTTGTTTTCAATGAACTTTTTTGTTTCTGTTTCGATGGGAAGTTTCTGATTGTTCTTTGCTTATTCAAAGCGCCTTCAGACAGGAAGAAAGGGATTCATGGCCGTGTGGGGTCACAGCAGAGAGGAGAAGGTCTGCAAGAGAATGGTCAAGGGAGGGAGGTAGAGGGGTCTGCTGGCATAGACTGAGTCCCTCAAACCTCCTCCTCTGAAAGCCCGACTAGGCAGGATAACTAACAGCAGCAGGTGCGTTGGTTTTGAATTTAAACTGGGGTGGAGTTTTGATGGCCAGAGAGAAACGGTTACATTGACACTTGATTGGTTGGTTGGGGAGATTTTCACTCACCCGCCAACATTTTGGACTATTTCTTGAAACCCTCTTTCATTGAATTTTCATTATTTATACGGTAGTCTTCAATGCCTCCTGTCCGTTCATGAGGGCGGCGGATCAGGTGCAATGTGGTTGCACACGCACTTTTGGTGTGCCGTTGCACTGATCACTCATAATCTGCTGTTCGGACTACCTGATCAGGTGCAGCAGCACACTAAAAGCGTGCAATCACATTGCACCTGATGCTTGATGCTCTACGTGGGTTGGCTTAAGGCTTTCAAGTTGAAGGATGTTGAGAGTTCCATATCCGTGATGTGCATCCTTTGCTGAAGTTTTATGGTGCGGATACCAACTCAGGTCCAATAGTCAGTGTCACACTTTTCAGCCCATAACGGGATGTTCAAACCACAATAGAGGTTTCTCCATGTCAAAAAAGAAAAAAGAAGAAAATCATCAAGATGGAGATATGGTTCATGCATTTTGATAAATTTAAGGTATGCTTGTTGGGTGGGTAGTGAAGTATGAAATATAAGATTCTTCATCTCTTGCACCCCCACAATTGGCCGAGTAGTTTGCAAAGCACCTGAGCCCCCAAAACACAACACATGTCCCTTGTGCTGCCTTACAAGCCATCTGCGTGTCGCAGACATAGCAAACACTGTAAGAGAGTGGCTAAACATAGCTGCAAATTGGAAAATCACTAAAGATAACAGTGGTTTTCTCTTGAAAATTATCAAATAGAAATGTGATTTTCGAAAAATGCTGGTATCTCTTAACATAACAATGATTTTCTCCTAAAAATCACTAAACATATTAGCAATTCTGCAAATCACCGGTATGCTTATAGATTCATAAAAAACATTGTTAATGATCTATTGTGTGCGGGACGTGACATGAGAGATACGTGTTGGTTTTGGGAACCTGAGTACCTTGTTAAGTACACAGGGTTGATCACTGGATTTGCTTTGAGCTCTCTCTCTCTCTCTCTCATGCACACACACGTACACACAAAATCTAACTTTACACCTTTCTAGTTTAGCAGCATTCACCAAATTGAAATGACAAACATCTTCAAAAGTTATGGCATATTTGCAAATATGTAGCGACTTTTTGAGTTCAAGAAAAATTACTTTCACTTTATAAATGGAAATTATAAAATACCCTTTGAAAACTTATTTGACTTTTTTTCCTTCAAAATAAGAGTTAAACTATCCCTAAAAACGATTATAGATTTTTAAAAGTACCATCACTTTTAAGGGTATTTTTTGTCATTTCAATTTACTGAATCATACTAAATTTACGTGTTTAAAGTTAGAATATATATGTAATAAGAAAATATTTGATATTAATGAAGTTACAGAACCATTAAGCTAGAAATTATAGGTGCAAGCTATATCGACTCAATCTGATTGATAGACGTGCTCAATATGAACTATTTGCCAAGTATCGGGCCTCAAGTTGCGTTTTCCTAATGTAAGGATATGATCTTTTCGAGTCACATAATTCAGTACATTGTAAGCTGTTGAAGCCCCCCAAAAGCCTACTTATATATACACGGTCACATGAATCGAACCCTATTTCCTGATAACATACCATGTAGATCACATTTTTAGCATCTGATTTAAAAAAAAAAACGGAAAAAGTCTCTAGATAGTCCATACAAAGTTAAATTGATGCTTAATGTTGATGAATCATTTTTTTGAAAAATAACTGTATTGTACAATAAAAAATGATGTATTTTCCAAAGAATCTTATAATTTTGCCAAAATGCACCCGATGATCAATTTTGCAAGTTTTTGACTTTTTAACCCTTTGTGTATGTGAACCTCACCAATTTTGCATCCCAAGTACGTAAATTTTCTCATAAATCTGTAAAATAGCCTATGTTCTCAGATTTATATCTCAGTCATCTGACATCAAAAACCCATATTTTTATATCCGTCAGATTTCAAACTTTCATGTTTTGAGTCAGTATCGAAAACCCCTCTAGGGTTCTCATTTTTGATATCCAAAACCTAAACAAAAAACTGTTCTCAGACTATTACAACCAAATAGTTTGTGTTTTAGAAAGCATTTCTCTCCAACCGTTTGTCAGATGAATGTGATCTTGGTACTGTTAAAAAGTTAACGTCATAATCTTCCTTTGTTATTTTTTATGTTTTTTCGAATTCTTGGTACAGGTAGCTAAAAAATAGCATAAAATCACCAAGATAGGCACAACTGCACCTGCTCATCTTTTGTTTTAAGAACGCTCTTGGGACTGTATCTCAATGCTTGTTCGTTATTTTTCAGTGAATAAAATATTATTGAAAATATATTTTCATCTAGAATCTCTATTCATTTTTATGTTTTTTTAGATTCTTTTATTTTCTAAGTCAAAAATCAATGGCAAGATGAAGTGTCTTTATTGAAGTATCGATGATATGTGTTTCATCGAAAATAGTCGACAAAAAATCTGCCTAGGGAGGAAGAGGTTTTGGGACCACTAGTTGGTGATCACAAGAAACCCTAGGTTATGAGAAAATAGCCCTAGGTTGTGCAAAAAGGTTTTAAGAAAAAAACATTGCATTTAATGTCGTGACTTTCGTAAGTAGTGTAATTTTCAAGAATTTCGCAACCAACAATGCAAAACTCTTAATGAAATTCGCATATAGTGTCACAATAAACACTGTAATACCATAATTTTTGCATTTATATGAAAATTATGACACTAATGAATTTTCTCAAGAGTTTCACATTGTTGATTGCAAAATTCCTGAAAAGTTTGCGGAATTCATGAGTTTCGCATGCGTTGCTGCAATAATGAAATAGGATAGCGATAGCGATGGAGGTCAACAAAATGCTGCTACTAGAGATGCAATGGAGGACAAGACGGGGGTGTTTTCTTTGTCTCCCACCATGAGCCGCCAGGTGAGCTATCAAGGGATAGGAATGTATGTCTGTTCTCAATCGTACCAATTCCCCCACTCATTCATGTTTTTCTTCTTCATATTATTCGTTCACGGGTCCATGTTCACTACATTAGATGGGTGGTCCGGTGCAAAAATTGTGATACTATAGTACGAAAATTGTGACACAACGAGCGAATTTCGTCAAGAGTTTCACGTTGTTGGTTGCAAAATTTTCAAAAAGTTTGCAAAATTCCTGAAAGGTTTGTAGAATTCACACATGCAGTAATCTGAAATTCCTTTTCAGATGCAAAAATCGTGGTACTGTTATATGAAAATCGTGACACTACTTACGAATTTCGTCAAGAATTTCACGTTATTGGTTGTAAAACTTCTGAAAATTACTATGCTGCTTGCAAAAATCATGGTACTATAGTATGAAAATCGTGACATTAAATGCGATGTTTTGATTCTTAAAACCTTTTCTGCGCAACCCAAGGCTATTTTCACATAACCTAGGGTTTCTTGCAGTCCCCAAACTTCTTCCTTCCCCGACAAAATTTTAGTCGATTAGTTTTAGCGAAACACATATCGATGAATTCATCGATAGCACTTCATCTTGCCACTGATTTTTTACTCAGAAAATGAAGGAATTCGAAAAAACACAAAAAAGAACAGAGATTCTAGACAAAAATATTTTTTCAATGATATTCTATTTACTAAAAAATAATGTATGAGCACTGACATACAACCCTGAGAACGTTTGTAAAATAGAAGATGAACAAACACACATGCGCCTATCTCAGTGATTTGATGTTTTTTGACCACCTGGATCAAAAATCCTAGAAAATAGAAAAAATAACAGAGAAATATCAAGATGTTAACTTTTCAACTCCACCAAGATCACATCGATTTGATTAACAGCTGGGCGAAATACTTTCTGAAACACAGACTATTCGACTATAATAGTCTGTAGAATAATTTTCTGTTCCGGTTTTGGATCTCAGAAACAAGAACTCTATAAGGGTTTTTGGTTCTGAGTCAAAATAGAAAAGTTCGAGATCTATGTCTTGCCTTTACAACGGCTATGAACATGTGAGTTTTGATGTCAAATGACTAAGATATAGATATGAGAACAGAAGTTGTTTTACATATTTATGAAAAAATTCATGTACTTGGGATGTGAAATTCGTGAGATTTGCACATACACATACAAAGGGTAAAAAGGTCCTAAAAAATCAAGAAGCTGCAAAATTGAACATTGAGCAAATTTCAAAATTTGTTGGGCATTTTTTGAAATATGTCAAATTAATCGTACAATAGGGTCATTTTCCGTTTTGTTTTTTTTTTTCCTTTTTTACCACTTAACCCCAAAAATGGCAATGAATGTTTCTAGAGTTTCCTAAACCAAGTGTCAAAAGTATCTTTAGATTAAAAACAAAATTACAAAAATCTAGGAAAGCTAAAGGATCTGAAAAAATGACTAACATAACTTTTTACTTCATACAACGGTGCTTGACAACCACAAACAGATTTTGAAAGTAGTTCATATCAAGCAAAAAAGGACAAGGCATGTATTAGATGATTACATACAAAATTGCATTCATAGTCATGAAGGGGAGACAAATTTACATTATACAAAATTATAACCTCTGGAAATGAATATATATATATATATATACATAAATAAATATAAAACATCTTGAAAGAATATGTAATGGCTATCAATGTGTAAGTAAACTTGGAATTTTCCTCCATCTGATAAATATACAACATGAACAAGCCATGCATTAACCCACAACAAATAGTTGTAATGGATATGATCTTGGCAGTTACAGCTTCATAATTGAATCATCAATCTGACAGAATAGATCTCTTCGGAAAGAATGGCAGTCACTTGTTACAGCTGGTAATTCTGTAAGCTTAGAATTTTCCTCCATCTCATAAGTATGTAATATGAACAAGCTACACACTTATCCCCGACAAATAGTTGTAATGAATCTGATCATCTTTGCAACACACAACTTCAATGTTTAATCAACGATCTGAAAGAACAGACTCACTCCAGGAAAGCACGAGGTCACGTGTTACAGCTGGTAATTCTGTAATTATGAAAGCCATATCATAAAGTAACCTAAAGCAAAAGCATTTATTCGATTCAAACTCTTGCAAACAATCTCTCTACCTTGCAATACTTCAAGTGCAACAGAGGGTATATTTATTTCATTCTCAACCAATCTATAGATATCTACAAGCTGCAGGCATGAGTCTTGTTAAAACAATTGAAGCAAAAACATGATGTAATTTAGACTCCACATGCAAATAATAATTCTAGATTTGCAGAAGTTGTTCAGACCTCTTGGATGTGAAGCTTGGAGTCTTCAGTCAAAGCCAGAAGAAGTCGGCGCCGAATCTCAGAATCAATCATGAACATTCGTGCCCCATCCTTGATTGTATCAGTAAGATCCAACTTTCTTTCAACTTGCAAATCTCTTGAACTTTGCCTGAAGTATAGGTTCAGGGTCAGTTTAAGATAATTTAAGAAGAGATCTGATTATTGGATTGAGATATACATGTTTTTCACTTGTGATGCAGGATTGCTGCTCATCTTAGCGACATTTTCCTTCGCTAAAATTATGAGATTCTCAAGCCGTTTCCATTGGAATGCTCCATCTTTAAAAAGAACCTGCAAGGAAACAATTGATGAATTGACTAGGAAGCAATCAGACCTAATTTTCCATTAAACTGCAGCAAGTCAAAAGTCAGTTATCATAGTCCATGGTTTACATAAAGTACCCTTCATCAAGCAAACCAATAAAAGAAATGTAAACTAAGCAAGGCCATTTTTTTCCTTGCACAATAGGGACATATATCTTTCAGATTTTACTTCATAAATTCCCGGCTTATTTCAATGAGATTTGACATGAAACACACACCCAAGACGTCCATTATTATTATTATTATTATTATTATTATTATTATTATTATTATTATTATTATTATTATTATTATTATTATTATTATTATTATTATTATTGTGTGTGTGTGTGTGCACGCGTGCACGTGCATGTGCACATCTAGAAAACATCCTAACATGAGTTTCCTTCTCATGATCCCATTTCCTAAGCCAGATCCAGATCCAAAATCTGGCCAACATACAGAAACATGAGTCAGCCTGGATCAGACCTCCAACAATTTTTTATCATACTTTTGGAATTTACTTTGGTGACTATTTAATCATAAGTATATGCCATGCAACTTTACACCAAAAACAAACTCTTGTGACTAAGATATGGCGGTCTTTTCTGAAGTACTCTCTCTCTCTCTCTCTCTCTCTCTCTCTCTATATATATATATATATATATATATATATATATATATATATATATATATATATATATATATGGGGTAACATCTGACCGTCTGAATGAGCTGGAAATCATATGCACGGGTAGTGTTGACCCAGTCAGACTTCACATGGTCCAAATGCTAGGAACCAGCTTTTGGTCCATGTGTTTTTGACAAAAAAACATGATTTTATGAGCTGAGAAAAATATTGCACATTGTAGGCCGTTGATTTTTCAAGGCTCATAAAATTGTGCCTACATGTCATAATCGGACAATCTAAGAGCCGATTTCTACTAACCTAAACATGTAGATCATATCTGGAAGGTTAGTTTCATGAAAAAAAAAATGAAAAAGAAAACTCATTTGTAGGTAATGGAGACATGAGCAAATGTTAACCCTATCCCTATATATATATACACACACACACATGTCGATCGATCGAGAGAGAGAGAGAGAGAGAGAGAGAGAGAGAGAGAGAGACTTGGTTCCTCCTACCGTCCATATGGTATGGACAGTGCTGATTTTCAATGTTCATGTTATACATCTTCTTAGACAACTTATTGAAAGATATAGAGAGAGGAACAAAGATTTGCATATGGTTTTTATTGATTTAGAGAAGGCATACGATAGAGTACCTAGGGACGTTCTCTGGTGGACAATGATGAAGAAAGGTGTTTCTCTCAAGTACATTAGTATAATTAAAGATATGTATGAAGGAGTAGTAACCAATGTCCGCACTTGTGGAGGGGTGACAACCAATTTCCCGATAACGGTTGAGTTACATCAAGGATCTGCTTTAAGCCCTTTCCTATTTGCTATAGTGATGGATGAGCTTACGAGATCAATTCAAGAAAATGTACCGTGGTGTATGTTGTTTGCTGATGATATTGTTTTGATTGATGAGTCTAGAGCTGGGGTTAATGCTAAGTTAGAATTATGGAGACAGACATTGGAAGCTAGAGGTTTTAAGTTGAGTAAGAGTAAGACTGAATATATGGAATGTCGGTTTAGTAAGCAACGAAGTAGTGATGGGAGTGTAGTGAAGCTTGGTGAGCAAGATATACCGGTGAATGATTATTTCAAATATTTGGGATCCATCATTCAAAAGTATGGAGAAATTGATGGAGATGTAAATCATAGGATAAAGGTTGGGTGGATGAAATGGAAAAGTGCTACTGGAGTGCTGTGCGATCGTAGAATGCCATTGCGGTTGAAGGGAAAGTTTTATAGGACGACTATTAGACCCGCTTTACTATATGGTACGGAATGTTGGGCTGCCAAGAGACATCATATTCAAAAAATGAGTGTAGCTGAGATGCGGATGCTTAGATGGATGTGTGGAAATACAATAAAAGATAAGATTCGGAACGAAGAGATACGTAAGAAGGTAGGTGTTGCACCCATTGAAAATAAGATGCGAGAGAATCATTTACGGTGGTTTGGACATATTCGGCGAAGGCCTAATGATGCTCCAGTTAGAAGGTTGGAGAAATGGGAAAATATATTAGTTAAAAGAGGTCGGGGTAGGCCTAGGAAGACTTGGATGGAGATGATAGGAAAGGATATGAATGCTTTGAACCTCACCGAGGACATGGCGTTGGATAGAAATGATTGGAGGAAAAGGATTCATGTGGAAGACCCAAAATGAATTTCTTTTTTGGTTCATATCGCTGACCCCAATTGTTTTGGGATGAAGGCGTAGTTGTTGTTGTTGTTGTTGTTGTATGTTTTGCAAATCAGACCTCACAGGTGTTCCACATGTTTTATTTGCTAGGAATTGACTATAGGATTGTGTTTTTCTGATAAAAAAATATGAGCTTTGAAATTTATGAAAATTATGGATTGTTGATTTTTGAAACCTTATAAAAAACTGCTCATGTGTCATACTCGGATGATCCAAAAGTTGATTCCTACTAAACAAACCATGTAAATCACATCCATAAGGTCAGATTAGAAAAAGAAAAAATGAAAAATGAAAAATGAAAAAAATTAGGAAATTAAAACTGTCTATTCCATAGGAGGAACCTCTCTCTCTCTCTCTCTCTCTCTCTCTCTCTCTCTCTCTCTCTCTCTCTCTCTCTCTCCATATATTACACATATATGTAGGATATAAATTTGCTACAGTAGTTTGAACATGCAATCCAGAAGAAAACACTATTTCTTTTACATTTCCACTTTTGTTGCAAGAGAGAGAGAGATGGTAAATCTTCATTTGCTTGACCAGTGTATACTGAGTCCGGATCGGGTGCAATATGATTGCACAAAAATTTGTGCATTAAGCACTCCATCAGGTCTTGGGTCCCACACCTGACAGGCCCTGTCCCCAGGATGGAGGGTGATCAGGTGCTTAATGCACAAATATTTGTGCAATCATATTGCACCTGATCTTTTCATCTGTATACTAGCTAGGCCATAAATTTTTGTTCTCATAAAAAAGCTTTACAAAAATTTAAAATGCTGATTTGAAGCATGTGTCTTTCGAATGAACCATGATAAACTGACATATACAGTAGATCTACTCGAACACACAAGAGCATATAGACCTTACTCATTCGCATGAAATGCTAAGTTATACAACAAATCCAAACCAAAGAATATGCATAAATAAATACATTTATAGATAAATAGCTACATGCATAAAAAATCACATATGCATAGGTGTAGTGAACTTGTCTAAGCTCCATAAAAATAGTTGTACAAACAAGTGCTGCTAAATCTCATCAATTTGAGGTCCTCTTTCACTAGGTTTTCAATAAATGACAATGTCCATAACAAAAGTTGAAACATGCGGAAAATGAAATGTAGCATGAACATATACCTGAATGAGACGCTCACGAAGGGCAGGATTAGGATCTGTTAGCAGACGTTTGGCCACATAAGGATAAGCCACCTGGGAAAACTTCCTTAATTCAGTGAAATCCAATACATAGAAAAGAATAATTAAATTTTCCAAGAGCGCAATTTTGAAGAACCAGTAACAAATTTGGAAAGATTACTCTGTGCAATAGAAGAGTTTGCACGAAAGGGCACTGATATCTTGCACCAGTTCATATGAATATTCAAAAAAAAAATTTACCCACCTCTAGAAACTTAAAATCTGGCTTCAAGGTAAAGCAAATGCCTTCTTGAGTTAATAAAGAGCGAATAACAAGAGAAAATCTTTCTGGAATCCGGATCGGATACTGATAAACAAGTTGGTTAAATTTTCCTGCAAAATGCACAATACACATTTATTCAACCAAACAGTCACTTGTCTTAACATGATTAAAAAATAGTAAGATTTGTAGGCATCAAATGCTAGAAGAATTTGCAGTTCAAATATCATGACAAGCAACTGGTTGAAATTAATAATGCCCTCACCGATTTGATCTTATTAACAATCCATAATGGTACTTTTTCACTGTCTCCTAATATGAATTTTTTTGTGTAATTATTCTTCTTCATAATCAACAGACCTTAGCTCAGAATGATCTCAAAGCTATGTCACATGGGTGCGAGGGTGCGGCACTTTCAAAAAACTTTGGGTGCGGGGGTGCGGTAAAAATATATAAAAAAATAATATATATATATATATATATATATATAATATAAAGTCCAAAAGTTGGACATAAATGACCCTGGGTGTGTTGACTGCACCCAGGGTCAGGTTGACCGCATCGGGTGCGGATGCGACGCAGGTGCGGCTCCTAGTTGAAGAGTCCATGTGACATAGTCTCAAAGTGTTCTTCAATTTGAGATTCAAATAAAGGTTTGTAAATGGTTTTGTGTGGCTATACCGCTCCACTACATAACCAAATATGGTTATTTTAATCCTCAAGAGCTTCAATGCCATTCTCAATTATGATAAATAAATAAAGGTAAGAGAGAAGTTTCCAATTGGCATAGAAGATGTTAGTTCTATAGCACAATTGGATTTGTTAATCAGATGTTTATCTGAAATGAGTTTATTCTGTGATGTTAGTCCCAGGATAATAAAAATTCCACTGACATGATTAAGAGACTTTCAAAAGTCATTTTGAGAAGAAAATATTTGTAAAATCTCAAGTACCTACCGCTACAAAAATGATGGTATTCCCAAAGGGATCTAGAGATAAATAATTTCGAAAGGAATCCTTGGATGGTTGCTAGCAATCCTACATGACTTAATGCCAAGCTACAAAATGTTGACTGTAAACTTCTCACCAATCCCACTCAGCTTAGTCACTCTCCTATTGTTTGTCTTATCACTCTTCATACATCATGTCCATCCAATTAGTTCCAGAATCCAGACTAATCAAACTCAAGTCATTGACTACAAGGAACATGCTGGCTGCTCTACTTTTCTGGGGCACACATATCACCAGCTCAGAAAGGCAAAAAAAGCACGCCTTTTTTTGGAGGGTAGAGCATCAAGATGCAGTATTGAACACCAGTGATATTATCTCGCTTCATTAGATCTCTTCAATCTAGGTTTGACTATTGCATGACAAGTGCCACTTTCATGCAATAGCAAGAGTGTGACTTAATTGCTATTAAAAGCACACATCCTTTGATGAACCACAGTCATTTACTGCCACTTTGTTAGGCAGAGGTAAAAAGACAAGGTTACCATACAGTTTTTGGCTCACTGACATTTATTTGGCCAATTCAGTTTTTACTTCCAGATTTACCTTGAGTGACTTCTATAGATGCTGCATTATAAAGCTTTAAGAGTCTGAATATCGGTGTTTAGGAGTAGTTAAGAATTGTGGGTTTTGGATGTATATGTTTGAGGAAATTGTTGCATTTACATCATCTTTAGTCATTGTATATGGTTTTTCACTGGTTGAATTTCACCTTCCTTTAAGTAGACTAAATTTACACAATATCCCAACCTGTCATAATCACAAAGTTCATGTATCTAGTCATGATACAACTACAGACCATCTACAAGTAGAGAAACATCATAGGTCAAACTCCTATAGTGAATCTGAGATAAAGGACACATAAGCAGATCTAAGTACAAGGAAAACATATTTACCAGTTACACTCCGAAAGTTAAAATCAGCAAGGCCTTTTCCAGAAGAGTTCTGCCAAATTGCTTCCAAAGCTGGAACAATGGGAGACACATCGGTTCCACTAGCCAGGAAACCAAGCCGGGTGAAATCATTTGCCATCTCAACATAATCCTCATTTACAGCATGGACAACAGCGTCAATCAGGATTTGCTTATTTTGCTGATATAACAGGCAAAAAGAAGTTAGATGGAAAAAATACCACAAAATTTTTCAAGACCAATCCCCACATGAATAAAAAGGAAAAAATCATCTTGTGATCGTATTGTTGCAAGATATGTCACGTAGGCATGGACATGGGTCTAGGACGTGATTTGTGTTAAGATAAATGTAATATTGTGGTTTAGTTACTTAGGTATGCATATCAGTGCTTCCTTTGTATTTGTTATTCTTTGTATCTTTTTTGTTTTCTAGGTATACCTTTGGTAAACCTATTAGCTATGTCACAGGCATTCGGCCAACAGGGTGCCGCACCCACGTCGACGTGACGCGACTCGGGTGCGGCACTCGGTGCGGTCAACAAACCTAGGATCATAAATATCCAAATCTGGACTCGAAAAAAAAATACTGTTAAAAATTAGTGTTACTATTGTTAACTGTTAAAAATTATATATATATATATACACACCCTCCTGTACCCCCACACACAAGTTTTTTTAAAGTGCCGCATTGCCGCACCCGCACCTATGTGACATAGTCTATTAGGTATTTAGTATCTAGATTAAGTAACTTAAATGTATACTTGTAAGGTTAGAATAGGTTTTTTTTAATTTGTATTTGTACGTTTATTTTTAGCCATTATTTAATGACTAATATTTTTGTAATTTTTATTTTTGGTCAAACTGTTTTGCCCAAACTAGCCATTAGGACTATACCTAGTGGAGGAGGTGTAACTAGCCATTGGACCTCACCCCAACCAGCTATTAGGCTAGTCCAATGTTATCAGAAGCTTCTTAGATAGGTGGGAAGCTGATGCAGGCCACGTCGGAGGAGGAGTGAAAACAGAAGCCCACCGTGAATCGGTGTGGCTCCAACTCTTTATTAATCTCAATAAGTTTCAATAATCAATGGGGAAACAACCAACAGTAAAGAAATGAAGGAAAACAGAATGCAAGTAATAAAGGAAGAAGCAAAAGTGCAGAAAAGAAAATGACGGCTGAAGCGTTTCCAAACAGTCTACCCACGCAACCCTAGGCGTGAGCCTTTTAAAGGCTATTTACTGGATCCGGGTCGTGGGTCCAGACTTGGATCCGAACCGTGATCCAGTTTAACTTCTATCTGCTGCTGGTTCTGGGACGTGCGAACTCCACCACGCCTGGAGTAGGTGCGCAGGGGTACCTCCCTGCATCGTGGCTTCATCCCTGCAAGTGGGTCATACACGCGAAGCAGCTCATCTGTCCTTTGTGGCGGATCGGGTGGCACGATGGGCCCAATCGGGTCCTGCCCTGCATCATTCTCCCCTGGTGGGGAAGAAGTCGGCTCTGACGACTTGTTGTTGCCACAGTAAGCATATAGATCAGCCACGTTGAAAATAGGGAAAATATGCCAATCATCGGGCAGCTCAAGGAGGTAGGCATTCGAACCCAATCGCTGAAGGATCCTAAAAGGGTCATACTTCTTAGGACTTAGTTTGCTATAGGTGCCTACAGGAAAACGCTCTGGACGCAGATACACCCAGACGAGTTGACCGACCTGGAAGTGGACATCACGACGACCCTGATCTACGAAAGCTTTGTAGGCCTCGTAGCTTTCAACAAGTTTGGCACGAACTTGTCTGTGAATGTCACGCATATATTCGACGGCATCAAAGGCATCCGGAGCTGGAGCTGAGAGATCTGACACAGGGGCTAGGTCAACGACATGGGTGGGTGACCGACCATACACTACTTGGAACGGAGATTTACCAGTAGAACGGTTAATGGAGTTGTTATATGCGAACTCGGCTTGGGGCAATACGAGGTCTCAAGTTTTGACATTTTCCCCCACTAGGCTCCGTAACAAATTTCCTAAGGTGCAGTTCATAACTTCGGCTTGGCCATCGGTCTGGAGGTGATACGCACTACTGAACTGAAGCTTAGTCTTCAACAGGGCCCATAACGATTTCCAAAAGTGACTCATAAAACGCGTGTCACGATCAGAAGTGATTGTATGAGGTAGACCATGGAAACGGGCAACGTCCTTGAAATAATATGAGGCGACTAAAGAGGCATTGGTGGTTCGCTTACACGGGACAAAGATAGCCATTTTGGAGAACCGGTTAACAACTACTAAAATTGAATCAAAACGATGTGGTGTGCGGGGGAGGCCCACGATAAAATCCATGGATACGTGCTCCCACGGCCGTTCAGGAATGGGTAACGGAGTATACAGACCATTATTCTGATGATGACCCTTGGACACTTGACACACATGACACCCTTGGATGAACTTGACAACATCTTTGCGCATTTTGGGCCAAAAGTATCGTTCATCTAAGAGAGCGAACGTCTTATCATGCCTGAAATGCCCTGCTAACCCTCCTTCATGTAATTCAGAAATCAACTGAAGCCTAAGGGAGAAATCGGGCACACATAATTTGTTCCCACGGAAGAGGTAACCATTATGAATACAAAAACGGGGGTCGAGGGTGCGATCTGAAGAGATGCACCCTTCCCAGACTTGGTGAAAATCAGAGTCCGTGGGGTATAATTCCTTGCATTGTTCTAAGCCAATGACCTGCACTGACATAGTCATCAGAAGGTTGTTCTTCCTACTAAGAGCGTCAGCCACCTTGTTCAGGGTACCAGATTGATGGCAAAGCGAAAATGTGTACTCTTGCAAGAAGCTGACCCACTTGGCATGACGAGCACTCAACTTCTTTTGACTATTCAGATACTTCAAAGCCTCATGGTCCGTGTACAAGACAAATTCCTTATAAATGAGATAATGTCTCCAATAACGAAGGGCTTGTACCATGGCATAAAACTCAACATCGTAAGTGGAGTATTGGCACCTGGCCTGAGTCAACTTCTCACTAAAGAAGGCAACGGGTCTACGATTCTGACTCAAGACAGCGTCAATCCCCACTTTGGAGGCATCACACTCAACCTCAAAGACTGCACTAAAATCAGGGAGAGCTAAGACAGGAGCACTGGTCATTTTTTCTTTGATGATCGTAAAGGCTTTTCCAGCCGCGGGAGTCCAATGAAAACTAGTACCTTTTAGGCACTCCGTGATGGGGGCCATGAGGGTACTAAAATTTCTCACGAAACGTCGGTAAAAAGTGGCTAACCCATGGAAGCTACGGATCTCTCTTATAGTCTTTGGGGTGGGCCAATCGACAATCGCGCGGACTTTTGCGGGGTCGGCCTTGACTCCATCAGATGACACAATAAAACCTAAGAACACGACACTGGACGTCATAAACTCACTCTTTTTTGCATTGGCATACAATTTTTCCTTCCGCAAAATTCCTAAGACTTGACGCAGGTGACTCAAATGATCGGACAATGACGAACTATAAATCAAAATATCGTCAAAGTAGACAACAACAAACTTCCCAATACACGGACGCAAGACTTGGGTCATCATGTTCATGAAGGTACTTGGGGCATTAGATAACCCAAACGGCATGACTAACCACTCGTACAATCCATCACGTGTCTTGAATGTCATTTTCCACTCATCCCCATCTCGTATACGAATCTGGTGATACCCGCTTTTTAAATCTATTTTTGAGAAAATGGAGGCACCAAATAACATATCATCCAAACGAGGAATGGGAAAACGGTATTTGACTGTGATGCGATTGATCGCGCGGCTATCCACACACATGCGCATGGACCCATCTTTCTTAGGAGTGAGTAAGGCGGGTACTGCACAAGGGCTAACACTCTCGCGAATGAAGCCCTTTTGCAGTAATTCCTGAACCAGTCTTAATAACTCGGTGTGCTCGGAGGGGTTCATGCGATATGCGGGAAGGTTGGGTAGACTCGACCCTGGCACAAAGTCAATGGCATGCTGGACTACCCTTGTCGAAGGTAATCCATCAGGTAGGTCATCCGGCATAATGTCGCGGAACTCCTCTAGAAGAGGGGCAACGTCCGCGGGAATGGACACTGATGAACTCAACACGGGCTTTGCCACCAGAGCATAACAATAGCCATCTTCCTGACAATGGTTCAAGAAAAGCCGGTACGAGAGGCCTGCTAGTCGGGGGACTCGCTCAGGTTTGTCCACGGTGGGAAAGCCGGTCTCCTTGATAGGTAAAAGGACTATCTTATGGCCATTAAAGATAAAAGAGTATGTGTTCTTGCGGCCATCGTGAGTTGTCTGGCGATCAAACTGCCAGGGACGTCCCAAAAGAATGTGACACGCGTGCATAGGGGCTACATCACACCACACCTCATCGTGGTAGTGTTCCCCCATGGAAAACTGGACTAGGCATCGCTGAGTGATGGGAACCTCGTTTCCTTTCTTGAACCAGGCCATCTTATAGGGTTGGGACAACTTCTCGGTGTTGAGTTTCAAGGTAGAAACCACACTCTCAGACACCATGTTCTCGCATGCTCCGGTGTCAATGATAACATCACAAGCGTGACCCTCACAGTTGCACCGGGTCCTAAAAATGTTATTCCTTAACCATTTCGATGGGGCCGATTCTCGGGGTGTGGTCAACACATGACGGATGGACAACAAACTTTCAACGTTACCGTCGAACTCTATAACTCCCCTCTCATCGTCGTCTTCAACTAATGACTTGTCGTCACTATCACTCTCACTTGCGGATGCAGACTCTACAATTCCTTCAACAAGATGGGTGTTCTTGCTCACGGTGGGACACTTGGACGCGACATGCCCTAACTCCTGACATCTAAAACAACGAAGGGTCGAGTCACTAGGTTTGGCTTTGGACCGAGTGTGGAAAGTTGGGCCTGACTGGTCGGGTTTGCTAAAGTCTGCTCTAGGCTTTGAATCACTAGGGGAGCTTGCTCCCCTGGTTGGGAAACCCGACTTAGGTCGACTGGTGGGTTCACTACGGGAAGTCCTATATTCTTGCCTCCGCTTCAGCTTGTCCTCGATGTTCATGGTGTAACTGCTGGCCTGATCTAATGTCTCAACTGTGACACAACTAAAATCATCAGAGATAGCAGGACGGAGACCCGAAATGTACCTTGTGACCTGCTGGCGAGCTGTTTCCTCGATCTGTATACGCAGGGAAAGATGATGGAACTCCGCAATGTATTCTGCTACAGTTCGGGAGCCTTGACGCATGGTCAGGTATTCCTTGTAGGCTCGCTCAGCGTGATCCAAAGGCACGAATTTTGACTGCATCAATCTTTGCATTTCTTCCCATGACTGTATGCGCTCTAATCCCTGCCGCTCTCTCGATCGTTGTAGCTCCACCCACCATGTATGTGCTAGGCCTCTCAATCGAGTAGACGCTAAAGAGACACGACGATGTTCAGCGACGGTGTGATAGTCGAAGAAGAATTGCACGACATAAGACCAGTCGAAGAACTGCTCCGCGTCGAATCGCCCCGCAAACTCCGGAAGATCCAGTTTCACCCCATAAGTGGAGGAGTGGTTTGGTGCTCTCTGTTGTCGCGGCTCCACCATTCCTGCAGGATGCTCGTTCCAGAAAATATCGTCATCCCATACTGCTTCATTGTCCGTAGTGCGGTATTGCTCGTCGGGATGCTGGTGTTGTAGAACTCTACCGATGGGGGGTCGGCGGTCAGGGCGCGCCGGTTCCTGCTGACATTGCCTCGGTCTGGTTTACCCGTGGGCGGGCACCATCTGCGGCCGGTATTGTGGTACTGGAATGACGGGAAGTCCAAGGTAGGGTGGAGGGTTCGGGTTCCTGGCGGGTAGAGTTGGTATAATGTGGTTGTGGGTTAGGAGTATGGTGTTGGGTCGGATGATGTATTGGGTTCTGGGTCAGGGTTGGGTAGACAGGTGGGTTTGGGTATAGGGCCTGGTGGGTATATTGATGGGTTGACTCGCCCGATGGGATATGGATCGGGCCCATTCCTACACTACTCGTCGGACCCAGATATGGATGGGCTGGATTGAGGTTCGAGTTGTGGGGGTAATAGGCTTGGTTTGAACTCGATCCCCGATCCATAAGATTATGGGTCTGGTTTTGACCCGGCTCAAATCCAAACTGGAGCTCCGTCTGGGTCCGATATGGGTTAGGGTCGGCATGGGGTCTATTTTGAGGGTTAGAATTAATGTGTTGGTTCTGGTTCGGGGCTGCCCGCGAACCGGAACCAACTAGGTAGGTTGGGTAAGGGGTGTCTAGACCCAAACCCGCTCCCTGAGACCCAACGGTTGGTCCCAGCGAAACAGGCCTGTGTCCTGTTGTATCAAAAACTGGATTGATTCCTCTTGGGTCTGGCCCAATCAAAAGGGGCTCGCCAACTCCAGCCCGTAGGGATGCGACTACAGAGCCTCCCTGTGTGGGGTCGGGAGGGAAAGGTAAGTCCCTCCCGAGCCGGGCTGACAAGACCGGGCCTGCAGTAGGGTCCAGCGTGACGCTGGTCCCCTGCCGACTAAGCTCAACCTGCAACGCAGTCCGCGCGAAGCCCTGCCACGATCCGGGGCCTGTAGGTGGACCCAGCGCAACGCTGGGGCCCTGCAGGTCCAGGTTGACCTGCTGTGCAGTCGCCGTTACACATGGCCACGAGCCCTGGCCTGCAGGTGAACCCAGCGTACTGCTGGGGCCCTGCAGGCTCGGACCCACCTGCGATACTGACGCAAGTGCTCGCTGAAGGGGGTGAGGTACCCTTACCAGGGAGTCGTTGTTCGCCGAGATCCCCTGGTGCTGTTAGAAGGTGTCCGGGTCAGGCATGGACGCTGGAACTGGTGGGAAGGCAGCGATATGTCCCTGTTGTATGGGTGTCGGCTGATAGGGTTCGGCAGCATGAGGACTCAAATTTACAGGCGCACCATCAGTGAGGCCTGCGTCTGGTACTGCGTACGGGCCCTTGCGCGACTCGAAGGCTGTCATGCGATCATCCAACCCATCCATCCATTTCGACAGGCCGGCGACATCCCGACTCATGTGCAACATATTCTCCTGTATTTTCATCAACACACCCATTACGCGCAACATTGGATCTTCGCTGCTCGCCTCCTCACGCGCTTCGCCTTGTACCGGATCGGTTCCCGCCTCAAGAGCCATCTCGCTGATGAAGGTGGAACGCCTGCTCTGATACCACTTTGATGCAGGCCACGTCGGAGGAGGAGTGAAAACAGAAGCCCACCGTGAATCGGTGTGGCTCCAACTCTTTATTAATCTCAATAAGTTTCAATAATCAATGGGGAAACAACCAACAGTAAAGAAATGAAGGAAAAAGAATGCAAGTAATAAAGGAAGAAGCAAAAGTGCAGAAAAGAAAATGACGGTTGAAGCGTTTCCAAACAGTCTACCCACGCAACCCTAGGTGTGAGCCTTTTAAAGGCTATTTACTGGACCCGGGTCGCGGGTCCAGACTTGGATCCGAACCGCGATCCGGTTCAACTTCCATCTGCTGCTGGTTCTGGGACGTGCGAACTCCACCACGCCTGGAGTAGGTGCACAGGGGTACCTCCCTGCGTCGTGGCTCCGTCCCTGCAAGTGGGTCATACACGCGAAGCCGCTCATCTGTCCTTTGTGGCGGATCGGGTGGCACGATGGGCCCAATGTTAAAATATGATGTATATTTATATATATATATATATATATATATATAGATTACGACACATATACATATATATGATATATATATGTCTACGTGTCTATCTATATATATAAATATATATATATATATATATATTTATTTTGTAAAACCCGACAGGGGTATTTCTGTCATTTCACTTGTACACGCATATCATTGATATGCTTTTTCTTTTCTTTCTTTTTCCTTTATTCTTTTTTTCTTTTTTTTCTCTTTTTTAGTTTTTCTTTTAATCATTTGAGAGGGGTCCACATAGAGTCGTTGGACCCCTCCAACGGTCATAAATATGACCGTTGGAGGGGCTCCAACGACTCTATGGGAGCCCCTCCTTGGGTCCCTTGCTGTGTATAAATAAGGGGCACAGCCCCATGTATTTCCTAAGCTTTTTGTGAAGCATTCTATGAAGTGAAGAATATTTTTTTACCTCTTTTTGTGCTTGACCACTTTTGTGGTTTATTTTGCCCCTTTGTGGCCTCTTGTGTATGTGCGTGCTTCCGTGCTTTCGCTTGAAGACTTTGCCCTTATCATTAGGCACTTTATTACATGGTATCAGAGCTTGGTTAAGAAGGCTTCATCGGATTCTACCTTGACAAGTAATACCTCTCCTCTCTCTTGTCTTATTAATTTGTTTTTCTAAATGGCCAACAAAGATGCAAAAATCGATCTCTCATTCAAATTGGATGGGACCAATTACCGCATGTGGGCCGCCGCTATGAAGAATAATCTCAAAGGTAAAAAGCTTTGGGGTTACGTATGTGGAACCATTCCGGAACCACAATTGAAGTTAACTAAATTTGAAGGAAATGAGGAAAAAGCTTTGAATCAAGAAGAAAAGGAAAAGGCTATTCTTGATTATTCTTCTAAAATGGAAGATTGGGAAAGTGAACATGCTAAAATCTTAGCATGGTTCATGAATAATGTCGAGTTGAAGATTTGTGCAAACCTTGCAAAATTCAAAAAGGCTAATGAAGCGTGGTTTTTTATGAAAGGCATGTACACCCAAAGAGACCTTGCTAGGCATTTTTTTCTACAAGAAAAGGTAAGAGCTACCAAGCAAGGTGATATGAGCATTAGGGACTACTATAGTGCTCTATCCTCTTTATGGGATGAACTTGTCCTTCTCAAACCACAATGGGAAGGAAGTGCTATTGCTATGAGACAAGAGCAAATGGAAAAAGAGAGGTTCTTTCAATTTATTCATGGGCTTCGTCCCGAATTTGAACAACTTAGAGGATCTCTACTTCATAGGGCCTCTACCCCTCTAAGTGATATTTTGGCCGATTTATGTCAAGAAGAAACCCGTTTGGCCATGAAAAGAGATGTTGATGAAGTGCATGCCGTGTCTAGACCCGGCAACAATGTAAGAACATATAAACCACCACATTTTTGGAAGAATAATGGTGGTGGAGGAAGAAAAATTATTTGTCATAATTGTAATGAACCGGGCCATATTCGTCCCGATTGCCCTAGATTCAAGAAGAAGGTGGCTTCCGTGGGGGAAACTCCACCAATCATCAATGAAGATTCAAAGAAGGATGGTGACATAAAGGAGTCCATCGCTCATCTAACCGAAACTCTTCAACAATTTATAAAGATGAACGCCTTTACATCATCCTCCTCACCTTCCACTTCCGGTGCCGCCATCTCCTCTTTTCCAGGTATGACCTCTTGGATTCTTGACTCGGGTGCCTCTTTCCATATGACTCTAAATGCATCACTTTTATCAAAACCAAGTCTCAATAAATTTAAATCATATGTATCCACCGCCGATGGAACATTTTTAAATGTTGAAGGTATTGGAAACCTTGAGAAAACTTATGACCAAAACAAAGAATTTTTTGTTCCCAAAATCCGAATTATTCCAAAACTTAATCTAAATCTTTTTTCCGTCTCTCAAATTACCGATTTTGAATGTAATGTCTCATTTTCACCAACCCATTGCTATGTGCAGGATCTCCGGTCCGGGAAGCGGATTGGGCAAGGCCATAGAAGAGGGGACCTTTACTATATGGATTTTTTGTCTTTGCCATCCAAATCATTTTGTAATCACGTTCAATCCAAAGATATTGAGACTTGGCATAAGAGACTTGGACACCCTAGTATTTCCAAGTTGTACCTTTTTCCGTTTTTGGAAAAATTTTGTAATACAAATACATTTACATGCAATGATTGTATTCTTGGGAAAATTCATTCTCTTTCATATTCTCATAGCAATTTTGTGTTGGGAAAATTCACTCTCTTTCATATTCTCATAGCAATTTTGTGTCAAAAAGGCCTTTTGAACTTGTGCATTCTGATGTATGGGGACCGGCACCCGTTATGTCCAAAGGGGGCTTCTCTTACTATGTTTCTTTTATTGATGATTTTACTAGATATACATGGGTTTACATTATCAAGAATAAATCCGATGTCTTCATTAATTTCAAAGAGTTTCACGCTCTTGTTCAAAATCAATTCCAACACAATATAGCCACTTTTAGGTCCGACTCAGGAGGAGAGTACATGTCTAAAGATTTTCAAAATTATTTGACATTTAATCGAAACCACAAGAACTCTTCTTGTGTCTAAAAATGTTCCTAAAAACTTTTGGGCCGAAGCTCTTCTTACCACAACATATCTTGTGAATCGTATGCCCTCTTCTTCTTTAAAAAATGTTTCACCATTTGAAAAACTTTTTAAAATTACTCCTGATTTTAATAGACTAAGAATCTTTGGATGCAAATGTTTTGTACTTAATCGAGGACAAGATAAGTTGTCACCTAAAGCTATTGAATGTGTGTTCATTGGCTATGGTGAGAATCAAAAAGGCTATAAATGCTATGACATTCGAAACAATAAATTATATGTGTCAAGAAATGTAAACTTTATTGAAGATCAAAATGGTTTCGATATCCACACATCTAAGGAAGACATCGATTATTCTTTTCTATTCGACTTAGCTCCTAGGATTGAGTCTCCTGAGGCAATTACTTGTGATACTAGTTGTGATGGAATTTTACATTATAATGATATACCACAACATGAGAATACTTTTCAAAATGATATAAATGTATATACCCGGCGGATCGAAAATGAACATCAACCTGCTATTGACAGATACTCTCAAGACTTCTCTTTAGAAGAATCTATTGATAACAATCCACCTAGGAGATCTTCTCGTACTAGTAGGCCACCACAAAAATTTGTGTCTTATGAATCTTTTTCGCCGAATTATAGGGCCTGTCTCATGTTAATACATTTGTATTATGAACCTACCTCATTCAAGGAAGCTAAAGATCACCCACATTAGATTGAAGCTATGAAAATCGAATTAGAGGCTCTTAACAAGGCCCAAACCTGGAGCATTATTCCTCAAGGAAGCTAAAGATCACTCACATTGGATTGAAGCTATGAAAATCAAATTAGAGGCTCTTAACAAGGCCCAAACCTGGAGCATTATTCCTCAACCTTTAGGAAAAAAAGCAATTGGGTGTAGATGGGTATATAAGGTCAAAACCAAATGTGATGGGTCTCTTGAAAGATACAAAGCTCGTTTGGTTGCAAAAGGCTACGCCCAAGAATATGGGATTGATTATGAAGAAACCTTTGCTCTTGTAGCCAGAATGACTAGTGTACGAACCCTAATTGCTTTAGCATCCATTAAACAATGGCCGATATATCAACTTGATGTTAAAAATGCGTTTTTAAATGGAACTCTGTGTGAAGTTCTTATGGACCCTCCGCCGGGTCTTGAAATTGGGAAAGGTAATATTCTAAAATTAAACAAAGCTCTCTATGGTTTAAAACAAGCACCAAAAGCTTGGTATGATCTTTTTAGCAAAGTAGTTCTTGATAATGGTTTCTCCTCATGTTACATAGATACTGCTTTGTTTGTTAAATCTTCTAATGAATACATAACAATTTTGTTATTATATGTTGATGACATGATTATCACAGGTAATGATAAGAAAGGTATTGATCTTATTAAAAACATTCTTAAGAAAAATTTTGATATGTCTGATCTGGGTTTTCTAAGGTATTTCTTAGGAATTGAAGTTGCATACTCCCCCAAGGAGTATGTCCTATCTCAAATGAAGCTTGCCTCTGACATTATTGCTAAGTCTGGGTTGACAGATGACAAAAGGGTGGAGACTCCTGAAGTGATCAATGCCAAGATGAGAGCCAATGATGGCACTCCTTTAGCAGATCCCACGCCTTATCGTCAATTAATTGGATCCTTAACATATTTATCTATCACCAGGCCTGACATTTCACATGCAGTTCATAGTGCAAGTCAATTTCAGACTGCTCTTACTACTACTCACATGGCAGCAGTAATGAGGATTATCAGATACTTAAACAATTCCATAACTAAGGGAGTATTCTTCTCCTCTTCTTCACCTCTCACTTTACTTGCGTATACTGACTCTGATTGGGGGGGTAACCCCGATGATCGTATTTCTATCACAGGTTATTGTGTGTTTCTTGGGGAGTCACTTATCTCTTGGAGGTGTAAGAAGCAGCGTAAAGTTTCTCTCTCGTCTACCAAAGCAGAATATCGTGCGATGGCCACTACCACAACTGAGATTATATGGTTAAGAAGCTTACTTAAAGATATGGGTGTCTCATTCTCAACTCCTTCAAAGTTGTGTTGTGACAACAAGAGCTCCATCTATATTGCTAGCAATCACACTTTTCATGAACGAACGAAGCATATTGAGATGGACTGTCATTATGTTCGAGATGAGTTCCTACGCGGCACCATTCAACTCCCATATGTTCCTACCGAATATCAGTTGGCGGACTTCTTCACCAAAGCCCTGCCTTCGCCTCGCTTCTACTTCCTCCTTAGCAAACTCTCGGTGATTTCACCATGTGTTTGAGGGGGGGTGTTAAAATATGATGTATATTTATATATATATATATATAGATTACGACACATATACATATATATGATATATATGTCTACGTGTCTATCTATATATATAAATATATATATATTTATTTTGTAAAACCCGACAGGGGTATTTCTGTCATTTCACCTATACACGCATATCATTGATATGCTTTTTCTTTTCTTTCTTTTTCCTTTATTCTTTTTTTCTTTTTTTTTCCTTTTTTAGTTTTTCTTTTAATCATTTGAGAGGGGTCCACATAGAGTCGTTGGACCCCTCCAACGGTCATAAATATGACCGTTGGAGGGGCTCCAACGACTCTATGGGAGCCCCTCCTTGGGTCCCTTGCTGTGTATAAATAAGGGGCACAGCCCCATGTATTTCCTAAGCTTCTTTTGAAGCATTCTATGAAGTGAAGAATATTTTTTTACCTCTTTTTGTGCTTGACCACTTTTGTGGTTTATTTTGCCCCTTTGTGGCCTCTTGTGTATGTGCGTGCTTCTGTGCTTTCGCTTGAAGACTTTGCCATTTTCATTAGGCACTTTATTACACCCAATCGGGTCCTGCCCTGCATCAGAAGCCCACTTCCCAGAAACTCACTTTGGAAGCATGATACTCCTCGCTTTCGAAACTTGATGAGAACCTCAATTCTCCCACGCTTCCTCTATACTTTCCACACGCTTCATCTATTCTTCTAATATGTTCTCTTACTCAACTTTTCATGTTTTTTATGTGTTTTCGCTCTCTTATCACTCACTTCCATATGCTTTCTCTAAATTGGTAGTCATCATTTATAGATTTTGTTAAAAATTTAATTCTTACACTGAAAAATCATGAAATTTAATATTAGTCCCTTTTATTTTAGTTTTTATTTGTGTTTCATTTTGATTCTCATTCAATTCTTATATATATATATATATATATATATATTCCTCGCTTCTCGCTTCCTATATATTTTAAAATGCATCGCTTTTAGCTTCTGCTTCCCGTATCGTTTCCCACTTCTGCTTCTTGAGCTAGTCCTCTCCTATTCTCTCTCTCACTCCCTTATATAAAGGGTGTGTATGTGTGTGTTTAAATGAGAGAGGTTGGATGTATATTGAGTGTGTGTGCATGAATGTTGTAGTGAGGTTTTTCTTGTATATTTTTTGTGTTTATTTCACATCAATAAAATATTAACTTTTTTATATCTTGTTTCTTCTCCTGTATTTGCATGGCTTATTATATCTAGACAAATGCATCTTTATAATGCATTTGGATTTTATCTATGTTGTTATGTTTAGTTTCTTGTATGTCGAGTTTCGTGCCATTTTGTGACATGATATTAGAGCCAATAAAAACTTTTTTGGTATTTTGTTTCATTGGTCTTGGAACTCTTTAGTTCGAGTTCGTGCTTCATAAAGGAATCATGATCGATGTATGGCTTAGATTCAAGGAAGATCTTGATCTAGTATGTATATCTTATATTTTTATAGTTATTTTGCTTGAGTTGTCTACCTCATGCAATGTTCATGAGAAAATACTCATTTTTCCTATCTTTTGAAAAATTATTTGTTATTTTTAAGTTTTTTTTTATTTCCTTGTTTCATGCTTGTTAATTAGCAAATAATTGAGCTCTTTGAACTCTTTTTGGTATATGGGGTTCTTTTAAAAAAAAACCTTTAAATGTTTTTCAAACTTGGGTATTGTCCTTTTCTTGGATATAATTGCATTCATATTTGTGCTAATTTAAATTTTTATTAAATATTGTTATAAGGTTTATAATATTTATTTGATTTTGTGAAATGGTATTTATACATTTATATTAAATCATGCTTTTTCATGCATGACATGCTTTCTTATGAAAATCATACTATTATCATGATGGGATTTGTAATACATACTCTTGTATTGAGTGTATTAGACACCTTTGCTTGTATTTTAACATGCATTAGATCTATAGGATCATATTGTGATGCATGTGTTCTTTGGATATTTGTTTTTCTTCATACATATTTTGTACATTTTGTGAGATTAATAAAATTAATATTTTTTATTGTGTGTCCTCTCTTGCCTTATTGGCTTGTGTTTATGCCCTTAGTGGCTTTGTATGTGCCCACCTTCTAATTCATTAAAATTAATATTTTAAGTATGTGCTCTTTTGATTTAATGGCCTTGTTTGAGTCCTTAGTGGCCTTGAGTGCTTACATTGCCCCTGGGTGGTTTGAGCCCTTAGTGGCCTTGAATATTTTTACAGTGTTGACTATTTCCATCTTGAATTACCTTTTATTTGTCTTCCTTGTAAGATTATATGTCTTGTGAAAAAATTGTTACAAATTATTGTGGGACTTATGTATGACTTATTTGTGGATTCTCATGTGGATATGCTTATATCTTGTTGTGCACGTGATTGCACCGTAATTCATTCGATGTCTTAAAGTCCCTTTGTTAGATTTGATTTGAAATTTGTTTCTTCAAATCAATTATTGTTTATAACCACTTGTTTGGAATGTGATTTCTAAAGTTTTCTTACGACTTTGGTTTAGTCCATCACAATATTTTCTTTGATGCATCATATCTTTCTTTTGGCCATTTGGGGGTGAGTTGTGTGCACCTCGTTATTTTTTTCAGCTTAGATTGCCTATTTATGAGTGTAGTGTTGGCACACAGTTTGATTCTAACAGATGGTTATTTGATCTTTGGTTTTGTGAGTATGTTGTATCACTCGTTTGCTTATTTAGCCATTGTTATTATGTTGGATGTTTGTCTAAATCGTTATATGTGATGGCTAAACTATTATTTGTTGTAACCATGGTGGTCCTTATGGATTAAATATTATAATATTAAAAATTGTATTGCTCTTGTGTTTAATTGAATATTGTTTTCAAATCTTGTTGCTTATTTTTGTTGACATTAGTTTGTTTTCATTATAGTATTTTTACCTCTTGTTTTTTTCACTCTTCCCTCTTATTTGAGTGATTTTTTCATTGGACAAGGGATCTTGTTTATCAGTTTTATAATCATGTGTGTGGTGAATTATGTGTACCTGTTGTACCTGATTGTATTGTTTACAGTTTTACAACCATTTGTGAGGTGAGGTGTGTACACCTCTTGTGGTTGTAGTTGGTGTTTATTATCAGTTTAGATAGTCAGTATTGTTGGTTCATGGTTACTATTATGGTTATTGCTGACATTTATTTTTTATCACTTGTCCTATGCACTGATGCACTCAGATTTTGAAGTTGTTTAGTTGAAGGTCAATGAGGTGATTGCTTGTGGTGACCAAACTATTGTTTGCTTGTGCATATATCATGTCTCTTATTATGATGTTAAAATTTGTTGTATGTGGAATTCCTAAAATCTTTTCATGTTTTTTCTAATCCTTTCTGCTGCCCTTTTGTCCCTTTATGGGAAATGGTTATTATTTTTTTTAAAACACATTAGCATGCATTATGCATTACCATGTGCCTTGATATATATTTATGTTTATTTCATATTTATATTGTTATTGCTGTTGAAATTTATATTATTGTGATTCTTTTGAGCCTTTGCATTTCTCTGAGCCATTGAAGTATTGCTTTTATACACATGATGTTTAGTTATTGGCAATTCAATATAGTTGTTTAGAATTATTGATGATTTATATCTTCGTATGAAATGTCTATCTATGTCATTGAAATATTCTTTGAGCCTATGTCACATGGGTGCGGGTGCGACACGGGTGCGGCGCAATTTCAAAATTTTTGGACACGGGGACTCGGCTATATATATATATATAATTTTTTTTAAAAATATATGTATAATTATATATGTAACAATAAATTAATAATAAGATTGTAAATTTTAACTACGCATGCACAACAATTTTAACTATTTTTTATTTCATTAACATCCTGATTTTGCAGATGTGTTTTACAAAGGATCAGAAAGTTGGGTCCGGTATACCAGACCCAATTACACTGGCACAAAAAACCGCAATATTTAACGAACAAATGATATTTTCAAAACATGGCGCTTTTTTTTGCACCTACTACTGAAAATACCCTAATAAAATTGGGGTATTTTCAAGATAAGTCGGAATCCTGCCCTCTCTTTCAAACGAGGCCATCTCCCATAAGGGGCCCTGCCTGCCGGCAATGAAGGAGAGGACGAAGAGGGGAGGGGGAAGCGACGTAGAGGGGAGGTCTCGGCCCCTCCCCTGCGTACAGAAGGAACAGGGAGGCAGGGAGGGGCTCGGCCCCTCCCCTGTGGAAACAGGGCAGCAGGGAGGGGCTCAACCCCTCCCCTGCGAAAATGAGGCACCGAGGAGGGGCTCGGCCCCTCCCCTACGAAAATGAGATGGCAAGGAAGGGCTTGGCCCCTCCTCTGCGCAAACAAGGAGAAGAAGAAGAAGACAACGAGAGGGAGAGAGAGATATTACCTGAGAGGTGGCCGGAAAAAGGAGTCACCAGCATTGGGAGGCGCATAGGGGAAGTTGGCGTCGGCTGCCGGAATACGACGAGCGGGAGGGGGCCTGCCGGTGTCGGGTGGCCGGGAAACGAGAGAGAAAAGGGAGGCTCGATGGGCGGTGGCAGAGGGTCGCCGGCAGCGATGGTCGCCGGTGGCCTGCTGGAGCTCGGATGAGAGAACCCTAAAAGGCTAAAACGATATCGGGGGGTATTCCCCTCCCCCTGCGCCTCTTAAAGGTTGGGCCCCGACCCTTAAGACTATTTTAGATCTGAGTCGGGTCCGGATCCGGACCTGACCCGAGTCCAAATTACTTTTCAAATTGGACGAATATAGACTTGGTCAAAGTTGACCGAGTCTATAAAGTGGACGGACTCGGCCCAAGTGCATTGACCGAGTCCAACACCTGTTGACCGAGTCTGGCTCGTGTCCGAAGCTGCACTCGTGTCCGCACCCGTGTCGGGGCGTGTTGACGCGGGTGCGTCGAGTTCGTGTGACATAGCTTTGAGCATGTTTGCTTCTTGATAATCTATATTGATAGGTGATTATAATTTTAATCCCCAGTAATTTAGTATTTTGTTTTTACTTTTGCAGATATGATATTGTGAATATGGGTATTTGATTTATTGGATTTTTGATAAATGGTTTTAAAGTTATCTTAGTATTTCGTAATTCTTATTTGATGGGTTATCACAAGGTTGTATGTATTGCATCGTAACCCATATCGGTCGGGCCCAAAATAAGATGTATCGTATCGTATCGTAAAAACTGTAAATTTTGAAAAAAAAAATAAAATTCTATAAAAAATCAGAAAAAATTAGCAAAAATTGTAAAAAATTACAACACATGAAACAATAATGAATTGCACAAAATACAATCAGAAAATCATATATAAAGCATTTATGTCTTTATGAGCTGCATAAAACATCAACTATCTCACAAGAACAATGCAAAATATTAAATATCTTGCAATTAAAAACATGCCATAAGACTCATACTTTCATATTACATAAACACAAATATTATGGCAATAGTTGCACTCAATTTTGACTCATTGACATGCCGAATCATCTAATGTCATCTTTGTTGGAGCATAGAGGTTGATTTCTACCTCGATATAAATATCTAATTTTTGCAAATCAAACTTTGCGGTAAGTTGGTGGGGGTTGTAGAGGGGAAGCATCCCCCGAGACTGATTTTTTTTTGCAGGATAGCTTTGTAATTTTACTCATAATAAATATTGTTTACCTTAACCCACTTCCTTGAGTGAAAAAATGGTGGAAATGTACTTTTACTTTAGCAAACCGCAAAAGCCCTCTCTCTTGCGCACGGATCAGGACCCCAAATCGCTCTCACAAGTCCTAGGATGCGTGGATATCTCTCTAATGGCTTCTACACAAATGAGGGTATTGACTCTCAAGAGGTCTTTAAAACCCAAAACTAGAAAATTATGATTTGGCCTTTTTTTAAGAGTATTGACCTTGTATCGTACAATACACCCTGTATCGTACGATACAGACATGTATTGTATGATACATACAATACAGCTACAATACGCACTTGTATCGCGTTACGAGTGCATATTGTATCGATATTCTAAATAGTAATGATACGTATCGTACAATACGGTACGATACAGACAACTTTGGGTTATCATATCTCTTAATTATTTTGAAATAAGTTTTCTAGTGTATCTTTCTTTTAAATTATTAACTCTTGTTTCAATGATTATCAAAAAAAAAATTGAAATATTTCTAAATAGGTGTTCTTTTCTTTTCTTTTCTCATGATTGTAATTTAAATGATTATTGTATTTTCTTGTGTTTTAGTATGTTTAACCATCCTCTATCCATATGTATATATATATAATATTATAATTATTTATTTTATTTTAATATATATACACAAAATATTGTGTTATAATATCTTTGTTGTAGTTGTTGCTTTGTATTGCTTCCTCGTTGCAGGAACTAAGGGAAGTCGTAGATTGAGCCACAATACCATGGAGATTTGAAGATTAAAGTGCTTGAAATTATAATGATCATTGAAGTTTGAAGAAGCTTTGAAACTTGAAGATCTCATCTTGAAGATTATTTATGGAGGCATTTGAAGACCTTTTCTTATCTTGTTTTTGCAAACTTTTGTTTTCCACCATAAATTTGAGGTAGGGTGATAAGATAAATGTAATATTGTGGTTTAGTTACAGAGGTATACTTAGGTATACTTATTGGTGCTTCCTTTGTATTTGTTATTCTTTATATCCTTCTTGTTTTCTAGTTATACCTTTGGTAAACCTATTAGGTATTTAGTATTTAGATTAAGTATACTTAAGTGTATACTTATAAGGTTAGAATAGGTATTTTTTAATTTGTATTTGTATGTTTATTTTTTAGTCATTATTTAATGACTAATATTTTTGTAATTTTTATTTTTGAATTTTGACCAAGCTAGCCGTTAGGCTAGTCCTCTCCTATTCTCTCTCACTCCCTTATATAAAGGGTATGCATGTGTGTGTTTAAGTGAGAGAGGATGGATGTATATTGAGTGTATGGTCATGAGTGTTGTAGTGAGGTTTTTCTTGTATATTTTTTGTGTTTATTTCACATCAATAAAATATTTAACTTTTTATATCTTATTTTTTCTATTGTATTTGCATGGCTTATTGTATCTAGCCAAATTATAATGCATTTGGATTTTATCTATGTTATTATGTTTAGTTTCTTGTGTGTTGGGTTTCATGCAGAGTTACTGGAAGCTTCTTAGATAGGTGGGAAGCCCGCTTCTTGGAAACTCGCTTCGAAAGCGTGATACTCCTCGTTTCTGAAACTTGATGAGAACCTCGATTCCCCCACATTTCTCCTAGGCTTTCCACACTCTTCATCTATTCTTCTTATATGTTTTCTTACTCAACTTTCCATGTTTTTAATGTGTTTTCTTTCTTCTCACTCACTTCCATGTGCTTTCTCTGAATTGGTAGTCATCATTTTTAGATTTTGTTAAAAATTTAATTTTTACACTAAAAAATCATGAAATTTAATATTAGTCACTTTTATTTTAGTTTTTATTTGTGTTTTATTTTGATTCCCATTCAATTCTTATATATATATTTTATTCCTCGCTTCCCACTTACTATACATTTTAAATTGCATTGCTTCTCTCTTCTGCTTCCTGTCTCGTTTTCCGCTTCTCACTTCCGCTTCCCATATCGTTCCCCGCTTCTGCTTCCTAGTCTGGCAACTTTGGTTTTGTGTCATTTCGTGATAATTTGAGCACACTTGACTTGACATGACACAAGAGCTTCTTCAAACTAAAACATAGGCACCTGGCCTATATTATATGTAAAGCAAGATACTTTGGTGAACATTTTACACAACAATTCTAAGCTTTGATGGCAAATAAACATGAAATAATACATCAAGCTGGAAATTCAAATATAATGTAATCATTGATAAATTCTGAATGGAAAAAAGATGCAAACAACTACAAAGCACCAAGATTATACAAAGATGAGTTACGGAGACGATGTTGAACATGTCTAATACAGGTTTTATTGTGTCCATAGTGTCATGAAATATCCCCATGTCTTTGACGTGGGACACACATGCTAAGTTAGCATCCATGCAAAGTAGGTTACACATGCCAAGTCAAGATTACCCTTCACAACAAAGACTTCTCATCATGAGCACTTCATTAAATAGCATTTAGTAAAACCCACATAATGGAAAAAAGCAAAAGAAAAGAGACACATTCTTGGCAATAATAATTATGTGAAAAAAAAAGTACTTGGTAATAAAATACAACCAGGTATTCATATTTTTCTTTTTATTTATAATCATCGACATACAGATGCAATAAATTCCATATGAGACAAATGAACTTGAACATTTTGGGGGTGATTCATTCTTAATACAAAAATAAAAGAATACATTACTTAAGCAAAATTTTAGCTAACCATGGCCAAATTTCTATTTTCAATCATTCAGGCAGTCACAGTACAAATAGGCATGAGAAGCAATTTGAGTGAAATTATTTACTAGGAGAATGTGTTCACAAAACGTAAATCTTTCAACTGAAATGTTTGGTAAAAAATATTGACATATCAAACAGGACATCATGCTTTTTGTAAGGATGAATGAAATATCATGACAAAGCTAAGCTGCACAAGTTGGACTCCTGTAGGAGAAAAAATGTATGTATACACGCATAACAAAAAACAGAAAGACAGATAAGGAAAGAAAGGACTTGTCTTTTTCATACTCGGGTGAATGGTCTTCGAACACCATCGTGCCACGTCTATCAAGAGAAGGGTTCCCCCTTCCTCATCTCCGCCATATGGCAAGCTCCATTCTGGTCCTTTTTTTTTTGGATTTGAGAAAAAAGAGATGGAAGAAGTGTGAAGGTTCATATTCCTTCTTAGTTAGTTATATAGAAATATAGTATAGAAAGGGGGTCAGAAGAACAGGAGGTTATATTCATTGGCTACCGTGAATAAGGATAGGAAAACAAGCCAAACCTCAACCTATCGGATACAAAGATCGGTCATTCTTCTAGGTTGATGTTTGGTTGGTCTCTAGTAGTTATAGAAGTGGAGAGAGGATATTTCCATCCTTTTAGAAAAAATAGAAGAGGAAAGATAGTTCATATGACAGACACCAATAATCATTTAATCATATGATTAAGATGAATCTTTCTATAGAGAGCAGAAATTGGATTCTTTGATTTTAATTGAGGGGGAAGTTGTGGAACGAGACCTGCTTGATAAAGCGCACACCGACACCACTATTGTGGAATGACGGGTACACAACCCAGGAACTTAGTAGAGGTTGAATCGGGTTGAGATACCAAGTAGGGGATATCGAGAGTATTGGATGAAACCACACACACACATTCAAAGAATGATACACAAGATTTTTTGTGGTTCAGCAAGTTTCCTACATTCACAGAGAACCAGAGATTATTTTGTTGTAGGAGCTGACAACATACAAGATCTCTCAATGAAAGGAGTGGACACATAATGGTGACACCTCTCTTTAAATACCTCGAGATTAGCAGTTAAAAGGGCATAGCCTCTCCAAGAGCAACTTCTCTACTCACTGTAAAACCACTCTCTTAATCACTCACCACTTACCTAATGAGATCTTATGCACTACATATACAAAGGTTCCCAACCAAGCTCCCCAATGAGCTCACTTTGCTCAAATGCTTACATCTGAAGGTGATAGATCTAAATGCCTCTTCAAGGGGGTATTGGGATATTTATAGGTTCATTAGCCCCCCCCCCCCTTTCACCATCCCACTACCAACTCACCAAGTAGTGAGTTGGCGCAAGGTGGCTACCTAACAAGAATGGCTACCAACTAAGGGTGGCCACCAACCCATTTATTGGTGAAGGTGCATGCAAAATATGTGATCTTACTTGCTAAACATGTGGTCTTTAAAAAAATGTGGCATTCAAGCAACTAATCAAGAGAAGCTGCAGATAGAAGAGAGTGAAGATTTTGTTCATCATACACATTAAGTAGGTCTTATGTCCACAAAATAACTCACCTGGCTAAGCACGGCAACATTCCCAAAATCAACATATGCAATACGGCCATCACGCATTGCAAAAATATTTCCAGGATGTGGATCACCATGAAATAGCCCAAACTCCAGCAATTGCCTCAAAGCAGCACTTACACCAACAGTCAAAAAGCCGTTTAAATCTATACCTGCTTCTTTGATAGCCTAATGTGTAAATCAGTAATTAATTAGGTTAGCTCTTAAACTGAAGCTTATTAATTGAGGATAATGCAAATTTATCATTTCCCTACTGAACAGCATGCAAGAACCACAGTGCACACACTGCTGCAGGAGTTTGGAAAAAGTGTTTAATAGACCATCATCACCTGTGGATTAGTGCATCGCATTCCATCAATCCACTCCATTACTAATACACGTCCAGCAGAAAGCTCCTTATATACCTTAGGAATCTTAACTGTTGGATCATTTTTAAAGTTTTCCAAAAAATCTTCAATATTTCTAGCTTCCTGCATCACAGGACGAGAAAGGCACCGCAACTTACATTAGTTTATATATTATCATTGTGAGCACAAAAGATAAAATGCTTCACAAAACAGCAAAAATTGATTTCAAAGGAAGTTCAAACATAATAGCATTAGAGCAAAATGAAGTCATATTCTCATTTTCCAGATTATGCTGTTAGAAAAGTTTCAAATTTTTACCAGGTTGTAGTCAAGCTCCTCCAAAAGCTTCTCACCAAATTCGTCAACTATAAGTTCAGCATTACACCCAAGTTTTTGGAGGCTTATCCCATTCAAAAATGAAGCTAAAGTCCTAAACAAGAAAAGATCACGATATATTATTGGTTCTATTCCAGGCCTTTGCACCTGCAATAAAAAAGGGAGGAAACTCAGTAAGCTTGAATGAAACATAATCTACAAACTAAACAAGGTTGCACCATAAATAAGTTCATACTTTGACCTAACTATAAGCACATACTCTGTTACCTTAATTGCCACATCTTCTCCAGAACTGCGAATTGTGGCACGATAAACTTGTCCCAAGCTAGCAGCTGCTATTGTCTCTGCTGAAATCTTGCTGAAAACCTTCTCAAGAGGCTGTCCCAGTTCCTCTTCAATAATAGAAAAAGCTATCTGCACCATTTGCATCGTGGACATTACTTCACAATAATATGACGTCATTATCACCAGAAGTAGGAAATCATGAGCGGATGTTATGAAGTGATAGATTTCTGTTAGTGACACAAGCCCTTTCCTTTTTCTTGATTGATAAAAGATTGACCTCCTCTGCAGTAAACAGAAGAGTGACCAACGTACCTGATTAGGAAATGGTGGAACATCATCTTGAAGAATGCAGAGTTCACTCATATAATCTTCCCGTATTATATCAGGTCTGTTTGCCAGAACCTACAAAATCATAAAAAGCAAGTGAACAATTGCTTCAACGCTAATCCAGCCATCAAACTCCTCAAGAAAAAAAAATGAGGACCTAGCTATGAATTAATGACAAAGGAAGAAGCAATTTAACCTGACCAGCCTTAATAAAAGATGGTCCCAGATCACACAAAAGTTTACGAAGCTGTCTGGCACGGAATGGAACAACCTCCTGATCCTGTCCTAGTAAGAAGTCATATACGAGACCAGACCAGTACAAACCCAAATTCCAAACTATCTCCACCCCACGACCGATAAGAGATAATATTGCACCTCTTGATTCCAAAACTTTATTCCTCACCTGAAAATATTACGAAAGAACGGCCATGAATGAATAGTCATCCAGACAGATTAACGAATGTTTTGCTTGAGAAACAAACAAGAAACTAACTGAACTACTGATCAATAAACAGGAAAAGAAAGAGCTGTAAACAAAAATGCACATACTGTTTCAGGTGTATACTTCCGATAAGTGATGCAAACACCACGCTCAAAATCAAGTTGTTCCAGGGCATTACTTGATATTTCAAGTTGACCATTTTCTTTCTCACCCCTTCTCCTCAATGGGACTACCTTCTGCTGGCTTGAGATACGTAAAGATGGAGATACTGAAGTAGATAATTGAGATGCTATAATATGATTCTTTGTAGATAATGGAACCCTTCCTTTAAGAAAGTATCGACTTTTCAATCTTAACGACAGACGCCTACGATCTGCGCTAGCTGATTGATATTGTTTATCATAGGATGACGAACATGTAGAAGGAAACTGCCCATTTCTATATCCGTAAGGAGGTGATGAACACAAGTGACGAGCTAGAAGACCTTCCATTTATCTAGGCCAAATTATATTTGCAGCTCCTAATACAAAGCAAACAAATTACAGATTAGCCTCTAAGGTTCCAACTATCACTTGAGAAGCTTGAAACAAGACGGCAAAAGTTACAAGAAAAGTGGAAAGAAGGCGAGACAAATGTCAAACCAGAGAATGTCCAAAGAACATATAGAGAAACCTCTCCAAGCCATGCATAGCAGAGTTGGATATAAAACCCAAATTGGGACTAAACACAAATCATTTAGAGAACATAATTATCGATTCTGAGGTATGAATTACAAGCAAGCTTAATGAAGACCATCAAAAAACAAATAAAAAAAAAGTGCGTCGGAACTGTCATCCTCAATGAAATCATAGAATTCTCACAATAATATGAAGAAGCAGCAGAAGAAGCAAGAGGGGTTCTTGCGTTGTGGAAATGGATAGCAAAAAACATGCACAAAGGAAAACGCAAACCTTTTGTCCAAGACCGTTGAGAGAGATGATACGACTGATCCACCTCTCTCTCTCTCTCTCTCTCTCTCTCTCTCTCTCTCTCTCTCTCTCTCTCTCTCTCTCTTTGTGCCCACTCACGCTAAGAGGGAGATGCGGACGTTCTAATGGACTCAAATTCAAGGCTCAGGAATGAATTTGGCTTTAAGCAGCAACATCCATACTCCCCACTAAATTATTATATATGTGTGACAGGAAAGAAGCCTCGTTCTCTTACCTGAAGCAGCAACTATCAAGTCTACCACTGTTTGTTTTTTGCAGTTTTATGTGGTGCGGAAGGCAACGAGTATTTCTCCAAAGCCACACAATCCGAATCTTTCAATCGTGTGCGAGCTGCCCGTTTGCTGATGGATGGGTATCAAGATTAGAAACCTTTGGTTGCTCGGTCTTTGCCTCTCTCTTGCTCTTGAAATGACCCCAAGTTGTCCCCCCGTGTCACAGGGACACTCCCGGTATCCCCTCATATACTGCTTTTAGTGGGAGTCAGAAAGCTGCCAAAAATGTCAGTGTCCTGTGACCTCTTCGTATCCATGTCAATAAACTCTCTCTCTCTCTCTCTCTCTCTCTCTCTCTCTCTCTCTCTCTCTCTCTCTCTATATATATATATATATATATATATATATATATATAATCGGCCTTTCTCTCTGCTTTTTCTGGGGTCTCTATCCATCAACTCTCTGCGCGTTAATAAGCAGGCTCTTCTCTCCATCCAGGATGCCTTGAATGACTAGATATTGGCTTTCTCTCTGCGTCAGGGCATTGTCGTTGCCCTTCCTTTCAGTCTATCCTTCAAGATGTTCTCTTCTCTCTTGAAGATTCTTGCCTCGTGTCTGGCCAACGAATCGCTCCTCCACCGAAACATCTGGCATTTCATCTATGTCGTCAGGCTGGAACACCTAAAGGCTTGCTCTATGGGTGCTCTATTGCGTGCTTTTTTTTTCTTTCGTATTTTCCCTTGCACGAAGAACTCTCGAGGGTGACAAAACGTTAGGCCATTCTGGCAACGTTCTTTCTCCAGAAGTTTCTCGTGTGTCGAACTTTTCCGTGCTAAGCCTGGTAATTGGTGGTGTTTCATGTGTCTTTCCTTGAATTTTTGGAAGCGCACGGCATGCCATCGTTGTGTCACATCTATCTTTTCTAGGCGCCACCCTGTCTGTAAGCGCCATTGCACTCCTCTGCTCTCCCACTCTACTTCCTTGGTGCAGGGCTCGTCGCCCTCCACCAGCTGGGTGTCTCGACGTCCAAAGCCTCCTAAGCACAGGACTTCTTTCTCGCCTTGGGTGCAGGTTGGCAAGCTGCAGGATCCGTCGTCCTCGTTCATGTCTATCAAGATCGGTGCATATTGGGTGCCGACCTCTCCGACGCTTGTTGCACCCATGTCTTTCTCGGGGAAATCTTTCTTGCCACTTCCAACAGGCAGCCCTTAGGCCGGTGGCTCTCGCGTGATTGGCTGCCCCATCTGCGCCTCTAAGCCGGATCCCCATTCCAGATCTGTGTCTACCCAATCCCTTGGAATTTCTTCCCTTGGAATCTTATCCATCTATGATTGTGGTCCTGAGGGCGTTTCAATCCCCTTTGGCTACATATGCATGGGGTTTGCTTGGCGCCTCCAGAAGCTCGCCTCTCCATTCGCCTTCTTCCCTCGCCACCCTTTCCAGAGGCATGTTGGTTTTCCATGGGTGGATGGCAGATCTATCGAGTGCTCCTTGCCTCAGCATCCCCTCTCCTTTTGCTAGAGTTTGTGGCTCCTCGTTCCTCGCCAGTTTTTGCCGTTGAAGTCTTTTGAGAAGTGCTTGCCCGAGCCAGTTGGCTTATCATGCCTTGTTGCGGTTTCCCAAGTCCCTGCATCGGACCTTCGCTCACCTTTAAAGTCCCCCGTTAGTTTTTTGCCTTCTTTCTAAGAAGGTGGATCATCATTTGTGCCTAGGTGGCACCTCGATTCTTGCCACTTTTTACCGTCGAGTTCTTTTGAGGGGTGCTTGCCCGAGGCAGTTGGCTCTCCATGTCATGTTGTGGTTTTTCATATCCCTAAGTCGGCTCTCTATGCACCTTTCAAAACCCCTATCAACTTTTTGCCCTCTCTCTTTGAAGGTGGGTCCTCATTTTCGCCAGATTCTCCTCCTAAGTCTAACTTTCCAACTGCCCTTTCGTTTGCTTGGGGTACTCAGTTTTTGCTTCATGGGGAATCACCCATGCTTCTTTTCTCTTGCATGAGCCATGATGGTTATTCGGTCATTGTGATGGCTATCAATGCTCTTTGTGGCTCTTCTTCCATCTGCATGGTTTCACCATTATCCGTCCAACCTCCACCATGTCTTGTACTTTCAAGGATCCCTTCCCCCACATTCGGTTCTCCTGTCATCCAGGAACCATTCTTCGAGCCCGAGTATGATTCTCCAAGCTCACCCTCCTCTGTCGATGTTGCTCCATTGCTTCAGCTAAGTCCTCTCTCCTCCGCCTTGGGTATCAGCGTGGTTGATGTCGTCCGACTTCTAAATGTCTCCCTTTTGCAACAATAGTTCATCAGCATCTTCCACGTCATGTGCAATTCCATCAATACTATCGCTGACTTTGTGCCTACGTCTGTGGCTTCCGAGCAACGTAGGTCGTCCGACCAATCGTCTCCTCCTTCTGTAGGGTATGTTTCATCCCATGCACCTTGCGGCTCCAACCGTTGAGGTCATCATCGACTACCTCAATACTCGGACTCCACGTCTGGGCTCACCCTTAATGGTTCAGCACAATCGTGCACCTCACGGTGTTTTCATGGATTTCAACTATGAAGGTGTTGTGTTGGAATATTAGAGGCCCTAATTGTCCCTCTAAGCGCCATTTTTTTGTGAGCTGGATCCGTTGAGAAAAATCATATCTCATCGCTCTTTGCGAAATCGAGATGGCTGAGGTGTCACGCTTTGTTGTTTCTGAAATTTGGAGAGGTGCTGATTTCTTATTCAAACTCGCCATTGTTTACGCGGGGGGTATCCTTATTCTTGGTAAGCCCTCCATTGGCATTTCTCAACTAGACGTTGGCATTTACTCCCTCTCGGTCGCTCCTCCATTGCCTGCTAGGCCTACATCAGTCGTGGCCATGGTAATTATCATTTACGGCCCCAACTAGCACAATCTTTGTGCTGCTCTTTGGTCTGATTTGACTAGGGTTATTCAATCATTTGAGGAGCAACACCTTATCATGGGGGACTTTAACTGCTTACTGTCCTTTAGTGATTCCAGCCTGTCAGTCTCCAATTTTGCCTCCATGCACAACTTTCAGGAGTTTATCCAATTGCACCAGCTTTATCCCGTTCACCCTGTCAGTGAGGATTTTTCTTGGTCTAATCGCAGATCTCATCCATGTTATTGGCTGCTTGACCGCGTGCTCATTTCTCTTGATCTTCTGGGTATTCTTCCGGACATCAACTGTTGTATGCTTCCTCCTTTCATCTTTGATCATAGACAAGTCGTTATTTGCTGGGGGACTGGTTTTTTCGTTTCTCGAACCTTCTATTTTGAGCAATGGTGGCTCAAGGAGTCGGATTTCGATTCGGTCATCCGTCGCTCTTGAAGTCGGTCGTGCTCCGCAGTTAGGGCTGCTTCTCGTTGCCTGGTCAAGCTTTTTTATCTCTCCCGCAACATTTGTTCTTGGCTTTCTTCCAGCAATATCAGCAAATTTCGACAACTAGGCGACTGGGAATCTGAGCTGTCTACAATCCATCACTTGTTGTCATTTCTTGAGGATCTCTCTGTCTTCTGTCTTGAGGTCCTAAAGGCCAGATCGATTGAGTTGTCTCTTCTCTTGCATTCCTGGCAGCTAAAAGATGAGATTCGTTAAAAGCAGAGGTCGAGGGTGCTCTGGTTCAAAGAGGGTGACAGAAATACCCATTTTTTTCATTCTTTCACCTTGCATTGTCATAGGAGGCATGCCATGCCATCCATCTCCATTGACGGGGTCACCTACTCGGCTGACCATGTCATTCCTACTGTTACTCGCTATTTCAAGAACCTTTACGCTCCAAACTCATCCGCCAGTAGCTCTATCGATCGGTCCTTGGTTTGCTCAATGAGTACCGCTCTTTCTAGCTCCATGCAGGCCACGTTCACTGATGTTGAAATTTGTTCTGCTGTTAGGGATTTGTCTGGGTGGAAAGCTTCTGGCTTTGATGGTTTTCCGATCGACTTCTTTTGTATCTTTTGATCATGCGTAAAGAATGATACTCTTCAGGTCTTCGCTGAATTCCATCACAACTGTCAGTTGCCGGTCCACACTCATCTAGCAATTGTCTCTCTCTTCCCTAAGGACACAGTATCCTTAGACATCTCGAGATTTTGCCCAATCTCGGTGTTGTGGGGGATCTACCGTATTATCACTAAGGTTTTGGCTAATCGGCTCTGTATCATCGCCCCTCGAATATTTTTGGACTCCTAGTTCGCCTTCATCCCTCAAAGGCGAATTAATCATTCTTTCATTTTAGCCTCTGAAGTTCTGCATTCATTGAATATCAGCGGCCAACCATTTTTCTCTCTTAAGCTAGACTTCCATAAAGCTTTCGACTCGGTACATTGGCCTTTTTTTCACATGCTTGACAACCTTGGTTTTGGTCGTTGCGTCTCTAGTTGAGTGCGCGAACTGGCTACTAATGCTCATTCTCAAATTAAGATCAATGGAGGTCAGAGGCCAACAACTTAAGCTCGAGCGTGGTATCCGGCAAGGTTGCCTTCTTTCTCCTCTGCTTTTTAACGTCGTCGCTGAAGGTGTAAAACCCTCTCCGGCAAAGTCGCCGGAGGGGATAAGCTTAAAAAAAAAAATTAATAAAAATAAAAGAAACGGTTTCCCCAAAGGGGAAACCGCATAACAGGAAGGGGGTGAGGATAAACCTCACCCCCCAAAATCCGCGGGAGGGGGGCGAGGTTATCCTCACCCCCTCACCCTGCGTGAGGGTTATAAAAACCCCCACGCAGGGTCTCCTTCCGCACCCCACACAGAGAGAAAGAGAGAGAGAGAGGTGTTTACCGGCGACGGCGGTAGCGACGACGGCGAGGTGAGTCTTCGCCTTCCTCCCCATCTCCTTCTTCGTTTTTCTTTTCGGTTGGAAGCACAGAGGGCCGACAGCCATGGCTGCCGGCGAGTTTCAGAAAATGAAAAAAAAAAAAACAGAAACAGAGAGTGGGTGGGAGAGAGAGAGAGAGGGGATCGGCCAGCCGGCCGACGCCGGTGACCGATCTCCCTGCGTTGGGGGCGGCCGGCACCGGCCGCCGACCGATGCCCCCAGATATTCAGGGGGAGGGTCGGCCGGTGGCCGCCCCTCCCTGTTACCGAAAAGGGGGCTCTGCCCTTTCGTTTTTTTTAAGGGGGAGGACCGGTTCGGTCCGGGCATCCGGACCGAACAGGGTCGGTCTGGGGGCGACCCAGACCGAGCCCACCGGTCTGAGTCGCGCCCAGACCGAGCCCTTCTTTTAAAAAAAAAATGTGTTTGGGGTGAACCGGTTCGGGTCGAATCGGTTCAGACCCAAACCGGTTTGATGGACCGGTTCAGACCTGAACCAGTGGGGTGAACCGGTTCGGGTCGAACCGGTTCAGACCCAAACCGGTTTGAGGGACCGGTTCTGGTCGAACCGGTTCAGACCCAAACCAGTTGGGTTGAATCGGTTCAAACCCAAACCAACTTGGGAAAAGACCGGTTCAGACCCAACCCAGTTTGGGTGAACTGGTTCAGACCCAAACCAGTTGGGTTGAATCGGTTCAGACCCAAACCAACTTGGGGAAAGACCGGTTCAGACCCAATCAGACTTTCTGGATCCAGTCAGCAGTTTTGGATCCAGTTATGAGAAGGATCTGAATCCAAACAGACAGGGTTGGGATCCAGATCAGGATTGGATCAGAAAATAGTCTCGAAGTGGCCCGAAATCCGAAATGTACCAAGGGATCCATTTGGATCCATGGGATCCATTTCAGTAAAATGGACATATCTTCGCACTCCGAACTCGGAATCGAGTGAGGTTTGGTGCGTTGGATTCATATTAAAGAGGGGAATCCAATAGTCTATGAAATTCAGTCAAACTAGAAAGGTAGAAACCATGGTTTCTTAAATAAGATTCGGGAAGGGGTATTTTGGTAATTTTAGTAAGAAGTTTGTGAACTAATTAAAGTATATTACCTTAATGACCAGATCCTAGTGTTAGAGCTTCGTGAGGCTCGATTTCGGAGAGAGCACAGAGTCAATACTTGAGGTAAGAGATATTATAAGTAATCTTAGATGTAAATAAACATTTTTACGTTGGATGTTATTGAATTGTTGTTATTGTTTAGCATGATAGTTTTGAGAGACCATGACATGCATAAAATTCATGCTTGACATTTAGAGTTGAGTTATATACATGTTGATGTGATATGCAAGTTAGTTTTGATATGTCATGCATGATGAAAAGAAATTCGAATTGTGATTGCATGTTTATATGATTGCTAAATATCATGCATTGTGATGAGACCATGTTTAGTTTAGAGTCCATTTTAATCTATTCACGTGTGAATAGATACTTTGAGATCAGCATGCATGACCCCTTAAATCTCGGAAGTGGCGACCTGTGGCAAGGGCTACCTGGTTCGCGGCCAGAGTGCAGCCACCATGGAGAGTGGGCCGCCGGTGATTTAACGATGTAGAGACACTACATCATTGCATGCTAAGTGAGAGAGGTGTGAGTCCTAATGTCACCATGAGATTAAGAATGAGATTGTTGTGATTAGTCATGACACCACTCGTGAGAGAACGAGTGAACTTTGAATATGAGAATATTGTTCAATGTGTGAACTTAGTTATGACTTAGGATTTCACTCACACTGGTTTGGGACTCTAGATGATAATGGATGGTTGATAACCATCATGTTTAGGATGTAGCATGAACCATGCCGAGATTGAGAGCTTGACCTCCCGGCTAGCTACCGGTGGGGTCCCCGTGGTGGTTCACTGCAGTGCCTGGTGGTCTGGGGATCACTGGGAGTGTATGGTTCATTGTCTGGCCAACATGTAGAATTGGGGTGTTCTACAGGGTTGCTAAGCCCATAGATGATTATTACCGGTACAGCCAGCCTAGTGATAGTTGTGTGAAAGAGAGTATTTGAGAATGATAATGGGGGAAATTAAAATATACAAACATGTGTGGTGTATCGAGAATTAAAATAAGACTAGGGGCTTAGAGCCCACTACAGTTGTAAATTGTTGTTTAATTACTTATGATTACCTCTTACTGGGTTGTAGACTCACCCCCATTTGTGTTTAATTACAACTGTAGGTTCCAGGTATTAAATCAGTCGCTTGTGAGCAGTTCTTTTTCAGTCTTCAGCAGAGCAGTGGTATATTTCTACTTTCCTTGTCATTGAATAAGATGTAATTGCTTTATTTTATTATGAATGATGAACAATTGTAAGGAAAAAGTTGATTTATGAGAATGAAATAAAAAGTTTTTTTTAGCCACGTTTTCACTGTGTAAGCTTTGCACTCTTCCCTTTGGGAAGTAATACTAACCGAACTCGGACTTTTGAGGTCCCAGATCGGGGTGTTACAGAAGGTCTTGTCGTCTTGCTGATGAGGGCTGTGGAGCATCAACTTATTGATTCTCTCAAAATCATGATTTTTTCTTACCCTATTCTTACTTACGTCGACGATATGATCATTTTCGCCCGTGCCACCATTAAACAAATATTGCAATTCAAGCTAATCCTCCAATTTTTCCTTTCGATGTCCGGGTTATCCCTATACCATGGTAAATGTTGTTTGTCCATGTTTAATGTCCCCCCTTCTTTGCTTGCTATTGGGCAACATATTTTTGGTTGCACATCTTTGGAGCTTCCTATTTCCTACCTTGGTCTCCCCTTCAGCTATCGCGTATCTCCTCTGCCGCTTGGAATGCCACTCTAAAAAAAGTCTAATCTAAAATCTCCTTCTGGCAAGCTTCCTACCTTTCCATCGCTGGGCGCTTAACTCTCATCAGGCATGTTCTTACGTCTATCCCGGAATTCCTTATATCCATGTTTGTGATGCCTATTGGTGTGCACAAAAAGCTCTCTAGTTTACTAGTAAATTTCTTTTGGTTAGGGAACAATCTCCAGAATAAGCGTTATCTAGTGGGTTGGAACTCTTTGCCGCTTCCTAGGGGTCGGATGAGTTTGAGGATATTTGACTCTCGAATGAGAAGTATCATCCTTGTCATTAAGCAAAGTTGGTTCATGCACCAACCAGGCTCTTTGTGTGCTAGCTTCCTCCTCATTAAGTACGACTCCTTTGAGTTGTACTACTTGGATTGTCACTCCCACAGCAGACGCTACGCTTCTCTGCTGCGTCAGTCTTGTATCAAAGCATGGTCGATCATCATCTCTAAGGAGGGTGACCCTGACCCTTTAGCCCAGTTTCTTCGTCGAGTTATTGCGCTCAACGGAGCTTTCCACACCAAATCTTGTTACCTTTCACTCCTTCCTCCTGGTGCCGATTGGATCTTTGCGAGCCTTATCTAGGCTCGGGACCCTACTCCTCGTTCATGGTTCCTCGCATGGCTAATTATGCATGATTGGGTTCAGACAGACTGTGTCCTAAAATGTATCGGCTTTCATCTTCCAAGTAAGTGTATTATGTGCAAGACGACCAAAGAATCCACTTATCATTTGTTCTGGGGCCTGCCTCATCTTTGGGGACCTTTTCAGGCATACCTGAAACGAGCCTGCCGTCAACGTGCGTCAAGAGTCTTTCGCTCTCGATCTTTTGTGGGACCCGAAACCTGTTCTCAAGTGCAACCAATGGTGGCTTATCTGGAGAACGTGGCTTCTCTCTTCCTGGTGGGCTGTCTAGATGACCCGCAATAACACCATCTTCTGAGAATGCACAGTTGTTTTCAATAAATTGATGCATTGCATTTTAGCAGACATGCACACTATTTTGCGGTTCTCGTTCTCCAACCTTCAATGCTTTCAGCCACCCTGGACGCCTCCTGACCCGGGCTGACTCTTCTGTGTTTTTGTTTAGTTCTGCTGTATTTCTAGTTTTGTTCTTGCTCTTGGCCTTCAGGCCTGTTTTCTGTTTTGGTCTTTGGGCTCAATGTTTGTTGACCCTTCGTTAATGTTGATGCTTCATTTCGTCTCTCTCTCTCTCTCATCTTCTCAAATGTCGTCCTCATGAAGATATAGTTGAAATGGGGGAGATGGGAAGCCGTCTCTACTCTCATCTTCTCAAATGCAGCTCCAAAATTGAGTCTCTATGAGGTATTGACTTTACAAGTTGCTATATTTCTGAAAAAAATGTGAAAATCATGCTCAAAACACAGCCCAAAGGAGAGTTTCTATTACAACTTGTGCTATAGATTGTTTTAGGCCTTAATATTGAACCCATAAATGTCATGCATTTTATATTTCTATCTAAATCACAATGTTTTTTTTAAATCATTTCTGCTGACACTGATAAAGGTTATTTATAGGAAAAGATAAAATTTTGGTAGCCTATGCATTAACTAGGTGATATAAAATTTAATGTCGCATCGTGTAGTTTGGGCCAGTTGCATGGCATGATCCATCATGAATTTCAAAACCTTACAAGTTTTAAGCAAAGATGCAAATTAGTCCTATAATATTCTGGCTAAATTATTCTCATCGGTCCAATTTGAGTCTAGGAATGATCAAGCCATTATCTTGGCACAATGGTGAGAACACATGCTCCTCCTAATAGTACTACAGGGGAAATCATCCAACTGTATGGCCAGCGGGGTGGTTGTAAGGGTGCTGAGATGAAGACACCATATCAAATCTCGCTGGAGCACGATCAGAGGTGGGCCATGTAAGGCAAGGTAGCTGTGGATCCCCACCCAGGGTTTTCCTTGCGTCGATTCAAGGGTTCTTCGTCATAAAAAAAAAAACTACTAGTTTTTCTATTCACAAAATAGACTGCAACTAGTCTATGATTTATGGGCCGTTTATGTATTGGAGGCTAAGATTATGCCTTTGTATATGTGTACATGCACATGTAATCTATATCTGCATTGGTACACCAAAATATTTTGCTTTAGAAACTTTTTAAAAATGGCATCCAGGATTTGTTGGGTTTGATTAGGGGTGTCAACGGATCGGGTTTTGTTTGAACTCAGGCGGAACCAGACTTGGACCTGATTTTCGGGTATGGTATTGGGTTCAGACCTGAGTCTAATCGGGTCTACTATAATAGAAACCAAACCCGAACCTGATAAGAACTGCATGAACCAGACCCGGACGATACCCAGTAAAATAATATTTTTTATCATTTTCACATTGAAAAATTGTGGGTCTTAATTGGAACTCGGGTCGGGCCTGAGTCTGGTATAAAATTTCACAAACTATACCTGGATCCATGTATTAATCAGACATTCAGGTCCAGACCTAGGTCTTAATCGGGTCTTTTTATATATCACCATACCCAGACCCTATAGGGTTTTGTCGGGGTCGGATCCGGGTAAACCCAACCCGTTGACACCCCTAGGTTTATTGACTTTTAGTTCTCAAAATATATTGTAAAAATGCCCCTCTGTCATGCACGAGAGAGAGAGAGAGAGAGAGAGAGAGAGAGAGAGAGAGAGAGAGAGAGAGAGGAAACCTTATCTACAAGATGAGGGCGTTAAGAGAAAGAATCTTATAGGGAGTTAGAAGGGGTTAAAAACTTTACATGAGAGAGAGAGAGAGAGAGAGAGATTAGGAAAAATTCTACTAAACTTACCAATGTAAAATTATGGACCTAGAAATAATTTTTTTGATAGGCCAGATTAGAAATATTTACCTACATTAACTATTTACCAAACATAGCAAAAATTACAGGTAACTTCTAAAAAGTTTCCGGATCCGGTGAAAATTGAAAAATTCCTCTAGATCTCACAAGAATTTAATTGTTTGATGTGAATACTGTGTTAAAAAGTCCTCTAAAAAAACCTGTATTAGAGAGGAGTTTGGTGAATTGTATAGAGGAAAATTGGAGACTTTGGGCACGTTTTATTCAACTATCTTGATCACAAAATTTGTGCCATCAAATTCTGTTTTGGTGGCAGAAACACGAAATTTCTGGCAAATAAGCATGGAAGCCCCCTTCCAACTCCTATTTGTTAAAAAAAGATCTAGGGTTTACTATTCTTATATAAAGATGTCATGTCATGAGTCATTAAAGAAGAGGATTTTTGGGTCAGCCATTGAAAAAGAAAAGGGTTCTATCTTAAATCTTGAATGGGGTGGGAGGTGCAAAGTATTAGTTATGATGACTGAAAAAAAATCTTGGTGTTTAGAGTAAGGACACGTATTATTTTTCTTCTGTTCCTTAGAATTTGTATGTGTTAAATTTGTTTTATATCAAATGAATTGATCATTTTTTTTGCCCTGTCTAAGGACCGGCCGTTGATCTAGTCAATGATTTATGGGCTGCTGGGTAAGATCATCCCTCGTGTATGTGTATACATGCACATGTAATTATTGTAATTAATTCATTCTGCCGTTTTATGGCTTGTGTTGGAGGGAGTTGCAAGGAGTCGGGGAAGTACTAAGGAAAATAGATTTAAAAAGAATTGTGGACTCCCTCTTTTGTTTGGAAGCATAAACAATTCCTCAGCGGATCAAAACCCGCTGTTAGAAAACGCTCAAGCAAAACAACGAAAAAATTAAATAAAAACAATCAAAATACAAAGAAGAGGGACACAAAGATTTACGTAAAAAAACCTCTCCTCAAATCCGAGAAAGAGTAAAAAAATCATGGCCATCTAGAGAAAAACCTTTATTGCTCCTTTTCGACTGTTACAAGAGAGAAAGAAAATAAAGAATTTATAAGGCAAGGGTGACAACCCTAAACCTAAACAAGTTGGGTATGATCCAAAAGAAACCGAATCCCAAACCTAAACATTATTTTTGGGGGGCGCTGCACCCCTACGCCCCCCTCCCCGTCCTGTGCCAAGGGAGCCCTCGGACCCCCCTACTGCAATGGCAAAAACCCTGAATCAGACTCCACAACTCATCACCCGCAGCATGGTATTTAACTAGCAAAGAATGTAGAGAAAAGTTCAGTCCCAATGAACAGAACTACTTTCCCGAGGGAACCATGGAATTGACCATTGTTGGAAAGATAAACCACAGGACTGATTTCCTTCTTTTATGAACTGTAGTGCACAGGGTTCTATAATTTAGCAAGGATCTGCCTAACCCCAACTTGCAAACTAAAAATAAAAAAAAATAAAAAGCTATACAAAATTTTCCCGTCCAATTGTGTGGGCTCCAGTAAGTTCTCTATTGAAAATATAAGGGGAAAATATTACCAAGATAAAAAGAGAGGAAGAGAAATAGTCTTGATGGTTGAGAAGGTAGGAATAGATATAGATAATTAATATAAAATGTTACACAACAAATACATTTGAAAATAATAATGATGAAAATAACACCTAAAAATTTTGTAAATATTTGGCTTCTTAATAATTAAGTATATTATAAAAGCTAAAGCATGAAAGTGTCAAAATCATTATTTCTTAATTGCATATAGAGCCCTCGATAGGCAAACTTCCTTGCCTTATTATCTGCACTCTGTCAAGGGTATATCCATGTATGGCGGAGGATCTCACAAGGGCCAATAGAAGATTATTGGGACATCTCTAACGGGTGTTCTCAAGATCTCATGCCTTGTCTTTTGTCCCTTTGTTGTTTCTAGTGACGTTTTGTCTACCGCTTTTAACAAAATCTTGCTCAAAAAGCACAATCAAGTCCTTTCATTGGGCCCCAAGGGGGTTGGCGTTGTGGGGTGGGGCCTTGGCTGCTAGATGGTCTGTTAAGGTTCCATTCCTATGAGTGTCGCCCCTCTACACAAGCCAACACATAACATAGAACCCGAGGACAGGAGTCTTAGCATCAGAGTTTTACGTTGCCGGCACAATGATCGTAGGTATGGCAGACTGAGCCAGAGCAACCAAGTCTTTGTGCCGGGGTGCAGTTTCTTCGGGTTATAAATCCAAAACAATCCCTTTCATTGGTAAGTCAGGTACAACTTAGTCGTGCATTTGTAGCGTTTATCATGTCCTACATAAACTACTTTTTTCCATGAAGCATGTTATTATAAAGAAACAGAAAATTAAGGAGAAGTAAAAACTACAGAGTAATTTACATATAGGCACCTAACATATGGTGAATTTATGTTTAGTTCCCTAAGTTTTCAAAGATTTAAAGAAACTGCCTCATTATTGTAGAAATTACTAAGTTGGCGTCTGTGGTCTGTTGCTTTTATGGGTTTTTGGCAAAATGGTCCCTGACTTTTCAGAGATTTGCAAACCAGTCCCCGTCTTAATTAATTTTGCAAATTGGTCCCCCGCCTTGCGCCGTTAGTGCAAAACAGTCCTTCTGTTACGATGGTGTTAACTGTGGTTAGGCTTTGACCGTTGAAAATTATACCCTTTGTTCCCCCTAATCCTCTCTCTTACACCCGAGCACTCTGGAAGTGACTGTTCTGCCTAAACCCTCTCTTGCACCCAAGTCCTCCTCTACATTTTCTGGCAACTTAGTGTTCCCAGCAGCTTTGGTTGCAGTCTCTTTCACACACACACACACACACTCTGTGTCGCTCATTGAGAAGAGAAATCTCTCTCTCTCTTAACCTGTTACGATTATGGTAACGTAATCAGGTCTTTCACAAGACTTGCACAATCTGCCAAGAGTTTCTATTTGCAGTAAATTTAGTTCCCATTTGTTGTAAATTTCTGTTGGTAATCTCTGTAAATCTAGCAAGAAGATAGATTTGGTTTCTTTCTTTTTGTTCTCATCCCAGAAGGTGGGATCTTTTTTTTTTTGAAAGGTAAGCTGGGGTTAGGCAGACCCGTACCAGAACAACAGCCGCCCCCATGTGGCAAAGGGATTTGATCCTGAGCCTTCAGCTTGACACAGGACCCGGCTTACCACATGGAATACCACCTCCATAAAAAGAGGAGAAGCCCTCTTATACGTGAACATAAAAAATATGTTTCCCTTTGTAAGTTTGGTAAATCGGATGGAGAAAAAATAAAACTTAATCATTATGAAAGTAAAAACCAAAACAAATATACATGACTGATTCATGATATTGCAGTATCGCATCTCTCCTTGATGTTAGCTATACATATTAGCTTGCCCGATTTACAAATGTGCACATGATAACACACTAATGCACGATTATACAAATGTATAATGGCATGGTAACGCAGTAACATGCAACAGTAAACTCCAATATGTCTCCTCAAATTAGAGCATTTGCCCAAGGCTTTGGTAAACAAATCTGCACATTGCGAGGTTGTGGGAATAAATTGTGCAGATCATCCCACTTTGGATTTTCTCTCGAATAAGATGATAGTCTATTTCAATGTGATTTGTGTGTTAATGTTAAATTGGATTGGCTGCTACGTGTATAAATGCCCGATTGTCACAAAATATCGTAGGGTGAGGATGCTGAATGTTGAGATATGCTAGTAAATATTTAACCCAAGTGAGCTCACAACTAGCCAAAGCCATCAAGCGATACTTTGCTTTTGTAGAGGAGCGAGAGACTGTAGTATGCTTCTTAGATTTTCAAGATACGGGGTTGTTCAATCATGATGCAGTAGCCTGAAGTGAATCTTCGAGTCATGGGATATAAATCCCAATCTGAATCATAGTAGCTGATGACATCTAACTCATTGGACAAAGCCATGTGGATTCCTTGTCCCTTTGAGATAGTGTTGCTTTCATATGTGGAGAATGAAATTGACTTAAGAATTTGCTTAAGATGTGGACAATGAATAGAATGTTAGACCTCGTGATGGTTAAATAAACAAGCCGGCTAATCACACATCAGTACTTGCTTGGATCTTCTTAAGTAGCTATACCCGCATTTTATTAAGCTTCAACTATTGTTCTATAGGAAAGCTACATGGTTTGGCTCCCAAATAACCAATGTCTTCTAAGATATCCAGATCATATTTTCTTTAAGAGGGAAAGATACCTCGTTTATACCTGGCTACTTCAATTTTCAAGAAATATTTGATGTTGCCAAGGTCTTTGAGACGAAACCAATCATTAATGAGTTTTAAGCTCTTCGATATGAATCAAATTATCTCTAGCTATGATAATGCCATTGATATATATACTAATATGAATATTTGACTTTGTTTTTCAATTTTGAAAAAATAGTAAATAGCCCGTCTTTGATAGGGTAAAACCAGTTTTCTTCAAATATGTGGTGAGTGGCAAACCAATTCCTTGTTGATTGTTTTAGTTTATAGAGACTTGTTGAGGTGGTAAATGCATTGCACTCCCTTACTATAAAACTCGGGAGGCAATTGCATGTAGACTTCTTTATCTAACTTTCCATGAATGAACATATTACTAACATCAATTTGGTATATATACCAATTACATAAGACAACAATAGCAAGAAGATAATGAACCATAACGAGTTTAATTACGAGTGCATATATCTCATTGTAATCAAGATCATCAATTTGCGTGTACCCCTTTGCAATCAAACACACTTTGTATTGTTCAATTGAGTTATTATCATCGAATTTAATTTTATATATTCACTTACAACAAAATTGTTGTTTCCTTTCAGGTAAATTCATCATCGACCAAGTATTGTTCTCTTTTGGTACTCGGATTTTAATGACCATGGCATCACGCCAATGTTGGTATTAATTTCATGGCTTGGAGAAAGGTCCTTGGTTTAGGGTTTTGAGTGACAGCAGCTAGAAAGACTCAATAATGGTGAGATTTTTTTTTTGTATGCAAGGTGATGGCTAAGAGAGGGATGAGAATTATTCAATTGAATTATAGGAGTTATAGACTAACACTTATAATAATTGAGACATGATGGTTGTTGGTGAATCCTATCTGATTTTCTGACATGTTGGGCTTCTTAGATAAGTGGGTTGGATCTACAATGTCCTTAACGGGGGAATTAGATTGCAAAGATGAATTTTGGATTTGAGGGATGTTGTGATCGGTGAACACAGATTCAAGGTTTTGATTTTATAGATCACTTTCTTGAGACTCACAGTATTGGTAATATAATACCATCATCATTGTTAGGAGAAATTTAGTTTAATAGAACTCAATGTCTCTATTAACAAAAATCTTATTTATTTCAAAATCATAGACTCTATAATCAACTTGACCATAGGGGTATTCTACAAAAACGCATTGTCTAGCACGATTATCAAACTTGTGGGTGTGATGGATATAAAAATTATAGCAATGACACTCAAAAACTTTGAGGTGGTCGTATTTGAGTGCGTTGTTATGGAGTGTTTTATAAGGCATCTTTCTCGAGGAGGCAATTTATAAGATAAGTCACAATGAGAATACATTCACCCCAAAATTTGAATGGTAAGTCAGCCTGAAAACAAAGAATACATGTGACATTTAATAAGCCTCTATGTTTGCATTCAACAACCTTGTTTTGTTGTGGGGTTGTGACACGACTATGTTGGTGATTGATTTATTTTTCTTTAAAATACATTTTCATATTGTTAGAGAAAAATTCAATACCATTATCGGATCTAATGTTTAAAATATTGGTACTAAATTGGGTTTGACACCCACGTGCATCAACTATAATCATCAACTATGGTAAAAAAAAAGTATATTTTATTTCTGACATTAATGGGGTTTGATATGCAACCCATATATCACAATGAATTAATTCAAACAATTTAGAAGTAGATATAGAGCTATTAAAAAATAGTAATATTATTTGCTTGGCCATATGACAAATGAAACAATGGTAATGAGATATATGCCTATTCACTATTAGAATTAACAAGAAGTAAGAGTCTGAAATTTGATAAATGTTCAAGTGTAAAATGCCAAAGGAATGATGGGGAAGAAGCATTTAAAACACACCATCCATCTCAAGGATGTAAAATTACCCTGTAGCCTACCTGCTCCAATCTTCATTTTCAAGTGTGAATCTTAAAAATTACAATGACCTTCTTTAAATATAACGTCACATTTTAAGTTGTGAATCAATTTGCTAACAAAGACAAGACTTAATTAAAATTGAGGAACATATAAAATGTTAGACAATGTGGTTTTTGATGATAATGTGACACTACCAATGTATGAGACGTGAGTAGAATAACCATTTGAAAGGCTTACGAGGGGTATAAAATATTTACAAGAGATGTAATATTAAACAGAGAGTTTCTCATGTAATATGTGGCTCCTGACTTGATCAATAATTGAGATAGATAAACAGGCAATGGTTGACTATGGGAGATGGAGATTGGTTACCTAAGTTGGCAATGACCATGATTTTGTCATATTACTCTAGTGCAGTTGTAGTGAGTCTAGCATTGACTTGGCCATTAAAATGAGCATTGAGAGAACTCTGTGGCTGGTTAAGAAAATCGTGAAGGTAATAACACTGCTTTCATGTGTCCTAACATGCCACAATCGTCACATTTCGGTCGTGGACAACCTTGATGGATCATTTTTCATAAGTTTATTGGTCGTTCCCACGACAATAACAACTGGTTCATGTGCAAGAGTAAAATGAATATCACTTTATCATTCTTATTGAACTACCAACGCATATGCTTTGGAAATGTTTGGTAGGGGGGGTCATGTGGAGCAGTTGGCTTTGGATGACATTGTAGCTGTCATTGAGGCCAATTAAAAATTGCATAAGTCTTTCTTGTTGCTGAAGTTTCAGAATAACTTTTACGGTTCCATGCTAACAAGGGGGGATGTTGATGTATGTGGTCATTTCATCCCACATTCCTTTCAATTTTGTGAAGTACGCTACTACAAATGATTATCCTTGCTTTAGATTGATTATTTTTATTGAATCTCATAGATTTTGAGAGTGTCGTATTGAGAAAATCGTTCATGGAGTTCTGCGTAAACCTCACCAGCAGACTTCACATAGATGACTCTTGATGCATATATTTATGCATCAAATTAAATATCTACGACAGTGCTATATTGTTGCATCGCTCTCACACATCAATGTTTGGTGCATGCGAACCTAATTTGTTTTTGGTGCTTACGGCCATGCACATCGCTCGATACCACATTAAGTAATTATCTTTTGGTGAGCAGCTGAGATACATGAGAAGCTTCCAGATTGTTCAAATGGTGGAGGAAGAACATTTGAGTGGTAGATGAAAGAATCGTTATTGTTACAATTGTTAGAAGCCATTGATGAAGGTTTTCAGCTTTGCCATGCTCTGATACCATGTATGTTTGATAAATCAGATGGAGGAGAAATAAAACTTATTCATTATGAAAGCAAAACCAGAAAAAATCCACATTGATTCACGGTAACAAAATATGTGCATGATGCTTTGGAAAGTTAGCTATACAAATTAGCTTTTCTGGTTTATAAATGTGAACACGGTAATAAAGTAATACACGGTTACACAGTAATATACGATTTTATAAATGTCTTAGAAAACATAGTAATACAGTAATATACAATAGTAAACTCCAATACGCTCAATCTAATCCTTCTCCATTGGGTCCTTGACGTCCCCAAATTCACATAACCCCTCTTTGAACCCTCTGCAATTCATCTTCTCCACCCCAAGATTCCCGTTTCTGACGTTTCTCTCTATCTCACACTCTTCAGCCCAACCCATCTTCCCACTCTTTCTACTCTTCCTTTACCCAAGTTGACAACTACGGGACCATCGACTACGAGAGTAGAGAAACATGGAATTGGAGGTCGCTCTACCGAAGGATTGTGACGATGGGAGACCCCATGGGTTTTCTGCTCAACCTTTTGGCGAGATGTTGTGTTGTGCACTAATCTAAGGTTTCAAGTATTCAGCTACGGTGTCTTAAGAATCATTTGGTATGAGCTGAGTACGTATTGCAAGGGCAGAACATCATTCAGTTCCAGAATCTTCAAGGTCTTAGAAAATTGGATTGAGACAGAATTTTGTTCACTGGTTTTGGATGTAGGTATCACTGGATCCACTGTAAATATGGGTTGGATTGGATAGCAAATGGACAAATCTATTTGTGTTATTCCTATTTGGATGCTAACTGAACTCAGTTTGGAATTCAAAATTTTTATGTAAATTCTAAAACCAATCCAACTTTGTTTTTTCTTGAACAAAATCCAACCTGTCTAGTTAATCAGATATGAAATATTTTACAATTACAGCCGAGCCCAAAAAGACAGCGAAAGCTTCATTGCCTTAAAACTTGTTGAAAACTCAAAAAAGGTCTAAAACTTGAAAATTTGAAAAATGTTAGGTGTTGAAAACCGAGTGATGCTCCCAGGGGGGTTTCTCATGAGTTTTAGCCTAATAAGGGCAAAGTGGCCATTTTTACATACTTTTTGCAAATCAGCCCCCGCCTTATTTTTTTTTTGCAAAATGATCCTTAAATGAGGGTTGAATAGTCATTTTCCCATTTTTTTGCAAATTAGTCCTGTATTTTGCAAAATGGTCCTTCATAAGAGCAGAACTGTCAATTTGACTGCCCTTGACGGTTACCGTCAAAGAATAAAACAGATGTTAAACTCAGGACTAATTTGCAAGAGTTAATAAAAAGGTGGGGACCAATTTGTAAAATCTTATAAGGCGTGGACTAATTTACAAATCATTGAAAATGCAGGAAGCGTTTTGCACAAAACCCTGCTTTTCTCTCTCTCTCTCTTCATATATATATATATATATGAAAAGTGAGTAGTACAATATGGCTATCCTATCGGCAATCAAATTGACTTCCACTGTCTCCACGAATTTGTCATAAAAAACTGACACCCACTATCTTTATTTTCAACCTATCACCTTATTTACCCAAAAGAAGGTTAAAACCAGTGTTGTCAGTCTATGTGCGTATCGGCCCATAAGTATCCTATCGCCAAAAATTTAATATGAGACTGACCTGAATCAACTATTTTTTAATAACTAAACTAAAAAAATTAAAATTAATTTTAAATATTGTTTTAATGGCTTTAACACATGTATTGATACATAAATTTTTTAATTATTTTATAGCCGATTCAAAACGATTCACTTAAAAATCGGTATTAACCGATTCACCTGAATCATTGGCCAAAGGATACAGGTTCGATTCCAATACTGACAACATGGGTTAAAACTATAGTTAACTAAAGTTATAAAGTTAAGTAAACAGAAAGTAACTCCAATGGCCATCTGAGCAATTTGTTACAAAGTTAGTCATTTATCATCAAAATGTGAAAACTTTAAGTGGCTAACTGAAATTGCCAGATGCTAGGCGCCTATATATAAATGGAAAATACAAGGTGGTTCTCGTATAGACTCTTGTTTGCAAGGATCTATCCACCAAATGGTAGATCTAATGGTATATAGATGTTTTTAAAATGATTTATTTATTATTTTAAAAGGTTTTATCATGTCTTATGCATTATAAGGTGATATTTTTTTGAGATACTAAAAATCAACCGCTCAAGATTCATGAAAATAAGAGTGGTCTATAAATGGTATAAAACATCATATTTCAGTCAACTTTTAACACATAAGAATAGTAAATAAAATATGTTAAACTTGATTCAAAAGTTAGATTTGCCATTTAAAGCTTAGATTTATTGAAATTACAACTTACAACTCAATCAGCATTTATAGCTTAGACCTAGTCGTAGTCCGTGGGGCCTCAGCATCTTTGATTCTCCTCCCGAAAGATTGTAAAGGGGTTTTCAATCCCCGATAAGGTTGGTGAATCAGAGATGAGACAATTGTTGCTTACTCATGTAATTCACCATATTACCCCTCCCTGCAGTCCAAAAACGGAGAGGGAAGGGAGGTAACAAAAGTAATTGCCATACTGCTGGATTCGTCATCTTGGCAGGATCACGGGTTTTTAAAATTTTTCATATCCATGTTTTCCACACCGACGTTCCACTCTTTTCATTTATACTCCAAGCTTGATTGCTATAATATATACTCCCTCGACCACTTCAAATTGAAAGACAGATCTATATAACCAATAGGCATAGAGATTTTATACGACGCGACTAACCTTTACGGACACTTGCACGTTACATATTAATCCGATAGAGCAAGTAAAGTCAGTAAACCATATGAGTTGTCCCATGATCACTGGCGCTCTTATTTTTATGAACTTGCCATGGTTTGGTTTACATAAGTTTGGTGTTTTCTCATCCCAACGTATGAGATTAGGCCACACAAGAAACAAAGAGGGCTCCCATGTTAGCTAGAGGGACGAGAAAAGTTGTAGAGCACATGGGTAGGGCCTCGGTTAAGGCTCCATTTGTGAATATTTTAAGGGTGGTTTTGTTCTCCTTCAAGCAGAACTCATGAACTCTTTGGTCTATCTTGAAGCGTGCGGCATTGGTAGATTCCAAAGCTTTTGCATATAAAACTGTTGACATTTTTCCTTTGAAATTTTACTTGCCTGTGATGTGGAGCGGCTTGCGGCTACCGGCACATGATGTGAGAGACTGAGAGACTCTCTCTCTCTCTCATTGCACAAAATGAGGTATTTATTATCTACAAATTACAATTTCAAGTTGTATAAGAGCATTTTAAGTTGAATCGATTGCCATTGAACCTATTATTTTTTTAGACAAACCGGGAGAAAAACCCATGTGGGATTCGAACCAGACACCCTTGTGCAGCCTAATTATCAAGCTATCTTATTCGACCTATTGAAATATTGCATAATTTTACCAACTCTCAAATTAAATCAATGCAATCTTGCACATTACTTTGTATGACACGTGTTAAGAAAGAAACATAATATTTGAAACCAAAACCCCGGGGGCTCCACTGGTCTAGTAGGAGCAATTTGAACGTTGCAAGTTAGAAATCAACTAGGTGGTTGGATAACCGTTGTAAAAGAAGGCCGTAATTCCCCCCATCTCTTTCTCAGCGAAAAAAATCCCCCCATCAACAAACTGCAGCTTAGCTTGTCTGGTAGGGGTTGTTAGTGCAGACCACCATGTGTTGGGACGTCGCAAGTTCGAAACCCAATGGTATGTTGTGTAACTTGTGAGAGTCTGCCTAACCCTAGCATACCTATCAAAAAAAAGAAAAAAAATTCCCCCATCTCTATTATGGAAAAAAAAGAAAAAAAATGATGTCTTAGTTAAAATGTTGGTGATAACTTGCATGTGCAACAAAAAAAAGAGAAAGCATGAGATTTAAGTGGTTTGATACTACGGCCTACCACTACAAGAAAAATGTTAATTAGCGATGAAAATTTGTGAAGAATTATTTTCATCGCAAATTTACGATGAAATAGCTAGAGAAAACTAGTCGTTCTTAAAATTGAAAATTAGCGATGGAAAAATTTTGGCGCACAATCTGTTGCTAATTAGCGACGAGCAAATTCATCATAGATTCCGTCACTAATTAGCGATGAATTTGCGATAAAAAAAATCTGTTGCAAAATCTGTCACTAATTTTCGATTTAAACCGACCCATCTAGGGAGCAAAATTCTCCCTCCCTCGCTCTCTCTCCCTCTGATTACCCGACCCATATCGTCATTCCCAACGAGATTCAAATGCTTTTTTTGTATGATACATTTTAAGCTGAGGGTTAGGGTTGGGGTTACAGGGTTCCTCACGCAAGGTGCATGAGCAAGATAAATTTGAAGGAGGGTGAGGGGGTCTTGGTAGGTTCTGGTGCAATTGATCAGGAAAACAGAGAGATGACAACTCCCGTCGATGATGGCGATGGTCTCCCCCCTCCCCCCGACGACAAAAAATTGGCGCCAGCAAGCGACAGAGAGGTAAGGTTTCACACCTTTTTTTTTCCAGTGTCACTGAGGCTGCCGTCACCACCGGCGGCCAGCCAAGGCTGTCGGCTTCGACGGTTGGTCGATGGTGACATAGACTGTTGTCATCCACCGCCGACTCCCATTAGAAGAGGGTGGAAGAAAAACCCTGTCGTCTTCACCGACGATCAACGAGACCCAACTCCTGTTCGCTGCCATAGAGATAAAGCGCAGGCAATGCTAGGTTCCATAGGCGAAGGCCACCCCATGGCAGCACTCTGTCGTCGGCGAGTCCTCCCAGTAGACATCGATGAAAGGTAACAAAAAAGGGGTTGTTTTTTTTTGTTTATACAAGCACCGCTTAGGTTGAAATCGCCATCGGCGGTCGGCCAAAGCAGTTGGCAGCGATGGTTGGTGGGTGGCAACCAGTCACCGTCTTCTGCCATTGTATGTCGGCAGTTGCAATAGCCGTAAACATGCAAAACCCAAAATCCCTTATTTTTCCCTTTTACTGCCTGTAGACCCAGCAACCGTTGGTGGTGTAAAACCCACAAAAAAGGGGTTGTTTTTTTTTGTTTATACAGGCACCGCTTAGGCTGAAATCGCCATCGGCGGTCGGCCAAAGCAGTTGGCAGCGATGGTTGGTGGATGGCAACCAGTCACCGTCTTCTGCCGTTGTATGTCGGCAGTTGCAATAGCCGTAAGCATGCAAAACCCAAAATCCCCTATTTTTCCCTTTTACTGCCTGTAGACCCAACAACCGTTGGTGGTGTAAAACCCACAAAATTTTGATAATTATTGGTTGCACTTTTGGAAGTGATATTTTTAAACAATATTTTTCAATAAGAACATGGGAAAATCGTCAACCAAAGATATAAAACTGACTTTCCACCGAAGTGGCGAGTACGGGTCGAATCCACAGGGAACGGAAACATTCTGAATTAATTCTAAAATAACACTTTATTAATAAAAACAAAGTTTACAACTATGTCAATGTTTACAAGTTACATTAAATAACATTCTAAACTATGAAAATAAAATAAAATCGGAGGTTAAGTCTTCTGCAGGTCTCCAGGGGGATTTCTGTCTTTTCACATTAAGTGCAGTCGCACATTATATTTCAATTACACCTGTGAACCTGTTCTAACTTAACAACCTACACAATAAAAACACAAATTCAGTAACTAAATCAAGAATTTATCTAGATTACATCTACATTATTTCTAAACTATTTCTAAATTAAATTAAAGTTAATTTAAACATCTAAAACTAAGATTATACTAACTGAGTAAACTAACTAAGCTAAGCACTCTAATTACTGTTAATTTACTGATTACACAACTAGAAAACAGTAAAACTACCCGAAATTAAACAATTACTTAAAAGACTGTTTTGTCCCTAAAGAAGGCAAAAATGGATTCTGACAGCTTTTCGCAAAATGACTGTTTGAGGGGTCAAACGAATTCCAAAATTAGTCAAATTACTTCTATTCTGTAAAATACAGATCCAAAAATCTGACACACTTTACAGAAGTGAAAAATACATTCTGGATCTCCAGAACGAAGCGTTTCAAAATCAGGATAATTTGGGAAATCGCTGGACCCAAAATTTCAAAATCAGAAAAAGTTGTTTTCATAATACGCTTAAAAACCAGACCAAATCAACTCGGATCGAGCTGAAATTTGGTCTGCAGACAGTTAACACACCAATGTGGAGAATAGAAAAATAATATTTAGAAAATTCACGAAAAATCCACATGAAATAACTAGTGCACGATCGGGTAAAAATTAGGGTTTTGGTTCAGTGCACTATTCATCCCTTTGAATCCATAATTGACATTTGGACATTGAACCACGTACAAAAACAGTCCTAACTGAACCTAACCTACTGTTAAACTACAGCAAACAATAACAATTAAACTAAGTTATAAATTCTGAGCAATACCATAACCGAAACTCACTAATACTCTAAATAAGATATCTAAATTAATCTACACTCTAATTGAACCTAATTTATAACATCTAATATCACTAACTAAATTAACTATCTATTCTATTATTAATTCTAACTTACGGTTAGTCTAACTAGCTAAAATTACTTACTAACTAAATTAAACACTAACTATCTAACCTAAATGACAAATCTAACTAAATCTAACATAATCTAACTAACATGATTACCTAATGAACTAATTAATCTAATGTTAATTCTAACCTAATAACACAACTACTAATCTACGGTTACACTAACTAGGGTTAGATTCTAACTAGTAACTAGGGTTTAACTAACTACGGTCGGCTACTTAAGGTTAGGGGCGGTTTAGGATAGGACTTTGATTACACGCCACCTTAGGGTTACTTCCTAACTAACTAAGGTAGGGGTAACTAATTAAGGTTAACTAATGGGTCGGTTAACTATGTAACTATGGTTAGTTGGGGTGGCGACTTGGATTAGGTAGGGTTAATACCTATGGTTAGTTAAGGTCGACTAGGGTTAATTAGTCTAACTAACTAATGTTTAATCTAACTAGAACTAAATACTAACTAGGGTTAGCTATAGGATTGGTTAATGAGGGTCGGTTAGAACTAACTAGGGTTAGGTAAGGGTTAACTAGGATTGAATAAGTAGGTCGGTTTGGGTTAAGTAGGTTTGACTAACTACTAGGGTTAACTAATTAGAATTAACTAACTAATTAAGGTTAGTTGAGGATAAACTATAGTTAGACTAGGGGGTCGGTTAAGGATATGGCTTTAAATTACACGCCACCCTAGAGTCATCAAATATGGTAATTACACACTAATGTTAATTCCTAAAAGCTAAATCAACTCCTACATTAAATAGAAACTAATGTTAGCACCTACTTAAATAAGTATACACGACTTTTACAAACCTAATTTAATTCCATAAACACTAACCTAATTAGAATACACGAATTTCTAAAATCTATACTATTACTACATTACTAATTTAAGTAACACCTAATTAAGACTAAATCAATCTTAGCAATACTAAATAGGGCTTTAAAGATAGCAATCCACGAATTTGGTATGAACCCTCTCCTCTTTATTGCCTTAATTGCACCTAGGGAAAGGTTTCAATTTCAAAAACCGTCCAGCTATTAAAATCCACACGTTTTTCCATATTTGCATTAAAAGCATTAAAACCTTTTGAATTCTTTCCCAAAAACACACTATACGATTTTGGCTAGCTTTTGAAAAAAAAAGAGATAGCATTTATCTTCTTGCCAAAATCGAGTAAATCATTTTGGAACTCTTTTGAAAATCCAAGCATTAAATCCTCTCTTTGAAATTCTTTCCCAAAGCATCCCACACGATTTTTGGGGTTGGCTTTAAATGAGTATTTGGAGTTTCAAAACTTCCCAAAAATCGTGTAAATGCTTTTGGAAGGACCTTTGGAATTCCAAAGGATTTCCAAAAGTCGTGTAACCCTTATTAAAAGACCCTTTGGAATTCCAAAGAGTTTCCAACTTTGAAAATGAGAAGGCATTAATGGTTGGGTTGGAAAAGATAACCTCATTAAGTGCTCTCCACGAATTTGGGGTTGCTTTAAATAAAAATTGGAATTTCAAATCGTGCTCCAAAAGTCGTGTAGACACTTTTAGAAGATCCTTTAGAATTCCCAAGGTTTTCCAACCTTGAAAAGGTAACTCATTTATAGCTGGATTGGGAAATTGAGATTTACGTAAATGCAATTCCAAGAATTTAGAGGGATTGGTCTTCTACCAAAAACGGATTTCCATTGAAAGACCACATTGCCCTTATCTACACTTTACATTATTAAATAATTACTTACTCTAAACTAGAGTTAACCTAACTAAAGTAACTATACCAAAATAATTCAAAGGATATGAATGGGAAATACGAATTGACACAATCTATCACATCAAATACTAAATACAAAATTCAATTACTCAATTAATACTAAGTTAACTAAAACGAAAATCAGGAATTCTAACCAATCTAATTAGCCTATGACTAAATGAACATAAAAAACGTCTAACATTGACCTAACCTATAGAATTTTAATCTACATGAACTGAAACAAGCATTATATTAAAACTATACTAACACATTAGCTAAAATATATGAAATAAATAAATCAAATCAAAATCGACATTATAATATATTATCAAACTATTCAAACTGACTTTTACAAACTTGCTGGACCTCTAATGGCTGACCTACATTTGGAGAAGACGACTACACCTCTATGAAAACGAAAAAAATCTAATTTTAACTAATACTACTATGACAATGACACATCTAAATTAAACTAAGCTACCATGATTATAATTACTAATTTTAACTAAGAACAAACAACCTAATCCAACTAGTCATGCTGTAAATTAAATAAATAAATCAGAAAAAAAACGCTAAGTAGGAATCTACTAAAATCGACTATTGCTAAAATATGAAACAGAAATTAATCTACTAAAACATACTCTAAGATTACAATCTATTAGAACCTAAACAGTAATTCACACATTGAAATGAAAACAGTAAACTAAAGAACTACCAAAAAAATACTACAGCCGGCTGGACGACCAACACACAAAATCAATAGACCATCACTCGGTTTTTTCATTTTCACAAAATCTAAAAACGTCTAAGACATCCAATGACATTTACACATTTACTAAAATACTAAACTTGATTAAACACAATATACGAACTTGGAAAACACAAGAGACCATAGACACACAGATCTGAAACTCAAAGTACACGCCCACACTCAAAACATACCAATCGTTGGATGAAAAAGATGATTTTCATCAACAAAAAACCTAAACACACTACGTGCTGGCTTTTGCACGAACAAAAGCTATACTAAGGCTGACGAAAAACACAGAAAATGCAGCACATAACACACACACATTTTCGGCTTTAGCTAAAAGAGAAGATAGAAGAAGACCTACCTCTTGGGCCGATCCGAAGAATGGGGGGATGAAGAGAAGAGCGGACTTTGCTTGACTCCATGCCACGAGGAACCTCGTTGATGCTGTCTAACATCTCTTTGCTGTACTTTTGCAGGGATCCACAGGTGGTGGTGTTCCGGGAAGAGGAAGAAGAAGAAGAAGTGGTGAAGATGCGTAGAGGGCCGTACGGGGGTAGAGACGACCGGCCATGGAGAAGTAGACTGCACCCCTACCACGGCTAGAACACTCCAATGCTGCAAATACCTGCAAAAGACAACCTCAATGATTAGTTTCAGCAGGGGGAGAAGAAAGACAAGATGTGAAAAGAAAAGAATGAAAGAAGGGGGTGGCGTCTCCATTGAAGATGGCCTCCATGGATGAGGAAGAAGGTGGATGAGAGGGGCGGCTTGGGAGAAGGTGGAGTTGAGCTAGAATCGTGCCCCTAGGGCACGAAAATCAAGACAAAGACAGGGATGGAATGGCCCCCCCCCCCCCTCTTTTGACGATTTTGGTTCTTTTGGCCATTTTACAAAAACAGGTTTAAAAATAAAATATTTACTGGGCGCCTTTTTCTGCAGGGGGTTTTTAGAAAATGTTTTTACAAAACTTAAGTGGGCTAGAGTTGGGTTAAATCCATGTAATTTGGTCCAGATCCAAAGTCTAAATGGGCGTCTGGATCCAAATCTCTCAAATCGGATCTGATATTTGACCCGTTACACTGTAAATGTCATAATTCCTTCAAATTAACTCCGATTTTGATGAAATTCGAACCAGAGCTCCCTAACATCATTATGCACCTAAGTGTATGCTTTAAACCTATAGATGATGCATTTATGCAGTGAAAATGTATTAATAAAACATGATATTTATGCATCATCAATTATCAAATTAAATAAAGGATAAAATCCTTTGAAATAAATACGATAAAATGATATAGAGTCAATCCAAATGGATCTTGAAATCCAAGCTGGATCAATTGGATCCAGTATCCGGATTCGGATACGACGAATGAATTCGGATCCTGGATGGATCCGAAACCCAATTAGAATCCAATTGGATCTTAAGGGATCCAAATAAGATCGAACCACAATTAAGATCCAGAAATGTAGTTAGAAAGTTCAGAAGATCTAAAATACAATTTTTATCCAACTCGTATTTGAAATTCATCGAAAACCAATTTGTATATAAAAAAATTAAACAAGGCCAATATCACAACTAGAGGTGATATTGTGTAATGGCAAGAGGTCTTGCCTAGTTAGGAAGCAACGAGAGTTCAAATCTCAATAGTCAACCTCACGGATTTTTGAAAGAGGATGTGTCTTTTTGTCGAAAACGTCCATTCTAGGAATTTAGAAGGATTGTCATAAGTGGATAAGAGAATTTAAGTTGCAAGAAAGGGCAACTAAAGAAGAGTTGGCACAGTGGTTAGGAAGATGGGCTCACATGATAGAGGTCACAAGTTTAAACCACTTGGGCATCAAGATTTTTTTGCAAAACTGCTAGATTTTTTAAAAAGCACAACACAGGAAAGAAAAAGGATAAATAAATTTTGTTGCTAGGACTTGCAATGAAATCACCTCTGGCACACTGGTGGGGCTTGTTACCCCTTAGGGAGGAGACCTCAAATCAAATCCCCTTGTGTGTTAATAATGGAGGATATACTGTTTTTTGAAGGACGTTTCAACTTACCATAATAAATATTTTTTTTTAGAATGGGGAGGGGAAAGACGTTTCAACTTCCCCAATAAAGACGTGTTGGGGAAGGCATACATGGAAGGTGAGTTGGACATTTTCCCAAATGGGAAGCCCAACCAAAGCCCATTAATGAAAGAAAAATGGGAAAATGAAGTTGGAGGAATTCAAAGGGGTGCAAATGGGAGTTACAAGGTGGGCTCTTAATGAGCATGCGTGGGATTGTGGGAAAAAAATGTGAGGCCAAAGCGCTCCTACGTTTTAGCCCATTTCAACAAGAATCTTGAGGAGATAGTTCTCATTTTTCTCTTTCCATGTTTTTAGGAAACTCCCCACCATAAGAGGATGATGGGTACCACTAAAAAAAAATAGAAGTTGAAGAGACTTGTACAAAGGAGAGGAGTGGATAGTTTCGGAAATTCCTAGCAACCACTAAAAACATGGGCTGGAGGATTAGAGTTTGAAAATTGAAAATTTCCTCTTTCAAGAGAAGTTAAAGAAGGGGGCTCAAGGGAAAACGTGTAGCACCCTTCTCACTCTCTCTCTCTCTCTCTCACCGTAAGCGTGGACTCCATTGCTGGACAGGTGGCTCATCCTCGGGAGTTTTGCTCCATTACTTCCGGCAAGAAGCTTGCTTGAGGTCGTTCAACGCACGAGCGAAGGAAGCACGGCTACCTCCGGATTCGATCTTCAACGAGGTAAGGAGTATATGTATCTATGTGTTGGGTTCAGTGCCTTGTAGATGTTGCAGCACCATTCAACTGTATGCGAGCACATATGACTGACTGGAATCACTCTGGCATAAAGGGGTTCTATATACTCGCCCTAAGACCTTTAGACAAAGCATAAATATTGTTGTGTCATGTTTTTTTTTTATGAAAATATATGATGGTCCACCGCCTCAGCATACATAACCGAATCAAGTGGGCAGATGCTAGCATGCTGAATATTCTCTTTCTTATTTTTTTTTAACCTCCTGTGTTCATGCATGAATGTGTATTATTTCAAGGCATTAATGATGGATTTGGTCGAAAGTAATCAAACTGGGGATTTGATAACGTTGGTGTCAATAGAGTAGACTAATCATTATTAGTCTAAATGTTGCAGCACATTGTCACTTAAATTTTCTACAGGTTGCAAAATATGAATTTATTGAACCCCTTCCTTGCTCCTTTATAAGTTGTGTGTATGATAAGGCTATTGTCCCTTTGGATTGCAAATGCTTGCAAAAAAACATAAGAGTTCAAGAGCTTATAAGAAATCAAATAACCTTATAAGGATTCATAAACTAATCCAGGTTGTAGAAGGTGGATAGACATGCATATGCAATTTCATGGTGCTCAATTACTGGTGATCAATTTATTCATTCCATTGAGTTGAGTCGTAAAACCCATGGGCCATGACACATGGGTACGACTGAGGATATGGAGATGTGGCCATTTTTATGAAGCTCCCAATAAGACTTGTATATACAGGATATGCAATAGGCATCAAATGGAGTATATATCGGTGTGACGTAGCTCATGGATTTTCTTTCCATGTGACTCTAATATTGTCATATAGGGAGAAAACACCATATAAATGTCTTCTTAAGGCATCTGCATAGACGAGTGAAAATGGTTAGTAATAGATAAACATGATTAATCTCTACACTTGCTAAACCACAACTAACCCAGATTCACATCAGTCTGGTCCATCCTAACATCGACTGACCTGAACCCAACAACAACAGACATGGAAGTGGATGCTGCACCCTGCTGAGGCCATTGTCGTTGTTAGTGTGGGGACACAGTAGACTGGGGTTTGTCCATCTCCAGCCTGCTGTCACAATTTTCATATAGCCGACGGTCCCTATGCGCAACAGGGCATCTCACACTCTATTTGAGCATAGTTGGCTGGGGTAACATTGACCTCAGTCATGGCATCTTACACACGGTGTTGGGACAGCAGGCCAAAAAAATAAAGATACAGATGTATAACTAGAAAATGGTTTGTTTCACCCAGATTGCTTTTTAAGAAAAAAAAAAAGAAGAAAAAAAAATAGTGACAAATCGACTTGGGCTATTCTACCTCAAGTTTGGGTGGCTCGGTATAGTCTTCAAGGCTTTTAGAGATCTGCCTTTGCCCAATGGTGGTTGTAACAGATTTGAAGCATGTCAATGACTCATCGCAACCCGACCATAGTCAAGAGTATATATTTATATGTATATATATATATATATATATGCATATATATGATAAAATGTTTTGAGAAGACAAAAGGGTTCAGTACGACCTTATAAATGACAAATGCTCGAGTTCACAAAGCCTCAATTGTATAGGTATTCTTATTCTACTTGTTATATATATATATATATATATATATATATATATATATATATATATATAAAGATGGGAATTTGGGTGGTTTTGGCCATCACCGTATACATAGATACACTTTTGCAAAAGTTGCACATTTCATTATTTGTTTCCGAAAAAATATGTTTATCTCATTCTTGAGTTTGTAAAGTATAGAAAATGATAATGGTACTTGTTACTTCTCTGAAAGTGGAAAATATATTACATCAGAGATTCACTATTATGCACATACTCAAAGTGAGTCTGAGATTTCCTATTTTGTACATACATTAGATATGGTAAAAGCACATTGTAGTGAACAAGTTTAAATAGCACAATGATTTTATTATATGCTTATGAAACGAATGTTATGTATCGATGAATGTGGCAAATGATTTAGACATCCATGACATATTCATGTTGCACATGGTTTTTGTAATTGATTGACATACGAAGGTTGAGACCAAAGTTTTAATGCACGAATTGCGTGTTGCCAAATTCATATTTTTGTTATAACTGCACAAATGAGAAAAACTACAAGGGCACGATAGTACAACTTGAAACTGAGTATGTCAAATCTTTTTGGTGCCATATGGGCATATATGATGCTAAGAGAATTGCATATAATTGAATCATGATTGCATGTAAATATTATGACATGTTTCAGTGCTAGTTGATCTATGTTGGTTCTGCAAAAGTTTGCATAATAAAGGACATTTTTCATGCCACGATCATGTGAACGCTCAAAACTAAGCTTGCGGTCTTGCAAGACCAATGTAGTGTCATACGAGCACTTATGAAAAGTCATACTTGAGACATGACTTATGAGTGCATGGTCAGTGGGGGTACGAAACGTACACCCGAGCTCAGAAATAAAACTGTAAAATGCTTAAGTATAAGTATTCGCTCATACTTGAGCCAAAATTCTGAGAAATTGGGGTTGGTGCCTATGAGGCATTCGATGGGTAATGTGCATACACTAAGATCACCCTGAGTGTGGGTTAGGATTTTGAAAATCCTCTGTGGTGCAATGACTTGCACATAAGAATAAATAAAATGAAAAATATGCACACATCAAATAAATGTGGGATTCTGGGTATACCTGAAAGATGGTATATGTTACCGGTTTCCCAGGATACTGGGTATACCTGAAAACGGTATATGTTACTGGTTTCCCAGGGCTCTGGGTACACCTGAAAGATGGTGTATGTTATTGGACCCATGGTCTACCTTGGAGAGAGTAGGTGGTACAAGCTTCGTAGATATTCTTATTTTTGTGAGAGCTAGACGTCTCACTCGATCCCCAGTCTACGGAGTTAGGGGGTCAGGACTACCAATGTGTTTTAAGTGGTAGATCCAAGTCTTCTGCAGAAGTTATTAGGGTGCATCCTAATTCTAGTTCTAGCCATTGAGGAGTATCCTCTCGGTCACGGACTGTCTCCCTTGGACCTCCGTACGGCTAGTCACAAGGGGTATAAATTGAAAAAGGCATAATAAACCCTCGCGTGGTCTCAATCCGCTATGATGTCTATGCATGTGCGTACCCACAGGGTAATTAACAAGAGAAACATAAAGACAATACACTTTTGAAAGTCTTCGAGTTTACACACAATGCTTGGTGTTATATTTGTTATAGTGTGATTGTGATTCACTCATATGATGCATAGCTTAACAATGTTTTACTTTACATTCAAATGTGATAATCTAAATGTGATTTATTCATATGATATGTCATTCATGGAGGTCTTTTCTTTATATAGTAAATCATGAAATACTTGAAGTTAGTAAACCGTATATTCAAAGCTTGTTTAAATACTGTTAGATCTTATATTCATGTGTTGCACATATACTTGTACACATGACACTGAGCACATTCATATAGATATTTTGCTTCTTACTCAGACAAGAGAGTCTGATCCCTTCTGAATTAACATTTTTCAGGAAACAAATAAAGATGAGCAATTGCAGTCGTCGTGCGGATGGGCCATGAGACCATATCTTCTTTGGATGTCCTGAGGAATATGACTTGTAATAAATCATTAAGTTGTAATTTAAAACTTGTGATATATCAATACAAGAGTTTATTTCACTTAATGCCTTGAGTCTGTGCTATTACTTATAACCCGCCCAAATAATTTGACTAAGGATTTAATAAAGCTTTTCCGCTGCTGTTTAGAAAAAAAAATTATTCTTAAATTTTCAAGTTTAATATTTGGGGTGTTACAGGTGGCCTCCGGTAATCGATCCTGAATGTCGGCGGCGACGACCATCCATCGCCAGGCAGCCGTTGAATGCATCGAGAAGGAAGATGGACGGAGCGGTGCCTTCTGTTATGGTCATAAGGAAAAGAAGAGGTTCAATGGTATCCTAAAGATGTATGTTGGTACTCATAATTTTCATAATTTAACAACACGAACAAAGGCAGAGGATCCATCGGCTAATCGCTACATTATGTCATTTGAAGCCAACGACGTTGTCACCGTTGATGATATTGATTTTGTGAAATGTGTAGTCATGGGGCAGAGCTTCATGCTACATCAGATCCGCTAGATGTTGCAGTCATTTGAGGCTGCATTCTAGAGTCGTTGATAATAACAACTTTGAGGAGGTAGACTTCTGTTTGAATTTCAAATTTTATCCAGTTTTTTGTGTGATCAGTTTATACTGTCAATTTTGGTCTCTTCCTGGTTTTGCCATTTTAATTTTGCTTTCTAGTCTGTTGTTTTCTTTGAGAATTTAGTGAAATTAGTACTTACAGAAAATGCTAAAGTTTCATGTCCTTATTCCAGTGCTGTTGAAGCTTTCTATTAGCAAATTTATTAAAGAGAGCAGTTAGAGAAATTGATACTTTCGCTTAGCTATTCATGGATGCTATGATGCTCTTAGAGCTGATGACACCTTTTCATGATGTTTTCTTATATTCAACTATGAATAATGTTGCTCTTTCATTTGCCTTTGGTATCTTCAGGGATGTGAATATCAATGTTCCTACAACCCCTGAGCTGGGTCTTTTTCTGTATGAATGCTTGTATACTTCATATAATCAGAAGTGGAGAGATTCTCATGAGGAGTTGTCTTTGGAGGGATATGCTGAACAGGTGGAAAAATTCAAAATGAAGCATATATATGCTCACATTGCGTCAACTGAACGTAAGGAAGGAGTTGTAGCACTTTGGCTTCACTCTCTAAACCATCGTAAGTATCTTGATTTTTGAATGGAACATCCCAATGAAGATAATGATACTGAAGTAGGCATGCAATATAAAAATGGTGCCACAAGTGAATTGGTCTGATATGATTGACTGCCATGGCACATAAGTTTTGTTATTTCCAACTTTTCCTTCTAAAATGTAGATGGTATAAAAAGCTGCCATTTTTTTTAGCAGGGCGCATGTTCATCCTATATTATTTATAAATGCTCACTATTCTATTAACAGGATTCTTTTTTTTGAATGCTATACATTGCCAGGAATTGTAGCAAAGATGTTGAGAATCCAAATAGCAACCTAAAGTTCGGTTTATATCATACTGTACAATTGTTTATATTATATCTTATTAGGGACAAAATTACACAATCCACCAATCCTGTATTAAAAGTGACTTTATGATACTATGTTGTATTCTTATATAGCATTGGATGCATACTGCAGGTATCACATAGAAGTAGGCCAGTTATTGAAATTGACCCTAATCACACATTTCATAGTAATTTTCCTTGCCAACATATGCACAAGAGCATTTTGATGGTACTCATGACTGTCGCTACATCTAGAAACCTGGACCTCCTTTTGCACTCAAACAGGTCACAGAAAGGCCTTCATTGCAAACACTATGTAGTCAAAAGCGCTAGGCGGTTCCTAATCAGTAGACCCTTAAAAACCCACAACCATTTACCTGTTCTTGATTCTCTGGATGTGGATTTTGCATTACTCAAATTAGCTTCCTCTTTTAAAACTTGAATGGGTGCTGTATGCATTCATTTTCGTGCTATTATTGCGTAGGTGTGGGGGGCTCAACTGGCACGATACAATTATATATTGGTTATCAGGTGAGGAGAAAGCGAAAAATGGAATGGTGAGCATTTTTGAAGTAAATATGCTTGTACATATTTCAAACATTTTTTTTTTAAAATCTTGTGATGGATTAGCGACGGATATTATCCGTCAATAAAATAGTGATAGATTAGTGACAAATATGTATCCATCGCAAAACCAAATCCATGCTTATTTAGCAACATACTCACGATGGATCATGTTTGTCGTTAATCCATCACTAATTAGCGACTGATTAGCAACAGATAAGTTTTATCGCTAATTAGTGACTAAGAATATGTGACGGACGCTATCCATCGCTAATTCAATTTAGCGACGGATAGCATCCGTCGTTAATCCACATTTTTCTTGTAGTGTACATTCACAGGCAAAAAAAAAAAAACCAGTGGCAAGATGTGAGGAAATACAAAAATGAGATAACAATGCTTTCAAAACTTTAATCCTCAATACATTTGAAACTCTTGTACCCAACTCTCGAACAATGTGACTATATACATGACAAAGGGCATAAAACCCTAACCGGTACCAATAGAAGGAAGACAAGTACATCACAAGGGTTCCACTCAAAGGCGGATCCAAAAATCCGACTTAGGGTGGGCACAAATATATGTGTCTATATATATATATATATGGGTTAATATTGGTTACTAATGAAGGTATAAAACTAATGAGTCAAAAACGCTCTTTTCTTTAAAAAAATTTAATTTTTTGTTGATCAAATATTACAGAAGTGGTTTACATTAATTGTTTTAGTTGAAAACTTGTTTTGAATCATGTGATTATGATGAGTAATTATGTCTTTAAAAGGGTCCAAAAATCAATGGCCCACAATGTGCTCAATTTTTTTAACTTAAAAGATCTCATTTTTATATCAGAAATGCATGATCTAAGGCTTGATCCCTAGCAAACAAACCATGCTGAACACATCTATGTGGTTAGATTGAGTCATAAAACTTGCACCTATGAGTTCTAGCTCATTAGATTTGTAATTTCATTAGTAACGGATATGTACCCTATATATATATATATATATATATATATATATATATATATATAGAGAGAGAGAGAGAGAGAGAGAGAGAGAGAGAGAGAGAGAGAGAGAGAGAGAGAGAGGGTTTGGGATGCGGGAGGCACAAGATTTGGGTTAGGGTGAGCACTGTACACCCTGACCCAAACCCCTTACTGGGGATTTTAGGGTCAGGGAGGGCACTTGCCCACCCTCATCAGCATGTGGCTCCACCACTGGTTCCACCCGCTCACCCTCAGAGAGGTTTGTGTTGGGCTCTAGTCTCATGCTAACAGCCTGATCACTCTACTAAAGTTTTTTTGATTGGGTCATAAACCGAATTGGATCTAAAATTCAAGGCACCCCAACAATTTCATTTACTCATACAACAATTAAAATTCTATAAGTGAGTTTTTCTTCAATTCAATATTATGGCATTGTGAGCCCATAGTATTTGGATACTTCAACGGATTCAGGGTCCTTTTCTGATCAGACCATTGAAAGGTTTGTCAGAGTCAGTCTAATTAGAGCGGATTACGTAAAACGACATTTTACAAGGTTATCACAAACATCAGCACAAGACAGCGACACATCCGAAAGTAACCAGTGGGTCCCACTAAGTAGGACAGGTGTCTGGTATGTGTTGATGTTTTACCTAAATCGTTTTACTTTGTTGGGCTCCCGGTTGAATGACATCCTTTCTTTCCTCCTTTTGCTTTTTACCACTGCAATAGGTGAACTTAAGTCACGGTTTGGACCAATTTGCAAATACCCTAACCAGGTCTGGACCAAAATAGATATCTGAGAATCCTGAGGCTTCAAGACTCCAGCATCCCTGGTAGTTGTAGGTATGATTGTGTGTTATTTTATGTGAGACTATTATTTATTTCACGTATGTATGCTTAAAAGGTAAACAAAATTAGAAAAAACCGAGTCAACCACGACTGAAGATTTGATTTCATAGGTGAGGACATCTGCCACTTGAATGCTGAAATTAACCCATCATGTACTTCCTCTTAAATTATATATATATATATATATATATATATATATATATATATATATATATATATATATATATATATATATATATATATATATATATATATATATATATATATATATATAAAGAATTTGACCCCGGCCCATTGAGTGTTCTTCATGGTTCATTTACTAGAAATCATACATTATATCCAATGTTTTCAAAATAGAAGTATTATTATTTTGAAGCTTGACTAAGTTCAATGATGTCACGTTTGAAGCTTGACTAAGTTCATGTACCGCAATGTTGGAAGCTGGACCAAGTTCATAAACTGGCGTACGAGTTCATGAACTTGGCTACACGCCACGTGATGCAGTATCACATCCCAAAACCATGAAGCAAGAAAAGTACAAGACAGGAAAAAGAGTAGTGAAAGAACAACACAGAAGTGGACCTTACTGTTTACTTACTGACCCTCCTCATGGTTTACTAAGGAAGTAAAAAGATGTTCAGTTTGCCCCCATTTGCCTTTTTGGATCCTTTTTGTCATATTGCGCTGTGTCTCGATGCAGTAAGAAGCTCCCCATCACCATCTTTTCAAGAGGCATCCTTCTCCCCCCACATGCCGGAGCATGGGGACCCTCACCCATTTCGGATCCTGTGCCCATGTACGGGTCCATAGTTCTCTCCCTGTCAAGGTCCTCATGCTTTTGTTTTTACTTGTTTCTTTTGTTCAAGTACATTGGCTCAAGAATTGATGCGGCGTGTTCAGAATCACATGATCCTATGGTAGACCTTTTGTGTTGGCTAGTGGGTCCAGATCCGGATCTTTCTGGATCCGATTTTACTTGCGCCTAGACCTAGGTATTGTCCTATATGGGTCTAGGTCCCATCCAAAATGTGGTAAAAACTAGAAACCCACGTTTTTACATATTTCTATATGTTAAATCTGACAAGTTCCGATGCCAACTGGATCTAGATAGGGCTGCTCCACATCCTCATCCGAATACTGAGGCAAACGCTACCCTCGATTCTAAGTGATATCTTTTTTAATAGAAGTAAAGAAATATGACTCCAAAAGATGACCTCATAATTGTGAAAGTGCTTCATGATAACGAGAATGATGATATGAAACTGCTTGAAAATAGCTCAAACCTGCATCAAATCTATATTCGGGTCAAAACACACCCAGACTCAAGTCTAATTTTGATAGCGACCCTGCACTCACACCGGACCAACCAGGTGGGTCCAGTTCCAGCCATCTAGGCTCCAGATCCAAACCATGGCCAGCCCAACCTATACCCACTAACTGGCCCCTCCACCACCCACCAACGTAACGAGTCTCACTCCGAGTCATCGGTTCAAATTCAACTCGTCCCAGTCTCTCCACATCGAAACCGAGTCTCCGTGGCGTTAGGTGGGAAATAAAAAACCTGCGATCCAACGGATGCAGACGCGTCACTGTAGCCACGTGGATGTTCGATACGGACGACGTCGTAGCGACTCTCTCTCGTGCAGCCAACGGCATCCGCAACCACCACCGTCCCTACCACGTACGGAGAGCCGTCCGATGGGAAGAGAAGACAACGCTCGAAGTTTAGACGGAGAGAGACGGTGAAGCAAAGAAAGTAGACTGTGACAAAAAGTGATGTGAGAGAGAGAAGAGAGAGAAAGAGACTTGTGGGTGTTCAGATTTATTTATGAGGGGGAAGGGCGTTGATGACTCGCGTCATCCCCGTTTTACAGCAAGAAAAAAGACAAGTAAAAACTATCATTTCACACCTCTCTCTCTCTCTCTTTTGATGGATTGTATCAATTATGGCAAGTATTCTGCAGGATCTGAGTTGGATGTTCTGACGGAACTGTGTCTTGGGCGTTTTCAATGACAATTAAGAGATTTGGTTGAGAATGGTTGGCTGTTTTTTAGCCTCTGAGTGAGCTTCTTTGGTCGGGAGACGAGAGATTTGAGAGAGAGGACGCTTTTCGGATCAGTTGTACTGAGTGTTTCAGCAGGTAAAATTAAAATATCTTTTCTTTCCCCCCCAATGGGTGGTGATGATTTATAGTGAAAACTTATGGTTCTATTGCTCAGTAGATATCTTTTATTGGGGAGGGTGGAATTCCTCTGGATGAAACTTTGATCTTGATTAGCAGATGTAAATTTGGGTTTTCATTGTACTTATCTTTTGTTTTTTCTGATGAACATGCCGGTTTCGATCTTGGTTAAATGTTTGATCTGGTAGAGATTTGCTTTGAATCAACTAAATTTCTGTTCCGTTTAATTGAGTATGTTTGATTGGCGTTCCTTTTTATTGTCATTGTTATGTAATCTCAAATTTCCTCTCCTTTTTTTTTTCTTTGTGGTGCTCTTCTTGATGTTTTAATCGCAGATGCAAAAAAATGGGAACTTTAGGTCTGTGGTGGCATCAGCTGCAGTAGGGAATTTTAGATCTGAGATTTTCTCTGTGTTTTCGCAAGTCGGTTCAAACTTTTTTTCTTGTTTGTCGGATTTGTTCTTGATCTGATATAAAATCGTCTACTAGAAATAGCTATCATGGAATCCTTCTGATTTGTGTTGGTCCTTTCTGTATTATTGAATTCTTTAGTTTATTGTAGCTATTATGAGTGATAATTTTGTGAGATCTGTTTAAGCATAGGATGGACATGGACCTTTTCTTATTTTCTCTTTACTTTTATTTTTATTTTTTTTTTATTTTTTGCTGAAATTGAGCTGATTCTGCAATTGTCGACAGCTTGATGGTTTCTCTAAGTTCTATAGTTTGCGGTTCAGTTATGCTCAATTGAAGGTCTACATACAATGTTGCTTCAAATCTCGTTCCTCGTCCATCCATAATCATATATTTACCTCTTACTTTGTTACACTGTTAAGAACTACCTTGATATGCCTCAAGCATGCTTAGATCTGCCACCAAAATGCATATTAGTAGATCATAATCTATATTGCCTAGAGAATCGGATAAAGGCTTCTTTTGGATGCACTCTTGCATCTGGATGAATGGGATGGATGGGAAGTTCACACTATGTCAAAGATCATGGGTTCTCCCCATTTATGTGGACAAGTAGGTGCTTGCACTACATACAAACTGCAACATCGACACAATCTAAAACTTTTTCTTGTGTTTTTTCTTTATGCAATCTAAAAGTTAGACCATGCGAATATCAGAATAAGAGCACAAACAGACTTTTTTGACAGATTGTAGGAACATGTAGTAAGCTCAATTGCTTTACTGAAAAATTTAGAGTTTTGCTTCTACGTTATTGATGATGCTTTGTAGGAACAACCTTGATGTTATTGGTGAATGACATGGAGAAACACAAACTTTGAATTGTTTTTCTGCTTACTGATTATTTTCTTCAATTCCAGGTAAGGTTGAGAATTTTCTGTGTCGTGCGGGTGATGCTTGTGAGAGTCATGGCAGGAGAAATTGAAGATCCTCTTGATATTCATGATAGCTTTGTAAGTTTCTTGTTCTTCAGCTATGTTTCTTGCAATCCTATTCCACCATTGCTTTCATTTGCTGTTGTTGATATTGCTCTTCAAATTGGAGTGGAACGCAAAAAATGAAAAAGAACAGACTTCTGAAATTGTAGTGAATGTTTTTCACCACTATGCTTGTCTTTTTAGGATTTCATTTCTCCTAGTGTTTGTTTTAATGATGATCTTCCTTTTGTCATCCACATGAAGTATTACTAATGCAATAGGTTGTAAATCTGCTCAGGTACCGTCAGACTCAATTTCGTTTGGAAGATTTGAAGTAGAGTCCTTATCATGGGAGAGGAGGTCCTCCTTCACACACAATCGATACCTTGAAGAAGTGGAGAAATATGCAAAGCCTGGTTCAGTCACTCAGAAGAAAGCATACTTTGAAGCTCACTTTAAAAAGAAGGCTTTAATGTGCCAAGCTTCTGATGATAGCCAAAATGGGACAGATGACAAGTCAAATGAATGTTTCAATCCCGAGATCATGAGTCCTATGGGAGATTTTAAAGACTTGGATGATGTTCAGCATGCCCACTTTGATGAAGCACCTGATGGGTCAGACGAGGACAAGTTAAAAGCAGACTGGTATTTGCATTATTTTAAGATGACACGTGAAAAAGAGGAGGAAGATGTTTCTGAGTCTTTACCTTCAGAATGTAATGCCGTGAATGCTAATATTGAATTTATGCTGGAGGAGGAAGTCCAATCAACAGCTGGTCCTGTGAAGACCCACCAGATTCAGATGGAAACTGATGCACACTTGTTTGCAGAGGATGATAGAGACACAGAAAGTGAACATGTGCATTCAATCAAACCAGAAGATATGGTTGAATTAGTTGAAAAGTCAGATTCTTCAAAGGACCCTATGGAGAATGTAGAGACTTGTAATGTAAGTTCAAAAGCATCAAAGAAATCTTCCTCCAAGGTAAAATCTGCGTACATCAGGATACAGTTGTGTTTTCTCACCATCAAATCTGGACATGGAATATCTAATATTTTTTGCTTCTATTAAATCATTATGAGCACTTCAAGTTAAGATTCAACTGATTGACAAAGTGTGGAATCTTGATCCTCAGGTTGAAATCACCACTGGACCAAAAGCTGCTCATTCCAAAACAAAGCAAAGATTGGATGCAAACCAAAATCTTTCAAGTAATCAACCAAAGGTTGCTAATGGAAAGCCTTCACGGGAGGTCACCCCAAGAAAGACTGCAGAGAAAGTTCCAAAAACATCAATAAGAGAGAACACTTCTTTGAAGAAGACAGGATTGCCCACTGTTGGTACTAGCAATAGAGTTGAATCAGTCAAAGTGGTGGCCTCTAACTCCAATGCCTCAAAGCAGCATTCAAGTACCTCTGACTCTGAAAGAAGATGTTCTACTTCAGGAATTCCAAAGGAGAAAGTTCTGCCATCAAGGATATCACCCAAAAAGAAACCTTCTCCATCAAAGAATGCAAAGACAGAGGTAAATATCTGGAAAGATTCCATCCCATTAGGCATGCATATCTTGCTTCAAATATATTCTTCATATATTTTCTTACAAGCCAGCAATCTCTCATTGCAGACGACTGAGATTACAAGTGCAAAATCAAACCAAGAGGATAGAAGGTAATCTCTACCTGCAACTTGTATCACAATGTTGCCATTGGCAATTTGGCATTAATTTTGTCATCAAGTTGTAAAACATGTCCAAATGAGCTGACCCTCTTTTGCAATCAGGCATAACCAAGATAAAGATGTAAAGGACCGGAAAGTTCGAGATGTTCGTCAGTGTACCCCCCTAAAAGGGGATCTGAATGGTTACATGTCTACCAACAGGTCAAATTTATATTCCTAGTTTCCATTTAATTATTGCTATGGATTTTTCTCTTTTCTATTTGTATAATCTTCTAATGAAGAATTTGTGCACTTAGGCCTAATCTGGATCCTAAAGTAAATGGTGTTTTCAACTTCAAAAGTCATGAGAGGGCAGAAAAGAGGAAAGAGGCAAGAAATTAGTTGAACTTTTGAAAGATATTTTTGCTTTGGAATACTCAATTCTCAATTCATAGTGATGAACACAATTCATGGGTTCAGTTCTATATGAAATTGGAGGAAAAGCTGCATGCCAAAGAGGTTGAAATCACCCAAATTCAAGCAAAAACCCAGGTATAAATAATCCTACAACATCATTGTAGATGGCTCTTGTGAGAGATTCAAATACCAAAAGTTTTCTTTGTATGTTATGTGTAATTATGTGATGTGGCGCGCTTCTCAAGAATTAAGGGAGCATTTAGTAAATAAGTAATTTAAACTAGCCAGAACAGAATTTGTGATCCAGGCTACTTGGAACTTCATTGATCGCACAATGTTCTTGTCAAAAGTGTGTTCCCTTATACTGTTTGAGGTTTCAACACTTGGTCCAGATGTGCAGTATTCAATATGGTAGTGGGGGGATTAAACATAAAACTCACGTTCAAGTTACAGCAGTATTATAGGTTTTATATACGAGTTGAACTCAACTGATTCAACAATTAGGTTAGTTGTGAATTTGATGGACTATAGTTTTGGTTTTCAGGAAAACATATTAAAGATTTTGGATAAAGAATTTTGTAATCTTGTGATGATTTAAAACTTGTTTTATCTCTTTCTAGGTTGGTTTTCACCAGAAAGAGACCTCTGTTGGTTGATTTTCCAGTTTGTCACAAGCACAAAAGTGAACCAAGAAGACTTTACAACTGAAAGATGCAACTAGATATTTTTATTTAACAAATACTCGTGCTATTTCTAATTCACTAGTCCCTTTTTTTCATAAAGGGAGGGGGGAGGGAATGCTATATCTACTGTAGAAAAAGCATTGATAAAAGTTTTCTCCTGTTTTTCTGACTCCGAGGGTGCGTTTGCAACTTATCCAGGGGAAAAAGTCACATGGGGGGCCAGCAACATCACCCCCCCCCCCCCCCCCCCCCCCCCGAACCTTTTGAGGAGAATAACTCCTCAAAAAGTGGAAATTTCAGGAATAATTTTGTGTGTTTGCAATGCATGTGTGGGGCCCACCAAAACAGTAAATTTTCTCCCATCAAAGAAAGTTTTCACACGCCGCAAACACGCCCTGAAGTATGGCCTGTCTCTGGATGCTTTTGCCAAAATGTCTCCTATTTTTTGAAGGCTATTTCTTTATATTAGCTCCTTAGATGTTTTTCTAGTCCGGATCATCTGCCACCTGTTTAGTCAGAGGCAGACAGTAAGTTTCAGGACCAAAATAATCTTGGCAATCAATATTCTGTGAATTTTTGTGACTTGAGTAGGAATCCTTTTGGAGGTTTGTGATAGTAGTATGGTATGAGATATGGATATAGGAGCACAAATACATGATATATAGCTAAACCATTATGCCATCTGGGGATTTTTTTTTCTCATGGTATTTGGAGTCTTGCTTGTCAACCACAAGCAATCAGCAAACTTACTAGTACTCATATTCTTGCTCATTTTTACAGATTCTTGAGTCTTGTCTTCCATTTGGGATGTCTCTTGCCTGCTAACATTCAACTTGCATGAGTCTACGAGAGCTTCAGTTTCATCAGTTGCCTCAGTAAACATCTTTTTCTTTTACTAACATGAGAAGAACCATCTTTCTCCATGCAAAGACTGAAACTTTCATAAGGCTTGACCACATCACATAGTCCAGTTCCAGTATGAAAGCAGAAGCTTAAGGTGGCGCATGAGAGGCAATGAGTGTTAAAAGTGTCAGTTAACTGACAGGCCAACATGTTTTTAATTCCCAGAGGAGAACTGAAACATGTTAGTGCCATTGTGCACCCTATGCAATTGACCTAACTAGAAACTTCAGCACCAATAGTTATTATGCCTTATCTTCTTTGAAACCCATATCCATATGCTTTGGAGTCTATGCCAAGGCTGTAATTACTGATTATGCCAGTTAAGCCCTCAACGTCCATGTTTGCTAGGTGTGAGACTTGGCCAGCTTGTTTATCACATGGAAGTAAAGGAGACATTCTTGCCCATCATTGTGCAACTTAGTGACTGCTGATTAGGATTCAGGAGGATCGCACCAACTACACACAAACCTCCATCCATAACCTGATTCAGATCCAATGATTATCCGATTCTTCTTCAATCTTATCTTAGTGAAGACAAAGAATCTAAAATAATTCTATAATTTGAAAGTTTTTTATTGATTATATAATACATTCAGCTACCTAGTCGTCTCATTACAAAATGTTTAATTTTTCTTTATGTGCAGGAGACAGAAGCTGAGATTAAACAGTTTCGAAGGAGTCTCAACTTCAAAGCAACTCCAATGCCTGCCTTCTATCTCGATGCTGCACCAAGGTCCACAGATGCAAAAAAGGTACTGAGTTTATTCCAACTAAAGTTTGTTGATTTATGATCACATCATTGCAATAAAACAAAGAAGGGTATTAATTATATTCTCTTCTGCAATGGGCAAAAAGTGTACTTCGTGGAGTCCTTAAAAATAAATGTTCTCATTACCAGGGTTCAGTTGCAATTTTTTGCTCTGGAATTCCAAAACAACGATGCATCTTCTTTCCAATATCTTTTTAAGATTGGTTTGTTTGCACACCCCTCAAATCTTCCAATATATTGTGGCATTGTCTAAATACAAACTTTGTTCTATAGAAACTTTTTAACTGTTGAAAAGAGGAAACTCATTGTTATTCCACGTTAGGTGGTTGTAATCATCCTTATTAGCATTATTAAACCATAAAGATAAGTTCGACTGTCAGAAAATTGCAAGGCTAATATTTCTGGCTTTTGGATGATATCGATTACTTGCTTTTGGATGATTTTGGTTTTATGTTTCCATAAAGTATTATGGCACTTGGCCTCCCAGTCCATGCCCTCATATAGTAGCTTTCCAGCCGTTATGGATGACTGATGGTACTCAGGGAACTGGAGCTTTTATAGATTACTAGCCACATGCTCATCATGCTATTTAAGCACCACTCTTTCTGTTGGCATGGTTTTGATTCTGAGCTGATGATATAATACGAAGTAGTACTGTAAAATTGTAAAATTGTCAATTCGGGCCTCTTGTTTTTCTTTTGCATTTGTTCTTTATGGCTTTTCTGCTGATGATTTTCTTTGGACTTCCCACACCAAATTTTCCTTCTTCTGGGTTCCATGCTGTGGTAACATGATGATCTAAGTTATCATAAGGTCATTAGTAGAGCGTCACAGAGTTTAAGACCATCACACTGGACAAGTAGTCAGGCGTTTTCTTATTGTTGAATAATTTGAAAGAATGACAAAATAGCGACTGCAGAATGGAAAAGGATGCCTACTTACGCTTCTCTTTCTGATTAAGCTGCAATCCACTTTTCAGGGTCCTTCAACCCGTTCAAAATCTCCTAGCCTGAAGAAGCCTACAAACAGCAATGTGAGTTCTGCTTCACAAGAAAACTCCACCCTACCATCAACTTCTCTCTCTGAAATAGTTGATGCTTCTAATCCGAAACCATTGGACGAGAAAGATGATGACAAAGGATGTTCGGACACAGCTGGTACAAGCATCAAGAGTGAACCAGAAGTTCAAGATCAAATCTTTTTGCCACGTCGGAAAACTGAGAGTAGCCATAAAGATAAAGTGAAGTCTATCTCTCAACAGCAGCAGCACCAGCACCAAATGCAGAGTAAAGCATTAAAAGGAGAGAAAACAAAGTCGAGAGTATTGAAGAGTGGAGCGAAGGCCATCAAACATGTTGTCAATGGAAGGTCCGGAATGGTTCCTTTAGTTGCAGATGTTGCTGTTGCTTCTTAAGCGTGAGGATGTCCGTGCATTTTGTTTGTTATCTGTAAACTTGGCTTAATTTTTGCCTATGAGTTAGATTTCATATAGTGAAGGAATAATTTCCCCGGTTGAGATGTTTACTGCTAGGTACGTTGTCATTGTATAAATCTCTCGCTGTGGAATCTGTCAAAAATGATGGATGGAAGAACTGTATTGAAAGAAAAAAAAATTGTAAAAGGTTATGAGTTAATCTTGGTCTACACTTAGTCACCATTCTTTCATTTGATCTCTCTCTCTCTCTCTCTCTCTCTCTCTCTCTCTCTCTCTCACACACACACACACACACACACACACACACCTAAATACAAGCAAAACCACATGAAAGATATTAATGTTCCCTCTTTGCGCAATTACCTTTGGGGATTCAGAACTTTGGCAATTTTGAACATACCGAGATTTTTTGAACTGGAAAAGAAGTTATGCCTACCAAACTGTCATCTCTTTAAAGCAGCATCTTCCAGTTACAGGAAAGATCTAGCATATCATTTTCATCAGGCAACAAAAGAGAGATACTACACTTCACCAAGGACTGGAGAGCTCTTGGCAGCGATATGACAAACAATAGCATCACCATGAATGAGTTAGCTTCACAGTCAGCCACGTACTACCCACCAGTAGCCTCAATACTCACTTTCTGTCGTCGCATGCTTAGTCATCGATGAACCACGAGCATCTATCCTGCTACCTAAGGTATCCTCGACATCAACTTCTCTTAGGCCTCAAGATGGCAGAAGCATCCAACAATGGGGTTTATCGCGAATTTTGACATTGCCTAGCAGAAGCCTTCAATTCTATTCAGGCAGACAGTTTTCTGAAGGGCAAGCAAACCTCTAAAGAGACCATTTCATGAATTCGGTGACAACCATTTTTCGTTTACAATTCTCTATCAGAAATCCAAGTAGTTTAAATTGAAGCACCAAGAAAGAATCCCCAATTTCATGTTCCAATGTGATGCTGCCAATTTATACAAAATCTAAAGGATCTCAGACAATCCACCAAAGTCAGGATCAGAAAATTGCATCGTGGGACCCAATGACAATGACACGGGATACGAATCCTTATCCATACTTATTTTTCAAACTCACAGCTGGGTCAACACATCTTTTACCTTTACAAAAAGCTCCATAGATAGCCACAAGTCCCTCAAAAGTTCCTTACAGTTTTGCAGCATGCTAGAGAGAACTACACCCTTGGTTCCTACGTGGGCCACCCTTGATCACACCCTTCCCTTGGGAGCTCATCTTCGTACCGATGCCAAAAATCAAATTTAAAAAGGTTTCTAAGATTTGGTGGAACAACATAGTTTCCACATAGCATGGGTGGATCACTGTAACACCCCGATCCAGGACTTCTGGAATCCAGGTTCATGGGTATCACTTCATAGATAGAAATACCAAAGTAGCGCATCGAAAGCATGCCACCAATTTTTTTTCTAAATAAACATTATCAATTAAATTCAAATAAAGCAAATCCCACGAAAGCCATAAAGGCTACATCATCTAAATGAGGCATCACCTCTCAAGTTCAATAAACAAAAAAAATAAGAAAAATTACTCTGCTGAAAGATGAGGTCACCTATGCCATGAAGAAGGCTGACAACATTCTAACACCAAGTCTTGTCTCTCAAGCCACTTGGAACCTACAATTGTAATAACTAAAAGGAGTGAGTCTATAATTCAGTAAGAAAAAAATTATAACCAGAAATAAACTCAAATTACAATTATAGAGGGCGCTAAGCCCCTAATCTTATTTTAGTTTTTGATCACACATCTCACACAGGTTTGTGTCTTTTAATTTTTTCTAGTTTCTCATAATTCTCACAAGTTAGCATCATCTTAATACTAACTATTATTTATTTCAGTTATACTGGTAATAGCTTACTATGAGCGTAGCAACCCATGTAGAATACCTCAATTTTACGATGTTGGCCAGACTATGAACCACTCTCACTCAGTCCAATGCAGTGTAGGGCCCTTGATAGTGAGCCAACAAGTCAGAAGTCTAGAGTTATTCATGTGCCGAGGTTTTTGTAATTCATGCTATATCTTAATCTATTCTAGAATCCAAAATTCTCTCAGTGAAACCCTAAAATTTCCTAGGACATATGCATCTCATATATTCACATGAATTCTTACTTGAGTTCATTTTCATTGTCTTACGATAGTGTTCTCAAGAGACATTTTCATTCAACTATTTTCAAAGGACAGGTGAGGTTTACCAATTTTTTAAACATTCAGAGATGTAGTTTCTCTACATCTATAAATCCCGAGGACCCCAACAGTGGTGGCTCACATGCTGACGACCATTTTCACCATCTTTTCCAGTAATTTATAGGGTTATAAGCATGCTATAATATTTAAAGTACAATAACACCTCTATAATTATTATGAGACTCAAATCTCATCTCAAGAACTCTATTCTCATGCATGTATTTTATAAGTTTTTCACAAACTCAAGCAAGCATTTTATCTAACATATGATAATTCAATACATGTAACTCATGCTGAAATATCACATATACATCATTTATGTCCTTCAGTATTAATTCACTTGGATTCATTCTTTAATCACAAGAAAATTATATTTTTATCATGCAGTTGCAAACTCATTAGAATTCAATCATGATTTCACGCAAATATGATTTCATGTGGTCTAATTTACAAATATGTCAGCATACAATGTTGTATTAAGTAAAATGCTTATAATTTTCCTCACCTTGAATGCGAACACTACAGTCTAATCGTAGTTGAGTCTCACATGGCAAAAAAAAAAAAAACTAAATGCGGACAAGACAAAGCCCCTTTTGCTTTTACATATGCAGAGGGTCGAGGGTCGGCCGTTGTCGGCCCTCTCCCTCCTTCCTCCCTATGACAGAGGGGCCAGCCACCGACGTCGGCCGACCGACCCCCTCCTCCTTCTCTCTGTCTCTCTCTCGTAATCCTCTATTTTTCTTCACTGCAGCTTCGCCGACATCCATGGTTGCCGACCCTCAACCCACCAAAAAAAGAAAACAAAGAAGAAAGAGAAGAAGCCTATTACCTGAGTCATCGGTGCCAAAATCTGGTAAGTCCCACAATTTTTTCTTCTTCTCTCCCTCGCTCTCTGTCGCTTCCTCTCTCCCTTTGTCATTCGCTTGATGCGAGGTGGAGGAAGCTACGTGAGGGCTTTTATAGCCCTCACGCAGAATGAAGATAAGCCTCACTCCCTCACCCCCTTTGGTCTACATCTCTTCTTTTTTTTAACGCTCATCCCCTCCAAAAAAATCGTTGGAGGGTGTTTATAGTATTCTAAATTACATGCCTGCAATATGTCTTCTAGAGTCTGAATGGTCAACTCTGATTGTCCGTCTATCAGAGGGTGAAATGTCATTCTTATCTTTTATTGCATTCTCATTGCATTATGAAAACTCTGTCAAAACTGTGAAGTAAACTTGTATTCTCTTTACGTCATAATCGAGTCGGGCACTCCTTGGAGTATGACTATCTTTTTGATGAAGAGTTGGGCCAACTGGTCATAAGAGTGTGTCATTTTACAAAATAAGAAGTAAGCTTATCTACAATAACTCATACTGAATCCATCTCATTTATGGTCTTTGGAAGCCCTAAGACAAAATCTATCATGATATCTATTCATTTCCACTCAGGTATAAGAAGTGGTTGCAACAATCCATCAAGTCATTGTGCTCAATCTTCACTTGTTGACACACCATACATTTGCTTACAAAGTCCACAATATTCCTCTTTATGCCACTATACCAAAATGTATCAATTAGATCTCGATACATTTTGGTACTGCCTGGACGAATGATATATCTCGAGTGGTGTGCCTAATCCAACAACTGTTTTTTGAGCTGATCATCCCTAGGAATACACACCCTATTTTGAAATCTTAGGAGACCTTGCTCATCTATTCTAAAGTTTGAAACTTCACGTTTAAAAATTCTTTCTCACCTTTTCCAATTATGGGTCTAAGAGCTACTTCTTAATTTGGCGCCATAATTCTGATCTCAAGGTAGTCTCTATAAACAATAACCGACCTGGTAGATAATGAGCTTCTACTTTCTGATAAGCAATAGTGAAAAATAATTCTCAATCTGAGAGTCTGGCTAAGGCCCCTGACTTCCTGCTAAGGGTATCAACGACTACGTTCGCCTTTTTTCAGTTGATACTTTAGCTCAAAATCATAATCCTTCAGAAACTCAAGCCATCTTCACTGCTTTGGATTAAGATCTTTCTGAAAAAATAAATACTTCAGGCTTTGATGGTCGGTAAACACTTCAAATTGTTCACCATACATATAATGTCGCCAAATCTTAAGGGAAAACACTTTATCAGCTAACTCCAAGTCAAGGGTTAAGTAATTCACTTCGTGGGTTTTTAGCTGGCATGAGCATAAGCTATCACCTTACTATGCTGTACAAATATGCACCCTAATAATTTATGTGAGGCATCATTGTAGATTGTGAAACCTCTTGGTCTTGAAGGTAATAATAAGACCAGTGTTAGGTAACTGCTTCTTGATTTTCTCAAAACTCTGTTTGCACTTCTCATTACACTCGAACTTGACATCATTTCTGGTGAGTTTGGTCATAGGAGTTGTTAAAACTGAGAATCCTTCCACAAATCTTCGTTAATAACTATCCAATCTAAAAAAACTATGAATTTTAGTAGCATTTTTTATTTTAGGCCAATTGGAAACTGCCTCAATCTTTACAGAATCCACCATGACGTTTAAATGTGGTATTGAGGCTGCTAATGTAGCATTTTGGCAACACCACTGCTCTCAAAACAGCAGGGTGTGGCAGTAAATTGGTGATTTAGGGTGGAAAAAGAGGGATTTGAGTATTTTTTTTAGGAAATGAAGGAAATAAGGGGTAAATTGGATGGCTAGGATAAACTACATAGGAAGATGGTGGAGGTGAAGTTTATTCTCCAACTTCCTAGAAGCATCTAAAGAAATTAGAGAATTCAAAATATCATACCACTTACCGGAAGCAGACATTATCGATCCGAAGGAAGCTTCGGTGGATGTGGGTTGTCGGCTTTTTCTTCCACCAATCGACGCCCTCGATGAGCCCAAGCCTTAAAGTCAAGAGGAGAGTAGGACCCTTGAACCCCATAAAGAGAAACCAATATCGCACGCTCTCATCAAACGTCCTTGGTCTCTAAATAGTAGAAAATGTGAGAGGTTACCTTAACTACCATACAATTCAAAATGGTAACCGATCTCACTACAATGAAAACTCTATGTTTCCCTAAATAGACTCGTGTCAAACTGGGTCACATCATGTTAGACCCAATCTATAGTCCAACATTCTTCTACTTGACCCATTGACATAGAAAAACACTTTATCGAGGTTTTACTGTTATCTCGATTCAATTTCTATGTGTGTTCACTTGCTATACTGAATCACATGAATGAATCATACAAGTCATGGAGATAAACATCTCTTTATGAAATGTCACGTTTTCATGTATTATAATATAATTCATTTTAAATGTTTAGCATATTGATTTATGAATAGGTTCGTCTCTAACCAATTATTTTGGTTTTTTTTAATATTGTTATTATGTTATTCTCTTTTTTCAAAATGAAAGATATTTTGCATAGAATCAACAATGCACAAAACCATAGAAAATCAATTTAGTTTCAAAAATCTAATCACATGAAACTATAATGTACTATCATACATCAAAAGGAATCAAATAAACCCATTATCATTACATGTTGAGAGTATAATCCTAGTACTAACCCTTTAGTAAGATGATTCACAGTCATTTTCTTTGTGTCAATGTTTTCAATACATATTAAATAATTATATATTCTTTCTTTAGCAATAATGTACTTTAACTCCATGTGTGCGCACGAAGTGGAGCTCGCGTTATTATTAGAGAAGACATACCAGCTTCATTATCACAAAAGTGGGGGAACATATAACCTGCTTTGATAGATAATAGGGATAAACGATGACCAAGTTCTCGGATAAGGAAATGGACTCAATAGATGCATTGAGAACAAATTTGTATTCAGCTTGGATGCTAGAGCATGAAACAATTGATTGCTTCTTAGAGCTCCAGGAGATAAGGTTTTGGCCCAAATACACAACATAAGCGGAGGTGGATTTGTGATCATATGGAGATCTGGCCCAGTAAGAATCACTTGGAGAGAACTGCAATTCATATTGAATGAAGTATTTGAGATACTGAAGAATTCACTTGATGGTGGTCCAATGGAAAGTGGTAGGAGAATGCATAAACTGACAAACCTTGTTCATCGGAAAGGACAGATCTGGGCGAGTAAGAGTCACATACTGGAGAGTGCCAACAATACTATGATATATGAAAGGATTGTCAAGGGGTTGTCTTAGGTTGTGCAAAAAGCCAAGTAGAGCATGCCATGGGAGTCGACATAGGTTTGGCATCTTGCATGTTTGTCTGCATGAGGAGCTCAAATATAATCTTTTGTTGGGAGAGGTGGAGACCGCAAGAAGAATGAATTGCCTGAATACCCAAGAAATAATGCAGACCTTCAAGATCTTTAATAGAGAACCGGTGAACCAAGCAACTGATAAAGAAATGAACCGTCGTAGAAGAGGTGCTTATGACAATAATAGCATCTACATATACCAAAACATATAAATGAAGGTTGTCACAAATGAAGATAAACATAGAGATATCCGTGTGGGAACTATGAAACCCATGGTTAGTAAGGGCTAGACTAAGTTTCGGGAACCAAGCACGAGAAGCCTGGTGCAGGCCCTAGAGAGACTTGTTTAACCGATAAACATAATCTGGATGATGAGAGCCTTGAAACTCAAGTGGAGCCATAAATATTTATTCCTCCAAGTTGCCATTGAGAAAGGCATTATTAGCATTGAGTTGCCTAATAGGCCAATCATGACTAGCAATAATGGCAAGAACGGTATGAATAGTCAGGGGCTTGACCAATGGGATGAAGGTCTCAAAAAAATCTAGCACCTCCTCTTGATAAAAGCCTTTTGCAATGAGACAGGCCTTATAACACTCGAGAGATCCATTTGCATGATGTTTTATTCAGTAAACCCACTATTAAACCTACCACATTCTGACTTGAGTGTGGAGGAACAAGAGTCCAAGTGTGGTTTTGAGCAAGAGCTTGATATTTGGTGGCCATAGCCTATTGCCACTTAGGGTCAGGAGAGGCTTGTTTATAAGAAGTGGATTTAGAGAGTTCAACAAGTAGTGCAGTGAGAAGATAATGGGCAGTGGTGTAGAACAACCTGGGTTTTAAAGTGCCATCTTGTGCATGGGTGATCATACGATGAGCTCGCTAGGGAGGAAGAGGTGAGGATGGCTAGGGTGAACTTAGTTCAATGACCAGGGGTATGCTCGACGATGTAAAAAAAGTCAAGGAATTGGGAGCCAATAGAGACTCGACAGGAGGCGAGAAAATTGGGTTGGCAGGAAGAGGACCAACGGGTAATGCGGGTACCATAGGCTTGACAGTGAGATGAGAGTTCTGTTAGTAGTGAGATCTAAGCAAATGTACTGATGGTGAGTAGGACTGTACCCTAGAAAAACATGAAGTTTGGATAAATATTCTAGTTTATGAGATTAGTAAGGTCTAAGATTAGGATAACAAGTACAACCAAAGGTCTTTAGGAGACCAGAATTTGGTTTCTTTTGGAAAAGTATTTCAAGAGAAGTTTTGTGACCTAGGTTGGGGTGGAAAGATGATTGATTAGATAAACCATTATAAGAAAGGCATAGGTCCAAAAATGTGCAGGGATACCTGCATGTGCCATAAGAGATAGGGAAATTTTGACAACATACTTGTGCTTTCTCTCAACACTACCATTTTGCTCTTGCATGTGAGGGCAGGACACATGATGTTGGATCCCACATTGACTTAGATAGGGTGCCAAGGTAGTAAACTCTTCTCTACCATCAGATTGTAAAAAATTATTTTTTTTACCCATAGTGGTTTCTGCTAAATTTTTTGAATTTTTGAAAGGCTATACACCTCAAATTTGTGAGATAGCAAATATATTCATGTATACTTCGAGAAACCATTAACAAAAATCATATAGTAATGCAAACCATTGTTTCCTGGTACAGGGGCAGGTCCGCAGACATCAAAATAAATAAGATCAACTAGTTGTGTGATAGGGTTAGTGGAGTTGGCAAAAGGCAGTTAATGAGACTTGTACATTTGATGAGCAGGACAAACACACAATAAAGTTTTATTAATAAAAGGCAAACCAAAACAATTAATAGTTGTACCAACAATTCTAAAAAATAGATGGCCAAGCCGATTGTATCACTAATCCAATGAGGCATGTTCATCAACATTGACCTGCTTATTGCAATCACCAAAATCAATAGAGTATAATCGGTTTTTACTCACGCCCTAATGGAGTTCCTTTCCAGTCCTGCTATCCTTGATACAACAAAAAGTTTTGGTGAAACTCAAAAATTACTCCATTGTCTTATGCTAATATTTAAACAAAGAACAATTTCAGGAACATCTTTCAATAGAATATTAGAAGAATTCAAATTAAAATAACTATTGCCAGAAGGATGCTTAGACATTTACCATTGCCATGAAATTCATTTTGGATGCTTAATGCATTTAGATCTAGAGACACATGATGTGATGCTTTGGAGTTGGGATACCAAGCATCACTGTTGTTTCATGAGTCAAAGTTAGCTGAGTAGACGTGATGAGGATCACCTTCATTGACCGTGTGCCTGCTTTTGTCACACAATTGGCAGACTTGCTGGTTGTAGGACTGATCCTGACTTTGTTGATAACCACGGCCATAATTATTTTGATAACCATGTCTTGAGGACTGGTTCTGCTGAAACCGACCAAATCATCATCTATTTCTTTCGACTTGATTTTTCTTCACTTTCGAGAAGTTGAGCCTCATGAGTTAGTAATAGATGGTACAATTCACTCATGGTGATGGGCTTTATATGGGTGGAAACAGATGCGTGAAAAGCAACCTTATAAGAATATATATCACCCTATCATTATCACTAACACGCTTGGTAGTCATGGAGAACTGATGGCCGATCGACTTGGCGTTTTGGATAAAATCCACAATGGCTTTGTCACCCTTACATAAAGTTTGCAGTTGTCCTTTCAACTACATAATTTTGTAATTAGAGTGAGCATCATAACCCTCACGTAGTGCCTTTCGTACATCAAACGACGTCCTCAGACCAATTACATGTGTTTGCACAGGTTTAGTGAGTGATGAGATTATCCACGGAAGTAGAGCTTGGTCTCGTCTTTTGCATGAAATAAATGTTGGTGTTTCCTACATCACCATACACATAAAGCTGAAGACGCCCACAATGAGCCTAGGCTTTAGGTCGACGATGAGCAAAACCCTATACTACGTAAACAGAATATGAAATTTGGGTAGGCTATTGTCATGAATTTCTCATCATCTTCGTAGCAGCCAACCCCCTTATATAATGAGAAAGAGGCAGTAACGTACGTAACTTTCACCCACTATCTTCCCCTTATGTGGTCCACTAATGTGGCCCACTAATGGTGTCAAACTGGGTTACCCAAATGGGTTAGACTCATATCTGTTATGTCCAACATTCTCTCACTTGACCCATTGACACCAAAAGTGCACTAAATTGAGGTTTATACCGTTATATCGATTTAATTCTTCATGTGGATTCACATGCTACCATTTATCACAAGGACGAATCATATGAGTCATAGAGATAAACACTCCTTTATGAAATGTCATATTCTCATGTACTGCACTATAATTCACCTTCAGTGCTTAAGCATGTTGAAATTACCTTTATGAATAGGTTGGTCTCTTACCTATTCTATTGGTCAATTAATATTGTTATTCTGCTATTCTCTCTAACCCATATGAGAGATCCTTTATGCAAAAACAATAATTTGCAAAGCCATAGAGAATCAAATGTGATCACATAATGTATTGTCATACATAAGAAGAAATAAAAAAACTCATCCCCTTTATATGTTGGGAATACAATCCTGGTGCTAGCCCTTTAATAAGAGGGTCCAAAGTCATTTTCTTCGTCTCAATTGTATCAATACATACTAGATGATTCGCAGTCCTTTTATTAACAATAAAGTATTTTGACTTTATGTGTCGACACGAGATTGAGCTCATGTTGTTATTTGAAAAGGACAAGGCTGCTTCCACTACAAGAAACCTGTGGATTAGCGACAACCTAAATCCATCGCTAATCCATCGCTAATTCGTCACTAAACAGTTTAGCGACTGATTAGCGTCGGATTAGAGACAGATAGCTTTCATCGCAAATTTTTCGATGCTAAGTAGCGACAAAACTTATCTGTCGCTAATTTGCGATGGATTAGCGACGAAAATGATCTGTCACTATTTTAAATTAGCGATGGATAATATCCGTCGCGAGTCCTTCACTATTTTAAATTAGCGACGAATAATATCTGTAACTAATCCGTCGCTAAATTTAAAAAAAAATTAAAAAATTTTTTTGCTCGCTGCCGGGAGGTATTCCGGCAGCAATAGGCCGGACTTGGAGCGATTCGTTGGCGGCAACGGAGGAGGAGGACGACCCACCACCAGATCCCAGCAAGCCGTACTCCCTCGACCCCAAGATCTCTGATTGGGTCTCGCAGAGGTCGGAATGGACCGATCTCATTGTTGATGGCCATGACGGAGATGAGGCTGGTGTCGGGGCGAATGACGTTGCGGAGGCGGTCGAGGTCGAGGAGGTCGTCAGAGCCGACGGGGAGGTAGGTGGCATGGAAGCGACCTGCTCCCTGAAACGCTCGATCGCCTCGTTCGACTCTCAGCCGTAGAGGTGAGTGCGTGAATGGGGGGGTTGCTGAAGTGGCCAATAAAGAAGGGCATCATCGCGTCCAGCACCCGCGGGTCCACCGGCGACGTCGCCTGCATGTCCAGGTACAACGACTGCCCCGCGATCCGCACGCCCTTCATCGAGATTCCTCTACCCTCCTCTGCTGCGTCGGAGTTGGGCGACGACAGTCCCGACGGTCGACATCGTCCAGCAAGATCGTTCGGTGAGCCTTACTGCGGCGAGCATGAGGCTCGACTTCATCGACCAGCGGGAGCACGAGGCTCGGTTTAAATCGAACATCAGTTTAAATTTCGAACGGGTGAGAGAGGGAAAATTTTGCTCCTTTGGTGGGACGGTTTAAATAAAAAATTAGCGACAAAATTAGCGAGAGAATTTTTCTATCGCTAATCCGTCGCTAATTAGCGACAAAAAATTTCCCTCGCTAAATCCGTCGCTAATTTCCTACAGTTTTGCAGTGAATTTTTTTTGTCATCGATTTGTCGATAATTAGCGACGGATTTGAGACAAAATTTATACCATCGCTAATTTCAAAAATATTTCAAAGATTGGCGACGGATAATGTTCTCTCGCTAAGTCCGTCGCTAATTTGCGACAGAAAAAATCTGTCACAAAGATCCATCGCTAATAAGGGTTTTCCTTGTAGTGTTCATTATCATAAAAGATCTTTAATAGTCTCTCAATAGAGTCCACAATACCAAAACCTATAATGAAGTTTCTTATCCAAATGGCCTGAGATAAAATCTCGTATAAAATCAATAATTTCTATTTCAATGGATTTCAAAAATTCTTTCACTGTCCTGCAATGAGATATGACACCTCAAATATTCTGAGCTACTCACGATTGCAAAAGGCAACATGCTAAGAATATTCAAAGACTCTCACTTCTCATGACATCATTTTGAGTGCTCCCACTTCTCATAGACAACTTTCAAAACGGTTATTCTATTCTCCGTATGAGTGAAAGATAAGTCACTCTATACGAGATTCATATTAAAAAGGTAAATGTGAGACCCTTTTTATTCATCTTTTATGAGACAAGCATAGTTGAGTCATTATTGTTCCACTTTAGTGAAAACAATAATATTGATAGTTGCTTCATTTCTTCAATTCTCAAATAATTGACTTAAGTTGGTGAAACTAGCAGATCATGTAACCACAAGCAATTGAGCACTGTACCTGTACATGCGAACATGCTTCGTGGGCTGAAAAACGCATCTACTATAACATCATGTATGAATTTGAAACACAACAACCTACCTTTGGGTAGAATCGATGTTTCATAAACTCATACATAATCATAATAACGAATCTTAATATGGTCAAAAGAATCCTTAATCAACACGATTCATATAACTTTGGTGATAACATGAATCAGTCAATCAAGATCTTTTACCAAAAATATATTTGTATTATAGAGCATGCCCATGCACACATATTAATGTTTGTATATTCATGACAAGATATATTTTATATCATCAAAAAATACAAGTTTATGCTTCCACTTATATGCATAAACTAATTTTGATGATAAAATATCATGAATTTAGACATAATTCATGTTTAATGCTTAAAACCATCATGTATGACTTAACCAACATGGAACACATAAATTAATATGCATAAGTCATGCTTTCTATACAATAAACACTTTATAAAACATGAAAAGTAACTAAAACAAGCTCATATGGGTAAAACTCAAAGTCCTAAAGCAGGAACCGGTCTTGTACGACCCCGAACCTGTCTGAAAACACCATGAACCGGTCTGAAACGACTCCAAACCAGTCATCCAAGAGCCTGAACCAGTTCTGTACCTTATGAACATATACCAAATATGAATAAAAGCTCATAAAACCCTATAACTGTATGCCAAAATTCATGTATCTTCACATATTTATGAAAACAGGGTCTTAGCTTCTCAAAATCAGTGAAAAATTGGAAGAAACTGATCAAAAACGACTCTGAACCGATCTTGAAAAGGGCCGAATCAGTCACAGATCTGGTTCAGTTTCAAATAGTGCCAGGATCCTAATCTGGTTCATATTAGATTCAGGTTTGACCCGATATAATCTGGATCAGGTTCTAACCCGATTTAAGAAGGATCGGACTAGACCCGGAATAAAATGGGTCCAGACAATAAACCGATTAAAAAAGGATCCAAATCAACTGGATTGGATTCAGACCCGAACACCTGATGGGTCTAGATCATACACGATCCAAAATGTTTTGGATCTTGACCCAGTTTAACCGAATCAGACAAGACTCAGAACCAAATGGGTCCAATTTCGATCCAATCACGTCAGATCTGAGCTATCTATATGAGATCCAGACTTGAATACCTTTTGGGTCCAGTCCATAACCTGATTCAAAATTGAATCTGGGTCTTCCGAATTAGACCCAGACCTGAATACTTGATGGGTCTGGATCACAAACCCAGTTCCAAAAGTTTTGAATCTTGACTTGGTTCAATCGGATAGGACCAGACCCGAAACCAAATGGGCTCGGGTCCGATCCAATCACCAACCTGGACCCCAAATGGATCCGAGTGCCACTAGGAGATCGAATTCTAAGCTCGATCCAAAATGATGGTTTTGACCCAGACCTAGACCCGATACTTAAAGGGTCTGAGTCCACAGGATCAGACCCAGACTCAGATGTTTTATGGGTCCAGGTTCGATCCTGGGACAAAATTGTGGACTAGATCCAAGGTGGATCTGGGCAGACCCGATCCACCCAAAATGGGTAAGATCGGGTATCCATCGGGTCAGAGTACCTAGTCTGACACAGATCAAAAAATCGAACCTGATCTAGTTATTGGGCATTAAAACATAAACCCGAGGGTTTTTGTTTACACAACCTAAGAAACTGAATTGGTTTCTCTCCTCCAAATTCCACGATGACCCACGTCACCTGCCAACGACCTGGGTTGCGGCTCCACTGCACTGACACTACTCGTTTTTTAGAGACGTTCTGCGGTGACCTCCACTACAAGAAAAATGCTAATTAGCAACAGAATCTTGTGACAAATTTTTTTCGTCGCAAATTTACGACGGATTAGCAAGAGAAAACTATTTGTTGCTAACATTCAAAATATTTGCAAAATTAGCGACGAAAATATCTTCCTCGCTAAATCTGTCGCTAATTAGCGATGAATTAGCGACAATATTTTTCCATCGCCAAAACACTACAAAAAATGCTAATTAGCGACGTAATTAGTGAGGGAATTTTTCCGTCGCTAATTAGCGACAGAAAAATTTTCTCTCTAATTTCGTCGCTAATTTTCGATTTAAACTTCATTGCGGAGGAACGCAATGAAGAAAAGGAGTCGGAGTCGCCCGCTGGTGCTGGAGGACGAGGCCGGCCCGATCTCTCCGGTATGTGATTTTTTTTTAGCATGGTTTTTTGTTTTCGGCCTAACAATTTTGTTGGGTGTTATGGTTTCAGGTCGACGGACAAGCATTGTGGGCATCACAGAAGACCTCGCAATGGCGGGCTGGGCTACAAAAGCAGAGAACCAGGTCAGAACGACATTGGAGAGCGCGCCAGAGAACATGCCGGAGAACGCGCCAGTTCTGTGCAAAAGACCACGCCGGCAGAGAGAACGCGTTGGTTCTGTGCAAAAGACCATGCTGGAGAATGTGTCAGTTCTGTGAAAAAGAATGCACCGAAGAATGCGCTGGAGACCACGTCGGTTCTATGCAACAAAAATTGCTCCCTGCCGGAGAACGCGCCGGCAGGGAGCAATTTTTTTTTTTAATTTAGCGACGGATATTATCCATCGCTAATTTAAAATAGCGAAGGATTCACGATGGATCATGTTCGTCGCTAATCCATCGCAAATTAGCGACGAAAGTAGCGACGGATAAGTTCTGTCGCTACTTAGCATCGAAAATTCTGTGATGAAATCTATTTGTCTCTAATCCGATGCTAATCCATCGCTAAACTATTTAGCGATGAATTAGCAACAGATTAGCGATGAATTTAGGTCGTCGCTAATCCACAAGTTTCTTGTAGTGCTCTGTGCAGGGGATCTCAGGCGACTGGCCAAGCGATCAAGGGACTTCGTCGGCACGGTGGACCCAATGGTTGCCTTCTTCCCAGCGAAACTCCGCGGTGTCCATCACGACAACCATTTGACTCCGGGGACATCAAATCCCCTTCGTCCTTCGGTTCAAAAACTACAAAAAGAATGCTAATTAGCGACAAAATTTTACGATAGATTTTTTTCGTCACAAATTTGCGATGGAGTAGCGAGAGAAAACTCTCTATCGCTAACATTTGAAATATTTGCGAAATTAGCGACAAAAAAAAATCTGTCGCTAATTAGCGATGGATTTATGATGAAAAAATTATGTCTCAAACTCTGTCACAACTTAGCGACGAAAAGTTTTTCGTCACTATTCCCGTCGCTAAGTCGCGACAGATTCGCAACGATATTTTTCCGTCACCAAACATTACAAAAAAAATGTCAATTAGCGACGAAATTAGCGAGAGAATTTTTTCGTTGCTAATCTGTTACTAATTAGCGATGAAATTAGCAAGGAAAATTTTTCGCCCCTAATTAGCGACGAAAAAATTCTCTCGCTAATTCGTTTCTACTTTTCAATTTAAACCGACTCATCTAGGGCGCAAAATTTTCCCTCTCTCCTCGTGCGAAATTTAAACCGACCCAGTCGTTCGATTAAAGCGTCAAATGACGTGCTTCTCTTTCAGATTGTCCAGCCTCCCCGAGAAGCCTCGCAGGTGATGGCCGAAATGTGACTTTGTGGCGAAGGAACACGAGGAAGAAGAGGAGTCGGAGTCACCGCTGCTGGTTGGATTGGGGAGCTCATCGTCCCCTTCCTCGTCTCCCTGCATCGATCTGTGGCCTAACCTCTGCCTCTCCAACTAAAGCCTTAGAGTCTTAGCCACGCTTTCCTCTCCGCCGCCCTCGTCATCCACTAGGCAGGATGAGAAATCAATCGAGAACCGTCCTAGCCTCCTCCGCTCATACTTTCCAACTGGATATTGAACGGTCGCAGGTCGGCGAACTCAAAACCGCAGTGAGATTTGATCGAATCACGTTTCTTGGATGCTCTTTTATTTTTTTGCCGCGTCTAGGGGTTCTCGGTTTGGTTGTCATCTACGTCTTCATTGATTTATGTGTTCAAAGTTTCTTCTAATCGAATTGCCGCGTAACTACAGTGCTTGCTTTGTTAACTGAATTTCTTTTGTTGTTTCTTGATGGAATTAGGATTACTGGGCATCGGGTGAGTGTGTTATAATGCAATGCAGCAACACATACAGAGGTAGTCAACCTCATCGAGCTTCTTTGAAAGTCCCATTGTAAAAAGGATTATGTGCACCTCGGCTTGAGGCGCGCCTCAAGGCGTATGAGGTGCATGCCTCAGAGCTCTTTTTTTTTAATTTTGTGATGGATTAGCGATAGATTATATCCGTCGCTGAGTTGTCACCAATTTCAATCAGGTAATGTTTTGTGACGACCTTTAATCCATCGCTAACTTGTCGACCAAAAGTTAACGATGGTTTATATCGAGATATAATCCATCGCTACATCGTCACTAATTAGCGACAGGTCAGCGACGAATATAAGTCATTGTTAATCCATCGCTAAGTAGCGATGACGTAGCGACAGATAAAGTCTGTTGCAATTTTGCGACTAGGATTATACGACGGACGCTATCCATCGATAATTCATCATCAATCCATCACTAAACATGTTAGCGATGGAGTTTGGGTGAATGTCATCGGCGAGGATGTCGGTGACTCGGTGACCCAATGATGAATGTCACCTCTCTGCTCCCCGGCAACGACGATGGGGAAAATCGAAAACCATGAACGATCGAATCCGTACAATGGTCGGCTAGTGAGGCCACAGGTGAAGCCGATGGTGGAAATTCAACGAGAGATCATCATAGCAAGCGACGCGGGCGAGACCGTCGGCTTTCTATGGTCCTCCTTTCCTCTTCCCGGCGACAATCCGCAGTGACCCCGACGCCGATAAACCCCCTTGTAGCCTGACGGACATAGGTAAAACCCTTGATCTATTTTTTTTTAATGAGGGTCGTCGGGGCTGCAACTGCCACCGACGTACGGCTGTCAGGAATGGCAATCGCCCCACGATGACTATTACCGGCAACCAACGTCGCCCCACGGTGACCGGTGGTCACCTCAGGGTGACTCTGTCACCGGTGAAAGTTGTTGCCCCATGACAATAGTCTGTCGGGAAACGTTGTCTCCCCACGACGACAGTCTGCCGGGAATGTTGTTGCCTCACGGTGACAGTTTGCCGAGAATAACAATTGCCTCACGGCGACAGTAGCCATTTACTGGCGACCAATGTTGACGAGCTATCGGGAAACACTGTTGCCCTATGGCGACAATTTCAGTTTGTTGCAGTCACCTCACGACAACAAACTACCGAAAAAATAGTCACCTCGTGGTGGTGGTGGTTGTCTTCAACCTGCAGCTTACGTCGCCCCACGGCGACAGTCACAGCAAACGCCAGCAGACCCGCACGCACCCACGCGCAGTGAAAGCGTGGTAGTGTGCCCACAACCTAATGTTGGTGTTTCCTACATCAACATACACAGAATGTGTACCTGAAGACACCACAGAGTGCGCGTGCGGGTGTTTGGCGTTCTCATTATCCGGTTGACGCCTACGATGAGCCTAGGCCTTAGGTCGATGGTGAGCAGGACCATATATTACGTAAACAGAATGTGGAATTTGGGTAGGCTATTGCCATGAATCTCTCATTATCTTCATAGCAACCAACATGGGAAAGAGGCACCCTTATATAATGGGAAAGAGGCAGATACGTATGTAACTTTCACCCACTATCTCTTCATTATGTGGTCCACTAATGTGTTTCACTAATGGTGTCAAACCGGGTCACCCAAATAGGTTGGATCCATATCCGTTATGTCCAACATTAAATTCAAGAATCAAAGAGTTGATTCTGTTTTTGAGTAATAAACTGATTTGGACAGGGTTTTGATCCATCAATGAACCCTTCCAAATCATGTGATATGAGCATAGGAGTAAATTGGGACTCTCAAAGCATATAGTTCTCAGTAGTCAGCTTGGTAGAGAGCAAGTATTGCAACGAACTTGGTGAAAGCAAAATAGATGTTGGATGAGACAGAAGAACTTATCTTAAACGAAGACGAGTCCATCCTGGATGGTGCGTGCAGCGGAAAAGGTGAGGCCTGTATTAATTCAGCTACCCAAGACACAACTCTGATACTATAAAGAAATCGGTGACCGCATAGTAGGCAGGAACATGGTTAAGAAGTTGATTCGCATAAGGAAAACCTCACACACATACGTTAGGAACAAACATTCACATGCACACACTAGACAGATTTTTAACGTGGTTCAGTCAGAATTACCTACGTCCATAATGCCGTTCTCTCTATTCAACATGAGGGAGAGGCTCTCTATTTATAGATAAAATTTCAGCATGTTTTTCTTCTTGAGGAATTTGGATTACATAAGGAGCCCCTATTGTTTACAAACTCATCAACACTAGGAGTTTTATAACTTAGGATTTCCTTGTTGGACTTGCTATATACAGCCTTTGGTGTCCAATGTGAACTTGCACTCTTGGGACATTGAATCCGAATTTAACCGGGTAGGATGGCCTGGATCTGGGAGATGACCTGGATCCGGTTCATTGTCTTGACAAGCCGATTACAACATCTAAAAGGCTGTGCATTTGTGACCACCCTGACTTAAATTCCTGGTTTGACCCCTGGTTGGTTTGTTGTGTATACAAATGATCAACCGTCCTTCAATGAGCCAAGGTATAGAGATGCTAGAGGGGATACTTACATGTTCTTCAGCCACCTCCTTTCTATTCTACGAGATGTGTTGTGATGTGAGAACATTACTAATTTAAGCAAAATAGTTTGTCAATAAGATTAATGCCTTCTTTGTATTGCTCATGTCAAGTATCATCTGGCTGACAAAAGAAAATAATTTAAAAAGAAAAGTTTTCTATTGTTTAATTTCTCATAAAAACTGTTGGAAAATGTTCAGTCTGAATAACATGAACGGTTGGGCAATACTGTACAAATCGCAAGCATAGTTTGCAAAGTTTCGTGTGAAATACATATATTTTAATCCAACATCGGGACCAAAAAAAAAAACGGGTCTAATCTAACCCGTTTTGGTTTTCGAGACAAAACTCAAAAGATTTTACCTGCTGTCAATGGATCTTAGAAGCTCAGAGCTTAACTGGATAAAAAAACTTCAGTAACGGATCCAAAATTAGATCAAAATCTAGGTCCGGACCAACCTTTTAAAAAATGCATGCAGTGTTGTGTCAATCCTAACCCCGCCTATATCTGACCCATTTCCGTCCCTACTCAGCGGGTTTGAATCCAATTAGCTCCACACCCTAACAATGCCTAAATTTGCTTGAGGAGGAGTTTCATCATAGGGTATCTGGATTTTGTCCATTCAGGCCCGTGTCAATGACAAAGTACTCATTGAAGCTGCAAATGGGATCTTGAACCAAACTGATCCGATTAGTTATGTTTCGGGTCTGGTTCCTACCCGGTCCAACCAAAAATTTCTGACTAAGGGTGTTTCTGTAATTTTACGAATTAACCGGAACTACTCTACCGTGTCAGCGGGTTTTCCTCGATTCTGCCGTCCCAGTTACCGACACATACCTTCCCCGTGTCTCTCTTTCCCCCCTTTATATTTTTAATTATTTTACTGTCTGATGGTTCTGTTCGTAACAAAAATGCTAGAATTAGTGAACCACCTTTGTTGTGTGCGAACCAGGCTCTCTCTCAGCTCAAGCTCGAAAAACTGGGTTCAGCTCGGCTATCTCGAGCTTTAACCAACTAAAGAATTTGCTAAGAAGCATTGGTTCTTGTGACTGGCTTCTAGTATGGATCTATGAGAATTTGATTTCCAACGCTACCTATGTGGTAGCAATACTTGTAAGAATAGCGAGACCCAAGGGGTTTGGCGTAGTGCGATGAGGCCTAGACCGTTTGACTTACAATCTAGCTTCAAGTCCCATGGGCATCACTTCCTGCATAAGCCAAAGTTTGGCGACTCTCTAAGGTAAAGAGGAAGCCCTCGAAGTTTTACACACCCAGCTCGGTTAGGTCTATGTGCTTGGCGCGGTTTCTTTGAGTTTAAAAAAAAAAAAACATGTAAGGAGCTTCCAAATCCCTAGTGCTCACCAGAATGACCCTAGTGCTCTCCTGAGGTTAATTTCGTCATTACGTTGAAAGCACTCTACCTATCACTTATTCTTTAGTTAGGGACTCTTTAGTCATTTAACAATCGCTCGTCCTTATCTCTCTCTCTCTCGACCGTCCGCCGTTTGAAATATCGGCTTGTTTCTTTTTCTCCAGCCGTACCTGAACACGTGTCAAATTGAAGGAAAGGCTTCCCCATTTATAAAGAAAAGAAATAGTTTTTCATTCTTTTTGGCCCCCATGAGACGAAACTGGGAAGCGGTTCAGGACTCAGTCGAGTCGCCAGTAGGTCGACTCGCCCTGAGTCGGCAGGCCGGTTAATTTCACCCATGACTCGGACCTACTTGTCAGACCGTTGCCAAGGTCCTCTTCGTCATCCTTGCCAGATCAAACCAAGTATTGGTTAATCACGTTCAGCTCCTGTTTTCCTGTCAATCTGGTCCAAGTATTTAAGATCAACCATTCCGATTAGACATGATCAGGCAGACCTAACCCAGCGAAACCAGCCTAATTTCACTACTTGATTGTGTTGTGGATCCCATATTTTCAACGCTGAAAGACTCACCACCAGGAAGATGATGACAAGATCCAACCTTTAAGCAAATATGATAATGGTCAATCGGATGGCAGCATTTCATGGGCCACAACCGGATGCGATCAAAGTAAAAAACCAACGCCATCCCTCATCAGGAAAGTTCCGAGACAGAAACGAACCGGTCTGAATCTTTTCGAGAGACGTGTTACCAAGCTTCACCTTGGCAAATCCTGTGTTCCAGGTAATGCCACAACACAAACGCCGTTGAAGGTAATTCTGTCTTTTCACTATAAGAGACACGAATGGCATAATGAAAGCATAAATGGGCATTCACGCCTTTGCCTTTTCTCACGTTGGGGCGAGCGTACGGCGGATAAGTTCCCACGTTTTCCCTGTCAGCCCTCTCTCTGTCGCACAATTTGGAAAAGGACCGTCATAAGTTAAATTATTACACTATAAACCAACGCTGCAACCATCACCTGAAGGAGGGCATTTAAGTCAGTTTGTCAACAACCCCACTAAGCCCGATGGTAAGGGTTTTCGTATGCTACAAAAACCCGAGACACTAAGACCCCCCTTAAACCCTTTCTCTCCATCTATCTTCAGGCCTCAGGGTGGTATGAGAGATAGGGAGAGATCCAAGATTGCTATATCCAAAAAAAAAATGATTCATCCGGATCGTGATCATCCTCTCCCATCATCAAGACCAGATGTTCTCATCAGCCACAAAGTCGTTGAATCATCATGGCATCCCTATCATCATCATTATCATCATGATCACCACCACCATCAACATGATCAAGGTCCAAAGAAGAAACCAAGAAACGTCGTCTCTGAACAAGTTACCAACAGAAGGAGAAGGTCGATCGAGGAGGACGAGGGTTGCTGTAGGGTCTGTGTAGACTGCAGAACCACCAAGACACCACTTTGGAGAAGTGGACCAGCAGGCCCCAAGGTATACTTGCAATATCCCGCAACCATTTTTTTCACGTTTTCTCTCTCTAGAAGGAACTGATTGGTTTCTCTTTGTTGGTGTGCAGTCACTGTGTAACGCATGTGGCATAAGGTACAGGAAGAAGAGGAGGCATTGGATTGAGGTGTCTGTGAAGGAGGTGGAGGAGAAGGACAGGAGGTTTGAAGGGAGGGAAGAGGCAGAGGCTGCTGTGTTGTTGATGGCACTCTCTTGTGGGCTTCTCTTCCACCATCACGCTTGATACATCAAAAAAGAGGAGGAAATAACCGTGTTGGTACTTTTGCTTTCGTTCTTTGCTTCATTAATGTGTATATGACTAGAGAGGGAGAGTTTTTCTTTTTCCTTTTTGTTCCTCTTGGTTTCAGTCAAAAATGGGAATTGGTAAATTGATGAGTGATGTCAGTTTTACCTCTCCTGTTCCAATACTCCTTTGTGTTCCCCCCTTTCTTCTTTTTTTCTTGTTTCTTTCCCTTTTCCACTTTTCTTGTTGATATTCTTTGATTCTCCTCGGGGTTTCCGTTTTTAATTGTTTTTATTTGGTGGTCGCCTTTCGCATATTGCAAAGCTGGCCTTGGAAACGCCGGCGTCCAAGGCATAAGAGTTGTTTAAGAGGGTTGAGAATACACTTTAACCATTGTAAGATATAAAACTGCATTCTGAATTTGGCATAAGAGGTTTGAAGATGTTTGCTAGGGGGCATATTTGCAGAGTGTTTGAAGTTTTGGTGGGGTTAGTGTATTATCAAAATAGCCTTGTATTTTCCATATATGCAGAAGTTCGATGCTTTGCGGTGGCCCCAAAGGCCCTGCAAAAGATGCCTTTTAAGGAAGTTTTTTTCTGTGTGTGTGGGGGGGGGGGGGGTACCCTTTATAGAAGGGCAGGTAGGTACCATAGAGGGGAAGCAGATCAGGTACAATCACATCTCCTGCATCATCTGATCACCATCCATCTTCTGTTGTACAGCCTGTCAGAATAAGCCTAACAACAATGTGATTCCACCGGATTCCATCAAGTAGAAGGGTATGGCTGGTTATTAGGAAGGATCAGGTGCAATGTGCCGCTCCACCCTGATTGCCTTCTATCATTTATTGGGCTTTCACTAACTGACAGGGCTTATCTCCAATAGAGTGGGTGATTGGGTGCAGCCATACATTATTAAAAGTGTGCAATCACATTCCACCTGATATTTTAATTTTGCTGGTTATCCTGTTGAACCATGTTGGGATCAGGTGCAATCACACCGAATCACCATCAGGTGCAAAAGCACATTGCAATTGTGCCATGTGATTGCACCTGATCCTCCTGACTCTCTTCGACCAGCTATAGGGCATCACATTGGTAAGCTATTGTCTCACCAACGGTAGCTAATCAGATGCAAGAGAAAAAATAACAGAATGCACTGACTCTTTGGTCCTTGATTCAACTTCTGTAGGTGCATTTATCTGGTGGGCTCCACAAGAGTTTGGGTGTCCGTGACCCACCCGAGATTACCCGCTTGGGTGGGAAACTTGGTCATCTAAAAGATAGGTGAAGGCGAGCTTGATGCAATACGGGGATCTATTCTCTCACACTGCCCTTCTTTTTTCTTTAACTGACAAATTTCTCTTCATAGCCAAACCCATTGGATTCGGTGAAGTCGATGAGAAACATAATTGGAATAAGATCCAATTATGTAAAATTAAATATGAATAAGTAAATATATGTATAAGTGATACTAAATTGTTATGGTTTAATTTTCAAGAGACTTCTTAGGATTCATGTTCCAAGTCTTATATCATGTTATAAGGGGTAATTTTGTGTAAAGTTTATTTGGTTGATGTAAAAGTTTATCTGGTTGAATATAAATGAAAAAGTCAATGAACACATGTTCATATTATAAGAAAGAAGAACTTGACACATGTTCATATCAGAATCAAGAAGTCACCCAAGATAGAGGGCATATAAGTGAAGGAATAAGACAACACATCCCCTAACTTTAGATGTTTTTTAAGTTATTATGTAAAGTCTAATTAAATATTCTTTCTTAATTAATTAAAACTTTTAATTAAAGTATGAGTCATGATAGATGTAGGACTCTAGAATGTTCTCTAGAGTATAGTTCTTGTTTTATATTAAGATTCTTTTGTGGCTTATGAATTAGTTGTTGAATTATAACTTTACTTCAAACCTTTATGCTATAAATAAAGGTACGAAGAACATCTTTGAATTATAAAATAAATAAATAAAAAATTAATTTCTCAAAGCTCTTTCTCTCTAATCGTCTTCCCTCTCTATCTCATAGGCATCCCTTCTCTCTTAACATCTTTCTCTTTCTCTTCCCTCACATCTTTCTCTCTCCTCCCTGTGATTTATATGAAGTCTGCCTTTCTAGGCTAGTCCATAATCCCTTCAAAGGACCCAAGTCCTTTTATTCGTATTTTTATTATAAAGTAATTTCTACCTTGAAAATCAAGGCAGGAGTCCTATTACTACGGTTTTGCTGATCAACATTATTTATTAATGTATTTTAGGTATTTATATAACTTTCTAGATATCTATCATAGCTTAGAAGTCATCCCTAACTTTCTCTAAAGCTACCTAAGCCGTCTAGATCAAGATTATTTTTAAAAGAGCAACGCAATCTCATTCTGAGGGTTGTTTTATCTTTTTAAATATCTTTTTATACCTTGATAATTTCTGAACGTGTAGACCCCATTAAGACCTTCGTAGACCTAACACATAATCCTTAGAATTGATTTCAGCCTTATCTAGGACCCCACCCATGTCCAATACTCGAAACACCAAAACCACATCATGTCGATTCAAGAAAAACTTGTAGCTTGGCCCGTTCGACCTCACCAACCTTTTTCATAACTGAGCCCTAAAACCTGTATCAGATCATAACACATATTCTTGGGTAACCCCAAAACCCTGGATCAAGTCCTTTATGATATGGGCCATAATTCTTACCCGAATCGCACCTACCTGGCTAGCCGATTGACCCAGTATATCCCTGTATCTCCTAACTCATTACAACGAGAAAACTTGCTCCACTTTCTCACCGTTTAAATGAGGTCTCAGAACTCCAGTAATGTCAGCCACTGGTTGTAAGGCTCAAGAGCCACATCTACGATCCACATGCTTTCTTCAGCCTTAACCGTTCTTTGCCAGCCCAAGACTTCCTACCGGTTCAAATTTTGAATCTTTTATATCGAAGGATCCTGAGGGTGTAACGTGGATCCAATAAAAGAATATGGAAATCAATGTTTTTACATATAAAATGTTCACAGACATGGAATTTGATATGAATTCTAATTGATCTAGACTAAAACACTGATCTGATCTTACTGAAATGATCCAACTGTGTAAATCTGAATCAGATCCAAATACCCTTTTGCAGCTTACTTTAATGATGTGTATTAAAAATAACGTGTCAGATTCAGATAGGTGGTGCACCAAACCCGATGCATTTGTACACCTACTAGTAGAATTATGAAGAAAGCCCCGCATCTCCTTCAGCAAATCGAATTTGGATTTTGGTATGCGGCCAATTAGCTAAGTTACTGTGGAGTGGAACAAAAATGGTTTGTATCTGGAACGATTGGGGGGGGGGGGGGGGGGGAGAAGAAAAACGTATTATAATTGGAATAAGTTGATTACCAGATCCAAATTGCTTGTATAAGGGCCTTTTTGGATTTTGGGTTTTGTCAAAATTGTCTTTTGGGGGCATTTTACTGAAGTTTATTTGAAAGCCCCATATATAACCTGAACATTTATCAAATGGTTCGTGGATAAGGTTTACCAAATCCAATTAACAGCATTCAGTTTGGCTTCATGTTCAGAAAAAATCGTCCCATTTGAAAAGGAGCTGAGGCGCCTCCTCAGCCAGAAGATCGTTGGCTTGCTATTGCATCACCACTGAGAAGGAGGTGGTGGTGGACGCCGGACGATCGCGAAACCCAACATTCTGCTTCTACAGAGGTTTTCGCTGGAGCGCGCAAGCATCAGTGCCGTAGTCAAGGTCTCTATGGGTTAGTTGATGTCGGCGTCAATGGAGGCGGCTTCAGGGGCGATGGTGGTGGTTTTCGAAGGTGGGAGCGGCAGAGGCAGCCGGTGGTGGAATCCCTTCCACTGGACGGGCGGGCCTGTCAGAACCCGTGATGAAGGTGACGGCAGCCACCCCACTTCTTCTTCTGGTTTTTTACCCATTCTTAAAAGGGAGACGGAAGAGGGTGATAAAGAAAGGAAAAGCAAAAAGAAAGAAAAGGAAAAGCAAAAAAAAAAAAAAAAAAAAGGAGAAAAAGTGGCTTTAGGGCTCTAAAGGTTGAAATCCATTGAGATAAACGGGTCGCCGTGTTTAGGGTCTATGTTATCAGGTTGACCCATTTAATAAACGGGTCGTCGTGTCGTGTCGACCCGACCGTTTATTAAACGGGTTAACCGTGTCAGGTCGGGTTAACCGTTTAATAAACGGGTCGTGTTCGGGTTGATGTATTCTGACCCGCCGAACCTACCCGATTGTCACCCCTAGAGTAGGTCTGCCTAATGGGTTCTGCATCAGTTCCAGATCTGTAATCAGACCTGTTTGGCAATGGGATAGGTTATCGATCAAGCATGCTATGACCCATATAAAACCTGTACTGAAAATGGGCCTGGCTGGGCCGCGTTGGTTCTGTCTGTTGCCTACACTTAGAAGCCCTACAAGAAGGGCCGGATGTATTGTAGCCTGCCCAATGGGTGAAGGTGACCCGATTCGTCCAAAAGAAGGTGGTGATCAGATCCTATGCTGGAACTCGATCCTATCCCAAAAGTTATCCCAGTATAATCCAACCAAGTACCAAATTAAGGAAATTTTTCAAAAAATGCATGACGTGCATTTTTTCACATTGTGGATGTTTCTTAATTCATTTTCTTAAAAGGGCAGTGTTAGAATACACAACCATTTGTGCTTTCTAACATGGTTCACAAATGGTTCTAAGGCATAATAAGCCCCTTCACAGTAAAAAAAAGTAACCTTTCTGTGATTATGATGTTCGGTTTTTTAGACATATAATTGTATTTTTAATTAATTAACATAAACAGCCATTCTACCCTTCCTTTAAACCCTCACACACCTGTCCAAATCTCTTCTCCATCCACTCACTCATTGCCCACCCTCCTACCCTTCAAGTGTTGCTCAGTTAGTTTATATCATGGAATCGATGGCCCGAACCTTAATATTCTGTTGCATAAACGAAACCAGCTTCTTTGGATGAAATTTATGTATTTCATAAAATCCTTACAAGCTCAGGTTGTCACATTTAATCTAATATTTCAAAAAATTCTCAAAAACCATGTCTGATTGAGTTGTGGGTGCTCTCGTTATTAAATAAAAAAATGACTGAGGTTTTGCTTTCTTTGCTTCACACCCGGGAGGTAGTTTGAAGTGCCCACAGTAACCTTTCTTTCATCATCCTCTGCTTTTACAGAGTAGTAGTCGGGCAATAAAATGTGACAGGGTTGGCTGCAGATCTGAGAAGAGAGAGAGAGAGAGAGAGAGAGAGAGAGAGAGAGAGAGAGAGAGAGAGAGAGAGAGAGAGAGCATTCCAATGGTTTCTGTTTATAGGTGGAGAAAGAGAAATTTTTGAGGGTTCAGGATGGTGGTGGATGAGGTTGAACTTATATGGCAACAATTAGAGGAAGGAAAAATGGCATACATTTGTTTTGGAGATTTTGGAAAATAAGGAGAGTGGAAGAATGATTAGGAAGTGAACAAGGACTTTGATTGATATGGGCTCATAATTTCCAGCAAGTTCCAACAATCCCTATGATTTCTTTTGGGTGGGTAGGAGAGGTGGCTGGGTAGATTGGAGAAGACATATTAGGAAAGGTGCGTGAGGTTTTGGTGGGGATAGCATGGTTATTGTAGATGCATAAATTAAATTATCAATTTTAAGGAAATGACAAAAACCCCAATGTCAAAATTAAAAATGAAGCGTTTTAAGGGCATATTATATGTCATAAAACTTTTTGTGTAGGATATTACAATGCAAGAATGGCTGTGCATTGTAACACTTCCCTTCTTACTATTTGAAAGAATATTTCAAGTTTTTCATTTTAAATTAAATCCACCAATGCTCATGTTAGCACAATATATATTTTCAAGCGCAAGGGATATATGTCCCAAACTTTAATGATATGTCGCGTACATAAATATTGATCTCTCTCACCTTCATCGCTAATTATAATTTAAATTACCCACATCATCAACCATACATTGGCAGGCCTTTAGTTGGTAAAAGTCTTGAGGTCCTCTGTGCTAACCGGAGAGTTTACCCAGCTTCAACTTTGCGGCAAGGAACACCTCATTTGGTTTTGAACGATGTTTCTCTCATCTCAAGTGACACACCACAATTCCAAATCCGCTCCACTAATCCCCTATGTCATTCCTATCTTCATACCTCCTCTTTGGAACTTTTTTGATGCCAGGACAGGCAAAGCCAACGTGACTAGATCTCTAATCCTGGTAGCTCTGTAACAAAATATAGCGAGATTTATAAAAAATCTTGCGATAATATCATGAGAAATTGCCTGAAAGTTTAAAACGGCAATTTCTCGCAAGATTTTCAAACCATGACAAATATCATGATATTTACAGTTTTAGCAGATATTTATCGCAAGATTTTTATTTTTAAATGTGTTTTATTTATATTTTCTTATAAAAAATAAATTTTTTATATTTTAAATTTATTTTTATTGCCAAGAAAAATGTGAGATTTATGAAAATTTTCAAAATCTCCCGAGTGTTTTACTCCAGAAATTTTGCCGTTTTAACTTTTGTCACTATGCCTGGTAGTAGTTTCTCCATGTAAATATATAAAGAAAAAGTTGTTTTGTTCAAATGAGAATTTATAAAGAGATATACCGAAAAGTAATTAGCACATAAACATGCCTAAAATTGTCATCGTCTTTCGTTAATTGTAGGGATGGAACGACAAACACTGTCATAATCCATGAAAGTAACTCCAAAATAAAAACAACAAGAATAAAAAAGATCATCTCAATTATGAAGCAGCATCAACGTTACATATCCCCTTTTCTAAATTATAACATAAGAGAAAAACTTACAACTCTCTCTCTCTCTCTCTCTCTCTCTCTCTCTCTCTCTCTCTCTCTCTCTCTCTCTCTCTTGTGGGAAATTGAGAAATGGCATAATAATTTCTAAAGCACATGCCAAGAGTAGACGAAAGAGAAACTATTAACAAGTAGCACCGAAAAGAGAGATCATAAACCAAAACATAAGAAAAGAAAAACCATGGCCAGACTCAGAATTGGTGCAGCAGCCAATATTGATGATGAAGAAAGAGAAGGGGGATGCCTATACAAGAATGGGAAATAAGGCAAGATCGGATCAGGGGGAGGTGGCGCTTGTTTGTAAAGATCGGTTGGAGGGTAGTAACCAGGAACGTACCCAGTTTGTGGGGGATAGTAACCTGAACCTGGGGTGTAAGGAGGCGAATACGAGGTCGAAGGGGGCGGCGGCGGCAGCTGAGGGAGGCATGGGTACTGGCATGTCAACGCAGGTGGTGAATTGTATGTTACTTGATCGGAAATCGTCGTCGTCGAAACTGCTACCTTCAAAAGTGCCATGATCATATACACCAAGCATATGGAGTTCCATTGTAGGGGAATTCTCTTCATCTTAAGGACTCTGAAGAAGATGAGACAAAGGAATGGAGGATCAGAGAAGAAGCTCGGTGGTGTTATGGCCCTTCTTGGAGAAGAGGGGATGAAGGATGAGGCAAGAAGGGTATTGGTAGTATGCTCCCCTTGACTTTATTCTTAGCATAAAAAAAAAAGGGGGGGGGGGGGGGAAGGAAAGAAGAATATTCATTAAGGAAACTTTATAATAAAATAAAATAAAAAACTTAGGATGGACCATTTAATTTTGTAAGTTTGTGAACTTAATAAGTCAGTGCATGTGTGAGAACAATTGCACCCTCTACACATGGTGTCAAATTAAATATTTTCTAATGCAGGTAGCATTTTCACCAGTAGTGTAGTGGAAGAAAGAGGTTGAGGGATTTGGAAATACCTTTAGTTGTTGAATTGAAAAATCACATCAATGGTAGGTAGGCTGTTTAATCTCAATTATGGCAGTCTGTTTTTTCTACTTTGATTACTGTTAGGGTGGCTACCAATGGGTCAGTTTGGCACCATTCTTACCAACCCAGTTGTGCTTATTTACCGGTTAGGGTGGTAAAATTGGTTGGACTTGAGTAAGATCCAAGTCACATGCATGGACCGAGGTGGAGAGGCATTCTTTTCTACTTGAACTACTGTGGGGCTACAATGGGTCTGTAGGGTCCAGCCCACTGGGGCTTATTTACCGGGGTTTGGGGTATAAAATCGGTTGGACTTGAGTAAGATCCAACATGCATATGGACTTGAGTGAGAAACCTTTGCCGAAGTGAGGAAAACTCCAGGTGGGGCCCAAACGGGTTGTCCATATTAAAGTGGTGGTTTCTCCATGCTAAAAAAGATCGTGTCAAGAAGTTGCGTACCCAATGTGGTCGTGTATTCAAGGGTAGGGGGTGTCAATGGGTCAGGTTTGGTTCGCACCCAGGTACAACCAGACTTGAAACCGATTTTTGGGTATAGTATTGGGTCTGGACCTGAGTCTAATCGGGTCCACTATAAGATAAACCATACCTGGACCCTATAAGAACTACATGAACCAGACCCATACCATAACATTGCGGGTCTTAATGGGAACTCAAGTCGGGCCCAGGGTTTGGTATAAAATGTCACAAACTATACCCAGATCCATGTATTAATCAGACCTTTAGATCCAGATGCGAATCTTAATCGGGTCTTCTTATTTATCACCATACCCAGATCCTAGGATTTGGTCCGGGTAAACCCCACCCGTTGTTACCCTTATTTAAGGGTGCTTGGGTGGCACGAACTAAAGACGGTCTTAACCTTCTACTTTTCACATCAAGTGGTCACCTTTAGAACTCAAACCCACTTTACTATTCCACGAAGCAATATGACCCTGTTTTTATGCAGCAAGAATCGGAAGCCATGTGCATAGCTTTTGCTTAGAACTCAATGACACTTTTTGGGATGTTCAAATGACTAGCATGCCTCTCAAGTAGGAAGAGCACCTCCAATTTTTTTTTTTTTTTTGAGATGTAAAAATAAAAAAAACTCCCAATTAGGAATGGACGGCTGCAGCCTGCATTGACAGATGACGTAGCCGTAGCTAGGGGTGGCAATTTCTGACACGACCCGCCAACCCGCCTCTTAGGCGGGTTCGGGTTGGGCTTAAGCCAACCCGTTTAATAAATGGGTCGACCCGCGTAACCCATTTATTAAACAGGTCGGGTTCGGGTTGGGGGTATGCCAACCTGCCAACCCGGCTGACCCGTTTAATAAATGGGTTAGGCGGGTGGGTCAACCCGCCAACCCGCCAACCCATCAACCCGCCAACCCGACATGCCAACCCGACCCGTCAACCCGACCCGCCAACCCGACCCGCCAACCTGACCTGCGAACCTGAAAACCCGTTTACCCGACCCAACCCATTTATTAAATGGGTTGGCGGGTCGTGTCGGGTTACCCGTTTATTAAACGGGTCGGGTTCGTGTTTGCCACAGCCGACCCGTTTAATAAACGGGTCGGGTTCGGGTTGAGGTATGCTGACACGCCAACCCGCCAACCCGACCCGATTGCCACCCCTAGCCGTAGCCCATCGAGGTGCAGTTGACATGCCACTACTGCCATCTTCGAAGCCTCTTTAGGATAAAAAGTGAAATATGAAAACTTAGCGTTAGGCCCTTCTCAAGGTCTGGTTGTATTCGTCCAGAGTTCGTACCTGAAGAGTGCCTTAGGCTTGAGAGTGAGAAAATTGAACCATAGGTTCTTAGCTCTATGAAGCTGGACTGAATGTGTCTGGAGTGTAGACCCCTTCTGGACACGATGGGATAGAGGTCGGGTAGGTTCTAGGTGAATGTAGAAAAAGATGGGACACGATAGGGTAGAGGTCGGGTGTAGGTTTGGGGTGGTTTTAAGAAAAGACCTAAAAAAACAAAAAATTTAGATAGGCTAAAAATAACTTTGAAGGCTATTCGGGAAAGAGTTTTGGTTCACATCTGATATGGATTGAAACAAAGGTTTCTTAAACACCTAATTAAGAATGTGTGCCAGGATTAGGGTTAAATACTGAAGGTTAGGGATAATTAGAATAGGTCATTGGTTGGCTGCGATGTTCAAATGGGTCAAATTACACGTTATGTCGAATCGGCATGATGAGATTTTGGTGTTTCAGGTTTCGAACATTGGTAAAGCCTTAGCTAAAGTTGTGATAAGTTCCAAGGGCTGTGTAACAGGTCTAAGGAGATCCTAAAAGGGTCTTTACGTTCAGGTATGGTCATAGTATGTGCAAAAAATTGGAAGAGGCAAAATAACTCATAGAATGAGATTGTATTATTCCTTCAGATACAATCTTATTTTAGACGACCTAGATGAATTTAAGGATGGTTAGAGATGGTCCTAGAGTATGATAGAAGTTAATTTAGAGCATAGTATAAATACTTGAGAGACAATCATATGTAAGGTTGATCAGCAAAAACTACAATCGACAAGGCTCCTATATTGATTTACAATGTAGGGATTACTCCACAGTGAAAATATAGTTATAAGAAGGGTTTTGGCTCTTTGAATGGATGAAGGATCAACTTAGGGAAGCCTGGTCTCAGGTGAACCACGGAGAAGAGAAGAACATCCGAAGAAAGAGATTGAAAAACTTTAATTTTTTATTCTATAATTATTTAACTAACTTAATTAACTCTAGTTAATCTTTTAAAACTTGAGAACATCTCTTGGGACTCTCTAGCATGGCATGCTCTCCTAGGTGGACCCCAGAGATGAATTAACTCTAATTAACACATGTCTAGTTCTTCCTGCTCTTAACTGGGACTCTAGATCTTTGACTTGTCATTCATTAGCAATGTCATATCAACTGTCACATCACTCTCTTAGGTCTCACTCAGGCCTGGACGACCCTCAATGCTTGCAGGGCAGTGCTTTTGTTTTGAGTAAGAGACATTAATTATAAGTATGTTTAGTTAATAATAAATAATTCATTTGTTATTTGTACCATATAACTTGCATGAAACTATGTATATTTGAAAACATAGTTGTAACTCACATATGATGTAGTTGTATTTTATAAATTCATGTTTATGCATTCTTAAAAGATAGAATGGTTGCATATGAGTTAGCTACAATGCAGAGAAAGATTTCATGTATCCTTGAGTTTTTTTTTTGCATGTTAAGAAATTGTATGATTTTAGACAAAAATCTATATTCTATGCTTCTTGAAAATAAAGAACTACATGTATGTGAACATATTTAAGTATTTGAGTAATGTCCTTGAGTCCCTTCTTTTTAGTTATATTACTAAAATTTAAGAGATCTTAACACGTTAGACTTAACACCATAAATTTAGAAAGAGACGATAGATGAATATGGCTACATGATAGTCGTCAGAGTGAGAGTCGTCATAAGCGTAGGCCATTGGTGATTTATTAATGTAAAGATACTACATTGATATAGAGACACTACATCTTCTGCATGCTTAGATTTTTGGTGAATATCATAGCCCTAGGCTTGAGAAACTTATATGAGATACCGAAAAAATGAGTTTGAGGTTATTCATGTGAGAAATCAAGAGTTGCATAATATATCCTAGGGGTTATATTTCACACAATGTTTTAGGACTATAGGCAAACTAGGATGTAACATGAACCTACTCATACATGCATTCATCTTTTGCATTCAATTCAGATTTAGCATACTTTAGGTGATGACGCAAAAAAGGATGTTGGAGAAGATGTTGTTGGTGGTGGTAGGATATGGTGCCAGACATAGAGAGAGGATGTGAACAATAGTGGCCACTGAACACACACACACACACAGAGGAAACATAGAGAGACAGAGAGGTGGCCGACGGTGGTGGCAAAGAGAGAAAGAGAAAGACAGGGACTGCAAACAAGTGAAAGAGTTTTTTTTAATGTGTTGTTTTTTACTGGCACACTTTCTATGTGCGCTAGAAAAACTCTTTTTTATTGGTGCACTTTTTACGTGTGCCAAATTTTTTTTATTATACTTCCGTAGTACATCTAGCGTCAATATAACACACTTTTTCACTAACGCAAAATAAAATATCATCAATAAAACTGATCTTTTAGTGGTGCGCAAGTCAAAGAGGTTTTTCACTACAAAAAAATAGTTGATTAGCGACGGAATTTAGCGACGGCATAATGTCGTCGCTACTTAGCGACAGATTAATGAGAGAAATGAATATGTCGCTATAATTGGAGAATTTTACGAGACTAGCGACAGATTATATTCCCTCGCAAAATCCGTCGATACTTAGCGCCGGATCTTGCGAGAGAATATTTTGTCGCAATAAATACGGCAGTTCGCGACGGAATTGCGACGTATAAAATTCCGTCACGAAATAGCGACGGCCTAGGCGACAGAATATTTTTTGTCGCCTTTTTCGTTTTTTGAATTACGATGGCTTAGCAACGGAATTAATCTGTCGCTAAGCCGTCGTGAAATGTCGCATTACCCCTAATCCCAACCCTCTTTTTCCTTTCTTCTTTCGCTGCTCATGCTCCCGCCCACCGCCCTCTCCCTCCTGTCGCCCTCTTCCTTCGGCTGCCCTATCCATCCCGTCGACCTCTCTGTCGGCCCCCACCGTTCGCCGGAAGTCGATCTCCGTCAACCTTCCGCCGCCGCCGCCCGGAGGAAGCGCAGGTATTTCCGGGCCCCACCGTTAAATCGATTGGGGGTCGACCCCCTGCATTTTCCGGCAGGGGGTCGACTCCGCCAGGCGGTCGACCCCCTGCCGTGTCCGGTCGGGGGTCAACCCCAGCAGGGGGTCAACCCCTTGTCATGTCCGGCAGGGGGTCGACCCCGGTAGAGGGTCGACCCCGGCAGGCACTCGACCCCGTCAGAGGGTCGACCCCGGCAAGAAAAAGCCCTTTCCCATTGCACCCTCTCCTTCGTTGCGCTCGACTTCAACCCTCACACCTCTCCATCCGCAGCCTCCTGAGCATCTCCCATGTCCGTCGGAGCCTCATCGGAGTCACCTACATGTGCCTCCAATCGCCGAGCCACCTCAACTCATCTTCCACAAGAGCTGAGCCCCGTTGAATGCTTAACGGGGCCCCTCCACACCTCATTTTCCAAACGGCGCTGCCCATTAGGTCTGATAATAAAAATATAATTAAAAAAAGTAAAGTTCTAATGTTAAGTGCATTTTCAGCATCAAGAAAGTTTGATTTCACATTTAGAAAAACAAATTTTTCATTTTTGAGAAGTGTCATTATAAGGTTTCATAAGCATAAAAAAAGTTGTTTGAAACAAGCTTCTTACCTTCCTCATGGCAATTTCTGTCATCCCTAGTATTCATCGGTTCTTTGTAAAGGTTTTTTCTCCATTACAATGGGGAGGTCATCCGAATGACTTCTAACTGGTTCAAGTCATGAGCAGTGATGTGTTGTTAATGGATAGAACCTAGAAGTAACCAGTGTGGTGAAACTCGAGCAGTACTATAGTTAGGTGTGAGCACCAGAGGTGGATGAGATAGGAGATTTGGTTCCTATGCTAGGCTAAGTTGGCTTAGCTAGGCTAGAGGTATTAGGTCTAGTGCAGATAATTCAATAGTGTAGTTATGTCTAGATCTCATACTTCATATACTGGAATACTGGTGGGGTAGACCCCAATTTATAACTTTTCTAGCAAATTTAGTCACAATTCCTACAAATATGATATTCGTGGATCCATATCTGCCCAAGGATGAGTTGGCAGGATCCTATTGTCCTAAGTTTGGAAGGGTTTTTTTTCGTGGTGACTTCATTTTAAAACAACATTTTTTTTGTGCAGATTTTTCAACGGAACCAGCTCGTGCTCAGCCACTTGTGGTAAGTAAGGGACAAAAATAATGCAAATCGGATAAATACCCGTGGTGAGTAAGTGATGCAAGCGTATCACATGTTATTTAATTTATTAGATGTAACACTTATTTTTCACACACTCACTTAGTTGTTAATATTTAGGGTTGCTTTGTTGGAGTTCGGAGATTATGCTGAGCATGATTTTAATGTATGAATATTGAAGTGTTCTTATTTTTTGAGTATGGAGTCCATGCTAGGCATGGTAGTAGTTAGTGAGATATTGAAGTGTGTTTGCTACAGGTACATGTTTGCCATTTGTTTGATATGAATGATTACAATGTATTGCAATGTTTGATGTAATTGCATCCATGCTTGCATGTAATTACTTTCAATTTGATTATGGCATCCATGCAGATATAATCACATATTCAGTTTTTTGTCTGCCTTAGAACACATATGAGCATAATCGAATCACATATATAACTTTTTGCTTGCCTTAGAGCACATATGAGCATCATAGAATCACATATAGAGTTTTTTGCCTGCCTTAGAGCACATATGAGCATGCTATAATAACATATAGAGTTTTTTTATTGCCTTAGAGCACATATGAGCATGCTATAATCACATATAAATTTTTTTGCCTGCCTTAGAGCACATATGAGCATGCTATAATCACATATTCAGTTTTTTGACTGCCTAAGAACACATATGAGCATGATAGAATCACATATAAAGTTTTTTTGACTGCCTTAGAACACATATGAGCATGCTATAATCACATATTCAGTTTTTTGACTGCCTAAGAACACATATGAGCATGTTATAATCACATATTCAGTTTTTTGACTGCCTTAGCAAACATATGAGCATGATAGAATCACATATAGAGTTTTTTTATTGCCTTAGAGTACATATGAGCATGCTATAATAACATATAGAGTTTTTTTATTGCCTTAAAGCACATATGAGCAAGCTATAATCACATATAAATTTTTTTGCCTGCCTTAGAGCACATATGAGCATGCTATAATCACATGTTCAGTTTTTTGACTGCCTAAGAACATATATGAGCATGATAGAATCACATATAAAGTTTTTTTGACTACCTTAGAACACATATGAGCATGCTATAATCACATATTCAGTTTTTTGACTGCTTAAGAACACATATGAGCATGTTATAATCACATATTCAGTTTTTTGACTGCCTTAGCACACATATGAGCATGATAGAATCACATATAGAGTTTTTTTATTGCCTTAGAACACATATGAGCATGCTATAATAACATATAGAGGTTTTTATTGCCTTAGAGCACATATGAGCATGCTATAATCACATATAAAGTTTTTTTGCCTGCCTTAGAGCACATATGAGCATGCTATAATCACATATTCAGTTTTTTGACTGCCTAAGAACACATATGAGCATGTTATAATCACATATTCAGTTTTTTGACTACCTTAAAACACATATGAGCATGCACAAATCACATATAGAGTTTTTTTACTGCCTTAGAACATATATCATTTATGATAGAATCACATATAAAATTTTTTGCTTTGCCTGCCTTAGAGCACATATGAGCATGCTATAATCACATATTCAATTTTTTGACTGCCTTAGCACACATACGAGCATGATCGAATCACATATATAGTTTTTTGCCTGCCTCAAAGCACATATGAGCATGGTAGAATCACATATAGAGTTTTTCTAGCTGCCTTAGAACACATATGAACATGCTATAATCACATATTCAATTTTTTGACTGCCTTAGCACACATATGAGCATGATAGAATCACATATATAACTTTTTGTCTGCCTAAAGCACATATGAGCATGATAGAATCACATATAGAGTTTTTTTATTGCCTTAGAACACACATGAGCACATGATAGAATCACATATAGTGTGTAATTTATTTCATTATATTTTTTTTATCAATACTAACTGTTCTTTTCTTATGTAGGCTGCTAGCGATAATCAGCGTAGCGGAGCTGAAGGGACAGATAAAGGCAATGAACAAGAAGACACACAAAATCTTGGTGATGATTAGAGAACTGTGTTGAAGAAGTTCTATTTTTTTATGTTTCCTAATTGTAATTGTTGAAGTGTAAATAATTAAACTTGTTAATTTTAAGGTGGAACAATTAATTGTTGTAGATTCTTTTTATATGCAATTTTTTGTGTGGTTTGTTTTTTATTTACAGGAAATATAAATTGTACAGAAAATATAAATTATACTGTTCTCGGTATTTAATTTTCAAATAATTTTTTTTTCGTGTTTGCGACGGATTAGCGACGGAACCATCTGTCGCTATTCATATAAATCTAGTGACGGCCTAGCGACGGACGTAAATCCGTCGCCAAGCCGTGGTCGCCGTTTAGTACCGGCGGATTGGCGACGGAATACAGCGCTCGTTAGTCCATCGCAATTAGCGACGGACCTGGTGACGGAATAAATCCGTCGCCAGTTAGCGTCAAAAAATTCACGACGTAAGGATACCGTCGCCTCGTCGTCGCTAATCCGTCGCTACGCTTGTTAGCGATGAATTAGCGACGGAATGTGGTCATCGCTAATCTACTGCTTTGTTGTAGTGTTTCTTGTAGTCTCTCTCTCTCTCTCTCTTTGAAAGCAAAATAAGTAAAGGAACTCATCCAGATGTGCTGAAACGTGCCACAAGATCGAGCCCTTGGCTGTTTCTTTTTCTTCTTATTCTTTTTGGTAGTCACAACACATGATGTGGGGACCGTATATTTCTACTTCTTACTTCTTAGCCCCTATACTATTGATATCTGTTGCAAGTATTTCTTTGTGTTGTTGGGGACTCATACATTCAGACAAAGATCACCTTCAGATGGATCCATAATAGCTGAACTTAGGAGACCCAGTCAATCAATACCCAGAAAACGATCTCCATAGAAACACTCACTTGAAACTTTGATATGCTTAAACCTTGAACTTGTGCGTGGGATTCAAATTTGGATTTAAATTGATTAAGAGTTAAGGCCACGAAGACGATAGTCCTCAGTGATATTTCATGATGATATATAATATCCAAGAAAATCTTGTCATATAGATTGAATAGGAAGAGAAAAAACAAGGAAACTTAAGAAAGGAGTCAGGTTTGACAGAGTGCATGTTAGGGTAATAATGGGTGAAGGTGTGAGAGAGGATTACAGTTTTTTTTTTTACTCGGAGAAACCTCTCCAGGCACAGAGACCTAGTCGTGCTAGCTCAACCTGCAGTACTTATGGTCTTTATCCATGTCAACGTAAAACTCCTAGGGCTTACCCCTCAACACTAAGGAGTCGCCAAACTTTGGGGGGGGTGATGCCCATGGGACTTGAACCTGGGCTGCCTCTCAAATGGCCCCATCCCACTATGCCAAACCCCTTGGGTCTGAGAGGATTAGAGAGTTAGGTAAAGACGAGTGAAACGGGTTGGACGTTCTCGTGTAAGTGAGGGTATAGGATAGTCAATTGACTATGAATTTTAGTATGGTTAAATTGAGGACATGCTAACGGGAGGACTATTATGCACTAACGAGAGGGAAAGGCAGTGACAAATTTGCAAAAATGCAAAAGGTATTTGCAAATCAATGAAAAGGTGGAGACTAACTTGCAAAAAAAAAACTTAAATTTTTTATAACAAGTTTGCATGTTCATTTTATGTTTATATCATTTCTCATTTGCTTCTTTCTGTGCTTCATATTGATTTCTATATGTTTCCTTTTCATTTTCAAGTGTTTGCAGTATCCCGATTCCCACTTCACACTACTTTTCAACACTCATCACTTTCCCTCTTTCGCTCACGTATCGCATCTCGTATCCATTTTGTTTCCTGGTAACTATGATATAAACTCCGGTGGAGTATTCACGGGGTATTGCAGAAAGAATGATGGTTCAATACTGGCTTCATCTTTATAAGCATGAAGTCACTTTGTTTTGTTTCACAAACCTAGTTCAGCTTATGCAGCCAGAGACCCCTATGGAGAATGAATTAGAAAGGGCAAGGGATCTTCCTCTCAACTTAGTTTCTCGAGGATCCAGTACTCCCAAAGAAGGCGATAAGCAGAATAAGGATCGAATCCCCCTCCCCTTACCTCTAACAGATCACTTCAGTGGTTCTGGGCCATTTCATGAGCGGTGTTTGGGGGCGCTAATCACAGTTCTTTGAATCAAACGTTTCATTATGCAAAGTGAATGAAAAGATGTCCAAACCCAAATTGCAGGAATGGTTAGATCCATCTTTCTATAAAATTGCATTGATGCCTCAATCTGATTCGGTTCCAGGCATTAGTTGGACTAGAGAGAGTTTTTTTTTTTTAAGATGTCTGTAGTGTAAAACCCGATGAGTGCTCCTTTTTCCCCCATTGGGGATAGCTTAATTCCTATTGGCTTCAACTTTTCTTTTCTTTTGAAAGGCAAGCTAGGGTTAGGCAGACCCCTACCAATTATACAACGATACTTTGGGATTTGAACTTGCAACGTCCCAACACAAGGTGACGTGCACTAGCTGCTCCTACCAGACAAGCAGAGCCCCGGTTCTATTAGCTTCAACTTTGCCCCCAATGGACTCACACACCAGGCATCCAACTTACCATGTCCTTCAGCTTAATTAAATGCCTTAAGCCGACCCACTTAACCAGGTACGCCAAGCCCCCATGTGGGCAAAATGAGACAATATGTTAATACAGGGCTGGTACACGAGCTCAACAAACTGAAGAAATGGACTTTGCTTGTTCAAATACGTTTAGCAAATATCCAATTAATCGGATTTAGTATCTGGGCTTATCCGACCCAAATTTGGACCACATTTACATTTTTATATCCAAGATGATATATAATTGGTCCTGACGAGTATGTTGCGCCATCAGACGCCATCTAAAATTCCAGACCTATTCGCAAAAGTGTCCAGTCCAGCCCAGCCAGCATGTCTCCTTGTGAGGATCATTATCAATTGGTTATTCCTCATAATTGAAACAAGAATAGGCATAAACTCCAATCAGCACGTCTCATTGTGGTGGGACGTTGCATGTTCAAAACCCAGTGGGTCGTTGAACAGTAACTGGTGGGGATCTGCCTAACCCGAGCATGACTTTCAAAAAAAAAAAAAATCAATTTCACAAATAGATGAATGCATACCTCACGTCAAATGGACACGGATGTAACGTGAATTTAATACGGATACGAGACACACGTATACGTGACAGTTCCTCTGTTGGTTGAACCTGCTCTGTACTGCACATTTCTTAGAGATGTGAGAGTCAGACCCAGTTTGGTATAGGCATGATTGGGCTCTCGCCTAATCTGTCCTACCATTATTGCATCTTGACAGAGACTCAGACTCAGACTCAGACTCAGACTGGGGGAGGGTTGGTAGAGTTCAAACCTAACATCAATTTTATTGGCCTTTTACAACTACCTTACCTAAATTTTGCAAGATCTTTATAGAGATGAATCACTCTGATCGTTATGATATTCAGGTTTTAAAACTGCCCAACTACTGCCACAGGGCTTTGGGCATCTGGTAGGGAGGGATGACTTGTGAACATCACCAAAGGCACATTTTTTTAAACAGATCACAGACGTGTGAAAGTTGAATGTGATTTTCGAGAGGGTGGTGTATGTTCCCCGTGGAACACGGGGCCGCGTGTTCGGGGTTCGAATGAATGCCACGTTGGCACTCATTCGTCAGTTTGGGTGTGTACGAAGGAATATTGCGGATCTCAAGATATTCCTCCGTACATAACTCCCGAATGAGTGCCAACGTGGCACTCATTCGGACCCGCGAACACGCGGCCCCGTGCTCGCGGGGGAACATACAACCTGCTCGTGTGATTTTCACCTGTGATCACCTGTACGTTTGTTTTGGTCATGGGTGTGAGCCTTTCACAAACTCATAAATCACAAAAACTAAGGAATCTTAAACGTGATCAAAACAAACATGCCGAAAGTTGACATGGTTGGACGTCAGTTGTTGCAAGGTCAAGTATTGACGGCTTCGTTGCTGTGTAGGTTGAAAACCCAATGTTATAGTTTTATAATTGGTAGGGGTCTGCCTAACCCCCCCAGCTTGCCTTTAAAAATAAAAAGAGGTAATTTCTCTTCTTTTTACCGAGCAAATCCCATCACAAGGACTAGAACTGGTATGGGCTTATAAGCGAAGGTCCCCACGACATAGCTTCGGGTAGTTACAAACATTGAAAACAGGCCTTTTAAGGGAATAAGCAAACTCACAACACACGCGCAGGAGCAAAAGCAAAAGCAAAAGCAAAAGCAAAAGCAAAAGCATAAGCATGTGCATGTCCAAGCACAAAGAAAGCAATGCGGCAAACATGCATAAAACTTCTTTATATCAACTTATAAGCAAAGTACATAAAAAAAAAAAAGAGAGAAAAGAGCTGATACAAGAGGTTCTTAAGCCAAAAGGCTATATACAAGCATACATCAACAACCAAAAAAAAAAAAAGTAAAAACATGGCAGTCCATAACAAAAATATGGGCTCTTAAAGAGTCGTTGTAACCATGAGGCAGCCTTGAGTTAGAGTCCTTCCTCACGTCTTCACGACTTTGGGATTTGGGAGTCTTTTCAACATTATCTTGAGACTGCTAATTACCATGAGATTCCTTATGTGAACCACTTTCACAAGAGGACCTCTCCCTGATTAGCTGTGTCCTGAATCTTTACAATGGTGGTGGCGGCAATGGTGATGGTGGTGATATTGATGGTAGAGAAGTGGTGGTGGTGGTAGGTAGGGGTGATGACGGTGGATGAAAGAAAATAATCACCCACGAAAGAAATGAGTAGATCTTCCCTTATTTATGAAAAAAAAAAGGTGAAACTTTTATAAAAATGTCATAAAAAAAACTAAAAGTAAATGATCCAAACACCAAAAGGTGCTACTTAAAATAAGCATAAATGACAAGAAGCAGTTTATAGTGATCGATCCAAACAGGGGTGTAATCTAATTCAAGAACTTCATCGTTTAGATCATGAAACTGGTCAAGATCCACGTCCAACCAGAAGGTTCAAAACTTGCAACCATGCATGTACTGTTGGTGGGGATATCAACTTTAAATGATTTGTAACGGGGATGAAGTAATGCTCTTGGATGAGTTAGGTTAAGAGTAGAAAATTGGCCCAAGAAGGAGGTACCTAAGCCAAAAAACCGCTCTTAATAATTTATTATGAAGTACAGCAAAACTCCATCTCATCTCTTGGACAAGGGTTGAGTAAATAGATCACATTGCACCTGATCTGCCCTCAGAATACCTTGCTAGTGAATTAGGCAAGAAATGAAACCTTCTTTTTTTTTTCTCATTAATTAGTCTCGCCGGTTTTAACCTGACAAACCTATGATCCCGTCTTGGCTTCCAAGGGCACCAAGGCGCCTCTCCTTCACATTGCGAAAAGGGGAGATCATTTGGGGATTCGAACTTGGGGTAGGGAGTTTCCCTATCCACAAGCCCAAGACCATGTCCGTGACCCATTGGGTCAGAAAATGAGAGCTTACAAGCTAAAATAATAAGAAAGCATGTGCTGGATCCAGGTCCAAACACAAAACACATGGTAGCCATCATAAGACAAGATCCAAATGCACGGATTCCACCCTATTTTCACAACTAAAAATGCATGAACCCGGTTGACACAGCTAATCACATCGCAGCATTTCATGTGAGGCCTGCACTCTATAGCTGTAGGCCCCATGCAATGCTGTCATGTGATTGGCTAGTGTCACATAGTCAGGACACTTAGCCGCTCCTTTGATCTCCACTCCAGTTGATAGGTGGATGGGGCCAAGGTCCCCAAACTGGGTGTAATCCAAATGTGGCTACTTCAAGAAAGCCCATATAGACCCATTGAACTCATCAAGTGGGTCTCAGTCCGGTATCATTGGGTTATGGACCCAATTGATATGCATGAGAGAGAGAGAGATTCCAACATGCCAAAATGAGTGAGAGAGAGAGAGAGAGAGAGAGAGAGAGTCGACCCTGCCCTCTTTAGTAGGTGGGTCCCATTAGGGATCGAGCCACCCTATCCACTTATACTAAAATAAATTAAATTCTTGGGATTATTGTTAATCCTCATTTAGGTTTCCTAATTAATTTGGATCCAATTGGATTTCCTTGCTACTAAGTTCTCTTTAGAAAAATCCAAACCCAAATTGAAAATGCATTTCGGATACATACAAGGTCCAGTACTGAAACACTAGTTCCAACATTATTGGATTGGATCTAAATCTAATTTGAATCTGATTTTATATTGGTTTCCAACTAAGTCTTTAGGAAGATATTTATCAGGTTAAATTTCTTATAAACCTTTAATTTTTACTTTGGATTATGCTAGTATTGTTAATTACCAAGATAAACCCTAGCTTATCCGTGATGCATGTAGCCCAAAAAAATTGCTGGTTTTAGGTTTATCCATGTATGGCCCAAATTGGATCAGATACAACGTTTTTCAATACTAATTTGCATAACAGTCGAGAAAAATCACATATTTTAATACGTACATCAGATCTTGTGAATTCAGAGTTTCTGAATTGGGTATATGGTTTTCACTTTGACAAGAGCTAACCAAAACTGCAAAAACGAATTTGGATCCATATCACTTTGGGTATTCAAATTAAGGACAGAGGAAGAATTATGCCAAAAATTGGGACGTCAATGGGTTGGTAACAATTGAAGGGGTTCAGTTAACTATCTGGGTCAGACCTGTGAGATCCAATTAGCATATTGAGCCAGGTTTTGTTTATGAAATTTCATACAAGACCAGGGTCTGACCTGAGTTCCAATTAAGATCTGTAAGAGTTTTATCTAAAAATCATAAAACATATTATTTTACCGGGTATGGATTCAGTCTAGTTTATGTAATCCTTATAAGACTCGGGTATGGCTTTACCTAATACCCCTACTTCCAATAGGCTGTGCCTCTTAAATGACATGAAACTCTGCTACCATTCATCTCACAGTACCCACCTCACCAGATTTGATTGAAAATTATGGTTTTATTTCTAATCGAAACAGGTGGACGTTGAAATGGCGTCTATTTTCACCAAACATGTGAACGTGGTTAAAGGATGGAATTTGAACAGAGATATATGTACTGTGGTGGCCACTGTTTGAATCTAAAGATCAAGTCAAGGACACAGTTGCACTGCTAAGAAGAAAACTAAAGCGGCCTTAGGGGTAAAGTGTCACTTGACAGCACAATAATGTGACAAAGCACAGTTCAAAGCCAAAAAGGATCCAGTCCTTTGACATAGGATGGGTTCTGTGCTCTGTTGATCTTAACCGTCCAGCTGAAGCATCTTGATGGCTAGGATTAGTCCATATCTAGGTGAAAATGTGGACCAATGGCTAGGATTGAATGTAGGATGGAACACATCATATATATGTCAAAGGAATGGATCCGTACTCCTTCAAAGCATAGTCACAATTATAAATTTCGTTATCAGGATTTTCTTAGCATCTTGTAATAAATTAAATAAATTATGTTTTTTCTCGAGAAAATCTTGAAAAGATATCTGTATATTTAAACTTTAAAAATACATAAGAAAATATATAGAATATCAGAAAAGCATTAATGATATAAAAAAGATAAATACACAATTAATACCATGAAAAGGACTTGATATTTTCAAAATATGCGACATTTAGAGTGTATCACAATTTTCGGGATTATATTGGTTTTTAAAAATCTTACAATGAAATCGCAAGACTTTCAAAAGGACATTGATATTTGTGACAACCCTTCAAAATGGATAGTGTACGTATTCGACACATCAGGATACATCTGAACGTGTCCTAATGACACGCTATCGGGTTTGGGTTCAGGTTATGTTGGACCAAGAAAATTAAATCCCAAACCGGATCCACAGAATTAGGAAGAGTTGAGAGTATATGGCTTTAATAGAAGAGTACAAGATTCAACCAAGTTTCCTTGATAAACGAATAAATTAAATAAGAAAATCCCATAGACCAAATTAACTCATAATTAAGTAAATTTGGTTGTGAAGTTACTAGAGAAGGTAGAACTCACTCTCAAGGGGTCAATCATAGAGTCACAGGTTACACTAGGAAGTGTTTGTTAGAACACCTATAATAAAAAAAGAAAAGTAGTTTTTAGATGTGGACCCCTCACCAACACTACCCATTTGCAATCGCTATCAAATTAAGCCACCCCATAGCAAAAACAAGATGTCTTCAACTAACCTAGCTTGCTTGTAATCTACACCAATATTATATATATGTCTTACCTCCTCTCCATTCTATCCACACCAGCAAACTGAAAAACAGGACCCCTCTACTACCCCTTGATCCTCCAAACTTTTCCCAAAGGCCTATAAGTCCATATTGGCAAAAAATGAGCCATATTCCTCATCTCAATCTCTGTAATTTCCTACTCCCTATGCTTTTACTTGTTGCCTCATGGAGCTTCACTCAGGGTGCAGTCACAGAGAAACTTGACGGCTCTGCATCACCATCACCAGTGCTAAAACCTGACTGCACAGCATGTTCAAGTTGTGCAAATCCATGTGAGCAGGTTTTGTCGCCACCATCATTGCCAATGCTGGAACCGCCGCCGGCGGATCTGTTGCCCGATTGTCAGCCGCCACCATTTCATTACGTATTTGGCCAGCCGGATTCGTTATACCCATACAAAGCTTATGATTACACAACCAATGGTTGCCAGACTCTGGTGCAGAAGCTGCCGCTGATTATGGTGCTATTTGTCTCACTATGGACATACTGGTATTTGTAGATGGTCAAAATAATAGACCCTTTGCATGCAGTTGATCTATTGCACGCTGTTTTTTCGAGAATTCACCGTTCTGTTTGCTAATAATTAAGTTCTTCAACTTCGTTGGCATATACATTTCATGGATATGTGTGTATCTTAGAGAGAGAGAGAGAGAGACGATCCTTTTCTTGATTTGAATTTCTAATGTATTCAAAATATCCCAAAATCTAAGGAAATATTTAATTCAAACTTGTGTTGCTACTAGGAAAGTAATGTGCTGCCCTCCAGTTATGGGTGTCAACGGGCCTGGTTCCGACCCGAACCAAACCTTATAGGGTCTGGGTATATATGGTGATAAATAAGAAGACCCGATTAAGACCTGGGTCTGGAGTCGAAAATCCAATTAATACATGGACTCGGATATAGTTTGTAAAATTTTATACCAGACTCGAACCCGACCGGAGTTTTGATTAAGACCCGCAAATTTTCAATGTAAAAATGATAAAAAAATATGGTTTTATCGGGTATGGACCGGGTTTGGTTCATGTAGTTCTTATCGGGTCTAGGTATGGTTTTTCTTATAGTAGACCTAATTATACTCGGGTCCAGACCCAATACCATACGCAAAAATCTGGTCCAAGTCTAGTTCCACCGGATCCCAACCCAACCCGTTGACACTCCTACCTCGAGCGCACCACTCATTGGTAGGGATAGCGCGAACGTTATCACATCACAAGTTCCAAACCCAAGGATATGCATCCCTTGCTGTGTGTACTCTATGATGGGCAAGGGGGACCTGGGTTTTTACACAAATGAGCTCTTGAGCGAGAAAGATTGTCTTTTTCAATTATCTAGAAGAAAAAAAAAGAAAATAACAGCATTATACTGATCTTATCATCTTAAAATTCAAGATATATAGAAATAAAAAGCTAAAAGAAATATGGAAGAAATGCAAAAGTTAGAGATTAAGGGCATGTTTGTTTAAAGCCAAAGGAGAAGCATTCTCTCTACTTTTGAGAGAACGATTCTTAAAGAGTACCATTTTCTCAGTGATTGCAAACATGAGAAAATTTTAAGACGATTCCCCCATTCAAAGAGAAAGGGAATCACAGGCTGGATGAAGTGACTCATTTTAAACAGAAAGATCCAAAAGTGTTTCCAAATCATTTTTGCAAAGTACTCGGAAACATGCCCTAAGTTTCCCACATCATCTTTCGTGGATTAATGGATTTCAACTGGCAGGCAGTCTGCTTTTGACAAAAGGAATTTGGGGGCGATGTTTGATTGGTGAGACACAATCGTCCTCCAGCACCATGATGTCCCACCAAAGTGTGACACAAAGACTACTATGTCCTGCTTTGTTGGAGACAAATGTCAGAACCGAGGGGTCTGACGCTTTTGTTCAGGATGAAGTCATCCTGGATGATTGCATTCTGTCTATGAAACGGCCCATAAGGAACAAAGACACCATTGGGGGGGAGGGAAGGGGAGGAGTCAGGAATCTAAACTAGGGTAGGCACAAATAGCGGTGTCAACTGGTCGAACCTCCGTCAAAATGGGTGGCTCCAGAACCAGCAATCTGACTGAGGTGTAAGCATCATATCTGAATCCAATTCTGATCTTATCTTTCATAAAACAAAATCATACCTGAATCCAATAAAAATTACACAAACCAAACCCGGTAAAGTTTTGTACAATGAGAAATTCCAAATTTTAATTGGAACTTGAGTTAGATCCTGGTTTGGTATAAAATTTCATAAACCATATCCAACTCGTTTAATAATCTGATCTCATGTGTTCGATCAGAATAGTTAATTGGATCCATTCCTTTGTTACCAAACCCTGATCCTACCAGATCAAGTGAGTCAGGAACAGAACTTGTTGACACCCCTAGGCTAGGCATATATGATATCTGACTGACCCGAAATCATTTAGTCTGGTTTGATAAAAAATATATAAATCTGATTCAATTGGATGCAAATTCAGATTTAGTTTTTAAACATGATCTAGTTGCATCCTTGACATATTTTATAAAGTTGACACTAAGGGTATGTTTGAAAGCAAAAAAAAACTCTCATAGGAAAAAAAAAAAAATTGCACTTGTGATTTTTAGATCATTAGTTCCTTAACTTCATTAGTAGCAAATATGTGTGTGGGTGGTTTTGTACTATGATTACCAATTGTTTTTATAGATCTAGCCACCAAACGATAAATCAACCATGCAAATGTGTGTAGCATGTTTTATTTAATATATGAGAAGGTTTGATCATGTTTAATATATACTTAATAAGATTTCATTTTTGAGAAGGTGAAAATCAAGGGCTCACAATTCATAAAAATAAGGGTGGTTTAAAAATGGTATAAAATATCATATTTGAGTCAACTTATCCCATGTAACATGTGCTTAACATGATCCAATGGTCAGATTTTGCCTTTGGAGCTATATATATATATATATATCCGCCCTTTTCTCGTGTCAAATGTTCCGTTTCTTTTTTTATTTTTAATACGCAAGAATTTTTTAAATTTCTTATTTTTTTTATTTTTACTCAGAGAAACCGGTCCAAGCATAGAGACCTAGCCACGCTGGATCAGCCTGTTGTACTTACAGTCTCTGTCAGCGTAAAACTCCGAGGGCTTACCCCTCGACCCCAGGAAGTCACCAAGCTTCGGCTTATGCAGGGGGTGGCGCCCATGGAATTTGAACCTAGACTGCCCGTCAAACGATCTAGTAAATTTCTTGCGTCAAGTAAATTTCTCATTTTGCTGTCAAGTTCTGGTGTGAGTCAAGTTCTGGTGTGAGAGAACACTTCTGATCATCTTTAAAAGCAAAGTTGTTTTTTAGATCCATGATTAGTTGTATCCTATGAATTTAGTTGAATCAAGCTCGGTTACATTTTCAAAATTACCAAATTATCAAAGCGGGACTATTATTCTAAAGATAACCTTTTCAGAGAACGTGCCTTTAGGTGACGGATCTCGATCATGTAAAATCATGTTTTTGGCCACCGTGTTCCAACAATAATTTCCATGGGATGGGATAATTCAAAGTACAACCCAACAATCTAGCTACCTCATTTGACATCCCAACTATTTGTTTCCATCATAGTTTTCATTAGATTAATTAAGCTCAGTTTATACTTGCACTAGATCAAATCTCATCCTTGCATTTGTGTTCTCCATCTTTATAAAGAGCTTGTGAAAACCAAGAACATTTTCACATAATTCTCCTATAGTTGTATTCTGCAAGCATAGTGACAAAAGTCAAAATTTGGCCATTATTTGACCATGAATTTCTTTTCAGTCTTAATTTAAAATTGATTTATTTTTTGTTTTTAAAACAACTTGCAAGAACCAAATTTTTTATCAAGTTAAAATATAATAAAAATAATAAAATAAAAAGCATGTAAAGAATAAAAACTAAACATTTTTTACAGATTTGCAAATGAACTAATAGTAAAGATTGCCATAAAATCATGATACATATATTTAAAATGTAGTCTTGTGATGTTTTCAAATATAACATTTTATCCATTATTTTCAAAACTATCACAATAATTGTCGGTTGCAGTTCACTAAAATAACCCGGCCATAGACCCAAGGGGTTTGGGGTGGTGGGATGGGGCCTAGACCGTTTGACAGGCAGTCTACGTTCAAATCCCATGGGCATCACCCCCTGCGTAAGCCAAAGCTTGACAACTCCATGGGGTCGAGGGGTAAGCCCTCAGAGTTTTTACAGACAGAGACTGTTAGTAAGACAGGCTGAGCCAGCGCGGCTAGGTCTCTGCGCCTGGGGCGGTTTCTCCAATTAAAAAAAAAAAAGCCCTTGACATATCATACCCATGCATCTCTTTTAACTAAACATACTCGAAGGTCAGACTTAGCCAAGCAAGCCTGGTAGACCTATATGTCGTCCTACAGCACCTCAAAGTTAACTGACAATAGCTCACAAGTACTAGATCTGCCTTCATGGTTAAGGGCAACCATGGTTTCTTACTTGGAGACGCACCGTGCTGCTACAGAAGCTGGGTACCCTCCTGTGAGGAAAGCGGATCTCAAAGGTTTTACCAAGCAGAAGCCTGTCAATGTGCAACAAGGAGGGTTACCCCCACTATGCCCCTTAATCAATTTGGCCAATTTGGACGTGAAGGAGATTTAAAATTTTAAAATTCTAGGCGACCAAGGTTTTGTGAATAAGCCAACGCACAAAGGACATCGATGCCATGCTCCAAGCTGGCTCATACCAACTGGACCCACCCACTAGTGGGCTACCAACAGGTTGGGATGGGATTCTCTTTCTTCTTTTCTTCTGGATAAGAAATGGTTGGACCCACGACCTGCACCCAAGAGATTTTTCATGTTAAATTTGTCAAAAGAAAATGCATCTATCCAATCTTTTAGGACCATGGTCTTATAGGTTGGATAATGGATTTGGATTGGACGGCAGACTAAAGGACAGAGAGCAGATCTGCATCCACAGTGAGGCTAACAGTTTGAATTAGGAAATGGAGTTGCCTGGATGTGACTCGTTTACAGACCTTGCCCTCGAACCGATGATAAATGGGTTGGAGTGGACCACGCCCCACTGGCTTTATTGTCTTTTTTTTTTTTATATATTTACACAGAGAAACCACCCCAAGATCAAAGACCTAGCCGCGCTAGCTCTGCCTGCCATACTTACGGTTGCTGTTCTGACATTAACGTGTTATTAATTAGAACTTTTTTGCTTGTTGATTTTTTTACGTTTTGAAAATTTTTGAAACATTGGACACAAGATTGGTACTCGTATCACATATATGCAAAAGAGAATTGAATATTTTCACCCAGCTCGAGATTTTCGACTTTCTCTGACTGTAACAAGAATCCCCAGTAAAGCTACCCCCATTTTATTCTCTCCTCTCTTTTAGCCACTTTAGCTAGTATGGAATCATTCCACATCTATGCTTTTACGTTTCTTTCACACACTCGATGATTATCTCTTAATCTCTCAAACACCATCAAAATAAAGATTATAAATTACACCATCTTTGCATCACAATCTAGCATAGAAACCCCATACTCTTCTCTTCTGCTTTTGATGGCTGCCTCTTGTTGCCTCCCAGATATTTGGGCATGGATTAGTAGCCTCCCTTCAACTACCCAATGGAAGACAGATTTTCAGTCCATCAATCTCTGCAATTCCAAATCAAACCAAGTCTCACTCAAATTCTCCATCAAGAGACACCCCAACTCAGACTCATATGTGGTCTTCTCTTTACTGGCTGACTTCCACTACCCTGTCTATCTTTGGAGCTCAAACTCATGCAGGCTTGATCCCATATCAAATTTCATATCCAAAGACACTACTAGAGACCTCTTTTTCAGTTTCATCAAACAAGTACTACAGTATGGTCCCAAGAGGAACTCTTCCCTTGTTCTTCCTTCATATCTCGGTGCTACCCATGAACAAAAGTACCCTCAAATCTTTAATCTTGCTTTTGCTTCTGTCCTTCTTTGTGTTTGTGTCTATGAAGCTCCTACTGAGATCAGATCCTCCTGCATCCAAACTGTTCAAAATCACTTGACCAACTCAAAACAATCCAAAGAATCACTCAAGCTTCTTCTTCAACTCATGGGCTCAAATCTAGAAGAGCAATGGATGAGATCCATCCACCTAGCCTTAACCAACACCACTGTCTCAGACCAGGCTTGGATGCGTCTCGACCCGGTTCGCCGAGTCCTCAAAGGGAACAATCCGCACTCACCAAACCAACCATTTTCGTACTCCATCTCATCGGCTGGACTATGGAAGATCCAGTTCTTTAGTCCAATTGTTTCGACAAAACTCGAGAGCTCGTCAAATCGAAATATCGACGACGATCGCCTCCTTTTCTCTCTGAAGCACCAGAACCTTGAAGCAGTTTTCCAGCTGAGTTACAGTCTCATCTATAAGAATGAAAACTGGATTGAGTTAGTAGTTGCCACTGACAATGTGAGATGTAATCTAGTCCCATTGGTTTCAGACTATCTGATGACTGAGAGAGGGCTCGGCGTCGACGAAAAGCACTTCCCGTCACGGATTTCTCTGCAACTCAATCCAATTATGCAGAACCATGTACTGTCTGTCTCAGTGAGCAAATCATCTGATAATCCAACCATTGAGTTGGGGACAGAGAAGAACATAGAGGGTGGATTTGATGTACCTGGTACACACTTTGGCCTAAAAGTCTCAACAGCAGATACCATGACTGTGAGTATGAAGCCATGGAAATTTGAGCAGACTGTGGATGGAAACACTGTGAACCTGAGCTGGATTCTTTATGAAATTAATGATTTGAAAGAAATTTATTCTTCAAAACCCTCAATGATGTCTATGTTAAACCCTAAAGCTTGGTTCAAGGACAGGTATTCAATTGCTTGCAGGGCATTCACTAGGGAAGGAGGAGTTATTTTTGCTGGGGATGAGTATGGGGACTGCATTAGATGGAAGTTGAAGAGAGAAGCCATGGGGACTGTAATGGAATGGGAGATCAGGGGATTCATTTGGATTACTTACTTGCCCAATAAACATAATACATTTTACGGTGAAACAAGGAGAGTGGAGTTCAGTGAGGTTCTCCAGCTTCCCTTGATCAAGCAAGTGTAGACAAGACCATGATAAGAGATCCTGGGGTCGTTGAATGTGTAAATGAAATAAAATGTTGGTTTGCTGTAATGTGATATGCTCTCCACCATTCTCTGTGTGTGTGTGTAACTCTATAAACTCATCATTTAGGTGGCACAATGTGAGTTTGGCTAAGAAGTATGTCACAAAAGATATAGGCAGGACCCGACACGTGACACCAGGTTGGACGCATAAGTTCAATTTTTGTTTGAAAAATGGGACTGGAGAACACCTTTTTTTATTTTTTAATCAATAACAAGCAGTTTTTTTATACTTTAATGTTTAAAAATCATCTTTTATTAAAATATTATTTAATAATTTATCAAAATTATTAAATAATATCTATTCATGTTAGCGTGCCCTGTCATGTTATCAGGGACACGTAGCCAAAATGACATATCCTTATGACAGGCTAAGAATGCTTGCCTAATGATTTAGAATATGTTCATCGCTGAAATGGTTTGCCCTTTGTTTTCCACTATGACTCAGTTCATCCCAAAATCAGAAAACAGAGAAAAAAATAAAAAAGATCTTCCCAGTGAAGGTGGGGTTCTTCAGTGAGCTCTCTCACTCACTAATGAATTAGCATTCATAGATCAGTTTTGCCATCATGCTTTTCAAGTGTGGAGATCACAGCTAACTTGATTCAGATCATAAGAAATTTAAAGAACGATTGGCAGAATTAGTAGTGATTCTTTTTTTCTTTTTGAAGTACAGAAAAAAAATCAATCATCAAATCAACAATCAACTAGAGTATCACTTTTGACATCATATGTTCTGACATTTGGCAAGCACACTTCAATCAAAAGTTATCATGGTTGGTCCATAAAGAAGCACCAAACCCTGCGTGCTATGGGTCATGATGTTAGTGGAACCACATCAAATGCTTTATTCTTGATTCTCCATCAATCATTTCAAGGACAAGTGCCATGAAAGAATCAACTCAATCTAGTTTATCTTATACTGTTATCAATTCAAAAATATTACATAAGAATAGATTTATTGGCGGCCATGAACACTTTCTTCCCTTGGATATGTAGAAAAGGAAGATTTTAAAAGAATAAATTGGCCTCAAGATGTGAAGGAATAAAGTTAACAGAATTCCAATTCAAAGAAAGCACGTTCCTTCAAAGAAATCTCAAACTAAACTCTCAGACACATGAACCTAGAAATTTTAAATGAAAATTATGCATATACTTTCCCTTAAGCGTCTGAAAAAATGCAAGAGATCCCAATATACTTTGTTATAACAAAGAAATGAATGCATAATCTAAAGGATCAAACCCACAACGGCTCCGCACACATAGCTAGGCGGGTAGGCATAAGGCGTTCAAGTGGAAGGACGTCAAGGATTTGATAGAACAGTGTGTGATTCCCTTGCCGCAAGGTCAAATCCGATGAGAAACTATCCTTGGTGGGCAGGTCGAGTGCTCGAGAAGTTTTACAATACAGACACTGAAATAGGCTAAAGCAACCAACTAATGAACTACGCATTCAACTTTTACATTTCATTAATGTAACGTTAGATAGAACTAAGACTGAAACGTATGTGAGACTCAAGAAAAAGACTGAAAAGTATATTTAAGTGTGATTAAAATATGAAAAGTATATTTAAGTGCCATTAAATATAAAATTGTGAAACACTGCATATGTTCCATTGCGACTTACATTGTACAGTTGCACTTAAAGTTTGTTTTGCTTTTGTTGAGTCTGATGTAAGTTGTCTGGTTCAGATGAATCAATACCCCGAAGGGGCAGCCCGTATACTTCAACTGTAATGGCCTGCGGGCAAAATTGTGAATGAAATAAATGCGTTGAGCTTTCTTTTGTTCACCCTCATTGTGATTGCTTCTTGTGATTGCAATTTCTCTTTCTCTATTCTCTTTTGCTCTCTTACGCTTTGATTACAAGCTTCCGCGACCAGCAAGTGAGCTGAAAAGTAGGCTTGCGGCAGTGAGGAGGGACCATCGTGCCGTGCTGGCCCATTGAAGGAAATAGGCCCATGACAAGTGATACCAGAGCTCGTTCTCGTGCTGGAGAAGGGACTCTAGAGTCGGTGTCGACAGACACACCGACAGGCTGCGATTTGTGAGCAACATATCATGGTGTTTTATCAAAACTTGCGCAACACCAAGGGCAAGGCAGTTGTCAAAGCTGAGGAGATGAGTTCACCTCGGGGCCAAGAAGAGTTGGCTGCAACTATTAACAAGCTGGTGAAAGATGTGACTTCGCTTGAAAAAGCGATTTCACGCGCATGTGAATCATTCAGTGGACTGAATGATGTGGTGGCGAGCCTGCAAGAGCACGTAAACTTACTAATGGGGCAGGTCACTTCGTTGACAACTACAGTGACCGACTTGTAGACTGAAGTAGAAGAGATTTAGTTGAAGAACCGTACGTTGCAGCGGACGGTGACCCTAAATGGTGGAAATGGTGAGAGGCCATCAAGGATTGATGTGCAAAGACCCACGAAATTCAATGATTCTCGTGATAGCAAGGTCATTGAGAACTTTTTATTTCAAGTAGAACACTACTAGATATCCAGAATGTGATCATTGAGGATCTGAGGATTAAGGCCGCAACAGCCTTACTTGATGAAGATGATATCGCTTGGTGGAGGCAGAAGCGCAGCGACATGGAGAGGGGTCAATGTGTGATAGACACCTTTGACGACTTCAAAATGGAGTTGTGCAACTATTTCATGCCAAGAAACGCGCAGAGGCAGGCATACTGGATGATTCGTGAGCTCAAACACTCTAGTTCGTTGCAAGACTATGTCAGAACGTTCCAGAAGCTTATGCTGGAGATACCTAACATGCCAGAAGACGACAAGCTCAACTGGTTCATTGTGGGACTTCAGTCATGGGTACAGTCTGAAGTAGAAAGGAGCAACCCCTGTATTTTGGAAGATGCATATATGGCGGTCGAGCGCTTAGTTGACACTCAGCGCAAGCCTTTCACTCCATCAACTAAAGTCGGGAAGAAGCCTGTCTACGGAGGCAAGAAGGATAAGCGGCGCGATGATAAAGGTGAGGCGTCGACACACCATCAATCTGAAAAGAAACAGAACTTCACAAAGCATAACAATAGCAATAAGGGTGTGGTTGTGACATGCTAGTTCTGTGACGATAGACATATCGCCAGGCAGTGCCCAAAGCGCCTCGTGAAAGACGACTGGCAAGCCAATGTTGCACAGAAAGAATGCAGCGATACTGAATGCAGTGATACTAAGACGATGCTACCAAGAATGGGGGTCATGCGATCGATTAACGCAACTAGAATTTGTGCGGCTAAGAACATGCAGGTCAGTAAGAAACTTATGTACTTGAAATTCATTAAGAATGAAAAGTCTACTTCAGTAATGATAGACTCCGGGGCCACACACAACTTTGTCTTGCGGAAAGAGGCAGAGCGGTTGAGCTTGAAGCTTGAGCCAAAGCAGAGGACCATCAAAATGGTAAACTCTGAGGTCAAGCTCATCCTTTGTGAAGCAAGAGATGTGGCTGTTCAAGTGGAGAGTTGGGTCGGTAAAGCCAACTTCTCTGTGGTGCCCCTAGACGATTTCAAGATGATTTTGGGTATGAAGTTTTTGTGAAGCTAGAATGTTCTGATGCTGTCAAAGTTTAACACGTTGACGATCATGGGGTCAAACATGTCACACACAGTACAATGCCTTACGCAGAAAAGCAAGTCTTCAGTGCTATCGGCAATGCAGCTGAAGAAGGGTGTCAAGCATAGGGAGCAGACATTCTTAGTTACAGTGCGCACAGAAGAAGAGAAGGTAGAAGCAGCAGTGTCGTTGACCCTAGCTTCACTATTGGAGGAGTTTTGGGGGGGTGATGCCTTCGGAATTGCCGAAGCGTCTTTCGCCAAGACGTGAGGTCGACCACAAGATTGAGTTGACCCTGGGAGCGAAGCTTCTCGTAATTGTTTCATACCGTATGGGACCAGCTGAGCTAAAGGAGTTGCGCAGGCAGCTAGATGAGATATTGGACACAGACATTGTTCGTACATCGAAAGCCCCATTTGGCACCCCAGTTCTTTTTCAGATGAAACATGATGGCTTTAAACGGTTATGTGTGGATTATCGTGCTTTGAACAAGATCATGGTAAAGAACAAGTACTCATTGCCTTTAATAGCAGACTTGTTCGATCAGTTGGGCAATGCTCGAATCTTTTCAAAGCTAGACTTGAGATCGGGTTATTGGCAAGTGAGGATTGCAGATGGCGATGAGCCGAAGACAACTTGTGTCACCTGCTATGGTGCTTACGAGTTCTTAATAATGTCATTCGGGTTGACGAATGCTCCAACTACGTTCACGACCCTAATGAATCAGATTTTCTACCCGTACTTAGACAAGTTTGTGGTAGTTTACTTGGATGACATTGTGATCTACAGCAGCAACATGGAGAAACATGTCGGGCACTTGCGAATAGTGTTTCAGCTGCTGAAGGAGAATGACCTCTATGTTAAGCGAGAGAAGTGTCTCTTCGGGCAGGAGAAGATCAGCTTCCTTGGTCACATTATGGGGCGTGGTGTGTTGCGCATGGCTGGGCAAAAGATAAGAGTCATCCAGAAATAGGTTTTGCCTTGCAAAGTGCCAGAGTTGCGATCATTTTTTGGTTTAGCAAACTACTATCGGTGTTTCATCAAACGTTATTCCCTCATTGTTATGCCCCTCACTGATTTGCTAAAGAAGAATTGGGTATGGCTCTGGACAGGAGCGTGCCAAGATGCTTTCGATGACTTGAAGAAAGACTTAGTGAGGGATCCAATATTGCGACTGCTTGATCATTCGAGACCCTTTGAAGTCCACACAGATGCCTCAGACTTTGCCATTGGTGGAGTTATTATGCAAGATGACCATTCGATTGTATATGAGAGCCATAAGCTAAAGGATGCAGAGAAGTGTTACATGGTGCATGAATGTAAGATGACAGCCATCGTGTATTGCCTCAGGGCTTGGCGGCACTATCTTCTGGGTGTCAAGTTCGTCGTCAAGATGAACTATGTGGCCATGAGCTATTTTTAGACACAAAAGAAGCTGACACCTAAATAAGCTCGGTGGCAGATGTTTTTGGCTGAGTTCAACTTTGCCTTAGAGTACGAGGTTGGAAAGACCAATGTTGTGGTAGATGCCTTGAGTCACAAGGCTGAATTGGAAGCTGCGTGTGCGGAGCCTTCTGAAGTGCATTTGAAGGGTGCATTGTTGAGCCGCATCCACGAAGGTATGCAACCGGATTCGATAGCACAACACCTTGTTTCTCTGGCGGATGGCCTCCTCGTGACAAAAGGGGGACGCATCTTCGTGTCGTGGTGGGGAAGCCTCCGTCAAGAATTGCTTAAGGAGTGTCATGATACACTATGGGTTGCCCATCCTGGTCAGGAGCGGACCTTAACACTCTTTGAGTGCGGTTATTATTGGCCGCAGATAAGGGACGACGTGGAGGGGTATGTGCGAACATGTCTCATCTATCAACAAGATAAGGGGACAAACCAGAAGGTTGCGGGTCTCCTTGAGCCTCTACTAATTCCAGAACGTCCTTGGAATAGCATCTCCATGGACTTTATTGTTAGTCTGCCAAAGGTAGAGGGCCTCAGTTTCATCCTAGTTGTGGTGGATCAGTTTTCAAAGTATGTCACCTTCATCCCAGCTTCGAAGGAGTGCCCTGCAAAGAAGATTGCAGAGTTATTCATAAAGCATATAGTGAAGCATTGGGGCATACCAAAGAGCATTGTGAGCGATCGTGATGCTCGCTTCACAGGCAAGTTTTGGCGTAAAGTATTTCAGCTGCTTGGCTCTGATTTGTTGTTTTCAACAAGCTTCTATCTGCAGACAGATGGGCAGACAGAGTGCATCAACGAGCTACTTGAGCAGTACCTTAGGTACTTTGTTAGTGCCAATCAAAAAAATTGGGTGAAGCTCCTTGACGTGGCACAATTTTGTTATAATCTGCAGAAGAGTGAGTCTTCAGACCACAGCCTATTTGAGATAGCCATGGGGCAGCAGCCACTGACTACGCACACTCTTGCCACACAAGAAAAGGGAAGGTCATCTTTCGCCTATCAGTTTGTTCGTGACTGGCACGAGCAGAATGAGTTGACGAAGGCATTGTTACACAAGGTGGTAAAGAGAATAAAGAAGTGGCCGGACAAGCATCGTCAGCCCACAGGGTTTCAAGTTGGGGACCAAGTGTTGGTGAAGCTATATCCTGGTCGTACAAGAATCTTCCGCGGGCGGCACCGCAGACTGCTCAAAAAGTATGAAGGACCCTTCACCATCACAAAGAAGGTGGGCAAGCTGGCATACAAGCTGGAGTTGCCCCCAGACTTCAAGGTGCACCCGGTGTTCCACGTATGCAATCTCAAGCAGTTTCATCGAGATGATGGAGACCCAAAACGCAGTGTGCCACAACGCGCTCCTATCATGCAGAGGGCCCCGACTGCACAACATGCCGAAAAGCACCTCAATCAGATCCTTCGTCACAAGGTTAACTACTTGGGTGAAGCAAAGAAATACTTGGTGCAGTGGGAGGAAACAACAAAGCCAACATGGGAGCCTGCATTCTGAATGAACAGTCGTTACCCAGCTGAAGTCAGGGCTTACCATGAAACAGATGGCACCGAGAATGGTGCATGATTTGAAGGGGGGAGCATGTTCCCTTGCGACTTACATTGTACAGTTGCGCTTAGAGTCTGTTTTGCTTTTATTGAGTCTGATGTAAGATGCCCGATTCAGGTGAATCAATACCCCGAAGGGGCAACCCGTATACTTCAACTGTAATGGTCTGCGAGCAAAATTGTGAATGAAGTAAATGTGTTGAGCTTTCTTTTGTTCACCCTCGTTGTGATTGCTTCTTGTGATTGCAATTTCTCTCCCTCTATTCTCTCTTGCTTTCTTGCACTCTGATTACAAGCTTTCTCAACCGGCAAGCGAGCTGACAAGTAGGCTTGTGGCATTGAGGAGGGACCGTCGCGCCGCGCTGGCCCATTGAAGAAAATAGGCCTGTGACAGCATAGGGGTTTAATCTAAGTCCACAGGTGTAGATTGGAACAAAATTTCAGCTTGAGTATTTTTAATAAATTTTCAAATAAAGTGGTGCAGTTCAAATAATCTAAGAGATTTATAAGATATCGATGCATATCCCGAAATGCTTTTGAGAAGGATGCCTATATTAATTTTTTATTATCGTGTATAATATATGTGTGTGTGAGGAGAGAGCTATTTTCTTTTTTCTTTTGTTTTTGATGAACCAGTATATGGATTTAGACCATCCAACAATTTTTAGGGTACCATTTCTATCTTATTATAATTTTATGCCTAGTAGTAGCAGTAGTCTGTTGCATAAAAACTAGACTAGATTTTTATTTTGATGTAAAAGCAACAAAGATGTGTTGAAACTTAAATATAACAAGGTTTAATTTTTTCTGAAATGTACAATTACTTACCAAAATGCTTCAAAGCCTAGTGGTTCATTTCATGCAACTACACACGCACTCCCATAGACTCACACATTGTTTTTCAATGTGTTGTGAGTACATTTTTAACATGTTATTAATGAGATTATCATATTTTGGAATTTAATAACTAATAATTAAAGATTAGGTCCAGCCCAATATTCACTGGATTTGCTAAGATCAACTGACGATGCTGTTGTAGTTTTCAAGTTCGAAAAAGAAATGCATTTTGAGTCATTATGCTGCTAGTTATGCCTTGAATATCAAGAAGTAGATTGGTGTTGGGGACTGCCTAGTTATGCTGCTAGCGTTATGCCACGAATCAAGAAATACTTTGTTGTTGGGGATTGCCTAATTCTTGAACCACTTTCTATAATAGTTAATTCGTTCTTATCATTGCACCTTTCATATGCATATCAAGAAAGTAACTTTCTTGTCCACCCTCACAAAAGGAAATGTGAAAAAAATCCCAACTTATATTCGAGAATCAGAAGCCTCCTTTTTATTTTTCTTATACATATGAAATGTTAGTTCCAGGAGCATTTTGATGCGTACCCAGCAAACTGATCATCTACAAACAAAGGTCGCTACTCATCCGCTATTTCTTTGAACGAAAGGATTTTACAAACTGGAAGATTCGTTGCCCTTGCCCCTCATTTGGTGGGGACGACTCGGGTAAGTTGGCAACAGCTTTTGTGAGAACCAGAAATGCAGATTCTACGATCAGCAGCAAGAAGACTATTGTCGGTGGTGGAAAAGATTGTAGGGTCATTTTCTGGTGGAAAAGCAAGGCAAAAAACAGTCGGGTGTTAAGAGATTTAAGTTCAATGCTGAATGCTTGGGGATTGGGGAATGGGTGTGAGGTTGATGAGCCGCAAGGAAATCTATTGCAGTTTCTTCTTGGCCCTAGCATGGACGTTGAAGGATGATTTGGACATGGATTCGCTCGATGGTCGGGTGGTCAATGTTTTCTTTGTGAACCATCCATAGTGAACTCTGGAGGAGTATGTGGTGGGCTGCTCTCTCGCCTCTTCAAACTTCATCTCGCAAAAATTGCTTGATGAAGAGAGAAGGCAATTGCGGGGTTCGGCTATGGAGGAGGAAGATGACTGAAAGGTGATCCACTCTCGTAGGTTTCAAAAACCGGTTGGTGTTTTTATAAAGCTTGACATAGCAAAACTTCATCATGGCAATGTACGATTGTTGTCGCTTTTTGAACTTTCGTAGGCATTCAAGTTGTGCAAGGTGTGTTAGACCTTGGGCAACAAACAACCCCAACCTCATCATATGTAGGTCAGGGCTAATGCATTTTTGGACTCTAAAATCCCATGAGGATGCTTCTGAGATCAGCAAAAACAGTGGGCAGAAGAAGCCAACGAAAGGAAAGAGAGGGTCAGGCTACAGGTTGTATCTGGAAGCCCTGTAGCTGTGATGAGAACCCATTCCAATGTAAACTCAGTGGAACGTGACAAGGGAGAGGTAGCCATGGCTAGTGTCCACAGGGGGTTCCCTAAGCCGCACCTTGGCCATGAGGAGGATTGTGGGATGCAAACATAGAAGAAACAAGAGCCCACATTGGGGCAGCTCTGAAGTAGGTCGGGGTGCAGCAGTGTCACCAAAAAAAATGGTTGAAGGGGGGGGGGGGAATCCAGTCACCAAAAAAATTATATTCCTGGCTAGGGCACCAATTTTGGACAAGGTGAAGGGGAGGGGCCATCTCGTTTTGTGGTTCAAGCCCCTCTTCACGAGGAAGCAGATCAGGTCATGTTGAACATGAGCGTTTTTGCTCATGCCAACATCGTGGCCATCCAATTTGCATTTTAAAAAGCTAAAAAGTCAATAAAACCATGTGGCATTCATCCAAAATGCAAACAGATGGCCACGATGTCGGCATGAGCAAAAACGATCATGTTCAGTATGCTTCATCTTCATGAGGGTGCATCTGATTGCGAGAGGCGGGTGGGCTTTAATTCTCAAAGTAATAGCCATGATGATGTTTTGGGGAGGGGCCATAAAAAGGTAACTAGAAATAGAAGGGAAGAAATTTTTGGCAGTTTTTTAGGGATAGGCCTACTTTTTGTGGGGTTTTGGAAAGGAAAGAGAGAGATGGTTCCAAGGATAAGAGGGGAAGATGTTTTGGGAGGGGAGGGGGCATTTTTCAAGAAAAAAACCACAAAATGTGGTATTTGGGGAAGAAAAGGTGGGGCTTTGATGTTGTTATGGGGTTCACTGTTTAGTCATCTTCCATTCCTTTTTAATGCCCCCAAACTGTTGGTTGGCTTTGGTTTCTTTTGAATGGTGGGGCCTATGAATTTGAATGAATCACCCCCATGCCTTATGTGGCACCCTACTCCCAGTGTTACCAAAGAGGGCTTAACGCCCTTCATATTGGAAGAGGGGTGTTGGGCATGCCACGTGTGAGGCTCCCTATCACACTCTCGAGTAAACCAACCCACACTAGTTGGAGCATAAATTGATCCAAAAAACCCAATCGATCTAATACAATAGAACCAAAAGCGGTTCAAATTTTGGATCTTTATTATATCCAAATTTATTACATGATAGGAATAACCGTATTTAGAAACACATATTTCATCAGAATAGAAGAATTCTGCTTTAAAAGCAAATAGACTACAAACAAGACTATGTCAAATCTTCCAAATCCTCCAAATTCAAGCAAAGGATCTCCATGCAGATGTCCACACCTGCATAAAAAAAATTGAGCATGAGAGTCTCAACGCAAATGTAAAAATACTAGAACATAGAAAACAAAATTTGTATTTAGTGAACAAACCTGAGCAGCTAGCTACGTAAAGATAAATGAAGAAAAAAGTTATCAAACTGACATTACAAAACTGAAATTATATAATAATACATTTTAGCTTGAACTTCGATTTTGTTGTAGTAGCGTTGCAACCATTCCCTCAAATTGCATCATCCTAGCTTGCAATCCCAACACCGTACCCCTCAAACTTCCCAGCTCTTTTTTGTTGGTTGTCAAGTCTTTTTTGGTGGTCGCCAATTCTTCCTTAGTTGATTCAAGCCCATGCCTATGGGCATTGTTCAATGTAATGGTAGAAGAATTTGGTTGGGTAGGTATGTTACAACTCCTCATGCCTCTGACATAGCTAGGTCATGTACCAAGGACCTCTTTAAGTATCACAAAATCTTTCATATTGGAGTTCTGTGATGCCAACTGTGTCATCTTAAGCTGCAACACGAATGTATACTTGAATTAGTTATAATCAAAATACATAGTTACATATACAAGACCATGAAATGATTCAATTACTTATATAATTGTTGGCTGCGGTATTGCGCAAAAAGTCACCTTTATCGTTTGTGTGAGTTAATCTATACAGCTCAACCAACCCAATTTTCACTTCTAATGCATTACTCTAAACATGAGAAAGCAAAATTAAGTTATGATTTATGATCATTTTGAAATGAACAGATCTCTCCAACATGAACAAATTTCTATCATACACCTATGAAATCAAATGGTTATACCTTCTCTCTTCGAGGTGGCATATATTATTTTACTTCACTAGTTGATTGATCTCCAATCCACCTCTATTGGATTTTTTTCTTGCACACTTGGCATGGAAGAAATGAAGATCAATTATTATAAACAAATATATATATATATATATATATATATATATATATATATATATATTACATATATCCTTCAACAAGTAGTTTACCATCCATTTTGAATCGATGAATAATTTATTGCACATATTCTCCTATTGCGCATCAGAAATATGCATTGAAACATTGGCTATGTCTTCCTCCTTAGTCGCATATTTCTTAAAGATATTGTTGTAGTCATGGTAGATATTTCTATAGGCTTGAGCCAACTGAACGTTCAAGGTCTCATGTCATTTAATTGATTCATGTCCAAAATGAAGTCAGGTTGAAACATATAACAAAACAAGTAGGAGCTGAAGGCTGGTACACTTTGTTAAAACAAAAAAGATAAGTCCTACTATAATAGGGCATGATAGTTATCACTATCAAGTCTTGCAACTCCTTTTTTTGTGCTTCAAGCACCCGCTTCTAGGATATATGATAAAGTTATGCTTGTTCATGCAAAAATGTGACTCAGCAAATATAGGAGCATTTAGGTACTCTACTGCCTGTGATCCATCTAGGATACTAAGTGAGATAAGGCCCTTTTGCCTCAACAATGCAAATCTTGTACCTAGGTTCTTGCCCTAAGGTGTCCTAATAGATGGTGTAGCCGCATAGATAAGTACATATGGTTAAAATAGATTGAATCAATGTGACATATACAGAGTAAGAGACATAATTAACATGAAAAAGACTACTTATATGCAGCATTGCTCGATGCACCATGGTTAGGGGATGTTGCCTCTGGCAGAAGCTCACCATTTGACTTATCAGAGGAAGATGTTGATGTCTCCTGACCCTACGAGTTGTTGCCAAGATGAGTGACAGGAAGTGTCAAATCTCTTACAACAGTTGTCGTACACTTATAAGGATGCACAAATAGTTTTCGCCCTCCTATCATTTGTTTATCATTAAAAAATGACATTAAATAAGAAAAATAACAAATTATATATATATACATATGTATATAAAATTCATATCCCTTTTCCAAACAAAATCAAGTCTTTGGTGGAAAGCACAAACAAATAAAAATGTATTAATTCCATACAAAGAAAACCTATTCTGCTTTCAAAAATAGGAAAAATTTATTCATAATCAACTATTTCTTCTTTATTTATGTTTTACAGAATTTGTAAGTGTGCGCACAATGGTAAGTGAATTAAACTACTAAGAGTTCATTACTCATGATAACTAAAAATATTATATTTAACCATAAAGATATTGTTAAATCATAACTAAACTACTAAGATTTCATGAATCATGATAAACTAAAAACATTACATTTAACCACAAAGATATTATTAAACCAGAACTAAACTACTAAGAGTTCATGAATCTTGACAATTAAAAACATTACATTTAACCAACATCTTATATGTCATTTCTGGTAGAAGGTATACATGCTTCATCAATTTGGATCATCAACAGAGTCAACACCAGTATTAGTGAAATCTTCATCCTCATCATAAAAGTACATCTCCACGAGCCTAAGATCTTCTTGACCATCAAAAGACGTGTCATCATCGGTCTAATCTCTCTCTTCTTCTTCTTCATAATGGGTGTCTATCAGGTCAATTTGTACTTTAACCAGATCGATGTCATCTTTATGTAATGGTGACTCTATCACTATATTGAATATTTAACAAATTAATATCTTCATCATCAAATTCAATATCATGACCATCCTCAGTTTACTCCTCTGTTAATTTATCTTCTTCAGCTTTACTTACTACTAGAGGAACATCGTACGTGGAAGATATATTTTGCAACACATGTCAACTTTCACGCAATTTGGTATTTGGAAGGTAAAAGCACTGTTTAGCTTGACACACTAAAATAAATGGTTGCCATATTTACTATATTTTGCAACACTTTTGATAAAATCTATGTTGCATCAAATGAGTGTTTACCATATTTACTGTCAGGTACAATATGTTCTTGCACTTCATATGTGGACACTTGATCCTACTATGTTTATCCATGTGATTACAGACTCAATTACAAAATGCCCAAACTCTATCTATGTATTCGAGCTCATGTCTATCTCTACGAAAAATTCAGCTCTTATCCATCCAGTAACACTTGTTTCACATGCATCAAACAAATGAATTAAGTCACTTGTTTGAAGACATACCATATATATATATATATATATATATATATATATATATATATATATATATAAAGAGAAACAACATATATATAGGGAGAGAGAGAAACAACAAGAAAATAAAACAAAAAAATGCATTAGTTTGCATTTTGAACATTAAACTTTGAAGCACCTACAACAAAATTCAACAACCTATCGATTGCCATACAAGAACATTGAACATTGTCCTTTTAAAATGTTTTGACTTCAACTCTTTTTTTTTTTGGTCAAAAGAACACAAAACGAGATCTCAGTAAAATCAAAATATTGGTAATAGCATTCTTAAATGCCAAAAATTTTAACCATAATGATAAAATAAAACTTAATAAAAAATGATGCATAACATAATATATAATAAAAAAGAAAGACAAATCTATCAATCTGAGATAGACTATTTCAATGTCCAAGAAACAAAAAAATTTGAAGTCTTTCTTAAGTGGTCAATGTTCAAGAAACAAAAAAATTTGAAGTATTTCTTCACCTTTCCTTCTTCTTGCAAAAGAATATTGTCAAGTGTTCCACAAGCCAAGGGCAACTCAGACATTATTCACCTAATGCAATCACATGTTTTGGTGAACTCCACTAACTGGGCCTACATAGGATTAATGTTCAAGCCAGTATGCCAAAGTCTTCTCTACAGGCATAGAGGTAGGAGGAATCACCTTACAGTGAAACCCTTCTCCTTACTCTCTATGCAGGACCACTGAGTACATATTTGGGCTACTAGTTACAATGCATAAAGACACCTAAATACATGTGTTGATGCCAGAAACATGGAAGCTTAAACAACTAGATATGCAGATATAACCGCATACAAGTCAATAAAACTAAGATTCAAACTATTATGAAAATCGCTACAGATTTAAGCTATCATGAAAATGCCCCTAGATTTAGGGTGTCGATAAGAAAGAGGGTGTCAAAATAGGAAAATAATGCATAAAGCACTAATAGTCAATAAAAATAAGATTCAAATTACATTCACCTCCAAAAAGAAGGATACATCCATGAAAAATAAATTGAGAATAGGGAAGGCAAGGGTAACCAAAATCAAATAGTTCAATGATGATTGGTCTCATAGAACAAGCAGTTTCATGGTACATAAATTCTTACAGGGATCATAGCTATCTTCAAAGTAATTCATTGTGCTTTCTGTCAAAGTTTCTTATCGAGCTGACTAACTCTCTTCATAATCTCATCTGATTTTCTATCAACATTTTTTCACTAAAGTTTCTCTTCTGAGGAATAACTTACATAAATTTTCTTTTATTAATTTCATTTAGTTAACATTATCATGTGAGAAACCGTAAACCTTATAGAGAAAAAGAAGAAAAATAGGAGACAGATGAAGCCATGGACTAATACTAACAGAAGAAAGCAGAAGTCACAACCATACCAAAAGTTACCAAAAAATGACAGTATGATAGATAATATACCGAAAATACCAAAGAAGAAAACTGCACAACGCATACAAGGTCTTATATAAATGCAAAATGGGAGTTGAATTAAAAAAAAAGTGTTAGGAAAACAAAAAGTTGGAACTAAAAAGGGAGGTGTCACTTATCAACCATCATGGCATTAAGTATTCACCTCTTTGTGGTAGTTCTAAAGGATTCATGTAATTCTGATAAGTATGCTTCTTGAGCTTCTTGTCACTAACGAGCGAGAGAGACTAGAGACAGATAGAGAAAGATGAGAGACACAGAGAGATGAGAGACAAACAGGGAGAGAGTGATGAGAGAGCATACCTATCAATATAGAGAGATGCAAGATTATTCTTATTCTTCATTTCGGTAGAGAGAGAGTCAGAGAGAGGGAGAGGGAGAGACGAGAGAGACAAAGAGAGAGCAGGCAGAGTGTGAGAGAAAGAAAGAGATAAAGAGGGGGGGGCAACCCTAATTAGGGTCAGGGGCTTCGTCTCTATATATGTCCTAAAATTTGGGTCAAATGGGGCTTTGACCCCCAATCTCCCATTTGACCCAATAACAAAAACGGTGCACCTCACTTTTTTTTTACTTATTAATGATGATAATTATCATCAATTTTAAATTTACTTGATGACAATAAATATCATCGAAGATATAATCTTGGTGACAATAATTATCGTCAGTTTTAGATTAAACTAAAACACAAATAATCAGCATATTGGTGATGATAAATATCATTGTCAATATAATATATCTAATGATAAATATTATTGGTTTTAGATTATGGTGATGACGATAAATATCATCGGTCTCGCTCTGAGGCATGCCTCATTTTTTTTTACTTATTAATGATGTTAATTATCATCAATTTTAATTATATCTTTGATGATATTATCGTCGTTAACATGATATTGACAACAATAATTATCATCCATTTTAGATTAAAATAATAAATAAATAACTGACATGTTAACGACGATAATTATGGTCATCAATATTATATTGATGATGATAAATATTGTCAATTTAATGATGATAAATATCGTCAAAGATATAATATTTTCAATGGTAATTATTATTGATTTTGGATTAAGCTATTAACACAAATAATCAGCGTACCGATGACAATAATTATCGTTGGTTTTAGATACCTTTATGGGGATGATTAATTATCATCGTATATTAAATTCGATGATAATATCATCGGCAACATTTGGTCCCAACCATCTTTCATGTCTTCCTATTCATATTATCGACCAGATAAGCGCGATGATATTTTGTCGTCGACTATAGATATTTTAACTATGACATTGCATATCGTCGGCATTAATTTATTATTGATGACGATAATTTATCATCACCATATTTATGGTCAGTAATGATGTGTTTTCTTGTAGTGATAAACACTTGCTCACATAAAACTAGAAGAGCAGTTACCTTGATATTGTACATGATGTTCTATTCCATCACCACCACACATCTCAATTGTTGAAGCTGTGCATGGGGCCCATTCTAACACATCTTCCAGTTTCGAAGTGAGATGTGCTGTGGGGATTGAATATTACCTACGGTAGGTTAGATATTTTATGACCATGACTGCTATCTGAAACTAGCTTCCATGGATATGCATTCTTTTTTTTTAGAAAGATATGCATTCCAACATGTGAAGAGAGTCACTTGAACCAAGCACATCAGTAGAGCAACCTTTTTTTTTCAAATGGAAAATTTTCATATCACACCTGACTTTTTTGGCACAATTAACCAATGCACAAAAATTCCAATGTTTTCAAAAAGGCACCAAAGTTTTGTTTATGTAAATAAAAAATAACTTTTTAGACTTTTTTGGCACAATTAACCAATGCACAAAAATTCCAATGTTTTCAAAAAGGCACCAAAGTTTTGTTTATGTAAATAAAAAATAACTTTTTAAAATTAACTGTACTACTAACCTATCCTAGGTTAGTAACCAAGATATTTACCTTTTTTACCTTCGAACAATTAGAATATATATACTCTTGTTCTTATATGCCAATATGGTTTGGGAGGCTTATAAATTAGGAGGATTTTGATTTTATATATTCCTTCTCCAAATTTTGATTTTATTTATTTATTATTATTAAAATATATCGACGTTTAGATTCACCGTTGCCCCTATTCCACTATAGTTTAACTTTTTTTTTTATAGGCGAGCTGAGGCTAGGCAGACCATCTACAGTTATACACCTCCCTACATTGGTCATAATGGCTTAACTTATAAAAAGGAAAGATCATACTTTGGAGAAGAAAGGAAATTTGATTAATAAAATTGCAAATGTCGTTTTGGGATTTTTACTATAAATTTTATGTCAAAACTGTCCAAGGTTTATTTTGATTAACCATGTAGCTAGGTGCATTTTTGGAAAACATAGGTGGATTTCTCAATTATTCTGAAAGCTTAGGTGCCAATGAGAAATTCACGCAAAATTAATTAAAAAATCTGGAAAACATTAAATAATGCAACGTCCAAACAAAATCTAAGGTAATCAGGCCAAGCGCTTCATCTGCTCATCCCCAAAAAATTAGAATATGAGATCAACTAGAATAAAAAAAATCATTTTTTTTCATTTTGGTACCGAGGCTATAATCAACCATCATCACCATGTTATAAATTAATTCTTATGAAACCTATCAATTGATAAATTAACGAGAAATCTAAAAATCAAAACAATATTGCTGCCAGTCGTATGAAATGACCTTGATTTCTAACAACTGTATATGCTAGGAAATGTAAAGAATAAACAAGTTAAAAGGGTGAATGAACAGTTTTGTTAGAAGCAAGTAGACTATAAATGCTCTTGTAGAAAAAAAAAAGACTATAAATGCATTGAGCATATGTATCAGTGGTTCTAGAAATTAGTCATCTTCATGACAAGTGGGACCTACATCAAGCCACTGATGGAAAGTAATACCTCGTTTTACAGAAGAACGGCATCTTTCCACACAACTGAAAAGGCATGCAAAAAGTAAAGAGAAAAGCGGAGTTGGTATAAATTTTGTCCAAATGCTCAAAAAATTTCTACGTGATATTCCGTGCATATGACTTGCGGACGTTATGGGCTGCGCCAACTATACATTTTATCCCCCATTGCATAAAGCTCAACTCAAGTGATGTATAAAGGTAAACATAGGAATAAAATGAAAAGAAATAAAGGTGTCATAGATTCGATTCTTGCGGGGCTTCACAAAGAAGCAAGCATCTTAATTATCACCAAACTCGATGGGATAATCATATCACCGACGTCTCTCTCTCTCTCTCTCTCTCTCTCTCTCTCTCTAAATATATATATATATATATACACTAAAAATATACGCTGGTTCTATACCATGGTACCTTACGTGGTACACACTCTTGTTTACATAATCCGGTGGTACACTTTAGCATTTTAACATGTTTTATTTAGTATATTAGAAGGTTTTATCATGTTTAGTATACTATAAAATTTAATTTTTGAAAATAATATTTTAAAAAATGGTATAAAACATTATATTTGAGTCAACATTAACACATGAAAATAATAAATAGAATATGCCACGTATGACACAATGATTAGAATTTGCTTTTGAAGCTTAGATCTACTTAAATTGTGTACCACCGTAGGATGGTGGTACAGTACCACCATAGAAGCACCATATATATATATATATATATATATATATATATATATATATATATATATCCATTAGGACCCTGGAAAAACTAATAATTGCAGGTGCTTTTTACCTGTAAATGTGTTTGTCATTGCTTATTTTACGAACATAGATCTGTTGAATAAAGCAAATTTAATTAAAAAAATTGGAATTTTTATCATTAAGTTTTACTGCCATATGAGTTGGTTTTTAACATCTCCAAAAAATACAGGTGGGCATAAAAAGTACCTATCATGTTTTTCTATTGTTTAACTATGTTAAACACATATACACCTTAAAAGACCCTACAACTATGATTTTTTGAAGCATGCTAACAAGGGTCCCAAAGAAAATGAACCATTTAATGGTTATGCTGCAAAGAAAAATTGACTCTTTCTTGTTAAAAAAATTCAACCAAACCATACAAACGGCGAGGATGTTATACACAAGCATGCGCGGCATTATTGTTAAGCAATGGAACATGCATGTGGGTTCTCATCACTGAACAAAGATGCAAATTGATTAGTGTCAATCCTATGGTTGTTAACTCCCTCATGAAATGGAGTTGGGTAATCTCCAGGGTAGTAGTCCCTCCTGTACCACCACCTTGCATCTCGGTCGGGAGTCTGCCGGAAGAATCCGGATTCTGGCACATAAGCTGGCGACGCATAACTGTTGAGGGAATAGTATGATTCTTTCTGGAAATTATTGATTTCTTGTCGATAACCAGTAGTCCCGGCGTAATTTCCGGTGTGCACTTCCACTACTTCTTTGGTCTCACTGATAGATGGTAGTGGTTGTGTCATGGCTGCAGACAATGCATGGGTAGATGGAGAAATCAACTGCTCATTTTGACTTGGAGGTGCTTCTTGTGGTTCCTCCAGTTTTGGCATAGAGAGTTCTACATTTGGAACGGTGACTATTTTGATGCCATTTTCACCAGCAGAAATTGATGCATCACTTCTCGGTTCTTGGGCCTTCAGCTTCATCATCTTATCTGTTCCGATTTCAGAAGCATGTGAGATAACAAGTAGAAAGATAAATTGGAACTGAAAAGTACAAACTTTTTGAAACAATGAAAAATTATTTCTTTTTGTTACCATGAGAACAGAAGCACTTGAACAATTGCCTAAGTTGTGTTGTTAAGAAATATGGTGCACACCGATATTGTTAAGTTGGTTGCCAAATTTGATTTGTTAAGGAAATGTTTACAAAAATTTAGAGGAAGAACCATCAAGAGGGAATGACTAGAGACAATTGATTTTTCTTTTTGACAGAATTGCCAGGGATAGTGGAATCAAAATTTAGATAACCAGATGAGATGAATTACCATGAGTACTGTGGAGACTAGGCTTGATTTTCAAACAGGAGAGACAGCAACCCATGATGCACAATTTGGAACAACTCTCACGCTCTTGTTGCTTTTAGTGTTGGAAACTGAATGAAGCTGTTAGGCTAGAGGACTTATATACCTCCCTCGTTAATTGCAGCGAATAATGCCATTTTAAGAAATGGCAGGTATGTCCTCTAGAAGGATGTGAGAAAAGCATTATTATACGGGTGGAAATGCTCCTAAAACCATTTTTTTTATTGAAAGGCAAATCAAACATTTATTCATAGAAACCTTAGGAATAACATGAGAAGGTTGTACAGTGTAAAAATTTCAGGCCATAAAGTGGGTCATGAGAGATCACCCAGGTGAGAAAGCCATGCGGCCTTCTAAATCTGCAAACGTGAGGTGAGCAGTCCTGACTAGGTTAAGCTTTGAGCCTCTTATATTCTTTGCCCTCTCTCCTGACCCTCAGTTGGGCAAGCTTTATATTTGGGATTGCACCTTCAAAGAGAACATCATTTCTATGCATCCAGACCTGTTTTCACATGGTGACAACATAACACCTTCAATCTAAGCCATTTACCCCATGTTCCCTACATTGCCAAGGGTGAAAGAACAAGTCACGTGGGCTATAAACATACACAGTCTGATAGTGATTCCAAAACAGTCTATGCAATTCCCTAACTCACTCACGTTCAACGAAGAGATGTCTTGTAGTGTTAATAGCATGTTGACAAAGTCGACACCTGCTAGCCAAGCAAATGCCGTGCCGCTATAGGTTGGAGTCAATAGTCACTCTCCCATGCAACACCACCCATCCTAAAAGTGTTGACCTCGGAGGTAGGTCGTCCCCCCCTCCCCCAACGACTACGACTGGGCAACTAAGTAACCGATCAAGGCCCCTGCACATGATAACTGCATGCTACCATGAAGACCCCATCCTTCTCATGCTCTCACCCAAGGTTGTTAAATGCGATGAGGCGAAGCGAGGCGTTGAGCCTGCGCTTCTCCTCTGAGGCGTACGCCTCAGGTACTGAGGCGTACGCCTCTCACAACTGGTATGGAAGTGAAGCGGTGGGAGGGGAGGCAGGGAGCGGCGGAGGAGCAGTTGGCCGGCACGTGGCGGTGGATCCACCGGCACTTGGGGTTAGCACAGCCGGCGAATCGGGCGGAGGAGGAAGACTTGGGGATGAAGGAGGGGACTCTGGAGGTTGATGAGGGGCAATTTGCGCATCACAGCACGCCTCAGTACCTTGAGCGTGCGCCTCGCCTCTGAGGCATACGCTTCAGGTACTGAGGCGTACCCTCTCACAACACTGCTCTCACCATAGGAGATCCTCCCCGTTTGATAGTCGTACACCCTTCAACTCATCCATAAGCAATTGCAGCGGTTGTTCAGTCCCACTCTTGTGGTGGTGTCTTGCATGAAGCTGCCAATGTAGCTCCCTCAACCAGATATTCCTTACTCTTCCCCCCAAGCCTCTACATATTTCAAAAAAGGTTTGGGTACTTCTGTCATAATGAGACCTTAGTGAGACATACATCCTTCCAAAAAGAGGTCTTGCACAAATTGTCAACCTTCACCTTAATGTTGGATATAAAGATTTTAAAAATCTTCGATAGCCCTTTTCAAAAACCCAACCCGTTCTTCCATTTCAAATTTTCAATCCAACTCCAAAGCCAATCATGCAGTCAATACATGGCCCTCATAAAACCTCCTACCCCCCTCTCCTCATTTATTATCACCCACCCCCACTTAACTAACAATGCATTATTAAATCACCTTAGGTCCCTAATCCCCAAGCCACCTTGCGAGAGAAGCAATGTGACAATCTCCCAACTTAAGGGTGCAACAAGCTCTTTCTCCCCATGCCCCCTTATTGAAACCTTCTAAAGGCCTTCTTGATCTTTTTAAGAACTACCTTATATATAAAAAAAAAAAGCCCCATAAAGTGTTGGGCAACGAAGGTAAGAACATACTTAACCAAGATATATCTTATAGCCTTTGAGAAAACCCTTCCCTTCCAATACTTCACCTTACTATGAATTCTATTTTTTTTTACTGTTGTCTAATAACTTGCTTTTGTCACTACCCCTATGTAAGGGTATCTCCAAGTATTGCATAGATAACTCTCGCCTCTGACACTGAAAAACCCTTTGGGTTGTGGCCTCTATGCTCCCGCCCTTACCATTGCATAAAACAAAACTACTGTTTCTCAAATTGACTGTCAACCCAAAAAATTTAGAGAAGATTTTGAGAAAAAGCCCTAAATATTGCATATTTTCTTCAGAAGCTTCACCAAATATTAAAATGTCATCTGCAAATGACATATGAGAGAAGGATTCCATGTATGGTAAGCTCACCCGTTTGAACTTTCCACAAGTGTTGGCTTGCCTCAGAAGGTAACTAAGCACCTCCATGATTATAATAAAGAGAAGAGGGAAGATGAGGTCCCCTTGCCTTTGCCCCCTTCTTGGGCTTAAAGAAAGGCTCTTGTTGGCCATTAATGCAAACTGAACCTGAAAAGGACCGTAATATTGCTCTTATCAACGTCACCCATCTATTTCTTGTCCCCGCCATATGAAAAACCTAGAAAAGAAAGTTCTAACTTAATGAGTCAAATGTCTTTCGAAGATTAAACTTTAGCAAAAAAGATTTCTTCTTGAATTGTGCATATAGTGTACCACTTCATGAGCTACAAGACACCTTTCATGAATTCTTGCACATTCTGATGATACTGCTACTTGATGAACCACTTGTTTTAGGTGCATGCCCAATACTCGTAATCACCTTCACAAGTGTCCCCAACAAATGGGTCTGAATTTATCAATCTCATTTGCCCGTTCCTTAGGAACTAAAACCAATGTTGATTCCTCCCACCTGCCAAGTAAGCTAGCATTCACATGAAACTCATTTAAGACTACTTTAAAGTCATCCATGCAAGCTGGCCAGGCCACCTTGAAAGATTCAATGGGAAACCCATCAATTCTCAGGGCCTTCTTGTTAGGAAGCTCCCATATTGCTTGCTTTATTTCGTCTGACAAGAATGACACAACCAAAAGAAAATTGAGTCGTGACATCAAAGGAGACAATGCACGCCTCCCTTAAGTCAAATGATCATTTAATTAATGGAGTTGTGAAAATGTTTCTGAAGTGCTCAGTGGCAGCACTTATGATGTCTTCCTTCTCATAAACTCAGAAATGAAAGAACTTAGTGTTTTTATTTTCATGCTTTATTCAATGAACCTTAAACCTTTGTTTTCAGCGAATTTCTTGTCTCACCCTCCATTTCAGTATACTATCAACCAAAAATCTGTACCTCTCATTTTCTCTCACTTATTTCCTTGTTCCACCCTTTGATGGCCAAGCTTTCTTGTAGCCTTAGAAGCTCTTCATCCCAAGCCTTAATGGTTTGGAACCTCGCAACCCCCTCCTTTTTTGACCACTCTATTAGCCTTTTTTTGTAGGTGATTCATCTTCCTGACTAGCCTTAGTGCAACCCAAGAAGCATGTTGTGGCTCATTCTACCATTGCCTAATATTGTCGATCAGATCATACTCACTGAGCCACCATAGTTTCATTTTGAACTGTCACCTATTATTCCACTAGACCCCCCACTCAACTATAATTGGTGCATGATATGAATCCTTGCTGGGCCTTTATTTCAAATGTTGAATGTCCATGATCCTCATTTGGATGTGCGCAATCTCCTGGATCATTATCTTCAACATTGAAGCTTAATTATTTTCCGTTTATGTTAAAGTATATGTATATGATGAACTTGTGCAGCTACCATGTTTCACTTTGTTTTTGCTCCTTTTGAGTTTTGTGTTATTGACTCTCTACTTTTTTTGCCAACTTACAACCGAATAAGAATGCATTATGTTTGTAATTCTTAGATGCAGATAGAACTTATGCTGGATACGAATCTTTAATTTTAAAATATTTTTGTATGGGTACCCAAATGAATTGAAAACCAATTAAGATTTAAAAAAAAAAAGGGGTAACTGAATCAACGAAAAAACAAATCGATTACATGTCCTAACCTGATCACTGCATTCAAATTCAACAAGCATATTGAAACCTAACTCTACAATGGCTCCGGTTCGGGGCTGAACAAGATTCCAATTAAAAAACTGTTGGGTATTATATTCACCTGTTATTTAAATTGTTAGATCCAATGCTGAAATCAAAACAAAACATTTAAACAAACTCACACTCGAATGAAATTTTTTTATCATATTTTGGAAACGTGTGTAACATGTTCACCCAAATAAAAAAAAATGAATCAGGCAAAAACCTTTTGAATTGATCACCTTCTTAATGTTTATAACAAAATTGTTTTAATATTCTGCTAATGTTGTGACATTTATTAATTATACTTAGATTTTTTTCTCAAGTGTAGAGATAGAAATGAGTTTGTCGAGGAAGATTGCATGCAGGCAAGATAAATGTGGACATGAAAATAAAAATGCTGAAAAAGTTGTGGCTGAATAAAAGAATTGAAGGATATTTCTGGGATGATTTGTAAGCAATAATAATAATCAACTGCGTCAGACAAATTTTATATGAATATTTTGGGATTACAATCCTTGTTGACTACTTGGCCCTTAGAAAATGATGTAGCAATTAAAGTTAGCCTGTTTTTTTATAAAATTTGTCCTAAGTCCAGATCTGAAACATGGTTTGGAATCAAGCACCTAAATATATTTGATCTATTTGCACCTGTGGAAACCAAAAGGAATCTAGATGTTGCTTTTGCAAAGCGATGAGAAAAAATATATTTGAGAAGTGCATTTCCTTAGTACCAACAGGGGCTCCACGTGGTGGGTAGGAGTTGTCAGTGCACGTCTCCTTATGGTGGGACGTTGCAGGTTCAAAACCCAGAGGTCTGCCTAACCCCATCCTTGCCTTTCAAAAAAAGGATCATTTCTATAGTGTGTTTTTACCATTTCTCGTGTTCATCATAACCCTCTAGGATCTTGTTGATATAAGTTATTTTCATCAAATCTGATCTCATAGATGGATTCAACATGCTCAATTTAATAAGAATCGATCATTGGTTCATGTTTTTCCAACAAAAAATGGCATTTTAAATCACAAAAAAATTATTATATGTTTGCCACCATTGATTTTTGAGTCACCCAAAAATCCATATCACAAGTCAGATTGTAGCATTTCAAATGTTAATCTTCTATAAATGGATGATGTAGATCACAAAAGTAGGGTCTCATTTCATCAAAACAACTTGCATTAATGAGATGATATATATGATTGAAATTGAATTATACCGTGTTTAGTGAGCTCCCTGATTTATATGCTACAAACTAAAACATATTGTATACATCTTCGAGAAAGCTAAAACTTATACCCAACTCAACCCGATTTGGTTTGAAAATGGATATGATTGGATTTGTGGACCCACTTGAGTTAAGGGGTTTGTGCATAAATCAGGTTTGACATATAGCTCGGCTCTTAATATACACATTTTCTGTTTCAGCCTAAAAATTGTGTTGAAACCTAACCAAATCTTATTCAGGCTTTTGTGTGATGAAGTTTATAAACTCATTTGGTTGTACTCGTCTGATTAATAATTTTGAATCTATGTCACAGGGATACACCATTTTGGTGGCTTGTCTTGTTGGCATATGTGTGAACCATGGCACATATATGTAATATGGCCAAGATAGCCTCATGCATGCACATCATCCAACATTTTACAAAACTTATTGTTTTAGAAATTAACCACACACGTTTTAGAAATGAATTTGCATATTTTATCGTTCTTTTGTAATATCATGCAAAGACAGGCCGTTGAGTGGGTTGTTTACATTTCAACAGGGCTGGTCTATATAAGGTAGTTGGGATAATGTTTTGATCCATCCCAATGAAACAAAATATTGGTTGCCTAAGTCAATATAGCCCTTGCAGATTCAAAGTCCTGTGATGCCCTAAACAGCCTACCCGATTGCACTGTCTACAACTTTGTTTTTACTTTATACCTGGGATCATCACTGGTATCAGAGCACAGTGACGAACATACTCTTTTGTGCATGGGTTTCGTCGGTATCAGCCTTGCATCGAGCATCGTCTGGCGACGATCTGGAGGATCATCTACTTCGATATCTATGAGTGCATCGCAACAATTTTGTCAAAACAAAAATAAATTACTGGATTAGTGATTACAAGTAGCCTCTCATTTTTTTTGTTTTGCCTTGTTGCTAGGGGTGGCAATCGGGTCGGGTTGGCGGGTCAGCATACCTCAACACGAACCCGACCCGTTTATTAAACGGGTCAGCTGTGGCAAACATGAACCTGACTCATTTATTAAACGGGTAACCCAACATGACGGTTAACCCATTTAATAAATGGGTTGGATCGGGTAAACGGGTTGGCGGGTCGAGTTGGCAGACGGGTAAACCCGACCCGTTTATCACAATATTTTAGTCAAGATATTTTCCCCGACAATGGGATTTGCGAGATTGCTTTGTGCGGGCACACATAATCCATTACTGTTTTCTCTCCCCTTCCGTTATTTGACTGATGTTTCCTTTCCCTTGGCTTCCTTCTCCTCTCTGTCTCTTCCCTCCCGTGAAGACGACGATGACCGTCAATATGGCAACGAGAGTCACTCTGGACCGTCGATGCTCCTCTCCCCGTCTTGTGGTGACCCAATAACGGCTCTTCCGTCTTCCCTGCTTCTGATTCCTCAACCGTCGAATCGTCCGATTGTGCGGACGAACTTCATCGTCATGCCTCTCTCTACCTTTCCCCCGGTTTTCGGAGGGTTTTGGCTCGTCTAGGACTTCTCGTGTTCGTTCGATTCTGATTTCAAAAAAGTTCTAACGTTTTTTTATTCGTTTTCTGGGGTTAGGGTTTCCCGTTTTCGTTTGTTTCTGGTTTCTTGATTGGTGTATGTTGAGTTTTGACGTTTTCTGATTCGTTTCTAGTGTTAGGGTTTCGTATTTCCACGAAAAAGAGGAAAAAACTGGATTTTGGGGTTTCTAGGGTTTTTCGGTAAGGATTTTGGTGGTGGTAGTGGTGGTGGTTTTGATGAATGGAATGAATGACCGAAGGGTTTCTGAGATGCTATTGTGGATACCGGTGGAAGATCAGATCCATCACGATCGGGATCGAGAGAAGGACGATGAGGAGGGGCTGCTTCTAACAGGGTTGATGCTGATGGAGAACGCCAACCCGTGACTAAAATATTGTGATAAATGGGTCGGGTTGGTGTGTCGGATTTGAGTAAACGGGTTGACCTGCCCGCCTAACCCGTTTATTAAATGAGATGGCATACCCCTAACACGAACCCGACCCGTTTAATAAATGGGTTAGGCGGGTTGACCCGTTTACAACACAAACCCGTTTAAGTCAAACCCGAACCCGGCTAAGATGCGGGTTGTCGGGTCGATTCAGATTTTGCCACCCCTACTTGTTACTGGCTCATTTCATTTCCCTCGAGAATTCGGTCAGTGTAAGTCAAATCAGGGGTCTGATAGCCCTCACCGATTTCAACAGTAGGGTCGTGAGACTCTGCTGGATTAAAAAAAAAATAAGATTTAAAGGAGTGGTGATCGCCTGACTTGCCAGACGGCCGAACGGCCGGTTTTCAGCGTCTGAGAGAGTCGAACCTATAGTCGTTTAAGAGACCCTCGATCCCTCGTCAGAACGGCCTTAGTCTTGTGTAGACCGACAGAACTTTGGCATGATTTCATCGGCACACTTCATCATTTCCTTGCCAAACAGAAGAGATCTCCGACAATACCATTGTCGAACCAACAAAACGTTTGTGAGCCTTCTTCATCGACAAATCTGAAATTCCTCCCTCCTTTAGCTGGATCGATCATCATTGGTCTGCATCGAGCTCCCTTTATCCCTCTCTGTCGATCTCCCTCTGCATTGATAGACCTTGCCCAGCGCACCCCTAATAGATCGATTGATGGTCGATCCCCCCCGTGCATAGGCAGAATTAGCCTGATGCACCCTAGTCGTCGACCCTTGCCTCCCTCTATCGCCCTGGAAGCCCTCTCTTCCCGGCATCCTTTATCGCCCCTCTCGTCGCCCTGATTGACTCCACTTCTCGACGTACCCCTCTGTCTTCGACCCTGCAAACTCCCCCACCGTGATTTTCTTCCCTTTTCCAGTGAACCTCTATCACTGTTGGTTGAGGAGAAGGGAAGACCTGAGAGTCACTCTCTCCTTTCTCGTTTCTTCCTTTCCCTCTTTGAAAAAATGAGAACCAAAAGCAAACAAATAAAAAAAAATCGATAAAATATAAACTCCCATCACCCTTTCTGTCTTATCAAGTCAAATCTATTAAAAAAATTAAAAGACATGCACATATTTTTATTATTTTCTTTTTTATGGTTCAAATTCCAGTTGCTTTACTTTTTGGTGCTTCAGATAAAGACTATTTGCATTCTGGTTATATATTCATCTAAATTTACAGAAAAGTGGTTCTCAATTTTTTGAATTTACTGAATAGTGATTATTTATTACTAATATTTATTCTATTGGAATTAAAGTTGCATATAGGTGCTATTTATTTGCAAAGTGTGATTGACTATTAGAACATCAATGCTGCTTTTATTTTCTTTTGTTTTTATATTTTTACACAAAAAAATTCCAGTACAGTGGGATTGCTTCTTGAACATTATAACTCTTTCAAAATGAAAAAAAAGGATAACATAGTTGAACATGATAATAAGATGCTTGTCATGGTTAAGGATTTAGTCATAGTTGATACCACAATCTTAGATAGGATGCAAATCTCTATCATATTGAACAATTTTTCTTCTTCTTAAAGAATGGTGGCAACCACACTTAGGTTCGTCCTGTTTCTATTAGCTTAGTGGACCTATCATTAAAATTAGCATTGCAACAAGAACAAATGAAGAGATAATCCAAGACAGAACTTGTCATGGCTCGTGATTCAAGAGACTCTAGTCGCAAACCATACCATAAAAATAAGAAATATCTTATATCATCAGAGAATGATTCATTGCTGATGGAGATGTTGAAGGATGGTGGATTAACTATGGATCCACAAAACATATTTCCAAATCTAAAAATGGAATGATTGGCACTAAAGATTGCAACCATGAGAAACATTAAATGTACATGGGTAATAATACTTATTGTGATGTAATAGGTATTGAAACTTATAAACTTCTCACTATTGATATTGATAGCTTATTAACTGATGTGTTTTTTATACTCTCTATGATGCACAATATTTTGTTTGTCAATGTTCTGCTCAAAAAGTGCTATGTTGGCATTTTTTATCCAAAGGAGTAACCATTGGAAAGTATGGGTGGATCTTATTCACTGAAGCCTTTATACCTAAACATAAACTTTTTATGGTTGACCTCATTAATAATAAATCATTTGCATCTTCCTCTTATGATGAGTGTGCAATAATAGTTGATTCATTTAAGTGGCATCTTAGATTGGGATATATAGGAAAAAATAAAATGTTAAAGCTAATCAAGATGGGTTTTCTTTCTGACTTGATAAGTGTAGAGTTTAACACTTGTGAGTCATGCCTTTCAAGAAAAACATGCAGACAACCTTTTCCAAAAGGTCAAAGAGCAATTGAATTGCTTACAGTCATACACTCATATATATGTGTATCTTTGAATATTGAAACACATAGAGGAATGAAATATTTCATTACTTTTATAAATGATTTTTTGATATGTTTATTTTATATTTAAAAAATCAAAAGTTGTAGACAAGTTCATTGAATACAAGAAAGAAGTTGAAAACTTATTAGGTAGAAACATTAAAATATTAAGAACTAAAAAGAGGAGGTGAATATAACTCAAACAAATTTATAGGTTTTTGTATTCATCATGGAATCCAAAGAAAACTACAATGTCTTACACTCCTCAACAAAATGTTTTTGTTAGACATGACCCTGTTTATGATGGCCCATACTTGACTTTCAAAAATGTTTTTTGGCTGAAACACTTAATACAACAAAGTATATTTTCAATAGGATTTCAACCAAAGCCTTAAAAGTAATCCTATATGAGTTATGGACGGGTAGACAACCGTATCTAGATTATCTTAAAGTATGGGGTTGTGTGGCCTATGTACATATATATACATGGTCACTTAAGAAGCAAATTAGATGACAAGAGTATCAAATGCAACATTATAAAATATTCAGATGAATCAAAAGGCTATATATTTTGCCATAAAGATAAAGGATTGATAGAAAGTAAAGATGTCTTCTTAGAGGATATCAAAGAATTAGAAGCTCTATCGACACAGAATATTTTATTGTATCAGATGCACCTGAACCATCTAATGAGTTTATCGAATCATCAAATACGTCAGAATCTAATGAATCAGAACCCACAATTGAGAACTCAACATATTCTATGTTGAGTGGTGAAAAGAGTTATAGAGCTCCTCCTAATTATTTAGATAACTACTATGTTTATCTTGGTGAGGAAATGGATAAATGCTTATCCATTGATTTGATAGTTGATCCATTGAGTTATTCTAAAGTTATAAAATCATCTGAATCAAAAAAATGGGTAGAAATCATGAATGATGAGATAAAATCCATCAAAAAGAACAATGTCTGGGAATTAAAGGACTTACCGGCAGATAGAAAGGCAATAGGATGTAAATGAATATTGAGAAAGAAATTCAAAGGAGATGGATTTATTTATAGATATAAGGCTAGGTTGGTAGCTAAGAGATTTTCTCAAATATAAGGAATTGACTATTATGATACATTTTCTCATGTTGCAAGATTTTCTTTAATAAGAATAATTTACTTGCATTAGTGGCACATTTTGATTTAGAACTTAACCAAATGAATGTGAAGACTATGTTTTTGCATGAAGAATTGAAAGAAACCATTTACACGAATCAAGCTGAATAATTTATAATCCAAGGAAAAGATAAAAAGGTATATAAGTTAAAGAATGGCCTTAAACAATCTTCATGGTTATGGTACCTAACTTTTCATAATGCAATAATACAATTTGGGTATAAAATGAATAACTACAACCAATGTATATACATTTTCAATAGTGAGAGTAAATTTATCACCTTATCTCTTTACGAAGATGATATCTTGTTAGCCTGAAATGATATCGATACGACAAATGAAACCAAATTTTGGTTAAGTGATTGTTTTGAGATAAAAGATATGGAAAATGCATCTTATGTATTGGGCATTTGAATTATTAGAGATCAAACATGTAAGATGTATTTAAGTCAAGAAAGATATTTTGACAAAAAATTGCAAAGGTACTAAGTTAAGCAAACATGATTGTTTAAAAGGACAGAAAAACCGAATGTGCCGTATGCTCCGGTTGGGAGAAGCTTGATGTATGCAATGATGGTTACTATACCGGATATTTATTTTTCTGTAGGTCCAGTCCAGTTAGTAGATTTTTGAGTAACCCTTGTTGGTCTCATTGGCAAGCTGTTAAAAGAATATTAAGGTATATTAAGAGGACCTTTGAAATTATGTAAACAAGCATATAAGCTTGTAATTATAATTATAAGGTACTGTGATGCCGACTTTGTCGATAGCAGAGATGACAATATGTCAACTTTGAAAATCATTTTTCTCTTAAGAGGAGGTGTCATTTCTTGAATTTGTAAAAAGCAAAGTTGTATCGCCCAATATAAACTGATCGAATATGTTGCATGTGGCATCACAACAATGAATGTCAAAAGACTTGAAGATGGAAGTAGCCGACGAGTTGCATGACAATAAAGATGGCAGTGGAACAAGTAGTTCAAGAGCAAAAACATTGAAATCAAATATCATTATATCCAAGATATGATAAGAAAGGGCGAGTTGACCGTCAACTACCTTATATATGAAGACATGTTTGATTCTTTAACAAAAGGTATTACTAAAGACATATTTACCAAACATATCAGCTTAATGGAACTTTGGCGAATATGATATTCATTATGATGGCATGATTAACCTTGTGATGGGACAAAAACATAAATGCAGTTATGATTATAAAGTTAAGTGTGCATAGTGTCATAACACCATGATAATTACTTATAGTGGGAGCTTCACAAATCATGGTGTAGCATTTGGCCCTCATGGCCAAGTGGGAGATGCAGGCATATGTGTGAACCATGGCACACATGCAATATGTGCTCAAGATGGTCTCGTATATGTGCATCATCCAACATTTTACAACACTTATTGTTTTGAAAATTAACCACACGTTTTGAAAATAAATTTGCATTCGAAATCTCATGCAAAGACGGGCCGTCCCATGCAGGGCTGATTTAAGGCAGTTGGGACAACGTTGAGATCGATCTCAATGAAACAAAATATTGGTTGCCTAAGTCAACCTAGCCTTTGCAGATTCAAAGTCCTACGATGCCCAAAACAAAATACCCAATTGCTCTATCTACGACTTTGTTTTTTCTTTATGCTTGAGACCATTATACCCTGGGTGACACGATTTGATCAGACTAGGTATATTCAATCTAAAACACAGATTCAAACAGATCTTGAGTAATCCAACTTAAATTAGATCCAGATTCATGTTGTGTTCTTTTTAAATGATCCAAACCCAAAACCAACAAATTGAATTTGGATCAAACACCCGAATATATCTTAATGTTTCGGTCCTTGTCCATGCTTAGTTTTCTACTATTTCTCCGTTCAGCCGTATGGAGGAGCTTTCCTATTCTAATCAAATCACTGCTCCCCCTCTCCCAACTGTCAATATAATCCCCAACCACCCTTTCCCTCGGTTCTCATCATATTCCCGAATCAGCCAATCTCCTCTCTCCCCTCCCGGCGCTTTTTAAACCCTGTACAGAGAGACTCTCTAGAGAGTGAGAGAAACCCTAAAGAGTGAAAGAAAACCCTAGAGAGAGACAGGATGGCTTCAATCTCTTCCATCACCATGGCCTCCCTCTTCCTCTGCATTGCCTGTCTCACCACCTTCTTTCTGGTGGGCCCCAACCTCGCCTGGAAGCGCCACCACCAACCCATCGCCATCCCCACCTCACCTACCTTCTCCCCACGAGCCCTCGCCTGGGACAAGGCCCACCACCGCGTCATCATCGGCGGAGCCTCCGCCTCCCAATCTTCCCTCCACTCCATCTCCGACACCGGAGAGCTCCAACCCCTCCTCCCCACCCTCCCCGAGTTTCCCAAGAACTCCACCATCACCTCCCTCGCCATAGACGCCCACACCGCCCGCCTCGTCGCAGTCGTCAGCCCCTCCCCCGGTCGCGCATCCTCCTTTCTGGGCGTCTACGACCTCTCCACCCTCCAGCGTCTCTCCTTCACCCCGCTCCCCGGCATCGCTGGCTCTGCCGCAGCCAGCTTCGCCGGAAACGCTTTTGTCACCGATCCCGCTGCCAATCTGGTCTACAAAATCAACCCCGACGGCATCCTCTCGGTGCTTTCTTCCTCCCCGCTGCTCCGGCAGGCGGACTTAGAATCGTCGTCCATCCACGGTCTCTCCGGGATCGTCTTCATGAGCAGTGGGTTCCTCCTGGTCGGTCAGAAGGATTCCGGCAGAATGTTTAGAATTGATGCTGAAGATGGCGTGACGAAGTCGGTTCTGATCTCGGGCGGCGATATCGTCGGTGCCACTAGCGTCGCCATCCGTCGAGACGGTAACCTTGTGGTGGTGGGAGAAAAGGTCGCTTGGCTGGTGAAGGGGAGGGATAATTGGACAGAGGCCAGCATAGTCGATGAGCTAAAATGGGGAGGGAATATAACAGCAATTGATGTTGCAGTGAAGGAGGGTGAGAAGGTCTATGTCATGTTCAAGAGGATCAGTGGTGAGAATGGGGTTGAGATTGAGGAGTTCTTCCTTGAAGAGATCCAGTTTCCAAGGGAGGCAGAGGGAGAGAATGTGATGGCCTTTGTCCTGCTGGGTGTAGGCCTTGGGTATGTCATCTTTTGGAGGTTTCAGATAGGTTCCTTGATGAGGAACATGAACAAGAAAACTGTTTAAGCAAGTAGATTTTTTTTCTTTTTTTTGTTTGGTTTGTTGGTCATGTAGATAGAGTTAGTACGGCTTTAATTCAATTCATTGGTATAAATGAGAGAATCAATGGTTTGTTAGAGGTGCAAACCTAGGTTTTCTTTTTTGTTTCGGACATAATAGATGATGGAGTTTGATGTGAATGCCATCATTTTGATATACCTGATTAGGGAGCTTATTTAATTTGTTCTTGCGGACATAAAAGAATCACGGTCTTAAACATTTTTAGTATGATAAGCGATGAATTTTAATGCAGATGATATCATTCTGATTCATGAAGTTTTTGTGCCCAAGTTCTTTATTTCATTGCTGTTTGTATGCCTCGAATTGAAACCATTGTTTTTCCAAGAATAACAATTGAATACTAATCTCTCTCTCTCTCTCTCTCTCTCTCTCTCTCTCTCTCTCTCTCTCTCTCTCTCTCATATGATTTGGAAATCGATTGTGGTTCTGAACACAGAGGTATGTATTTTCGTTTACACGCATCTACTCAGCAAATGTTTGAAACTTAGAACTGTACAGACGTATTTAGCACAACTTTAATTTACCATGTTAATAGGCTTAATTATCTCCAATACATTTACCATGTTAATAGGCTTAATTATCTCCAATACATTATAAGTTTCAATCAAGATACTGTAAAATCAACAAGCAAGAATTCATGAAGATGAGAATGATGGCAACTTTAGTGCATGAAAATAGTGAATAAATAATGCTAAGTATGGTCCAAAGATTTGTTTTTGCTTTTGGAAATCAGATCTATGTAAATCAAAAGCTACTCCACGTGGGCAAGGGGGGAGTACTTGTGGAGTTTTACACTATGAACACCAAGTGACACCTCTCAGCTTGTAACAGAACGTCCAAACCATAGTGGTGTGTTTTCTTTTACCTCGTCTTGTAGACAATATTCTTCAAAAAAGTGAGGGACAGGATTTTTTATTGATACTTCTGTTTGACAAACCATATTTTATTCCTTGCACATCAAGATACATCCCTTCGATTTCCTTGCATAATCATCACTTGCTACTTATTTCATTCATACATATATTAGGAAATATGGAAATCAAAGCACTTTCTTTTAGTTATCCAATGTTAATGTTTTGATTTCACCTATGCTTGCCTGGGAAGAAAGATTAGAAGTTTCAAATGCCCTGAATAATGGAGTTAAAACATCATCACATAAATTAATTTAGTAGCTTATTATCTGCTAAAAAAAGAAATACATGTATCTCCTTCAGCCTAATTGAGATGCTTCAATCAGATACCCTGTTACATTATTTTCAGTTTCTGAAGTTTCTGCTCTGCCTTCTTTAACTTTCCCAGTTGCAGAATTCTCTTCATTTGGCTCCGTCAGTCCAGCTTTTTCCCGAAGTTTACGGAGTTTCTCCATGATTTTTTTCTTCATCTCAGTTTTTGAGATCCGTGCTTCAGATGGCAGGGGAAAGAGGAGTGCAGCAACAGATGCTGTCATGCATATCATGGTATCCCTTCTCAAAGTGAGGGTCATGGGCTTATGCTCTTGAACTGGTTGTTCTCTCACCTGTGACAAGAGAAACTCATTTTAGAACCAAGACTCAAGCTTGAGCCGGTTCATTTTCTAAAGGTGAGACCTTCCACCAGGACAAGCTGGGTTAGGAACATTAAATCATGAAATAGATTCCTAGCTGTTAAAAGACTCTTAGCTGCCAGTAGAAAGTGCGCCAGAATAGTAACCAAGGATTAGCAAATTTATTTATAACTGAAGCAAGGAAAATGAAAAGTGAATGATTGTGCTACCCAGTAGGGGAAAAGGAAAGGAGGAAACACAGAAGAAAAGATATTCTAGCTCTCAGTTTCTTCACGAGGTCAGATAAGGATTGATAAAACTCATTGCAATCTCAATGCTAAAAGTAATGAACTAGGCAATCATGCACCAGTTCACCAAGTAAATATCTTTCAATTTCTTTGCTGTAAGACTTCCATCACCAAGTCCTTTCTCAGAGAATCTCAAGGCACCAAATCCATCATTGCCTTTTAAGCTAATGAACCGTCTTCATGCTGATGATGTCAGAACCGATGACTAATCTTATAATTTGAAACAAAGTTGGCCTTTCTTGCTCCTTCAACAAGACTTGTAGGTGCTTCAATACAAGTCAATGCCACATCTTAGCCATATTTTACACAGCAACTCTTCTTCCTGACCTGTGTTCATTATTTAGGAAATCCTGAACTGAAACTAGCCAAGACATATGCCTCCGGATCTTCCTACATAATCTTGGGCATAGTTAAGAGCTTCATGAGTAATAGAGCACTCACCTTCTAGACCTTACTGGAATTGGTCCTGTTATGAAATGATGAGAAACTGCATTCTTCCTCTAATGTACTTCTTACAATGGAATTGAATCGCCATGAATCCACTGTTTATAACCCCATTTTTTTGCAGGTTGCAACATTCCATCTAGCTGCACTGTGTAGAGACTAAAAGCTGTTTCAGCGTAATTTCTCTCTACAATGAAAAAACAAGCAGTATAATCTATAAAAATATTTCAATGATTCATTCTTTACAGAGATAAATGTTTGAAAATTTTACATTCTGACCATGTAGGCAAATTGCTCATTACTGAACAGTCTTTCTCCTGCATCTATAACCACGTAGCATGCTCCTTGTCCAATTACAGTTTATGCATAACCAGTGCAGTCATGACAGCCTACAGTTTTCTGCTAGCTTGTGCATGGCTTATCTTCAAAAATAAAGTGGGCTTAATGGATTAGCTTTAGATCTTCTCTATAATGAAATAGACCTGTAATAAACCTTACTACTAAGATATACACTAGATAATTTAGAATGACCCAAGTTTTATAATAAGTTACCAAACTAAAAGGATATCCAGTCTTTCTACACAGCCAATGAAAAACTGCTTGCTACTTGCTTCCAACGATTTTCAACTATCATTAGTACAGCACTGAGTACTGCATTAGCTCTAATTAAGATGAATGATCATATTGTAGTTCATGTTATAAGTCATCAACATAGGTTGTGGTCATAGTCATAGTAGCCAAACTCGTCCTCGGCAATTCCTCGGAAAATGTCTTCATCGGCAAATCGTGATGAATCGGTCAACCTCAGCATGTGGATTTCAAGCTAAATCGTGATTAATCGGCAAAAAAAATTTGTGATTAATCGGGAAAAAAAATAGGCCAACTTTAGTAGGAAAGATTCTTAAATCAGAATCTTTTAATATGTAAATTTGTAAAGGTAGAGTAAATTCGGGGAAATGGACAATGAATGTGCGAGCAAACTGGTTTTCTCTTCATGCTTCGTATTTAACTGTTTCAATACCACTTAACAGTTATGAAGATCATTTGATTATATAGCTATTTCTGCTTCAAGCATTTCAAATAAGAAAAAGTATTAAATGCAATATCTGCTGTTTGAACGTCAGGATTTAGAGCTGCGGCTTAAAAGACCGCAAGAAAATGAAAGAACCAATGGACCCATGCGCCATAGTTCCCAAATTATGTCTATTTTCTCTGGCATCTGGCATAATGTTCCTTTCTGGTCTGCATCATCATTTTTATCCTCACAAACATGTAGTTAGAGACAAAGGTGTCTGGATGTTTTTTCTGTTCATTCTTTTGGCCTGTTCAGGCAACTTATCTTCTTTTTCTCTTCTAACCTGTGCATGCATATGATATGTTCTCATTTCTTCTAACCTGTGCGTGCATATGACATGCTTATTTTAATAAAACTATTAAACCCTGTTGATGTATTTCTAAGATTGGGTAAAGTAGTTTCTTGTTGGCCTTGAAAAATAAAGTTCTTCAAGGTTGAACTCGAGTTGTTGTTCCTTAATTATATTTTTTTGTGAACTGATATTTGTGTTTGTTGGAAAATTTAGGATTCTATTGCTTCAATCTTTATTGTCAACTGGAGTTCGATCACTAATTGATGGTTTTTTATTTTTTTTATTTTTGTACATTTTTTTGCAAAAATGAGTACAATTGCTGCTGGTTCTAGGTAGATGTAGGAAACATCTCAATTCAAAACATTGAAACAACAATGTGATACATGTCCCTGTTTCTTCTGCAACTAGGAAAAGGAGTAAACTGGGGACTTTCTTCTTCACTCTTCGTTTTTTCTCTTCTTTTATTACAGTGTGACATGCATTTTGAGGTGGGGCATCATATAGTGCAGTGCCCTGTTGTCTACAATGCATTTTGAGGTGGGCATCACTACGCATTTGTGCCCACCCTAACTTCAATTCCTGGCTGCTCTTAAGTAATTCCTTATGTGCCACAGGCAATCACATGACTGCATTTTGAGTGGGGCCCGCATTCAGTCGTTGTGGGGCCCATGAACACATAACGGATCACTTAAGAGATCCCTAGATCCCCTTCTATATTCCCTGGGCCTAGCCGGAAAAAAAATGCTCTGTTCACTTAAACCTATTGTAAGTGTATCATATGCTAGAAAGCATAAATCAGATTACAAAATTAGCCTAGAATTATTGCGACAGCACTCGCTAAACTGTTTACATTGGATTCAGAGACCTGGGTATGGGTTTTATGGACCCGTTTGTATAACTTGAACGTGGCAGCATCAACTGTCAAGGCTTACTGCCATCCATAGTTATACGAGCACTTACCAACGAGTTCATGACAAGCAGAACCGAACCGAGTCACGAGCTGCGTGGTTCGTTTACCAGCCCTGCCTACGTTTAAGCAGCTGCTCCATCTCGACCATACCAAGGGCATTTTAGTCATTAAACAGTGAAAAAAAAAGAAACGTGAAACCGGAAAAATCACGCCAAATGTATAAAGGTAAAAGTGAGGTAAAATCGCAAAAGCTTCAGAACAGGAAAGTAGCTGCACAGGTTAAGCAGTCGGGTGAAGAGATAAAAAAAAAAATGTGGGTATCTTTTCTAACCGTCAATCGCGCGCATTCCGCTTTCCCTCGACGATTCCTCGCGATCGGTTCGGATCTGAGCTCCAATCTGATCGGGTTTCCGAATCCTGCGAGCACCGTGGCCATCCCGTCAAACGCTTCTTCTTCTTCCTCTTCTTCTTCAACAACAAAAGGGTTTTCTCTGCGTTTTGCTTTTACTCGGGGTTTTAACTCTTAAGAGGGCCTGACTAAGATGAAAGAAAAAGTCCTCCTTACTGCTTGAAATTACGGAATGGGATTCTCCGGTAAAGCGCGTTGCCTTGGGGTTTTTCACAGAGTGGCGTTTCCGAAAGGTCAGGAAAGAGAGAGGCTTATAATGTATGTGGAAATATCTGCCTCTGCGCCTTTCTTATCCAAACTTTTGGATCTTGTTGCCCTGTTTTCATTAGACGGCTTAAATTTACAATATTTTCTAATCGGTCCCCGACTATCCGCATGAGTTTCCAGTTCCCACCACCATTTGCTCATAATAGTGCAGTTTTCTTGAGGTGGGATTCCTAGACCACCTCTCTCTGTTTTTGGGAGGGTAACACTCTCTCAAGTCTCAATTGATAAGAGACCTTTTCCGATTTGATAGCGAGCCATTCCACATAGGAAGTGCTCATGTAATAACTAAGAATGGAGCAAACAGTGTGCTTGATTAAAATTAGCAGACCAACAAGGGATAGGTAGTGAGCCCTCCATGTTAGACAAAGGCCCAATGTGAACCTATGATTAGTATTTGAGTCTTTAAGTTTCCTTGACCACCTAAGCGGGCAATCTCCGGGTGGGCTCATCGACACCCAAGCCATGCTATTATAGAGCCCATCAGTGAAAGGTGAGGTGCCCCCAAACTTGAAGTAATCGATCCTTGGATCAAAAGGGGTCAGCACCTTCTCTCAATCCCCGCTACCACTCAAGCGACCCGGGCAGGTTTGGCTCTGGGTCCTGAATTTATATTCAGTTATCTCGTGATTACTTCTAATTGCATATCTATATTTGAATGATGCCCAAGTGTTTTCATTAACGTTTTCTAGTGTATGATTTGTAAAACCAAGCAAGTTAGTTGCCTAAAATCAAAACATTGTAAATATGACGCATGTTCTTTCACAACTGGGTCCGCAACAATTAGCCGACCTTGCTCATAGGCTCAGACAACTATGGTCAAGTCACCCGCCACTTATAGCCTGCAAACAAGGCCACGAACAGGCCAACCCAAGTTGGATTTGATATGTTCAAGTATTCCTGTTCCTTATGGGGCTTGTTTGATTGCTTGTTCAAGAATTAATTTAGATTGGACAAGGAATTGTGTTCCTTGTGTCCGGTGTTTGTTTGCTTATTGTTCGGACTGTTTGAGCAATCCATAAATCAAAAAGCTCTAATCCATCCTTAATTCAAAATGCCCTAAATCGAAAATCCCTAATTAGAAAAGTCCTAATTCAAAAATCCCTAAATTAAGAAGTGGGTTTCGAGTTTGAGCTTTTAGAATTCATGAACAAGAGGAAGAAGAAGAAAAAAGTAGATGAAGAAGAGAGGTGTACCCAAATCCAAAGCTTTTCCGTACTACCCGTGTGCCTCGACTAACTGCACTACTGAAAGGCAGTTCACGTGAATGACTCAGAATATTTAGTTTTTGAAATGAGACTACATGATTGACCTAGATCAAGGGTTTGACCAAATTTGAAAGGGTCCATTTGGATTTATTTTTTAAGATAATTTATTTGGCCTTTAGATTTAATGTATGTGTGATTGGTACTTAAATTGGGATTTTTAATTTTATTCCTCTACAAATAAAGGAAAGAGGTTGGATTGATTATTGTGTTGGTTTTTTTTTCTCTTGATTTTAATATATTCTGATTTAATGCAAATTATCTTATAATAGATCATAGATCAAAGCATAGATGTTTTGGGTTCCTACTTAGGGACTGCACCAATGAGCCAAGTCAAGATCAAGCATAGACAGATTTCTCACTCGATTCAGACCAGATTCAATCTGTTTTGCAATTTTTGCATGTTCTGGCCTTTCTATACTGGACCCAGTACTAAAATACAAAATCCTATTCAGATTCAGCTCTACTACTTTGGGTCTAGCTTGGAGCCAAGCCTGGAATCAGAGCTACTGCAGAAATTCAGATACGGATTTGGATCTACCATGATCCGACCTGTTTTCACCCTTATTCATAATGAAGATGATGATGATTCACGTAGGAATGACAAAAGAATGAGTTGAAGGTGAAGTTAAACATAGTGATGTTCTGCCGTTCCAGATATCACATTGATTGTTTGGTTGGAAAACGAAGAATGGGGGTTTTAAATTCTAGCTTAGAGAAGTGTGTACCTTGGGATATTTCTGAATGTAGAGTGAGAGGGAAGCAAGCCCATGTGGAAATCTCTCTCTCTCTCTCTCTCTCTCTCTCTCTCTCTCTCTCTCATGTCTTTTGCAATGTTCAGACCTTCATCGCTTGTGAAGATGTAGGTCTTAACAATGTAGCTAGGAGTGTCGATCTTTTAAGTTTGACACAGGTACCCTGCCAATTGGAACCTGAATATCCAGACATTGGAATAACAAATACCGAGTTGAATTTTATTCGAGTCGACCCAACCCGACCCAAGTAACAGGTTAGTTATGTTTGGGTTATGATTTTTGCTAGATATCTGACCCGACCCAGCTCACCTGAGTGTTTTCTTACATATTTTTAAGTAAAAAATTATATTATAAAACACCCTCTAAATTATATGGGCCACTTTTTGGGTTCCATTTTCTTGTCCCGGAAAAACCTGAACCCAAGTGGGTGCATCGTGATGGGTCGGTTACTCAACCCATTGACAGCCCTTGTGGGTATATTCATGGGTGGTATTTGCATAAACATAAGATATGCATGTTTATGTCAACATCTGTACTAACCCTTTTGACTCTCAACGCCCACATTAGTGCCATCAAGTTTAGATAGCACACAGCCATCATTCTTATCTTACTTTTTTTTTAAAGGCAAGCACCTACCTGTCATACATCTATACCATTTGGTTTTGAACCTGCAACGTCCCAACACAAAGTGACATGCACTAGCTGCTCCTACCAGACAAGCGGAGCCCTCATTGGTACATTTTTACCTTACCTGGTTGCATTGTATGACAATACATGACATGACATGGATGATCGGATGGCATTTGCCATGTACTGCTCTTACCACATATCCTATGTACGTGTGCATGATCAAAGTCATACATGTACATCTCATGCTCGTGAATTGCCTGACCCATCTCATTCATCCGCCTCCTAAACCCTTAACACCGTGTATGATGCTCATACGGTTTATAGATGACCATGTGCGGCCATGATCATCGTTTCGTTGATTGTTGGGAATTGGAGCTCCTCTATATTTGAAATGTATTTTTATAAGCATTATGATGTGCAACTCAAATGATCCCTTATAAAGTGTCTATTGGTCATGCGTCTAATGAGTCTCGATAAGGCAAAACACAAAAAAGATGGCCCACTGATAGGGATGTCAATGGATCAGATTTTACTCAATATCCAACCAAATCCACCTCCCCTTGATAAGATTCGTTAAGCAAAGATATATCTAATTATAATTGGAAGCAGGTATGGTTTTGAGCTTTTTCTATCAAATCTGACAAATATCTGAATATGATAGATACCTGAATCCAATTACATCTAAAAAACTGGATATGATATGAGCTTTTTCACGGTCCGAATTTTAATCTGTTTAGCCAACATAGAATTAGTTGAATCTGAAATCGGCCACATCCGATCCAAATCTGAACCGTTTACATCCCTACCCACTGACAATCAAGATGCACATACATATGGTGACATGCCATCATATGCAAATATGACCTGATCCCTCTCTAGAATCAAGAAGGTCGATCTCTCGACTCTAGTTCACCCTTCTTCAACCCCTTCAATATGAGGAGACACTACATGTGTCAATTGGCCGAGATGACCTGGTCCGAACCTGTACAAGATTTGACGAGGTTCAAACCTAGTAACAAAGAAAGAGGTCCGATTAAGTATGGGAGTCAGGACCATGAGGTTCGATTAGCATACGGTCTTGAGTATTGTTGTAATTTGTCTCAAAACTGTTCTTATATTTTTTCTCTAATTTTTTCATTTTTTTCTTATGTTTGTAGGTATTGAGTTCTTTACAAAAATTCAATCACACGTTGAAGGATTTTGGAAAATCTCTTATCCTTATATAAAAAGGTGGTGTCTTGAGCAAGAACACCTTCAAGGGCATTAGATCTTGAGCTTGTGCATCACTTTATTTTTGGATCTTGATCTTGACTCTTGACTTTTGAACTTTGGTTCTTGGATCTTAGGCTTAGGTTTGGTGTTTGACTTATCCTTTTAGTACTTGGGATGAATCTAATCTTCAAGTTTAAAATCAATTGTTGACCAACCTATTAATTGACTTTGACCCAGCATTAATCTTCTTCAGATCTTTTTGGATCATATTTAGATCTATTTGAACCTACTCAATGATTTTGCATAGGCATTAAAGCTTTTAAATGGTCCATAAGCCTCCCTTTATCCTTGGCTTGGTTGTCCATTGATTTTTTACTCAATTAGGGTCAGATTTAACCTTACCAGGGTCATTTCTTTCTCTGGTTGGCACCCACCTTTTGCTTAACGTTTGAGCCTTTATGGCTATCATTTTAGTCAGCCATGGCCTTTTATTGCTAGACGTTTTAGCCTCTCTATGACCTTAATAGTGGCCTGGAGGCTGGAGCCTATATAAACCCCAGCCTTCTTACTTTCTTCTCATCTCTCACTACTCGCATCGCTTATCTCTCTCTCACGGGGGCTCTCTGCTATCTTCATGAGCTTTGCTTCTTCTGTCCACTTTTGGTTCTCAAAGTTCGGAGTCTGAATCTAGTTACTATTTGGATTCAGGTTCAATTTTTATCCAGATCTTGTTAACCCAAATCCAGTTAGCCTAAACTTGTTCGGTCTCGATCCTGTTAACCCAGATTTAGTTAGCTCAAACTCGTTTGGTCCTGATCTGGTTAGCTCAGATCCAGTTAAGATCCATATTCAATTGGAATTCATATCCATACTTGTGACCATACTCAGTTTCAATATTTGATTCTTGTTCGGATCTTTATCCAAGATCCATATCTAGTTGTTTAGATCCCTATCTCGGATGTAGATTTGATTTATTTATTTTTTATCCTTATCTAGGATCCAAATCTAGTTGTTGTTCAGATTCCTATCCAGTATCCAACTCTAGTTACTGATCAGACCTATATCAAGTTGTTTGGATCATAATCCAGTTGTTGTTTAGATCAAGATCTAGTTATTACTTAGATCCAGATATAGTTACTATTAGAATCTAGATCCATCTGCTATCCAGACCCAGTTGATGTTCAGATCCATTATTAAAATCTGAATCCAGTTGTTATTCAGATTTATACTCACTTGCAGTTTGGATCCATACTCATATCTAAACCCAAAATTCATACTCAATTTGAACCTAGATCTTCTTATACTAGTCAAGAGGTTGTTCAAAATGGTTTGTATCAAGGTTATCGGTCTCACCCAGTCCAGAGCTTGAACTGATTTTTCACGATTAAGTGAAACCTCGGTTGTATCCTTTAAGCATAATTGCATGACTACTCATTACACCGAGGACTTGATCTTAAGTGAGAAAACTATTTCTTGAAAGATAGTAAGTGTATACACGTGCCTCTGAGCATACCTGGTTCAATCTCAGTTGGTCCACTAAGTTAAGCAGAAGTTCCAACAAGTATGATTTATGAAATTTCATACCAAACTCGCAAGATCTGCAATTTTTTGATGTAAAATGTATGAAAAAATAATATTTTACTTGGTCTGGTCTACATTACACCCAGGTATGGTTTTGCCATTGGTGGGTCTTGTCGAACCCAAACCCTGTTCTCATATCAGTCTGACCCATGTCTAGACCCACTGCGTCCGGTGAAAGTCCAACACGTTGCCTAGGAGGCACTAGATATGGACCAATATACACGTTGGTGACCAGATAGATACTGTATCAACTTGATGGTTTGACCCTTCTTATACCACTGTCAAGTCCAACCCAAGAGGTGTTACCCAAACCGTACTGATGTGAACCAGATCCTACCTGAACCAGACATAGTTTTACACAAGAAAAAAAATGGGACTTTACACTTCTTTTCTGGAAAGTGGGCCTCAAACATGCTTAAATTAAGTTTAGCAGAGGTAGGCATTAACCTGAAAGTCAAGGTATCTAAGCCACACCTTAAATGCTCACAGCACCAGGGCATTAACTTGCAAGCCCATGGTGTTGATAGTCGGTTGTAGGCCTTAAGCCAGGTAACCACAAATTAGCAAAAATGAGTTATCCAAAAAGTTGGAAAAATCTGGAAAGTTGCACAAAACTGGAATATATTCCACCTTATCTCCTTTCTTCTAGATAAGTTATAAACGCATCTTGGGGTCCCCTAAAATGGCACAATGAACAGGAAACTTCCCTCTGTCTTTTTTTTTTGCAGAAAGCAACCTATATCTTGGGGGGGCTTGATTACGTATGGTTTAAGTACATCTGGGAATTAATAGTCTTACTTTAAAGTGTTGATGACATTAGGCCTGCTATTATGATCAGAAAGATGAACAGATAAATCTGAAAATGACACTTTTATATTACAGGTATGAGACAAAATGAATGGATGACACTTGAGATAGGTGTGCAATAAATGGCATGCCATATCTACCATACGTCATGCATGACGCCTCTGACATTATATATATATATATATATATATATATATATATATGTGTGTGTGTGTGTGTGTGTGTGTGAAAAACAAAATTAAATAAAAATAAATCTTCAAAATAGCCGAAATGATTCGATTTGGACTAATCTGTTCATTATTTTTTTGAAAAATATGTTCACTTTTTTTTAGTGAACCATATTGGTTGAGCATGGGCTTGAGTTGGTGTCTGCAATGTAAAACTCCAAGAGTATTCTCTTTAGTCACCGTGGACAGTCTGGCATTTGTCTTAAGCTTTGTGGCAAAGGATGCAGACTTCGGGTATCGAACTCTCAACCTCCTTAATTTAAAAGTCTTATGCCAACCTACCTAGCCAGGTGTGCGGAGCCTGTGGGCAAAAGCAGTTCCACTTTGTGAATGGATTTTAACACTGAAAGCATGAGTTGATTGGGATTGATGATAATGAGAGACCTTGTCTTTGAATGGCCCACATGTAAATGACATGTCAGCAATTTGGGGTAGACTGAGCCTCTATTTTATGCATTTTAGAACCTTTGGAGCTGCTTCTTTCTTCACATTCTTTGCATTGACACAACCAAATTTCCAAGAAATAATCTTAATCAAATTTAAATGATTAAGAAGTTGGCAGCATGAAAAGGTCACACCCATAATAAATAACTTGGAAAATTGATCAAATTGATTAGGGTTTTAAAATAATTTAATTAAATTGCTGGTGTAACTGGAAGACTTTAGTTGAGGTTTTGTTGGTGCCCACAGCAAGGCAGCCGACTTGTCACCCTTTGTGGATGTCCAACTTCACACCGTATCTTTGGTCAAAGTTGAATAGAATTCGAAAATCTTTAAAGCACCGAAATTTGGTGTTGACTTCTGTGAGCATTTTATGTGGTCAAGGCCGGCTCGAACTCGTTCATGATCAGTTTGTATAGTTGGTGAGCCGAGCAATGAGCAGACGAGTTGAGTCTGAACACAAGGTGTTCAGCTTGGCTCGGCTCGAGAGTGCTCATATATATATATATTATGAACTATTAAGTGTAACTTATAAAAAGTTATATATATTTTCAAGTATAATATATAAAAACATATATACTATGCATAAATAACATAGGATGTCTTTACACGAGCCACCTTGTGTTCGGCTTGTCTCATTCAATGATGAGCCGAGCTCGAGCTCAGCTCGGCTAAACATGAACATGAGCCGAGTCATGAGCTCAATCCAGTAGTAAAATGAGCCGAGCCCTAGTCAAGGGCCTGTGGATCAAGTGGATTCATCCAAAATAGGACATGATTCTGCTCCATTTGGATGGCATTGTTTGGAAACTGGTGGTTGGGATGGGAATTTATGCATTTGGTAGATACATGGTCAAACTACTTTGGTGGCGGATGTTTAGAAAAAACTGCTAGTTGATATTGGAATTTATGCATTTAGGAGATGAAGTGGAATTGTCGCCTCCTTATATTTACATGAAAGAGTGCATTTGGTAGGTATGAAGTTGTTCAGGATTTTGCAGGTAGCACTTTTCCAAATGCATAAACTTCCTTGGTTTCCAAACAGAGTAGCCGGGCTTGGATTTAGTTCGTACCCGCAGCCCAGACGGTTTGAATTCGGGGATTCCATGCATATACTATTGCACCTGGGCTTGGGCTTGCTTAGTGCGGTTAGAGACTTATTTCGACCTAGAGGAATCCACTTATGCACCATTGCTCCTCATATCCGATGCAATTATATGGACTTGGAGTGAATTGTCGTAGACTGGCTCCGGTCGAAAGCTTGGGTACTTAAGATCAAAAGACTAGAGCAATGCATATCAAGATCCATATGACTGCACGACCCAAAAAAGAAGTCGATCAACTTGATTCTTTGATGCTATGTCGTTTCTCTAACAGACGAAAGTCAAAAACGAGTTGACCAACTCATAGTTGTGGTTATAAGGCCTGGACGTTGATGGCTTTCCTGGTTGATTTGGGGCTCAAGTGGTCCAGGTGGATCCGAGACGAGAGGGTGTTGCGTGTTCTCTCCAGAACATGAACTAGTGCATGTTCTGGGTCCCAGCTGAGTGTTGTGTGGCACTCAGTCGGGTGTATGGGTGCGTCGTATACTGTCGTACACCTGCCTGCGAGATGTACGGTATACAGTGCACCTATACACCTGATTGAGTGTCACGCAGTGCTCAGTCGGGACCTCGAAACATGCATTGTAGCTGCAGTGCATGTTTTGGGGGAAACATATAACCTGCCCCGATCCGAGACACCAAACTACGTAGGAAAGAGAGAGAGACACGAAAGAAAATCAACATTATCACTCATGAAGACCAACAAAATGTTGAACCCATGAACCAAACAAAATAGAAAACAAAACAAAAAATATAGAAAAACAAAAGCTAAAGAAAAAGAAACTGCATACAGTTAGCAACAAACAACAAAGTCAAGTTCAACCAGGATCCGCTGGATTAGAAGAAATTAAACCACCGATGTTCAGACAGAAGGAGAGGTTTCTAAGATGCATACATAGAATCGCATATACATTAACCAGGATTTTATGGACAAGATTATTAAGGATGATCGAAATTTGACGGAAAGTAGCATCATTGCGTGTCATCCAAACAAACCACCAAGTATTAAGCAATCATGTCTTTCATGATCAATCTCCACCGCTTGCAGCGTCTAATTTTAATAGGTCCCAGGAGCAGATCAAGCGCAAAAGACTCTTCTTTGACAATTACGTCCGGAGATCTCCATGTCTTATTAAATAGGGCCACAAAGATTGGGCAGGACCAGAATAAATGAAAAGTAGTTTCTTCAGCAGCTTGACACAACACACACCAACTTGAAAACTCAAAGCTCAACTTCTTTAAATAATTGTGAGTCTAAACCCTATCATGCAAAACTAACCAAGCCAAGACCCGAGATCTTGGAGAAGAGCTTTTACCCATAACGCACACTCAGGGAACCAATTTTCCCCTGGGGGAGCAACGATCTATACACTTTGTGGGTGTAGAACGCACCATTTGGTGCAATTGCCCATTGCAACCACTGATCATAATTTCTTGCATCCCCATCGAGAGAGAGTTTATGGGTCTAGGTAGGGTTGTCAACATGTTGGGAATCCAACCCCAGGTACAAATAACAGGTTGTTGGATTCGGGTTCAGGTTTGAGTTTTATTAGGTCAAGAAAATGAAATCTCAAATCGGGATCGGTATAATTTCATAAGCTTATTTTTTACAAAAAAAAAACATATAAAAAACTGTTGGGATCGGATATCTATCAAAAATTATAACCCAATCCCGGCCCACATATTACTCAGGTCGGGTTCCGGTCGACCTGAATAATAATCAAGTTGGCATTTTTATGCCCATGTACAGATATTCTGGTTCCGGTCAGGTCAGCTACCCGATACAAACGCCATCCATTGGCAGCTCTAGCCTCGAGGTCCAAGTGACTCCGAGGCACTAATCAGTGCAGGCACTAGACAGGCAAGAGGGAGGGATTCTGGGTATGAGAGAGAGAGAGAGAGCGCGCATCATCCCCTGCAAGTTAGACGGATAGGTGTCGGTAGAGGCCCCTACACCACCGGATATAGCCTGTCACTCTTGACCCGTTTGCTTCCTTATATATACGCACCCGAAGAAGCGAAAAAGTTCGAAACTCTCAAAGATGGTGAGATTGATACCAGCCGGAGCTTCTGATTTCCATGCCGCGCCGATCTTGCCCTTGGCCATCGGCTTATTCGTCTCTGTCACAGCCCTAGTCGCTCTCTGCGCTAAGTACCACCGAGCCAAGCCCACCAAGAATCCCAGCTCAAGCAGCATCGACGCCGAGCCGATCGAGACAAAGGTGCCGCCCCGGTCCCCGATGAGAGCCGTCCGGCATACGGTCCCTTACGAGCCGTGGGGAGATGAGCCCGACTTGAAGCTGGCTCCAAGGTCGCCGCTTGCATCGCCAAAGGTTTTCCTTGCGACGCTGAGCCACAAAGCCGCCCCCATCTTCCACACGAAGAGAGCCGATGGAGAGGTGAAAGTGGAACCCAAAGCTGAAGCCGAAGCCGAGGACGGGGAAGCCGACGGTGTGTGGAACCGGAAGATCCTCATGGGCGAGCGGTGCCAGCCACCGGTCTTCCCCGGCGCCATCTACTACGATCACAAAGGCAAGCGTCTACCGGAGTTTCCGCCGAGGTCGCCACGTGGCAGCAGCCCGTCGGCCAACTTCTCTTTTCCTGTGGTCATAACCCAAGAATCCTCGAATTAGCCTTTAACCGCCGGCGAGACTTGGCAGTTGGTCACAACTAGTTATAAAGTAGAATCAGTGTTGGACCAATTTGGCCTCCTAATTTTCAATGACATGGATGTCCCCAATTGCACTGCCATGGAAGAGTCAAGAGTCAGGTTGGTCATTTTTTTGCAATTGATGGTCGACTTTGAACTTTGACCATGAACTCCCACAGGCTGCGGTAATCTATACATGTTCCTTATGTGTCCATGTCCATTTGTATGAGGGTGAGTTTATGTACAAAGAAAGAATTGGCTTAATTATGTTAATGTTGTTGTGTGTATCCTTTGCCGCTAGGCCCAAGCTCGGTGTATACTCTCTGACGATCAAGAAAGGCATAGGGTTTTTATGCCAATGAACTCGATGAATAAGGTGGTTTTTTTCGGTTAGCATAGCTCGATCGGCTTTAAAATGGTTACCTTTCAAAAAATAAAATAAAATAAAATGCTTTAAAAAAAGATAAAAAAAATTAACCTAATATGCCTGTGTTATAGTTAGTTACCAACCTAAGTTTTTTAAGGTTGGCGTTGACCTAGGTGTTTTGGTGGAGGGCATTGTGTATCAACATTGCCTTGGTTGGTAAAGTTTAATCCTTATATCTTCTATATAGATGTTTGAGATAGTGAAGCCAATTATGGACGTCAATGTATCAGGTTTGGTTCGGATATCCAAACGACCCGATAACTGTTTAGACAGATTCAGTAAAGCATTTGTGACCCTATTTGTAAAAAAAGGAGGGGTCCCTTTACTTAATAGGGTCACAAATGGGAGGGTGGTCAGGTATAGCGGCACCTGATGCTTTTCAGAAAAAAAAATGAGTGAATAAGAAAAAAAAACTCGGTTTTCTCAATTGTAGCAACCACGAGATATTTTTTTCTTTTAATATAAGTTTTTCATATGAAAATTTCATTATCTTTATAGAAGAAAAAGTTTTATATATGACAACTCTTTGTCAGTTGGATTTTAAATTTCTCCATCTTTAAAGATCAAAAAATTGTTATATGACAACTCTCTCAGTTCGATTTTTACATGTCATACATAAAATCTCCCGTTAAGGACCGCACATTGACATGCTTTCTATTGGTAAAACCCTTACCCACTAGAGAGGGAAACCACCTTGCCTTCAACTTGGTGACATTCACAAGTTTCCCCTACCATATGAGTAAAGCTTTCGTGGGAAAAAAAATCATGCAAGAAGGTTTCCTATATGAAATTCTCTTTTTTCGTATGAGATTCCATATAAGAAATCACTTTCAAATGCGACCTAAAAAGACGCTTGCCTCATATCATATGAAAGAAGCTTCGCTATGCGAAAAACAGAATTGCCAACAAACTCCAAACCCATCGCATAAAATGGTTCCAGTGTTTGCATTGCACGGTGAGCTCTGTGAAAATGTGTTCAATCCGTCCAACATCTGCTGGTTTCAACTAGGGGTGTAACCGGGTCGAGTTCAGTTCAGTCATGTCAAATCCATTTTTAAATCTGAACTAAAAATCAAACCCAAACCCAGTCCAATTTGATTCAGATTTGGATTCAAATTTGAACATAGATAAAATTCAAGATACCTATGGGTTAAGGGATTCGAGTGCATGTTGGTTTGGCTCTTAAGTAAACCCGTTTTTAATAGAGTCTAACAAATTGATCCATACCCAACCCACTTTGATTCAGGTCCAGAGTTAAGTTTGGATATGACTGAAAATTATGGATCCATATGGGTTAAGGGGTTTAGGTGAAAAGGAATCAGTTCGAAATGGATAGGATCCTAATTTAATTCGTGTTCTGGTTAGCGCCTAAGTAGTTATATAGGTTTAATCAGTTTAGGTATAAATTAGATCAATTATAAAGGATTTTCATGTTTTTAGAATTAGAAAACTTGTTATCATTAAAAAAAAAACTTATTGGATTAATGATTATTATATTTCTATTAATAATTATAATGATATTTAGTTCTCATAATCAGTATAGATCTATGTCACACGTGTGCATCAGGGAGGCTGAGGGACCCGTGTCGGTTGCGGTGGGTACGGGTACCACCCCCAGCACCAAGTGCATGCTGGCCTGGGTCGGATCCGGACCCGACCCACTGATCCAAAATACATATTTTTTTAACTTTTTGGGGAGGAGGAAGAGAGAGGAAGAGGAAGAGGTGAAGGAGGAGAAGAGGGGGAATGAAGAGAAAGGAGAGAAGAGGAGGGGAAGGAGGAAAAGAGGCAGAGGAAGAGAAGCAAGAAGATGAGAAAGAGGGGAGGAGTGAGGCAGGATCAGGTGCAATCACATTGCACAAATGTGATGTGCAGCTGCACTGGATCACCCTCCATCTTCTGTGGTACAGCTTGTCAAAGTGAGGCCCAACAGCAAATGGATGGTGATCAGCGTGCAGCGGCACATTGCATTTGTGCAGATCCTGCCTCAGGAGGAGGAAGGACAAAATAGGGCGATGAGGGAGAGAGAGAAGTGTACTGTTCTTTTTATTTTTCATTTTCCTCTTCCTTAGAGAGAGAGAGATGCCCTTTTGACTGCCCCTCACCTCTTCCCCCTTTTATTCAAAAAAAAAAAACACAAAATACATGGGTTTGGATTTAACCCAATCCAAACCCATGTTTTTAATATATGATATATATTTATATTTATAATTATATTTATTCAGATAGCACTACCCCGCATCAATATTCTTTTAATTCACTAGGCTCATATATCTCTCTCTCTCTAACTTAAACTTAGGAAAAGGTTCATTATGAAAATGGAAGGCCTTGGGCCACTAGACGGATGATTAGGGTTTCTTTCTCATGAATGTCAAACGACTCAAACTTCCCCACCCAACCAAGAAAGGAAAGGCTGAGTTAACGAAGCAAGACTTGGATGGGAGATGCAGTCAAGAAAGAAAGTTATTGCTTGGGAGTACAGATCCCATCATTTGACATATGATGAGATCCATCCTACGTTCAACCAAGCCGCCCAACCAACGGTTAAGATTAGTCCAAGTTCTCACGTAGATGTGAAAACTCACACAAGATCCTCTGTCTCATTTGTGGGAGGATAGTATCATTTTTCTTTTTATTAGGGTTACCAAATTGGTAGAGACCTATTGAAGTCCAACACCAACTAAATCCAGACGGATTCCATCACACTTTATGACTGCATCCATCATGATCATAGCCATTCAACATGTGTATCACGATTAAGACACGTGTATCTATGATAATCTTTCTTTTTATTAGGGTTACGAAATTGGTAGATGCCTATCGAAGTCCAACATCAACTAAATCCAAACGGATTCCATCACACTTTATGACTGTATCCATCATCTGCGTAGATCATGGGCAGTCAACATGTGTGCCACTCTTCCCCTTCCCTACGGCAGTACAAAAGCAAAAAGCCGTTGGCTGGGATAGAATGGATCATTGGATCCCATCACATGTCAGATGATGGGATCCATTCTCCAGTGCGCGCGGTTAGGCCTCTTTCCCCATCCTCTTCAAAACAGAGAGAGAGAGAGAGATTCAAATGGGGCATCCAATGTCAACAGCACCCTGCCGTTAACATGTACACGTGAATGGTCAAGATGCAAGTAAATGAGCCATCAGGATCCACAGATGACGGATATCATCATACGACGTATGATGGATTTCGTTTCCTAAGTAAACCTACTTAAAATTTGACCCACCAAGGTCCACACGCTGTGGTGGACATATGATCAATCTACCTAACCCAAGGACGGGCGCTCTCAAGGTTAGATACATCATACGTGTCCATGAGAGTGTGTTTTTAACACACACACACACACACAAAATATATATATATATATATATATATATATATATATATATATATATATATATATATATATATATATATATATATATATATATATAGAGAGAGAGAGAGAGAGAGAGAGAGAGAGAGTTTGGATGGCCAGATTTGGATCTAAATCTTGGAACATTTGTTTAAGGCTTTAAGCATGCCTCATAACTTAATAACACCATGTTTGAATGGTAAGTCCATAAAGTCCACTAGATACCGAAATCAAAACAAAAGCGATCAAATGGTCAATATACAGAAGGTCGTTACACTATTTCATTGCAGTGAACCAAAGGAGTATATTTTTTTTTTAAGAAGAAAACCAAAGAAGTATATTAGATCATACTGCATGGATCTCCATTCAGTAAAGCAGATAGATATATAGTTGCACTCAAAGCCTATAGATCATACCCACAAAAAGTTTTTCGAATATCACCTGGCTGGATATCCCCATTTTTCTTTTCCAGTAAACCATAAACTCCTTTTTCGACAGAAATAAAAAATTTATTGAAAATATGAAGAATTTAATTTCATAAATGCATAAGGGAGGGTGATGACCCATAAACCATAACTCACCTCAAGAAAAAAACAACAAAAACACGCATTACAATATAAAATCCATGTCCAAAACTCATGCTAATAGACCAATTCCCCATTTTCCTATTTTTTTTATAATTTCATAATAGAGCTCACCAAGCAGAATGTTTGAACCATCATGCACCAGGGGCTGCATCCTTCACCCTGCTTTGAAGATACCCGCCATACTCCCTAGCATAGTCCCTAACATGGCTAGCCGTGTCCGCAATCCGGCTACGAGCGTAATCAACCCGATCGGAACCCGGTGGATGCCGGCCCCTGAAGTACTTGTACATCCATGTCCCCACAGCCATGGCCGCGACGCCGAACCCACATGTTGACAAGAACCCAGCTATGGCAAAGAACAACAAGGCCCCAGCAGGGACCCAGATTGGGCTGCTCAAGAGTATGAGAGGGGTGAAGATTATCAAGGCTAAGACTGTGGCTGTTAATGTCAAGCCAGTGAGAAGTAGCAGGATGCCTCCTGATATGACCAAGGTCAAGAAGCCAATGACTTGGGTGGAGTTGGGTGCACGGCCTTGGAGCTTGGTGAATATGCCTGCACCACTTGTGGGGCTGGTGGTGGTGGTGGTGGTGGTGGTGGTGACCCCTCCTGTGGCTGCACCACCACCACCCCTGGTGGCTCTTAGCTGGGATGCTTGGGTGGTGGAGTGACGCTCAGCCATGCTCTCTCTCTCTCTCTCTAGAAATGGGGTTTGGTTAATTTTGTTTTGAACTTTAAGCTTGGTTATGGGAATTGAACGGATTCATATATAGCTAATAAGGTGTCACATGGTTACTGACACGTGTTAGGGTTTGTTGTTGGCCTTGCATGCAGGACACCAAGTGTAGTGGCTGTGTAGAAGCAGGAGATTTCAGAGTTATGCTTTAGGGTTGATAGCTAAACGGCCGTGTAGGCCCTTGGGAATTATAATTAGAAAAGTTAAGTGCTTCATAAACTGGACTTCGGAAGATTATGGATTCATAATTGGTAATTTAATGTGTTCTTTTCCAAAAAGTTGTGAAAATGAACATGGACTCAATTGGATCCAAGTCTCCCAACTTAGCTGTTTCATTTGGTATGGTGAATCATGGTAAATCATGGTAAATCATGCCCTCTTTTGCATGTTTTTTATTGACTACCTGTGGTTTTGCAACTATTTTTAATTTTTTTTTTGTGCTTGAATTGATTTTTTTTTTTCATAAGCAATCTGTGGTTTCATTGGTCGTTCAAAGTAAAATATACAAATGTACGTGCAGGCAATTAGAAATTACAAGGATCCGGTATTCAATCAGGGAGTTTATCGTTCCAAATACAATTTCTGCCCGTGACAATAAGTTTAATCAGCCAAGTAATTCATCATTAAATTATATGATTATGGAACTCGGATGATCTTGAACTGATTAAAAGAATAGCATATATCCAAGAGTCCTCGATGATGTTGTTCGTCAGCTAATGGGACTTCTATTTACTGAACTAGCAGGATCAGATTATGGAAAGATAAGCTATCCGATTGGTTTTCTCATTCAGACTGCTTTTATGTTTTAACATGACTCGACCGAGACATACATATATACTATATTTTGTATATATTTACATATATTATATAAAATATAATATAAATACAATTATATATAAAAATATGATTATACATATATTATAAAAAATAACATATAATATATATTATAAATAATATACTGGTAAACATACTATAAAATATATACATAATACGGAACATTCAGTTCGACTCATGTAAGCTCGTGAGAACACAATATAAGGAATATAGGTCTAAAATTTATCACAAAGAACTTTATGTCCAAACGATCAGAGCCAGTGAGAGGCAAGCACATGAAAAAATTTTACACGAGCCGGTTTAGGATCGAGCTCGGCTCAGGTGAACATGAGTCCGAGACCATAGCCGAGTTGGGTTCCATGGTAAACAAGCCGAGCCCGCACACCCTGTCTTTGGTTCGTTTGGCTCGTTTATCAGCCCTGCTCGTTGGATCCAATTTGCCAATGCATCTTTATGTTTAAAATCTAATTCCTTAGTTATTGTTACGTTTTCTCTATGTATATGCTTCTTCCCATTTTTGTTTTTTCATTAAATTATTATATCATACTAATGTTAGAAAACATTTGGTATGGTTTAACTATCAGCAGACGCATTACAACTCCATGCCGAAACGATTTTGCATTTATGGCAGCCCATACATATTCTAGACAAATATGTACATATAAATCCAACCAACAAAATTGACCCGAACCAAGTATTTTACACGTACTTTTAATAAAAACAAATTTCTAAACTTATACAAATCCGTGATTGTGATTTCATTTTCATGACCCGTCAAAACCCAAACCCGGTAATCTGTTATTTGGGCAGGTTCGGATATACCTGATGGGTCAAGTACCCGACTCGTTGACAGCCCTAGTTCTAAATATTCAAAAGGAAAGTGATTTGACAATTTTGAACCAATTTTCAGATGAAGTTCCTCTTATAAACTAGGGTTGTCAATTGGTCGGGTTTGTATCGGATATTCTACTTGACCCGAACCGCGTATCTAAGTTTGGGCATGAAAAAAATTTACCTGAATATTATTCAGATTGACCCGAACCAGGCCCAAGCAACATGAATTTGGGTTTGGGATATCCTAAATATCCTATTGATTCGAGAACTATTTATGTATTTAATAGCCTAAATATACATTAAATTACACGTGTCATGACATAATATGGGTCAAGTACTCAAACCCGATTGGTTGATTTGGGGCAAGTTCAGTCAAACCTTCATCTAACACAAAACTTGTCATTTGATAGCGGGATGATTTAGGCCCATTTGGATGACAAAGGCAAATCCAAGTTGGACAAAAACCAAGTTTTGTTAATGTTTGGATATCTTAAAAACCTAAAAAACTAGATTTTCAATTTCTAAAACGTAAAATAAAGGCTAGCCCTTTCCAGCAAGCCACCAGCCAAAAAAAAGGTTAGCGGTGCCACGCGTATCGAGCAATATCGGTCCAGCCATTTTTTGGTCATTGCCTACCAGAAATTAGTTGAACGATCACAAAATGAAAGAATAACAACAAACGAAAAAGTTTAAAAGGAAAAACTTGTACCCAACTACCAGCTAGAAACTTGTACCCAACTACAAGATTCCAGGGGCCTCCAGTCCTCTGCCCTCTTCCATGCTGGGTTTGGAGTAGGGGTGGCAAAACCTGACACGACCCGCCAACCGCCTCTTAAGCGGGTTTGGGTTGGGCTTAAACTAACCCGTTTAATAAACGGGTTGACCCGCCTAACCCGTTTATTAAACGGGTCGGGTTCGTGTTAGGGGTATGCCAACCCGGCTGACCCGTTTAATAAACAGGTTAGGCGGGCGGGTCAACCCGACCCGCCCGCTAACCTGCCAACCCATTTACCCGACCCAACCCATTTATAAACAGGTTGGCGGGTCGTGTGGGGTTTCCCATTTAATAAACGGGTCGGGTTCGGTTGAGGTATGCTGACCCGCCAACCCGACTCGATTGCCACCCCTAGTTTGGAGGCGTTTACTGGTAGCCTGGATAATTTTGGCTGTGAGGATTACCTGAACGGTAAGAACGTCTCCCTCCTACTAAGCTGCAAAACCAATATCGAATTTCTCAAGTTTCTTGCAGACTTGAACAAATTGGGCCAAGCTTCTGGTCCGATAACACTGGAAGCAGGTTCAACAACGCCACCCCCGAGTCAACAAATGATAGCATGATAATATGTTCGAATTTGCATGAGTTTGAAACGTAAAACGTTTTCAACAGAACTGTGGGAAACAATCAACAACCAACATATCTTCTTGATTCAGTTTACCTCATTTGCTTTGTTGTTTGGTGCATATGCCCGTCAAGCCGACATGCATCACGGGATGGAGGTCCGGCTTGGTCTGTCAAAGGGACCAGCCTGCGCTAGTTCATCTGATCGTGTTTATTTCTTTCAACCCAAACGGAGGGGATGGGGAAGGATCACCGTGAGGATTGGGAGAGTAGACATCCTTACAAATCAAATTCTTACAAGTCTTATGAAACCTTTTTACTTTCGCTTGGAGTGTAATGTCGCGGATGGTTCGGTCATCGGAGGCCTGTTTGGTTGGGATTTTCCGCCACAAGCGTCCAACCCCTGAAGGATCTTTGCACTGACATACCTAAGTTAAGAAGTTTCTTGGCCAACGACAACAAGAGTTTCGAGAGGCTAAATGCCAAAGTGATTAGAAATCGCTGCAAATATGCTGTTTCTATTCAATCTTTGTCTACTTCCAAACATGGTCTAAAAAATTTTGATGCAAAAGTAAAGAGAGATGATTTCTAGTTTGTTTTGATCTAAAGTTCAATGAGAATTTCTATTTTTTTTTTTTTCAAGTGAAACTTTATAAACATTCTATAGTTCTATGAGAATTTCTATTTTTTTATTTCAAGTGAAACTTTATAAACATTCTATAGTTCTATGAGAATTTCAATTTGTTTTTATTTTAAGTGACTTAAATTATAAACGTTCTTTGTTTATGGGATTTAAGAATTCATTTGTATCGCAGGAGATTTCCTATTATTCCCATTTCTAAACATGGCCTTAGTACTTTCTTCTTGCAGATTCCATAGGCTTTTCAGGATCCGTTACCATTTCCCAAGTTGAGTATGAACTCCAGCAGATAGTAGGGCTGTCAACCAGTAGCTAGGTTTGCTAGGATCATTATTTTCCCTATATAGATTAAGATTTGGCAATAACAATAGGCTATAATCATACCTGTGCGATGAACACCATATCCCAGTAGCAACCACACCAAAGAGAGGAATTGTGAATACTGAATACTAATCACAAGCAATGAAAATGGAGGTGCATGTACGTCCCTATGAACTTTTTCTTAAGCTCTTTACCTACCATTACAGTAACGCAAACCCCAGCACAGTAGGTTGAAAACAACTGGACACAGGGAGCAAGAAAACAACCTGCTAGCCCAAAATGGCCTATATCGTTTTTTAAACATTTAAACAGGACTGTGAAAACCCGAAAAATGATTAGCACATGCAAAATGAAGTGAAAATGCTACAAAGAACAACAAAAGTTTGGAGCAACTTGTCCAAAAGGGTGCTTACGCTTACACAATGCCATTCGCTGTTGATCCGTTGTGCTGGTGAGAGCCATCTCCACACCACCTTCTTCGAGCTTCCTCGAGAATTTTTGCACGCCCCTGGTTTCTCCTTGCTTCATCTTCGACCCAGTTTCTAGAAGCAGGTGCAACATAAGACGGTTAACAATTGCAAAGATGACTTCAGGATGTCAAAGAGTTTTCTTTTACATTATTTCAATGGAATTTGAATCAGCTACAAACCCAAGACCCACTAAAAAGCACCCACCCCACAAAGGTCACTATTAGGAAGATGTAGAGGTATGCAGAATACTTTATGAAAAACTACTCTGAAAATTGAGCTGCATCCACTTCATAAATAATAGACCAGAGATGGTCAGACGTGAGAATTAATTGACAGAATACTCAAGTGCCCCAGCCTCAATCAAGAAGAAATTGCAAAAGTTTAACACTAGATGAAGACATGGAGAAAGAAAATAAACCAAAAAAAGGACTGTAGTTTGCACCAAAAATAAGTCGGGCATAATCTTCCAAGTTTGTAGGAAATTGTCTCATGACCGATGTCCAAACAACAAAGGAGTTGCACAAGTCCACTCACACCGTAAGCAACATAGCAAATTCCATTTCCAACTCACACCGACTTCTGGCCATGCAAACCATGTTTTCAAATGCAAATTTCATCATTTGACTGGGATCATTTTAGACTAAAACCTCATGCAACAGATTGGAGGAGCTAATTCATTACTGAACCATAGCATGCATCAAGGAGGTGATAATAAAGGATACGCAAGTTATCAGAAAATGATTTGGGGCTTGGCAAAACAATCAAACTAGATACAGACCAAAAAAAAACTGACAGTCATGCAAAATGCAGAAACTCCCAAGACAAATTGAACGTACCATTTCCAGGTAATGCTCCTAACATAATCCTCAATACACAGGGAAACAAAAAGCTTAATTAATCAAAAGCTCACCTGAAGATCCTGACAGCTTCAATCTCAGCCTCCAAAATAGATTTAGCTTCAACTATTGCTTCTCTTTTTACATGAGATTCAGCAAACTGCCCTTCCAAATTCCTCTGCTCAGTTAGAATTTTCTCCTTCTCTGAGGCATGTGTCTTGCATATATCATCCACTTCTACCTTGAGATTAGTCAGCAATTTCTGTTGACAGTCAAGTGCAGCTTGTTCCTTAAGAAATTCATGCCAACCCGTTTCTTGATTCTTTTTCTCCTCTTCCAATTTAACCATGAGTTCTGTTAAACACTTCTCCACCATCGCACCTTTAGCTTTTTCTTCAGATATTTTTTCCTCCCAAAATCTCCGTATATCACCCTTAAGAATCAGCTCTGACTTGATCTCTTGTAACTCAGCCTCCCTCGACAAACTTTCAGACTCAAGTCGTGATATCTCAGCATGAATTGCCTCTGACATCCTCCCACTCGTCAATGCTACTGCAGCTTGTGCTTTGGTTGCAGGTTTGTCAGGCTGAAACCGCTTGCTATGTCCTACAGAAACGTTCCACTAGCTTCAGAAAAGTATAGAGAATTAACCAGTATTGATGTATTTGTACATGCCAATCATAATTCATAAATTCCACTGTGCACATTCTCCAGGTCTCTTTCTCCTATGTACGAGCACATAATATGCAGGTGTCTGTATGTAAGGGATGGTGGAGTAAGTTGTACTGGAAACACCCATACTAATGACCATTGGATGCTTCATAGTTTACATAGGAGATGTAAAGAACTCAACATCTTGAGATTGATGGACATGGTTCACTCATAAAAAAAAAAGATGGACATGGTAGAGGAGCCACATTTACCACTGCATTTCCATGTCCATCCATCCTGAGATAAAGACCAGGCCAATGTTAATGGGGACACTTCAAAAACATTTAGTAGCAAATAAGTGATTAATACTTGCATACCAAATGATGCATTCAAGTGAAATAACAAAGACTTATTGGACACATATAAAAATTTTGGCTGAAGGACATCAACCTTTTGTGTTATTTATTAAAAAATTCTCACCTAAGGGCATCCCATGTCCATGGGACTTTTGAAGAAATTGTTAGAAAAAGAGTGTTGCCATTAACAATTTCACACACAAACATGAATGAAGAGAGAGAGAGAGAGAGAGAGAGAGAGACCAAAAACTTTTCTTGCTATACTCTTATCACCAGCCTGCATATCCAGGACAAACTCTTGCAATTCATCTTGATTAATGGACATGATATCAACAAAATTCACTTTATTCCTTGACATCTGGACTGCAAACAAGTCAGAATTTTAAGATCTATGCCAATTGGAAAGCAAAATTATACTTCTAATTGAACTACAAAAGCTTCATCAATAACTGAAACGGAATGACATAAAAAGCAACTTAGCTCCAACATACATACCTTTTCTTCTATTCCTGGAAAGAGAGAATACTCTAACTTGGCTTTCCAGTTTATAAGATCAAGACGAGATATAGAACTGCCAAATCCAAATTTTTGCTATATTTTTCAGTCAACTTATAATATAGCATGCATGTTGCCAACTGAAATATGTCTTGAAATATAATGTAACTTATTCAACAGTACCTTTCTGGAGAAAAATTCAGAGTCGTTTGAGCTTCACCACCATGACTGTCTGAGGATCCCAAGTTCTTGGCACTGAGATGGCTGGGAACAACACCACATTCTGCAAGGGCTGTCAAGTAGAGATACTAGCATCAGATTTTGAATTGGCATTTCATCAAAGACAGCAGTACTCAGATATCCAATCAAACCAACTTTCTTCTAACATGAAACCAGTAACTTGGCTAAATCAGTATCGAGCCAAACCAGGTAGTTGGGATCAAAGTCAAAGCCAACAAGTCACAGCTATGCAATGAATTGGGCCGATGGTATTGTATAATACAGATTGATATTAAGAAACTCTTACCTTGAATATACAAAAAATCAGGGTCATCAACACCGATATCCTGAAATGCATTCATTGAAGAACGTTCAATATGCATTGAAGGAGTGATCCGGTGTTTTGGGTTCCTGTAAGTTACATGGCACACATCTAAGTAATAAGTAATCTATGGGCCATCACATATATGTCATTTTATTTTATTTTTTCAGTGCCAAGCTCTAATAGCTGCTTCTTGAGACTATTAACAGTTACCTTTCCAGCAACAAATTTGCTTTGACTAGCCATCTTGCAAATTCCCGCCTTGTACACAGTTGTGTGGAGTTTACATCATCCTCTATGATCTACAGAAAACCAAAAAAAAAGCTTGACATCTATTAAAACAAAATTAAGTTTGCACAAAAAATTTGAATGGAAAAAAAGGAGAGTTTTGAAAGACAGACACAAATCTTTTTCACAGATTTTTTTGGCAAGTGAAAAGCTTGCAACAAATTTAAAATGTTGATTGTTCTTGGAAAAATATTGTGAAAATCTTGGCACACAGAGAGAGAGAGATAGAGAGAGTCGTACCCAATTTTTATCATTTTAATAGGTTGATGACTTAAAGTTGGCATACTAAGTTATGAGGACAAAGTTAATCCCATGTCAATGGTGAAAAGAGGGAGTGGCCCCATGACGTGGTTATAAAAGGAACTTCCTCAAGCAAAGGGATAAATACCCGCTTCTGCCTCACTATTAAACAACAAAACATAGATATTTTGTACTAGTCTACAGTTTACATAAATCACCCAATGTGCACCTATTCTATGTTAAACTTTTACATGGGTACTAAACAATGTTTGAAAGCCACTGGGTTAAGTCATTGACTCCCTCCATCCGAGTTGACCTGAATCATTCATTTACCCAGTCAACCAGAGGAATGGACCTGGAAACCAGCAAAACCAGATTGACTGGGCCGAGTCGGCGCAACATAAACTCAGACAAGGCCGAATCAAACTATGAATCAACCAAGTCATGTGAAGTTATTTGTACATACACGCACATGCTAAAAGCTAATGTAACTGTGTGTGTGTGTTAGATACCTGCTTCCTTGTCCATGTGACGTAGATGGTATCATGAAATGAGTTTTGAACATGGTATTACACAAGGCAAACAAAAAAAGTACATAAGGTTCATCAACAACCTTACTTTTCTCGTTCATAATTGAAGGCGACACCTAAGGGGCTTACCAGGTGAGAAGAGGGCGGCACATCAACAACTCCGAAAAAAAAATAATGTGCCATCAATTGGTAAAAACTAAAAACTTTATCCATATATGAATCCATAAGGACGCACTATATCATGTTTTTCAATGCAGAAGAAAAATTAAGTCATGATCCAGTATGAATCTATCCCATGAACAGACCTTCAGTTTCTTCAGAACAAACAAAGCTTCCTGCTGAGTGGCATCTAGAGGCACCGGAATGATCAAAACTTCATGTTTTCTTGCCAATTCTAAATATTTAAAAAAAGTATTAGGAGCCCAATAATAATGCCAACAATTATGTTCTAAAAAATTAAGAGAATAAACAAAGCAATGAAAACAGAAATGAGACATCCAACCTATGTCACAGGGACTCGGCCAACTGGGTGCCGCACCCACGTCGACGCGATGCAATGCAGGTGCGCGTGCAGCACCCGGTGCGGTTAACCTGACCCTGGGTGTGGTCAATGCACCCACGGTCATTTATGTCCAACTTTTGGACTATATATATATATATATATATATATAATTTATTTATTTTATTTTTTTGCCGCACCCCCTCACCCAAGTTTTTTGAAAGTGCCGCACCTCCGCACCCATGTAACATAGCATCCAACCGTTAGGACTAAATTGATGTAAAAAAGACAACCAAGCCAAGATAAGACACCACTTATTCTTTAAAAATCAGGCAGTGTTGAGTCCTATGGATTTAAAAGAACAGCGCTGAATGATCAGAAAACAGGGACCAAAACAAAGGGTTATGACATAGAATAGCATGAACAGAAAAACGTGTACCACCAAAAAACATGCATTTTAGGCTCCTAGATACATACATGTATGGGCAGCTTAACAATTAGTGACTACCATATGAATAACTACTAAAGGTCTCTGCAACACAAAAACAGTAAGCCTGCATGTGGTCCTTGACAAAGATTGACCTTGAGATATGTGTCCTGCAATAGTTCAAGAAGAAAAGAGAGAGATATGATGAGAGAGAAAGAAGATGGATCGTACGCTATTCCTTTGGGGTATCCCTTTTATATTCACTATATTACAAATACCAATAATCCACATAAAGTATAATGACAACAATACCCATGGTACAGAAGAATAATACAAACATAATGACTTCCAACACTATCTTTCCCCTTTTTGAAGTCAGTGAATTGTACAGAGATCATTTATTAAAAGAAAAAAAGAAAACAGGGAAGGGATGGGGCAAAAATGTCTCACATATAAAATAAAGAAAAGGTGTATAAAGAGTGTCTTCCTCTACACTTTATATAAAGAAAAGGTGTATAAAGAGTGTCTTCCTCTACACTGATGTCCACCTATTCAGATCAAAATCAGATTGGATACTGCAACAAATCTGCCTTTATGACAGCCCTGGTCATGTGTAAATGCCTTATAGAAAGTAATCTCAAAATGAAGAGCCTTGAGCATATAACTTAACAAAAAATTGGCAGACCTAGAGAATAGGAAATATTGTCATCATTGTTGAAGGTTTCTGTGCACACAAAGGTGGGAGACCAGAGAATGTTGGTGCAAACAATAAGCTTATAACTTCATTAAAATTTGGCAGACCCAGAGAATAGGAGACATAGTTTGGCATAGGATCTTTTGGAATAGTGGTATGAAGGGTAGTGTGGTCAGAATTCACCACCCAAACCAGAAAATCAAGTAAGCTTGATATCAAACGCATATAAACGAGATCAAACAAGATGACTTGACAAGGACAACGGCGACTTGGCTAACAAAGGAAGTTGCCACAGAACTCCAAAGTTACAACACAACACTCAAAAAATCCACTTTGATCCAGTCAAGGTGTAGTTAACACTTGTGATCAAACACATTATATGATAACTATATACTTTTTATTACTAATTGTTAATTAATTATATATTTTTTAACATGTTTTAGACTTTTAGTTTATAATAGACAATCTACAACTTCATGCATAGAGCATTTTGTAAAATGCAGTACAGTTTTGCATTTTCTTGTGTGTGTTTGTGTCTGTGCATGTATTACCCTCTTACCCATCTTAGAAATTCCAGTATCGTACCCATATTACCCTCACCACTACCTATATAACACAGATGAAAAGTCAAGATATCTCAAATAGAACGCTATTTACCTGGTGTTACATGACAACAGATCAACCCCAAGGCAAAGTTGGCTGGTTTAATTACAAACATGAATGTCACACCCTATACTACAGAGATAGTGTTCAATAAATTGAAGCAGTTACCATGCATTCAATTGTGTAAATGAGTCAAAGGATTCTACAGTAAGATATGCACAAACAATTTCATTGAGAATATCATAAATAACTTATACAATTCACTTCCAAAGAGCATACAGGTTCCTATAATGAATCACCTGAAACATGGTTCTCCAACATATCACCACCATGGCATGCAACTCCAGTTTTACTTTCCAGATTCACCTCTTCAACCTGACTTACATCTGATGAATCAGATTTGGCAATTTCTACAGGTTCACAAAGTACAGAATTCGATGACCTGAAGAACCGATAAAAAAGAAGTGGCCAACCAAGCTGAATCCTTAGGCCTGTAGAACAGATGAAATTTAGTCATAATGCAAAGAAATATAATTGATAAAAGCACTACAATATGACACTATGAAATGGTTCACTAAGCTGAATCTTTGAGCCTGTAGAACAGACGAAATTTAGTCTTAATGCAAAGAAATATAATAACTGATAAAAGCACTATATGAAATTGTTCACTAAGCTGAATCCTTGGGCCTGTAGAACTGATGAAGTTTTTTTTTTAATTATATACAGCTTGATACAGAAAAGGGAAGGAACACAAAGTTGATCTTATGGTGGGAAGAGGAGGAGGGTGCAGTGTTGGTGAGCTGTTTTGATAGGGAGGTGTTGATGCACCGTGCATGGTCCTGATAGAAGATATGCCAATTATCTGTTCATTTTGAATCCTGATAGAAGATGTCCTAATTATTCCTTATTGAGTTAACCCATTCTGGTAGTTTCTTGAGTCATTCCAATGTTCTATAAATCAGGAACCAAGGAGCTTCTTAAAACCAAATAATCCCTTGTTTGTTAACTTACATAGGAAAGAGCATTATCCTGTTTCCACTATGAATGATCCAAAAATTGGATGTGAAAATGAGTAACTGTATACCACAAGATTCCACACGAAAGCCGATCCAAAAATAGTAATTTCCAGGCAGAACTAGAGCAGCAAATATCCCTAGAGCTTGTCTCTTCATTTCCTACAAACTTCATATCCAAAAGCCCCATAAATTTCTAACAAAGATCTATTTCCAAAACCTATTCAAGAAACATTCTTCCATTATTGTTCTGGACAGACCTCCATGGCCAAGCTGTACTAGCACTGATCCAAGGGAATGAAATTCTACCCTCGCTCACTGTACTAGGACATCAAGTTGACATGCAAAATTCCACATGTTTCAGCATCTTCTTCAAAGAACTAAGGATGCATCTGGATGCCACCGTTATTCTGAAAAAATGGAATAAATAGGGATATTGCATTGTGCTCCGGAATGTGAAAATTGGAACATGTTGCTCTGTTATGAGTTGTGCTCCAAATGCAATGTCCCATCTTATCCCTCCAAACACACCCTAAAGTAAAAACTAAAACATAAAACCACCCAACTAAAAGTTACCATTCTGTTTCGTTTCTACATCCACATTGGGCTTATGCAACAGAAGATACAACTACAAATGCATGAATCATAAATTCCAACCAACCACCGAGGAAGAAAAGAGGCAAAATTGAGCAAAACCAATACCAAAATTCCCAAACATAGCTCAGAAAGAAAACAACAGAAAACACCACGAAGCCAATCATTCAAAAAATCATACCTTTGCTTGAAAACGAACAATACGAAACTGCAGCGAGGAACACCGCCAACGAAACGCCCGCTCCCAAGTAAGAGATACTCGTCGAAGCTGCGAACCAATTCGCACCTATCAACCTAAAACCACTCTACCCACCAAAATTAAGCAAGGAGGAATGAGCAAAGAGCAACCTTTATTCGTATCCTTCGGCGGAAACTCAGCGATCGACCAACCACCGCAGCCATCGGAGACGCCTCCATCGGAAGGCAACCAAGAGGAACCAACGCCAACTTCTAGGCCACAAATAGGAGACCCCAATGCCCTAATTCTCAGAAGACGGAAACCAAAATAAGTAGATTTGGAGTTCAGCAATCCGCTGAAACCACGAGATTTAGGAAGCCCTAGACTGCGTCGGCCATCTAGAAGCAAAAGGGAAGAAGAAGAAGACTGCAGAGAAGAAGCCATCTCTAGGGTTTCTGAGTTGCAGAAACGGAGAGAATTAATGGAGGAGCATAGCAGAGAGAGAGAGGACCATCGTTTCTGGTACGTTTATAGCAGTGTCACAGATCTCGTTATCGGGATTTTCTCGATAAAAAATTGCGATACATTAAACCTTCACTTACCGTCGGACTCACTGGGCATCGAACGAGGTCGGATGCGCCCAGCGTGTCCGCGTATGTCTTTTTTTTCAGTTTTTTTTTTTTTTACTTTTGACGCTGCCCTGACGTAAAAAATCGGTGTCGCTGATAGTGTGAGTTCAGCGGTGCGCATTCGTCCGATTTAGCGTCCCACAACTTATGAGTTCGAAAATATGTGTTATTTATAGAGAGAGACGGTCACGGGCTTATTTTTTTCAATGGGTCAGCGCTGCGAGACGGTCCTTTCTTACCGCCGCAAGCCTACTTCTCCGTTCGTTTGTCAATTGTGAAAGCTTGTAATCAGAGTACAAAAGATAATAGAGGGAGAAGAATTACAATCACAAGAAGCAATCACAACGAGGGTGAACAAAAGAAAGCTCAACGCATTTAATTCATTCACAATTTTGCTCGAGAGCTATTACAGTTCAAGCATACGGGCTGCTTCTTCAGAGTATTGATTCACGTGAATCAGGCTACTTATATCAGACTCAACAAAAGCAAAACAGACTTTAAGCACAACTTTACAATGTAAGTCGCAAGGGAACATGCTCCCCCCTTCAAATCATGTGTCGTCCTCGGCGTCATCTGTTTCATGGTAAGCTCTGACTTCAGCCAGGTAGTGGTTGTTCATTCGGAATGCAGACGCCCATGTTGGTTCTGATGTTTTCTCCTCTGTACTAGATATTTCTTTGTTTCGCTCAAGTAGTTGACCTTATAACGAAGGATCTTATTGAGGCGTTTCTCGACTCGTTGTGCTGTCGGGGCTCTCTGCATGATAGGAGCGTGTTGTGGCACGTCGTGTTCTAAATCTCCATCGTCTAGATGAAACTGCTCACACGTGGAACACCGAGTACACCTTGAAGTCTGGCGGCAACTCTACCTCGTATGCCAACTTGCTCACCTTCTTTGTGACGGTGAAGGGTCCTTCATACTTTCTGAGCAGTCCGCGGTGTCGTCCGCGGAAGATGCATGTGCGCCCTGGATATAACTTCACCAACACTTGGTCCCCAACTTGGAACTCAGTGGGCTGACGATGCTTATCCGTCCACTTCTTCATTCTCTTTGTCGCCTTATATAAGAATGCATTTGTCAACTCATTTTGCTTGTGTCAGTCGCGAACAAATTGATAGGCGAAGGATGGCCTTCCATTTTCTTGTGCGGCAAGAGTGTGCGGGGTCAGTGGTTGTTGTCCCGTGGCTATCTCAAACGGACTGTGGCCTGAAGACTCGCTCTTCTGCAGATTGTAACAAAATTGTGTCACGTCAAGGAGCTTCACCCAATTTTTTTGATTGGCACTAACAAAGTGCTTAAGGTACTGCTCAAGTATCCCGTTGATGCGCTTGGTCTGCCCATCTATCTACGGATGAAAGCTTGTTGAAAACAACAAATCAGAGTCAAGTAGCTGAAATACTTCACGCCTAGGGATGGTAGTGGATCGGGGGAAAGCGGGGCCCCGCCCCGCCTCGCCCCGTTTGGACCGGGGATGAAGGGTATGAAACGGGGATGGAGGCGGGGGTGGAGGATAAAATCCATCCCCGCCGCGGAGGCGGGGCGGGGGTGGAGGATAAAATTTTGAGGCGGGGCGGGGGTGGAAACCTTGTCCCCCGCCCCGCCCCACTGCCATCCCTATTCACGCCAGAACTTGCCCATGAAGCGAGCATCGCGATCACTCACAATGTTCTTTGGTATGCCCCAGTGTTTCACCACATGCTTTACGAACAACTCTGTAGGGCACTCCTTAGAAGCTGGGATAAAGGTGGCATACTTTGAGAAACGATCTACCACAACCAAAATAGAACCAAGGCCCTCTACCTTTGGCAGACTAACAATGAAGTCCATGGAGATATTATCCCAAGGACGTTCTAGAATTGACAGAGGCTCAAGGAGACTGACAGTCTTCAGGTTTGTCCCCTTATCCTGCTGGCAGATGAGGCATGTCCGCACATACCCCTCAACGTTGTCCCTCATCTGCGGCCAATAGTAGTCACGCTTAAGGAGTGCTAAGGTTCGCTCCTGACTAGGATGGTCAGCTCATAGTGTATCATGACACTCCTTAAGCAATTCTTGGTGGAGGCTTTCCCACCGCGACACGAAGATGCATCCTCCTTTTGTCACGAGGAGGACATCCTGTAGCCAAAATCGCTGAGTTTTCCCTGCCTGCGCCAGAGAAACAAGGTGTTGTGTTGTCGGGTTCTCTTGCATCTCTTCGCGTATGCGGCTCAATAATATGCCCTCCAAATGCACTTCAGAAGGCTCTGTATGCGCAGCTGCCAGTTCAGCCCTGCGACTCAAAGCATCTGCAACAACATTGGTTTTTTCAACCTTGTACTCTAAGGCAAAGTCGAACTCAGCAAAAAACATCTATCACCGAGTTTGTTTAGGCGTCAGCTTCTTCTGTGTCTGAAAATAGCTCATGGCCACATTGTTCATCTTGACGATAAACTCGACACCCAGAAGGTAGTGTCGCCAAGTCCTGAGACAATACATGATAGCGGTCATCTCGCGTTCATGCACCGTATAACACCTCTTTTCATCCTTCAACTTTCGACTCTCATATGCAATCGGATGACCCTCCTGCATAATAACTTCGCCAATGACAAAATCTGAGGCATCTGTGTGAACCTCAAAGGGTTTCGAGTGATCAGACAGTCACAACATTGGCTCCCTCACTAAGGCTTTCTTCGAGCCATCAAAAGCATCTTTGCATGCTCCTATCTAGAGTCATACCTGATTCTTCTTTAATAAATCTGTTAGAGGCGCAGTGATGAGGGAATAACCTTCCATGAAACATCGATAATAATTTATCAAACCAAGAAATGAGCGCAATTCTAGCACTTTGCTTGGCGGAATCCATTTCCGGATGACCATTATCTTCTGCCCATCCATACGCAGCACCCCACACCCCACAATGTGGCCAAGGAAGTTGATCTCCTCCTGCCCGAAGAGACAATTCTCTCATTTAACACAAAGGTCATTCTCCTTCAGCACCTGAAACACTGTTTACAAGTGCCCGACATGTTCCTTCATGTTGTTATTGTAGATTACGATATCATCCAGAAAGACTATCACGAACTTGTCTAAGTAAGGGTAGAAGATTGGGTTCATTAAAGTTGTGAACGTGGCTGGAGCATTTGTCAACCCGAATGACATTACTAAGAATTCATAAGCACCATAGCGGGTGACACAAGTTGTCTTCGGCTCACCACCTTCAGCAATCCTCACTTGCCAGTAACTAGATCGCAAATCTAACTTGAAAAAGATACGGGCACTGCCTACCTGATCAAACAAGTCCGCTATTAGTGGCAATGAGTACTTGTTCTTTATCGTGACCTTGTTCAAAGCATGGTAATCCACACATAATCGTTTGGAGCCATCATGTTTAATCTAAAAAAGAACCGGGGCACCAAATGGAGCTTTCGATAGACGAACGATGCTTGCATCCAACATCTCGTCTAACTGTTTGCGTAGCTCCTTCAACTCAGTTGACCCTATACGGTATGGAACCATTACGGGAGGCTTCGCTCCCGGAGTCAACTCAATCTTATGGTTGACCTCACGTCATGGTGGAAGGCGCTTTGGCAATTTTGGAGGCATCACCCCTTGAAACTCCTTCAACAGTGGGGCTAGGGTCGGCGATACTGTTGTTTCTACCTTCCCTTCTTTTGTACGTACAACAACTAAGAATGTCTAGTCCCCATGCTTGACACCCTTTTTCAAATGCATCGCCGATAACACTGAAGACTTGTCTTTCTGCGTAAGGCACTGCACTGTGTGAGACATGTTTGACCCCATAATCGTCAATGTGTTAAACTTTGGCAGCATCATAACATTCTAGCTCTGCAGAAACTCCATATCCAGAATCATCTTGAAATCGTCCAAGAGCACCAGAGAGAAGTTGGCTTTGCCGGCCCAACTCCCTACTTGGATAGCAACATCTCTTGCTTCACCAAGGATGGGCTTGGCCTCAGAGTTTACCGTTTTGATGGTCCTCTGCTTTGGCCTGGGCTTCAAGCCCAACCGATCTGCCTCTTTTCGTGAGACAAAGTTGTGTGTGGCTCTGAAGTCTACCATAGCTAAAGTAGACTTTTCATTCGTAATGACTTCGAGATACATCAGTTCTTTGCTAACATGTTTGTTCTCAATTGCACAACTTCTAGTTGCGTTAATCGACCGCATGGCTCTCATCCATGGTTGCATAGCCTTAGTGTCACTGCATTCCTTCTGTGTTGTGTTGGCTTGCCCGACGTCCTTCACGAGGTGCTTGGGGCACTGCCTGACGATATGCCTATTGCCACAGAACCAATATTTCACAACCGCACCCTTGTTGTTGTTGTTGTTATACTTTGGGTAGTTTTGTTTCTTGTCGGATTGATGGCGTGTCGGCGTCTCACCTTTGTCGTCACGTCGCTCATTCTTCTTGCCTTCGTGGTCAGGTTTCTTTCCAACTTTGGTTGATGGGGTGAAAGGCTTGCGATGAGTGTTAATTAAGTGACCGATCGCCACATATGCATCTTACAAAATGCGAGGGTTGCTTCTTTCCACTTAAGATTGTGCCCATGGCTAAAGTTCCACAATAAACCAATTGAGCTTGTCATCTTCTGGCATGTTAGGCACCTTCAGCATAAGCTTCTAGAACATTCTGACATAGTCTTGCAATAAACCAGTATGTTTAAGCTCACAAACCATCTAGTACGCATGCCTCTACACATTCATTGGTATGAAGTAGTTGTGCAACTCCATTTTGTAATAGTCAAAGGTGTCTATCACGCATTAACCCCTTTCCATGTTAGTGCGCTCCCGCCTCCACCAAGCGATAGCATCACCATCCAGTAACGCTGCTGCAACCTTTATTCTAAGATCTTCAAGTGTCACATTTTGAATATTCAAGTAGTCTTCTACTTGGAACAAAAAGTTCTCAATGGCCTTGATGTCTCTTGAACCATTGAATTCTGTTGGTCTTGGCACATCAATCCTTGATGGCCTCTCACCATTTCTCCCATTCAGGGTCACCGACCGCTGCAATGTGCAATTTTTCAATTGAAGCTCCCTTACTTTAGTCTTCAAGTCGGCCACTGTTGTCATCAATGAAGTAACCTGCCCCATCAGTAAGTTCACCTGCTCTTGCAGGCTCGCCACCACATCATTCAATCCACTGAATGATTCAACTATGCGTGAAATCGCTTCCTCGTGTGAAGTTACATCTTCCACCAGCCTATTGACAGTTGCAACTAACTTCTCTTGGCCTCGAGGTGAACCCATCTCCTCAGCTTTGGCAACTGCCTTGCCTTTGGTGTTACGCAAGTTTTGATAAGGCGCCACGATATTTTGCTCACAAATCATAGCTTGTTGACATGTCTGTCGACACAAATTCTGGACTCCATTTTTCCAGCATGAGAACAGGCTCTGGTACCACTTGTCATGAACATATTTCCTTCAATGGGCCAGTGCGGTGCGACGGTCCTTCCTTACCGCCGTAAACCTATTTGTCAGCTCGTTTGTCAGTCATAAAAGCTTGTAATCAGAGTGAAAGAGAGCAAGAGAGAATAGAGGGAGAAGAATTGTAATCACAAGAAGCAATCACAACGAGGGTGAACAAACGATTCACCTGAACCAGGCAGCTTACATCAGACTCAATAAAAGCAAAACAAACTCTAAGCACAACTTTACAATGTAAGTCGCAAGGGAATAGAGACATTAACCTGTATATGTTGGATGAAGTATCGTCGTTGATCGCATGCCATCAAACAGTGATGCTTTATCATTTTTTGCACACTCATGAGTTTTATAAATCTTTGGGCTGAAAAATAGAGAATTAGCAGCGTAAAAACATCGAATTCTCATTTTTTTTAGAGAAAAAATATGCGACATTACGCCGCGTGTTCGAAGGAAAGCTCATTCAAACATACGGGTTTTCATATATATATATATATATATATATATATATATATATATATATATATATATAGAGAGAGAGAGAGAGAGAGAGAGAGAGAGAGGTATGTACTTAATAGTCAGGTGTTGAATGTTACTTCAAATTTTTTGTTGTTGGATCTATATCAGATCCAACGGTTAGAATGTATAACCTAAAAAATCATAATGTCTCTCACGTTTTCCTTTTTCACTTTTCCTCTTGTTCTCCTTTCCCCTCTTTATTTCTTGTTCCTTTGAATAGCTCTACCAGCAATGACATGGTTGCAGCGGGTGCCCCCTTTCCCCTCTTTGTCTCTCGGAGCAGTGCAGCTTCAGTGGAAGAGCACACTAAAGAGCATGACGGTGCTGCGACAACGGGTTCTTCTCGTTCTTTTCTCTTTGTCTCTCTATGGTGACCCGCTGTCAGCCTGAACCTGGTCGGTGACCTGCCATTATTCTGTCAATCGGCTCGAGGTGTGGCAAATTGGTGCAGGTTGCGGCGGTGGCTGAAGCTCGAGCGATTGTTACGCTCGTGGATCGTCATCACTACAACTGAGGATACACGGCACACGTCCTTGTGGCAGGCTGTTCACAACACTTGTGATAGCTCCGATTGAGTTGGTATGTTGAATTCGTCTTTCGATAGCTCTTAGCTCGGGAGCGAGGGTGTCGCGGTAAGATGCACCAACTCAAATTCGATGGCCTAAAGTGGATCGACCTGACGTGCAGTGTTGTGTATGCCTCGTGGTACGTACGAAGGTGGCATGTGCCGCCCTATGGCTGTTGCTCGAGGAGACTATGCACAAGGCATGTCGGGGGTGGCCGCAGCTGCCTCAAGTGCAGTGACATGCTATTAATAGTGATGCGTGCAGGGAGTGCAGATTTTGGTAACTGTGATCAGGGAGCCCAGTTTGGAACCTGATTGTGAATTTGGTTGATAGAGTCTGTCAGATCTGAAAGGTGTGTTGGGAGCACCTCACAGAGGAGAGTGAGTCCACCAAAGGCCGCAACGAAGGGAGGTAGAGTCGTTATGGGGTGTTTGGCTAAAGTTGGCCTTTTGCAAACTTTGGATTGACTATACAGGCTATCGCACGCGGCGTGCTGGAGCAGGCACTGTGACACCCAAAAATTCTATCCATTTTTTTTTAAACGATATTAAAAACAGTGAAAGAAGTTTGGTTTATAAAACTGATTAAAGAGAAATCATTCTCCATACAGAATTGAACTCAAGAGTTAAAACATAACAAAGATTTTTCATTTCACCAAAAGAAACTTCATCCATACATGGCTCATTTACAAAAATCTGGTGCACTACATATACTCTTACAAAAAATTTTAAAATCACAAGTGAAAATCCAAAAACACAAGTCCCAAGACTAAATATAACACCCCAAATTTTTAACTTAAAAATTTTGTATAAAATACTTTTTTTTAATGATTCAATGAATCAAATCAATAACACAGTGAAAAACATTTGATAATTCTAAGTCGGCAAATCTTCAGCAGGTTACAGGTAAACACATGATCACAAGGATTGAATCCTAATTTTATTAGACTTAAGTCCAAAAACCCATATACACCATTTTGCCTCAGAATTCAAACTTGATTCTTTTCAAACCATAATTGAATTAAAAGTTGGTAGATATTCGAGTAAACATTCTCAAACTTAAAATAGTTTAGACATCCAACAAAAATAAAAGAAACCAAGGATCATATAAAGTATGGTTCTTTGACTCGTCACTCCATCCAACCATTGTAGCATCAATCAATTCGTTCATTACCTAAAATGTTTAATATTGAAGGGGTCAGACTACATCCCTTGTGGTAGGTATACACGAAACACATTGTAATCGTGTCAACTAAAACATACATCAAAATTATGGTCCTTACCAACCACATGTCACCTCTATAATTCATTCAATTACATATCACTGGTATAGTAATCTCTTCTATTACTTATTAATGATAGAAATTATACAAGATAAGGATAAAGCATTTATCACAATATTCAAAAGAAATTATACAAGCCAATATACACAGATAATGCCAATCTCATAGTCTCAACATTTGGTTTGCACAAAAACTTTCATGTCAATCAATAATAGGCAGTATTATCATAATAAGTAAAAGATCATGCTTTGAATGTTTGACTTATTATGACATATTTTTACCCATATTTCTCATAAAGTAAAGTGATCAAGCATAAGTCTTTGTTTTGCTTAGTTACCAGTTCGAACGAGTACTTATAGAATAACTCAAGACAGAAGATATCACATCGAGGTATTTTATTTATTTGAGTGACTAACTGAATTGTAACTATCAGTGCAGGCGGTCCAAGACTGAGAGAAGCTTCCTACATAGGTCATCAAAATTAAGATATATCCTAAACAACTGCAACAATCATGAAAAACTACCTCCCTAGGACAACAATTTTGTAGAATTCAACTATCTAATTCTGATGGTTAAGGACGTCAAGCCATTGTCATTCGAAAGCATGATAATCAACACAAATGTCCATTGGAGTTTGTACCACTTACCTTCACCAAGGTAAGCATCTATTAAATGTGTTATTGAGTGCACTATTATTAACAGGGTATTAGATTTCATTACATGTGCTTCTTATAATTTTGGCAAACCAGGGCTCAATGGCTCAAGCACTCTTTTGGGGTAACTTTTACATCATTATTTTATCTTGCTCATAACTCATTCAGTAATCCCTGAAGCCTTTAAACCAAACGAGTAAATTATGTGTGCATGAATTTTCATAACTGGGTGTACCTCCCCAAGGGTTTTCATTAATTATGTGAACATACATGCTCATCCATGCCCCATACATCAAATAAACATTTAAGGCACCAAAATGGTTTTCTTGAACCACATGACCACATGCTCCATTATGTGCCATAAACTGTGTCTGCATATATTTGCAATGCGGTATTTCAAAGTGTCATGATAGCATCTAATTGCATGTTCAACATAATGATAGTCATATTTAACATCATGTTTTAAACATATGTTCAATACAAGCATAATGTCAATCATATTTCATGGTTTATAATCACCTTTGCATAAGTGCTATGGCGTAGCATAACCACTTACCATGATCAAAATTTTCAAGTTCTCATACATAGTACATTACTTACCCAAATCAGATTTTACTACGTACAGAAAATCAGATTTCATACTTAAGACAAAAATAAGATTTTTAGACCAAAATAAAATTTTAAACTTAATAGAAATCATATTTCCAAACTTAGGACTGAAATCAAATTTTCAAACTTAAGACAGAAATCAAATTTCCAAACTTAGGACAGAAATTATATTTTAAACTTAGGACAAAAATCAGATTTTTAAACTTATGACAGAAATTAGATTTTCAAACTTATGACAGAAATCATAATTTAACTTAAGAAAGAAATCAAATTTTCAAACTTAGCACAGAAATCAAAATTTTCAACTTAAGACAAAAATCAGATTTTTAAACTTAGGACAACAATCATATTCCAAACATAGGACAAAAATCAGATTTCAACACTAAATGCATTTATATACTTATTTAAAACTAAATGCATGCACATACATATTCAAAATGGATATATATACATACATATTTAAAACTAAATTCATGTACATACATATTCAAACTAAATGCATGTACATACATATTCATAACTAACTAAATACATAATCAAAACTAAATGCATGTACATATATATTCATAATTAAATGCATAATCAAAACTAAATATATCTACATACATATTCAAATTAAATGCATATGCATACATATTAATAACTAAATGCATGTTAAAAATAACAGAGGTAGACATAATAAAAATTTTACACATGTATATAGACATAATCAAACATGTATATTCTAAAAGTTATTGTAGACATAATAAAAATGTACACATGCATAAATCATATTTAGACAATAATTAATACATACACATTTTAAAAATCAAAATATTTTAGCATTTTATAATTTCTATGAGCTTAATGTAACATCCCTAGCTTGATTAAATAGAAACAAAAACCTGAATCTACCAAAAAAATGCAACACCAATGCAAGAGAATGAGCCGTAGTGCTTGAAAGCTTTCCGTAAATTCATAGATTTAGGGAGATCCTAATTAGAAGCCACTCTCAAAATCGTGAGTTCCTTCAATCTAAATGTAGGGTTTTCCTATGTAAAGGGAGAGTGAGTAAGAGAAAGAAGAGAGAGACAAGAGGTATGGGAGAGGGAGTGTTAGAGCTTGAGAGCTCTCTCTCAAAGAAAACTAAAATGAGAGGAACTGGAAGACCCCTCTTCACTCTTAAATAGTGGAGTGAGAGGGAATAAAAGGTCACTTTAAAAATTTTTAATGATCTCCCATTGACCTAAAAGAGAGGAGAATAGGACAAATTTCATCTCTTTGCTTTTCATTGGGCCTCATGAGAGGTGGCCTCCCATGAGCACCAATGGGAGCAAGAGCTACTTTCCCTCCAATTTCTTTCTTCTCTTTTTTCACATCAACCATAACAAATTCTCTTTTTTATTTATTAAAAAAATTGTAGTTATTACATCCTTCTCTCCCTAAAAGAATTTTGTCTTCAATATTTCAATACAAGTACTATACAAACAAACTGGAGCACTTTTCTTTCATATTAGCCTTTGTTTCCCATGTACATTCTTTGATTTCATGGTGTTGCCAATGCATTTTAACCAGAGAAATGGTTTTTTATCTTAATACTTGTTCTCTTCGATCCACAATCGCTACGGGCTTCTCTTCCAGAGTCAAATTTTCCTGAATGTCCATGTTTTTATACTGAATGATATGTGAAAGATTGTGAACATATTTTCTTAACATAGATACGTGGAAGACGTGAATCTGAGCATACTGTGGTGGTAGTTCCACATGATATGCTACTTTGTCAATATGTTTTAGAACCTCGAACGATCTATCAAATTTGGGACTCAATTTTCTTTTTTGTATCTAGAACACACTCTTGGTAGGAGACACTCTCACAAAGACCAAATTTTTAGCTGCAAAAGTGAGTTTTCTCTGTCATTATTTAACATAATTCTTCTGCTAACTTTGAGCAGTACCTAGTCTTTCACGAATCATTTGCACTTGTTGAGTGTAATATTTTAGTACTATTAGTGAATCCACCACCCAATTACCAACCTCATTCCAGTACATGAGTGATCGATAGGGCCTTCCATATAAAGTTTCATACGGATTCATGCCTATATTAACATGATAATTGTTGTTGTACACAAATTCAGCAAGTATCATGTGTAAGTCCCAATCGTCTTTTTAGACAAGTATACATGCTCGTAGCATATCTTCAAGAGTTTGGATAATCGTTTCTGACTGATAATCTGTTTGGAGATAAAATGCAGTATTAAACTTCAACTTAGTACCTAGTGCTTGTTGTAATTGATCCCAAAATCATGATATAAAATATGGATCATGATCAGATATGATCATGATGGGTGCTTTGTGTAGACAAACTATCTCCTTGATGGATTGGCTAAACTAAATGGGTAAAAAGTGTGCTAACCTGGTAAGGTTGTTAACAACTCCTTGATGTACAATTCTACAAAACTTTTAAGGGATTGACTGAACTAAATGGGTAGGAAATGTGCCGACTTGGTAAGTCTCTCGACAACCACCTAAATTGCATTGTGTTGCTTACGAGTCTTTGGTAAACCAACCATAAAATCTATGATAATGCCTTCCCATTTTCACTACGAAATCTCTATTTGTTGCATCATTTTGTTGGGTCTCTGGTGCTCAATCTTGATCTTCTAGTAAGCTAACTATTTTGAGACATTTTTTATAATCTTTTGCTTTATGTTGTTCCACTAATACCTTCATTGCAAGTCTTTGGACATCTTTGTACTTTTTTTATGAATGGTGTACTTGATTTTATGGGCTTCGTCTAATAACTCTTTCTTCAACTTTGAATCATTAGGCACCCAAAGTCATTTCTTCATTCAGATACTCATATTCTCTTTAATTCTAAAAGAGGCACTCTCTTGTTGAGTAAGTGCTTCCAACTTCTCATATTGGCGATCCTCTTTCTAACTGGCAATTATCCTCGTCAGGATATCTGGTTGGATGGTCAAACTAGATAGCTTGATAGTATCACAATCATCCACAAAAAGACTCTAATCAATAAAGTCCTCTACCAGCCTCTAACCTTTCCCTCACAAGACAAAACAAAGTGCCACCAGACTTGCAGCTTAAAGGATCTACTATGACATTTGCTTTCCCCAGATGATAGGCAATGGTAAACTCGTAGTCTTTTATAAATTTCAACCAATGCCTTTGACTCATATTCAACTCTTTTTATGAGAATAGATACTTAAGGCTTTTATGATCTGCAAATACTTTAAATTGTTCTCTATATAAGTAGTGTCATTATATATTTAATGCAAACACTACAATTGCTAACTCCAGATCATGGGTCAGATAGTTCTTCTCATGAGTCTTCAACTATCGAGATGCATAGGCGATAACTTTGTCATTATGCATTAATACACATTTTAGGCATGTGCCTAAGGCATTTGTGTAGACTACGAATCTGCCTTGACCAGATGGTAAGACTGATATAGGTGTAGTAGTGAGCTTCTTCTTTAAAATCTGAAAGCTTTCCTCACACTTGTCATTCCACTCGAATTTGATTATTTTTCTTAGGATCTTTGTCATAAGTAAGGCAACTCTCAAAAAGTCTTGGATGAATCACTGATAATAGCCTGTCAAATCAAGAAAACTCCTAATATTGCTAACGTTCTTCAGTCACTCTCAATTCAGCATAACTTCTACCTTAGTAGAATCCATGAATACTCCATCCTTGGAGATTATATGGCCTAAGAATATGACCTTCTTGAGCCAAAACTCACACTTTGAAAACTTCACATTATAGTTGATGTTCTTTAAGGGTACTCAAAATGATCCTCAAATGATCTCGATATTGCTTCATGCACTTAGAATATATATCAAGATGTCATCAATAAAGACAATAAGAAATGTATCCAGATACATTTAGAATACCTGATTCATCAGGTCCATATGTTAGCTCATTAGCAAGTTTGAAAGGCATCACTATGAACTCATAATTCTTATATCTTATCCGAAAGACTGTCTTCAGGATATCATCATCCTTAATTTTAAGTTGATGGTACCCAAATATAAGATCGATATTTGAGAATACCTTTGCCTTTTGTAATTGGTCGAACAGATCCTTGATACAAGGCAATGAATATTTGTTCTTAATTATGGCATGATTGAGTATCATGTAGTTAATGCATAAGCTCATTGAACCATCCATTTTTTCATAAATAGTACTAGTGTTCTCCATGATGAGACACTCAATTGGATGAATTCTCGCTCCATAAGCTCTTGTAATTGTTTTTTTAGCTTCTCGAGCTTCGCTAGTGACATACAATATGGTGCCTTAGAGATTGTTGTAGTTCCAAGCAACAACTCAATATGAAATTTTACATCTCGGTGTGGTGGAAGTCTTGCTAACTCCTTTTGAAAAATCATGTAAGATCTCCAAATCTTTGATCAACATGGTCTTCGACTTTACCAAAGTTACACTGACCAGAAAGGCAGTGCAACCCTTCTTAATATACCTTCGGGCTTTCAATATAGAAATAACCTAGTTTTTTAGAGGGAGTTTGAAAAGTCTGAATTTTACCTTAGAAACTCTAGGATGAGACAATACAATCTTTCCTTCATGACATAAAACCCAAGTATAATGCTTATATAACCAATCGATGCCTAATATAACATCATATTATGTCATCTCAAGCATGATTAAATCAGCAGGCAGATGCTGCCCATCTATCTCTATGTCTATGCTAGGTTTATATATTGTGCATAGATTATTATATCCTATGGGGTTATATATTTCTAGTGCATGGTTCAATGCCTCAACAAGTACTCTCAATTTTTTTAACAAAATTAATAGAAATGAAAGAATGAGTCACACCACAATCAAATAAAACAAAGATCGCTTGACCAGCGACCAAAATGATGCCTTGCATTCGATCATCTTTCTTTAATTGTTCTGCGAAGATAGCATAAACATGTCATGTCACCTTCTTCTGTGCAATATGATGGTGGTGGTGGTGGTGGTGTGACTGTTGTTGCTGGCATTGTGACCGTTGCTAATATTGTAATCATGGTCCTTCAGCCCCCCTTATAAAATCATAGAACTTCTTCTTCAAGCATTGGTTGATATAGTGGCCCATCTTTTTGCAATGAAGACGGGCTCCAGTATCTTGAGAGCATGGTTGTCTCATGTGGTTATGATCACATTTTTGGCATATCTAATTTTGTCGTTGTTGTGGTCGAGCTCTTTTTTGCTGCTTATGCTTGTTCATGGGTGGTGTGAACCGCTTCTTGAATGGTGATGCTCCTGAATACCAAGAAATGGATACTTGTTGCCCCCAACATTCTCAGCTAGTTTCTTGGATGATCCTCCCTTGGAGCACTCCCATACCTTGCTCAGCATGGTAGCCCTTGCATCGAAGAAGGTAGAAGGCATGTTGGTCATCACTTAGTAGCGCAATCCTTCCTTGAGTCTTCAAATGTACTCGTTCGCCCTTGTTTTGTCATTGGTGAAGAGATTCAGGCGGTATCATTGCAAGCTTTAAAATTTGGTGGTGTAGCCCACCAAACTCATGCTTCTCTATCTCGGCTCCAAGAACTCCATCCGGTTTTTGTTTTTGACATGATGGCGAAAGTAGGTTCCCAATAAAGCTTTCCAAAACACTCTCTAAGGAACATATGTAGGCCTAAGGGAACTGACTTACTGGACTGTGTCCCACCATTTCTGGGCATTTTCCTTTAGACGGTAAGTGCCAAAATCTATCTTCTTATCCTCTAGCACAGATAATACCCAAAATGCTCGTTCAACCACCTCGATCCAACTTTTTGTCATATCTAGGTCAACTTTTCCTGCAAATGTTAGGGGATCAAGCTTGAGGAACTTTTTGAATGTAACCTCGCCTTGGTTTTGGCTTGCTCCAGTCGGTGTGTGTTGCTCACCCTGGTTGAGTACTTGTTGTCTGAAGGCTTGGGTCAGGTTGTTCAGGGTGTTTATGATGAAACCTCGTTGCTCTGCCCACTCGTTTGATATACTCTTAGTAGCTCAATGAGACATCTTCAATTTTAACCAGATTTTCAAGCATAAGTGAAGAGTCTTACTAGAATCAATTTAGATTAAAAGCAGTGTAACTATGATTAAGATTAAAGACATTGATTGGTCATAACATAACTATTAGGAGCCTATTAACTCAACTTGTTATAAAATTATGGGTATGATACTTCTCCCTATGGGTAGTTTAAGAATTTCTTGACATATTTCTTTATATTGCGTGTGCTTCTCTACTTTCGCGAGGCTCCCTGTGATTTCTCTGTCATGTCACCCAAGAGCTCTACCACCTTTCGTATGTCTAGGACATTCTCGCAACTTGAGGCAACATCGGTGAGAGTTTTCACCATTGTTCGCTTCCTATCATCGGCTTGCTTTACATGACACTCATAGAAGAAATGACTTGTCTCACCACAACAGGGGTAGTCTTCATTGTCACAAGGACACCTTTGTCCCATATGAAGACCATGACACCTTTAACACCTTGGATTCGATTGTGGCCCAATTTTATTCAATGTCTTTGGGTTGACATTGACCTGAATCAGCGATTGGAGGTTGTGTATGGCAGCTGCTTATTGTTGTATGGCTCCAACCAAATCATGTAGTGCTTCTATGATTTTGTTGCAATTATCTTCCCATGCCAAATAATTACAAGACCTCTATGAGTTTTCAAAGCTATGATAGATTCTTTTCTCGTGTGATGTGCTTAGTAGAGTCTTATCTAGGTTGCAGATTTTTTACTAAGTTCTCACATATAGTTTTCAAATCATTAATTGACAAACCATCATAAGAAAAGAGATACTTACACTGAGATGCGGACGTTGGACATGTTATGAACCATAATTATATCTTGCCCTAATACCATAACTATAACGCTCCAAAAATTTTAATTTAAAAATTTTGTATAAAATATGTATTTTTATTTTTTTTAACTAATTTGATGAATCAAATCGATAACACAATGAAAAATATTTGATGATTCTATGTTGGAAAATCTGTATTAGATTTCATCACACGTGCTTCTTATAATTTTGGCAAATCAAGGATCAATTGCCCAAAAACTCTTTCAGGGTAACTTTCACATTATTATTTTATCTTGCTCATAACCCATCCAGTAATCCTCGATGCTTTTAAATCGGATGAGAAAATTATGTGTGCATGAATTTTCATAACTAGGTGTACCACTCGCACCCCAAGGGTATTCATTAATTATGTGAACATGCATGCTCATCCATGCCTAACAGTACCATAATAATTTTCATCCCCCACATATCAAATAAACATTTAAGGCACCAAAATGTTTTTCTTGAACAACATGCTCCATTATGAGCCATCAACCACGTATGCATATATTTAAAATGTAACATTTCAACGTGTTATGATACCATCTAATTGCATGCCCAACATAATGGGATAGGCATATTTAACATCATTCTTTAAACATACATTCAATACAAGCATGATTGTAAATCATATTTCATGGTTTATAATTACCTTTGCATAAGTGCTTTAATGTAGTACAACCACTTGCCATGATCAAAATTTTCAAATTCTTATACATAGCACATTACTTACCAAAATCAGATTTCACTATGTAGGAGAAATCAAATTTCAAATTTAAGACAAAAATCAGATTTTCAAACTTATGACAGAAAATAAATTTCAAATTTAACAGAAATCAGATTTTCAAACTTATGATAGACATCACATTTTCAAACTTAGGACAATAATCAAAATTTCAAACATAAGACAAAAATCAGATTTCAAACTTATGACAAAAATCAGATTTTTAAACTTAGGACAGAAATCAGATTTCAAACATAGGACAAAAATCAGACTTTCAAACTTCGGGCATAAATTAGTTTTTTAAACTTAGAACATAAATCAGATTTTTAAACCTAGGACAACAATTCAGATTCCAAACTTAAGATAGAAATCACATTTTTTTTAAACTTAGGATAAAAATCAGATTTCAACACTAAATGCATTCATATACCTATTTAAAAGTAAATGCATGTACATATATATATTTAAAACTAAATGCATATACATAATTATTGAAACTAAATGCATGTACATACATATTCATAATTAAATGCATAATCAAAACTAAATATATATACATATATATTCAAACTAAATGCATATACATACATATTCATAATTAAATGCATAATCAAAACTAAATGCATGTACATACATATTAAGAACTAAATGCATGTTAAAAAAATTTACCTCTAGACATAATAAAAAATTTATACATGTATATAGACATAATCAAACATGCATATTTTAAAAATCACTATGGACTTAATAAAAATCTACGCATGCATAAATCGCATTTAAACAATAAATAACACACATACATTTTAAAAATCAATGTATTTTAGCATTTTACAATTCCTATGAGCTTAGTGTAACATCCCTACCTTTATTAGATAAAAATAAAAACTTGAATCTACCATAAAATGCAACTCCAATACAAGAGAATGAGCCCTAATGTTTGTGAGTTTTTCTCGAATTCATAAATTTAGGGAGAGCCTAATTAAAAGTCACTCCCAAATTCATGAAAGAGGAATCTAAATCGTGAGTTGCTTCAATCCGGATGATGTGTTTTTTCTTAATAATGTGAAGGGAGAGTGAGTAAGAGAAAGAAGAGATAGACAAGTGTGGGAGAGGGAGTGGTAGACTTTGAGAGCTCTCTCTCAAAGAAAACTAAAATAAGGAGAGGAAGACCCCTCCCCACTCTTAAATAGTGGAGTGAGAGGGAAAGAAGGGTGGAGAGATAAGAGAGGGCTTGGGAGTGGGCCCATCTCCATAAGTGGAACCTCTTCACTGGCTCAATTGGAGGTGGCCTCTTGGAGTGTCCAATCCAAGAGTGGCCACCCCACTAGTTCCTCATAGGCTCACAAGGAGGTGGCCTCTCAAGAATGTCACTTCAAACATTTTTAGTGTTCTCCCATTGGCCTAGGAGGGAGGAGATTTAGACAAAAATCCTATCCTTGGTTCCAATTAGGCCTCATGAGAACACTAATGGGAGTAAGATCTACTTTCCCTATAATTTATTTCTTCTCCTTTTTCATTTGTACTAAAACTTATATGAGTCTCTACACTTGGACCAACCCCACATAGGCTCCCATTGGATCCAAGTCCATATGGATATAATAGGTCTCCATTTGGACTTTTCAATCCAATCCAATATAATTTTCCAATTTAAGTGTCAAATTGAATTTTATAATCAAATATATGTTAGTTAAACATAGTTGATAAATAATGTAACTACATCTAATGAATAAGTACATGCTTTATTAAATTAGTTATTTAATTAGAAATTATATAAAATTGTGATTAATTACCAATTAACTAATAATTGCTAATTACACCATAATTAGCAAAAAAAATAGTAATTAAATTATCATCCATTCTTAATGCCATTAAATAGAAAACAATTTTTTTTACATCAGCTATAACAAATTTTCTTTTTTATTTATTAAAAATAATAATAAAATTTACAGATATTACACTAGAATGGGTCTATGATCCAACTCCAAAGATACTCGAGTCCACTGCATTCATTGCCACCAAAGTACGCCCACCTATAAGTACCTAAAAAGGGAAAGTAAGTAGGGGTGAGACCAACACATGTCTCACCGGGAAACTTGACCTCCCATATCGTGATAGTGAACATAGATGGGTCAATGAGCTTAACTATACTCCAAGCAAGCCCACAACTCAATACGAGTCCAACACCTCACTCTCTGCTTGATCTAACTTGACTCAACCTCCAGCTCAAGAGGGAAAACAACCACACATGCATAACTTAGATGCATAAACATCTTTTAATTATTTTTTCTATTTAAGTTAATCTTTTGCTTTATACATGATGCAAATGCAATTACTTTGTTTCAATATTAATTATTGTTTCCACGAGGGCACCACTACCTTGGGTCATCGGTCTACATGGGAGTGTATTTTCAAACACCAGTATTTTGCATTTTTTATTAACCCAAAGTGCACTCGATTACACTAGCACCAAGGTCCATAATCATTTGTCAAGACATTCATTTCTTCGAACAAAGACGTAGTGTACTACCGGTAGCGTGTGTAGTAGAACCTCCAACACAAAGAAATCCTTGTCCCTTAAGCCAGCATGGTTGAGAACTAGTCTACCCTAGTGACCAAGACAAGACCCACAACAACAACACACTACTGTCAACTGAAAAGGAGTCTGTCGATAACTTAGTACATCTCACAAAGTTTGTACAAATTCACTCACTAGACGAGTACAAAGTCACTCAAGGTTACCCCATCATTCAAGGTGTAACCACACAACTCTGTGTAACTTATTTCACTTTATTTTTTTCATATATGTGCAATGCAAAATATCTAAGTACCCACACCAGTACCTTGGGACCTTTCCCAACAAGCTGCACTATTTGCTTAAACAATATGTATTACAGTTATGTAAACACCATTATTGTACTCATGAGATCACTCTTATACCCGAATCTGCACCATGTCATGCATACATCTATATATATTATCCATCCTTACAATACAAACCAAAATTATGTGCCCACATCAATACTATAATATTATATTGTCATACTTGCAAATATGAACCATAGGCAAGCAAAACTATGCTTACTCAAACCTCATAATGCCACACTTGCATTACTGACATAACAATAACTTTTCATTCAATAATACTAAAAAGAAAGAGCATAAACATTTTTATATGCATTATCCTATGCATGCATAGTTGCATATTTGAGCATCTCTACACAAACTAGGCCACCCCTTAGACCACCAAACACATATTCATGCATCAAATCCAAAAATACAATAAATATAAGCCTTTCAGAATGTTTCTAGGGTGATTCACTTGAATTCCAGCCTCAATAATCCTTACCCGAGATCAAAACATTGAGAAACTAAAATCTAAAACACAAGAGTCAACTCTCTTGAACACAAGAATCAACCCTTAGGTCAAACAAAACCTAAACCATACATAGTAGTCGATTCTTTGGTCAAACAACTCTTAAACAAATCACAGAAGTTGACTCATAAGTTGCAGGGGTCAACTCTTCTTAGAAAGAGTTTAGGGTTTAGGGTTTAGGGTCAACTTTTTTTTAAAATAAGTTGACTTTTTAAAATTAAGAGTCAACTCTTGTAAAAATAAGAGACAACCCTATCCAGAGAATGGAGTCGACCCCTAGTAAGTAGAAGTTGACCCTCGGGTCTTCTATACCTCCACAAAGCAGCTGGAATCGACTCTTATGCTTTGCAGATTCGGGTAGCTCCACCAAAACACCATTATGAGCTACAATACTCTACCAAACATTGGTTATATCCCATCAAATATCGCTTAAACATGCTAGGGGTTAAAATGAACAATCACAACATACATAGTTCATAAACGTTCCAAGCTTAGAACAATTTTAAACAATCATATCATGAATACAAAGTTGGGCTAAATAATCTAGAATACAAACATTTTTGTAACCCAAGATTTATCTTTTCCAAGCTCTCAAACAAATTTCATTCTTAACTTATAAATTCCAACATTTGGAAGCATGTAAATTTAAAAAACATGTTAAATCATACATTATTCACATAGAATCCATTGTAAATACAGTTTCTGAAATACCATCTTTTAAAACATGATTTTCCTAAAAAAACAACACTCTAGATTCAAAAGTAACACTTAGAAATACCTACATGTTAAAACAAAATTTTAGGTAACTGGTATAAGAAATAGAATTTTAAACCTTCTTTGCATTATGAAAGAACTATAAAATTTTAGTTCATCTAACATATACATAAATAAGATTTTTAAACACTTTTGTAATAAGAAATCACTACATAAATTTTAGCTCATATAACAAGTATAAAAGATCTAATTTTAAACACTTTTATAAGGGTAAAGAACTATGAATGTTTCAGTTAATATAACAAGTATCAAAAATCAGATTGTGAACAATCTTTGTAATAGAAACTAATTCTAAAACTTATATTGAGAAAGCACACATGGTTCAATTGAAAATTCATAAAAAACGTGAGTGCAAGTCAAAAGCCACAACAACCATAGGTCCAACCAACCTATGCTCGACTGCTGCGGGCTGGTTCCACCAAATTCCAAACTAAACAGTCCACAATCGCACATACTCCACCATTATTCATCACTTTACCCACTCAAAAGTCAACTCTTCTGAGCATAAGAATCAACTCTTGAGCTAACCAAGAATAATCTATACACAAGAGTCGACTCTCCTATTCCAGGAGTTGACTTTTATGCCTCAAGAGTCAACTCTTGAGGTGCAGAAGTCGACTTTTACATTGCAAGAGTCGACTCTTGCGTTCAAGAGTCAACTCAACACAACTATAGGAATCAACTCTTGGATCCCAGGAGTTGTCTCTTCTACCTCTTATCAACACCAGACAAAGAAGAATCAAGGAGGAGTCGACCCTTGATCTGCAAGAGTCGACCTCAACCAGAACATGAAAAACACATGACTCGACCCTTAAGGCATTCTAATTTCGTTCCATACTTTCAAAACTCAGGGTTTGAAGCATCTAACTACAATGAAACTCAACCCCAACACTCCTAGGGATATCTTAAGCAAAAAAAACACAATATTCAACCAAAACATCACCCAAAAATAATCTTCCAACATATGAGAATATTCTAAGCATGGTATTTCACAAACATCATAACACAACTACATGTAGTCCTAGCATGCTCACTACCTACAAGAAAAGAAATCGAGCATCTACCTTGCAACGCTATATCTAACAAATATAGGGCCACAAAAATGCACAACACGAACCACCAACACGACACAAGTCTCCTAGTTGCCACCCATGAACTAGGAAGGTCATCTACACCAAAATGAAGCCCTCACATGGACTGGGATACCTCCAAACGCTATTTCAGCTGCAACAATACACATGCATTGGTGTAACTTGACCACAAGACAATGAAGGAGCAGGTGGGTCATCCACCAAGGTGAGGATGGGGGTGTGAGAGTAGGGGGTAGAGAGAGTGAGGGTAGAGAGTGGAGTGAGTGAGAGAGTTAGCCAAGAGAGAGAAAATGGAAGGGCATGACCTTAGGGAGGTTCAAATAAAACTTCTAGATATGGGCTTGGATCTGGCCCAATCAAGTCTAGGTCTGGGCCAAAAAGGTTTGGGTCTGGTTGGGATCCTACCAGGTTTCAACCCTCAAGAAGGCATGGGCTCCTAGTTAGCCCACTAGTTAGAGTAACTAGGTCCCATCCTAATTAACCTAACCAAAACAAGGGCCTACCATTTGGCTGGGTCTCAATTGCATAGACCGAAATGCCCTCCTATAAAAAATATTGGCTAAATGAGCTCATTACTCTCATTTTTAACCTTTTCCAAACCCAAAAATTATTGAAATGCCACTCAAACAATTTCAACAATTTTGGATATGTTTCCCACGCAATTGACTCAGTTGGGTCAACTATAGGTTGGATGACTATGTCCCCTGAGATGAAAATGCCCCTTGAACAATCCAAAATTAACCATAATGCTCTTGAAACTTCTTGAAACTTGTCAAGCACAGTCCAAACTCAATACAACCCCTGTTCTGACGAAATAATAACCGTTCTTCTAAAATAAACCATAAAAATGCAACTAAACATGCCAATGATATGAAACATCCATCTATATTATAAATTTTTAGATATTACAAAAATTAAGAATAATGCTAGATATTACAAAGCGCGTGTGTGTGTGCATTGGTGTGCATGTACCATCTATGTGTGGACATCGGTTGACGAAGGCAAAAGTAGGGAGCACACTGCAGGCTGCAAGCGGGCGTCTGCATGCTTAGGGCTGCACGTGGTTGGCCACACTATAGGTGACAATGAGGTTCTTGTTCTTGGATATATCTTTCTTGAACTTTGTTCTAGTGGATTGTTAAACGCTAACACTTGCGCACAAGTTGACCCCTAGTGCTAAGTTCGGTTAAAGAAATACCATTGATAGGGCTTTGCATAAAAAAAATCACCCTAAAAATCGAGTTATAAATCGGGGATGTTACAGTTATCCTCCCTAGGGTGTCAAAATAAAATCACCTTAAATTTTTCTTTGCGAAAGTTTTTCTAAAAAGGCTCTTTTTGAAGGGAAAGATTCCTCTACTTGGGAGGGGGGGGGTTGAGGAATCTTTCATATCAAAGATTTTCTAGACTAGGGCATAAAGCCTCTCTCACCCCTCTTTTGTTTTGTCGCAGCTAGGGAGAGATACCTCCTCCTACAGCTTTCACCACCATCGACTTTCACTTTTCTTCTTCTGCACCACCGCCATCTCCACCATCGACTTCCACCTCTCCTGCACTACCACCATTCCTACTACCAACTTTCGCCTCCCTCTCCTCTCCTGTCCCACCACAATAGCAAAGACAAAGGAGAAGCAAGGGTGGCGGCGACACCCCTGTGCCTCTTTCTCTCTTTTGATGATGGTGGTGAAAAATCGGTGTTCTGACCTGATCAAAATTGAATCATTCTAAATATTGACAACTTTCTTAGTTATTTTGTTTATTTGTATAGTTGATGTATGGAAGTGAGCCTTACCCTCAACCCACCCTTTATTGTTTCAAATCACAAGAATTTACGAGCCACAAGCCAACATTAACTTTGTTTCTGTCACCATGACACAAAATAACACATATGTGCTTGTATGTCTACAAATAGGCAGAGCAATATATACGCATGTTTTTCTAATTCTACGTCCAAGCAAGGAACAAGAAAATGCAATTTCTTCTTAAATGCACATTTTGGATATCCTTTATATCTAGAAATGGTAAAAAATAATTATATATTATTATTGGGGTTTAGGCTATTGATTTTTTTTCAATACAATCCTAAAAATAAATGTGAAAATACCATTTGTTAGCTTTTGATATAGGAGTGTTTTTTTTTCATGCACAAACAAACAAGCAAAAAAATTTCTCATACTATACAAACCAGTGAAAAAATTATAATATCAAAACTTTTCATAGGCAAAATTTTCTTTTCCTATGAAAGTTTTTTTTGCTTCCAAACATAGCCAAACTGTTGACACCCTTAAGAAAAATTACCAAAACTTTTGGATGAAGATGTATGTTATTCTTTCATGCTTTAATATACAAAATGCAATAGATAGTCACCTCATGGGGTTTTGAAATGGTTTATGAATTTGGACTAAAAGTTTTGGTGTTCATTCGAGAAACACTCTTTTATTCAGATTAATTATAAATAAATTTTTTTTGAAAAGAATTCCACTTAGGGGCCAAGCTCATTCTAATATGGTTCTCACATTTTCCAAATATTAAATACTAGTCTTTAATTTTTTTAAATTACCAAACAATGCCTAAATCATGAGTCAAATTACAATAATAACCTTCTTCTTTAAGAACTCAAAGTTCAAATGGTTTACTTTTTTTTAGAATAAATAAGTATTTTTCAATTTTTAAAAAATAATGAACAAGCCTCAAGGGTTTTGCATAGTGGAGTGGGGCCTAAGGACGAGGGGTTTAAGTTCAAATCTTACTGATATCAACCCTTGGGCAAGCCCAAACAAGGTGATCCAATGGAGTGAGGGGTAAGCCATTATTATACATGACTTTAGGTTGGCAGACTTAGCTCAGCGCGGCAAGGTCTCTTATTCAGAGCCAAGATTAGGTGCCATCACATGACACACTTGGAGTGTGCCTTGGAACTTACGTGGGGCCCAAAAGCAGAATGAGGGCAGTTTCTTGGAGTCCGGATTGAGTGCAATCGCATAACACAAAATTTGTGCATTAAGCACCTGATTGCCCTCCATGCTCGCATCTGAGAGGCCTGTCCCAAGATGGAGGGTGATCAGGTGTTGGTGCAATCATATTGCACTTGATCTTTTCACGGTTTTTTGGTCCTTAAAAAAAAAAAAAAGATAATGAAAGAAAAATTGAAAAGAATCAGGTTTTTTCAAGATGATAAATTGAGCTGAGGTACCTGTTTGTCTGTTTCAGGAAAAGTTTGGTCGGTCTATAATTATATCTAAAATTTCAGAAAAGTACGGCCAGACCTGGAATTAAGGCAAAAGGTTGGCTCATAAATGGAAGTTTTCCTCTCTCTCTCTCTCTCTCTCTCTCCTCGACTACCTAAACCCTAGGGTTTTGCTCCAACATAAGCTAGATTTTCGATTTTCCGATCAATTTTGACCCTCAATCACGCTCTTCATTCGTTTCAGCGACCCCGAAAATCCTAGATTTATTCTCTTTTCCGTCGGAAACCCTAAATTTCTTGGGGGTCTAGGGTTTTGCAGATTCTTTCGGTAATTTTGGGGCTCTTTTCATTTGAAATTTAGGACTGTGATGAACCTAGGGTTTCGCTGAGCCCTTGGGTTGTAGATATGTCGCGGAGGGATTCTTTTTGGTGCTGAGAGGATTGAAGGGTAGGCAGAGCAGTCCCCATGGACGCCAAAAGGATTTCCCGGGCGGTGATCGACCCGAAGGTGCGGAAGGTTGGCTTTGTCACGCCCTCCGACCAGATGCGCCCCGCCCCAGATGCTGCACCAACGGACGACGACTCCCCGTTGATCTCTGATATGTCGCCCGCCGGGAGTTCGCTCTCGCCGGTGATGATCCCGCCTCCGCGGCACCCTCTGGATGCGTTGCGGGCGGCCCCCATTCCGGTGCCGTCCTCGCCTCTCCGGAGGCTGGGCAACATGCCTGTCGGAAGCTACAATCCTTCGGACTATCTACTGGGCATGTCTCCAGTGTCTTCGCCTTCAAGCAGGATTGAGTGCGTTGCGTCCATCGGGTTCTCGGAGGAGGCCTCGCCTCGGTGGGTCTCCAGAACGGTGTCCGCCAGTGTTGGTGGGGCTGGAAAGGTGGAAGATTTTGTTCAGCGTTCCGCTTCTCTTCCGGCCGCTGGTTTTCCGGGTCCCAGCAAATTGACTACCGTTTCAATGGTGAAACTTTCTCCGGGTGTCCAAGGCAGGCCTTTTTTCTCAGTTTGTTATTCTTCTTTCAAGTCCGGTTGTTACTGCAATTCATTGTGGGGCATAACAATTTGAGAGATTTTTTTGGTGTGGCATTTGTCGTTAAAGATTTTTTTTCCTGGACGCGGAAAATGCAAATGTTGGTATGGAATTTTTATGCTGTTTGTGTTTTCTAAGTGTAAAACCTAGAATCTTGGGTGGTTTATGCTTATACTTTATCTTAGTTTGAGTGTGAGCCAACGAAAAATTGTAACGGTTAGCTTTTGGTTTGAGTGAGCAACAAAAGTTAGTGTCAAGCTTATAATGGTTCAGAAACTGAACAGATTAAAAAAATTTCTTATAGTTTGATGTTTTGAAGTACATTCTTATTTCTGTTAAGAATTATAGACCTTAAAGTCTAGATGGGGCATGGAGAACTTGGGGCTGAAAATTTTATAATAAACAGAAACTCTTTCTAGTGTATTGTTTATCTCTTTTTTGAGTTTCTAAAGTTTTCCAATGAACATTATCCTTGTACTTTGGAAAAAACGGTTTATTTGAGGATTTACTTCTTCTTCAGAAGTGGGTACCGGAGGATCAACTGAGTCAGAAAGAGGCAAGCCTGCAAGTTCGAAGCCATTGAAAGAAAGGACTTCTAAAGCAGAGAGACGTGCTCTGCAAGAGGCCCAACGGGCAGCAAAGGCCGCAGCAAAAGAGGAAGGTATATATTGGAGAGAAAATTTATATTTTTACTTTTGTATAAAACTTTGTGGAGTTATTGTCGTCTTATTATATAAGGGAGAGTATTCAAGGAAGGGCGTAAATCTTTTGTACGAGACAGCAGATGGATGAAAGGGCAAGAAAACTAAGATCTCATCGAGGTATTGCCTGTAGCCGGTTCAGAAACACAAGTGGAATTCTCGAAATAAAGATAATTTCGGAGTGGACGTTGGGGAAACTGGATAGTTTAATGATTTGGCTAACTTGGTATCACTAAGAGACGTCCTACATGTCTGCAAGCTTAGTCAATTATATATCGAGGCCCACAGAAAAGATTAACTGCAAAATGGATGCACCTTTATGCCCTAACTTGGTTTAGAGAACTGCAAAATTGAAAGTTCTCATAAGCTGCAGAGCACTTCATGTAAACTTCCAACCATAGAGGGTTCTCATAAACTACAGAACACTTCATGTAAACATTCATGATCCAGCCGTTGGCAGAAAGCTATAATCAAAGAGCATTTGCATAATCTGAGCTGAGACTGCATGTTGGACTGTTTGGGGTCATTGAATACTGGCTATTGAACTTGTCTAGTTGCTGTAACTTTCAAACTTTATATGTTGTTATAGACAATATCACTGTTTTAGACTGGTCATATCTCCTTACGTGTTGCCTGATGTTTGATGTAGGTGGAAGCAATCTTGCACCTCCATCAGGTGGTGGGGCATCTACAGGTGCAAAGAAACCTAAAGATGTTAAACAACCACCGCCCTCAAAAAAGAAAGATGGAGCATCTGCTTCAAGTGCTGTTGCAACCTCAGAGAGAAAGACTCCTGACCGTCTTCCTGAGAAGGAAAAGAAGAAAGATGCTCCTCCTCCACGAATGCAGTTTGATGATACACAACGGGTTGAAAAGGCAAAAAAGCGTGCCTTAGTAAAACAGACTGAAAGCAGAAACCGGGTTGAGTTGTTTAGACATCTACCTCAATATGTGCACGGAAGTCAGCTTCCTGATCTCGAATCCAAGTTTTTCCACTTTGATCATGGTCATCAAATGCATCCTCATCCTGCAGTATACAAGGTAGCACTTCTTTTTAATGTAAAATGTGGTTATTCATCTATTATCTAAAACAATTTCTCAAGCAACAAGGGTGCTCCTCTTTTATTGGTTAACCATTATATGCCTCTTTTATTTTTTCAAGAATAGCTGACATTATTCCAATGTCAAACATATTGCTATCATTTCCATCATCGTTGTTGTTATTGTTTGTTACCATTTTCATAATTTCATCAGGTTTTGTTAAGGGCTTGTCTAGAGGAAATTGTGTTAAATTCTGCAATGCCATCATTAGTGATAAACCAAGTCAACCAGCTCAAGGGTCACATATGGAGGACAGCCATGTCACATGGGTGCGTGTTACGTTCTGAGTGGGCCCAGGGTGAAATTGGGCTTGAAACTGGGTTTGGGTTAGGTCGGTTAAGTCAAAACAGGTTCTAGATCAAAAACAAGTTCTGGAATTTCTGAGACTTGGGAAGAACACAATTTTTCCTAATTGGCTGAACAGAAATGGCTCAAATTTGAAGGGTAGGGGGAAGACACTGCAACAAACTGCAGGGTCAAACTCCACTCGGTTTGGGATTTATGAGTCCGTGATCAGACTGCAGGAAATCTGCTCGAGTCTAGTTTTTTGTTTTGATAGGGTTTGGTAAATAGAGTGGTTCTTCTAATTGGTTGGGATTTTAGGGCTGATTTTTGGATGGTAGGCTCAAGAAATATGGATTGAGTTTGGGTTCAAATTTGAGAACCAAACTTGTTCTGGTTAGGGAGATATGACCTAAGGAATTCAGACTAAATTCTGCAAATGTCAGCATGCATGGATTGGGTTAACTATATCTGGTTTAGGTCAAGAAGGTTCAGAAGTGGGTTTGAGCCTAGGTGAGGGTGGGTTCGACGTACTGGGGCCAAGGGGAAATGTCTTAGAGTACTGAGAAGGGTCTGGTCTTCACGGCTGGGGCTAACGATGGCTTGGAACACCGATATGAGCACAAATTACTTGCGTGGGTTTTGGTAGCACCTTGGTCTACTAAGTGGGCTTGACCACAATGACCGAACACGCACAAAAGTTGAGCCAAGAGAGAGACTTGGCTAGAAGAAAGAGAGGCCTAGGGGCCTAAAGAGTCAAGGTGATGAGGGCCTAGGGGCCGAGAGAGAGAGAGAGAGAGAGAGAGAGAGAGAGAGAGAGAGAGAGAGAGAGAGAGAGAGAGAGAGAGAGAGAGATTTTCAAAAGAAAACCTCTTTCAATTAAAAAATGCTTATCTACTTTTTCAGCACCAGGGAGCCTCTATATATAGGCTCAAGGGGGCTCATTAAGCCAAATACAAATATTAAAAAATATTAAAACTAACTTGAAATTCTTAAGAACCCTGTGAAACCCAAAGTGGCTCCTTGAAGTCTCAACTCTCTTAGATAAAACCTTCTTAAGGTTAAGATAACACCTGGGGTCTTCTTAAACACCTTTGCACACCCATCTGGGCCACATTCAAGATGGTTGGGCACCCTCCAAGGTGGACTTACGAATTTTCATTAATACCAAGACTGCCCTTTCATGGATTGGGCTTGGGCAGTTGGACCTTGGCTTGAAGGATCTGATCCACTTGGTCTACTTCATGAAATGGATCTTATTTTGAGTGGGTGGACCTTGGTCTGGTGGATATGATTCATTGGGGTGCCTTGGTGTATACAAGTCCGTCATTGTTGATTCGCTCCAACCAATGCCGAACTAGATCCACTTTTTCTGGATATGTGACATTCAATGGATCCTCTTCTAATGATTGGGGCATTGGACTTGGATTCAATTTGTCTTGCAGGGGATCCAATTGCATATTCTGGGCTATTGAGGTTGGATAATTGTCTCCCAAGATCGGGTCCGCACTATTTGGATCAAGAGCTAGGTCCACAAAGATTGGGACTATATCATCCCCTCCCCATTTGCGAATTGCCTAGTCACTTAGGCAATATTCTGAGAGTTGACTTTTGAAAGAGGGAATCAAACACGAAGGTTGGAGCACACCTTCATATGATTTGGCAGACTTCGTCTAATTTGGCAGACTGTCTTCCATCCTTGAACAACACTCGACACCTGTGCGTCCTTCCAACACACGAGTCGTTTGCATCTGTGAGCCTCGAGAAGAGAAGTGATTGAGTTTGATCCAAACACTAGACATTGCATTTTTTTGTTAAGGGCGCTTTCATTGAGATTTGAGCTCAAGTCACGAGGAATAACACCCACACCGGTGTTTTCTTTTTGCTGCACCACTATGATTCCAAAGTCCTTCTTACCTTGGGATAAGACTTCGTACGTTGTCATATTGGCACCCTATTGGTGTTGACGAGAGGTCGTAACACCTTGCTTTATGGGCTGCTTCATGCTCTTGTGGTTGGTGCGGTCCACAAAGCGCCTTCTACGAAGATACATTCTCTTTCCAACAAGTGCCAAATTGGTCACTTTCTTCTCGTACATTGGCAAGGCTTTAGCACGATTGTCCGAGTTTTCGAAATCCATCAATTGGCCTTTCATCCTTGAATGAGCTCCATTTCCAATGTCACCCATATCAGAGTCCACAAACTTTAATTGGGTGAATGCGCACACCATAATTCACAAGCTTTAATTGGGCTCCATTCACGATGTCACCCACATCAAAATTTGCAAGCATTAATTGGGCTCCATTCCTGATGTCACCTTTCTTGGACTTAGCAATGCACCCTTCGTAATGTTCGAGCAAGGCTAGAAAGTAAGCCTCACACACGGCTTGCTTGATTTTCACAAAAATGAGTTTGGTCCTATCCGACCAAACATGGACATTCTTTTCACATATTGCTTCTGAGAGGGATCCCATAAGTTCACATCCTTTTATGAACTTTTGACTATTTGTGTCGGTTCCATGGAACCTTCATCAAGGCCTTGATGAGTGCGGGCATAGGCCAAGAGATCATGACCTCGGTCTTCTCGAGCTTCGCACCCTTGCTTTGTTCTTCCACGTCATGGCCACTGTAGGACATTAGAGGCTGCCCTAATTTGCAGGTGGTCCATAAGGCCACGAAGTCACGCTTCTCGAAGGGTGGGATGACCATCCTTGTTAGATTCTATGGCTTGGCCCACATATTAGTTTTCTTCCTCACGATGCTCGGCGGGAAGAACTCTCTTGGGCAAATGAAAGTAGGCGATTCTGACTCCATCACGGTCATCACAAGGACCTTTCATCCACCATGAGTTCAAGGCTTCAAGCTTTATGTCCATCGTATCTTGGACATGGGGAAGCTTGTTTGAGACTTCTAGATTTTATTCTGCATGCATTTACTAAGGTGGGTTTGGGCCAAACCTCACGCATGATACGCGAGTCTTTGCAAATGGGAATTTAAAACTTCCTTTGGGGTCCTTCTTCAAGCTCGACCCTAGTGGGTGTCTCGAGGCAATGCTCATGCCTTTGGTCTTGCTTTAAGCCTTTGCCATTGGGGCAATCTAAGGTGAACCCTAAACTCTTATTGCGAGGATTCGTTACGCTTATACACTGCCTTACATCATTTAACTTAACAAGTGAGTTCATTTCTTAAAGAGAGGAAGAAAGAAGTGGAGTTTCCTCCACTTGTCGAAGTAGAATACCGTCTTGTTGCACTTGTGCCTCTTTCGACAATCTTTCAGTATCTGCATTGACATTGAAAACCATGTTATCCTTGAGAATTGCATTAACATCGAAAACCACGTTATCCTCGAGAATGACGACAAGGTTGCTCTCATCTAGTTGGTCAACAAGTAATGATAATAGAGTTAATTCGCATGTCAGAGGGTTGACACAGTCTTTGAGAATATGACCACTTCTGACAGTGGTTTGGCACAACTATCAGAGTGCTTGTGCCTCCTTCAGGTTGTGCTCCATCGAGTTGAGGGCTCGCTGCAAGCAATTAAGGATGTCTTGATGGACGCTTTGAGAATCGCTTATGCGATGTACAATTACACTGTGCTTGGTGTTGCTCCTTTTGTTGGCGAATCAGTTGGCGATTTTGGAGTCCATCGCTCGGGTTGATTCACAAGTTTACACTAGGTTGACTCTGATACCAAGTTGTTATGTTCTGAGTGGGCCTGGGGTGAAATTTGGTTTGAAACTAGGCTCGAGTCAGGTCAGTTAAGTCAAAACAGGGTCTAGCTCAAAAACAGATTTTGAAATTGTTGAAGGAAGGGTGAGATGCGCAGCAACCGAGGTAGAGAGAGAGAGATCGAGAAAGAAAGAGAGAGAGAGAGAGAGAGAGCTGGAGAATAATAGAACTTGTTATTCAATTAGGGCTAATCTCTATATTAAATAGAGATAGTCCAAGGAACAAAATTACACTCAGGTCCCTCATTAAAGAATAAGATTCAAATAACCTCTAGTTTAGAAAAACTTATTTACTAAAAACATCTTAGTCTCAACACTCCCCCTCAAGCTGGAGCATAGATATCAATCATGCTCAGCTTGTCACAACACTTTGAGAAATTTGGTCTCGCCAGGGCTTTGGTAAAAACATCAGCTACTTGATCTTCGGAAGATACATGATCGGTGCAGATATACCCAGCCTGAACCAAGTCGCGAACATAGTGACAATCAACTTCAATATGTTTAGTCCTTTCATGAAATACTGGATTGTTGGCAATATATGTAGCAGCCCTATTGTCACACATCATCAACATAGGTAGGGATACTTTCTCCTGGAGCTCGATCAAGACTGATTTTACCCACATAATCTCAGCTGCAGTCTGGGCCATTGCTCGGTATTCAGATTCAGCACTTGACCTGGCTACAACGGTTTGTTTCTTACTCCTCCAGGTAACAAGATTTCCTCCCACAAACACACAAAATCCAGAAGTTGACTTCCTATCTTCAACAGATCCTGCATAATCCGCGTCAGTGTAAGCAACAACGTCCAAAGATGGATTTCGTTTAAACAACAAACCTTTACCAGGAGATGCCTTTAAGTACCGAATAACCATCATAGCTGCATCCCAGTGAACTTTTGTAGGTTTGTCCATGAACTGACTGATTTTACTCACAGCTAATGAAATGTCAGGTCTAGTAACAGTCACATATAGTAACTTACCCACCAAGGATCTAAAGCTGGCACTGTCCACATACTCAGACTTCTCATCGAACATGTGAGTTTTGGGATCCATTGGAATATTAGCTGGCTTGGCTCCTAGCATTCCAGTCTCTTTTAATAAGTCCAACACATACTTTCTTTGAGACAACACTAAGCCCTCTTTGTTTCTTACAACTTCGATACCCAGAAAATATCGTAGGTGACCAAGATCTTTAGTAACAAAGTGTTTCTGAAGATGATCTTTTGTGGCAGAAATATCTTGGGCACTGCTCCCTGTTAATATGATGTCATCGACATATACCACCATAACAACAATTCCAGCACTGGTTTTCTTGATGAACAAGGAGTGATCTGAAGCTGACCTGACAAAGCCAAAACTCGACATTACCTCAAATAATTTGTGAAACCATGCCCTTGGACTCTGCTTCAGGCCATAAATAGCCTTCTTCAACTTGCACACCTTCTTACACTCCCCCTGAACCTCGAAGCCTGGGGGTTGTTGCATGTAGACAGTTTCATGCAAATCCCCATACAAAAAGGCATTCTTGACATCCAACTGAAACAAGGGCCATCCATGGTGCACAGCAACAGAAAGAACAAGACGAATAGTGCCAAACCGAGCAACTGGGGAGAAAGTTTCAAAAAAGTCAACACCATAAGTCTGAGTATACCCTTTTGCAACCAATCGGGCTTTGTACCGTTCAATTGACCCATCCAAGTTATATTTAATGGTATATACCCATTTGCAGCCAACAATATCTGCATCAGATGGAGGATCCACCAAATCCCAAGTGTGCCCCTAGAACATAGGGCATCCATCTCATCCTTCATAGCTTGCATCCATTTGGGGTCGAATAGAGCCTGACTGTGATGAAGCGGAACAGAGGAGGCAGACAAAGCCGAGATAAAATTCTTCATAGAAGCCCCAAGATTAACTTCAGAAACGAACTGAGAAATGGGATGAAGGGTGCACTGTCTTTTCCCTTTTCGCAGAGCAATAGGAAGATCCTCATCAATAGAAGAACCTTCAGTATGCTCAGAGATACTTGCCTCAGGAGAAGGAGATAATGGGGGCATGGAGGTAGGTGGTAACCTGTGAGTATACACTATAGGAGGGTTTCTGTATCGAGACTCCCCAGAGGATGGAGCCACAGGCTTCGGAGTGAATGACTCTAAAGTAAAAGGGGGAATTGGCAGAGGAAAAACATCACCCTGACTCTCTTGTAACCTTGGAGTAGTACTCGAAAAATAAGGAATAGACTCAAAGAAGGTAACGTCCGCACTGACATACTCTTTATGAGATATAGGGTCATAGCAACGATATCCTTTTTGGTTCTTAGGATACTCAAGGAAAACACATTTAATAGACTGCGCAACAAGTTTATCTCGATCAGGACCCAACTTATGCACAAAACACACACATCAAAAAACTTTAGGGGGAATAGGAAAGAGACGAGCCTCTGGATGGAGAATTTGGATTGGGATCTGGTCTTCTACAGAACTTGACGGCATGCGATTTATAAGAAACCCAGCTGTCAAAACTGCATCGCCCCAGTATGTAGCAGGCATATTGGATTGAATCATAAGACACCGAGCAACATTAAGGATTTGTCTATGTTTCCTCTCAGCCACCCCATTTTGCTGGGAGGTATGAGGACATGTAAATTGAGGTTGAATCCCATTAACAGAGTAGAATTGAAGTAAGTCTTTGGGTTTGAACTCAAGAGCATTATCAGTGCGAACAATTTTAACACATATGTCAAATTGAGTTTTTATCTCTGCAATTAAAGATTTTAGAATGACAGGACCTTGAGACCGATCTTTTAACAGGAACACCCACGATAGTCTCGAGAAGTCATCAACAATGACTAGATAATAACGACATTGAGACTTATTCGGAATCCTACTCGGACCCCACACATCTACATGAAGAAGATCAAACAATCCTTGACTTGATGGACTCTGACTGGAGGGAAAAGAACTTCGACAATGTTTTCCCAATTGACATGTTTCACACTGAAAAGAAACTGAGGGAGGAATATGAGGAATGACACGACGAAGTTTTGTCACTGGAAGGTGACCCAAACGATGAGTCCACAATAGAGGACTTGAGGATGATGTAACAGCAGAGTGGGCCGAAACCTCTGGTTGGTGAAGGTAATACAGACCACCTTCCTCATAGCCACAACCAATCCTTCTCCCCGTCAGCAAGTCCTGAAAGGTGCATCCCATAGGCTCAAAAATCACTCTACAATTCAACTCTTTTGTCATTCGACTGACGGATAATAAATTCTGTGGAAACGAAGGAACATGAAGAACATGTGACAATTGAAGAGTAGGGGTAATAGACATGTTTCCCTGCCCTACAATTGGGGAAGTGCTACCATCAGCAAGACGTATCCCTTTTTGACCTGTCACAGGTTTTAAACTCAAAAAGTTGCTCGAGTTTCCGCACAAGTGACCAGAGGCTCCAGAATCAATGACCCACCTACCACCTTGAGCAGATAGGCCATCACCTGCCGAGCACACAACCTCCGCAACCGAAGACTTTGAATTGGATGATCGTAAAGCAATGAGCTCGTCATATTCAGCCCTGCTAAGAGTTACACAATCATTGGAGGGATCTGCATCTGATTTAACCACTTGAGCCATAATATAAACTAATGGGCTTGATTCACAAAATGCAGGAGCAACCACACGCGCATACCCACAATCAACAACAAGCCTGACTATATCAAGTTTTGACTTCACCAATGAAATCTGAGAAACACGACCTTCGACTGTTCAGATCCAAACTTCAAATATAATTTTAAAGAAACTTGACCAAAACCTTTCACCTCAACCAAGGATGACTATAGGCTGTAAATCAAGATCACCTCAACCATAGATATGATCCAAATGACTCACTGCCACCATAGATATGATCAGAAGATGCAAACAACTACACAACTTTCTGGATGATCTCATCAAACTATTGAGATGCATATACTCCAGCAAATCAATATTTGAGCAAGCATATCAAGTTGGGAACCTAGGTGTTGGTCTGCAATAGACGACTTCAATTACACCAAAAACAAATATCAGATCTGAGTATGATCTGGCTTAACATAACCACGTCAGCACATATGAACAGCAACACACGACAACTCAGAGGCTGCTGATCGCCAGCACCACAACGATATTAACTACAGTAACTCACGACCACACCAGATTACATCTAATCACAACATCTTTGACATACCTGCAACGAAGACCGATCTGGTCCACACCATGCGACAATCTCAGAATCACCACCGACTGCAATCTCGTCAACGCCACGACTTCAACACACAGATATCAGCCTGCCAAAAACAGTCTTGAAGTGATACAAACCCACACGCAGTCTACTGTTTGCAAATCTGGTCAACTGCTAGCAACTGCAAATTCAGATCTTCTCCAACGTTCCACAAAATACTCAGATCTGAACTCAGCCAAGGTATAGATCTGCTTCTCTTTCTTGATCAGATCTCAGCAACCACAAGCGACACCCAGATCTCAGCAACTACAACGCCTTTGGTACTTCAAGCTGAATACTATCCGATCTGATTCCCTTATTAGGTCTTCACCACAATATGCAGATCAGCGACTCTCAGATCTGGTCGACACCCACTTCATACCTCATCACAACATCAAGACCTGTAACCATCAGATCTGGTTTACGACCACTGCAGATCTTCATTACGACGTGTAGATCTGATTTCAGATCATGAATCATGACCGAGGTCAGATTGCAGATCTGTTATCAGATCTGTCCCACGCGGTTCCAAAAAAAAACTTCAGACGAACTGCAGATCTGATGTCCTTCACGCTATTTCAGCCGCGGCACACGAACTCAGGCACCCAAGCCCGTACGTGGCTCTGATACCATGTTGAAGGAAGGGTGAGATGCGCAGCAACCGAGGTAGAGAGAGAGAGAGAAAGAAAGAGAGAGAGAGAGAGAGAGAGAGAGAGAGAGAGAGAGAGAGAGACGGCTGGAGAATAATAGAACTTGTTATTCAATTAGGGCTAATCTCTATATTAAATAGAGATAGTCCAAGGAACAAAATTACACCTAGGTCCCTCATTAAAGAATAAGATTCAAATAACCTCTAGTTTAGAAAAACTTATTTACTAAAAACATCTTAGTCTCAACAGAAATTTCTGACAGACTTTAAGAAAAATATGATTTCTCCTAATTGGCTGAACAAAAATGACTCAAATTTGGAGGGTAGCTAGGGGACACATGGGAGAAGACACTTCAACAAACCGTAGGGTGAAACTCGACTCGGTTTGGGATTTGTGTTCGTGATTGGACCATAGAAAATCTGCCTGAGTCTAGTTTTCTGTTTTGACAGGGTTCAGTAAACAGAGTGGTTCTCTTAATTGGTTCAGAGTTTAGGGCTAATTTTTGAATGGTAGGCTTGGGAAATATGGATTGAGTTAGGGTTCAAATTTGAGAATCAAACTCGTTCTGATTAGAGGGAGATATGACCTAAGGAAGTCAAGCTAAATTATGTAAAACTCAGCATGCAGAATGGGTTGGGTTAACTATATCCGGTTTGGGTCAAGAAGGTCTAGAAGTGGGTTTTAGCCTAGGTGAGGGTGAGTTCGACTTACACTTACTGGGGCCTAGGGGAGATGTCTTAGAGTATTAGGAAAGCTCTGGTCTTCACGGTGGGGGCTGAGGATTGCTTGGAGCACTTGCACAAGCACAAGCATAAGCACAAACCGCTTGCGTGGGCCTTGGTAGCACCTTGGTCTACTAAGTGGGCTTGACCACAAGGATTGAGTACACCCAAAAGTTGAGTGAAGAGAGAGAGATACTTGGCTAGAAGAAAGAGAGGCCTAGGGAGTCAAGGTGATAAGGGCGTAGGGGCTAAGAGAGAGAGAGAGAATAGACGAAAGCCTAGGGGCTCAAAAGAGAGAGAGAGAGAGAGAGAGAGAGAGAGAGAGAGAGAGAGAGAGAGAGAGAGAGAGAGAGAGAGAAATGTTTTTTCAAAAGAAAGCCTTTTTTAATTAAAAATACTTAGCTACTTTTCCAGCACTAGAGAGCCTCTATACATAGAGCCTCTATATATGGGGCTCAAGGAGGCTCATTAAGCCAAATACAAATAACAAAAATTATTAAAGCAATATTCCTTGTGAAATTCAAAGAGACTCCTTGGAGTCTCAACTCTATTTTTAGATAAAACCTTCCTAGGTTTAGGATAACACTTAGGGTCTTCTTAAACACCTTTGCATACCCATCTAGGCCACATTCAAGATGGTTGGTGCCCACCAAGGTGGACCTATGAATTTTTATTAATACCAAGAATGCCCCTGCATGGATCGGGCTTGGGCAGCTGGATCTTGGCTTGCAGGATCCGATCCACTTGGTCCACTTGATGAAATGGATCTTGTTTTGAGTGGGTGGACCTTGGTTTGGTGGATACGATCCATTGGGGTGCCTTGTCCGTCATTGTTGATCCGTTCCTCTCCTTGCTTCGCTCCAACCAACGTCGAACTGGATTTGGTTCTTCTGGATATGTAGCATTCAATGGATCCTCTTCTAATGATTGGGGCATTGAACTTGGATATGAGCTTGCAACACTTGGATCCATGTTGAGATCTTGGGACAACGGATACGGATCGGGGACTAAGTCCGTATAATTTGGGACCATATCTGTGTGTGTGTGCATGCATGCGTGCATTTTTTTATTTCCAACCATTGTCATGCTCCTTTGCTCTATATATGTGCTGAATCTGCTGATACTGCCTTCTTTATTTAATTGTCTTCAGGTAGGCTTGCAATATCTGTCTGGTGATATTTCTGGTGGTAATGCACGTTGTGTGGTAATGCTCTTAGCATTTCAAGAGGCCATTAAAGACTACAAAACCCCACCGGAGAAGGCTCTGGTGCGAGATTTAACTACAAAAATTAATAGCTATGTTAATTTCCTCATCTCCTGTAGGCCACTTTCAATCAGCATGGGGAATGCTATTAGGTTTCTGAAGGATCGGATATCTAAACTGTCATTGACACTAACAGAATCAGAAGCAAAAGCTACACTGCAATCAGATATTAACCGTTTCATAAATGAAAAGATAGTGCTTGCTGACAAGGTGATTGTCAGGCATGCAGTGACCAAGATCAGAGACGGAGATGTGTTGCTAACATATAGCTCCGCCTGTGTGGTTGAAATGATATTCGAATATGCTCATGAACTTGGTAAAAAATTCCGAGTTGTGGTGGTGGACTCACGTCCAAAGCTTGAAGGGCAAAGATTACTTAAACGTTTGTTAGCGAAGGGCATCAGCTGTACCTACATGCATATAAATGCCATTTCTTATATAATGCATGAAGTAACACGGGTCTTTCTAGGGGCTGCCTCGGTGTTATCAAATGGAACTGTTTACTCAAGAGTTGGGACAGCATGTGTTGCCATGGTGGCTCATGCTTTTCGTGTTCCAGTATTGATATGTTGTGAAGCTTACAAGTTCCATGAAAGGGTCCAGCTTGATTCTATATGCTCTAATGAACTTGGTATGTAAGTTTCTTTTGTTTTACCTTTTCTGATTATATTCCTTTAGTTAGTTTTATCTTCATTCCGTGCAAGTCCAAGACAACTTTTGTAGCAAACATTTGTTAATTTTTTCTCAGGTGGTCCAGATGCCATCTCAAAGGTTTCTGGAAGAAAGGACTTGAACCATTTGGACAATTGGACCGATAATGAAAATCTGCGTCTCCTGAATCTGATGTATTTAGTTGGAATAATATCACAACTTAAAAATTGGAAATTTTCTTGTTTTTTTAATTGTACACTTGAATATCATTTGATTCTGGTTTTCTTTGAACCAGTTATGATGCAACTCCTTCAGATTATGTGTCAATGATAATCACAGATTATGGCATGGTAAGTGATCTTTTCGATCTTATGGTTTTCAGACTTTATCAGTATGCTTATGGATGAAATATGAAATGATTCTATGCAATCCTTAAGTACATATTATTTTATACTGATGTGCATCTTTTGATACTTGCTATGAATTTGCTTGCTTGGAGTTCAGGTAAACCATATACTCTTACTAATTCTTAGGAGTTAGATGTGCTGTGTTTGATCTGAGAGGTTTAGTATTCGTGTGACAGAATGAGGATATTTTGATAAAGTTGAACTAGGGATGAACCACAACCTTTCCTTTAATGCATGAACTTACTTAACTACTAGTGTCGGGTAGCCAAATATATTACCGTCTAAGATTACTTAACACGTTTCACTTTAATCTGTTTGGTCAATTACCTTAAAATTATGCATGGGGGAAGTTGATGACCTCACTATGTGTTTTTATGGTTGGAGTAGATAAGGAATCATGTTAATGCCAGGAAAAGAGTTCTCTCGTTTATCAAATGCTTTGATGCTTTGGTTCTATTCTGCAGTGACAGTTGCCTCATCCTTTGATGGAAGGTTTCAGACTTTTCAGATTCTTCATTCAAAGAATCTTCACCTCCAGCTCAACTCAATCAAATTACTAGTTTTATGCTCGTTGTAAGCAAAGATGCAGGTTGTATTAGGATTTTTTTTCTTTTTTTCGAAGAAGTTATATTAGGATTTAGCTTCACGCAAACCCACTAACTCCAAAAGTGGTCACTAGATACTCGCTGCTTGCGTAATGAATATGTTGGCATGGCATATACTTTTCTTCCTGGGTTTCATTTGGGACTTAGCTTCAGTCATACCCACTAATTCCAGCAGTAGTCACTAGATACTCGTGGTCCCTTCATCAATTGTGAGTACATTCAATGATGTATTTGTTGAATCCCCTTGACCATACTGTGCTGATTTATTTCTTTGTTGATGAAGAGCTGAATGGAGACCGTATTGTTCTTGCTGCAGGTTCCACCAACGAGCGTGCCGGTCATTGTCAGAGAATATGGTGGATCATATTCATTGATATAGAGGTGAAAAAGCACGATCAAACTCATGGTGATCCATATAATCCTTTTCTCCTGTATGTTCGAGTTAAGAGTTGGATCCCAGCTGCTCGTAGGATGACTTCAGTAGCCTCTTGAATATCAGTATCTGGTTAAATCTGGAGAGCAAATCCATTAGGTCAGGATGCATTTCATATTTCCTCGGTTCTTGCCGGCCCCACCATTCCTTTTGTTTTTGTTTCTATAATAATGTTTAGTTTTTCTTGCACAGAATGTCCGTGCATAAAATTTACACAAATCACCGAATTTAATGTGGTGCAGTTTTCACCCTTTCTTGGGTGGCAGTTTTGGCACTTTTTTCTTGTATTTCTTCGCAAATTTTTTTGAATATTCGAGGCTGTTTTTCTGCTAATATTGCAGGATGATAGGAGTATGCTTTTCTCTAATTTTTGTTTAAGTTGTGTTAGCGACATATCAGTGGTGTTGCCTTCCTCCACGTTTTCCCCGAGAGAGAGAGAGAGAGAGAGAGAGAGAGAGAGAGAGAGAGAGAGAGAGAGAGAGAGTACAGTACATCTCCGAAGAAAAAAGTCTAAAATAATGACTGAAGATACTGTTTTGTAAACCCTAAAAGGTGAAGTGGGTTTAATTCATAAGTATGAAAGAGAAAATGTTGCTAAATGTTATCAATATCGGTGTGTATCGGCCTGTATGCCGATACGATACTGACCTGAATCGGCTGTTTTAATAAATGTTAAAAATACTTAAAATTATTTTTAAATATTATTTTAATAGATTTAACATGTGTCACGTCCCGATTGATACATACTATTTTTGAATTATTTTTTGGCCGATACAAAATGATATCCACTTGAGTATCAGTATCGTTCAATCCACCTGAATCGTTGGCCAAACATTCAGGGCCGATACCTATACTGACAAGATTGGCTACAACTGCTTGTCTGGTAGAAGCTGTTAGTGCACTTCACCTTGTGTTGTTGGGACGTTGCAAGTTCAAAACCCAATTGTACGGTTGTATTGTAATAACCCAAAAAATTTAGATAAGCTCGGATTTGGGTCAGATCTGGACCCGACCTGGACCCAATGGAGGCACCGCCTCTCGTGTCATTTAAAGACAGTGAGGCAGGGGTTTCAAAGAGAACCCCTGCCCCCTTTTTCCTCTCTCGTTCTCCCTCTTCGATACTCACCCTCTTTCCCCACGCGTCGACCTGCTATTGTTGGCAAGCACAGCCATCGGCGACAGCACCGTTGGAGCCACCCTCGTCGATGACAGCCACTCCTCTGTGACTTCGTCGGTGATGCCTCTCTACCCGACCCCCCTTTCCTCATGTATGTCGGGTAGCGGCCACCAACGACTTTTCCTCCCTTCTTCAGTCGTCGATGACTGAAGCCATTAGCGACCTTCGTGAACCCCCGATCATCGTCGTCGACGATCATCTGGCCATCAGTGCCTTGCTATCGGCCACCCGTGGACTCCCTCGTTGACGCAATCTTCCCAAGTGCGTACCCCTCTGCTGCCTCCTTTTCCCTTTTCTCTTCTTCCTTTCGTCGATCGACAGGGGCAAAAGCCCCTGCCTGTTGGTCCGTTACAGTAAGGGATAGTCGTCCGACAGGGGCTTAAGCCCCTGCCACTTTGCAGACAGGTTGGCAGGGCTTGCCGCCTGTAAGAAAGGTTTCGGCAAGGATTTTTGGCCCCCTGCCTGCCTTTTCTTTTACCAGGGAAGGTCGAACCCCCTCCCTGTCTCGATGCGCAGGGGAGGGTTTGACCCTCCCTGCCTTTGTTTATCGCAGGGAGGGGCTCAAGCCCTCCCTGCCTTCGATCTTCGCAGGGGAGGGCTCGGCCCTCCCTGCCTTCGTAGTACGCAGGAGGGGTCGAGCCCCCCTGCTCATTGTTACGGCAGGAGAGGGGGGCGAGCCCCTCCCTGCTCTCTTTTATGGCAGGGGAGGGGGCCGAGCCCCTCCCTGCTCCTTGTTACGGCAGGAGGGGGTCGAGCCCCTCCCTGCACCCTCATTGTTCAGGAGAGGGGTCGAGTCTCCTCCTTGCTCCCTCTTCTCTGGCGTCAGGCAGGGGCTTCGCCCCCTGCTTGTTTGCATGTTCGGCAGGCAGGGGCGAAGCCCCCTGCCTCCCCCTTAGTGGCTTGTGGGGAAGGGCCTCGCCTCTTTGCTCTTTTGGCAGGCAGGGCGAAGCCTCCTTCGTTGTCTTCTTCTGGCAGGGGTGCAACCCCCTGCCTCCCTGTTTCTCGCTGTCAGCAGGGGCTTGCAGCCCCTGCCCCTGTTTCTTGCTCGTATCGCAAGTGCGCAAGGGCACGATGCCCTTGCCTCTGCTTCCCTTACGTCAGGACGACAGTGCCCCTGACCTTCTATTTTTGGTGTTAGCTTGCTAATATCGTCACTTTTGCAGCTCGTACGACGGATCCCGCTCGCACTCCGTGACCCGAGTTATCCATCGCTTACACCCGCAGATGCCAACAAGCTTGCAACTCTCTAAGGTAGGAAAAGATTGCACGAAAGACTTGGATAATTGAATTAAGTTTAATTAATTAAAAAAGACCATTAAATAAATATATATAGAAATATATATATTTATACGAGTACGCATTTAACTCAAGGACGCGGATTCACGATCCTTGTTCTTTACTTTGTCGTCGCGCATTGCGCAAAAGTTTTGCGTTGCACTCCTGCTTGCAGTCTTTACTTTGCTGTCGCGCATTGCACAAAGGTTTTGCGTTGCACTCCTGCTTACAGTCTTTACTTTGCCGTCGCGCTTTGCGCCAAGGCTCTTGCTTTTGCATATTTGTTGTTACTGCCTTGCTGTTGCAGATCACGCTCAAGTTTTCGCTCATTGCATACGCTTTTGAGGCATCCTCGTGGAGGATGCAAGAGATATCTACCACTCTCCCTCTTGCGACAAGAGTTGAGTCAGGAGCTTAGTGATTCATCATCGTCGAAGGAGAGGGATCCCTAGCAGGGATTCAAGTTCTTTGAGTACGCAGTCCTGCAGAAGAATTGGGGTTCGAACGAACTTCTTAGCAGAGGTTCTGTTGAGAAACCTATATCCCATCTATCGAGGCCGGTATCGAGTCATGCGAGGCATGTAGATACCCCGATAGCGGATGAGATTCAAGATAATCATATGCCAAATGTTGGTACAAGCTGCAGACTGTTTCAAAAGATAAAGAATGTCAAAGTATAGTTTGAGAAGCATTACATCTTTGTGAAACACTTATGCTGAGTCTTCTATTGAGGAGCTATACCCCTTTCATCCTAGAGTACTTGTAGTCGTGCACTACACGCTATTACTGCGATGATCGGATGAGACGGTTGTGCGACCTCGAACAATGCTAAATGCACAATGCTGTAATCACATAAAATAATGACTATTCGCCTTCACAGACAAGATGCTCGAGTGGTTTAAAGACCACATCATAGAATGAGTTGTTAGTTAAGCAACACCTAACACACCCATTCGCTTCTTATTATCTGTCAAGGGAGAGGACAAAGCAATACAAAACTCTAATGGACAGGTTGTTAACAACCACCCCACGGGCAATGATCCGGCCTCCCCAGTCATTGGTGTTAGGGGAAGGGACTACCAGACTTTATCTTAGATGGTAGATCCTATGAACTTCTGCATAAGTTAGATGCATCCGTGGCACTGCTTACCTGCCTTTGGAGAATCATCTCTCGGCTAAAGTCGTCCCCTTTACAAGCGGACTCAACTAGCTATTCGTGTTATTGACAATACATAGAATAACAGACGCCCAAACTAGTCTGAGTTGTTTCTACATTTTTTCTGCACGTACCCGCAAGCCAATAATATCGAAACATAAAGTCTGTTCACATTGGTTGATTGCTCGCTTGCTCGATAGTTCAGTGTGCTACTCGTTGAGCTATGCACACTTGTCAAGGCGTTACTCTATTTGGTTAAACTGTTTACGTTGTTCTTTGTTGAGTAATAACTAGCTTCTCATACTAGTTAAATGTTTATAATAATAGCATTATATCAGTTGCTACATATTAGCACATGACTTGCTTTACCCCTTGGTTGAACTGCTTGGTGCTTGTTGTAACATAGCACTTGTTGGCGTGCATCTCTTATGATTGATGTGATTGCATACAACTCATAATTTACAAACTGGTGGCAACTAAGACTGATGTAGCCGCTTGTCTTATAAGCTGCTTACATATTGTGATATAACTGCTATCGTATGATTGCTTTTCATATGTAGCTTATGAATTGTTTACGATGCAATAGCTTGTGCCTTACGATTAATTTAATTACTTGCTGATGGACTGAGCCATTTGATGATAATTGTATATTTTGCGAGCATTGTTATGAGTGCTTGTCTTGTTCAGTTGTTTTGTTTGGTTGTCGGATAGAGTTAGTTACTCGTCGCCTATAGAATCAACTAGATTTCCATATCTGCGTGTTCTCATGTGTCGTTTACGCATGCTTTGAGGTCCTATTTGAGGATTGCAATGTTTCTTGTGGCAATAACACGATGCATAGTATTATATGTTTCTGTGTGATGTGATTGATATGTCACGTGATAAGAAATGTTGGAAGTATGCGATAATATGTTCATGGCTCATGAAACCTTATTGGAGGAATGGGCGATCCTGTGTTTTGTTTTACCATGTGAAGTGATACAATGCATATTGCTGATATACATGCTTGTGCCCATATTATGGCTACCGACCCCAAGAGCGGTCAATTGTTCGCAGCACTCGATTGTATTGATGCATGTATCACTGAGTATGATATCTGTTGAAGACCTGATCTCCAAAGGATTATCTGTGAGGGCGTGTATGATCGAGACCAGGTAACCAATTAAAGTGATAGATTCTCTGTGAGGATGTACACTGTCCACGAACAGGTAGCCGCAAAGACGGTGAACTCCTGTGAGGAAGTGTATGGTCTAAGACCAGGTATACCATCTAGGGCAGAATTCCTTGTGAGGTTTTACATTTCTCAGACCAGGTGATCCGACGTTGATCTTGTTGATTGTAATAGTGGCTATCGACCCTGAGAGCAGTCATTTGTGTTGATGCGTGTATCACAATGATTTTCATTGAATATGACATTTGTTGGGGACAGGGTTCCCAAAGGTTTCTCTGTAGAGTATGTATAATCAAGACCAGGTAACCGACTAGAGTGATAGATTCTCTGTGAGGATGTACACTATCCAGGAATGGGTAGCTCCAAAGACGGTGAACTCCTGTGAGGAAGTGTATGTTCCAAGACCAGGTATACCATCTAGAGCAGAATTCTTTGTGAGGTTATACATTTCCAAGACCTGGTAATCCGGGTAGAGCGGTAGAATCTCTGTGAGGAGGTACACTGTCCAAGAGCGGGTAACCGCAAAGACGGTGAACTCCTGTGAGGAAGTGTGGCGTCCAAGACCAGGTATACCCTCTAGCGTGGTAATTCCTTATAGGGTCGTACTTTTTCCAAGACCAGGTGACCAAGCTAGTGTGATGGATTCTCTGTAAGGATGTACACTGTCCACGAACGGGTAGCCACAAAGACGGTAAGCTCCTGTGAGAAAGTATGTTGTCCAAGACCATGTATACCATCTAGGACAGTAATTCCGACGTGAAGCTTGTGAGTTTTGATTACCATAAAAAGTTATGGTGAGCTGTGATGATCTTCTGAGATTGTTTGAGATAGCCAATTATGAATCTATAGTTTTAGCATGATTTCATGCAGGACTCAGACGTGAGAATCAGATCTTTGTTGATTCTTGATCTCGGTATAAGATCATGTTTTGGACCTTCTATAGAAGAGTGAGTTTTTTTCTGAAAGTATGACGCCTTAAGTGAGTCATAACATGCGTCAGTTGGCCACGTAAAGCCTTGAGAGATTGAAATAAATTAAGGTTGTTCAGGACAAAGAGTTTGTTAGAAATAGTGAGAGCGACAAACAATGTCCTGATACTAATTAAATGCAGAGACCCCGTTCTAGGAACAAAATCAAGCTAGTTGTGTGGTAGTTCACAGCTTACGATCAAATGAATCGTCATGCTACGTTTTTGACAGTTGCACTGCTTGTTTGCTTGCTTGAACTGCTTACACATTATGCACTGCTTACTTGCTTGAACTGCTTACACGTTCTGCACTGCCTACCTGTTTAACTGCATATCTGCTTTAAACTGCGTACTTAATTCAGTTTTCTATAGTCTCTCTTATGCACCTACTAGTTTTTTGCGAAACTAACCCATTCTATGGGTACATGTGATGATTAGGTACACCACGGACGATGGCGCAATTGTAAGATGACTTCAAGACTTATTCTTCTTGCTCTTAGCTCACGTCTTGGACGTTTTGGGTTTGTAACAAAATTTCTTTTGGTTATCCGAATTTTATACTTTTTGGTTCTTTTAGTTAACGTGCTCAAAGTTGTCAGCTTGCTTTTCTAAATTTAACAAAAGAATAGTCTTTCGCTGATTTCATAAACAAAGTCTGAATGAAAGAGATTTTTTCTAGATTCTTGCCTGTTTTTTGAAAGGTTCGCAAGTTTGAAATTTTGGGGCGTTACATGTATAACAGGTGGGGATCTGCTTAACTATAAAAAAAAAAAGAAAATCTTTGGTGCAAACTTTTGTAGGTACAAGCAGCTCTAGATCACCATTGCATAGGTTCTTGTAATCCAATTGATCATCATAGATGTATTCAACATGTCCAAAATAGTAGAGATTCACTTTTTTATTTATGAAAAAACAATTTTATGGGGTCCTGTGTCAAGCTGAAGGCCCAGGATGAATCCCTCTGCCACATGGGTCTGATGTTGTTTTGGTAGGGGTTCGCCTAACCCCAGCTTGCCTTTCAACAACAACAACAACTACGCCTTCATCCCAAAGCAATTGGGGTCGACGATATGAACCAAAAAAGAAAATCATTCTGGGTCTTTCACATGACTCCTTCTCCTCCAATCATTTTTATCCAATGCCATGTCCTCAGTGACGTTCAAAGCATTCATATCCTTTCCTATCATCTTCATCCAAGTCTTCTTAGGCCTACCTCGACCTCTTTTAACTAATATATTTTCTCATTTCTCCATCCTTCTAACTGGAGCATCATTAGGCCTTCACCGAATATGTCCAAACCACCGTAAATGATTCTCTCTCATCTTATTTTCAATGACTGCAACACCTACCTTCTTACGTATCTTCTCGTTCCAAATCTTATCTTTTATCGTATTTTCAGACATCCATCTAAGCATACGCATCTCAGCTACACTCATTTTTTGAATATGATGTCTCTTGGCAGCTCAACATTTCGTACCATATAGTAAAGCAGCCCAACAGCCCAACTTGCCTTTCAAAAAAGGAAAAAATGATTTTGCCACTTAAGAGTATCACACGTTGTAGGGTGTTGATTTTTGAAGCCTTAACAAAACCTTCCTACTTGTCGTTTAATGTGTCGATCTTGTAGCCGGTTGCCACTAAGGAAAACATGTAGATCACATTTGCATGGTTTCATGAAAAACAACAAGAAATAAGAAAAAAAAAGGCATTTGTACCTACAGTAATGTCCGCTGGTTTCATTTTCAGGTTCTTACACCTCTTTGCTGCCCTTCTAAAAGGCTATTGTTTTCCCTAATCTTGGTTCTGATCCCTGTTATTCGATTTTAATATTTTTTGAAAGATATTGGATTTTATTAAAAACTGCAAATGTTGTTTGCAGTTCTGCCACGAAGGTCTCCGATCAATTTTTTTACACAAAAAGATGGGACTTTTAAAAGGCATTGAAAACGTTCTAGACGGTGCTGCATCTGTTCAATTGTGTTTTTAAAGATTCTCTTTGGTCATGACTTCATTACAGTTTTTTTTTCACCGTCTTTTCCTGTTTTGTGATAGAATATAGTTACCAGAAAGGGGGATACCAGAAGCCAAATCAAGGAAACTAGTGTTAAAAAAGTAGTAACAAGCGAGAAGTGGGGGCTCGTTTTGGAAGTGATTGTGGAAGTATATATGAGAAGCAAAAAAGGAAACATGAAGGAAAGCGAATGAGAGGAAAGGAAACCAAGAATATAAATATGAAAAATTTATAAAAATCTGCCTAACTTTTGATATATTTACAAGAACACACCTGACTTTTCAGATTTTATGAATACACGCTTGGTTAACAAAATAATTCTCAAACACCCATCTCTGCTAACTCACGTAGGTTTGTCCATGGATAAGATTAATAAAATTACTTCCTTACTCCTCAACCTTTTATTTTAACCATTAACCATATGTATTTTTATGAAATTTGATAAAACAAAGGGTGTCTCCCACTTGCCGCTCTAGCGCTGGATCCTGAGTAATATTTTCACCTGTTGTTGGAGATGTTCCTCAAAACACCTGAAGATCGAGCAAACTCAGGCATCCTTGCTGTATCCTTCAATCTGTTGTTTGCATGAGAAATGAGGAACTACAAGAACGAAAACGTTTCTCCGCCCTCACCTCCCAAAACCACACATTACCACTGCCGCATCACCATTAACGATCCTCACCTCCCAAAACCACACCCAACCACAACCAAGGATCAGCATTCACCTCCCTTGCCTCCCAAAACCATAGCATTAGCACAACTACCACCATTGATCTCACCTCCCAAAACCATAGTACTACACCGCCACCACCGTTCACCATTCTCACCTCACAAAATCACACACCACTACCATCGATCAACATTCTCTCTTACCCCCAAAGATTTTGTTGTATACATGTACCAACTGTTGACGATAACCCTTCTCACCACTCTCTCTTCTCGATTTACGGGATCTAATCTCGTCTCATCCAAACGGTTACATGAAATATCTCTGCGTATCAAGTTGGTTATGAAATTGTATATCGTTACGCTATGATCTTTCCAAATTAGTGATATGTTGTGTATTATAAATACTGTATCCCTGGATGATTCAATACAAGAAAAAGAGCGAGAGTGTTTACTGTGGATGTAGGTCTAATATGACCAAACAACGTTAATTCCTTCTTGTGACAAATCGTGTTCGTGATCCATCTGGTACACTGTGTAAATCGTTATACAGTGATACCTGGAAATCTCTTCCTGTCATCATATCGCTACATGGATCAAACCATAAATCGCTACATGGTAGTGTGAGTCATCTCTCATAAATCGCTACTCGCTTCATGATGGTAGTTCATAAATCGCTACACCAACAATCCAAAAGAAACAAAAATCTTACCTTTTCACCAAAAGAAAACCTAATTCCCTCAACTATAGAGAACTCAAATCAGACCTGCAAACACAAAATGTTTTTTTTCCATTAAATCTAGAAGTAAAAAAAATATGTTGATGGAAAAATGAAACAGAAATATCATCAAAATGAGAGAGAGATCAAAGGAACTACTTTCAGGTGCTCCTGTGAACAGCGACGAGTTGACTCAGGCTTCACCACTCAATCAGCAAGAGAGAGAGAGGGAGAGGTCCTCATTTGTAATCAATGGTTAATGGTGAAAGAACAAGAAAGGGGCAATCAGGTAATTTTATTAAGGCAACTCGTGAACAAACCCACCAGTTAAGAGAGGCGGGTGTTTTCGAATTATTTTGTTAAAGTATTCATAAAATCTGAAAAAGTAAAGTTCGTTTTTGTCAATAGATCATAACTTAAGCAGATTTTTGTAATTTTTTCTATAAATATTAACATGAAAGCAAGTAGGGTGCGATGAGAATCAAGTCAGACGATAGGATGCAAGCGGGACACGATTTAAGAAGCAAGCTGAAAATAAGTTTCTATATATCAGAAGCGTGTTTCTTACAAATGAGAAGTGAGTTTTCCTAAGAAGCATGCTTTTCCCACTATGTTTGTTTAGTTTTTTTTGAAACAAGAATGCTGGAGTTACCTTGATTTTATATAAGAGAGTAAAAAATTATAAAAGATCACCTTCGAGGGATAGCTAATTATCCGGCGATTTATCGTTGTATTACAAGATCAAAGCAAGAAAAGAATAACCCATAACCATCAAAGGCCCCTTACACAAAACATCCTCACATGACTGGATTTGAAAATCGCTGTCTTTGAACAACCCCCCTTATGGTTCTGCACCACCGCTGGTTATTTCAAATCACTCAAATATGAGTACCATGCTGAAGGGATGGTGCTAAAACTAAATTTGAGTTTGAAACTCTCTTTGTGCCCCCTAAGCAAATATGTCTCTATTGCAGACAAAGAAGATATATAAGATCCCAGCCTCTATAGAAACACGTTGCAAATTTCATCACGTGTGATGGATTCTGGTAGCCAATAATTGTCTACTATCAATCCGATTTTTGCAAAAAAAAGAAGAAAAATTCATCTGAGAACCCGACCACATGTATAATAAATTTTCATTGGCCTAGAAAATCAACCACTCGCAATGTTACAAAATTTCATGGCTCAAAATTTATGTTTTAAAGTAAACATGACCTAAGGTAAGATTATTAGCAATCACAAAATGCTGAACGCATTCATGAGAGTGATAGAGTAGATACAGCTGAACCCTTGATTTCCTGCTAGATTTGGCAGTCATGGCTTCATGACCAAATATAGTTTTCCTAGAGGTGGGCAAAGGGCCGGGTAGCCTGCGACCCGATGCCATGGGCGGGGCTTGGGCCTCTAAATTTGGCTTTGGCTCGACCCGACACAGGTATATATATATATATATATCCGGTCCCACCAGCTTGACCCGATTAGGTCATGGGCCTAACGAGCGGGCCATGGCCCAAGGACAAATGGTAAAAGGTTAGTATACTGTTCTGTTCACCTCTCTCCAAGACCCCACAATATATATAGGACCACAATATATTTACCATAACATGTTTCACTGATACTTTCAGTTTCACTTTTCATAATTTCTATTTTTTTGTTGGTTAACTCGGTTTTGTTTGTCATATGATTGTGTATCTTCTCAAACTTGGTGGCTATCCCTTTACATAAAAGCCTTTCCACAATACTTGGTAAGTTTCTCTTAATCTGGCCCACGAGGGCTCTCCTCATCTAGTAGGAGCAGCTTGTGAAAGCCAAGTTGACGAGATGTCCCGAGTTCAAAACTCATAGCGTGTGTCCTTTACCGCAAGGCTGAAGTACTCTTTGGCAGGCAAAAGGATATTTGGATATTCCTCATTAAAATTCAAACCCATGACCTTAACAAACACACTACGAACTTAAGATTGATGCCATTCAAAGTCATCAGCCCAAAAAAGGCTAGTTTGACTTTGGTACACCAATATAGGCGTTGAATGAGATAGTTGGATGGTTAGGTCATGCTATCACAATCGAAACCAAGGGGTATCAATATCAACGAGGCTCTGACCATCGAGTTAAAGCAGTTTGTGCAAGTCACCATGTTATGAGACATTGTAAGTTTGAACCCAATGTTAGTATCGGTATCTATAACACCTATGAATTTTGTTTATTTTAACTATTAAATTCAGGCAAAATTGAAGAGTTCTAATTGAAATAAGACTCTAATTAGATCCGTCATGAGCTGTAGAACTTGTAGGAGATCTGGTTTGACGATTTTAGATTTGAGTTGTATCATAAAATGCATTTTTCAAATTAGACCGACTTATATTTTGAGTTTTTTTACTTGGATCGGATCCAAAAATAGATTTTTCAAAATTGACCGAATTGTATTTTAGACCCAACCCATAATCTTAATAGGATGCCACAATGACATATGTGGCTCAAAGGGTCATGCTCAACCTAGTGGAGTGCCACGTGTCAACGTAGGGCCCCACAGGTGGTTAGAGGTATAATGGTTGTTTTCACCCTCTCTGCACCAAGTGGTGATTCCAGAATGTGTAGAGATCTTCTAGGTGGATCCCAGGCCATTTGATATTTTTTAAAAAATAATGGATTTTGTATAGGTTATATATGGATCAAAATATTAGCATTTGGATATAATGCAAATTTGGATTAATTAATGGGTTTTATATATATTGGATATAGATCTAAACCATATTAACTGAATTCAATGTGAGTTTGGATTAGATTTTGTATTTGGGATCTTAATTAAGAAGTTTTAACCGGATTTGATTTGGTCTTTTGATCTAATCTCAAACAGAGTGAATGCATAGGGTGGGATACTCTGATCAATGTCATTACTATTATGGAAGAAATTTCAGCCGATTAGTAGCTTACTGATTAAATCAATATTGACTTTGACGTTCTTCATTTCAAGAGCATCGAAATCGATTATCTACATGCCCAAATTAGTGTTGATTTGAGTATTTTATTGTCAACCAAAGTTCATGCATAATTGCAGTTCAAAAATCAATATCTTTTGACATTGACTACATTTTCTGACTGATCCATGCAAGTATGATTAAATCTAAGACCACCATGATGATCTACGTTACAAGAGCTATCAAATTGACTATTTAAACATCAAATTTGATTGAGTTTTGATGTCTGTAAGCCTTATGAAAAGATATATTTCTTATAGAGGGAGGAGTTTCTTTGAAAAATGAACTCATAGCATTTTTAACATTTTTAACAAAAAGTAGGCATAACCATAGCATTATATATATAGTCACTAGAACATAAAAACTAGAACATAAAAACTGAAATATGAGAACTAAAAATATGAGCATTTTTAACATTTTTTTTTTGCAATTCCAACGGATGTGGTTGGCATGGTAGATTTGCTAGGAATCAACCATTGGATCATGTATTTTTTTTTATCAAAAAATGTGATTTTTGAATGCTTGAATATTTATGAAAATTATGAGTCATCAATTTTAAAGCTTAAAAAAATTCTCATTTAGGCATCAAAATAGAATGATTCAAGAGTGAGTTCTTATAAAACCAAGCATGTAGATAACATCCATACACAGTTAGATTCAAGAGAAAAGAACAAAAAATCCATAAAAATCACGGTTCACACATTAATTCATCTCGGGCATTGCCAAACACGGTTTGAATCGGGTCTACAAATTAAAAACCAACCCAAACCAATTTACTTCGTGTCCAAGTCCAAATACGGGTACAACAGAATTTGTGGAACTTCATGGGCTAATGAATTTAGGTATATCTTGCTTAAGATTACACAAGTTGGGTTTTAAATAGACCCTGTGTTTAATGGGATCCAGAAATTGGACTGAATCCTGACCCAATTTGATCCAAGTTTAGATATCATTTGATTGTTTTTTCTCAAGAAAAAGAAAAGGATTGTAGACCAATACGGGTTAACATGTTTGACCACAATTTGCATTTCCCTCGTGTATCCAAACTCAGTCAGTATCTTAATATAAACAAGATTATAAATCCATATGGGTTAACGGGTTCAGATATACATTGGGTTTAGGGGTATGAACGGGCCTGGTTCACCCCCGGACCTGACCTGAACCAAACCCTATAGGGTCTGGGTATGGTGATAAATAAGAAGACCCGATTAAGACCCAGGTCCGGACCCAAAGGTCCGATTAATACATGGACCCAAGTATAGTTTGTGAGATTTTATACCAGACCTGGATCCGACCCAAGTTTCGTTTAAGACCCACAAATTTTCAATGTAAAAATGATAAAAAATATGGTTTTACTGGGTATGTTTTTTTTTTTTTATAATGGATCAGATTAGACCCAGGTCCAGACCCGATACCATACCAGAAGTCCAAGTCTGGTTCCACCTGGGTACGAACCAAACCCGACCCGTTGACACCCCTAATTGGGTTAAGTATAAACGGATCTTGAATCAATTTGATTTGGGTCAGATAGACCTGTACAGGGTTAGTGGATACACAGAGAAATGAATCAGATATTAAATGGACTCATTTTTTATTAATCGAGTTAGATATTATCCTATAACAAATTTGCATGTTAACAGATTTCCCTGTAAATAGTAGTAAATTGAAAAGCCTACAAAAAACATGCAAAAAATTTAGAGATTAAAATATTTGAATTTTATTAAGATTTTTATTTTTTCTTGCTTAATAAAGTTATTTATCATAAAAGAATCTTATTTTGTTATTTTTAATGATGCAGCATATAATGTACTAAACGGGTTTTGGATACACGAGGTTCATCGTCGGGAAAAAAATGGGTCCATGAGCAGGTAATTTTGGTACATACTGTAAACAACCATTTGAGTTGGGTACAAAAACGGGTTAAGTACGAAAGGAGTTCAGGTACAAAGTGGGTTCGGAATCAGTCTGTTCGAGTAGAGATTAGATAGTGCTGTATGGGCCATTTATAAAAACAATTGCCCAAATTTGGGTTCAAATCGTATCTGAGCTCCACTGGGGTTGGAGGAAAAATCAGATTGGGCAAACATAAATATGATTTAAATGCAAATTTATGAATTTAATATGATTAGAGACAATGGGTTAGGTATCTAACCCATTAGGGTAAACCCGAACCAGCCCACATAACAAAGTGTCGTGTTTGGATTCGGGTTCAGGTTTTGCTAAGTCACAGAAATGAAATGTTAAACGCAGATCTGTATAATTGCAGAAGCTTAATTTTACTTAATATAAAACACTCAGGTCGGGTCGGGTATTAGGCAAAAAAGACAGACCCGGATAGGGTATCCAACAAAAATCATAACCCAAACCCGATCTCTCCCTATTGTTAGGGTCAGGTTCAGGTCAGCACTTTTTATGGTCATACCCAGGAATTTGGGTTTGGATCGGGTAGAGTACCCAATATAAACATGACCCTTGACAGACCTAACTCCAACCCTACAAAATTAAACAATACACAATATGCTTGCACAGTAGCACCTAGGGATGTCAACGGGTCGGATGTAGGCATTACCGAATCTGACTTAATTGGATTCAGAGTGGGATGGGAAAAAGATAAAACCAAATCCGGATTCAACAAGTCTAAACCCCAATATTTGCTCTTAAACAGATTCAACAAGTCTAAACCCCAATATTTGCTCTTAAACAGATTCAGATCTTAGTTGGATTCAGGTTTTAATCAGATTCAGATTTCAATGCAAAATTATTACCCAATCTAAATCCAATTTTAAATCGGATCTGGTTTTGGCTAACAAATCCTACTAATCCAATTCAGATTCGTGTTAGATCCGTCCCGTTGACATCCCTAGTTCCAACCTTCGCCCGGCGTAACCTCACTAACCCCAAACAGTGTTCACAGAGCTAAATTACCACATGCCAAAAAAAAGTTTATCCACAGTCAACAGCAAGCTCCAAACCGATCAGCCATAACCAGGACAAAACCCACAGATTGAGACCAAGAAAGTACCTTGTCATCTTACATCTTTGTACCTTTGCTTCACCATGTTTAACCGCTAGATTAACCGGTCTGAAATTTTCCAGCAAAACAGGAGCAGGAAACTTCACAACCTACAGTATGTTGATCCTTTTAACTGACTACTCATGTCAAAATATCTGAAAAGTAAGTACATAAGAAAACCATCTTGCCATCTGCCGCACGCACCTCTTCCCTGTTTAGCAAGTTCAAACAGTTTGTGTCATTCACGCTTCTTACTTCCAAACAGCAAATTATGTTGCAACATAGCAACAAGTTGCAAAATACGAAACAATAAACACACACTTACACACCTACGCTCGTGCACACAGACACATGGTTAACTGTAATTGTCAGCAGTATAAAAGATGGAATGAATGAGAAGCAACCATACCACGGAGCATGAACTCGAATCAGCTTTCCAGTCTTTAGTTCAACATTGTCACAGATCCTTGAGTTGAAAACAATTGTTCTATTTTCCATTTCTCCATCATCAACATGATTATGCAAGCCCTTCACGTGCTGTGAGCTCTGCAACAAATGTGAATGATACACAAACACAGACTTTTCAAAACTTGACGTTTCTACCATTGGCATGCAGTAAACTGAGATGCAAAGCTTGTAAGGGCAGGATATCACTAGTTCATATATTGAAAACGTAGAACGAACTAAACCCACACAGCAAATGAGGTTTACGGCAAACTGAAGGCAGACGTAATATGCTTCCACCATGCCTCAAATGAAAAAGCAGCATTACTATGCCCACAATAGCTCCCTTCATCTGGTAGGGGCGACTTTGAATGTCACCAAGTTGATGGGACGTCACAAGTTTGAAACCAACGGGCAGTGCCCCTTGCCTCAAGGTCAAAGCTGGGTGTACTCCCCGGTGGGCAGTGGGGACCATAAGGGTTTTACCAACCAGAGGCCAGCAAATGTGCAGTCAGTGAAGGGTTTTTTTCCCTTGGATTATCCAAAAATCTAGGATTGCTATATGGAGCATAGGCATATAAAATAGTCTATGGATCCAGGGTGCTGGGGGAACTTAAGGAAAGGGGCATCGAGGAAGAAAGGAGCGGAAATGGCCATTTCCTCCATGTCATGAACTACAACCTACAATGGAGCCATGGAGGCTTCCTGGCAGACTGCAAAGATTTGTACTCCAATGAATCAACATTGTGGATAAACTGCACTAGAGAGGCATCTTCAAATAAAATATGGAAATACTAATCATTCTTCTCTATGCACCCTAGTTCCAAGATCCCAGCCAGCAAAATGCCATTTTTATTAGGTGTTAATGGCATTTGGTAGTTGCCTACAAACATCCAATCAATTGAAATCAAACCCCAATTTTGGTTGGGTGTTAATGCCAGGGGCATGCAGATAAGATGAACAACAGTGATGGAGAAAATCAAGCAAAAAAAAATTTAGCTATTTTTTAATGAAATAGAGAGAAACCATCCATCCATGGGAAGTCAAAGGAAACTTACTGAACACTTTTGGATTTTCATGATCCATAACATACATGAGTAATACAGGCTGAATCGATTAGCAAATCTATAAGTCTACCCTCTAAGAAAAAAATAAATGCATGTGTATGCCATCATGTTGCTTAAAGGTGCCCTCTAATTTCGCATTTTCTGCCTATTATTGTTTCAGTCACTTAAATCATGATTCCCTCTCTTCTTAGAAACTCCAGCAATGTAGGCACATATCTAAATCTCGGATACCCTCCAATGAGGGTGCAGCAGCCGGAAGTAGATCATTTGTCACTAGGAGAACCAACCTGCATTCTCCCGTATCATCTTCTGGATATGGCCCTCAGGATTTTACCCACTTCTAATTGACATCGCTACCACGGCCATTTATGTTCTATTTGGTTCTACCCAAATTCACCTACAGGATACACCTAAAGCACTTGTGCTTGATATGACTCTCATATCAAATTAATGAGGCTTTAGGAACCACTTGAATCTGGCCTTCCCCCACGTAGGCATGATAAGGATCATACATGAGCACTCTTAACTAAATGGATACATGGACTCAAAAACCAATCATATGGTGCTCTTCAATCCCACACTATGCGATGCAAATGCTCTTCCTTAAATGGATACGTGGAATAAAAAACCAATCCCATGATGCTTCTCGGTCCAACCCTACAGCATTTAATCCACCAGGCTTTGATCCACTTGAACCTGCCTTTCCTCTCTCAGAACAAACTAGTGGGAAAATGCCCCACCCCATTTATACTGTAGTTTAGGAGCTAGTTGATTACACATATTTCAAAATTTCCAACAGTTCATTCAGGGTTTTCAGGCCAGATTCTTGTTACATACACATATCACCAATACTTCATACTTTAAGGACAGCATGTAGTCCAGTGCCCACCCATCTACTTGAAGCGTGAAGTTTAGGTGCCAGGATTGACTACAAATATTTCAATTTTTTTGTCAGTCCAGGCCTTGGTATACCTTTCAGACTAGGCCCATATACAAGATAATTCTACATCCCATGCTTTAAGGACTGCATATAACCCATTACATGATGATGCACTTTAAATACTGCATGTTTTAACATGCATGCCAGCTGGTCTAGGGATGACATACAATCAAGCTGCACTCACGCTTTTGTTGTCTATCGACAAAAATGAACAGACTCATGCATGCATGCAAACTATGCAGTTATATGCACAAATACTGATTATGCAAGACTTATATTACACATAATCAAGATAATCATGCATGCAGATGTATACAGTTATAAAGTTTATAACATGAAAGACTGGAGGGAAGTAACCAAATTCAGTCCTTCATTATTGGATTATAGATTATCGCAAAGAGCAAATGCCACTTGCTGTGATTAAATGAGTGGAGTATCAACAATCAGTGATTTGAGACTTCAATAAACAGATGGGAAATGCAATTTCCAAACATAAAAGAGAATGCTGCATGACTCCTAAAATTAGAAACATCAAGAAACCTGGTTTTTTCCAGCCAGTAAACAGCAACAAACAGTTAGTTTGGCTTCGAAATATCTTGCAACTATCTGTACGTCAAAGAATCTCATTTCATCTGTGAGGACAACAACCAATTGTAGGTTAACAAGCCATTTTTTCTCAAGATGGAAAAACATTTACATGCACATGCTTGTCCTACATTCTATGAGTTTCAATATCATGGGTCACACAAAAGAAAAAGCTGGTGACCAACTTGTTAACCACTACCTTGGAAATTTCTTCCTGCCTCAACCTGCTTCAAAAATTTCATCCGTCTTTCTTTTTCACCCAGCATTATTTGTTGTAACCTCCCAAAATATCCAAACCTATGAAGCAAGGAAATATGCACATAGATAGTTGGCAGTTACACAATATGCTAGATGGTTGGCAGTTATATATTTCCAACTTTCAGCTCAAAGGGAAGTGAAATATAAGGTATTTAGACTCACCCCCTCTGTTTGTTGTGGGAAATCACATTGTCATCACTGTTCATGGCAGTGAAATCGAATACCTCCATAAAATGATCTGCCATTGTTTTCTCTTTTATTGATGCAATGGCAAAACTGGAAGTTGGGTCACATTCATTGAGGGATTCAATACCCTATATCAATAATTTAGGTAATTATTTACAGCAGGTGGTTATAAATAAACACATTTTATGTGCAAAAAAAAGTGTGGAAAATTATATTCTAAAGCATAAAATTCCATCATAACATATTTGTGAAGTATATGCAATCTTTTGCTGAGAATAAAATGAAAGATGATAAACATTACAGAAATTACCTCATCCTCACCAGAAATTCCATCATCTGGGAGTTCTTGTAGACATTCACTTTCCTTCAATCCATAGCCAGAGGAGGCTAAAGTCCTCTCCAACAACCATTTCCTCTTTTCTGTTACTGCACAAGGCTGCAGGATCAAGAGGTCCAATCAAATACTCAGCACCACATAAAGGATAACACTGATGCTACAAATTTCAAACAATAAGTTGTTGAAGACCATGTCAAAAGGTAGCTGTGCTGAATCATTCTGTTCACAGAGGCATTCCAGAAGTTTAACCATGGAATTTGAAGCAATTTCTCCAAGATCTTCAAGTCCATTATGCACTTCAGGATCCCCAGAAGATATGGCATTTCCAAACTTCTGATCCAAAGAACAAGTGATTTCTTCCTTGCATGATGGTGGACGAAAAGAAAACCTAAGTTTGGTTTTTCTTTTGCTACCTAACAAGAACAGATGACAGTCAGTGGTTATCAAATAGAGCAATACTGATATTTTCCTCAAATATTCTAATTTTTGGTAGTTTTAAACCAGCTTAATATCAAAATAAAAAGAAAATAAAGAAGATTAATTTCTACAATACAAATTACATAATAAAAAGGACAATGATAGAATCTGATAGAATGATCTAGCACTGAGGACATCAGTTGCACCAGGACATTCATGAGCAGTCACCTTTCTGAAAAACTTCTCCTCCAGTACAACGAGAATGGGAGGAGGAGCTGCCAACATTTCCATGTAAGAGAAGTTCCTCAGCTTCTTGGAAAACCCTAGACCATGTACACTGTTCGTCTACAACATATTCTTTTTCAGTCCTGCGACTTCTTTTCAAATTTTTTTGGTTGCTCGTAGCCCCAGGAATGGTATGAAGACCAGGAAGCATGTTGTTCTCCTTTTCCAATGAACCACAGAGACTGGTTCAGCATTCTGAGGACCAGCACAAGCAAATTGCAGAGAATACAGAAAAATAAAATAAACTAGTGCATGCTCATGCCACAGAAAATGGTCAGTCATACCGTAGAATCTGACATTATATATGATATTCAACATGTTTGAACACAAAAAAATTGATTCAAAGGACTTAATTGAAGTCATGAAAATGTATACAACTAACATCTTACAGTGGGTTCTTGGCAAGGGTGTGCAAATTTTAAATTGGTATTTATTAGCTTATTATGATATTTGACAGACAAGCACACGCACCTGTGTGAAGCTATCAACTGCTCCTACTAAAGACCCAAACATGTACAGACATCAGGTCCTATACTAAAATCCAGGAAATTATCATCCCTCTTTATCCCATGCTCTCTCCTTCCCCTCCTCCCCCTGAGCAAACAAGATGCATCTTTTACCTAATATGGATCAGATTCTACAAGTTGAAACCCTACTGGACATAACAACATGGGAAGAGAGTAAATGAAACAAAAACAGATTCCAAAAGGGACAAAATGCAAACTTGAAAAACCCTTTAATTTTTTTCCTTTAAGATCTTACAGGTCCTTTCTTGAGAGTACAAAGAGTTGATCAAGAAAGGGCTGCACCTCTAAGTCAAAGTATATGTTATTGCAATTACCTGACAGAGTCAAGCATGCTATGGTGCATTAAGATAGGCAGCAATCAAGATGTCTATACATTGCTAATTTTATTGCAAAAAATGAAAATCATATAGAAAAAGAAAGATATTGACTGTCTCAAACATCATTCCAAAAGTAAAAAGTGCCCAATTTCATGAAAGTAAAAAGAAAAAGATGTTAACATTAACACCATAAGTAACAAGAGGAACAGATAGGTGATACAACACTAAAAAGGTGGTCATATTAGTCTCAATTTCCTCCACTTACCACCATCAATTCAAACAGGGGTGGTCACAAATCTATGAAGCCATAGATAAAAGAAACTGTACAAAACATAGCTTTATTAAACATATAACCTATGTCACAGGGACTCGGCAAACCGGGTGCCGCACCCGCATCGACACGACGTGGGTGCGGCACCCGGTGCGGTCAACCCGATCCTGGGTGCGTTGACCGCACCCAGAGTCATTTGTGTCCAATTTTTATATTAAAAAAAAAATTCTTCGCACCCAGGGTCCTAAACGAATCGGGTTTGATCCATAAGAAACCGGGTCTCAAACATAACCCCCCCCCCCCCAAAAAAAAATACTCTCAGCGGGACCCGCGCTAGGGGGAGCCCTAGGACCCCCCTTTCTGCAAGGGCAAAAACTCTAAATCAGGCTCCACAACTCATCAACTCGACCCCTCCCCTACACAAAGAGGGCACAGGGAGGGGGGCTCGACCCCTCCCCTGCACAAATTATATATATATATATATATATATATATATATATATATATATATATATATATATATTGCCACACCCCCGCACCCGCACCCATGTGACATAGCATATAACAGATACTAGAGACCAAAGTTGTGGACTTGTGGTCACAAATTAAAAAACATTAACAACTTTTGACAGTTACCTCATCTGAAATTGCTTCTTCATCTGAACCATTCAACAAAACATTTTCTGAATTCACAACTCCCTTGTCTCGAACATCAAGTTCTTGAATGAGTTCTTGTGAAGAACAGTCCACCTAACCAAGAAAAATTCACCAAATAACAATGACCCATAAGATGACAACCATATGCATAGGAAAAGAAGACCATGTTGTCATTAGGTATACCAAACAAGATGCTATCTTTCCTGTAATTAGCTCTGGATAAATGCTTCTGGAAATCACCTTGTCTGCTGAAAAGCCAGAACATAAATCGTCATACTTCTGTAGAACAGAAATGTATAGTTTGCAGTTGCAAAAATCAAAACAAAAAACAACAGAACTTGGAGGAAATATTTGATTCAGGTCACAAAATGAAACCTTATCCTAAAGTACCTTGAAAGAGGTATAAAAGTGGTGATAATAAACTAAAAAACAGAATAATTTGAAAATGAAAAGAAAATACAAAGTTATTTCTTGACTGTATGACAAATTGCTATTCCTCAACCCCAATCATTCTCATTCTTGAATCACAAGAATTAAAATATCAAAGAGAAAAACCCAAACCAGGCTATTACCTGTATGCACCTCCTTCCGGACTGCAGCCAAATGCTCACCCTATCAACAAATAGCTACATTAATCGATGCAATGAAATAACTATGCATTTTTCTCATAACTTGTACAAATAAAAAAAGATTGCTGTTATCATGAACATGCAACACCATGCAGCAGTAAGTCAAAATATTGTCACTATCTTTTATTCTACGCACACATCTTCCTTACAAAGCCAGCGAATTCACAGTTCTCTAAGAACAAAACCAACGAGCTTTTCTGAAAGTCACATGAGGCAGCAATGCATCACATAAATACGATATAATGTCCCAGTTACATATGAACAAACATGTTCTGAGAAGAAAAACTGCATCATCTAAAGTTCCCAAAACCTAGATCTGATACCTTTTGCTTGTTCTGATACAGACGTTCAAAATTGTCCAGAGAAGCACAATACACAACATCTTCAAATTCCCCAATGTCATCAGCATCATCATCTGCAACCATAACCAGAATCAATGATAGAAATCAACCAACCATATGAAATCCAAGCTAACACATATCTACGGAGAGTCCAGCTAACCCAACTCAAAATCTCAGCAGCCCAATTGGAGTATTGGACTGAACTTGGCTCAAGTTATGGCCTGAAGACTCTGAACTAAAGGGCAGTGAGACAACTAATCCAAATTACTTGACTTACTAAATCCCACTAATCAATACAAATTCCAACAAAACACACGCCCATTCAAGTTCAAAGATGGATTCCAAAACAAGAGTTCGCCGAAAACTTGACACAATGAACACCATACAAAACCAAACTGCTATGTCACACAAATGCTTGATTCCTGCTCGCTACTCACTGTGCTATATCACCATATATAGAACTCTGAATCAATTATACGTAAGAAAAGCAAGGAAAATAATAAAGATAAAGAGGAATTGATATCCCATATTTTGCCCATGTGATGCAGTTAAAGTAAAATGACTGCACCAAACTGCAAGTATGGATAATTTTAAGTCAATTATTTTACTAATGCAGGTTATATGCTTGGCAAACGAGCCAAATCAAAGCCGAACTTCCCAATTGCCATGGAAATTCTAAATTGGTGAAACCACATTCAATCAGTAACACTTTTTGGCCTTGTGGGTACTGAAGCACCTATTAATCGAAGAGCAAGGCCACCAATAGACATCACGAAAACAACGCGAAAAGCGCTACCCAGAATCGAATCCGATCAATTGCATGATTTACATCTACCGGCTGTGCAAACTAACGGGTGCCTAAACTTTACAGAAGATGTCCACTTAGAGGCATCCATTACGACCCGAAAAGGATTGGAAATCAACATACAAGTAAACTGATAGAAACCGTAATCGATTCACGGATCAAATAAATCCTTGAATTGAAGACAAAACAAATGGAAACCATTATGTAAACCAAATAGATACAACGTTCTGATGTTAATAACCTAAAATAAAACAAAAAAAATACAATTCCCTGCAAATTTTCAAGCGAAATAAATATCGAATTACGACCCCTAAAGAATACACAATATCATCATAGAATATGAAAAATAATATTTACAAAAATGGCGGGAGAAAGGGGGACCTGAGATTTTGTTGGTCGGTATATACTGCAAAGGGAGAGAAAATGAATAAATTAAAGAATAACAACCTTGATGTAAATAAAAAGATGGACGGGTGGTGGAAATGAAAAAAAAGGGTTTAGGGGTTTACCGGAAAATCGTTCGGAGGCCACATTTTTTTCCTTTCGCGCTCCTTTCTCCTCGCATATTTGTTGCAGAAAAATGGTTTTAGTTTGTGGAGTTCGTTCGACGTTATGGATCGGGTTTGTGACCCAACCCAAGTAAGGAAGCAAAGGATTTGGTACGGGTTGGATCACGCTCGACCCGCTATAAATCAGTGTGGCTCCAGATCAGAGCCGAACCCTTCTGAAAAATGAGACACGGACCTCTATAGATCGGATTATTTTGAATCTCCTAATCAAGAACATTGCTTTCGGGTTTGGATTTTAAAAAAGGAGCTGAAAATGTATTTGCATCAGATTCAGACTTACGTGATTGGAGCCTTGCGGGTTTGGATTTGCATTCGAATCTTTATTTTATCGGATCTACATTTAGCTCCAAATAAAATCCAACCCAATTGAACCCTCTTGTTTTTTACCCCCAAACCTTCTTTTTAAGCCTTTCCTCGTTGACTCCAGTCCAGTATGAGCATATCAAATTCCAATCTAGATTAAATTATGTTGTATTCGATGCAGAGCACAATTCAGATACAGATTTGCTATGGCCCAGCCTGTATGAAATCCGTATTCTACCTGATTAGGGATGTAAACGGTTTGGATTCGGGTCCGTTGTAGCCAATACCATAATGGACTAATCGAGATGCTGGTTAAACGGATTCAAATTCAGATTCAAATCTGGACAGTAAAAAGATCATACCGAATCTGCTTTTTCGCACGTAAACTGATTTTGGATATCCATCAAATTTGGATATTCATCAAATTCAGTAGCAAAAAATAAAAACCATATCCACATCCGATTGTAATCTGATATGGTTTTTGCTTATGAAATCCAACTAAACAGAGTTGGATTTGGTTGGATATCAGATAAAATACAAATCCATTTGAGGATCCATTTAAGATCCGGGAGTCGGGTTTGAATCCAAAACCAGCTGACATATGATATGACGTCAGCCAAATGCGGATCCAAACACATCCTATAGAAGATCCAGTATCTGAATTCGACCCGTTTGCAAGCCCCGCTCCTCTCAATTCTCAATGCCAGAAATCTGACCTTCGTGAAAAAAAAACTTGGCGGGGAAAATCTCGCGCTAAATTTAAAAAATTCGTTTCTTGCGCAAAACATCAGCACGAATAAAAAAACGCTATAATTTCGCAATAAGGTTTTAAAATATCGTCTCAAAAGAGCTGTACTAATTTTTTTTTTTTTGCAAGTTAGTCTCTGCCTTATCCGCTATTTACAAATCAGTCCTCTCCTTATCTGCTATTGCAAATTGGTTCACTTTTTTGTTGACCTTTACAAGTTGGTCCCTGAGGTTAACAGCCGTCCCTCACCCATGACGGAAACCGTTAGGGGCAGGTAAATTGATGGTCCCGCCTTCACAGTTCACATGAACTATTTTGCAAATATCAAATGAGGTAGGAACTAATTTAAAAAAAAGGTAACAAAATGACTGTTGTACCCTTGTTAAGGACAAACAAACAATTAGAATTCTCACAAATTGTCAGGATAAGGTTACGCTTCTTCTTGCCAAAACCCTAAATCGATCGATCTCTTCGGAATAAAGAATAAGAAAAAAAAAAGTTTAATTTTTCTCTTCGTTTCATAGACTCAACAGATGATTACGGTTATGTTAGTTTTGCCGATGCAATGGTCTTTGGTTTAGATGATGGAATGGAGAGTGGCATCAAACCAGTTGTTGTTCAGCATTCATGTAAGGGACCGTGTCATTCTGATAGAGAGAGATCCGATGAACTAAACGGTTCTCCTTGAATCCTCTACAGCACAGTTCAATCCCAGAAGTGATAGGTACAGATGATGCAGTTGGAAGAGCCAACATCAAGAGTTCGTAGTGATATAGATGATGATTTGCAGGGTGGGGACAAACCACCAAATGAAGTGGCAAGAGAGTTGCAGCGAATTCTGCTCTCGGATAGAGAGAAAAAAGAAGAAGGGCTATTTCGTAATTAGCTAACCATGGTCAGCGTATGACCATGGTTAACTTCACAGGAGGACTATTTTGTAATAACTGTGAAAAAGATGAAGTTGGATAACGCTAGTACTGATTTTCAAATATCCGAGAAGGCGGGGACTAATTTGCAAAAAAACCCAAAAAAAAAATCGCCGATATATGTTACATGTTCGTCCGGTTTAGCTTTCCTTCGTTCTCCCATCGCCACCTTCTCTGGTTCAAAACAGGTCTCTCTCTCTCTCTCTCTCTCTCTCTCTCTCTCAATATTTTATCCTTTTTCAGGTCTTTTGTTACATCTGCATATCCAGAACTAGGTTAGCTTTCGAATGCAAAAACAAGAACTTGTTAGTTCTTACGTTTCTAATAATGTTATCGAATCTTAATGCATCGAGGTTGAAGAAGAATCCGTCGCAATAATAATGTTATTGAACTTGTGTGGCTAGCGGGGTGGTTGTGAGGGTCCTGAGATGAAGGCGCCGGATCAAATCCCGGTGGCGCACGGGTGTGTCCGTAGCTTTCAGAGGTGGTCCTTGCTTCGACAAGGGTTCCTCGTCATAAAAAAATTGTTATTGAACTTGGATTTGCATCCATTTTGATTTTTTACCCAATTTTATGATAGGAGGTAGCAACATGGAAAAGGATTGGGGAAAGATATAGCTTTTTATTTGTGATGCACAAAATCGATGGTGGCTTTAATGCTTTTTGGGTTTGTATTGGGGCCTTTTCTTTGTCCATTATAGCTCGGTTTATGCACAGTACCTGATTCAGTTCATAAATGTTAATTTTGATGTGTTGTGATTTGTAAATTGAGCAGATTTTGGTTCATTGTAGCCCATTTTTCTTATCATAACTCATGTTTTATTATTAGTAAATGCTGCTAATTTTGATACATTTTGGTTTTAAATGTGTTGAATTGTTTGCCTAGTTAATGATTCAAGCATGGCGATCACCTTCTTTATTTCAGAATGATAATTTTAAGATATCAAGCATTTTCTTCTATTTAAAATCTGTCTTCTTGGGCTAATGGAGTTACTCAGTAGGCAATAATCTTCATATTTGTCACAGATAAATGATAAAATGAGAGACAAATTTTTTTTCCTTTTTTTGGGATTTTTATAGGAGATCATTTTGTAGCATCAAAGACCTCACCCCTTTTTGATGTGCTAAAGTTGTAACTCAATTAATAAGAAGGATCATCCCGTATTATTCTTCAAAATTTCATAACTCTTAGGGCACATTTGATTGGCAGGGCGGCGGGATGCACTCATCCCCCAGGACAAGCATGTCCTGCCTCATTCGTTAATCAAACACGATACATCATGTTTCAAGGACAAAATGCTGCATTTTGCCCCTGAAATACAGGATGCGGAAGTGGGATGATGAGCATGTAAAAGCTATAAACAAGATGGATAATCTCGATAACTCACTCTTGTTCACCAAGTGGATTGAGCATTTTATTATATAGAAGTTCTGGTTACAATATTGAGGTATGTAAACTTTCTAGATGATTACACACACGTTTTGATATACATGGCAATAATTATCAAAAGCAATAATTATTTCTTGATTTCACGTTAACTTCTTTAGCCTATCCAAATGGTGAGATCAACTAACATGGAAAGAGTCCAACTTTCTCTCAAGTTTGATGCTGGAGTTACCTGGTGGGAAAGATCTCTTGTTGATTGGTATCTCAAGAATTGCCTTATCAGTTTCAACTACTTTATCGGTTTTCTTATCATGCCCCTGTGAGCTGAATGTGGGGTCCACCACGTTGAGCTTGTCTCGAATGAAAGCAAATCGATCATATGAAAGGGCTTGGTGAAGCCGCCGGCTAACTGGTCAGAGCAAGTGATGAACCGAACTTGAAGATGACCTTTCTGCACGTGATCTTGAACAAAATGGAAATCGATTTTCACATGTTTGGTTCTAGCATGAAACACCAGATTTGCAGCTAGGTATAAGGCACCAATATTATCACACCAAAGAGTGGGTGGTGCAAAAGGAACAAAACCAAGCTCTGTCAGAAGTGACTTGAGCCAAAGAAGATCAGATGCAACGCAGGCAAGAGATTTGTATTCAACTTCAGTGCTTGATCGAGCCACTGTTTGTTGTTTACGAGAAGACCAAGAAACTAAGTAGAACCCAGAAAAATAGCAAAGCCCCTAGTAGACTTCAGATCATCAGGGCATCCAGTCCAGTCGTCCTTAGAGAAAGCGTTGAGTTGCAGAGAAGACGACCTTGTAAAAAACAACCCATGATGTATCATATTCTTGAGATAGCATAGGATACATTTGATTGCAGACCAATGAGCAACCGTGGGTTGATGCATGAACTGGCAAACCTTGTTGACAGCAAAGCTAATGTTTGGTTTGGTGATAGTGAGGTATTGAAGCCTACCAACAACGCTCCGATATAAAGTTGGATCATGAAAGAAAGGAGCATCATTTTTTGATAACTTGGTAGTGGTGCTCAGTGGAGTAGAGATAGGGTTTCCATCGGCCATAGAGGCTCTTTGAAGTAAACTGAGAGCATACATATGCTAACAGAGGTGGAGACCGAAGGAGGCATAGTGAACCTCAATACCAAGAAAGTAATTCAGACCTCCGAGATCTTTAATTGAGAAAGCAAGACTTAAGTGCCGAATCAGCTGTTGAATGGCTATAGAAGAACTCCCGGTGATGATGAAGTCATCAACATAAACCAATAGATAGACAATAAGACCTTTATCTTGAAAAATAAACAAGGAGGCTTCAGATTGGGAAATGAGAAAACCACGAGACTGAAGGTAAGAGCTGAGACGCTGGTACCTGTTTGAGTCCATACAAAGCCCGATCCAATTTGCACACATAATGAGGATAACAAGAGTCTTCAAAACCTTGGGACTGGGCCATGTAAACATCTTCAGAAAGTAAACCATTTAAGAAAGCATTATTAAAATTCAATTGATGAATTGGCCAGTGCAACGAAACCGCAAGGGCAAGAACAACCCGAATAGTGGTGCGTTTAACATGACTAAATGTTTAAAAAAAAATCAATGCCTTCTTCCTGATGAAAACCCTTGGCGACCAAACGAGCCTTGTAACGAACCACAGAATCATCAACGTGCCTCTTGATACGAAAGACCCATTTGGATCCAATGACATTGTAGTGGGGTTGAGGTGGGACGAGATGCCAAGTATGGTTGAGTTGAAGAGCGTAAAACTCATCCTGCATAGCCATTCACCATTTAGGGTCAAGGGTAGCTTGTTTAAAAGAAGTCAGTTCAGGTACAAGTAAAACATAGCTAAAGCAAGCAGGAAAAATATGATAGAGGGAAGTGGAAAACGCTCTGGGCTTAAGGGAGTTGGTCATAGAATGAGTAAGCATAGGATGTACATGGTCGGCAGGTCGGCTAATAGGGGCAATGACAGTAGGAGAAGGCTGGACAATAGAGGATGATGGTGAGGGCAAGTTGGAGGCTGACACAGTAGTAGCAGGAAGGAGTACCATAGGGGAGGTGGGAGTAGTTGGACCGGGTGAACCCGAGTCAGGTTGATCGAGTAGAGCAAGATCAACAGGAATAGGGGAACTCAGGTGAGGGGGGTCTGGAGGTGGTAAGACAACAGGCTGAGGAAGACCCCATCCATGCAAGTCCGGTTTGAGAGGATGATCATTTTGGTGTCCAAAACCAAATTGAGACTCATCAAAGTAGACATGATGAGAAATATACGTGTGGTTGTTGGAGGGATCAAAACAAAGATAACCCTTGTGGCGAGAGGCATAACCAAGAAAAATACATGGTTTTGTTTTGGGTTGAAATTTAGAGATATGATATGGGGTCATAAGAGGATAACAACGAGCACCAAGAACACAGAGATAATGGTAATCAATGGGTTTTTGAAAAAGGAGCTCATAAAGTGACTTGCGGCCAAGCACTAAGGTTGGAAGATGATTAATAATGTGTGTGGCTGTTCGAAAAGCATCTACTAAAAAAGTATAAGCAAAAAAGACAACGTGCAATAGGCTTAGCCCAATTTCAACAATATGCCTATGTTTGCGCTCAACAAGACCATTCTATTTAGGAGTATGCGGGCATGAAAATCTATGAAAAATACTATGCTCGCATAAAAAACTTTTAAAATCATGGCCAATAAATTCACCACCATTATTGGATTGAAAAGATCTGATGAAAAGTTGAAATTGCTTTTTAATTATATTCTTAAAAGCATGGTTGCCAGTTGAGGAAGCGAGAGCGGGAAGCGATACGGGAAGCGGGAGCGGGAAGCGAGGCACTTTCAAAATTTTAGGAAGCGGGGAAGCGTGGGACCACTTAGGAGCGATTCGGGAAGTGTCTCGGAAGCGACCTAGGAAGCGTCTCGGAAGCGACCTAGGAAGCGTCTCGGAAGCGAGGGGGAAGCGAAAAAAATAAAAATAAAAAATAAAAAATACAAAAAATTGAAAAAAAACAGGGGAAGCGTGGGGGAAGCGAGGGGAAGCGTGATGGGAAGCGCGCTTCCCATTAAAGGGAAGCGCGTCCCCCATTAAAGGGAAATGCGTCCCCCATTAAAGGGAAGCACGCTTCCCAAAAAAGGGGGACGCTTCCCCCCACTCTTCGGAAGCGCGACGTTCCGCGCTTCGGGGAAGCGCGCTTCCCCTTTTAGCTAGGCGCTTCCGGTAACCCTGCTTAAAAGTCTTGAAACATTCAAACACTTGAGACTTCACATGCATTGGAAAGAGCCACAAAAAGCGAGTAAAGTTATTTACAATAAGATAAAAACGAAACCCTTCTCTTGAAGAAATTAGAGCTGGTCCCCAAACATCAGCGTGGAGAAGTTCAAGAGGTGATGTCGTGAATGAGAGAAAGTGGCCAAAAGGAAGTTTGTAAGCCTTTCCAAGGAGACAACTTTCACACACTTTTATTTTCTTGTTCTTATTAAAAAAATTGCATGACTGAAATTTAAGAAAGAAACTATCTTCTTATTGGCATGCCCGAGGCATTGATGCCAGAGATCAAAAGATGCCATTCTCCTTGTATAGGCCACCACTTTCAAATTGTCGTCATTTTTGATTGGGTAAAGTCCTGCGCTAGATTTCGGCCCCCTAAGATGGATCTTGCTTGTTTGTCGATCCTTAACAAGGAATTCAAAGGGCGTGAATTCAAATATGCAATCATTATTTTGAGTAAATTGACTCACAGATAAAAGGTTCTTCGTGATATCAGGAACATGAAGAACATTTTTCAAATCAAAGGTAGTCATTGGATGATAAAACAAGATTACTAGTGTGTGAGATGGAAAACATCTTACCATTACCAACCATGATGGTCTCACATCCTTGATATTGAGATTTGTTGAAGAGTTATTGGTCATCCATAGTGAGATGATTTATAGCACCAATGTCAAGATTCCAATAGTCATCAGTAGATTGCTGAAGAGACATTGCAGAGAATGCTTTAGGTATGTCCCAATTTTTTTGGCAATATGACCTCGTTTTCCACAATATTGACATGTGACTGCCCCACATCCTTCTTGATTTTGTGTAACTTGAGTGACATTAGGCTGATTTTGAGGAAAGTTTATCCCTTGGCCCCTGCCGCGACCTCTATAGAAGCCACGTCCGCGATTTCAACCTTTAGAGGCATTGAAAGCAATATGCTCAGTTTTGGGTGTTTCAGTTATTTTAGGATGAATCAAGAGCACACATTTTTCTTGATTAAGTAGGAAATCATATAAAACAAAGGTGTAAGGTGTCAGATTGGTGGTGATTGATGTCACAAAGCTCTCATTACTCAAGAGGGAGTTCATTTAAGGTTATCTGAACAAGTTCTTCATCACCTACGAGGTGATATTCTCGTTCTTGATGAAACTCAGGTCTTTCTTCAAAATCATGAGTCTCAAAGGAGATTGAGACCCATAAGCTTTTTCTAGAACAAGCCAGGCTTTACGTGTTGTTCTCATAATTTGACCAAGAACAAGCTCAGAAATGGTCACCTTGATCCAGCTGAGAGCCAATTGGTCAGAACAAACCCAAACAAAATAATTTGGATTCTCTAGTTTACCTCCATCTGACGCAATGATGAGTTGATCAAGTTTAGTTGAGGAGCCATCAATGAACTTGAGGAGATTTTGGCTGATCATAATCGATTCGAGCTGGGATCTCTACAGTAAATAGTTGTCTCGGTTTAATTTTACCAAAACGAGACTGGCGATGGCATTCCACTATATCGTGGGGAAGGAAATGGATGAAAAAGAGGCCATTTAAGACTCGTTTGAGCTTGATAGCTGTAATACCATGTAAAAGCTATAAACACAATGGATAATCTCGAGAACTCACTCTTGTTCACCGAGAGGATCGAACATTTTAGTATATAGAAGTTCTGGTTACAATATTGAGATCTGGAAACTTTCATATAATTACATACACGTTTTGATATACGTTACACATTTTGATATACATGGCAATAATTATAAAAAACGATAATTGTTCCTGATCTCACGTTAACTTCTTTAGCCTATCCAAATGGTGAGATCAACTAACATGGAAAGAATCCAACTTTTTCTTGCATTTGACGCTGGAGTTACCTGGTGAGAAAGATCTCTTCTTGATTGGTATCTCATGAATTGCCTTATCAGTTTCAACTACCTTATCGGTTTCCTTATCAGAGCATTCTGACTTTTGTGCCCTTGACAAAGCAGGCAGCTTGTGTCCCACGATGCAAACACACCCTTAAGATGTGTTCAGGATGTAACAAACTATGCACCAAATAGGGGATTCCAAAAATCTAGAATCATACTGAACTCTAGGATTCTGAGAACCCTAAAGCTACCTCACAATCCTCAAACCAAATGGACCTTAAGTTTTTCACAGAGATATTGCAGTTCAGTACTTTGTTGACAGATTATTGTTGAAAGGAAAAAGTTGAACTATGTTTTTTTTTCCAGGATCATTTGTTGGGAACTTGGGATCGTCAACGATGAAATCATCTCTGCCAGTGGGAAATACTACTGGTATGGACAAGAAGATCAATGGAAAGGAAGGTCTGGAGAAGCTTTTGCAAAAACATTTTGGCTATTCAGGCTTCAGAGGAAAGCAATTAGAAGCCATTCAAGCTGTTTTGTCAGGTTTTATTATTATTACTGTTGTTTGTTGCTAGTCATAATAGCTTATCTTTAGCATTTTGGTTGAAGTTCTTTTCTTTTCTTATCCTTTTTTAAGGGCACCTTCTATTTTAAATGCTTTTGGTGTCTCAACTAAGCTGGTCTACAATGTATATCCATTATATAAACCTATGATTTGATCGGATTTATGTTCAATGCTGTTGATGTCAATATAATATCAGTTCGTTCACTCATAACTAGTCTTGTTTGTTCTTATTTCAGGAAAAGATTGTTTTTGCCTCATGCCGACCGGAGGAGGAAAGTCACTATGTTATCAGATTCCTGCATTAACAAAGGAATGCATTGTGTTGGTTGTATGTCCTCTGATAGGTGCATATTGTTTTGTGTTTGTTTCTTCTATCATAGAAAAGTTTTGGTGCACTTCAATATGTCTCTTTATCCAAAGTTTCTGACTACTGCTGTTGTGCCTTGGAATATTTCTTCAAGCATTAATGGTAAGTAGTTACCTTTCACTTGTATGGTCTGCTTTCTTTCAAGGTTGCCATGGGTTCTTCCTCAGTTTAATTTTTTGAATAGGAAAACCAAGTGGCAATGCTAAAGGAAAAAAGAATTTCAGCAGAATTTCTGTCTTCAACTCAGAAGCCACATATAAGAGAGAAGGTGTGCATTGCTTTTTGTCATTAAGTCATACATCTGATTATGATTGTTGAGGTGTCAGTGTAAACTAATGATGAACTAATCCAATTTTGATAAAGTAGAACATGGATAAGTGAGCTCATTATTTTGGAATTATATGAAAAGCAAATAGAAGGAGCATACTATTTTGGATGTGTATAGATTGTACATGGTACCTGTTCAAGTGAGAGCACCCACGGACATTGTTTCATCTAGGACAGCATTGTTGTTCATGTTTAATCAACACATCACTTTGATGCTTTTTTACTTATGTCTTTTCTATAATTTCATATTATTGGCTTCCTTCTCTTGGCAGATATATGAAGACCTTGATGCTGGAATCCCATCTCTGAGGCTATTGTATGTAACACCAGAATTGGTTGCTACAACTGGATTTATGTCAAAGTTACAGAAACTTCATTCCAGAGGCCTCTTGCAACTAATCGCCATAGACGAAGTTCAGATTTTCTCTTTTAATCTGAATCTTTTTCTTGCTAAATGTTTTTTTATATTCTATCTGAAGCTTATCTATTGCTTCCCTTTTTCCTTATACTGCAGGCACACTGTATTTCATCATGGGGTCATGACTTTAGGTGTGTGTGTGTTTCTCACTATTGCCATTCATGAATAAGAATGCAACAATTACTCCACCTCCTTTCCTCTTGAAATGTTCTTTGCAATGCCTTATGGAACTTTCGTCTGCATATGACTTGGATTGTTCTCCATCAGGCCATCATATCGAAAACTCTCATCTTTAAGGAAGCATCTACCAGGTGTCCCAATATTGGCATTGACAGCTACAGCTGCTCCTCAGTATGTAACCTTGTCTAGATTGTAACAGAAGTACAATATGCTTTAAACTTTTAATACTGAAGATAATTTTGAGATAGAAAATGGCGTTTTATGAAAGAAGCTTTTACATATCGTTAAGAAGTTTTCTGCAGTGATCAGTGTGATTTTTCCAGTGCAGGATAGGCAATGCAAAACATCAAATGAAACTAAAACATGAAAAATATGTTATTGGTGCGTTGGGGACAATAAAAGTAGTATACATATTGCTCTGGGGATGATATGGTAATTTAGCACCATAGAGCACAAGATTAAGCTGTAGTGGTAGACAAACAGGGTTAATTGCTTAACCGTGAAAAGGTTTTGAGTGGTAAAATTATTTGAAAATCACTCTTTCTTCAAATTGGCATAAAGTCTCAATTTATATTGACCATTCTTTTTGAAATGTTCGTAAAGAAGAAAAACACATGCTATTTTGATTGCATAAAAAATATTTTTCATATTTTAGCTCCATTTTCTTGTTTAAGTTCTAATTTGATCTTGTTTGGATTCTGAACTTCTCTCTCCATGGTTGTCTTGATTATGGTGAATACAAGTGTGCTGAATCTTCTTGTATGATCTTATGCTACAGAGTTCAGAAGGATATCGTAGAATCACTGTGCTTGCACTATCCTTTAATTCTTCAATCATCATTTAATCGGGCTAATATATTTTATGAAGGTAATGTATTGATGATCTTAATGAGTTGATGTTTTTAGAGTTTTGTGTTGCATTATGTGGGTTTGCAGTCTGCTTCATTGCTTGACTAGCGGGCTGACATGACTAAAGTTACATTCTTCATGGAAGATTGGTACCATGATATGCTGCTTATGAGTGCAGTTCGTTATAAAGACCTTCTGAATGATGTCTATCTTGACTTGTCAAATCTTCTGAAGAGTAGTGGAGATGTTTGCTCAATCATATATTGTCTTGAACGCAATACTTGTGATGCTTTATCTGCTTATCTTTTGAAAGATGGCATTCATTGTGGTGGTAAGCATAATATTCCTCTACCATGTCTTTATATCTTATTGGTCTTTTACAAGCATAAACTAATTTCCTTCATCTCATTCTGTAGCTTACCATGCGGGGTTGAATGATAAGGTCCGTAGTCGTGTTCTAGAGGATTGGATCTCTTCCAAAATACAAGTTGTAGTAGCGACTGTGGCTTTTGGGTAATCATAACTATTAGATGCTTCTTTTTGTTTTTGGGGCCTTTTTCTCATTAGTCCAAAGTCCAAACCTTATTATCTAATTGTTTCAGTGTAACTCATTTCATGGATGACAAAGAGAAAAAAATGATGACTCCAAATTATGTCATTATTTAATTATTAATATTTGTTATACCAATCATTTACGGCTTTAGTAATATGCATGCAGTAAGCAGAAAATACTCATATAGTTGAATTAAAGTACAACTCTTGTCAAAAGGTAATCATCCTGTTAAGCACATGCCATACTAAATAAGATGGTATAAATAATTATTAAAAAATTAAAATTTTTTAGACAACTGATCTGCATGTCTATCAGCCTCTATAGGTGAAGAAAATCAATAGGAGTCTGCGACCATGTGGAGAGGAGCTGTGGGGGACCAACATCTTCCTCACAATGGCTCAAGAACATTATGAATTTCCCTATCAAGGAAATAAAACTGACATTCAAACATTAGCAACCATGAAGGAGTTTGAAGTGTGCATGTTATTAAACAATACATAAATTGATACCACAGGATTGCCTTGTGCACTCTATGGTCTAGTTCCAATGTTATGCCGATAAAAAAATTGAGAGCTACAAGCTATGTCACGTAGGTGCGGGTGCAGATGCGGCACTTTAAAAAAGCTTGGGTGCGTTGCGGGTATATATATAATTTTTAACAGTTTTAAGTTAACACTACGTGTATGTGTGCATTTATGTATTTATGTATATAATATAGATAAAACTGGACTTGGTTAGGGTTAACTGAATCTACTTTTGGACAGAAATGAACCTCAGTGTGTTTGCCTTCACCTGATACAAAGGAAGCCATGTCCAAGTGTCACACCCGCACACGGGTGCAGTGCCATGTTAGAAGAGTCTGTGTTACATAGGCTACAAGTGAATCATGGGATCACAAAGCAATTGCTTTTAGATTATGATATATTATTGAAGAACCATGTTTCAGTGCAATCACATTACTTATTTTCCATGTTATGGTTTATATAAGAACAACTAACTTTGGCCTTTTCTTTTGTCCCATGGATTGCTTAACGCTGTCATCTGAATTTTTGCTGGCATCCATTGATATTGCACTGTGATTTGCTGCTATTCAAGGATGGTATGTTACATATTGCTTCCTGTTTGGATGATATGTTATGTATAAAATATGTACGATGAAAATCTCATGGTCAAATGGCAGGGTATTGATAGAAAGGATGTTCGGATCGTTTGTCACTTTAATATTCCAAAGTCAATGGAAGCCTTCTATCAAGAGTCTGGAAGGGCTGGACGAGATCAGTTGCCTGCAAGAAGTTTGTTGTACTATGGATTGGATGACAGACGAAGAATGGTTGCTCCCTTGACAACTTATAATTAATGGTTAAGGTTGTTAGCACTGTTTTTCAGGAAATCTGAATAGACTTTTCTTTTCCAGGAATTCATTCTCAAAAACACAACCACAAAGGCAAATAAGTTGGATTCTCAAGATGGACAGTCAGAAAAAGCCCTTCAAGATTTTGCTCAGGTCACCTTTTGCACATGGAATTATTCAGAATCTTAATCTCCTTACAAACTGAATCATATGTTAATTTGCATTTTGATAGATGGTTAGATATTGTGAAGGTTCTGAGTGCCGTAGGAAAAAAATTCTGGAAAGTTTTGGAGAAAAGGTATCGTGAATTGGTTGACTTAGGAGGTCATCTCACTTTTACATTAACAGTTTTTCTTTTTCACATATACACCATAAATCTTTAGATCATCCTAAAATAGGTACCTATGTCACTTTGTGGAAAAACTTGTGATGCTTGTAAGCATCCAACTTTGTTAGTTGCAAATTTGGAGGAACTTGCGTATGTTCATGGGAGACTTCACAAGAATGGACTTCATTCAATCATCATAAACAGGTAACCTTTGTACTCGTGGTTGCTTTTCTTGATGTTCATTTTGGGCATTAATTTTGCAAGAGCATTGGTACTTCATGGTATGTAGTTGTATGTCATGATTGTATTGCTGCTCTTGCACATCTAGTATTTAATGAAGCGAACACCCACAAGTGAAGGCTCGAGAGCACCAACAACACGAGTCCAACAAGCATAAATATCCACCAAATCAGCCACTAAGGGCACAAACACAAGGGCCACTAAAGGCACAATCACAAGGGCCACTAAGGGCACAATAAAAACACACCAAAAGGGCAGTCACAAAATAAAAAATAATATTTTTATTATTGGCTGAAATGCACAAAGAATGCATAACATACAAGGGGGATAGAGTCTGCAATATATACACAAAGAGGCCCTCCTACTAGCCGTTAGACTAGTTTAACGGCTACAAATCTAGCCATTAGACTAGTCCTAATGGCTAGATAGGACTGGCCAAAAAACAATAAAAAATAAAAAAATAAATACAGAAAAATATATGCATATATATATATATATATATGAAACCTATGTACATATGTACATCTTTACACTCCCCCTCAAACCTATGGTACGATAACCGAAAGTTTGCTAAGAACGAAATGAAATCTAGGAGATGAGAGAGGCTTGGTGAATAAATTTGCCAACTGATATTCTGATGTGACCTAGTGTAGCTCAATGTTCTTTTGAAGAAATTCTTCTATCGCTCAGTGACAATTCATCTCAATGTGCTTCTTTCTCTCATGAAAGTATGGTTGTTGGCAATGTAGATGGCGCTTTTGTTATCACAACACATTTTTTAAGCTGTTGTCATACAAACTCCCATGTTTGCCAATAGTCTTTTTAGCCTGACAATTTTTATAGTGGTGGTTGCCATGACCCGGTACTCAAGAGACCTTTTGTTGCTTCTTACATCTTCACGAGATCAATGATTCACCTAGAAAAACACAAAAACCTGTGGTTAAATGTTTGTTATTCGGATTGCTTCTCCAATTAGCATCAGTATAAGCAATTAGATCTAATAAAGACCTAAAATAGAATATTTAATATATCTACTAATCCTCAAAACAACTTCAATATGAATTGATGCAGGAGGATGTTGAAATTGACTAGCTGTATGTATAACATAAGCAATGTTAGGCCTGGTGATGGATAGATAGGAGAGGGCTCCTATCAACTGTCGATAAGCTGTAGGATCTTTAAGGGGATCTTCATCATCAATCCTCATTTTGATATTTGTAATTTTAGGAGTATCCACCCTCTTATCATCAGTGATCCCCAACCTGAAAATAATAGTAGACACAAACTCAGATTGAGATAACAAATAACCTTTAGGCGAATAAGCAACTTCTATTCCTAAGAATATCTTAAAAAACATAAATCAATAATTTCAAAATTATTCTTAAGAATTATTTTAATGTTTTCAACTCCTTGTTTATCTCCTCCAATGATGATCATGTCATCCACATATAAAAGTAATATAACAATTTTTGCATTAGATTCTTTGACAAACAAAGCTGTGTCAGTTAAATATGATTTATAATCAATAATAAGTATAATTGTACTAAACCTGTCATACCATGCTTTTGGGGCTTGCTTTAAACCATAAAAGGCCTTACACAAGTGAAGGGCTTTACCTTCAGGAATACTCATATCAAGAGGTGCTTCTGTGTACACTTTTTCAATTAAATTCCCTATTAATGTATACTTTTTCAATTAAATCCTCCATTAAGAAAGACATTCTTAGCATTCATTTGGTATATGAGCTAGTTCCTAATCGAAGCAACTGCAATAAGAGTTTTAACAATAGTCATCCTAGCAACATGAACAAAATTTCTTCATAATCTATGCCATATCCTTGAGAATATCCTTTGGCTACTAACCTACCTTTGTATCTTTCAAGGGTTTTGTCATTCTTAGTCTTTACTTTATTACTGTTTCTTTCCTTGAGGAACATTTTGAAGTTTCTAAGTTTTGGTTTTTTCTAAGGCTTCTAATTCTACTTGTTAAGATAAATGTATCCTTTGTATGTCTACATATACACATACATACGTGTATATATACATATGTATATGTAGACATACCAAGGATACATTTATCTTAACATGGTATCAAAGCAAGGTTATATATAGACAAAAGATGGTTATTCACACTTTTGTGTATTTGTTTAGCCCATAACTGGCATGTGGATTCTATATAGGAATGAATAAGGGCAAGACATACTTTGTACTTAGATGAAAAAGACTCATATGACAAATTTTTCTAGGGGTTTCAATATTCTAGATGATCGCGTAATTTGTACATTATCTTCACTTTCATTCTTTGAATATTTTACCACCGAGGTGGTATCCCATGTGTCAAGCTGAAGGCCCAAGGTCAAATCCCTCTACCACATGGGGCGGTTGTTGTTCTGGTAGGGGTCCGCCTAACCCCAGTTTGCCTTTCAAAAAAAAATTCTTTGAATATTTTTCAAGTGCATATGGAGGTCTTTGATCCCCGCATCTAGCATATTGCAAATAAGTTTTATCATTGTTGGGTTGCTCTTCACTAGGTATTTCATCTCTCACATCTCTTGATTCATCAACATCATCATTAGTATCATCGCCAATCTCATAATCACAATCATCAACATCATGCTTTAAAAGAAAGTCATGCAAGAAAAAATACACAGTTACTTAGGTTTTTTAGAATCAAAGAAATTTTCATTTTCTAGAAATAACACATTTCTTGAAACATATAATTTTTCATTTTTAGGGTCATAACATCTATATCCCTTTTGGTTGTCTGCATATTCAAAGAAAGCACAAGGGATAGCTCTAGGAGGAAAACTTGTCATTTTTGTTGGTCAAAACAAAACACTTGCATCCAATAACTTTTAATATGTAATAATCAGGAATAAGCTTAAAGAGTTTTTTGATGGGAGAGATATTTTGTAATGATGAAGATGGTATTTTATTTATAAGATATATAATGGTTAAAGCGTCTTCGACCAAAAAAACTTTAGGTACATGACTTGAAATAAGTAGGGTTCTAGTAGTTTCAACAATGTCTATGTTTTCTCTCAGTCAAACCATTTTGTTCAGTTGTGTATGAACATGATCTTTGATGTGTGATGCCATGTAAGTTAAAGATAATATTTGAATTCTTTAGGTAAAAGTTTTCCCCCTAAATCCTTGCGAAAGATAGAAATCTTGTTGTTAAATCTACTTTATCCATGTTATGAAAAATTTGAAAATGTAAAAAGATTTTGGATTTATGATTAAGGAAGTAAATCCAAGTATGACTAGTAAAATGATCCACAAATATCGCATAGTATATATATCTACCATTTGATACAATTGGTGTTGGACCCCAAATATCTGAATGAACTAATTCAAGTGGTCTAGAAGTGACAAAAGTTCTTTCATGAAAGGGGAATTTCTTTATTTTTCCAAGAATAAAATCACTGCAAGCAAAATTTTCAATATTACAAAATTTTTTCAAACTTAAAAAATATGAGGTTTTGGATACGCTTGGATGTCCTAATCTTTTGTGCCACAAATCCAAATATAATTTTTGAATTTTATAATAAAAATTATTCTTGAGAATTTCCAAAAGTCCATGTAGTATAGGCCTTATTCTCCATGGCCTTCCCTAATCAACTTCCCTGACTGACGATCATTCCCCCAACAACCATTCGATGAGAAAAAAACATTACATCCATAGTTTGAGATTTGAGAAACAGATAAGAGATTTAAATTTAATTTAGGAATATATCTAATTTTTGGAATTGACATTTTTGAAATTTTCAAGATTCTTTTCAAAATATTCTATTCCTTTGATTTCAAGAGATGCACCATAAGTGATAAAAACATTAGACATGTTTGAATTAGTTTGAATTAGTATGACATTCAGATAAGATATCAAGATTTAGGGTTATATGAAATGAAGCACCGGAGTCAAGAAGCCAAGGAGACATACCAGGGTTGGAATATGATGAAACCACGACTCCGGTTGAAGAGGATGTTCCTTTAAGAAGAGGTTGGAGCACCTCCACCAATTAAGATAGGGACATGCTTTCAATGGATGTATCTTAGGGATTGCTCACGTCCTTGGTCTCTTAAGGTGGACCAACCAAAACCACCTTCTTTTCCTTCTTCTTCCTCAACTTAGGACACAAGGGTTTTATATATCTCGATTCGTGACAATGATGACAAATAAATTTTCTCTTGTTCTCGTACTCATTGCTTTGTCTCTCAAAATAAGGTAGCTGTAAGAAAGTCTGTAGTATTATTAAGGGTATTTTGGTAAAATACCAAATCCTAACCTGGAACATAAAATTAAGTGAATAGACAACAACAATACACAAAAAAATTAACGTGAACTGCTGCTGCTTGTTTCAACTTCTGTCTTCTTCCTCTTCTCATGTTTTCTTGCAAGTATTCAACAGGGATATCTAACATGGTATCAGAGCCTGTTCTTCATCTAGGTGAGTTCTAACTGAAATGAAATGGGGATCTTCGAAACACGTGCTTTGATTAACAAGAGCAAGTGTCAAGAATGACACTAAAGCATAACCCTTAAAAAGGGTATAACTGGAAACAAAATAAAAATAAAAATGTATTCTTTATTGATATGAAAAACCAATTGCTTAAGAAGCATTGGGGTTAAATACAAGAGGGGCTGCACCCCTTTATATACACAGCTGAAAGAGGACTCAATAGAGCTGTTGGGCACAGTCCAACAGCTCTATTTAGAGCTGTTGGAATGTGTCAGTCCAACAGCTCTATTAAGAGCTGTTGGACTGTGTCAGTCCAACAGCTCTATTGCTAGTCAAGTCTGGACAGGACTTGACTAGCAACAGTCATTCTAGTTCAAACTGAACTAGATGACATAAAGACAAAAAAATAAAAATAAAGGAAAAAAAAATACAGAAAAGAAAGAAATTAAAAATGTATTTATATATATAATAATATAATATTATTATATATACATATATGTACAGTTTTACATTTTAACACTCCCCCTCAAACTTACGGTACAATGAGCGAAAGTTTGTCTAAGAGAAAGTGAAATCGGGGAGCAGCGAGAGGCTTTGTAAAGAAGTCTGCTAACTGATATTCTGAAGTGACATATGGCAGATCAATTATCCCGTGTAGATATTCCTCTCTGACGTAGTGACAATCCATTTCGATGTGTTTGGTGCGTTCGTGGAATGTTCTGTTACTGGCAATGTAGATCGCACTTTTGTTGTCACAACACATTTGTGAAGCCTTTGTTGCTTCAACTCCCATGTCAGCAAGCAGTCGTCGGAGCCAAACTACTTCCATGGTCGTGGTTGCCATGGCTCTGTATTCAGCTTCGGTGGATGAGAGAGATACCTTCTGCTGCTTTTTACACCTCCACGAGATTAATGATTCCCCTAAAAAGACACAAAAGCCAGTGGTTGAGTGTCTGTTATTGGGATCACCTCCCCAATCAGCATCAGTATATGCAATTAAATCAAGAGAAGAGGAGGAAGATAAGAAAAGTCCTCGTGAAAGAGAGGACTTGATGTATCTGATAATACGCATGACTGCTCCCATATGAACAGAAGTAGGAGCATGTTGAAATTGACTTGCTGTATGAACAACATGTGCTATATCTGGTCTGGTAATGGATAGATAGGAAAGTGCCCCGACAAGCTGTCTGTAAGGAGTAGGGTCTGCAAGAAGTTCTCCATCATCAATCTTCATTTTAACATTAACAACTTCTGGAGTGTCAACTTTCTTATCATCAGTAATACCAGACCTGAAAACAATATCAAAAGCAAATTTAGTCTGAGATAATAAATATCTTCTAGGAGAATAAGCAACTTCAATGCCTAAAAAATATCTCAACAAGCCCAAATCAGTCATTTCAAAATGAGATTTAAGAAGTGTTTTGATTGTTTTAACTCCCTGTTTATCGCTTCCGGTGATGATCATATCATCCACATAGAGAAGAAGCACAATGATCCCTGCATCAGAATTCTTAATAAACAAAGCAGTGTCAGTTAAACAGAATTGAAAACCAATATCAATCATAACACGACTAAACCTATCATACCAAGCTTTTGGTGCTTGTTTAAGTCCATAAAGAGCTTTTTCTAAGCGAAGGACTTTACCCTTAGGAATACTTAGACCAGGAGGGGGTTCCATATATACTTCTTCAATTAGCTTTCCATTTAAAAAAGCATTTTTGACATCCATTTGAAAAATAAACCATTTTTTGATAGAAGCTAAGGCAATTAAGGTTCGGACAGTAGTCATACGAGCCACCGGAGCAAAGGTTTCTTCATAATCAATCCCATATTCTTGGGCATAACCTTTGGCTACTAAACGGGCTTTATATCTTTCAAGAGTACCATCACTCTTGGTTTTAATTTTATAAACCCATCGACATCCTATAGTTTTCTTCCCTGGAGGAAGATCTTGAATATTCCATGTAGAAGCCTTTTCAAGTGCATCTAATTCAGCTTTCATGGCTTCTATCCATTTGATATCATTTTTTGCTTGAAAATATGTGGATGGTTCTTCATATGAGTGAATTAATGCAATAACTGCCCTATATGTGGGTGAGAAAGACTCATATGATACAAACTTTTCTGGAGGCCTCGAGATTCGGGATGATTGTCTAGTTGGAATGTTAGAATATTTCTCAAGTGCACATGGAGTATTAGACTCTTGTCGCCTGGAATATTGAATACTAGTATCTCTATGAACTTCTTCATTTTCAACATTAAGATCAATAATTCTTTGATCATCATCAAAGTTACAATCAAGGTCATATTCATCAGATGTTGATGTTAGATCTAGCAAAAAAGAGTACTCAGTGACGTCTTTTAATTTTCTAAAATCAAAGAAGCTCTCCTTTTCAAGAAAGGAAACATTTCTAGACACATATAGTTTATTATTTTTGAAGTCAAAACATCTATAACCTTTTTGGTTTTCAGCATATCCTAAAAAGGCACAGGGAATCGCACGAGGGGAAAGTTTATCATTTTTGTCAGTAAATATGAAACATTTGCACCCAAATATTCTTAATCTAGAGTAGTCTGGAGAAATGTTCATTAGTTTTTCAATGGGAGTGATATTTTGTAACGAAGAAGATGGCATCCTATTAATGAGATAGGTGGCAGTTAAGGCAGCTTCTGCCCAAAAGTCTTTAGGGACTTGATTTGCTATTAATAAAGTTCTAGTGGTTTCTATAATATGGCGATGTTTTCGTTCTGCCAGTCCATTTTGTTGAGGTGTATAAGGACAAGATCTTTGATGTGTGATGCCATGCAATTTAAGATAATTTTGAAAATCTGTGGATAAAAACTCTCCCCCTGAATCTGTGCGAAAAATAGTAATATCATTTTGAAATTTGTTTTTAACCATATTATGAAAAGTTTGAAAGTATGAAAATACTTCAGACTTATGTTTGAGAAAGTACATCCACGTATGTCGGGAGAAATCATCGACAAAAATAACATAGTAAACAAATCCTCCTTTAGAAATTACTGGTGCAGGACCCCAAACATCCGAGTGTATTAATTCAAGTGGTCTTGAAGAGAAAAAGGTTCTGTTCTGAAATGGTAATCTTTTCATTTTGCCGAGAATACAATCTTTACAATCAAATGATTCAGAGTTACAAAATTTTCCTAGATTTGGAAAATGTTGGATTTTGGCTATATGTGGGTGACCAAGTCTCTTATGCCACAGTTCCAACTCTATTTTTTGAATATTATAACAAAAAGCTTTCTTCGGCATTTCCAAAAAATCCATGTAATAGAGTCCTCCTTCTCTATGGCCTTCCTCAATCAGCTTGCCTGACTGGCGATCCTGTACCCAACAACCATGAGAAGAAAAAGAAATATTACACCCATAATCAGAAATTTGAGATACAGATAAAAGATTTAAATTTAATTTGGGAACATGTCTAATTTCTGGAATAAAAAAAATTTTTGTTTTATAAATTTTTTCAAAATTTCCTATTCCTTCTATTTCAAGAGAAGTCCCATCAGCAGTAAAGACCTTTGACACACTTGTTTTATTTTTAACACATTTGGATAGACTTTGATTATTTGGGGTCATATGAAAAGATGCACCAGAGTCAAGAAGCCAAGAAATTTTACCTAAATCAGAAAAAGATGAGGCTGCTGCGCCGGTTGAAGCTTCAGATGAGGAAGAGGCACCTTTGATGAGAGGCTGAAGAATCTCCATTAGTTGGGTCAGGGAAACTGGTGCATCCTGATCTTTAGGCTCCGATCCAGCAATTGCAGCTCTTTTTTCTCTCAGCTCCTTAAGTTTGGGACATTGTGGCCTGTAGTGTCCCGGTTCATGACAGTGATGACAAATAACTTTCTTCTTATCATAGTCACCATTTTGTCGGTTAAAGTGAGGAGGCCTATATGATCGAACATGATTCCCTGGTCTAGACACGGCTAAAACGGAATCATCTTCAATTTTTAAAGAACCTTTCCGGAGACGATTTTCTTCCATTGTTAACTCTTCAATAGTTTCAACAATAGAAGGAATTTTTCCCCGGTGAAGTAGGGCCGATTTAGTGGTTTCAAATTCCGGCCTTAATCCAGTGATAAACTGGTAAAAATGTTCAGCATCGAGTTGTTTCTGACGAAGCTCGATGTCTTCGGCACAATGCCACTTTAGTTCTAAAAGGGAAAGTTCTTCCCAAAGTTCGGACAACCCATTGTAATATTCACGAATAGTTTTGTCTCCTTGTGTCATCATTCGAACTTTTTCTTGGAGGTTGCACACGTGTGCAATATCTTTAAGGGAATACATATTCTTAAGGTATTCCCATGCCTTATCGGCATGATCAAATTTGGCAAGACTTGAGCATTTTTTAATGTCAACGCTATTGATAAGCCATGACATTATCTTTGCATGAGATATTCTCCATTCTTTCCATTTCTTCTCGTATGAGGCAATAGCCTTGATTTTCTCTTCTTCCGATAGAGGGACCTCTTTATCTCCCTCCTTTTTAGTAAGAGATAGCTTAGGTTCCGAATCGGAACCATCCACAATCCCCCATAAGCCTTTTCCCCATATATGGTGCTTCATGATTGAAGCCCATGTTACATAGTTCGTATCGCTTAGTTTCATAGGCATGATGGTGACTTTATCATTGTCATCCATCGATTACAAGGAGAGAAAGAATAGGGATAGAAGAGAAACAAGAAGGAAAATGAGAAAGAAAGAAAAAAAACAATACAACAAGATGTGAAATCTTCTCCAATGAAGTGATAAAACACTTCTCTTCAATTGGCGAACACTTTTGCAAACGGGCACGGAAACCGAGGCAACTTTTCCTCAAGATTTAGTACTTCCGCGGCTCTGATACCATGAAATGAAATGGGGATCTTCGAAACACGTGCTTTGATTAACAAGAGCAAGTGTCAAGAATGACACTAAAGCATAACCCTTAAAAAGGGTATAACTGGAAACAAAATAAAAATAAAAATGTATTCTTTATTGATATGAAAAACCAATTGCTTAAGAAGCATTGGGGTTAAATACAAGAGGGGCTGCACCCCTTTATATACACAGTTGAAAGAGGACTCAATAGAGCGGTTGGGCACAGTCCAACAGCTCTATTTAGAGCTGTTGGAATGTGTCAGTCCAACAGCTCTATTGCTAGTCAAGTCTGGACAGGACTTGACTAGCAACAGTCATTCTAGTTCAAACTGAACTAGATGACATAAAGACAAAAAAATAAAAATAAAGGAAAAAAAAATACAGAAAAGAAAGAAATTAAAAATGTATTTATATATATATAATAATATAATATTATTATATATACATATATGTACAGTTTTACATTTTAACACTAACCAGATCTAATATTCTCTCTCTCTCTCTCTTCCTTAAACTTTCCAATCTTTTCCTAAGGAAAATCACATTTTCCCTTATTCACGTTTTTTCTTAATCTTGATCCCTCTAGTCTTCTAATCTTCAACATTTTTTCTCTGAATTTATTTTCTCCTCAAATCTCTCAAAAAACTATCTTGGATTTTCCCAAAATCTCTCCTTTCCCTCTTTTCTTTGGTATTTCCAAAAAAATATATATATCTCTTTTCCTTCTCTTGAATCTTTTGCATATAGATTCTTTCTTGTCTCCATATCTCAAGAGGAAAATCATATTTCCTTGTCAATGAAAAAAAAAGGGAAAAGGGATGATCTTTCAAAATTTCCTTTTCTTTTTTAATATTTTCCCTATAAAAAAATATCAAAATCACGCAAAACATGATTTCTTGGAATCTCGACTTCTCTTGAATCCCTCTTTTAACTCTACCTCACACACCTCTTCCACGACCACATCCTCTAATATTCAGAGTATTTCCACGTCCATAACCAGAAGGAACAACTAAGGCAAATGTCTGTGATATAGGATGAGATTGTGGGAGAGAAATAACAAGTCTGCTCAAGCGATTGTATGCATCAGCTAGAGTAGGTACATCAGATCCAGTCAACATTTGGACTTTAGCAATAGATAATTCTGAAGATAACCCTGTGAGGAACCTAACAACCATAGTCTGTTCTTGATGATCTTTTTGCTTTGAACAACATAGAGGCCTGTGAGCATTAAACCTTTCAAAAGCCGCTTTAACGGATGCATAATATTGTGCCAAGGTCTGATCTCCCTGCTACAAATTATATATTTCTTGTTCGACTTGCAGAATACGACTCACATTTGTTTCTTGAGAGTAAGTATCTCGAAGATTATCCTACATCTGTTTAGCTGTATGATAATAAATTAGACCATCTTCAATATGAGGTTCAACACTATTCATGATCCATGACATAACAATGTTATTATCTTCATCCCAAGTAACATATTTTCCCACTTTATCATTCGGTTCAGTTTCCAACAAAATATGTTTTCTACGATGTCCAGATACCGACATCATAAAAGTTTTGGACCACCTGGCATAGTTGGTTTCATTTAATTTCACAGAAGAACCATAAGAGAAGGGATTTGCAGATGCCTTATATTCCCCAATAGTCTCATTCTTAGAATCAAATTTCGGAGCTTCAGCCATAATGAAGAATGCTAACGCAAGAGATAGAGCTGATAACACTGCTGCAATATACGACCAAAAAATTATCCCATATGCAAAAAAAAAAAATATCGATTAGATTGAATCTGAATATTTCACGACCACACAGTCAGTTTGATACACTGCATACGCCATGACACCACAAGATATGTTGAAGAATCACGACATCAAATCTGAGATCAGATCTCAACCAAGCCCAAACAACTCTAAAGGAACAAAAAATCCTCCACACCATCTATGTCCACGACCAAAAACATGTGCATTTAATCAATGCTCTGTTATAAGCACAACTCTGATCAAATACTCCTCACGGTACATGATTCATGACAGACAAAAAAAAAAATTTTAAAAATGAGATACAGGATTCACGGCAACCCCAGATCGATCGAAAAGAGCCAACGAAAATAATTTTCCAGCATCCAGATCCATGAATATTCAGATCCACGATTGAACAACATAGGTTTTCTTCAGATTCACGACCGAAAACAGGACCAGTTGATAAAACTTGCTTCCCAGAACAGAAAAAAATATTTTCTCGGCTTTTGCACATCACCCACGATTGACGTTACTCGATCCAGTTGACAGAAAATGCACCGAGTTCTTTGGATCTGATTACAGATCTGTGTCGTGACTGTTGTCAGACATCAGATCTATGCAACTCAAAATAAAAGCGAGCACACACCTTTTTCTTTTTTTCTTTTTTTTTCCAGCTTTGTCCCAGACCGAACTCGTGCTCACGTTCCCAAGACCTACTGCTCTGATACCATGTGGAGAAATCCAATACTGCACCCAGGAACCTAGGCGGAGAGAGAGAGAGAGAGAGAGAGAGAGAGAGAGAGAGAGAGAGAGAGAGAGAGAGAGAGAGAGAGAAAATCATGATTCTAATTAGGGCTAATCACCTCTAGTTTAAATAGAGGTTAGCCTAAAAGAAAAATTACAAACAGGTCCCTCATTATTTGTAAAATACTAAAGAACCATCTTTTAAGAATAAATAAATAAACTTTAAGAATAGAAGACTTGAAACAGCAAATGGTCCACTAATCTTAACAGTTATCACTTATAACAATCTTATGTTATGTTTATGTTACATTAATAATTTTAAGGCCTATGTTGAAAACAAATTTCCCATAAAAACCATGAACTTTAGAAGTGAGGGAGGTGGTGAGTATACATCCAGAGCCTCGAAAGAACTGCTATGAGATAATGGAATTAACCATGTGTTTGTGTGCTTTCATACACAAAAAACAATGTAGTTGAAAAAATATATAACATTATTAAAACATGTATTTGGCATGAATATAATGGTCAGGTTTTTTATGAGAAAGCTAGCATCTGTGATGCCGTTCATTATCAGATTCTCTCTTGTCCCTTTCTTCCATGTAGAATAGGAGGCATTCTGACTGATCTAAGTCTATTTTGTTTTGAATGCAGTAGCAAATCTAAATTTTTTAATAAATTGGTATAATTTTTCTTTTCAAAATAGAAAAATGTTTTGCAGTGGACATCTTGTCCTATATAAATGTGGTTCTTCTCTTGGTCTGAAAAAAGTCTTTCTTTAGAGCAAGCTAGATACCCTGTTTGTTATGAATGTAGTTAATGTTAGCATTTGTTTTTCCTATTGATTTTATTGTTAATGATTTATCCTCTATATATGCCCATAACCTAGCTGCATCATGCGATTGAAATGTGAGTGCTAATTTAAAGTTTTCTTCCTAATGAAAGCCCTGTTATTCATGATTCAGCTCATTGGGAGCCACAGAAGATTCAAAAACAGAATTCTGGAATCGTGATGATAAAGCAAGTTGCTCAGATGATGATATATCAAATTCTGATGGTACTTTTTCTTAGATTAGTCAATTACTCAAAGGTCTTATTTCCAGTCTATATCACATGGATATGGCTGCTGATATGTGGATGTGACCATTTTTGTGAAGTTTCATATATCATTAGCATCTATGGGGATACTGAAATGGAGTTTCTGCATGACAGTTTCCAGTTAATTTTCTATGTAAATCAAATTTGACACATGCACTGTGTAGTAACGATTTCCGCATATTAGTGATAATACACATATCCTTCATAATCAGTCACAACTCCAACCAATGTTTCCAAATATTTTATATACATACATATGCACACACACACACACACACACACACACACACACACACACACACACATATATATATATATATATATATATATATATATATATATATATATATAGAGAGAGAGAGAGAGAGAGAGAGAGAGAGAGAGTAATGTGTAGGTTCCAGACCATTTATCTCCTAGACTGTCCCAAACCCCTTTAAAAAACAAACTTCCATGTGTTTTTTGTTTAATCTAAACCCGTAGATGTGATCTCCATGCTTTATTTAGTAGAAAACATGTATTAGTTTAAATGTTTCTCATGTTTAGATGTGTTTTTAGCTCAACAAAAAATCGACGACACATTATACCAAAAACTTGATTAACTAAAAGTCACAAATTCTTCTTAAATTGATTGGTTCCAAAGCATAGTTTTTAGTATATAAGCAATGATAAATGCATCTTTAGGTTTGGATTAAGTAAAAAGCTAATGCAAGTATGTTTTTTTAAAAGGGTTTGGGATAGTCTGGGAGATAAAAAGTCTGTAACATACACATTACTATATATATGTGTGTATATATACTGTCTACAACATGTACAATCTAGTTGGAAAATCATAGATGCAAGTTGTATCCACTCAATCTAACCTCATAGATGTGTTCAGTGTGCTTTGTTCACTAGGAAATTCCCCTTGGATCATATTTTTTCAACATAAAAATATGTTTTTATAGATTTTCGTAGTCTTTTTCCCAAAGAGACTCATAGTTCTATAAAAACTCTATCCTGTAAAGAGGCTTACAAATATGAAAACTCATTCAAATTTGATGTTTAAATAGTCAATTTGATAGCCCTTGAAACGTAGATCATCGTAGTGTCTTAGATTTAATCATATGTGCACAGATTAGTTAGAAAATTTTGTCGACATCGAAAGATATTGACTTTTTTTCTATACTTAGGCATGAACTTCGGTTGACGATAAAATGCTCAAATGAACACCAATTTGAGCATGTAGATAGTCAATTTTGATGCCCTTGAAATGAGGAACGTCAAGGTCAACTCCAATTTAATCTATGAGCTACTGATCAGCTGAAATTTTTACGAGAACAGTAATGACGTTGTTCGGAGTGACCCACCTTATGGGTCCAATCTATTTGAGATTGGATCAAAAGACGAAATTAAATCCTGTCCAAACTCTTTAATTAAGAGTCAAGATCCAAAATCTAATCCAAAACCACATTGGATCCAGTTAATATGGTTTATATTCATATCCAATATATTCGAAATCCATTAATTAATCCAAATCTGTATTGGATCCATATATGACCTATATAAATCATCGAATTTTGGCACATTGCGGGCCATTGATTTTTGAAGCCCTTGAAAAATCTTCTTACATGTTGGAAATACATGATCCAAAACATATTTTATTCTAGAAACTATGTAGGTTACATCTGTAAGGTTAAATACACAAATAAATTGCAAAAAAGTTGAAAAAGTGGTTTTTTTACTAGATTGTATGTATAAACGACTAGCAAATATTTATCTCCTATATATACAATACACATATAGAGATGGGCAATGGGCCGAGAGGCACTTGGACCAGCCTAGCCCAGCCCGTACCACGACCCGTGTATATATATTACATAGAATATATTTTATATATAATATATGTTATATAACATAAAATATATATTATATATATAATATAATATATATTATATATAATATAATAGGCCCCACATGATTAGGCCCACGGGGCCGGGCCGGTCTGGCCCGTTGCTTGCCCCTATACACATACATACATATTAGAATGATTATGGCGGATATGTTTATTGTCACTAATATGATGCAGTTGTTTTTGTCTTCGACATGTACAACTACTATTCCTAGTGCAATGCCTGTTTCTAAAACATTTGAGTGGAACTTTTTTTTTTAAAGAAAAACTTGTATTATGTAATCCTAAATTTTGAGATATCATGATTGAGCTCTTCAAAATGAGTTCAATCTTTAGCAATGTTAAAAGTGATGATCAACTAAGCAATTAATTGTACCTGTTCAGGTGCTTCTTAATTATTATTGAGAAGACCTGCAGCATATTGAAAGTCTGTGTACTAGTGTATCATAGAGTTATGTAAAGTAATTTATTAGGCTAATATGTACCTACTCTATAATGAAGGGGTATACTAGTATTTCAATTAATTTCTTTTTGATGTTTTAAGGGGGTCGACCCTGGTATTGTAATTTAAAACAACTCTCATTCATGATATGAATTGTGAAGAATATTTGTTCTCTCCTTTGGTCTGTTGTACCTGCTCTATCCCTAGCCTCTATTCTTCTTCTTTCTTAGTGGATTCAATATGGTATCAAAGCCTACATGAGGTCGTGAGAGGAGGGGTTCACTTTGAAGCTGCGTGAAGGCCCGATGATGTCATTTTTGAAGGGTCGGGCTGTATGAACATTTGAGATTTGTCACGTCTGAGGGCAGCACCAGGTAGATCATGATTTTAGATGATTTGTGTGTAAAAATCATCTTAATTGGAGGCATGGTTGATTTAATATGGATTTTTCTCTGATTTTTCAAAAGGGGCATGATGAACAGTAACCAGGTTTGGGTTTTTTGCTCAATCTGTGTGTATCAGTGGGTATTTGAAGCCTATATTGGATGCTTCTAGGTTGTTTTTGACCTAGAAACATTGTTGTGGTGGTTTGGTTCTCTTGTTTTTCGTTTTGGGAGAGTTCTATCGAAGTTTTGGGTTGCTCTAGCTGGCAGTAACCTGTGTTTTTGCAGTTTTGGTTCAGATTCACTGTGGCACAGTGTTGGGTCATAACTATTGGGTGTAAAACTTGTGTGGAAGTGGTTTGTGAAGGGTGTTGGTGGTATTGGTTGTAGTTATTGTGTTTTGGAGAGGATTTGAACAAGATTTTGGGCATTTTAGCTTACGGTAAGCTATTTTGGGGCTTTTTCAAGGTGTTGACTGCATCTAGTTGGTACGGTTGTGCTGCATTTGTGTGAATTCAGAATACTTTAAGTATAAATCAGCATATTGTGGTGTTCATTTGTGCCTTGTGTTATCCATTTGATATTTGAAGTGCCCCAGTTTTTTTCTTCTGTTGGTAAGCTCAATCCCCTCGATTTTTTTGGTAATATTTATTGTGAGGGGTATCATAGAGAAGGAAGGGATTCAAATCATCTTAATCAAGTTGAATGAGACCAACTATGCATATTGGGCTAATTTTTTGGAAGCAGTGGTGGTTGGAAAAGGATTAGTAGGCTATTTAGATGGTTCAAAAGCAAAACCTAAAGTTTTTTATGAGGTTTTTGATAAATCTATAGAGGAATGGGTCATGAACAATGCACAAGTCAAGGCTTGGATTCTTGAGTTTGTGGAACTGAGAATTGTCATGAATATTTCAAAATTCCACGAGGAAAAAGAAGCTTGGATATATCTCAATCAAGTCTATAACATAGTCACAAATATCAGTATCGGCTATATCTCGGTAGGCTATTTTTCTTATAGGTTTAGTGATAAATCTCGAGAAAATCTCGAGGCCTAAAAGATATAAAAAATAACAAAAATAAGTAAGAAAATATCATATTTAGACAAAAAAACATAAATAATAAATAAGTAAAAAATGTAAAATAAATAAGAAAAAAAAATAAAAACAGTAAAACTATTTGATAATATCATGAGAATATTGTGATATTCTCGTGATAATATCATGATATTATCAAACTAGCAATATTTTAAAATATCGTGTTATTTTAACGATATTATTGTTTGCTGAATTTACAACAATAATATTGTGATATTTTCAAAATATCACCGATATCTGCGACTATGGTTTATAGGCAAGAGAACTGGGCAAGACATTATCATCTCACTCAAGAGTTGAGAAGTATGCATCAAGGAAGCAAGTCAATCGAAGATTTCTACTCTTATATGTAGAGAATCTGGGATGCTCTTGCACTGATGGAAGGGCAGAAGAAATGTGAGAAGTGTACGAAATGTGTCTTGCACTTCATGTCAAACTTGTTTGGAGATTCTTGATCAACACAGGGAGACTAACAAAGTTATTGAGTTTCTCATGGCTCTTAGACCAGAATTTAATGAAACAAGGAGTGCTATCTTGCATCATTCTCACTTACCATCCGTGACCTAAGGCATTGTTCAGTTAATTGCAGAAGATACTAAGATAAAGTCTCTTGGATAATGTTATAGCTATATCCAGGCAGATGGGTGGCCAAATGGGTAGAAGAGGTGGTGGTAGGACTGAAGGACGAGAGGAGATTGTATTTGGTGGAAGAGGTGACCTTAGTTTTGTTAAGTGTCACTACTGCAAGAGTTTTGGTCATATGAAGAATTATTGTCCCATTTTCAAGAAAAAGAAGGGTGGTGCATATGCAACTTTTATTGAGAGTGAGGGTGTAATTCCTAAGGAGGAGCGATCGGGTGGCTCTTCATAAGTTGATAATTGAGTAATGGGTAGTGGACAACTTCAAAGATTAGAGTAGGTTTAGTAGAAAATTTAGCATCAGATCCTGCGATTACAACTTCTTGCTTAGTCAGTCATTGGCCCTTCTTCTTCTGCCACTCCTGTTTCCTCTGGTACTGCTTTCTCAGGTATCTTAGGTCCTTCCTTTGGTTGGCTAATAGATTCTGGGGCTTCATGCCATATGACCCTTCATGAGTCTGTCTTAGCTGACTGTGGTCCCTGTAGTGGCATTTTTCGCATTGTAGATTATTCTTCTATATCTATTTCTAAAGTAGGTTCTATTACTTGTGACTCTTATCCAGGTAGTAAATTCAATCTTTCTCAAGTGTATCATGTTTCATCTCTTGTCATGAATCTTATTTCTGTGGGTCAAATTACCAAACTTAACTGTAATGTCATTTTCTCCTCTGTTGGTCGTGTTGTGCAAGATTATTTGTCAGGGAAAAAGATTGGGATTGGATTGATATGAGGGAGTAAAATGGAAAAAGATTGGGATTTGATTGATATGAGGGAGCAAAAGGAAGTTCGAATCAGATATGGAGCTTAAGTTTTGGATGAGTCTATTTTGTGGCACTAGGGACTGAGGCATATTTTCAGCTCTAGGTCACAAAGTTTAGTGTCCTCGGGAAGTTTTGAAAAATCCAAGCTAGTTATGTCAAATCATATTAAAGATTGTGTGAGTTGTAGATTGGCCAAGAGCCATGCTTTGCCATTCAAATCTAGCGATAGGGAATCAGAAAGTCCTTTTGATTTGGTACATTCAGATGTATGGGGTCCTTCTCCTGTTGTGTCAAAAAGATCGTCCTATTTTGTGACTTTCATAGATGATTGTATAAGGTTTTCATGAATATATTTTATGAAAAATAGAAGTGAGTACCGACTCTGGTGGTGAGTACATTAGCTATGTGTTTGAAAGATTCCTGCAAGAGAGGGGTGTGATTCACCAAAAGTCTTACACTCCTGAGCAAAATGGTGTAGCTGAAAGGAAAAACATGTATATCTTGGAAACAACAAGAGCTCTTTTGTTTGGTGGAGAGGTACCCAAAGTGTTTTGGGTAGATGCAGTTCAACTAAGCATTTATCAGATAAATCGTATGCCCTCCGGAGTACTTAAAGGCATATCCCATTTTCAGAAGCTATATGGAAAAGTTCCAAACTATAATATGTTGAAAATGTTTGGTTGTGTATATTTTGTTTTGCTAGCTGACAAATACAACGACAAGTTATTCCCTTAAGCTGTTAAATATTGCTTTCTTTGTTTTACTGAGGGTTAGAAAGGATACAAGTGTTATGATCTGGTTGGAAAGAGAGTGTGGGTATCCAGACATGTTCTTTTTCAAGAGAATGTGTTATACTTTAGTCAGTATCTAGAAAAGTTCGAAAATAAAACTGACTTGTCTTAGAGTTACCATCTTCTTCTTCTTCTGCATCTTCTCTAGTACGTAAAAGTTCTAGACCTTTTGTACTTCCATCTCGTTTTGTATCTTATGAGTCTTTTGCTTCTCATCCCCATATTTTCTTAACCTTAATTCATTCCTATATTGAGCCTGACTCCTATGCAGAGACAACAGAAAAGGAGGAGTGACAAAGTGCCATGGTTGATGAAATGAATGTACTTGAAAGAATATAGGCATGGGAGCTACTAAAACCTCATCCAAAGAAAAATATCATTGACAGTAAATGGGTGTACAAGGTAAAGACAAGAGCAGATGGGTCAGTGGAAAGGTATAAAGCCAGATTGATAGCTAAGGGGTACAGTCAACGTTTTAGAATTGATTATGCAGAAACTTTTACTCTTGTGGTTCATATGACCACAATTCGTACATTGCTAATAGTAACAGCCATGCAACAATGGGATCTTTGGCAGTTAGATTTCAAGAATGCATTCTTGAATGATGATTTACAAGAAGTGTATATGGAATTACCACAAGGATACTCAGATCCGGGGTCTCAAACAAGCACCTTAAGCCTGAGTTGAGAAGTTTAGTTCAGCAGTGAGGTCACTTGGTTTTGAGCAGAGTCATCATGATCTTGCTTTGTTTGTCTTCTTCTAATCTTGGAAGATGTATATTGCTTTTTTATGTAGATGATACGATTCTCACTAGAGATAATATAAAAAAGATTAAAGAGACAAAAGAAGTTGGCTCCAAATACATACATTCCTCCATGTTGGCAAACTTGAAGAGGAGGGCAACTGATGGAGTTGAGATAGAGGATCCTGTAGTATACAAACATTTAGTAAGGAGTCTTATATATTTGACTATATCCAGACTACTCATGCAATTCATGTAGTGAGTCAATTATGAATGCTCCCAGATTGGTTCACTTGGCAGCTGTACTCAGGATCATCAGGTATGCTGGAGATTCTATGCACTATGACATGTTCTTCTCATCTTCGTCTGACAAAAGTCAAGAGCTTTCTATGATACTGATTTTGGAGGCTCTACTAGAGATCGACTTTCCACTACAAGGTTTTGTGCTTTTCTTGGAAGCTCCCTGATTTCGTGGAAGATCAAGAAGCAGTAAAGAATTGCATTGTCCACTGCTGAAGCCGAATACATAGTGATGACTCAAGTTGTGGCTGAGATTATTTGGATTCGATGGTTATTAAAGGAATTAAGAATTCCATGTGAAAAGAAAACTCAGCTATATTATGATAATATGAGTGCTACTCATATTGCAAAGAATCCAAAGTTTCATGAGCGTACTAAGCACATTGAAATAGATTGCCATTTATACAAGGACTTATGAATATGAGATTATAGCTTTAGAGGATGTAAGCTCAAAGAATCAGATTGCAGACGTGTTTACAAAAAGTCTTTCTCCTTTGCATTTCAGTTCTTTCCTTTCCAAAGTTGGAATGATTCCTTTACATCCTTCTAAGTTTGATGGAGAGTATTGAAAGTCTTTATACTATAGTGTATCATAGAGTTATGTAAAGTAACTTATTAGGCTAATATGTGCATACCTTATAATGAAGGGGTATACTAGTCTTTTCAATTATTTTATTTTTGATGTCTCAAAGGGGTCGATCCTTGTATTGTATTAAAACAGCTCTCATTCACTATATGAATTGTGAAGAACATTTGTTCTCTCCTTTGGTCTGTTGTACCTCCTCTAACCCTAGCCTCTATTCTTCTTTCTTAGTGGCTTCAATACAGCATAATTTTCTGTCTCCTATTATGTTTCTAATTAGTCACCAACATTGATCTCAGCATTATCTCAAAGAAGCAGTTTCTAGGAATTTCTTAACAAATTTCATTAAGATATTGGTAGCTTTGGAGAATAGGGAAGAAAATATGAAGAATAAGAAAAATTTATATCAAGCAAATATCACCTTCACATCATGATATTATTAAGCTCTGATATAGAAATATCTAGGAGATATCTTGATATTTTACCTTTAATATCAAATTCCCAATAAATCTCTATAATATTCTAATATTTTAAAACATCTCCAGTAGTTATGAGTATGGTTTCTGTTAGTAAGAGCAACAGTCTTGTTAACTGTATACATTGACTATATGGGGATATATGCAGTTAAAATACCTGAAGTGCTCTCCTTGAAATCGATGTTTCTATTCAATGCTTAGATTCTCAGGTACTAATTTTGAATCTTGGCTTTCGACAGAAGATCGTCTGGAGATTAGTGATAGTCTTGCACCAAAGAACTTCCCCAAAATGGGATTGAGTGAGAAGGTTGAATGCTTACTGCGTGCAGAGGAGGCTCAAAATAGTAAGGCTTCCAAAAAGCAAGTACGTATCCCAACCATGAACTTTTGTATATTCTGTACGTAGAAGTACAGGTTGTATTTGTTTGTCACACTAACTACCAACAATATATAGCCTTCTTGCTGGATCAGAAAGGCTATGTTAAGCTTTATAAAAAGTATGCAAAGCTTTTGGAAACTAAAGAAAATTATGTTATAAAAGAGTGGCTCATCAAAAGTAATAGAAGTAAACAGCATGAGACTGTTCCTCTTTAGGATTAGGAGCTGTCTGCAGAACATCAAAATTCATATCATTAGTGGGAAAACTAATATTGCTTTAATTTTTTGTATGTGCTTATGAGGTTGAAGGAGATTGTGCTATTGTCATGTTTCATTGAAAGAGGAACCGAGGGCCTGCAACTGACATTAATCCCAAAAGATGGTGCCATATCCTCTTCTTTTTTACTCTGTATTTTCCTAAATCCCACCTAATAAAACTTAATCGTTCAATTGTCTGATTTCGTGCTTGCTCCCTTATTTCCTGAAGCAACAATTGATGTTCGCTTAATCATCATATCACATTTGCATGCTATCTCACTGAGTGTCATGCCAAACGGGCATCACAGCCTTGGTAGCTCCACCCAGGTGTGATAATTATGCAAAACCCTGACTTTACTATCTAAGCTGGCACGGTAAGTGGGATTTGACTTGATTTTTACCTATTGGTTTTATTGTTCATCATTTTATCTTGGATACCTCCAAAGCAATGTCAGAGTAGAGTATACTTGCTGCTATCATCATGATCCAAGAAAATAATTATCATATTTTCTTTATTCTCAAGCTGTCAATACCACCCTAAATAGGAGTCAGACAAATTCTACAAGGCCCTATCCAAGCAAGATCGTCATTAGACCATTTCATCGATGCACATGCACATATATCCCTTTGAATGAAAAAAAAGGAATTAAGGCCAGAGTACTTCCCTCTTAAAAGTTTCTCATTCCTTGCAAACCAAATAAACCACCAAGCAGAAAGGACCCACCATTTCCCAATGAATTTCCAGCTTCTGAGCCTCTTGAGAGAACCAATCTCATTTTAACATATTTTTCAAAAAATTATATCAGCTGAAAGAAGCTTTAGTGGTGACATGTTCCTTGCTCTAGTGCCAGGCCAGACTATCTTTTCCTTCAATTTGTTTCTATCAGTGTTGTAGTTATTGTAGCATATCGTTACAATATGCTATGATACTTATCGTAACTGTGGCCCATGCGATACGGTACTCTTATTGCGATACAAGTGTGTATCATACAATACACCCATCTATCATATTATACAGTATAATACACCTCTTGTGAAATATGCATGCCATTTATAATATATTTTCTTGATTATTAGATGTTCGATTTTTTACATAGTTTATAATTGTTTGATATGTGATATTATGAGTTTTATTTTATAGTTAATATTAATATTTCTTGCATTATGAATTTGTTTATTTTTTTCTAACTTTTTTAAATTTTCTTGATTTTTATTAAAAATACAAATTTTTACAATACAATGTGACGTGTCTTACTTTGGATACGGTTGATATGGTCTCCAATACACTTTTTTTTACTACCTTTGGTTTTTGTTGTTAGACTTTTCATCTCTTCCCCATGCTTTCTTCTAAGTTTCCCATTATTTTTGCTTCCTGTTTATTTATCGGTCACATGCAGAAGGGCCTGTAATCATTTTAAGTCTGTCAACAGAATAATGCAGTTATACTGATTAGTGATGATAAGATTACTTGAAGCTCGCTTCTGATTAATATATTTGATGTCTTTTTAAGTACTCAACCAAGTGAGACTGTCTACTTACACATCGTCGTTTACAGCCTTGTCATGCCATTGACAAGAAAGGTATTTCCATGATGCTAAGGGATGCAAGCACACAAAGGTTATTGAATGCTTTAAAGCAGGCTGAGCAGCGCCTTGGTGAACCCATGTATAAACATGCTTCTTTTAGCTTCCTTGTCTTGTTGAGGAATTAAGTTTGGTTCTTGCTTTACAATCATAGTTTTATATAATTCATGAAAAACACCCACTGTTGGAAATTGCTTTACAGTACGGAGCTGCAAGCAGCAGCTGTGAATCTTGAAAATGAATGCTACAAGAAATATGGGAAGGTTGGGAAGTCATTCTATAATTCACAACTCGCTAGCACCATCAGGTGGCTATCCTCCACAACTTCCTCAGAAATAAAGACTCGCCTTCAATCCGGTTCTACTAAGATGAATGAAAATCTAGCACCAATTTCTCCATCAAAGACTGCTCCTGTATCATGCTTCTCTCACTTAGGCAACACTGTTCAAAATGGGAGATCAGATGTAGGAAGCAAATATCTGGAAGGCACATATATGTCTGAAGCATCCACTGATAGGTCAACAGATACTGGAGTTACCACTCAAGTAGTTCCTCCAGTTCCTTCTCATTTGGAGTTTATTAGTAAAAAAGGAAAGAATGTCCAGTCAAATGCCAAGCTGTGTCAGATTCATCTCAGTTGGTAACCTCTAATCAGGACACAATGTCAACTGTGGTAGGGAAAACAGGCCAAGAAGGTGAGTTTAGGACTGAAACATCCGCTTCTAAGCCTGTAGAAGATGGAGTTATGCTCCCTCCAATCCCTTCTTTCTCAGAGTTTGTTAATCAGAAAAAAATTTTAGTGCCATCAATGAAGCACCATCCTTCAAGAGGCCAAAATAACAATGAATCAAAAAGCCATAGAGCACAAGATGCAGAGAAGAGGATCAGGCTGAAGTAAATTTATTTGGATTGGTTTATTTTCCTCTTTTGATTTTCTTGACAGGATAATCATCTTACCATGATCGATTACGCATTCCTATTCTGACTAGGGACTTGGTTGACTGAGACACTCTTATCAAGTTGGTGTAAACACATCTGTTCACTTGCTTCTCTTGAACCAATGTACTGTAAATGATCTGCTGTAGATAATAACATGCAATGTACTGTAAATGATGTGCTGTAGATAATTGCACACTCAGAGGTTCTTGTGTACAAAACAAGCTACATCACTGAAGTGTTTAAGAATTTACATCATTTAGCATCTTATTTCCTTGCTTTGTGTAGTCTTAGCCTACCAATGAAATTGGTGTTGAGGTTGCCCATATAAAGATGATCCTCGAATTCTACTGCCAAAGTGACGAATGATATAACCTGTCCTGTGGAATCATCCAAGTAGTTGATGATCTTCCCATTAGCATCTACATTTATTACCATTGCCTTCTGTCTTATTTTGAAGATCCAGTTGAAGAGCATTGGAATCTTTGCAACTATGCTTTTCACCGCCTTTGACTTGTGAATGAACTCCGATCCGCCCAACCGCAACTGCAAAAGCACGACTGAGGTAAACATCACATAGCATTATCATCCTTGGCTTGCAAGTATACAGGATGAAGCTGAGAGCTTCTGAAGACTGTAAACTTGGATTCTTAGTATTCCACAGCTCATTGAATTGCTCAACCAGCTTGGATCTGCGTTTGGTTATTTTAACCATCATAAAACTATAAAGTAAATGAAGCAAAAATGTAACTACAGACCTCTAGTAGTGCTATCCAAAAGGTCCCATCTTCTGCAAGATTGATATTATCAGGTCCACCAGGTAAATTATCGATGAACACTTCGGTCTTAGGTTCTCCTGTCAGCCAATGTTTCAGGCACCGGAATCTGAAAGAACAATAGTTTTCAGACGGATTATTGTTCATGCATGATACTGTGATAGAAATATATGGCATACACACATACACATATGTGCCTTGCAAACACTTGTACACATACACACACACACACACTCACATGTGCTTGCAAACACGTGCACAAACACAGAGACATACACATAAAAGGCTTACTTCCATGATTCACACACAAGAAAGTCTTGGTCAGGTGATAGAGCAATCCCATTAGCAAAGGCTAAGATGGCAAACACAACTGATGTTTTCTTGGTTTCCGGATCGAATTTCAAGAGACGGCCATGAGGTTTAGCTTCCAGCAAATCAAAATGCCAATTTTCGAATCCAAATTTCGTGCTTGCATCTGTAAAGTAAATGCTTCCATCTCTCCCTTCGATCACTGCATCAGCAAAGCTAAACATACAAATAAAGCATATTAGCTTCAATTTTCTTCTCTTCTGCTCTCTTCAATAGATTGCATCATCTATAAGGACTAAAATAAATACAATAATATGTATCTTTAACTCCATTCGTGTCTGGGTGCATGTGTGTGCCTCAAAATTTTAGTGGTTAAAGAAGCTTTTTGGTTCCATGTATATGATTTGTGAACGGTTCACACATGATCTCTTTAATCTGACTTTCATATGTAACCCATTCTTAGGCAACTATGAGAGAAGTGCTACACTAACTAAGAAAAGTGTGACAGAAACAAAGGAAAAAAAAGGTAGAAGTGAATTTGGGAAAAATAGGCCCTCTTAAAAAAGAAAGACGGAGAGAAAAATAGGCTACAATGCACCAAGCTACGACAAAAAGCCTAACTTGGCTGTCAAATTTAAATTTTTATTTATTGTCATTTTTTGTATATCCTGTGCATGGTATGGTTTTTTATAAGACGAGATAGTGGAGCATTCATGTGATGGAGATACATACCGTATTTTAGAACCTTCAACTTCGGAGGCTACAATTGTTACTACACCGTCCCGTCCAACCTTGAGCAGTCCCTGCACAACAATCAGTTAATTAGTTTTTTCATTTTTTTTTGTAACAAATGGACATGTTCTTAAGAGTATGGTTCATGGACTCACCCGGTCAGCATCACAGACCAGAATATCTCCGGCCATGGTGCTGGTGAGTCCGAGCAACGACGAACCGGCGATCATCTTCCAGTTCTCCCATGACTGGTTCCTGTGCATCCTCTCGATCCATCCATCTCTAGAGGTTGTGTAAATTGCACCAAATTTGTCCACACACACATCTTCAGGCCCATCAAGCATCCCTTCTCCAAGTTTCTCCACTTCCTGATTGCACCACAAACCAAAGAATGCACGTTTCTCTCTCTCTCTCTCTCTCTCTCTCTCTATATATATATATATATATATATATATATATATATATATATATATATATATATATATATATCCCCTATTGTGGAGTGTTTAAGTTAGGATAATCTAGAAATTTTCATGCTGGAATACGATGGATGAATTCTAGTCCACGAGTTTGGAGCACCAATTTATCTTACTGAATGTAAATTAAGTGAGTCGAATGCCATGCGACTCCATGCTACCAGTATGCAATGCAATGGATCAGGGCATGAGGATCCAAATCCATAGTGTCTCAGGCCTTACTCAGAACTGATCCGAATCAGCCTTTGGTTGGAGCTTGGCAGGTCTTCAGACTTTCACCAAACAACTTTAGATCAGATCATTCTTAACCTTGAGTGATGATATCTCTCCGAAAGCTTCATGCTTGTGTTGGAATTTTGATCAGGTCAGATCCAACCCGGATGAAACCCATATTAACATGAGCAAATCAATGGACATACATGAGAGGGGTTTTTGGGTTTTAGGGTGTTACTGGATAGTTATGAGGTCTCATAACTGCCCATTCATGCTCATTAGGGACCTCCACTAGTGCCCATTATGGACACATGGACCCATTATGGGCCTCCCTTAGATCTCCCTATAAATAGGAGAGATCCATAATAGCTTGATGAGGACTACCATGAGGGAATATGTGGTTGTTGAGTACCACATACGTGTGTAATTTCTTTTTATAGGTTCAAGGGTCCTGCTCATCTTTCGACATTCTGGCCTGAACTCATTTAGAGTGTCGATTGGTTGCGAAGAATGCCAATCACCCACTTCCACCGAAGCGTCGTTCCGATCGTCCAAGGCTGTATCCAGTAAGTGGCTCTTTTGCAATCCATTTTATGCTAACATTGGGTTATGGGCCCACAATAAATGCGACATCTGGTCATGTGCAAGTCTGCACGTGCTGCAAACTCTAAATCATCGAAGCATATAATACAGTTGCCATCTTAGCATTTTCATTATCATTATGAGGGCAATCTTTTAGGCTCAATTTATCTCCTTTCACTATATGTGTCGATCTAAGAGAATAAATTTTTATCCTTCGTACCTAAAGGTACAATGCTTGATTGCCTATGGTTACATGATCTGCTATTTTTACCAATTAAAGTCAATTTCTTATGAATTGAAAAGATGAAACAACTATGAGTGTTATTATTTTCACCAAAGTTGAACTATAATATCTCAATTATGCTTGTCTTAGAAAAGATAAATAATAAAGTGTTTTATGTTTATCTTTTCGATATGAATCTCGTATAGAACAATCTTCGACTTATACAGAGAATAGAACTGCTATGAAGGTTGTCTATGAGAAGTGAGAGTGTTTAGGAGGCTGTTTATGAGAAGTAAGAGTGCTCAAATAATCTTAGTATATTGTTTTTGCAATTGTGAGTGGTTAAAAAATATTTGAAGTGTCATCTCTTACTGCATGACAATGAATGAATTTTTGAAAGTCATTGAAGCAAAAATTATTGAATTAAACGAGATTTTATCTCAAGTCATATGAATTATAAGCTTCATTATGGTCATGGAATAGTGGACTCTATTGAGAGGTCACTAAAGATCTTATGTGATAATAAAGTTGTTGTATCTTTCTCGAATAACAACAAGAGCTCTACCTCGTATCAACACATGAAGTTCAAGTACTTTGTTGTTAAAGAAAAGACCAAAAATTATTTAGTATGTATTGATACAATAAGTATGAAGAAAATGACTATTGATCCCCTTACTAAAGTGCTAACACCGAGATTATATTTTCAACATGTAATGGGGATGTGTTTATTTGATTCCTTCTAATGCATGATGATACATTATGGTTATATGTGATCACATTTATGAAACTAAATCGATTCTTCATGATTTTATGCATTGTTGATTCTGTATAAAATATCTCTCATTTGGATAGAGAGAATAACAATATTAAAAAAGTCCAATAAAAGGGGTTAGAGACTAACACATTCATAAAGATAATCTTAACATTTTAAAACACTAAAAATGAATAATATTGTAGTGCATTAAAATATGACATTTCATTCAAAGGTGTTCATCTCCATGACTCGTATGATTCATTTTTATGATACGGAATAACATGTGAACCCAAATAGAAATTAAATCGAGATAATGGTAAAGAACCTCAATTATGTATTTTTTCATGTCAATGGGTCAAGTTAGAGAATGCTGAATTTTGGATCGGATCGAATCCAACCTGGATGTAATTCATATTAACATGGGCACATCAAGGGACATGCATAAGAAAGGCTTTTGGGTTTTGGGGGGTTACAGGTCCCTGTTTCATTCTTATTAGGGACCTCTACTAGTGCCCATATGAACACATTATAGACCCATTATGAGCCTTCCTGGTCCAGATCTCCCTATAAATAAGTGAGATCCATGGTAGCTTGATGAAGACTACCATGAGGGCACACATGGTTGTTGAGTTCCACATGTGTGTGATTTCTCTCTCTGGGTTCAATCCTGCTCACCTTTCGACATTCTGGCTCAGGTTCATTGAGGGCGTCGATTGGCTAAGGAGAACACCAACCACCCACATTCACTGAAATGTCGTTTAGATCATCCAAGGTCACATCCGGTAAGTGGCTCTTTTGCGATCCATTTATGCTAACAACTTGCCTTATAGTGTTAGGGCTAGAGAAAGACGCTCGTTCCACGTTGAAACTGCTCAGCTCTTGCGCTCTCTCGACTTACAACTTGAAATATGAGTACATGATATTTAAGTGGATCCACCACCCACCCACATTCATCTGAAACACCGTGATCAGAGCTTGGGCTCAGAGCAACAAACCTAAAGATGCCATTGGCCTCCACAATCAAATGAAGCAAATGGGCATCCAACCCGATAACTACATATTTCTGTTTGCCCTTAAGGCTTGTGCCATATTGGCAGGAAGGGCGTAAAATGCATGGACATGCCGTGACAGTTGGGCTTTCCTTGGATGTCTTCATGCAGAACGCTTTGATCCATATGCATGCTGCTCGTAAGAACATGGGCGATTCCCGCGAGTTTGATAAGATGCCTAAGAGGGATCTTGTATCTTGAAACTCTTTGATTGTTGGATACATGTCACAATAACCGAACAAAAGAAAAATGAATGTCATTTGTACGAGATTCTTTTCCTCAAGCCAACCGAACATGAGAATCACCTTCTCAAAATGATTTAGAATCTCATGAAAATCACTTTCTCTTGAGATTCTAAATCACATGCAAAAGGAGCAGCTGAACATGCCCTTAGTTTGGATTTGGTTGGGTCCGGATCTGAAGTTGCAATAAGGTACCCTTGGATATGGATCTAACTAGAAGCATTGTCCAATCTTTTTTTTTTCCACAAATAAAAATATTGCGCAATCAAAGTGTGCAATCCTTGCCCTTTTTCTTTTTACTAGACAAAACAATATATAGTTACCAAGAAAAGAAATGGATACAAGAAGCGTGAGTGCTAAAAAGTAGTATGAATGAAATGATTATGCAAGTGTATGAAAAATAAAAAGAAAACACAGAAAGCAATACGAAGCATGGGTGGAGCAAATAAGCAATGAGATGGATCTAACTAGAAGCATTGTAACATTGTGCAACCACAGCCTATAACCCTTGCCCTTTTTCTTTTTACTAGACAAAACCATAGTTACCAATGGATACGAGAAGCAGTGCGTGAAGCCGATTCGGGGGAATGCTAAAAAGTAGTACGAAGCATGAACCGGGATATGGTTATGAAGCTATCATGCAATTGTATGAAAAATAAAAAGGAAACCCATAAAAAATAATTTGAAACTCGGGTGAAAGCAAATAAGAAATGATATGAGCATAAATATAATATGATATAAAACCAACACACAAGATTGTTATAAAAAAACATATTTTTTATATAAAAATATTAAAAAGTGAGATTAAAGAAAGAAAGAAAATATCTCTCACACATCTGAAAGGGTTGACTTGTGAATATCACCAAGTTGAACATCACAAGTTCCAAACCCATGGGTGGGTCCCTTGCCTCAACGTCAAAGCTGGGTGTACTCTCGGCTGAGCAGGGGGGCTCAAGGGTTTTACCAACCAGTGGCTAGTTAATGTGCATTCGGTGATGGGGAGGGTTTTTCTTATATTATTTATAAAAAAAGAAAAAGAAAATATCAAAATTTTATGCTAAAGCTTAAAACTCATGGCTAACCTTAGACGTCAGTGATAGGTCTTCAAAGAGTTTTATTTGAAATTATGGGTCAGTTATAAACACAGGGAAAAGATGGATCCCTGTTTCACAATTTCCTCATATAATATGACAAAAGAAAGCAGCTTGATTTTTAAAATTGAACGGTGTATGTCGCAAGTTCTTTTTGGACAAACAAAAGCACCGACTTTCTGCGTTACAGGGACACGCGATCTGGTGAGCAGATAGGATAAACGGATACAACATGTGACACGATGACATACATAAACAATATTTTTAGTAAATTTTAATAATATGTGCAAACATAAAAAGTATTTTTAATCAATTAAATAATAAAAATCCGTGTCCCCATGTCTTATTTTCAAAAAAAGCTACAAACTTACACGTGAAATACCTTTGACGGTAATTTGTTAGAGATGTCTTAGATGCCGTTCATCAATGCCACGAATGGCAACTCAAACACCATTTTTGGACAGTTTACTTTGCAGATGGCCTACAAAAATTTTCAAAGCCCATCATGGTTTAGATGAACGGCATCTAGAGCACAAAAAATGAACCGCTGATAGGGATGGCAGCGGACCGGGGGACAACTGGGCTCCGCCCTGCCTCACACCGTTTGGACCGGGGATGAAGGGCATGAAACGGGGATGGAGGTGGGGATGAAGGTTAAAATCTATCCCCATGCCGGGATGAAGGCAGGGATGGACTTAAGCTTTTCCCCGCTCCGCCCCATCCCTGTCCCAATCCCCGCCTAGCCCCCTCCCCGCCCCGTCACCAATCCTTTAAGGGATGACTATAGACTAAGGGGAAACGGGGCCCCACCTCGCCTCACTCCTGTTTGGACCGGGGATGGATGACATGAAACGGGGATGGAGGCGGGGGTGGAGGTTGAAATCCATCCACGTGCGGGGAGGGAGGCAGGGGTGAAGGTTCGGATTTTGAAACGGGGTGGAGACCTTGTCCCCCACCCCGTTCCACTGCCATCCCTACCGCTGAAAAACAAACAAAAATGGAGTTAGGAAATTTAGGAAATTGTGGACTTCTGGAATTCAAACATGACACTTCAAGAATACAACTCAATTCTTTTTAGGCCAAAGATACTCCATAAACTGCTTAAGCGACAACCGGTGAGCGAAATTGCATTTTACTACTAGATGCAGTAAGCAGAAAATTTGAAAGTCTAGGAATTTGTGGACTTTTAGCAACCAAACATGCCTTTTAAGATATAACCACTGTTTCTAGACCAAAGATGTCACACACCACTGCTTAAAGAGGCATAAAAATGAGTTCAATATTGAAAAATTTATGAGTTCATTTTTCATAAGAAAGCATACCTGCAGCTAGGGGTGGCAAAACCTGACACGATCTGCCAACCCGACTCTTAGGCGGGTTCGGGTTGGGCTTAAGCCAACCCGTTTAATAAACGGGTTGACCCGCGTAACCCATTTATTAAACAGGTCAGGTTCGGGTTGGGGGTATGCCAACCCGCCAACCCGGCCGACCCGTTTAATAAACGGGTTAGGCGGGTGGGTCAACCCACCAACCCGACCCGTCAACCTGAGAACCCGTTTACCCGACCCAACCCATTTATTAAATGGGTTGGCGGGTCGTGTCGGGTTACCCGTTTATTAAATGGGTCGGGTTCGTGTTTGCCACAGCCGACCCGTTTAATAAACGGGTCGGGTTCGGGTTGAGGTATGCTGACTCGCCAACCCGTCGGGTCGACCCGCCAACCCGACACGATTGCCACCCCTACCTGCAGCCTGTCATTCCTGGTGAAATTTCCCACAACGGGTGGCAGTTGAAGTGCATCTGCACTACAAGAAAAATGTTAATTAGCGACGGAAATTTGCGATGGATTTTTTCCGTCGCAAATTAGCGACAGATTAGCTAGAGAAAACTTTCTTAATGAATCCATCGCTAAGTAGCGACGGATTAGCGATGAAAGTTGTTTCATCGCTAATTAGTGACGAATTAACGACAACAATTATTTCGTCGCTAATTCTCAATACAAGAAAAACATTTTAGCGAGGGATTTAGCGAGGGAATTTTTCCGTCGCTAATCCGTAGGTAATTAGCGACGGATTAGCGACAGAATTTTTCCGTCGCTAATTTTTGATTTAAACCGAGCGCAAAATTTTCCCTCTCTCCCCGTTCGAAATTTAAACCGACCGCGCTCGATTTAAACCGAGCGACGTCGGAGAGTGTGTTGGAGAGCATGTACATGAGAGTGGAGGACGGCAACGCCGGAGGACAGTCGGCGATCGCTGGAGGACGTCGGCGCCGGTTCACGGAGGACGACAACGCCGATTCACGGAGGACAGCGCGTCGAAGGACGGTCGGCAATCGCTGGATGATGTCGGTGCCGGTTCACGGAGGACGGTGATGGCGGAGGACGGTCGGCGATCGCTGGAGGACGTCGGCGCCGGTTCACGGAGGACGATTACGCCGGTCCATGGAGGATGACGGCGACGCCGGTGGCCGGAAGATGATGGTGCCAGTTCATGGAGGACGGCGACGCCGGTTCGCGATGAGGCAGAGCGATCGTTCTGTGCATGCAATGCCTGTCGGGTGCGGTATAAGTCCGGCTTAGTGCTGCCGGAATACCGCCCGACAAGGATCAATTTTTTTTTATTTTTTATTTTTTAAAATTTAGCGACAGATTAGCGACGGATAATGTTCGTCGCTAATCTGTCGCAAATTAGCGACGGAATTAACGACAAATAATTTTTTCCGCTAATTAGCGAGCAAAAATTCGCGATGGCCTCTATCCATCGCTAATCCGTCGATAAGCCGTCGCTAAACAGTTTAGCGACTGCTTAGCGATGGATAAAGGCCGTCGCTAATCCACGGTTTTCTTGTAGTGCTGGTGAGATTGGTGAGGAGAGAAGAACCTGAAGTAGAACGGCTAGAAGAGAAATGGAAACAAAGCTGGCAATTGCAGTGATAGCCATGAGGCTGGAGCTGGAGCTATTCTTCACAAATTAACAGGTTGCAAAACTTTCATATAGGATTTTTCTAACATGGAAGGGTAACCATCTAAGACTGGTAGATAGAGTTCCTCCCTGCGAGTCCCTTTCATCATATCTGTATATGATGGGGGTGCATTTATATATAGGTAATAAATTACAAAATAATTTACATATAGGCACTTAACATATGATGAATTTATGATTAGCCACCATGAGTTTCAAATATTTTTAAAAGTCTCACTTTTCCGAAAATTACTCAGTTGGGCATCTATGTTACTTTCACTTTCCTAAATTGCTTGGCACAAAAATGACATTCAATACTTGTTTAATAAAAAAGTCTAAAACTGTTATATTTATGAGTTAACCCTGGTGTGCATAAAAAGTAACTCAAGTGATCGTTTGAAAATTTAATATAAGTTAAGTGCTTATCTTGAATATTTGGAGCCTGAGGTTGCTAAACATAAATTTACCATACATTAGGTGCCTATATGTGAATCCTAAATTATTTAATTGCCATATGATGGATATTCCAATATATATATATATATATAACACCACATTTGTTGTCTATATTGCTTGGTTTGGCCAAGCATCTAGATCCAATTAGTTTTTTTTTATAAAGGCAAGGTGGGGTTAGGCAGACCCCTACCAGTTATACAACTATACCATTGGGTTTTGAACTTGCAACGTCCCAATACAAGGTTACGTGAACTTGCTGCTCCTACCAGACAAGCGGAACCCGGTTGGTGACCCAATTAGGGTTTTGAACAATAGCAGAAACCTATATTCTTCCTCCGAAATTTGTTGTGAATGACGATGGAGGTGGAGTCTCACGAAGAAACTGGAGTTTTGTGTAAGGGAGACAATGGTTGGCCTCTGCCTGCACATGGGTGCCTGCATCTCAACCAGGATTCCTTTCCCTCTACAAGGAACAATGGCATTCCCTTTAAAAACTCACCGTCCTCATCTCCACCTACCTTCTTCATCTCATGGGCGCAAGTAGTAGGCGAGGAGAGGAAAGAGTCTTTATACCATGTGAAATCGTTCAAAGTGAGCCATGACAATCGGAAGCCAAAGATTCAAATCTGGGAGAGGAGATATGAACAACTCCTAGAACCTCTGAGATGGACGGTCAAAGCAGGTTTTCCTGATGGTTTATAAGCTAGATGTTTGCAATACCAATTCATGTTCGACTCTCAGCTTGCACTATGGCCTCCAATGCCAGGTGTATCCTTTTCAACCTTATGTCAACAAAAGAAATAAGACTTACCGGGATTTCGCAAACCCTTTTATAAATCAGTTCAAAAAGATGTGAGGCGTTCATTTCAAGCCTCAACAATCTTCTTTCATGAAAAGGTAAAGCATGAACAGGTTTTTCAATCTCTACAACTCAAAATACACCATCACAGATTCAGATATGTGAATAAGATAAAGTGTGTACAAGTATTTGATAAACATATTATATAAAATAAAAAAACAAGCAAATTCATCTGTAAAATATCTTTTTTGGATTTCCTGGTCAGTTTAGTTCTTTTTGAGCTTCTTTTCTGTTGAACAACACTTCCACACAGGTACAATAATTATTACAATGACTTCACATAATAATTATTACAATGACTTCAACAACACCTCCACGTAGGTATGATAGTTTATGACTTAGGCCGAGAAAAGATTAGAGTGAGGAAAAAGTTATGATAGGCATTCTATCTATGGTCAACACTCAAACAGGTAAGTTTGAGATCCACCTCACTCTAGGGGTCAGTTCTTATTTATAAGAATCCTCAATGAGATATAAATTAAGGGTTTTTTGGATTTAAATCTAACCCAAATGGATCCCTGCCTATCCCAATGGGAGATAAGGCTCATCCATAAAGAGTCCCGCACAAAATGCACAAGTAGTCTAGCTTGAACTGAGACTTGCCTCTTCTTCAAACTTATCTATTTGGCTTACAGATCGGACGACAAAGCAAGTTGGCCGTCTAAAAGTGAGACGACAATGATGAGTGTCGTCCCAGGTGGGATGACAAACTCGATTGCCATCCTGTTGTGGGATGGCACTCTAAGATTGTCGTCCTGCACCAATGTAAGCCTCTTTAAGTTTCTTTTGGAGAGGTTTTTTCTCCAATTTCAAGGGCTTGTTGTCTTTAGAGCTTTGTGAAAATTTTGGGTGTCTACAACAGGTTATGTGTTCACATTCAGTGGTGGACTTATCAATCAAAGATGCATTTTGCAAGATACCATTGCTTTGTCAGAGTATATGATAATATATAGTTGAAGCAATAACGAAGGCTATATGGTTGAACGGTTTGGTTAGCAAACTTAACATCTCATAAGCAAAGGTATCTCTGCATTGTAATAACATGAGTACAATCCACTTGGCTCATAATCTGGTGTATCATCCAAAGTCGAGGCATATAGAGATCAATTACCATAAAATTCTTGAATTCATTGAAGATGAGAAGATTTTGTTAAAAAAGATTCTTACTAAAGAGAATCCTAGAGATACGATGACAAAGCCATTGCTTGTTGAGAAATTCAAGCATTACTTGGACTTTTTAAATGTCTCAAGTTAGCCCTAGGGAGATGGGGGCATAGATACCAAAGAAATGATTGAAGAGTTTGTAAGACTATAATATTGTAGCTTGAATAGGTCCACCTTAGATCCACATGCCACATCTTATGTGGATTCCATTGTTTTGGAGACTTTCCTATTGTATTAAGGAAAGTGGGTGAGATGAGTTGTGTTGAACTCTTCCTATTATGGGAGGTCCATAAGTATTTATGGTGGGGTGTAGGTTTTGGAGATTGTGAGAAAAACAAGAGAAGAGATAGGCAACCGTGGGTTTTGGTGAGGGTTGTCCTCCATTGAAGTTTTAAATTTTTTGTGTTGTTCATCACACACACACACACACACACAGAGAGAGAGAGAGAGAGAGAGAGAGAGAGCCAAAAGAAGATCAACATTACCACTCATGAAGATCAACAAAATGTTGAACCCATGAACCGAACAATATAGAAAACAAAACAAAAAATAGCTAAAGAAAAAGAAACTACAGACATATAACAACCGACAACAAAGTCAAGCTCAACCAGGATCCGTTGGATTAGAAGAAACCAACGATGAGTGAACGTTTTTAAGAGGGAATGAGCGGTCTCTAAGATGTATACGTAGAATCGCATATACATCAACCAAGATTTTATGGACAAGATTATTAAGGACGACCGAAATTTGACAGAAAGTAGCATCATTGCGTGCCATCCAAACAAACAACCAAGTAGTAAGCAACCACGTCTTCGAGATTAATCTCCATCGCTTGCAACGTCTAATTCCAATAGGGTCCAGGAGCAGATTGAGCGCAAAAGACTCCTCTTTGACAATTACGTCCAGAGATCTCCATGTCTTATTAAATAGGGCCACAAAGATTGGGCAGGACCAGAGTAAATGAGAAATAGTTTCTTCAGCAGCTTGACAAAGCACACACCAGCTAGGAAACTGAAAGCCCAACTTCTTTAAATAATTGTGAGTCTGAATCCTATAATGCAAAATTAACTAATCCAAGACCCGAGATCTTGGGGAGGGGCCCTTAGCCCATAACACACACTCAGGGAACCAATCTGCCCTTGGGGGGAGCAACGATCTATACACTTTGTGAGTGAGGAACACACTATTTGGCGCAATCACCCATTGCAACCACTGATCATAATATCCCGCATCTCCAATTTGATCTCTGAAGAACGATAAGGCTCTCAGCCACATGTTTTGCAAGTGCGAGATCGCCAACCCCCGGGTTCCATGACGAAAAAGAGATAAATCAGGAGCACTATATTTAGCATGAAGCAAACTAGCGCATGGAGAATCTGGATGATGGGCCATCCAACATTGCTTGGCCACAAGAGCAATACTCCTTTGTCTTGGAGCAAAAACACCTAAGCCAACCATACACCTAGGTAACACCACCGTTCGCCAACCAACCAAATGACACTTAATCTGAAGTTGACACCCAGACCAAAGAATTAAAATCTGTCATTAAATGACAAATTTGTTTCTCCACACCCACAAGCATCATGAACATTGACATGAAGAATTCAAAAATAGAAGAAAAAACATGTCTGATTAAAGTTAGATGACCAACGATGGAGAGATAAGACGTCTGCCACGCAAAAAGCTTATTTTTTACTTTTTGAATAGTTGGAGCCCAAGCAGCGGAAGAGAGGCGCTTCACTTGTAACGGCATACCCAAATACGTCATCGACAACTCAGAGATAGCGTAATTAAAAATCCGTTGACCTGCTGCAAGCATAGAAGACTCAACATTGAACATAGTAAGAGAGCATTTGCTATCATTTAGGGAAAACCCAAAAAGGGACAGAAAAAACTAGAGAATAAGTTTGAATCTAAGCATTTGTTGCACGTTTGCTCACCCAAAAATAATCATATCATCAACATAAATAGGGATATGGTCCGAGAAACCCAGAACATCTAAAGGATCTATCAGGCGCTTCTCCGCAACATGCTTGAGCAACACTGCGAAACCCTCAGCAATGACATTAAACAACAAAGGCGAGAGAGGGCAACCTTGACATAATCCATGCCCCAACTTGATCTGGCCACCTCTAATGTCGTTAATCTTAATCATGGCCTAAGCATTAAAGATCAATTCCCTCACACAACCAGAAAAACGATGACCAATGCCAACATTGGATAACATTTGAAATAAGAAGGGCCAATGCACAAAATCAAAGGCTTTATGAAAATCTAATTTAAGAGAAAAGTAGGGCTGACCACTAAGATGTAAGGAGTGAATTACTTCAGCGGCCAAGATGAATGAATGGTGAATCCTCTTATTGTGGATAAAAGTGAACTGAGAGTTCAAAAATATTTGGTTAGCCACGACCTTCAACCTATTAGCCAACACCTTGGCAATCATCCGATAAAGGGCACTCATAACAGAAATCAGGCGAAACCTAGAGATATCAGTGGCAACATCATCTTTCAGAATTAAAGAAAGAATTGTCAAGTGGGTTTGAATAGGCAATCTGGAGTTGCGATAGAACTCATCAAACATGTTAATAACATCAGGCTTCACACAAGACCAAAAAATTTCAAAGAAATCCACATGAAACCCATCAGAACCTGGAGCTTTCCACCCGACAAACCTTTGATGACCCTAAAAATCTCATCTTTAGAGAACTTCATTTGCATAATTCTAGCTTGATCTTGCTGAATCGAACCAACAGAAACAAGACCAATGACACCCTCCACAGTAAGTGAACCAGAATATAAATATTTAAAATACTGAGTGACAGCTGAAATAACATGTTGATTACAGTACGAAACACATGGACACATCGATTTACTTGGCGGATTGAACGATAAGTGTTATTTGTTCCTCTTGTGTTTTTGCATTTTTTGTACGGTGATTGATTCTCATTAATAAGTTATCTCAGTCTTTCTTTGTGAACGTATGCACATCGTTGAACTACGTAAATCCTCTTGTCATGAGGTTGATTGCTTCTTTGCTTTCATTTGTATGATTTGTGCTCTCTCTTTGAAGCTTGATCAAATTTGAACCTCTTTACGAACTAGTGTTTGGGCCCTAAAACCACAACACTACAAGCAGCATAGACCATGCATTTATGTAATGCTATGATATAAATAACAAATGCCTCATAAGTGAAAACAATTGACTGCAAAGCTACATTCACGACCAACCGATATGAAACTCCGCATAATAAGTGATGAAAATGATATATGACACCTTAACTAATATATTAAATTGTTTGGGCACTTCAATTATACATAGATACAATCTAGACCAATAAGATAAAGGACCCCCCCCCCCCCCCCAAAAAAAAAAAAAAAAAACAAGAAACAATTAGTATCTACCTTTTTGTTCTCATGTCAAAACATGATCTAAATGCCAGTCTATATCAACTTAAAATATAGACCTCTAGAGAGTCAGATGCGAAAAAAACTGAAAAAAAAAATATTACATCTTTCACTCGGGGTTCCTTACCCACGAGTGTAGCAAATAACTCTCTCTCTCTCTCTCTCTCTCTCTCTCTCTCTCTCTCTCTCTCTCTCTCTATATATATATATATATATATATATATATATATATATATATATATATATATATATATATATATATATTAGTAGCTTTTGTAAAATTTTAACTCCTGAACATCCAAACACATCAGGAAAACATAATCGCAGGTGTTTTTTGCTTAGTCCAAACAAATGGATGAGTTTATTAATTTTTATTTACTAAAATCATGCTTTCATCAAAACACTTTGATCAGAATATTTTGATTTTTCTTTTTTTTTTCATCAAGCTTTAGTGAGAAATGAGATGATTTTTTATCACTTAAAAAATTCTTCTAAACGTGAAAAGCATTACATTTGGAGCATGTTTTTCACTAAGTAAATTATATAAAACACATATGTGAGTTCAAAGTAATTGAACTACCATGCTTATGCCCTTTTAAGTCGTTTAAAACAGTTTTTGATATCAGACACACACACACACACACTCTCTCTCTCTCTCACATATAGTTTCAATGTTACAAATGGTTTTACTTAATTTGAAATTGTAGATATGTTTATCATTGCTTATTTATTAAAAAACGTGTTTTGGATAGAATGACTTGAATAATAAGATATATTTATTGTAATGGTTTGTCGACAGAATCTAACCACATAGATTTTGTTCAGCATGGCTTGTTTGCTAAGGACCAACCCTTGATTATGTTAGATATAAAATACTATTTTTTGAGTTATGAAATTTTAATACCTTGTCGGCCCTTGATGTTTGAAGCCGTTAAAAAACCTGCTTACATATCACAATCACATGATTCAAAACTCATCTTCTACTAAAAAAATATTGTAAATCACATCCATAAGGTCTGATTTACAAAAAGAATCTAAAAAATATAAAATAAGGTGATTTATACATAATAGTTTCAAACCTTCAATAGCACCACACACACATATGGGAAGGGATACCGTGTAACCAAAGGTGCAATATCGATGGGGCTCCATATTTTGCATTTTTATCATTGTTTTAGTAGCATATTTTAGATTATAAAATTTCTATATTTAGATGTATTTTTTAAAGCTCTGAAAATCAATAGTTGACAATACTTTACATTGTAAAATTGTAAGCTGTTCTTTTTCATATTTGGGAAAACATGTTTAGATGTATTATCTTCATGTAAATCATATTTCTTAGTAAATACATTATAAAGAACAAAAGTATAAAGACCAAGTGATAAAATGTTCTAACATAGAATAAGGAGAGTGGCCAGATCATCATTGGCTATAGATGTTGCACCTTTCTTTGGTTGCACAATCCTCCTTCCTTATATATATAAATAGAGAGAGAGAGATGAGAACATGCTTAATGGGCACGATGCTAAATGAAACATGCTATTCGATTTTTGGTATTTTTTTTGCAATTTTGACCCCATAGATGTGTCCAGCATAATTGATTTACTGGAAATCGAGGATCATGAATTTTGGATGAAAATGTATTTACAGCCTAAAAAATTTATGAAAATTGTAGGCCGATGAAATTTAAAACCTTATAAAAACCTATCCATGCATCTACAAAACAAGATCACATCTGTACAGTCAAAATTTCAAAAAAACACCTAAAATCCAATAACATCATTTAACACCTTACCCATTTAGTAGGTTCCCATATCTATCTCTTATATATATATATATATACACACACACGAGAAGTGTTAAAATGCACAACCATTAGTCCATTGTAATATCTGCACAAAAAATTCCAAGACATACTATGCCTCTAAATGTGCCCATTTTGTAATTTTGGGATTAGGTTTTTATGTCATTTTAATAAAATTTACTATTTAATTGATGAACCCATAGAGACCATTCTGCCCCTCCTTTAAACCTCATGCACCTTTCCTAATCGATCCTCTTTCATCTACCCGGTGGTTACCCACCTCTCCTACGGTCCTACCCACAAAAAAAAAATCACCGAAACAGCCCAAACTTGCCGGAAATTATTAGCCCTTCAAGCGTGTTGAGCATGTACAATGTCCTTTGTTCTCTTCTAGAAACCTAGTAATCGTTTCCGTCCCCTTATTTTCCAAAAATCTCCAAATACATCTATGCCCTTCAACCTCATCCACCATCATCTTGAACCCTCAAAACATCTCCTTCCTTACCTCTAAACATAAGCCATGAAATGCCCTCTCTTCCCAAATCTGTAGCCAACCTGCATTACATTTTAGACATTGCCTAATTGAAAGAAAGGTTGCCATGGCTGCTTCACCCTCCCTACTTTGAAGTAAAGAAAACAAAGCAAAATTATTTTCTTTTAAAAAGAAAGAGAGCTCTCATTTGACCCAATTAACCATCATTTTTGAGAAATTACGAGTTCATTAGATCAAATGGTGTGTAATAGGCTGAGGTCTGGAGGATTTTATGACATAATAATTCATTCAAAGAAGCTCATTTTGTTTATGTGAAAGAATATTAAGGTTGTTTTACCATAGATATTAGAACATTCAAACGGGTGCCATCGATTCCATGATATGGGTAGAACAACACATAAAGGATGCAATTCTGGCAACTTCGAATATCTCCGACCATTTTTATGGTGGTAGGAAGGTGGGCAAGGGGAGGGTGGATAGAGGGATTGAATCATTTATGTTCAAAATAGAGTTAAATGGCAAAAAAACCTAATGCCAAAATTACAAAATGGTCATTTTGAGGGGGGCACATTATGTCCTAAACCTATTTGTGAATGATATTACAATGCACAAATGGTTGCATACTGTAACACTTCCCTATATATATATATATATATATATATATATATATATATATATATATATATATATATATATATGTATATATATATATATATATGAGTCACTAGGATATGAGAACTAGAAATATGAGAACTAATGGGTGAACTGCGATTTTCATGGATTTTTTGTTGTTTAGTTTTATATTCCTCCTTCTGGTGACACTCTTTGGGCGACTAGCCTGCCTGCTCTTGAATCATCCGAATTTGATGCACAAATGAGAGTATTTTAATGCTTTAAAATCAATGGCTCATAATCTTCATAAATAGTCAAGAATTAAAAAAAAAAATCATCAAAAATATACAATTCAATGGTTGATTCCTAACAAATCATGTCAAACACATCCACATGGTTGTAATTCCAAAAAAAAGTGTTGGAAATGCCCATATTTCTAGTTTTCATATTCTAGTGACTCATATATATAGTCACAAATATCAGTGATATTTTCAAAATATCGTGATATTATCATTGTATTTTCATCAAACAATATTATAGGTAAAATATCATCAATTTGATAATATCATGATATTATTAATTATTAATATTAATTTTATTTATTTTCTACATCTTAAATGTGTTTTTTTCTTTATTTTGAATTTTTTACTTATTTCTTTTGTTATATATGTATTTATTATTTAAACATCATACTTTCTAACTTACTTTTTGTTATTTTAATATATATATATATATATATATATATATATATATATATATATATATATATATATATATATATATATATATATATATATATATATATATATAAAGGGGACCATCCAGGGGTACGATAGTCCAACACACCCAAAAACATCTGATTTAATCAGATGGTTGCGGGTGCCTCTCTCCCTCTCACTCCACCCCCACCTGTGATCCACCCTCTTTGTTCCATTGCACCCCACCCTTCTTTTGTATAAAGAAGCCCAATGATCACCAAGAGAGTCATCTGATTGGGCTGGCCTGAGAACGTTTAGAGCTCGACCTGCTAGGCTTTAAGTGTGGTCCAGCTCGAAGATGGCCCAGCATGTTTACTAATGGGTCAAGTTTTCACCTGGTTCTTAATGGGCTCACGTTTGAAGAGCAGCCCATGGCACAGCCCATTAGCCCAACATGCCAATGTGAAGCGGGCTGGGTTCAGCCTAACCCGAACAAAATCCATTTGTAAACAGTAATAATTAACAAGTTACTATACAATAGTTAATTATTTATTTTTTTATTATTAAAAAGATTAATAAATAACTCAGGCCCATCAGGCCGACTCAAGCCCCACCCACATATATAACGGGTGATCGGTACCTAACGGGCCTAGGCCTAAAATTTTTGCCCAAATCTGACCCATGGCAGGCTAGGTCAGCTTGGCCCATCGGGCCACCCGGTCTGTTGCCCACCCTTAGTTGCAAGCCATCAAAACTGTTGTCCGGTCGTTGCTCATCGACCCAATAAACCAGTGACCTTTATTCTCTCTCTCTCTATGTGTGTGTGTGTATATATATATATATATATATATATATATATATATATATATATATATATATATATATATATATATATATATATATATATATATATATATATATATATAGGTAGCATTTGCTACCCTCGTGGGTAAGGAACCCCTTAGTTGGAACTCATAGGAGGAGACTCTTTTGACCAAATATGACATCATGGATGTGTTCAACATATTCAAAGTAGTAGGCATCGAGCCTTGGATCATACCTTTTTTTTATGTAAAAATATTTTTTTTTGAGGTTTAAAAAATTGTTATTTTGTAAGCCATTGATTTATAAAACAGAAAATGATTGTACTGTATGGTAAATGACACATTTTTCGAAAAAACTCATAATTTGCCAAAATCCTCATGATGACTAATTTCACAGGTTCTCTACTTTTTTAAAACCTTTTTACCCTTATCACATGCAAGTTTCTATCAATTTTTGCACTTTATGTCGCAATGCTCTCATGTCTTTTTAAATCTAACTAAAAACAAAATTCACATGATATTTTCATAGAAATCATGAATTTTGTACAATATAATGATGCCAAAATAAATACTTTCGAAAAAAACCCATAATTTTTGCATCTATATTCTAAAAAATGTGACACTTCTTGCAAAAATCCCTTGCAAATTTCATCAAGAGTTTCATGTTGGTGGTTGTGAAAGTCTGCCTTTCGATGCAAAAATCATCTTTTCTAGAATTCACAGATTTTTGCATGTGAAATTTTGTTTTAACATGTGAATTTACGTATATATATAGGCATTTAAAGTACAAATTTCATCAAGAGTTTCATGTTGGTTATTGCAAAAGTCTATATTTGATGCAGAATTCATGAAAAGTTTGCAGAATTCATGAACTTTAGCATGTTGTCAACTTTAAGCAATGCAAGATTTTGTTTTAGCATGCTAATTTATGTGTATATATATAAGCGATTAGAGTACCAATTTCATCAAGAGTTTTACATTGGTTGTTGCAAAAATACTTTCGATCCATAATTCATGAAAAGTTTGCAAAATTTATGAACATTTGCATGTTGTTCACTTTAAGCGATGTGAGATTCCATTTTAACTTGTGAATTTACACGTATATACAGGCGATTGGAGTACAAATTTCAAGAGTTTCACATTGGTGGTTGTGAAATTCTTGAAATGTTTACAAAATTATTAAAAGAGCGAGCATTTAGAAGGTAGCTAGTGGAAGGTAGGAGGAAAAGGCAGAATCTATCTGCGGCTTGACTATAGCGAAAGCATTCCTACTTTTCTTTCTTTTATAAGTATTTTTTTGGCAGTCATGATTTGTAGATAAAAAGATGATGAAACATTGGCATGAGTCAGTTATTTTGCACGTATATTATCCATTGTAATATGTTGTTTTTGTTAGTTTCTCACATTTACATATGAGTGTCCGTTTGTGACTTTGTTTTCTTAAGCATTGGTATGCCTCTATTCTCGATTTGGTTATACTTGAAAACACCATTTGTTTGTCATTGAAAAAACCATTTTCAAGTTTTTTGCTGCATTGCCAGAAATTTGAGCATTGTTTGTCATGTATTTTCAATAGACTATTCCACATTTCTATTATTGTAGGAATTTCATATTCTGAGTTTTGTAATATGACACCAAAGAAGAGGAAAGACACACAACCTCCAATAAGCTTGCCAAAGAAGAGTAAAAGTACTTCAAACACGCAACTTAAAGTACTTGATGATCCTTACACAGTGAGTCATAGTTCCTATACTGAAACATACAACAAGAAAAATTCACAAATAAGGAGAAATTTTACTTATTTTGAAGAAAACTCGCATGTATACATGAAAACTTTCTATCCTTTTGTGAAAATGAAATTATGCATCTATTATATTCGTTTTATTTTTTCACAAAATAAAGTTATTCATACATTGTATTCATACATTGTATTCATTTTATTCTTTCACAAAATGAAGTTACTCATACATTGCATTCATTTTATTCTTTTACAAAATGAAGTCGCTCATACTTTGCATTTATTACATTCTTTCACAGAATGAAGATACTCATACATTGCATTCATTTTATTCTTTTACAAAATGAAGTCGCACATGCATTGCATTCATTTCATTCTTTCACAAAATAAAGTCGCTCATACATTGCATTCATGACATTCTTTCATAAAATGAATGGATAGTAATACATTACATTCATTTTATTCTTTTTCAAAATGAAGTCACTCATACATTGCATTCATTCCATTCTTTTACAAAATGAAGTCGCTCATACTTTGCATTTATTATATTCTTTCACAGAATGAAGATACTCATACATTGCATTCATTTTATTCTTTCACAAAATGAAGTCGCATATGCATTGCATTCATTTCATTCTTTCACAAAATGAAGTCGCTCATACATTGCATTCATGACATTCTTTCATAAAATGAATGGATAGTAATACATTACATTCATTTTATTCTTTTTCAAAATGAAGTCACTCATACATTGCATTCATTCTATTCTTTTACAAGAATGCTACTTTTCACTGCATCTTTGATGGGAAGAAAACAAATTATATATAAAGGTACCTCCATCTCTTGGGCCTTAAGAATGTTGAATTTCACTGCATCTTTAATAGAGAGAAAATATAATATATCATCATTGATTCTATACTCTGTGTTGTTCTCTTATTTTTTTCTATCCCACCCATACCATATAATTGAATACAAACTGTGAGATACATCAACTCTGTGTTGATGAAAAGAAAATACAATATACCATCAATTATATATCATCATCGTTCAACACATCTATCTGGTTGTCACAATTTATTAAGGCAAAGCATTGATTCTACATCATTATTGTTCACGTTCTCTATGATGAGAACAATATTTCAGATGATCAACTGCAGTACTCATGAACTTGCGAACTTTTGATTTCTTATCCCACCCATACCATAATGAATTTTTGCCAATCTTCTCACTATTGATGCTTGGCTTTGGGAAAATGGCCATAATTTTTCATTGATTGGAGACTACAATATGAAACCTTAACTTTCCTTTTTTACCATGCTTGTACAAAAATCTTCAAATTTGTAAATTTGAAAAGGAATTTCACAAACATTTTAGGAATTTTGCAATCACCAATGCAAAAGTCTTGATGAAATTCGTACAATGCAAAAAAAAAAAATTGAGATAAAATAAAAAATGGCTACAATTATTAATAAAAATCTATTTCATATGGACAAATCAAACTATTTGTGCAGTCAGGGCTGGGCTGGGCTACAAAAATGGATAAAAATCTATTTCATATGGAATCAGGGTTGGGCTAGGACTGGACTTAAAAAAAAAAATGTTTCGGGAGGCAAGTAGCTATGCCTTTGTTTATCATTGCATATTTAGTAGAAATATAGAATTATTTGCATAATAAAATATATTTATTGTAAATTTTGGGTACCATATGAACCATTGGCTTTTAGATTACATTATAAATATGTATAAACAAAAACAATCTCTAACCTAATGCATGGTTTTAACTAAATAAAATATAGAAATCATATTTTTGCAAAACCCGTGTTAGAACATAGGAAATCGACTCAATCTGACCAATAGATGTGTTGAGCATGGCTTGTTTGATAAGGATCAAACCTTGGACCGTGTTAGTTAGATCTAAATATATGATTGTTAGCATTGTGTGCCAAGCTCTTGAATTGCCTGCTTACATATCACAATCACATGATTCATAAACTCAACTTCTACTAAATAAACCTTGTAAATCACATCCTAAAACATGGTGATTTATACCCAATAGTTTTGTACCTTCAATAGAAACACACACACACACACACACACACACACACACACATATATATATATATATATATATATAGATATATATATATATATATATATAGAGAGAGAGAGAGAGAGAGAGAGAGAGATGAACATATTAGGCCCTGTTTCTCGTTCTGCCTCATAGGTTCTAAGTGTTTTATGATAGATCTGAATCGTTAGATGTGTTCAGCATGCTTGATTTAGTGAGAGTCGACTCTTGGATAATGATTTTTCAACCAAAAAATATATTTTTATCCGCCAAGAAAAAACTAGTACCTTCATAGCCATTGATTTTGGATCACTGGAAAAAACTATATACAGGTCAAATTCCGGCAATCCAAAAGCTGGTTCTCATTAAACAAAACCCATAGATCACATCTACGGTGTTAGACGTGAGGAAAAATACGTAAAACTATGATATCTGAATAGGACTAATGAGACCTTACGAAAATGAGCACCTATGGAACCCATTACTCATATATATATATATATATATATATATATCGGGGCATTGGATATATGTAGCGGTCTCAATGGGTCAGGTTTACCGGGACCTGATCCAACCCGAACCAAACCCTATAGGGTCTGGGTATGGTGGCAAATAAGAAGACCCAATTAAGATCAATACATGGACCCCGGTATAGTTTGTGAAATTGTATACCAGACCCGGGCCCAACCCGATTTCCGATTAAGTCCCGCAAAATTTCAATGTAAAAAAGATAAAAAATATTATTTTATCGGTATGGTCCAGGTCTGGTTCATGTAGTTCTTATCGGGTCCGGGTATGGTTTCTTTTATAGTAAATCCAATTAAACCCTGGTCTGGACCCAATACCATACCCAAAAATCTGGTCTAAGTCTGGTTCCACCTGGGTCCGAACCAAACCCGACCCCTTGACACCCCTAGATATATGTACATTGGATGAAAACTAGACAACCGTCCATATATATGTACTCCAGACCTCATCTCTCTACAAACATTAAAGATTGATAGAGTTTTTGAGCCTTGGAAGCACATATCAGGTCCATAGCTAAGCTCACTCGTCAATATTAGACAACCGTCCATATTGAATTGTCTGGTTCCATCTTCAAAGTCAAGGAAAGTCGTCTTCTCTGTTTTCTTCTCTCTGTTGAAGTGTAGGTTGGCGTAGCCTTTAGGTTGATGACATCCACAAATCGCCTCACCAGCGGACCCGCCCAAACTCAATTATTAAAGGAAAAGAAAAAAAGCAAAGAGTAAGAAACTAAATTAAAGGAAGCACATTTGTCACACTTGTGGTCAGTTACTTGTAGCTCCCTTCAATTACGCGTATTGCCTAACAAAAAAACAAAGAGAGAAAGAATCTGACCTTGTCCGGGAACGTAGGTGGGTCCAACTTGATGGATGTAGGTACTGAACCTACATGACTTTCTGGGTCCAGATTTTGGCGCAATTTGAAAACCCCATCTCAAAACGTGACCATTAATTATATTGAATCCACAAGGAGTTCTCTGAATCCAATTAAATGGTTTATGTTTCTTTGATATCTGGTCCCAATCCATATCATTGACATGACTTATAGCGAATCTTGCATTCTTCTGGTTCTAAACATGAGCAAGCAATGTGAATAAAATGATGAGTATCCTGGGTGAGATTTCACAATCCTGGCTCTCATCTGAATCCTTGAGGATGGCAAATGCCTCACCCTTTACTCTAACCTTCTTCCTTCTCTTCTTCTTCTTTCTTGTGTCCTCTCCATTCACCAGTGCAAGACACATAAACCAGCACTTTCAGACTGTTGCGGTCGACACGCTGCTACCGCCACGCGTATGTAACACAGAAAAAGGTAAATCCTTTTCCACCTTCAATGTTGTGAGTATCGGAATCGGACCTGTATCGTTTGGCCAACGATTCAGGTGAATCGGCTACCGATTCTTAAGTGATTCGTTCAGAATCGTCCAAAAAATAATTTTAAAAAATATTACGTGTCAATCAGAACGTGACACATGTTAAAATCATTAAAAAAATATTTTAAAATTTACTTTTAAGTTATTTTTTATATTTATTTAAAAATAGCCAATTTAGATCAGTATCGTATCGATTTTCTGGCGATACGTTATGTATATGTCACTGACAATATTGCTTCTGTCTGCACATGAACTCTGAGATTCGTTATACTTTATTCAATAGAAACTGTGAATTTTTAAGAACCTACTGTGGGTAATGGGAGAGATTCTGCATATCCACTCGAATTGAGTAATAATATCAGAATCCAACGAGTCGGACCAGATTGCCTTGCTAATAGGACACCTCGACACGTTCTAGAATTTCACTTTAGCCAATGATCTAATTGGCAGAAAGTTGAGATTATTGTATTAAATCTCTTAATAGCAGTATCAATTAGTTTAAAACCACGCAGTCACAAGTTTAGCTGAGCTCCCACTGTGATTGAGTCTATGTATACATTATTATTCCTGAGAGAAGAGAGATCAGCTAGTAAGCTTATCGAGTCTGCATCCAGCATCTTGATTAAATGGGTCCCTAGCTTTCGCCTCTCAGTGTCAGCAAAGTGTTTTCACTGTTGATGCTCTTTCTGATTTCTATGCATTTCACCCTTCCATTGTCAATTCCCTTTGCCCGTAGAAATCTCCAGCTAAGTATTTTGCACCTCCAATGGTGAGCCTTGAGACTAGAAATGAGACCTATAAACACTTTATATCTAAACATGAATACACTGCCTGACTCACTCTTCACATGCAGGTCTCCACAATGGTGAGCATGGAAGGCCGGTCCTCAAACTAGTGGATCGGCATGGGCCCTGCTCCCCCTTCCATGCAAAGGCCGGATCGACGACGCACGGCGTCGAGCAGGCTTTCAGGGAGATCCTCCAGCAAGACCAGTCCCGAGTTGACTGGATCAATTCCAGAACATCATCTTCATTATCATCCCTTAATAAACAACTACAGGACATCTTGGTCACTGACGCCATAACAGAGCTCCCTGCTTACCCAGGCAACTCACTAGGCAGTGCAAACTTCGTTGTGAGTGTGGGCCTAGGCACGCCCAAGAAAGACTTCAACCTAATCTTTGACACGGGAAGCGGTCTCACCTGGGTCCAGTGTGAACCCTGCGCGGTCTCATGCTACCCACAGCAAGGACCTAGGTTCGGCCCCTCTGCCTCTTCCACTTACAACAACATATCATGCTCCGCACCCGAATGTGCGGATGTCAAGGCCGAGACTGGGTTGAATGGATGCTCGACTTCCGGGTGCCTTTACGGCATGGGATATGGAGACAATTCTTTCTCTGTTGGGCTCCTCAGTAAAGACACATTGACCCTGACTGCCAACGACGTATTCTCCGGGTTCACCTTTGGGTGTGGTCACAACAACAAGGGGTTGTTCGGGATGACCGGGGGATTACTCGGACTAGGACGGAGCAAGTTTTCGGTCATATCTCAAACCGCCAACAACTATGGCGGCATATTTGCCTACTGTCTGCCGACATCAAGTGCACCCGGTTCCTTGTCCTTCGGACCAGACCCCTCTTACGCCTCCGCTCAGTTCACACCATTGCTACCCAATGCTAATCCCTACTACCATCTTTCTGTCACTGGGATGAGTGTTGGTGGGCAGCTACTGCCTGTTTCTTCTTCTGTATTTGCAAGCCCAGGGACCATCATAGACTCTGGGACTGTGATCACCCGTCTCCCATCAACTGCTTACAGTGCACTAAGTTCTGCTTTCCGTAGCAAGATGACCAAATATCCAATGTCACAGCCATTCAGTATCTTGGACACCTGCTATGACCTCTCCAATTACACAACATTTGAGTATCCTCTGGTTTCTTTCCATTTTCAGGGAGGCACAGACCTGGTCTTGGATTTTATCAGCATCTTCTTCGCTCCATCATCATCCCAGGTCTGCTTGGCCTTTGCTGTCACCAACAATGACAACAGTGTGGCCATCATAGGCAACAGGCAGCAAAGAAAGACTCTGATAGTGCATGACATACCCAATTCCAGGATTGGGTTCAAACCAGGAGTTTGCAATTGAAGAGTTGCATCTGCGGCTCATTCCTTCTTACTGTATTTTGTCAATGGATGGGATAAATTAATAATGCAATTCTGCAATAAATGGACATCAAGTGTCTATGTTTCTACTGGATAGATGTGCCCACTTGAAAATTCTTCATGTAGCAGTCACTTTATAGGTCATGAAGGGGTCCAATTGAGTCAAAATCACCGCCAAAGCTATCATCAGAATGGATCAACTGTAAATCTATCTTATAGAGACTTTTTATAGATTTCATCCTCATTGTTTTGCTAATTTGGTTTTGGTTACGTAAGGTTCGTAATTTGCACCATCTATGAACATTAGAGAGATCATCACTACACGGCAAGGCTGAATTTCGGCTAAATGATCGCGTCCTCTTTAGACCACCAATCAAAACATATCTTGTCACGAGAATAAACTGCATATGTGAGGAGATCATATTCACTAAAAGACGCAGAAGCGAACGGTACTACAAGACCAGTCATCATCCATCCAAAGATTACTAGAAATTATGCCACATTTGGTGAATAGATGAACCTGATTGCTGAATTCATCAGCCCAGTCATAGGAAGTAAAAAAATATGTGCATGCACTCCATATAATCTTAGATATAACCCGCCTCACTTTAAGCTCCCCTTCATGGTAGGTTGTGTTACACAATTTCCATACGTGCCAGCAAATAATTTGAAAGTCCATGTTCCAACACGCCCTAACCCAAGGCATATCGAAATTGATGGACATCCACCGTTTCAATTCAGCAATATAACTTGTATTTTGAATCCTACTTTTTCCAAACAACTAGCATACATATTTCTAGATATTCTAAGAAACGTTGCAAGAGAAAAAAAGGTGGTCATGAGATTCCTCATGTTTGCAACATAAAGGGCACGGATTCAATAGAGATACCGAATCCCTTCAATCTGTCTTGGGTTAAAAGTCTGTTATGATAGGCTAGGAACACTAACCAAGAGGCTCTTGGGGGGGGGGGGGCATTTTTAATCCAAACCAGGTAGGTAGGACCATTCACAACGGTTGGAACCCCTCGGAATAGCATCCCATAGACAACGTCTGGTGAGCTCTACAGCGCTTCTGGTTCCCTTCCACCATAAGACGTGATCACCCATTGACGTCTGAAAGGAAGAAAGCTGCTGCATCGCTGGGAAAGGTGCGCGAGTGTGACCACCCAGCAGCTGCAATCCCTCACTAACACACATCTTCTTCACATTTCTAAGCCGGCCCGTCTCTTCATAAATAAGAGAGACGAAAGATGGACCACACCACGGGTCCGACCAGAAACGAGTAGATAGCCCGTTCCACACTTTACATTTCGATTTGTTTTCAGCCCCATAAGATACCTTTTCAAGCCCTCAAGCCCGTTTTTGGATTAGAACCCCCAAAAACTTCTGTTTTTGAGGCATTTATCTCTCATAAAATCGGCCCAGCAAGATTCTCCAAAATAAATATCGAGTGCCAATTTTAGCCAAGCAAGCAGCGTTAACCTCTTCAACTTTTCTAAGATAAATACCTGGCTTGCATCCGGCTTAGTGAAAAAAAAAACACATCATCCGCACAGAACAAGTCAGAAACTTGTACACCGGTAAAGAGAAATCAGATAGTTTCCAGTTGATTATGCTCCATGCTCCAATTCAGCCTCTTGGAGAGCCACTCTATAACAATAAGGAAGAGGTACGAGGAGATAGGGTCTCCTTGCCCAATACCTCTTGAAATAGATGTTATTCCAACCTTGTAAGAAAAAGAATTTGAGAAAGGAGATCTCAAGCCTAGAGGCACAATCTTAAGATTGCTATCTTTAAAACTTCAATCGTTCCACTCCGAAAATTTTGAAGATGCAAAAAAGGGTTTTATTACAACTGAGTTTCCAGGATACAAGTAGGCTTGAACCTCAAGAGAGTCACTGCTTCACAAGAACAGATCACCTCTCCTACACATGAACTCTGCAAGCCAAAACTGGGAAGAAAGAATGGAGAAAACTGGAGAGTCAGAAATTTCGATGATTCAAAAGACGAAAAAGGAAGAGATTTATAGACTTGTGGGAAAGGCCAAAACGTTTTGAGATAAATGAGATTAATGGTCATAATCTAGACGGTTTTAAAATAGGATGAAAAAGTCTTTGAACGGTCACCCACTTTTGACTGTCAATCAAAGGCCTTCAAAACCGTCCAACAGTCACAAAGCGCCATAAACTCAATATAAATGCTATTAAAACCTTTCAAACGGTCAGATATCTCAAAACCGAAAATCCAAAACGAACATTTACACATCCCGCCGTTGCGAGCGTACGAAGTGCGCCATCAAAATGCCACATTGCGCGTACGCAGCAACATCCGCAATCTACTTAAAGACTCAAGGCTTACCAAAGTAGAGAATAGATAACAAACTCTCTATTTAAACCTTTTGAAAACTTTTTTTCTCTTAGATATGGGACTAAACTTTTTCAAAACACTTTTGGTAGTAAACAACATCATCAAGATTTTAATATTTTAAAACTTTCCTAACAATAAAGAATTTCTTACCGGAACTACCAGGCATAATAACAAGAAAAGAGGTTGTCTTCACGCACGACATAATTAAATTGCACCCACCAAGAATTAAAGCCAAAATGTAAGAGGAAACTCTCCAAGAATACCCAGGACACCCTATCATAGGATTTAGATAAATCCATTTTAAGACATAATGCTGGGATTTTCTTCTTGAAGATAATGTCAATGATTTCATGGGCAAGCAATAAACTCGCTCATATATTTCCCCTTAAGGAACACTCCTTGATTCCTCAAAATCACTCAAGACAAAATATCTCTCATCCCGTTAACCATCACCTTCAAAATAATTTTATAATAAAATTGCAAAGGGATATTAGTCCAAAATCCTTGAGCTGACAGAAACTTTAGAAATAAGAGAGACAAAAGTAGAATTGACATTATTAATAATTTTTCCTTTTCTGAAAAAAATTCTCATAGCCACAGTTATATCATTTCCCATGATGTGCCAACATTTTTTTTTATAAAACAGCCCCTGGAAGCCATCTTAGGAGAATTCCAACAATAGGCAATTAAATTCATAGTCCAAGAAAAGAATTTGAAAGAAGGGCACTTTTTTTTGTCTAATCACCACTTTCGAATCGAACAACTATGATCTGCAACTGATATAGGGAAACTTTTAATGTGCCACCCATGGTCACATCATCGAAGCATTAATAATTGACAAAACAACTGTCAAGCCTGCATTGAAAATCAGGCAGACCTTGTTGGTTATTAGACCACGTAAATCTGGCCTGGGGATCACCAATTTCGAAAATCCCTTCCCCTGCAATAAAGTCATTAAAATCGAACAAGCACATAATATTCTTAGGCAAACCGGATTTTTCTAATGCATCCAAATAAATCTCTTATTGCTCGACTTCTTAAACACCGAACACCAAATAAATCCGTCATTAATATAAATATCCTAACACTCTACCGGGATGGATCTCACAAACACATGATATACATTCTATCATGGATAGATAAAGCATCATGAACCGTAAAAAAAAAAAATGATACATGAACTTCAACTTCTCAAAATGATGAAAGAAAATCGTAGGTTCAATTATAAACATCATCTCAGGACGGTACGAACGAATGAAAAATTGAAGATCCCTGTAAGCGGATGGTTTTGCAAGGCCGCAAAGATTCCAAGAAAGAATCTTTATTACGACCCAGATTTTTTTGGAGCACCTCAGCCTCGAGAACTTAGGGTATTATTACTTACCCAACCAGGTTTACCAGGCTTCCTTTCAGAATCAGATTTGGAATGCCCTTCCCTACTCATTGCAGGAAGCACCTTCTCTGAGACGCAAGTTGTAAATCACCATCAGCTGACGCTGGCTGAACTGGATTGTTCATCTCCTTCGTATGCGTCACATTCACGTCAGTATATGTCCCATCCACCAATGCAGATATTCAGGTTCAAATATGAAAACTACGTTAGAAATTGGCTGAATTGGACCATCAATATGAACCTCACACACCAATTGCGGAGCCAAAGGGATATCCTTAATGATTTGTTGAATAACCAGTTTAACATCAAAATAGGAGAGGGTGTTGAGTCTTCTCCCCCGAACACGCACTGTAGCGACAGTGCTTGTTCGGGGTCCCAACTGAGCATTGCGCGGTGCTCAGTCAGGTGTACGGGACCTGCAGTATACAGCGGGTCCCGTACACCCGACGGAGCACCGTCCAACTGAGCACCACACGGTCAGTCAGGACCCCGAACATGCACTGTAGCTACAATGCGTGTTGGGGGAGGGGGGCATATAACCTGCCCCCTCAAAATATAAATTATCTACATCTCCTTCCTCCTGTTCAGCGATTTTTTAAGGGTCAAACACATTAATCCTGTCAGTATCATAAACTTCATCTACTACCCGCCATCTTGAGAGAGAATATTAAAGAGATAGCTACTTGCCTTTTGAGTAATCTTGAGAACCCAAATTTTAGTGACTTTTCTCCTTTTGAGCAGGCTGCCAACCTCCTTCTCTAACCTTAGGTTGGGGATCCTTAGATTGACATTTTGGATATCTGTCTAGTGCATGATTGGCATACCCCACACACCTTAGACGATGATTCAAATTCAAAACGCAGATCTCTAGAATATGACTCGCCCAACATAATAGATGTAAGGTTATGTGGCCATAAGGTGACTGTTGGGGGCTTTCAAACAATCACAATATTCAAATGCAAGAGTGCGTCTCTTGAAATATTAAGGGATTTTCTCTAAGGGTTATCTCCCCAAACTAAAACTCTTCACTAAGTATAAAATGCATTAAAAAGATATGATTAACAATGTATGAAAAATATGAGAAGTCATACAGGCATTCACGGTTACAGTGAAAAAACATTTTGATTTGTAAGTGAGTTGAGAGTTCGGACTCCCTAGCGATTTCGAGCATAACTACGAAGTCTTCATCCTGTTGCAAAACCGGTCATCTATAGAGTGAATCCCTACAATAGTATCAGAGTAGGTTCGATAAATATCTGATGGTATCATCGAAAGTCCCCTGTGCGTGCGGGTGCATTGACACAGAAATTAAACTCTGGTAAACGATAGTGACTCGTTGCCAATAAAAACTGCACAAATAAAAAAAAATCAAAAATAAAATGAGAGGTCAGTCTTTACTTTTCTGATTTAGATAAACCGACAAACCAAGCAAGTTCCCTATTTGCATAGAGAAAAAAAATTAGAAGAGGGTTTGGCCCTCTTTGAGTTTTTTTTTTTTTTGAAAAGAAAAAGGGAACCCACCACCGGTGGTGGCTCAAACTTTCTGAATTGCTCTCTGTGTGCCGGACCACCTAAGTTGTCGATGGTCGTAGTGTCGAAAAAAAAAAACAAGAAGAGGGTTTATCCTTCTTCGAGTTTTTGTTTTTAAAAAGAAAAAAGAGAAGAGGAAGAGGGTTTGGTTCCCTCTTTCCTCTCTCTCTATTCTGAGGGGCTCAAACCAGGTGGAAGACGTCCGAAGAGGCGTTGGCTGAATACATAAAAAAAAATTGCTCACCTTACTGTCGAAGGCCAGATTGGTCACTGCGATTTTTTAGGGTCGCTGATGACAAGAGGTGTCACAAGACAGGCTGCCTGCAATGGCAGATATCGGTTAGTTTTTCAGCCATCAAACCCTCACTGATGAAGGCCTTTAGAGGTGGTGCGATGATGGCCGGTCACTCAGTCCCGTGCATAGATCTGTCCCCAGCTGATAGTCGAGTGTCGTCGAGTGTCATGTGTAGTCATCGGACCGACGACCAACGTCACCCTTGTACTGTCTACAAAGATAAAAAAAAAACAGAAATGAAGAAAGAAGAAGGTGTGCGTGTCATCAGACAATTCGAAGGAGTTCGTCGAAAGGTCCCTTACCGGAAAAACTGGTGTTGCCCGATGCCTCTCTGGCGGCGATTATTCTTCTCCATCAGAATACGATAAAATGAAATATGAGAACCCTAAATGGGTTTTCCCCCTTTTCATTTTTATCGTATAACCCTTAAAAAAATAGTGTAGACCTGGAATTTTGTGAAATTAAAAAAAAAGGGGGTGGGGTGGGGGGAGGGGGGTTGGAAGCATACCGACTTTTTTGATATTGTAGAAAAGTGTCTTCTTTATTTTCTGTTTAACTCAAATTTTCTTTTGAAGTCTTTCTATCTTTATTTTTACTTAGAGAGGGTCTTAACTTTTTGAAAATTACAGAATTTTTTTTGTCTCTTCTGACTAACTCAAAAAATTTAAAAAGTGTTCTATTTTATTGAGTTTTGCAGAACATGGTCTCTGAACTTTTTTGATATTGCAGAAAAGTATCTGAACTTTCTGATTAACTCAGAAAGTTGCAAAAACAAGTTTCTGTGATTTTTGTTTACACAAAACCTCTCACATTACTTTCTAAAATTACAAAAAAGTGGTTCTAGTTTTTTAGAAAACCATCTGCTACTTATCTTTATCAAATACTGCATAAATTTAAGATTTTTTGTGAGTTTTTTGCATACTTAAATATCATATTGCATGCTAAACTAGTTTAAAATGATCAAAATTAGTTATATTTATGACTATTAATTGAAAAACTTTATTAATTCTAATATTTCTTTATAATTAAGAATATGGCAAATCGAATTATCATGGCCGAGTTACCCAAAATCAAAAAATTAAATGGGATGAATTTTAGAATGTGGAGAAGGAAAATGAAATATCTATTGACACATGACAAGACTCTATATGTATTAAACAATATAGAATCTTCACTAATTGATAAGTCGACTGAAGAAGAAAAGTGCCAGAAAATCCATTTTGTGCTATTTTGCATGTTTCAATTTACATGTTTAGTAGCACATAGGGATGGCAGTGGAACAGGGGGAAATGGGGCTTCGCCCTGCCTTGCCCCGTTTGGATCGGGGGTGGAGATGAAGGTTAAAATCAAAACCCATGCGAGGGATGGAGGTAGGGATGGATGTACGCTTTCCCCCACCTTGCCGTGCCCCATCCCGTTCCATCCTATCTCCAATCCTTTTAAGGGATGGCAATGGACCAAGAGGAAACAGTGCCCCATCTCCGCCTCGTCCCCCGTTTGGACCGGGGATGGAGGTTAAAAATTCAAACTTGTGCGGGGATGGAGGTCCAGATTTTGAGACGGGGCAGGGGTGGAAACCTTGTCCCCTGCCCCCACCCCGGTCCATTGCCATCCCTAGTGGCACACATGCTTTTGACAAGAAGTTTACCGAAAAAGAAGATCGTGCTGATTGCACTAAAGCCAAACGTGGAAGACTTTCTATGGCCATACCCCACCTTAAGTGACTTTGACAATCAAAGCCAATGATCGACTTGGTCAAAGGGTATACTCACTCCATCCTTGACTCCTTTAAGCCATCCTCCTTCCTTTTTTAATTGGACTTCCACTTAACAAAGCAAATAGTTTCTCCCCATCTAAGAATGGGTCATTATGGTCATAGAGTCTTGGAAACAGGCACATTAGATGCTACCAGTTTCACCTTTTCAAACAGGTTAGATGTAGGTTCACATCAGCCATTTCTCTCCAGTGGCCATCACTTCTCTCTGATTATCACTTTTCAAACAGACCCTAGATGTTGTCATGAGCCTAGGTGCACATTGGGTCACATAGCTTACCATTCACATCGAATTGTCCTGTTCCAATTCCATCTTCAAATTCTTGGAAAGTCGTCTTCTATGTTAATTTTCTTGCCTCTATTTAATGTAAATTGACTGTATAAATGGTAATACCAAAGCATGTAATTTGCGAATAATCTGGATATTTTAAAGTTAAAATGTGCACATGTTTTCACTTTATCATCAACAACTTGTGGCTCCCATCAGTTACGCGTATTGCATTAGAAATTAAACAAGAAAAAATACAAAAAAAACTGGCCATCTTTTCCCTGGCATTAGGTGCGTCCAAGACTTGGATTAATGTATATACTGTCCTTACATGACCGGAATTCTCACCATTAATTCAGAGTTGGATCTGATAGGGGCTTTACTGGATCCATTTAAATGGATTGTAGGGTCTAATATCCAATCTGAATGCAAGTCATTGACATGACTTAAGTGGATTCTAATACTCTTCTGGTCTTCAACATGAGAATCCAATATGTATAAATTGATAAGCACCTTTGATGAGATTTCACAAGCATAGATCTCATCTGAAGTGAAAATAAGGTAGGCCTAAAAAAATCCTTTAGGATGGCAAAGGCCTCATCCTTCACTATTACCTCCTTCCTCCTCTTCCTCTGCCTTGTATCCTTCCCATTCACCAGTGCAAGATACATGAACCAGCACTTTCAGACTATTGTCGTCAACACGCTCCTACCGCCACACCTATGTAACGCAGGAAAAGGTGAATCCTCTTGCTTCTGCAGATTGCTCTTGAACACCAACTTACTTTATTCGGCACAAACATTGTTTTTTTCAGACCACTGCGATAGAGAAAGATATTATTTCGGACGATATCCATATGCATCACAGAATTTCACTTTAAGCAACAATCTAGTTAGAGGAAAATTTGGGACGATTGTATCGAATCTCTTAATTGCAGCATCAATCAGTCTAAGATCATGCAGTCACAAGTTTACCTCTGCTTCCATTGTTCTTGTGTGATCGAGTCTACATGTACGAGATCAGTCATTAGAGCAAGGGTTTTATCTAGGTACCATCTACCACAAAGACAGATCAGCTAGGGCATGGTCAGTTTTGGTTTGGTAGGCACAAAGGACTCAACCAGCATGTTATTCCATGAGTTGAAACGATAAATTTTGGTTGTTAAACTAGTTAGCTTAATATGTCAATACCTAGTATATTGACTCACCAAGTCCCTTAGCTTTCATCTTTCAGTGTCACTGCCAGCCTAGCAGACTGCTTACACTATTGGTGTTCCCTTTTATCTTTATGCATTTCACCACTCCACCGATAATTCCCTCTGCCCCTATATACCACATTCGATCTTAGTATTTCTCACCTCCAAAGTCGAGCGTTTAGATTTGATGGCGGACTTGAAAAACAACCTAGTGCCTCACCCATTGTTCACATGCAGGTCTCCACAGTGATGAGCATGGAAAGTCGATCTTGAAACTAGTCGATCGGCATGGGCCTTGCTCCCCCTTCCATGCAAAGGCGGGATCGTTGCACAACAGCAAGCAGGCTTTCAAGGAGATCCTCCAGAAAGACCAGTCTCGGGTCGAATGGATCAATTCAAGGATATCTTCTTCTTCATCACATAGTAAGCAACTACAGAACCTCTTGCTCCCTGATGCCACCACAGTTCTCCCAGCTTCTCAAGGCGACAGTGGAAACTTCATTGTGAGTGTGGGCCTAGGCACACCCAAGAAAGACTTCAACCTAGTCTTTGACACGGGCAGCGACCTGACCTGGGTCCAGTGCGAGCCTTGTGCCATCTCATGTTACCAGCAGAAGGGGGCTAGGTTCGCGCCCTCTTCCTCTTCCACCTACAAAAACATATCGTGCTCTGCACCCGAGTGCGCGGTGATGAAGACTGATGGACTCACCAACTGCACAGCTTCCGGCCGGTGCATCTACAGTGTGGGTTACGGGGACGAATCATTCTCCATTGGGCTCCTGGGTCATGACACACTCACCCTGACCTCATATGATGTACTCCCTGGATTCACCTTCGGGTGTGGTCACGCCAACCATGGGTCGTTCGGGACGAGCGGGGGAATTCTAGGACTAGGACAGAGCAAGCTCTCAGTCATATCTCAAGCCGCCAACAAGTTCAGGGGCAAATTTTCCTACTGTCTGCCGACACCAGGTGCAACCGGATCCTTGTCCTTCGGACCCAAGCTGTCTTATGCCTCCGTAAAGTTCACCCCACTGCTGACCAATGCTCGGCCCTTCTACTATCTTTCTCTCACTGGGATGAGTGTAGGTGGTCAGCCACTGCCTGTTTCTTCTTCCATCTTTTCAAGCCCAGGGACCATCATAGACTCTGGGACTGTGGTCACCCATTTGCCACTAACAGCTTACAGCGCACTGAGTTTTACTTTTCGTAGCATGATGACCAGATACCCATTGGCCCAGCCAGCTGGTATCTTTGACACATGCTATGACCTCTCCAATTACACAACAATTGAGGTCCCTGTGGTTGCACTCCATTTCATGGGAGGCACAAACTTGGTGCTGGATGCTCCCCATATCCTCACTGCTGAATCAGAATCCCAGGTCTGCCTGGCCTTTGTTGCCAACAGCAATGTCAGCAATGTTGCTATCATAGGCAACTGGCAGCAGAGAAAGTTTCAGGTAGTGCATGACATCCCCAATAAAAGGATTGGGTTTAGACCAGGAGCTTGCAATTAGAGGATTGCATCTGTGGCTAATTCCTCCTCTTTATATTCTCTATATATGGTACAAAACATAATGTGGTTCAACACTTGCTTGCACATGTACCCTTGCAGTAAATGGCTTCATATACATGAAAAGGATATCGAGTATGTACGTTGTGCCCACTTGCAAACTCTTTCACAGAGTTCCTTGTTCGTCATTCATGAATTGAATTGAGTCAAAATCATCATCAAGGACTTCTTTTCCGTTTTGTTTTGGGGGCTCCATATCCGACCATACATTGGCGGGCCTCCAGTTGGTAAAACCTTTATGGTCTGCCCTGCTTATATATTGAGGAGTACACCCAGCTTTGACCTTGTGACAAGGGATGCCCTATGCGGGTTTCGAACCTATGACATCCCCACTCAGCCCCGAGTACTAGATCTGTTCTTACAAAATTCTATCTCATAAAAAAAGATGGTGGCTGGTTGAGTTGATGTTTACCACTCTGGGTGGTATTTGGGGGACCAGACACAAGAACCCACTTAGAATTTTTTTAGCTTCATTTTTTTATATAGTCCTACATTTTATCTGAAATTCTATTTCAGGTACTAATTTTTCTGAACTTCCTGACTAACCCTAGGTTTTTCTGACAATGGTCAAATAAAGACCTGTTTTAACACACCTTTACCCTCACCTAGCTAATTTGAGTTAACTAAGTACCAAAATACGCTTCTACTTTATCCTCAACTTGTTAACTTGAGCTAAATATCTTTAAATACTTTGATTAAATATATTTATTTTGGATCTGACCCCAAATGTGGTAAACACAATAGAAAATCAGAAATGCGGATAAGATTTGTTACAAACCTCTGAAGCTGGGTGGATGTAAACTCATAAGATGTAAGAAGGCCAATCATGTAATTTTAGCGAATAAGTAGTAACTTTAGAACACTTTACAATAGGAGTTCGAGGTCATTATTTAACCAAGAATTGTAACATGAATTACAGAAAAGGGTGATACTTTGACAAGGAATTTCTGGTAAAAAGTGAGCCAGTATCAAGAAACTACATTTTTTACTACAAAAACCTTTCTTTTTCGATAATCAAACTAGGACATGATCGATCCTGAACGGCTTATTGGAATTATCGGTATAAAACTGTACGTGTATATGTTGGAAAGGGAGTTAAATCTTTTCTCTTACTCGAACCACAGAGAGCTAACGCAGTGTATGGCAGATGCCAGGTATAAGAAATGACAAAAGCTCTATAAGTCTTAGTGGCAGCCTTAAACAAGCAGTTTTTTTTTTTTGTGTCTTTGCAATTTTGCCTACTGTTCCCCCTTCGGATGTTGTAAGCTACACTTTACGGAGAGAGAGAGAGAGAGAGTAATCATGTCATTGTGGAATGTAAGGCGGTCATACGCGTCGAAGACTTCTGTGACCATACCCCCACCTTAGGGGAGGGTTGTGTATGTTCGCCCCCGATGATTCACTGAATCCCACGTCTGTGTTCGGGGCTTTGAATGAGCACCACGTATACAAGCACATGGGGCTCGTATTCCCGTGTATGTTGACATAACTTTGCATCGGACTCTGGTGTTGTTGCAAAGACTTAAGTACCCTTTATTGCTATTCTTCTCATAAAGTGATGGTTTGAGAAAATGACAAAAATGCCTTTCATTCAAAAAAGAAAAAACAAATAGTTCAAAAAAAGGACAAACATGTCCTCCATCCAGAAAGTCGAGGATGATGTTGACTCTTCAAAGTCTTCTTCTTTTTCTGTTCAAAAAAAGGACAAACATGTTTTCTTCTTCTTTCTCCGTAAAACACTGTAAAACCCTTTCTCTCTCTAGAGAAGAAATCATGTTCATCTCATTCCGGTGACGGGTGTTCTACGAAATGTAAATCCCCCCTTCTGTAAGGGCAAAAGGCCATGAACACGTTGGGAGGAGCCCTCAGACCCCCCTTCTGTAAGGGTAAAAGCTCTGAATCAGACTCCATAACTCTTCAAGTTGAATGATGCTACCCACACTGGGAGGAGCTCTCAGACCCCCCTTTCTGTAAGGGTAAAAACTCTAAATCAGACTCCACAACTCTTCAACTCCAAGGAACGAGATGAACACCCATCACCGGAACGACGGCTCCGCTGAGACCTCCTCGCTAGGGAGAAGAAGACGACGTGGTGGAGCTTCTGCTGGCCATCCTCAGCGCGACTGCACCGACTGGGTTACTGTCGAGGAGGAGGGCGAGAACGGTGACTCTTAGCTTGGGCAATCTTTCTTTTGATGATTGTGGTTGTAATGTATCGTTGAAGTTAAAATGGGGAATGAAATGACAATAGAAATTGCTGAAAATTTACAGAAATAAACTAGACTCAATAACGAAGACACCACTTTTTACGGATTTGAAATATGACCTCCGGTTAGGGAGATATGACTCTGACAAGTTGGTCCTAATTTGCGGAAGACACTACAAATCGCTATAGCGATTTGCGAAAGACACTACAAATCGCGGATTTGGAATATGACCTCCGGTTAGGGAGATATGACTCTAACAAGTTGGTTCTAATTTGCGGAAGACACTACAAATCGCTATAGCGATTTGCGGAAGACACTACAAATCGCTATAGCGATTTGTGAATCGCTATAGCGATTTGCGGAAGACACTACAAATCGCTATAGCAATTTGCGGAAGACACTACAAATCTTCCTGAAGAAGGCCATGAACATCAACCCTCTCACTCTCTCTCCCTTCTCTCTCTACTTCTGTGCACATCCAACAGACGATCCTACATTGCTGCATCGGCATCTTCTTCTTCTTCCTTCTTCGTAAAACACTGTAAAACCCTCTCTCTTTGTAGAGAAGAAATCAAGAGAGGTAAAGGGTTGATTTCTTGAAGAAGGCCATGAACATCAACCCTCTCACTCTCTCTCCCTTCTCTCTCTACTTCTGTGCACATCCAACAGACGATCCTACATTGCTGCATCGTCATCTTCTTCTTCTTCCTTCTTCGTAAAACACTGTAAAACCCTCTCTCTCTGTAGAGAAGAAATCAAGAGAGGGTTGATGTTCATGGCCTTCTTCAGGAAGAACTCTTTGTTTCCCTTGATTTCTTCTCTAGAGAGAGAAAGGCTATGAACACCAACCCTCTCACTCTCTCTCCCTTCTCTCTCTACTTGTGTGCCTGATTTAGAGTTTTTGCCCTTACAGGAGGGGGGTCCGGGGGCTCCCCCCGGCTCCGGACCAAAAATTTTTTGGGCCTTCCAACAATGATTTGTAGTATTATCGAGCTTTCCTACAGCAATTTGTAACATTTGTAGTGTCTTCCGTAAATCGTGAAACGCTATAGCGATTTGTAGTGTCTTCCGCAAATCGCTATAGCGATTTGTAGTGTCTTCCGCAAATTAGGACCAACTTGTCAGAGTCATATCTTTCTAACCGGAGGTTATATTCCAAATCCGCGATTTGTAGTGTCTTCTGCAAATCGCTATAGCGATTTGTAGTGTCTTCCGCAAATTAGGACCAACTTGTCAGAGTCATATCTCCCTAACCGGAGGTCATATTTCAAATCCGTAAAAAGTGGTGTCTTCGTTATTGAGTCTAGTTTATTTCTGTAAATTTTCAGCAATTTCTATTATCATTTAATTCCCCATTTTAACTTCAATGATACATTACAACCACAATCATCAAAAGAAAGATTGCCCAAGCTAAGAGTCACCGTTCTCGCCCTCCTCCTCGACAGCAACCCAGTCGGTGCAGTCGCGCTGAGGATGGCCAGCAGAAGCTCCACTACGTCGTCTTCTTCTCCCTAGCGAGGAGGTCTCAGCGGAGCCGTCGTTCCGGTGACGGGTGTTCATCTCGTTCCTTGGAGTTGAAGAGTTGTGGAGTCTGATTTAGAGTTTTTACCCTTACAGAAAGGGGGGTCTGAGAGCTCCTCCCAGTGTGGGTAGCATCATTCAACTTGAAGAGTTATGGAGTCTGATTCAGAGCTTTTACCCTTACAGAAGGGGGGTCTGAGGGCTCCTCCCAACGTGTTCATGGCCTTTTGCCCTTACAGAAGGGGGGATTTACATTTCGTAGAACACCCGTCACCGGAACGAGATGAACATGATTTCTTCTCTAGAGAGAGAAAGGGTTTTACAGTGTTTTACGGAGAAAGAAGAAGAAAACATGTTTGTCCTTTTTTTGAACAGAAAAAGAAGAAGACTTTGAAGAGTCAACATCATCCTCGACTTTCTGGATGGAGGACATGTTTGTCCTTTTTTTGAACTATTTGTTTTTTCTTTTTTGAATGAAAGACATTTTTGTCATTTTCTCAAACCATCACTTTATGAGAAGAATAGCAATAAAGGGTACTTAAGTCTTTGCAACAACACCAGAGTCCGATGCAAAGTTATGTCAACATACACGGGAATACGAGCCCCATGTGCTTGTATACGTGGTGCTCATTCAAAGCCCCGAACACAGACGTGGGATTCAGTGAATCATCGGGGGGAACATATAACTTGCTTTGCCACCTTAGGGCTTGTTATGGAAGGGACCCTGTGCTGCCTTTTGCATAGTCCCAGCCCGTTGACAGCATTCTGTAATGCTGTCATGTGATTGGCCTGTGTCACATAAGCAATCACTTAAGTGATCTTTGTATCCTGCTCTCTCTCTCATATATGGGAAGTGTTACCCAAAAGATGGGGTCGCCAACATTTGCGCAGCCATGGTGGGCCTTGTGGAAACACATGGGAGAGTGTGCTCTTCAGTGGAAACCCAACTTTTTTCTGTGGCACGCAAAAGTGCCCTCAAGTGACTGACAATGATCAACATCATCAAGACAAATCTGCTTGAGCTTTGACAATGATCAACATCATTTGTCCACCAGCAGGCAAGAGGCGAGATCCGAGACGAGCTCGAGAACTCAACTGAGCAGTAGAGGAAGCGGAGGGAACTACCACTCTCGAACCGAAAGAATGAGTACTGGTCTACTGATGACTCGAGAAGGCAACTAGGAGATGGTGCTGGTGAAACCCATAGTTCCCTGTGGTCGATCCTCCAGCGCAAGAGATGAAGAAGTCTTCCGTAGCTACCCATCTCGACATATCTCTTGCCATGCCGAGTTCTGGGGTATTAATCCTTGGAAGTCTAGGAGCATCAATGTCGGGTACCTGAAAGACCTACAGGGGTTCCTAACCAAGCGAGGGAGAGGCTTTGTCACAGAGAGGGGAACACTTTTCTACCCTCATTTCTTTGAGGAACTTCCGGTTATGCTGAGAGATTGTTTGATGTCAGGAGGGATAAACTATTGGGATATCGAATTTTTCTTGAACTCTTAATAGAGCTTTGTTGTTGGCCCATGACGTGGTTGTCAACTACTGTCCTCCATTTTTCACTAAGTCATCAGGGGCTGGCGATAAGGAACAGGAGAAAACAGTAAAGACAACATAGGCTATAGAGGAGGATCCCTGGACAACAATCCCCAATCTCATCTTTTGTGAAGGGGAACGAAGAGTCTTGACCTCCAACCCACTGCTGCATCCATGGACCCCTCCACTCAACAAAGCCAGCACCCCATCCTCTCATCAGGATGACGCTCTGGTACGTGAGGTGATGTCTAAGCTTCACATTTCATTAAGCCCTCTTACCCATCAGGACATTTTATCAAATCCGGTGGAAAAAAGTCTGGGTGGAGCTCATATCTGTTTTTCAATGTGATTGCTAATGTGGAACATGAGAGGTACGGGGAGCCAAGAAAAGCATGATTTTTTGGCCAACCTTATCAGATTGCACAAACTGGACATCATATGCGTCTCTAAAACCAAACTCGAAGTTATTAACCGAATCTTTGTTAACAGAACTTGGAGACAGTGAACTATGATTGTCGCTATGGGTACAATGGAAGTGGAGGATACGGGAGACAGGGAACTTCTGGCGGGGGCCGCCGCCGGACAGGGGAAAGGGAGGATTAGAAGAAAAGAAATGAAGCTGCACAGGAAGGGTTGCCCAGGCCAGTGAACCAGTCATGGGCGACGGTAGTTTCGCGAGGGAATAGTTCGCAAACACAAAACCTGAAGGTGTTGCAGGCGGACAAGAGGAACAACTGCCCTCGGATTAGGATTCCGGCAAGGAAATACAGTCAGTTGCTAGAGCCCATGAATCTCACGGTGTTGGCAGGGTTTTCCGGCGGGCTCACATAAGAGTATGGAATTCCAGTTCATGATTGAAACGCTTAAGAGCCGTTGGGCGCACATGCAAGGCCTGAAGTTCTCAACCTTCTGAGATGGCCTATTTCTCATCACGGCGAGGAACGAGGACCAGTTACGACAGATCACCAAGAAAGGGATGTGGTGAGTAGCGGGACGCACCTAGGGGTGGCTCAAGAAAAGTTGAGGCCCTAGGCATATTTCATTGGAGGCCCATATAGCCGGCCCTGGATTTAGCATGGGCAGGAGAGAGAGAATGAGCACATTCGATGAAGGACACCACCGAGAGCAAAGGACGCCAGAGAAGTTGACTCAATCATATGCCATAGAGGGAGAGAGTTTCTGATGGTCGGCAGTCGGATGCAACCAAGAGAGAGAGAGAGTTTCTGATGGCCGATGTTCGGATGCAACCGAGAGAAAGTACAAACACAAAAGGGGCACATTTTGACCCTTTTGAGTTTTTACTTTCACTGGAGAATTCTTATAGTGTGCGAGAAAAAACCATAATTTTTTTTGGCGCACTTATTTGTTGCACAAAAAAAACTACTTTTACCGACGCACTTTTTGTGTGTGCCCAAAAAAGTTTATTATATTGGTGCAATAGAGTTAGAGCCAATATAACTCACTTTTTCACTGGAGAATTCTTATAGTGTGCGAGAAAAAACCATAATTTTTTTTGGTGCACTTATTTGTTGCACAAAAAAAAAAACTACTTTTACCGATCGACGCACTTTTTGTGTGTGCCCAAAAAAGTTTATTATATTGGTGCAATACAGTTAGAGCCAATATAACTCACTTTTTCACTGGTGCTAAGTAAACTGCCACAAGTGAAATGGCTCTTTTAATGATGCGCCAGTAAAAGATGTTTTTGTTGTAGTGCATTTGCGGGTTTAGGAAGGGATTTTGAACAATTGTACAAAATGCAATAAGCAACTAGTAAGAACGTGCTTGACAAGTGTTATCCTCACCGCAATGTTAAGATTGAACTCAGCCCATGCATTGATATTTGACACCACCTTATCCTCAACTTCCTTCCAATAGACGTCCTAATTAATTAGTAACCCCCAAATGAATAGGAAGGCCTAAGTATTTGATGGTAGGTCACCAACCCGACAATATAAAAGGGAGGATGCCAAGCTTGTCAACTCACCCACCACGTTAAACGGGACAAAACTAGATTTGTGGCCATTGATAGATAAACTCGATAGTTTCGAAAAAATGAGAAGTATATAACCCATAGGTTTGGGAATGTTAGACTCGGTGGCACGGCCGAAAGATAAGGATGTCATCGGCAAAGAGAACATGGGAAAAAGCCGAATACCCTAAGAGGTTCAAACCCAACAAAAGCCCACCCTCTATAATCGAATCAAGCATACATGTGAGGGCCTCCATGACAATGATAAAGAGAAAAGGGGGTAGAGGGTAGCCTTAGCGCAAACCTCTATATACGTACCTTGGCACCCGTTTAGGGTGATCACATTGAAGTGATTTGGAGAAAAACTTTGATCCAGGAGCACCATCGTTCCCCGAAGTTCAAGCTTTCATGGCAAGCTAGAAGAAAGTCTCATCAAATTGTGTCAAAAGCCTTGAAAAGGTCCAGCTTGAGAAGGAAAGCCTTGGTCCGTGAAGTGTGAATGGTATGCACAACCTTATGTGTGAGAATGAAACATTCAATTAAGTAGCTTCCTACTTTTGATAAAAGCATGCTGATTTTTGGAAACGATACTGTCAACCACAAGCTCTAAGCGCTTTGGAAATAATTTTATAAATGGTGTCACTGAGCGCAATTGATCTAAAATTATCAGTCGATGTCCTTGAACCATCTTTTGGAATGAGAACCGTTAGAGATCTCCCAATTGCACTTGGAAGAGAGGCAGTAGCATGAAACTCGTTAAGAAGGGAGCACAAATCATAGTTGCACATGTCCCAAATTTTCATAAATAGGTCAATAGAAAAGCAAATCAATAAGCGAGGCCTTGTTAAGGGGCATGGACCAAACGACTTTCTGCATCATTGGTTGATGTCATCGCATGAAGTTCGTTTTCTCAAGCGCCAAGTTCTTCAAACTTAGCTTTACCCTCATTCTGTCCAGTTGACCATAGAGGTGCTATCTCATATGGTAAGCAGGGTCCTGTGCCAAGCTGAAGGCCTAGGTTTGAATCCCTCTGCTACATGGGGCTTAAGAGATATCTGGTAGGGGTCTGCCTAACCCCAGCTTGCCTTTCAAATTTTTTTTTTTTTTATAACCAAACCCGTCTCCCATCAATCTCTGTCCAGTTGACCATAGAGGTGGTATCCCATATGGTAAGCAGGGTCATGTGCCAAGCTGAAGGCTTAGGTTTGAATCCCTCTGCCACATGGGGCTTAAGAGATATCTAGTAGGGGTCTGCCTAACCCCAGCTTGCCTTTCAAAAAAAAAAAAAATTATAACCAAACCCGCCTTCCATCAATCTCTGTCCAGTTGATCATAGAAGTGGTATCCCATATGGTAAGCGGGGTCCTGTGCCAAGCTGAAGGCCCAAGTTCGAACCCCTATGCCACATGGGGTTTAAGAGATATCTGGTAGGGGTCAGAGTAACCCCAGCTAGACTTTCAAAAAAAAAAAAAGGGTCCATGGCTGGTTAACCATTGTTAAGAATGACAAATAACTTTTTTGTCCCTGTATAAGTGATCCAAACCACCCACTAACACGCGTCCTGTACCTGTTATGTAGCGACCGTGATATACAATTATTATTGGATTTGGAACTGGTAAACGATTCGAACGAGTCATACCCATCACCTTCAAGCTCAGGTTGGGCTCGGCTCATGTTCATAACTAGATGAGCAGAGCTCGAGTAAGCTGAGCAGAGCCATATTAAATTATATGTCCTTACCAACAGTACACAACTACTTTTGTGACAAATATTGCACTAAAATTTTATATATTATATTTGTACGAGCTTACACGAGCCAGCCGAGCACCCTTTGTTTGTACTTGACACATTTTTTATTGATTAATGAGCTGCTTGTGGCTCGTCTAGCCAACTATATGAACCGCACACAAATGAGTTCAAGGCAATTGCCTAACCATGAGTGGCTCGGCAAGATTCTCAGCCCTACATGTAAGGGCATATTCAAGCAACATTCTTATTTGATATCTGACATGACACCACTCTTGTTGTAAAATCTTGTGACAAATTGGTCTGCCTTATTAAGGTGGCCTAGCCAGTGTGACAAATCTCGCCTGGTCCGCGAAAATCTCGCAAAAATATCATTTGAAATTACCTAAAAGTTAAAAAATGGCGATTTCTCATGATCTTTTCATAATAAACATAACTATCACATTTTAAACGCAATATTTGTATTTTTATAAGCTATTTATCATAAAAAACGTGTTTATATATATATATATATATATATATATATATACATACAAACTTTATTTATTTATTGCTGACATTTTGCCCAAATGCAAGATTTAAAAAAAATATTTTTCACGAGATTTTGACTGCCGATATTTTGCCCTTTTTAACTTTTGTCACTTTGGGGCTAGCAACATTTGTTTGGTGGGATTTCGCATGGAAAATTGAGAGAGATTGAGAGATTAAACCTAAACCCAAACATCTCACTAGCATTTAACAACATTTTCCAAAAATCATCAGGACCTTTTGCTAGATTCTCAAATCCATCATTACCTTGTCATTTTTTCCTTATTCATCCTTAGGGAAAATCTGTCATCTCATTATTTCTGACTGTTTCTGTCATTTGAACTCATGACAGTTAACCTTAAGGATGATTTTGGAATGATTGATGAACTCTATAAGGAAGGGATGGGTAAATTGCTCATAAATCCAGGGATTAAAACAACCCTCCTTTTTCAATTCACTTTTTAATTTCATATCACACATTTCTTCTCATCGTCGGAGAGAGAGAGAGACGAACTATAACCATCAACATTATGGAAAAAATTTAACCAACATTGAACCAGTCGAAAACACAAAAAAAGCCCCAGACATACCTAGAAGCCTAGAAAACAAAAATTAAAAACAAAAGACATAGTAAATCGACTTGATTCTGCCTGAATCAAGTAGGGGCCAGGGTGGCAGATTGCGCTCAAGATCTGGGAGGCTAATGCGAAGAATAGCGTATACGTCTGCCAAAATACAGTTCACTAATTTATTGAAAATTGTCGAAACTTGTCGAAAAATGGCATTGTTGTGTGTCATCCAAAAAGCCCACCAGGATGAGAGTAGCCACGTTCGCCAAATAATCTGTCATTTCTTGCAACTGCAAACTGGCTGAGGGCTCCACAACAGGTCGATAGCGAACGACTCCTGTCGCACGCTAACAACCGGCTTATTTCAGGTAACCTTAAAGATGTTTTGAAAAACAGGCACACCCAAAAAAGGTGAAACACAGATTCTTGGACTGCCTCGTACAACACACATTTACTCGAAAGATGGAAGTCGATGAATTTGAGAAAGTTGTTTGTCTGCACCCGTTCGTGTAAGATAAGTTATGCCAGAAAGGGTGAGCAAGGAGTCGGTCCCTTGCCCTAGATAAGGCGCACAGAGAATCAGTCTACCCCTGAAGGAAGGAGAGAGAGGTAGCAGGCTTTTGTGCGGAAAGAGCCGTTAGGCGCAAAGACGCGGCCAAAGAACTGAGACTGTGGGACATCATTGTCATCATTTGAAAGGACAACAGACCAAGCTTGGATCCACAAACGACGCAGCTGCTGCACGGTTTGTGGAATCACGTGGTGTCCACCAAACAATGATTCAATAGCCCTGTATTTAGCAAGAAGAACGCTTGCACACGGGGACCCTAGTTGGTGCACAAGCCAGCTTTGCTTCACGACGAGCATCATACTCCTCAACCTGGGATCCGGGACCCCAAAACCTGCCCTATACAGAGAAAGCCTTAGGGTTTCTCACCCCACTAGATGACGCTTGATGTTAATACCTCGCTCAGACCACAGGAAGTTCGCCAACACCCAAGAAAGCTTTTTACTGACCCCCATAGGCTTCAAGAACATAGACATAAAAAATTCTGACATAGCATTTAAAACATGCTTAATGAGAGTAAGTCTACCAGCGATGGAAAGGTAGGAAGCTTGCTAGGCTAATATTTTGTCATGAACCCTTTGAAGAGTTGTGTTCCAGGCTATCATTGGGATATGCGTGATCTAGAGCGGCAGACTCAGGTAAGAAAAAGTGTTTTTTGAGACACCGCATATGAAGATCCGTTGACCCATGGCCAGCATAAACGTAGAGGCATTGACCATGGACAGACCACACTTATAATTATTCATAGATAAACCTGACATCGATAGGAAAGAAAGAAGGATAAGCTTGAATCTTAACATTTGTTGGATGGAGGCTCTGCCAAAAATAATCATGTCATCGACGTAGGTAAGGATATGACTCGAGAACTCTTGGATACCGAGAGAATCAATTAGACCACACTTCATTGTCTTCTTAAATAAAATCACAAGGCCTTCAGAAACGACGTTAAAGAATAAAGGAGACAGGGGGCATCCTTGCCGAAAACCATGACCAAGTTTTAACTGCTGGCCACGAACCTCATTGATCAGAATTTGGGATTGGGCATTGGTAACCAGCTCATGGATCCAGCTAGAGAAGCGCCTATCAAAGCCAAAATTCGCCAGCATGTAGAAAAGGAAAGGCCAATGAACCAAGTCATAGGCTTTATGAAAGTCAAGCTTAAGAGTGAAGAATGGTTGCTCCTTGATCTTGAGAGAGTGCAACACTTCTGTAGCCAAAATGAAAGAATGTTGTAACCGTCTATGAGGAATGAAGGAGAACTGTGCATCCGAAAAAAATCGAGGAGCGACTGAATGCATCTTATTTGCCATGACCTTGACGATAATGCAGTATAAATCTCCTAACACGGATATGAGATGGAACCGCAAGATGTCTGATGCAGCTGCGTCTTTAAGAATAAGAGAAACAATAGCCAGGTGAGAGTGAATTGGCAATCGATCATTGCGATGGAACTCAGCAAAGACACTAAGAATGCCACTCTTAACACAGTGACAAAATATGCGAAAAAAATCTATAGGATACCCATCAAATCCTGGAGCTTTCCAACCAAATGACTCCCGCACGGCCAAAAAGATTTCATCTTCAGTGAAAGACACCTGCATCGACTTGGAGAGAGCCCGGTCCATGGACAAAACTAATGCAGGACCCATAGAACCACATGCCGAGTGGTTGCAAGAATACAGGTTAGTGAAATAATTGGTAACAGCTGGGAGGACTTGGTCGCTCGAGTAGGAAACACCTTCAATGGATATAGATTGAATGGTTTGTCTCCTATGCCTATGACAGGCGAAGGAATGGAAGAACCTGGTGTTCCCATCACCTGCCTTAAGTCATATCACCCGAGACCGCTGCTTCCAGCAAATCTCATCCTTCAATCGCCAAGATTGCAATAGCAGAGTCAGCTTGGCCGATCTAGCATTAAGGGTTTCAAAATCGAATACAGACAGAGAGGTCATAGCCAAGAGAGACTGATGGATAGAAGACAGTTTGTGCTCCCATTCCCCCAGATTTTAGAATTTGCTTATGTTATTGAAAATAAGTCAAGATTTGATGTCACAAAATAAGCGAAATAGTTTAACCAGTCACCGGGATGCCGCCTGGGTCGCATAGCAAGGTTTACTCCAAGACTTGAGGATAATCGACTCGAAACCCACCTCCTTAAACCACAATTGCCCAAATCTGAAGGTTTTGTAGCCAGATAAGCCATGCCCCCATTAGATAACAACCTTACTATGATCCGAGATGGTTGGGAGAAGGAGACAATACGAGATGTCATTAAGAGAGGCCAACAGATCCGAGGATACGATCACTCGGTCGAGCAGACAGTAGCACAAATGAGATAGCTGATTGGTCAAAGAGAAAGCTTCACCGATATGGGGGATGGGGTACAGTCGATGCATCTGAATAAAGTTTTGGAAGTCAATCATGGAAGCCGAGTAGGAAATCAAAATGCTTGAGTCATTTGACGACAGCAGGCAGTTGAAATCTCCCATGATAAGATGTTTCTCCCCGAAGGATTCAATGACCCTATTTAGGTCCGACCAAAACTCCTCCCAGTAGATCTGTCGGTGGGGACCATACACCATGGTGACCACGGCCGGCACAGGCTTGCCGGAAGAGGAAAGGCGTTGGAGATGGAAAATACACCTTCGTCCAGTTGGTGTAAGCCTAGAGAAGGCTTCCCGAAGATGAGAAGACCTCCCGCATAATAGAGCGCTAGCTTGAAAAAAAAAACTGCACTATGCCAGATTTCGGAAACAACTAAGCACGAGACATCTGCCATCTTTGTCTCAGATAGAGCGATAAGATCGGGTTGTTCTTGACGGATCCAGCTCGCAAGGAATAGACACTTAGAAGGGCAATTCAGGCTCTGAATATTTCAGCACATAATCTTCATAACTGGAAATCTGGAAAACCCTGAGCAGTATAGTTTCGCACCGAACGCCTAGGAGATACCCCAAACTGGCAGGAGGGAGAATGTGAGGGCCGACAGTGTCCTTGATGGAGAGACCACCCCGCCCAGGAGGTGAATAGCCCCCGACCGAAGGAGGAGGCGTGGTGACGTTTGGGATATGCGGATCAACGACCACACTGCGATAGCAGCGAAGGACTCATGCATAAGAGTATAGATATTTTGGATCTACGGGTGGGGTAGCGATAGATCAAGATGTCAAGCTGTTTCGGCCATGGACAGACCATTGAGGATGAGAGAGGACTGCGCGAAGAAGGCAGAGCAGCGATTGAAGGAGAGGGCGAGATGGGAGAGCCCCCTGGTGAATGAGGTAATGGCAGAGGAAGACGGATTCCAGCAAGCCACGATGAGGCAAAGATGGCTCAAAACTCCCACCAACCCACCCTAGAGCTGGCATGTTGCCTCATGGTGGAGAGGTACGGGGGGAGGAAGGACCGAGATACATGCTATATGAATCGCCACGCATACCAATCTCGAACTTCAAAGCGCAATGGGGCGGTCCCCCAAGATGAATGAGAACTCCAGAAAAAGAGCCAAGAGAAGAAGAGACGATATTTAAGGAGGGTTGCAAGGTCCCAAACTGAGGCGTATGATTGCCGCATGCAAACCCATAGGAAGATGAAACAATAAACATTAGCTTTTGTGAATACGCTTGAGATGAGCAACCGCCTTGGACCAAAGTGGCCCCGGACGCCAAGGCCTCGATAGGCAAGCAAAAGGCCGAATGAGAACCTTGGAAAACCTTGCGCGGGCACGAGGACCCAACGAGGTCGATCAAGGGAACCAGCCTAGCCAATGGTTGTTGTTGATCTCGAATATCAAGAAGCCAACGCGACCACTAAAGGATAGAATGTCGGAGTCTAGGCATAGCTAATGCGAAGGGACTGTCTACCTTAGCTTTTGCCTTAAAAGTACATCGGAAAGCAAAAAAAAAAAAAGTTGAGATATAGTACTTGAGTCGATTAGAAGAAATAATACTACCCGCAGCAACCACAGAGCACGCAGTCGGTATCCCAGAGCTACAATCATCACCGGAAGAGGAACCCTCTGAGACGACGGCAACACTAGACTGATGGGGAATCGGTAATGAGGTGCAGGTCCCGAGTCGGGCATTGAGGGCGAGTGGCCTACCGGGATGAACGCGACCGAGATGGTTGAGCCAGAAATGCTTCCTTGTGAATGACATAGGCGCGGACGGCGACGGGATAGTCGGCACCCAAATAGAGTCGATCTTGAAAGCCATAAACGAAGATGAAGGATCCTGTAGTTGGCTGATCTTTGCCCAAGGCGAGAACAAGGTTTTACGTCGAGGGTGTTTAACTCGCGAAGAAGCCCGTTCGTTGGAAGAAGAAGAGGTAACAGCACTAGAGTGCCTGCAGACCGAGTGTCGCCTAGATTGGAACGACGAGGCACAATGGAGGCATGCATGATGCTTTCAAAAATTGAGAGATAGACAACTGACGCACCACCAGTCCCCCGGCTTAGCCCAGGGAAGAAGAGACCAAGAAAGACTCTGAGAAAAAGACCGTTGCCAGGATGACTTAACCTCCTGTCAGCCACGAACGACGCTCGATCGGAAAAAAAGAGCATGGAGCAGGGCGCCGACAGAGCAAGCATGAAGGGATTCAACCTTGACGGGCCCGCAAGAAACACCGGATGTCACAAGGGAGCAGCAAGCCGGAGGCCAGACAGGAAGCGAACACCTTCGATAGAGAAAAGAACACACGGAAAGAGAGGCGAAAAGGGAGGGCAACAGAAGTGCCTTAGCGATGCAGGGCGAAAGCTAGCCCCCAGTCATTCAAAGCCTCTTGGATAGAGGAGAGAACCTGTTGGTTGACGAGCAGAGGGTGAGTGGGGCATAGGCCCCAAAAGTAGAGGGATGAGGTATGCATACCGAAAAATGAGCCGACAAGTACAAAAGAGGAAGGGATAGAGGAAGTTGCTCACTGGAAATAGGGTGCTAACCCCTTTGCTAGCTAGGGAAAGAGATAGATAACATCCGAAAAAAAGGGAAAGAGGAAGAGTAGTTTCATTGAACCAAGCAGGGGCACCATCGTCTTCTTGCTGGTGCTCCTGTGTTGCAACTATATTCCTGTGTCCGACATCGATCGAACAATGTCGGAGGGAGAGGGTGCAGGACACCGGATGAAGGTTAAGGCATACAGACGATGGAGGTTAGGGTTGCTAGGAAAAAGGGGAAGAGAGGCTGAGAAGCCCTCTTCTCCTTGTGTTGCTGCTTTTAGAGAAAGAGAGAGTTTCGTACGGCCAAGAAAAAGTGAGGCATGAATATGGAGTCAAGCAAGTCATCAGCAAACGTGGCTTCATTTCAACGTCCAGCCAAAAGATCTTCTTTTCATTGTAGAATTTTTGATGCAAGTGCCATGTTTTTCTCCTAATCGCTGCTCACATTCTTCTAAAAATCTACAAGGAAAATGAGATCTTTTGGTTGGACGTTGAAATGAAGCCATGTTTGCGGATGACTTGCTTGACCCATATCCATCATGCCTCACTTTTTCTTGGCCTTCAACGTGCACAGAACGCAGAACATAATTCTCTCTCTCTCTCTCTCTCTCTCTCTCTTCCTTCGATGAAATTTTTTATAGACTGAACTCGGCATTCTCTTGTGAAAGGTACTACCAAACCGCGTAATTTGCAAAATAATTTAATATTTAACGTTGAAAACATCCAACCTAGCTAGTTTGCGATCAGGCTTTGATCTTACTGTGGACCAAAGCATATTTGTTGGCTCAGTGTAGGGGACTTAATATGACACTTGATAATCTCTGACACGTACGGACAATATTGCATTATTTTTAATACTTTTTAACAATAAATATATCTTTATATATTAAGATATTAAATTAATTTTTAATAAAGGAAACAGTAACAAATCCACGTCCATAGTGTCATGGTTCACAACCGTTTCTCGAATTGTGACATAGTGCTACTTGTCATAATGAGGGTACAGCTTGTCTAGTGTTGGACGAAATCAACAAAAAGAATTGAACAGAACAAATGTCCTTTTGTTTAATGGAGAAGGAAGGAAGAAAAAGAAAAAACCTAATTAATGAAAAAAAAAACTTAATCAAGAAAAAGAAATCCTAATCAAGAAACTCTAATCAAAACAAAAACCTCCGATCTAAGAAAACCCTCACATGAAAACCTAATAATATCCTAAAAAAGAAATTTGATTCAAACCAAATAAAAAGAGGAAGAAAGAAAAGGAAAAACCTGGCCGGCAGCTTCATCCTCAACGGCATCGCTGGCCTCATTCTGGGCATCGGTGACCACCTTGGCTGCCAAGGAGAGAGAGAGAGAGAGAGAGAGTTGGGGGACCCTTACCCCCGATTTTTTTTTAAACGTGTTCCCATGTTTCCCGCGTCCTGTTCTTTTTATAACAGGGGGAGAGGTGTGGCCAACGCTGTTTCGAGTGTCCATCGCATCCAACGTTTGTTAAAATCACCATCCCCCATGTTCATTTCATCCTATTTTGGGCGGGGGACAGTGATTCAAACGTACCCTGAAACACCTTTTAGATCAATGTTGTCAGTAGCGGTATGAGCCCTGAATCGGTGGGCCACGAATTCAGCTGTTTCGGACCAACTGTATCAGTCAAAAAATAATAATAAATTATTGTATGTCAATCATAACGTGACACACGTGCTAAAATTATTAAAATAATTCTAAAATAATATTAAAAAAGTTTTTTTGGTATTTTTTTACATTTATTAAAAAATAGCCAATTCAGGCCTGGAGCGTATCAAATTTTGCGTATAAAATGCCGATACGCACCAATACTGATAACGTTGCTTTAGAGTGCATGTCAGGGATTCGAGGGTGACACAAGCCAAGCACGTTATGACATGCTGACAAGGCTCTGACGAGTATAATCAGTATGTTAGTATTTTTTTAATGATTCTTAATTAAAACTTTTTAATGATATTTCAACAAAAGTGCATTTCTGTATTCTAAAATATCTATTTTCGAAAAAAAAAATTAGAACTCAAGTTGCGGATCGAGTCGTATCCGAATCTTTGTGCCATGGTAGGGATGCCCCACCACAAGCTTGGCTGTTAAGAGGGGATACAAAAAAAATAAGCAAAGAGAAAGAGTACTTTGTGGTTAATAATTAACTTGTGACGGTCGTCAATTACGCGTATTGCACTAGCTGGAAAACAAGAAATGGGACAAGAACGTTGACTCCCTTTTCAAGCAATTCAAGTGGGTACAAAACTTAGATATATAGATGTAGATACTGACCTTACATGACTTTCCGGGTCCAGATTTAGGTCCAATTTGGAGACCCCCATCTCAAATCTGATCATTAACTCTAATTGGATCTAATAGAGGCTTTACTGAATATCATTAAATGGATTTTGGTCTTCTAATATCTGATTTGAATCCACACTATTGCATGACCAATGGTGGATATACTACTCTCCTCATCCTCAACATGATCATGAATGTATAAAACGATGAGCAGTCTTGATGAGATTTCACAAGCATGGATACCATTTGGAGAGAAAAGAAGGTAGGCCACAAAAAATCCTTAGGGATGGCAAAGGCCTCACATTTCACTCTCATCTTGCTTCTCTTCCTCTGTCTTGTGTCCTTTCCAATAATCAGTGCAAGACACATAAGCCAGAACTTTCCAACTCTTGCGGTCGATGCATTGATGCCAAAACGCCTATGTGACTCGGGAAAAGGTGAATCCTCTCTCTTATGCTTATATTATACTTTGTTCGATACAAACTGTGATTTTTTGAGGATCCGCTACGATCATGGGAGTGATTTCTGATTGTCCACCTGAATAGAGCAATAATATCTGATTCCAACAAATCAGCTCAGGCCGACTTACTAGTAGGATACCGTGATACGTTGCAAAATTTTGCTTTAACCAATGGCCGAACTACAGAGAAAATTTTGAGGACATATCAAATCTCCTAATAGCGTATCAATCAGTCTAAGACCATGCAGTCACAAAGTTTACCTCTTCACCCATTGTTTTTGTGGTGTTGCCTTTGTATACATGATCATTCCTTATAGCAAGGATCTGATTCTAGGTGTCGTCTACCGCCATGACAGAACAGCTATGGCATGGTTAGATTGGCTTTGGTATGCATGAAGGACTCATCTGGTATGTTGGTCAAAGAGTTGATACGCTAAATTTTGGCTGTTGATCTAGTTAAACTTATTAAGACTGCACTTGTCTCTTGGGAGACATCAGATAAAAATTGGAACTAAGACTGCAACAGGTATCTTTAATTACTCTCCTTAGCTTTCTTATTTTAGTGTCAGTTTCGGCCTAGCAGAGTGCTTTCACTGTTCTCTTTTATCATTATCATTTCCCCACTGCACCTGGTATTCTTAATTACTCTCCTTTCCTTTCTTCTTTTAGTGACAGTGCCAGCATAACAGAGTGCTTTCACTGTTGGTGTTTTCTTTTATCATTATCATTTCCCCACTCCACTAGTAATTCCCTTTGCACCTTCTGTTTTAACACACTATTTCCCACCTATTAAGTCGAGCTTAATTATGACATTTGATTTTGATGGTGGACTTGAAACGCTAGCTGCAGACCTTTTATGCGCAATTTTGAAAACATGATCTCACTCATCGCAGGTCTCCGCAATGGTGAGCAAGGAAAGTCAATTCTGAAACTAGTTGATCGGCATGGGCCTTGCTCCCCCTTGTATGACATTTCGGGGTCGACCCGCAACGGTGAGCCTGCTTTGCAGGAGATCCTCCAGCAAGACCAGTCCCGAGTCGAATGGATCAATTCAAGGATATCTTCTTCATCATCACACAATAAACAACTACAGGACCTCTTGCTCCCCGATGCCACAACAGACCTCCCAGCTTCTCAAGGCGATAATGGAAACTTCGTTGTGAGTGTGGGCATAGGCACACCCAAGAAAGATTTCACCCTAGTCTTTGACACGGGCAGCGACATCACCTGGGTCCAGTGCGAGCCCTGCATCGTCTCATGCTACCAGCAGCAGGGTCCTAGGTTCGCCCCCTCTGCCTCTTCCACCTACAAAAACATATCGTGCTCCGCACCAGAATGCGCCGAGGTGAAGGCCGAAACCGGGTTCAACAATTGCACGGCTTCCGGCCGGTGCATCTACGGTGTGAAATACGTAGACAATTCGTTCTCCATTGGAATCCTCGGTCAAGACACATTGACCCTGACCGCGTCCGATGTACTCCCTGGGTTCACCTTCGGTTGCGGCCACAGCAACAAGGGGTTGTTTGGGACGACTGGGGGATTGCTCGGACTAGGACGGAGCAGTCTCTCGGTCATATCTCAGGCCGCCAACAAGTACAGCGGCGTATTTGCCTACTGTCTGCCAACACCAAGTGCAGCTGGATCCTTGGCCTTTGGACCCGACCCGTCTTACGGATCCGTGCAGTTCACACCACTGCTAACCGGTGCTCGTCCCTACTACTACCTTTCTGTCATTGGCATGAGTGTAGGTGGACAGCTACTGAATGTTCCTTCTTCCATCTTTTCAAGCCCAGGAACCATCATAGACTCTGGGACTGTGATCACTCGTCTGCCCCCAACAGCTTACAGTGCACTCAGCTCTGCTTTCCGTAGAATGATGACCAACTACCCAATGGCCCAGCCATTCAGTATCTTGGACACATGCTATGACCTCTCCAATTACACAACAATTGGGTACCCACCCATTGCATTCCATTTCCAGGGGGGCACAGACTTGGTCCTGGACCTTACCCACATCCTGGTTGGTCCAACAACGTCCCAGCTGTGTTTAGCCTTTGCTGCCAACAACAATGACAACAGTGTGGCCATCATAGGCAACAGGCAGCAGAGAAAGACTCTGGTAGTGCATGACATCCCCAATAAAAGAATTGGGTTCAGGCCAGGGGCTTGTAATTGAAAAACTTGCATCTGTGACTCATTCCTTCTCATTATATTACTTCCTATATATGGTAGAAAATAATACAATGTAATGGAACAGAATGGCTTCTTGGCTTGCACATGTACTGGATTTATATCCATGAAAAGGACGTCAATTATTTATGTTTCTAAATGAGCCCACTTGTAAACTCTTTCACACAATATTCTGAACATGAATGACTACAACAATTTTGATATTTAGCGACAAACATAACTGTCACTAAAACCCACAGAAGCCATTCCTATAGCTCTAACGACCGTTGCTATTGCTCTATAAACCGTCGCTATATCTTTCGTCACTAAAACATCTAATGACAATAACTGACTGTCACTATTGTCTCTTTAATGATGGTAATTTTCATTGCTATTAGCTGTCACCTTTAGTGACAGCTTTATCCATCACAAGATTTTTTTACTCAAAAGTGATGGCTTAGACTGACACAAAAGGTGTTTCATTAAAAAATAAAGATCATTAGTGACAGATTAGTCTGTCACTAATAGATATATGCTAATATATATAATCTGAGAGAGAAGCATTTCTCACTGAATCAGTATAAATAAGCATGCCTCCCGAAACATTGGCGATACCGCTTTTAGAAGCTCTTCGTCCTTGAATGGATCAAGCTTTGCAATGTAATCAAGCTCAACATCTGAGAAGTGAAATTGATGCTTGAGGCCAGTGCGGCCATTCAAAGTATGGATCCTCCGAGTCTTCCCCCGGGATGTTTTGATCACAGGACCACTAGTGAAAATTAGAGGTGTATATTGGATCTTCGTCTGGAGGGCCTGGATCCTCACAACGTGGACCTTGATATGGAGGGAACGGAATCTGCCGATTTTTTAGGGCTCTCGGAGCAGTCAGGACGGCTGTCTTCGATGGGAAATTAGCACCAGGGTGACCCGTAAATGGCCAGGACAGAGCGTGGCCTGGATCGGTAATAGAAGGGCAATTGTGTAGGAAATGTCTGCATACTCATGAACTATGCCCGCAGGCTACTCTGTTTCTTTGTTTTCCTGTTAACTTTTTCACTCATTATGATTGGCTTGTACAGTGCGTGTGATATCTCATCACCTCACTGCTCCTCATTTACTGTAGTTGAGCCAAATATACTTCTTTCAAAAGCGGGAGAGATGTCAATGAATCTGATTTTATCCGACATCCAACCAAATTCTATTTCACTTGGTTGCATTTGGTAAGCCAAAATTATATCTGATTATAGTCAGATGTGCATATAATTTTGATTGTTTGCGGACGAAACCAACAAATATTCAAATTTGACGGACATAGGAAATTTTTTACATGTAAAAAAAGCAGATCTGCTTTGAGCTTTTCACCATTCAATTCCGTTTAGGCATCCAATTAGTCGCATATGGTATTAGTATATCCTATCTGAATTCCAACTGTTTACGTTCAGAGAGAGAGAGAGAATCCTCAAGTGACTTTGAATATCTAAGCCAGATTAACTTGGTCAAGGCATGTCCACTGCATTCTTCACTCCCTAAGCCATCACCTCAAATATTTTCCTTCCACTAAATTCGGCACATATTTTCGCCCCATTTAAGAATTGGCCGTTATAGTCAAGGGGGATTGGAAATAGGTTAATTAGTTGCTGTTCATCATCTCTCCACAATAATAAAGGTTGTTAGACTTCTTTGAACATAGAGCACATTGGGTCACAACCATTCAAATTGAACTGCCTAGTTCCTATTCCATCTTCAAACTTATACTTTATGGAAAGTCTTATTGAATGTTTCTTTCGGTTCCTATTCGATGCAAAAAGATATAGATTTATACTGACATTGCCTTGTGAATGGTACTTCCAAATCACGTAATTTCCAAAATAACCTAACATACTAACCTTGTTCATCAGTCTATGATCTTACAAAGTTACTATACATCAAAGAATAAGCTGTGACACAAGGACATGCCTTTTTTAGCTCCGGTCCAGAGGACATAACATGACACTCTGTTACGGCCTCTTTTTGTTTGCGTCTTCCTAACTCATGCGAAGAGAGAACTTGGTGGGTTGTTCGGGCCATGTGGCACACAGCTTGCTTTGAAGGCGAGAACTATGTAAGCCTAGTGAAAGCGGATTCGAGGTAGTGTATATCTCATGCACACTTAGCACAACGGAATTGTCCGGAGCAATAGAGTTGAACGGGTCGGTAGTGTGGAGATGCCATAGCTTTTTGCATAAGAGAGTCTAAGCCAATGAGAGATGGGTGTGTCATTTTCCTGTGGCAAGCACATGAGCAATCGAGGGTCGTAGAGTCAGTTACGCATCCGAATAAGCATTACGGATATTAGAGAAAGCATCGAATTTTTGAGATGCACCAAACGAGAGGCATATTGATTTTTCAGACTTGTAGGCCCCGTGGAGCGTAGCGTATACCCCACAGGTAACCACCTACTACGATAGAGAAAACTTTTCAGCCCCAAGCCTAAGCCAATTTCTAGTATGACGTAGTGAAGCTCCATAACCAAGAGAAATTATTGTCGCTCGACATGCACTCGTTGAGCCTCTCGTAAGGATGCGAAGTTGAGCGGCAGGAGCGGGCCCCGTGCATGCCTAAGATGCCCATGAAAAAAATTTATGCTCGTGAGCACCCCCGTGCACTCTGATGTGCTACTCATGAGATATAGGAGTTGTCACTCCGGACCGCATGGTGGTGCACTAATGCAAGTCAAGAGCAAGGTCTCCTATATAAGTGTTATAAGTACCGAGCCCCCACCAATAAGAGAAACCCTAATATCCCTTGGAATATAAACTATTTTGCTCTCAATAGCATTCTCGAACGTAGTTTCATATTTTTTTTAAAGAATCACACCAGAGTCTTCCTCACATATAAACATATCAACGAGATTTTGATCTTGGCTCAATAATTCTCAATGTGCATGAAGATACGTGGCTCTGGAGTTTGGGCAGGTCCGCTTAGGCACTGACATGGCACCTTCGGATGAAATAGTGTATTTCTATGTTTTTACTTCACGGACGCATTCCCCACATGTGATTGTGTTGGAGAATACTTGACTGTGGCACTTGAATTCTGCATAGAAGTCTTCAATTTATAGATATGAAGTTGAGACAGGTCACGGGTGGCGTAGCACCCATAAAGCATGGCACATGACTACGGGTGGCTGGAGAGACCCTCATGGCATGGAGCATAAAGTTGAGAAGAAGCATTTGAGATGGAATGTACACACTAAGGCTTGTATGTTTAGCTGCTAACAAGCAATGTTTGATTGCATTGTGCCACTGTCGCATGCCACAGCCAAGACATGGGATTTTTACTTAGCAACACACATGTCACCATAGGCCCTATCGCAATGCACACGCATACACACCACTTTTAGCTGGTAACAAATAAAGTTCAGCACATTCTCCACCACTAGAATGAATCGATATCCTCGTCAATACTTTTCCAATTGGGGAAGCGACTGAAGTCATTCCACAGAAGATGATATAGAGTAAGCATCCTGCAAGAGACCATGTGCAATGCAGCAAAATAGAGTCAGATTTTGAGATGGAGTTCAGTATCAGTCTCTTTGTCGTGTGGCATATGGAAGACACCAATGATGCACCAATGTGGGAATCACCACCCACAAAGATGTGAAACATAGCAAACCGTCAGGAAGTTCTAATGTTAAAGGCGGCCCAGTCCTCTTGAGTTGAGAGAGTGTTTGGCACCCGACCAGACATGACCCAAGCAATGTAGCAACATGACCCACTGGTGATGGATAACATTCGTCACATTCTCTCCCACTAGAATGGACTTGATGTCCTCATTGATACTTCACAGATTGGGAGGAGATTGAAGATGCCATGAAGTTTCTGATGACAACTAAGGGAAGGTCACTTTGTAGAGTGTGGGAATCATCACCCACGAAGATGTGCGGTGTGGACAAGCCGACATGAAGTTTCAAGGTTGTAGGTGGTCTGGTCCTTCTGAGCTGAGTAAGTGTCTTTCAACCCACAATGACCTATTGAGCAGAGTAACACGACCACGAGCAATGCATGGCCCAAAAGATCGTAGCAACATGGGCCTAGGAAGCGGAGCAATTTTTAGCATATGAGTTGGTCTTTCAGCAACTAATGATGTCCTTCAACAAGGGTTGCAAAGCATTAATTTCTTTCATCAAAACACAACTAACATGTTGGGCATAGAGTGTCTTCACAGTTTGCTCACATGTGCTAAAGGGTGAAGGTTTGGCATGCAAATGGTGTAGCATGGAGTGTCTGAAGTGTTTTCTCCGTGAACATGAAAGGAGTGATCGAGCGTCTGGTACTCGCATCATCAGAGTGTGCGGTGAATAACCTTGAGATGGCAATCGAGGTATAACACCAAATCTCACTGCAAGAATAAAGCGTCAAGAGCTAGTAAGTATGGTGATGTCATTTGTGACCAAGCACAAGGTAGGTGAAGACACCAGCCAAATAAAGACAAATCAAGCAGATGATGTTGACGATGGGAAGCCTACAGAACCCAATGGTCAACGAGCATGAGTAGCACTAAGGCAATGTGTGGAGTAGATTGACCAAGTATAAGGAGAAGAGAGGCATTTTGATGAGTCTTTCCCCACTAAAAATGTGCACAGAATCAACTTATTGCACTACATGGTCCCCATAATGCATCATTGCACAAGCACTAAAAGAGATAAAGCTCCACCTGTGAGACTTACCCAAGAGACATAGGGCTGAAGCAGAAAGAATCTCATTAATGCGCTTAAAGAGGAAATGGTCACCATAGCAAGGTGTCCAACCAATGAGCGATATCCTATGCAAAAGCGTGCAACTTGTAGAAACGAACATCACCACAAAGCCTTACGAAGCATCCCATAGCCACCTTATTAAACTAGGTAGCAGCATCTGTTGATAGAAAAAAGAGCATGTAGTAAGCACAAGTTACTCCCATACAACTCCAGGCAATAGAGAGTATAGGAAGTATAGGAGTCATTTTTGAATTTGAAACTCAATCAAACAATGATTTGCCTCCAACAGTGTTGCACGTGCCCTTGATGTAAATTATAGACTTCTGAGTATAAACGTTATTATGACTCACACTTGCGGTGTGTTGTGTCTCAATCAGTCTGCCACGAATTGACTAGTAAGGGATGATGTAGAGAACTTAAAGTATTTACACAAATGATACTAACAGAGAACAAATAGCCATCAAAAAAGATATGAACTAAGATAGTTTCTATTTCGATAGTAATTTGGGTGACCCTAACGATGACCAAAACTGGTAAGCAGACTCTGAAAACATTTTGGGGTAGCTCTGAGACTAGTTTTTTAATCTCTTATACTAGTATGGTATGCTTTGATACCAATTATTATGAGGGGGTTTTTCGAATCTTCTTGTCTCACGCGAAGAAGGAACTTGGCGAGTTGTTCAGGCCATAAAGCATGCAGCTTGCCTTTGAGGTGAGAGCTACATAAGTCTAGCAAAAGCGGATTTGAGGCAGTGCATATCTCATGCATACTTAACACTAAAATTGTCTAGAGCAATAGAGTTGAACGGGTCAATAGTGTAGCAATGTTAAAGTCTTTGGCGTAAGAGCATCCAAGCCAACAAGAGACGAGTATGTCGCCTTCCATTGACAAGCATACAAGCAATTGAGGGTCATATTGGTTTTGGGGACTTGAAGAGAGCATCGAGCTCCTGAAATGCACTGAACGAGTCACTTATTAATTTTTGGGACTTACATGCCCCGCGAAGCGCAGTTCACGCCCTACGGGTAACCCCCTGCTGCAATGAAGAAGACCTTTTGACTTGATAATTCTCAACATGTATGAAGATACGTGACTCCGAACTTTGGGCAGGCCTGTGTAGGCACCGACATGGCACCTTCGAATGAAGTAACTTTTTATATTCTGACTTCATGGACGTGTTCTCTACATATGATTGTACAGAAGAATACTTGATCGTGGCACGTGAATTTCACATGGAAGTTCTTCATTTGCGAACATGAAGTTGAGACAAGTTGCGGGTGGCGTAGCACCCACAAAGTATACACTACAAGAAAAATGTCAATTAGCGATAGAAATTGGTGATGAATTATTTCTGTCGCAAAGTTGTGACGACTTAGCGAGAGAAAAATAGTCATTGCTAAAATTGAAATTTGTTGCAGATTTAGCGATGAAAACATTGTGTTTGATACTCAGTCACTAATTAGTGACGGATTAACAACGAAAAAGTTCCATGTCAAACTTCATCGCAACGTAGCGAATGATTAGCGACATAAGTTTTCCGTCACTATGGAAGTCGCTACTTAGCGATGAAGTTTGAGACAAAATGTTTTCATCACTAATCCATCGCTATTTTCGATATAAGCATGTCGAAGCCGTGACATTCTTTGTTCTCTCTCTCTAATTTCTCCCAAATCAAACCCTAACTCTCCTGTCTCCGTCGATCCTCTTGTCCGACCATCGCCGCCCCTTTTCTGACAGCTCCATCGGTCCCTCCTCGTCGAGCGACCAACTCTGACTGATTACCTCACCCCCCCCCCCCCCCCCTCCTCCCGCTTGGTTTCTCTCCCTCTCGAGCCTCCTTAATCGTCAGAGCCCCCCGTCTGCGCTCCCTCTTCTCGTCATAGCCCCTCGTTCGCGCTCCCTCTCCTCGCCGGAGCCCCTTGTCTGCGCTCCCTCTCATCGTCGTCTACACTCCCTCTCCCTTAGGTGATCCCTCTCTCCCCCTGCGTTGTCTCATTTTTTTTCGTCTTGGTCTGGCAGGGGCCATTGGCCTCTGCCTCCTCCTTTTGAAGAGCCGTAGGGACCTTTGGTCTGTGCGACCCTCACCGCTTTTTTTTCGTCTTGGTTCGACAGGGGCCTTTTGGCCCTGCACCCCCCCCTCCCCCCTCTCTTCCTTTTTTTTTCTTGGTCGTATATAACTATGCTTTACAAGTGCGTAACTGAGCTAATTGCGTGATGCTTAGTGCTAAGCATCGCATGCGACTAAAAATGAAATGCAAAAATAAATAAAAAAATGAAAAGGCAATAACATGCAAATTGGGTAAATACCCGTGGTGAGTAAGTGATGCAAGCGCATCAGAGGTTATTTAATTTCTTGGATGCAACACTTTTTTATTCACACACCCACTTAGCTGTGGATATCTATGACTGCTTTGATGAAGTTCGGAGATCATGTTGAGCATGATTTTAATGTATGAAAATAGAAATATTCTTATTTTTGGAGATCGAATTTCATGCTAGTCATGATAGTAGTTAGCAAGATATTGGAGTGTGTTTGCTGCAGATACATGTTTGACATTGTTTTGATATGAATGATTTGAATGTATTGCAATGTTTGATGTAACTGTATTCATGCTTGAATGCAGTTATTTTCAATTTAATTATGCCTTTCATGTGAAATTATATCATGAAAACATGCTTCAAATGAATGTATCATATTATGAATGAGTCTACACATGAAAATGAATGATAAGTTATCAATGCTTCAAATGAATAGTTTTGCACATGAAAATATTAAGTTATCAATGCATGCATCAATGTTCTTGTGATTAAATGACATCATATATATATATATATATATATATATATATATATATATATATATATATATATATATATATGTGTGTGTGTGTGTGTGTGTGTGTGTGTGTATGTGTGTGTGTGATATATATATCAAATCATTACATCTACCATGAATGCATGATAAATTTGATATTTTTTTCATCAAGCATTCTTATAATTCTCTTTTAAGTGGTTAGGATAATATTCGTAACATCATATAACAAAATGACTGCAAACCGTGAATGGATGTACCGTAGGATAGTTGACAATGAGGTATCGCTTGAATATATGGATGGTGTTGATAGTTTTATTGAATTTGCAATGGCAAGTGTCAATACAGTGGTTCGCATAGGTCGGATCAGGTGCCCCTGCACGACGTGTAAGAACAATCGATTTTCATAACCTCATGGCGTTAAACATCACCTGTACAGGAAGGGTTTTGTGAGTGATTATCAGAATTGGACGCTTTATAGTAAAAAAATTTGGAACAATTTTGATGCACGGGTAGATGTGGTGCATGATAATCTATATGTGAATTTGATATTTGATGTCGCAGGACCATAACTGGGTTCTGCTATGGGTCCTAGTGATGTACCAATTGGGGTAGAGGAAGAAGTAGCAAATGATGCAGCTAGTAGATTTTAAGATTTACTTAAAGATGCTGATGAGCCACTTTGGAATGGCTGCGAGAGTCACGCTATCTTATCTGCAGTTCTTCAACTAATTAATTTGAAGTCCGAGTATAATTTGAGTCAATCATGTTTTGACCGTCTGTGCTCTATTGTGAAGAGTATGTTGCTCAAAGATGAGAACTTGCCATAAAATTTTTATAGTGTGAAGGTTACAGTCAACGCTTTAGGTATGAGGTATCAAAGGATAGATGTTTGTCCAAATCACTGCATGTTATATTTCAAAGATCAAGAAAATAGCAGATCATGTCTATCATGTGGGCATCCTCAGTTCAAGCTAAAGACAAGAGACAATGGTACCACGAGGTCAAAAGAAGTGTCATACAAGTCGCTCTGCTACTTCTCTCTCATCCCTAAATTGCAACAATTGTATATGTCTTTGAGAACAGCTACACACATGAGACTGCATGCAAATAAAGTTCAACATGATGAAGACAAGATCACGCATCCTGTTGATGCGAAAGCTTGGAAGCACTTTGATCGTACTCATCAGACCTTTTCAATGGAAGCGAGAAATGTTTGGCTCAGTTTATATATAGATAGAATTAATCCATTTGGGGGTAGATCAATCACATACTCGTGTTGGCAAGTATTTGTCACCCCATACAACCTTCCTCCAAGCTTATGTATGAAACGTCAAAATCTTTTCTTGTCTCTATTGATCCCTGACCCGATGTCTCCCGGCTAAAATTTTAATGTATATTTAAGGTCATTGATTGATTAATTGAAAATATTGTGGGATGACGGTGTTCTCATATATGATGCCCACAAAAAACAAAACTTCAATATGAAGGTTGTTGTTCTATGAACAATTAGTGACTTTCCTGCATATGGTATGTTATCTAGTTAGAGCACACACGGAAGGTTGGCATGTCCGTACTGCATGGAGGATACAAAATCTTTTAGATTAATGCATAAAAAAAAGTTTTGTTAGTTTGATTGTTACCGTCGATTTCTACTCAGTGACCATATGTTTCGACGACAAAGGAATGTGTTCAAAGTAAGTACAACTAAAATAGAAGGTTCACCTGCACGGTTGTCTGGCATAAAGATTTTAAGACATTTGGGATACTTTCCATATGAACTGACAGATGCCCATAGTGCGAGGCTCTTCCTTGGATTTCAGAAGGATCACAATTGGGCAAAGAAATCTATATTTTGGAAACTACCATATTGGCCGACCTTATTGATACAACATAATTTAGATGTGATGTATGTAGAGAAAAATGTGTTTGATAATGTGTTCAATACGGTAATAAATGTCAAAGGGAAAACGAAGGATAATTCGAAGGCCCGTATGGATTTAAAAATAATATGTAAAAGACTAGAATTAAAACTCAAAGAGTATGATGGCAAACTACTGAAACCAAAAGCAAGGTACGTGCTTGGACCAGATCAAGTAAAGCATTATGCCAGTGGTTGAGACAGTTAAGATTTTCAGATGGATACGTCTCTAACATTGCTCAGGTTGTGAAGATAGATGAAGAACAATTATATGGGTTGAAGAGCCATGATTGTCATGTTATCATGCAACAATGGATTCCCCTAGCATTCTATGATATGTTAGACAAACTTATATGAGAGATATTATCCAAGTTGAGTCGATTTTTTAGAACATTGTGTGCATCAGAAGTTGTAGTAATTGAGGTAAAGAATCTAGAGGATTATGTCGTCACTACTATTTGTCATCTAGAGAAGATATTTTCTCTAACATTTTTTAACGTTATAGAACATGTGATCATACACTTACCATATAAACTTAGGGTTGGTGGTCCTATGCAATATCGGTGGGTGTACCCATTTGAAAGGTAAATTGTTTTTTAGATTTTTCTCTCTAATGCTATTGGAAATTTATTGTATTACGAGATGTATATTGTTGTCAGATGCATATTTGACTTCAAAAAAAGGTTTGAAATAAAGCAATAGTGGAGGGTTCAATTTGTGCAATGCTAATATGAATGATTCATATGTTTCAAACCTTGATTTATGATTCACCTCCACAATGTTTGAGGCTTTATCGACTCTTATTGCTGTGGGATCAAACCAATAACACTTGAATAAAGTTACCCTGTTATTTAAGCCTAAGTAAGTCAACTCCATTATTTCTTCAATAACACCATAGTAGTCAAGTTTATTTTCACCATAACTGCAACCCTTGACAGACACGCTACTATTCATCATTGAGTATGATCAGTTACAAGAAGACAAGAATGTTGAAGAGGGTGATTACTATCAGTCAGATGATATGTATGACTTCGCTTATGGTCACGATGTCACACATAGTCTGCATGTCACATCTTCATTATCTGATGTTACACGTATGGAAGAATGCAATCCAAATGATATACCAAGTGGAAGAGCGCCCAATAAAGAAGAAGACGAAAAGGACGAAGTGGAGGAGAAAGAAGAAGAATATGAAAGTCAAACAAGTGATGAGGAAGCATACTCGAGCTAGTGAAATAGATCTTGTAATACATACCACATCACTTTCTCATATGCTCTTATTTTTGTAGTTCGGAGACCATGCTAGTCATGGTAGTAGTTAGCAAGATATTTGAGTGTGTTTGTTGCAAATACATGCCTGACATTGATGTGATGTGAATGATTTGAATGTATTGACATATTTTACTGTGACTGTATCCATGCTTACATGAAGTTATTTTCGATTTGATTATGTATCCATGGAATTGCATATCATGTAACTGATCCAAATAACATTTTTATTTGTTAGAATATGGTTCATAGAGGTAATAGTGGTCGAGCACCTAGTGGTCGATGACCAAGTGGAGGTCGTGGGACATCATTAGGTAGATGTCTTTGTGTTATATTTAAATATAGGCATTCATTATGTTTTTTCTTATATGTTGATATAAAAATTGTTACTTGTTAATCGTCTTTATAGGATCATAGCTCAATGATAGCTAGACTCAGCCTTCGTCTTCACGTAATGCTTCAATAGGTATATCATTTAAATAATTATATACTTGATTAGTTTAAATGTGCATTGTGTGAATTTCTAACTCATTATTTTGTAGGTGATGTTTTGCCTACACATGACCCACCTACACCAGCTACTCATACACATCACGAGACAACGCCGGATGTAGGGTATTCTCAGTCTGACACACGATGACTCATTCAAATAGTGTATATCGATAGTCGACCGTAAGTATTTCATTGTCATTTGTCCAATACTTATCTTATAAATAGTGTACATAATACATTTATTTGACAGCCTTATAAACATTATATGCATGCGTGAATCACTATGACATTTTTTTGACAACCTTAGAATACATATCTGCATGATTGAATCACTATGAATTTTTTTTGTCAGTCTTAGAACACATATCTGAATTCTGTTATTGTCTTTCACTTTATTGCTAGTTTATGTGTCATTCAGCCATTTACTTTGATTGCATTAGATTAGGTGCATTGCATATAATTTATTTCATTATATTTTGTTTATCAGTACTAACATTTTGGTTCTCTTATAAGATGCTGGAGATGGTCAGCATAGAGGAGCTGATGGAGGCATGGATGGAGGGGCGGATCGAAACAATGAAGAGGATGATGCCCCGAATCTTGACGAGGATTAGATTCATGTGTTTAATTTATTTCGCATACTTGTAACTAATTACAACTTGACAAGGACTGTACTGGGTTGTTAAATTTATTTAACTTATAACTTGTGTTAAATTTGTTTCACTTGCTTTGTATATATATTTTTTATGTGTACTTTGTTTTTTATACACAGGTTATATAAATTGTATAACAAGTATTTTTTCTTGATATTCATATTTAAAAAAAAAAATTAACATTTACGACGGATTAGCGATGAATACGTATTTATCACTAATATCCGTCGCCAATTTAAATAAGTCGATATTTTGCAACAGAATTTAATTCATCACAAATCCTTCACTAAATTGGCGACGAATATTAGCGACGGATATGTATTCGTTGTTAAATTTTAGCGGTGGATTAGCGATGAAATACATTCCTTCACAAAACCAAATCGGTCCTTATTTAGCTACGGATCATGTTCGTCACTAATTAGCGATGGATTGACGACAGATAAATTTTGTCATATTTTAGCGACCAGGATTATGCGACGAATGTTTTTTATCGATAATCCGTCACTAAACATGTTAGCAACGAAAAGTGTCTGTCGCTAATCCGCATTTTTCTTGTAGTGATAGCACATGGTCATGGGTAGCCGAAGAGACTTGTTATAGCATGGAGCATGAATTTGAGCATATGCACTTGAAATAGAATGTGCACACTAAGGCTTGCTTGTTAAGCTGCTAACGAAAAATGTTGTGTTGTCTCGTGTCGCCGCAATATTTCATAGCTAAGACATGAGCTTTTTACTTAACAATGTGGGTGTCATTATAGGCCCCACCGCAATGCATACGCATGTACCCCACTTTCGTCCGGTAATGAATAAAATTCAGCACAACTGGGCATGCATGCACTCACTACCGACACTATTTTAATATTTTTAATATTTTAATAATTTTTTAAACAATAAAATAATAAAATAATTCATATCCTCGTATCCAATTTTACAAAAAAAAAGTGTTAACTCGTGCCACAAATTCGGACAGAGCCTTCAAAACGTGTGGATCTGCCTCGAAGCCATTCCTGGATCAATCAGCATGCCCACACAAACCTCGAAGCCATCCTTCATGCATATAGAGTCCTACCGGAGGTGATGGTAAGAAACCAACTGAGGCTCCGCGTGGTTGGTAGTGCACGTCACGTTGAAGGTTCAAAACCAAATGCTATGATTGAATAATAACTGGTGGGGGTATGCCTAACCCATCTTGCTTTTAAAAAAACAAAAGAGGTGATGGTGAGAAGGGTGCCTAGATGTAACTGTAATATTTATAGCAGTATCGATGTTGGGTCGGGAGCTGTCACAAGACACACAATTTAGAATGTGCGTGATGGCACGAGTGGGACACACTATGACACACTAACATGTCCAAACATTATTTTAATTTTTAATAATTCTTAATCATTTTTAATCATATTATAATATATAAAGTTACATTTTTATATATTACAATGTCAAAAACTATTTTGAAAAAAATTGAACTCGAGTTACGTGTCGGGTCATGCCCAAATCTTTGTGATGTAGGTTGGGAGAGCCCCCATCAAAAGCTTGATTGTTAAGGGGGGAAAGAGACCCGAAGACAAAGAGCCCTAGCTAAAACAAAGCACATTTTCTCACTTTGTGGTTAACAACTTGTGGTTCCCATCAATTACGTGTATTGCATTAGAAAGTAAACAAGAAAAGAGGCAAAAAAAAAGGACTCGGCTTGACCGGGATTGTATATGGGTCCAAAACTTAGATGGATATAGATACTGACCTTACATGACTTTTTGGGTCCAGCATTGTTTGACTGGTGTAGACCCTTTTTTTCTCGAATCGTCTTCTTCTCATTCGTGGATCAAAGTTGTTTTCTTTTTCTTTGTGGGGCTGCTGCTGTGGGTAACCTTGTTGGGTAGTCAGTTGCCTTAATAAAAAAAAAGGTGATCGAGATATGGGAAGAAAGGTGCAACTTTGGTTATATCTTAGAAGCGAAGTTGCAGAGAACGTCATAATATGTGCCTTCAAGCCAATTTGGTTTTTGTCATTATCATGGTCGACATCGGGATGGTAAAAAAAATTCTAACATTAACTACTGATCTTTACAGCCTTTATAATGGCAAAATAGCAACAATCAAATCCTTGCAAGAAATTGGAAAATTTTGTTTTTCTCACATTTTAATCAAAAATCTATTAGCAAAAATAAACAATGAAAATGTGTATATAAAAATAAAATGTACCATTTTTCTTGAGTTATAGCCAATCAAAATATCGTGCTAAAATTGCGATATTTACAACACATAAAAATGTCACAATTTTTTAGATATTTGAATGTTTTAAACGACGGACAAAACAATGTGATATTTCAAAAATATCGCCATAACATCTTAATTGGATCCAACTAATGGATTGTGGTGGTCCCATCCGAATCCATATGGTTGACATGAGATACAGACTATCTTAAAAATAAAATTAACCTGTTTTCCTAAGAATTAAATTAAGATGCATTTTTAGACAACTGATTATCTCGATATCTTGAAAATTTTGTAAAATATTTTTGCCGTTAAAGCAATTATCAGTTCCTCACCTTTTTTGTGATATTTTTAAAATACTAAAAATATTTGTCGCACACACTGTTTTTTTTTTTATGACTAAGGAAAGTCCTCACCGACTACTGGGTTACTTAATTAATGGGCTCTCCGAGTTGAGGATACGGCCACCCATCCTTACGTGCCCCAACCGTGATAATTGTTCCTTGACATTTTCAGCTGAAAGTTGCCGGGTCGTCCATACACGAACTATCGCGGCGAGAACTATGATGAGTGGATGAACTGGAGAGAGAGAGAGAGAGAGAGAGAGAGAGAGAGAGAGAGAGAGAGGGAGACTTATGGCTCCATTCAATTACGTTGTGAGAGATCTCAAATCTGACCGTTAACACTAATGGGATCTTGTACGAGATTTACTGAATCCAATTGATGTGCTTACCGGCCAAAAACTCATTAATAATGTGTTGTCCCACTTGTAAGATGAACGATTAAGCAAATCAATGTTGGTAATCGAATTAGGGATTGAGACTACAAACTCACAGAGTAGCAAAACCCTAAGCAATTGTGATAGTTCAAATGGAAAATGTTAGTGTATATATAACATCTACATGCGGAGTTTCGAGACTAATAAATGTGCATCTCCTCAAATATGCATTAATAAGTGAATTCAGAATCATTTGTTAACCTCTTGTTAAATATCATCACATCTAAGACTTAGCTACACATTTAATAATTGTTGACCTCTTATGAACAAGTGAAATAATTCAAAAACGATCCAATGACTCAGCTAACCTCCTATTAAATACCATCATCTGAGACTATTAAGTGTGTTAAAACAAACTTTAAATTTCACAAAAAAGATATGCACTAAAGATACGTTAACCTTCAAACATCTGCTGGTATTTATCGTAAAAGTGTGAATCTACTTTGAAGAAAAGATTGCAAAACACCTGGGAGGAGTAAAATGGTCCAAGAAAAATCAAGAATCGGCATTTTTTAATAAGTGAAGAATTTTGACAAATTAGTAGGTATTTGCACCAAATTTTGTGGATAGTACTCCTTGCTCTGTTGCTAGTTTGTCAAATTACAAACACAAAGACGTCCATGTAAAAGGTTAAAGGAATCCACCTTGACCCAACACCAGATTTCTAAACTGCCCCAGATCCAACTAGACTTCACCATGTTTATTTAGAAAACCAATATATAAACAACCCGGATCTTGCAATAAAGGCCAAATCTGGTTCAGATCTGGGTAAGAATTCTAACCAATTTGCGTCTCAAATTGGATGATACCCATGCTTTCTGGCCTTGGACGCGACGCGGCAAGGGAGAGGCCTCGGAAAGTTACACACAGGTCCAATAATAGCCTTTGGATGGGTTGGATCTAGATTTCTATCCATAAATAGATCCTAATAATTCTTTATTGGTGATACCCATACATCATTTCTGGACTTCCAGAACTATTTAAGCTCGGGTCCATTTGACGATAGAGCCAATCAAGAATCCTAGTGTTGCATATATTCCAGACTCAACTACTCCATGACTAGAAACGATAAGCATACAAATGATCCTCTCTGGGATGAGTTTGTCTGCCTTTGGGCTTCAACCAACAGGCCCAGGTCCATTCCAAAATCAAGAGACCCTTACCACGATCCACAAACAAGACCAAATATACCGGAGCCTGGGTTCAGCCTGGCATCAAAGGGTCGAACCTCGTTGAGCAGAATCCCACTTCTTCACAATTTTATATCACTACTACAGATTTTTTTGTGATTTTTCTAAAAAAAATTATAAAATTCCAACACATGAAGATTATATTAGCATCACGTTAACATTACGGTAAACAAAAAAAATTGTTAAATTAAATCCTGAATTTATTGCCAATATTTGTGGGTATGGTTCAAAACAAACTCACCTGGCTACAACTCTCCTTTGTTGTCCTTAGGGCTCTCAACAGGGACCATGACCCACACTGCAGCAGTCTCCCTGGGTTGAGCAGAATCGCTTTGAGTTAATTGCTCCATGGTTGCATCCAAAAGACCATATTTAGGGCCTGAGAACACCCCTTTCCCTGCAGGAAAAGGGTTGTTTTCCCATTGGACATGAAACAAACACGCCCCACAGGGAAGTGATCGTCCCATATGGCATTGCAAAGGTCCAACATTTCCCTGTGGGACATGACCTTTTCTTATGAAAAAGAACTTCCACAGGGAGGGGGGAATGGGAAGCCCTTTCTCATGAGAAGAAAAGGCACGCATGGCTCTTTTTCGAGCTGCATGCTCTTTCCCACAAAGAGGCTTTTCCCCAAACAAATAGTCCCTTACCCTTCTCCAAATGCTTCTATATGTGGACTTCAGATAATGATTCTTCAGACTAAGACAATGCAGGGATTGGCACAGGTAAAAATGCAAGCATGGGCACGTCATGATACCTTCATCATTTCATGGAATAATGCGTACAAAATGAACAGTACTTAAAATCATAAACAGTACAAGCATTATCCAAATTACATGGATTAGTTTTCTGAACTGAAGGCATCATGTGCAAAGCTTTAACCTGTACTCAGCCATATTGTCCTTGCTCCTTTCCCAGAACCGTGCAAACATGAATGGTAATCATAGGATGTGGTTAGCATGCCATTGACTTTCAGAATGGTCAAAATATCTGTTTAAATGAATGAAGTATTTCAGTCTTTAACGGGTTTTTTTATGTTAACCATAACTATTCAGACCAAGACATTCATGACTAGCTGGGAGTTCAGAACCAAATGCACGACCTCAAGCAGGACACTTGCGAAGTTTTCCTACAAGGCTTTGGCCAACTGAAGTATGATTAGAGGCAAACACTAAGCAATGAAAAGTTGAGAGGTTGGACAATAAGTGGCGACCAATGTCCAGAGGAACCTAAAATTCTTATTTGGTTCGGTTATAAAAGCAGTAGCACAAAACTTCAAAACTTTGAGAAATTTTCACTATAACATTATTTGAAAACTGTGGTGTTTTGTCAAACAGCATTTTACACGGATGTCATGGGCTGCTAATATTTACAAAGATGGAAGACAATAACAACCACAATCAACAAATGAACCTAAAGAATCAAGGCTCATTTGAATGATGGTTAAGAAAATTGAGTAACAAGGGTAGGATGTTTTCAAAAGCAGATCTCTTCAAGACCAGTCAACTTTCTGTGGAAAAAGTAAATGGGCTAAAGGTAACGCCAAATTTGAGAGAATCAATTTAATGCCAACATGAAGGTCGAGAAATTACTTCCCTTATCTTGGAAGTGCTACTTTCCAAATTCAAAAATTCTTGAGGGCAACCCCATTACAGTAGGAATCTCCCAAGGCGTGAAATCTTAGTCATTGAAGAGAGGTTTTCATTAGCTCTTTTCAGTAATTATGAAAGTCAATGGCATTTTCTTCATCCAATCTGAAATATTCACCTGTATCATTTACTTAAAAATTTGAGCTTGAGAACTCAAAAATGTCTTAACCATCATCTTTCTGTATTCCTACACCATCATCTTTCTGTATTCCTACCGCACAGATTGCAGCATGTGTTCATGACCCTATTAGCAATTCATATACGTGGCCTCCACTCTCCCCACTAACACGCTTCAGTAGCTCGAAGTTCTTGCAGTTACCTAGAAAATCTATCCTTCTGAAAGGCACAAAACCATTTTCTACTGATCTTTTGCTGGCATACAAAGACCTCAGCCGATCAGCATACCTTGAGTCTGTGTGGATTGCAAGATCTATTTCTTTGGCTGACATGTTCTCCTGAATCCAAAGGGAACAAAGACAATAAAATTATGTGCAAGGCACAAAAACTTTTTTGTCTGAAAACAGGACTCAGAACACAGAAGACAAAAGGAAAGACTAGTGAGAAATCACAAATCAGATGCAAAAATATGTTCACTGACAATTTTTCTTGTTTGACACAAACTGAAAGGACATCTAGCCTTAGACCTCACCAGATAAATTATGAAAAGTATCTCGCAATGTGAGATGAGAAAAGAATATAATTCTCCTCTTTATATGGGTAGCATAACGCAAGATAAGACAGTATCATTCTATATTAGTGGAGTAAAACAATTGAGTCAGACATTCAAGGCCTCTCTCTCTCTCTCTCTCATGACTGTTCTCTCACTAATTTAACAGAAATGAGAAAACCCAGCTATGAGTTAAATCACTAGTGTCTTGGTCAGTCTCTAAAGAATAATTACATAGATTGCTCTCTCGCTCAATCTCAATTTTCTCTGTTAAAACAGATTGCCAATAATGTACAAAATCAAGCTGGCAATCAGAGAGTGGGTCAACTTGCTTTCTTGGAGTCTCACGACCATTCATTAATAGAAAACCAGCTGCAACTAAAATCAGTTATGTCAAGTGAGCCTTTAAATTACAAGTGTCACAGGCTTGGAAATTGAAACATGTCCAACCATGGATTTTAGTTAATAACTGAACTTTCTAGCTTAGTGCAATGAAATATACCAATATTAAGGATGTTATTTTATGAACAAAGACCTATCACATAGCAAGTAGCAACATGTTGCTTCAATAAACTTTGCAAAGAAAGAACAATCTTTATCAGTAGACAATGAACTTCACCAGCTAAAAGTTTAAAACATCACATGTTAATAAATCAGAACTTCAAGCAACTTCAGTTGTTACCTGGTAAAATGAATAAATATGATCCAAAATCTGTAAACGTGTGAATCCATTAGCACTAAAATATGTTCTCAATGAAGGCCCTATTTCATCAAAGCGGTCAACTGGAAAAAGTATGGTGAGAAATGCACCTTTGAATATCACCTCTCTTTTCTCACTGCAGTTAAAGAAAAACAAAGAAATGCTTCAAACTACATAATTCAGACTTGATATTTTGATCAATTTAATCTTAATCAAATTACAAAAACTTTTAAAACAAACAACATTACACAATTCAGATTTAAGACTTCGATCAATTAATTCTTTATTAAATCATGAAGAACTTTGCCTATGAAACTACCTTTCTTTTAATGGGCGTGACAGATTATCTCCTGCTACATCAGAACCTTCTCCATCAGCCTGAGCATCAAAGAAAAAAGATGTGCGTTCACTTGCATCTTCCGTCCCAGAAGCATCAAGAAACATGCAAGCAGCTGAAGCCGGCTCAGATATTGACCAGCATATTGAATCAAGAAGGCTGGATGGGTTTATTGGTCGAATTGATGCCTGGAATGTGCAGGAGTAATAGAAGTGATGAGAATAAAAGCAGTTGGCATATCAGTGTGCAATAAGAAGCCATGCATGTTGGACATCATCTATGAAGAGGACTAATTAAGCCAAGCTCTGAGTCGAGTAAAATGTCAGAGGATTTAGAAACTATTAGTCAGGTAGACTAGTGGGCCATATTTTACTTGTGGTTCCAAAGGAATCTGACCAAAACCCCAATATTACCTACTGTTAAAATTTCATTATCAGTAATATTTCTTAACTGTTCATTATCATGGCTATGCAAATGCATTCTATCATGTTTCAACACATCAATTTGTAACATTACATGTATATGATGAGAAAGCATGTGCATGTGTAAACATGCAAGGGGTTTTGAGATCAAATGCAGATATTAAAATGTCAACCCACTGTGTTAACAGATGATGGTTCAACAAAATCATTATCCTACGTAGCATGAGCAGGACAACATTAATTGTGGACCACTTCTAAGCACTATGCCCACCCATTAGGAGGGATACCATTCAGAACAATCCAGTAGGTGTTCTGAGTGATGGCCTATCAACTCATGAGTCACACATAAGAGAAGAATCCATGGACCAACAAGTCAACATTAGCAAGTTGTGAAATTCACCTTGGATTTGATGTTTGGACAAAGCTTGGCCTATATTTGTGATGGGTTATCTAGAATCCACTGTTGTATGGAAATTAAAGAGGCTGAAATCTCAAATTGTGAACACAAACTGCAAACAGTGTGAAAGCACCCCAGAGCACTTTATTTATGCATTTAAAAATGTATACATCAGGACTCCCCTAGTCTAGTGGATACCCAGGACAGTTCGCGCAGATTGGTGTAGACCAGTTCCAGTTAAATGCTATGTGCACACTCTTGTGAGTGGCTTGGGTTCAAGCTCACTTTCATTTTTAGAGGCAATAAGTTCATTTCTGCTGACACCTTTTTTTATCTAAGTCATACTTGAGATTAATGAACTAGAAGGCAAGTGGCCTAGTTGGCCCAGTGAGTAAATTGGATTAATGTCCTAGCAAGAAGGCCGAATATAATACTAACAAGAATTTGAACAGAGACATGGAAATGAGTTTGTCTAAGATAAGGGTCATATTTGATCCCCGGTCTTGTAAAAAAATTTCTGCAAGTGGGATAACCCAAATGACATGAATCGTGAATGTGAATTATGAAAGGTGCCATATCAATTGATCCACAGGAACCACTGTCTATGTATATTTGTGGTGAAAATGGTAAATATTAACATGTAATAAAAAATAACAAGAAAAAGAGAACCATGGGTTGCAGTGATATGAAAAATGATGCAAGGTTACATTATTTTCCAACAAATTACAGGACCAAGTTTGATCACAAAATATTACTTTTTTAACTTGAAAATAATTTGACAAAAAAAATGGCAATTAATACCATATTGCAGGCGACATGTATGTGGCAGAACAATTCAATAGAGACTAGATGAAAGATGAACCAATAGAGTTTCCTATATGTTAATAGTGACCGAGTTTGCCTGCATTTTAGCATCCCTACACGCATAAAATCATGTCTTTGCAACTGTCATAATACCAAAACAACAATTCATGATTAAGCCACACAAAAATATCTAACAGCAACTTTTAGCTAGCAACAATTAAAGAGTTACACTTAAAATATACGTAACATAGCTGTAAAGAGGATTACTACACTAACTTGCATTTGACGACAACGTCGACTTCGGATACCCGTCTTGACCAAGTCCATTTTCTGCTGTCTTTCTTCAACACAGTCATCAATATTTTTGTCTGCAAATGACATTCCACAATTTCCAGTGTTGGAAGGGCGTCTTAGCCCATTTTTGTCCTGAAAAGAGTAAAAGGTTTCATTATAAAAGGTTAAGCAATGTAAATTACAGTGCAAAAGGTTGAATGAAATAAGCACACAGATTCAGAGACATTCGAGAGGGTACTATGTGAGCACCATGTTAAACTTACTTAGCCATCAGTCCAACACCTGAACAAAAAAATAATTGGAATTATGAAGTTTTATGTCGTCTATGTAAACAGCTGTAATGTGGTTCATTGTTATCACAAAGTTTTGTCCTTTTGTATGAGGTGGATTTACAAGTCCTATTTCTTTATTCATACTACAAAACCTAAAACTTGTGTTACATCATAGTTTATCACATCTACTCAATGTTGTAAGTATTGTTACTCGTATTGCGATATGAGTGTGTATCATATTAGTATTGAGTGTATCGTGCGATACACCCCTGTATCGTACCATGTATCATATTGTATCGTACGATACACCTTCGGCGCACTTTAAAAAGGGACAAAACTTGTTTTTTATTTTTGGGGTATTAAAGATCTCTTGAGGACGGACTTCCTCATTTGTGTAGAGTTTATTAGAAGGTATCCACGGACCCTAGTGTTGTAGAACGACTCAACACACTATCGACAGATCACAATATTGATAGATCGAAGAAACAAAACGGGAAGAAGAGAAAGAAATCAATCACACAAAGAACAAGGATTTTATGTGGTTCGCCAAGAGTTGCCTACATAGTACGTCCACAGCCGCATTGAGATCCAGTATTAAGATTGCGATACACACACCTTACAAAAGACAAATTGCACTATTTAAATACAAAGAGTCTAGGGCAACCTATTTTGGGTAAATTTGCCAAACAAACCTTCAAGAATTCTTGCCTTGGGGAATCGTGACCCCGAACCCCCACCTTACGGGCTGGGGATGTTGCTCCCTGCAACCCCCCATCAACCTACTGCGAAGTTGGATTCACGAAAATTAGAGATTTATATCGAGGTAGAAATCATGTTCCACACTCCTAACACCTAAGAGTCCTGAGAGTGATTTGGGGGTCGATCCGTGCGCAATGGAAAGGACTTTTAAAGTTTTCTCAAGTAAAAATTCATTATTTTTTGCTTTTTATTGAGTTTTTTTGGGAAAGATGGCATCAAATGATCTGGCATGGCAATGGGGCACTCAAGTAATGAATAGAAACCGATTGAAAATCGAGTGCAACTATTGCCATAATATTTTTTCGGGTGGTATCTCTCGATTGAAGCATCATTTAGCCAAGACACATCTCAATGTTGCAGCCTACACGTCACAGAATTTTTTGGATGTCGTAAAATGGCAATGTCAGCAATTACTCACTAGTCTTAGAGAAAAAAGACAAAAAAAGAGATGAGTGAGGCAGAATTGAGGTATGTGTAGCCAGAGTTACCAGTCGAGGAAGCGGGAGCGGGAAGCGATACGGGAAGCGGGAGCGGGAAGCGAGGCACTTTCAAAAATTTAGGAAGCGGGGAAGCGTGGGACCACTTAGAAGAAAATTCCGAACCGTCTCGGAAACGACCTAGGAAGTGAACCGGAAGCGACCTAGGAAGCGAACCGGAAGCGAGGGGGAAGCGAAAAAAATGGAAAAAATGGGGAAGCGAGGGGGAAGCGTGGGGGAAGCGTGGGGGAAACGTGGGGGAAGCGTGGGGGAAACGTGGGGGAAGCGCGCTTCCCATTTATGGGAAGCGCGTTTCCCATAAAAGGGGGACGCGCTTCCCATAAAAGGGAAGCGCGCTTCCCAAAAAAGGGGGACGCTTCCCCTCACGCTTCGGAAGCGCGACGTTTCGCGCTTCCGAAGCGCGCTTCGGGGAAGCGCGCTTCCCCTTTTGCCTAGGCGCTTCCGGTAAGTCTGTGTGTAGCCCTGGGAGGATGTGTATGACGAAAATGTGTAGCCTTGAGAGGATGTGCATGACGAAGATGAGACATCAAGGATTCATATGTGATTTTATGGTTGTATTTTATGCAATTCATCATTTTTTCATATGTTATGATTTTTTCAGAATTTTTGCTAATTTATTCTGATTTTTTAATGAATTAAAAAAATATTAAAAAATTACATTTTTTTAAGATACGCATCTTATTCTGGGCCCGACCAGTACGGGTAACGATACACAATACTTACAACCATGCATCTACTTATTACCTTCCTCCATGTCTTTGTTGATCTACGCTTTTGTCATTTTTTAGTCCTTTTGTCATTTTTTTAGCTTGAATGTATGTATGTATGTAAGAATGCACTTATGTATGTATGTATGTATGTATGTGTGCTTACATCCTTTTATGCAATATTTTTAATGAGAAAAGTTGTTAGTGTACGATTCATCCTATCTATCGCATCTAGCAGGTGACAAGAACAAGAACCACCTTCTCTTGTTTCTACCAAAAGAGAACAACAACAACAACAACAACTACGCCTTCATCCCAAAACAATTGGGGTCAGCGATATGAACCAAAAAGAAATTCATTTTGGGTCTTCCACATGAATCCTTTTCCTCCAATCATTTCTATCCAACGCCATGTCCTCAGTGAGGTTCAAAGCATTCATATCCTTTCCTATCATCTCCATCCAAGTCTTCCTAGGCCTACCCCGACCTCTTTTAACTAATATATTTTCCCATTTCTCCAACCTTCTAACTGGAGCATCATTAGGCCTTCGCCGAATATGTCCAAACCACCGTAAACGATTCTCTCGCATCTTATTTTCAATGGGTGCAACACCTACCTTCTTACGTATCTCTTCGTTCCGAATCTTATCTTTTATTGTATTTCCACACATCCATCTAAGCATCCGCATCTCAGCTACACTCATTTTTTGAATATGATGTCTCTTGGCAGCCCAACATTCCGTACCATATAGTAAAGCGGGTCTAATAGTCGTCCTATAAAACTTTCCCTTCAACCGCAATGGCATTCTACGATCGCACAGCACTCCAGTAGCACTCTACCAAAAGAGAAACTCAAATAAAAATTCATTTTTTGCTTTATTATAAAGCATCTTAAGCTCAGCATAGCCAAGGCTCATCATTGCTCAAGCTTAGGTCAAACAGCCCAGGCTCAGGTTCACCTTAGCACATGTGCAGACCTATTTGCAATACAATGTTTAAAATTCTTTTATGTTCCTAATATCTCAAATTCTTAGCATGGATGGAAGACACGCCTCATGGAATAAAGGGGCACAATGGTTTCAGGAAGAAACTAAATTAGCAACAGATCTATGCATGCACGCACAGTCTCTCTTCCAAATTAGATTTATTATTAACATAATAAAATGACATAAACAAGGAAATTTAAGATAAATTTTGTTGGAAAGGAGAAAGAGGTTGATATAAAGAAACCTGTAAATCAAGACGAATTTCTGCATTATCAAGTTCTGTAGCTATCCGCCGAGCAAGATCAGCTGAAAAATGGACAAGTCTCTGCATACGTTTCTCCTTCACTGTTTTCAAAATCCAGAGTGGCTGAATTGTTGAACAAGGACATATCAAGGCAAGTCAATCTATGAAAGAAGTCAAAATTCACAAAAAGGCACTAAATAGGGAAATAATTTGACTTTGATTGGTAATGACCCTTGCAAATAACCTAGTTTCCCAATGAATTAGCTCAATTGTATCTGGAAAAAAGGTACTTTTCCAACAGTCATCAAGCACTTGGAGAGATGAATCTTAGTTATGTCTCCAGGCGTCTGACTCATACTTGAATTTGGGCTGTCACTTCAAGTCAGTCAAGTACTAGTTCCATTTCACCAAGCTTCAAAATACATTTAATGGCGAACCAGCATCTCATGGCACTTACTGTAACAAGAATTCCGGTATATCCAATATATCTTTGAACAAAGGTCTCCTCACAGACTACATGAGTGGCCTTGCATCCAATAAACCACTTGTCCACAAATGTTGCACCTTCTCTAACTGCAGCTTCAAGTACCTATTAAGATGCCCCAGAAAGTTTTGATTAGCCTCGAAAGTTTTTCTGAACAAATTCAGAATCAAACACTCAAGTATTCATGAGTACTGGCACATTTAGAAAAAGGAAATAATTCTCCATGGGTTGGTGAGAGAGAGACTTATTGAGACAAAGACTGAGTCAACAATCAGAACTAAGAAGTTCATAAACATATCAATGCTTTCAAATAATCCTAAGAACCAAGTAACAGGTAAATGCAATGTTAAGCATACAACATACAGTCCGTACAATAGAACATATGAAACGAAAGATGAACCAATCAAATTATGGTTGTCTAGCTTACAAGAAAACTCACCTCCTATGAGAAATAGAAATAAAACTTATTTTTGAAAAGCTTTTCAAATGGAATATATATGATTGCAAAAAGGCCCAAGAAATGCCCTAATAAAAGTTATGTGCAACAATTGCCTTGTGAAGCTATGCAGCTCAGATTATCTAAAAGAGGTTCTCTAGAAGACACAATGAATGAAAATAGGCTGCAGATGATGCCCAGTTAACTGACAGGAAATTTTGTTTCTATTGGAAGCTTGGGGTTGGAGGGAGTTAGGGAATTGGAAAGTTGAAAGGTCTTGAATTCCTGGAACTGGCAACTAGCACCTCTAGGAGGAGGTATTTGCTAACTCCACTTTTGGGTGCAAATACAAAGGAGTAAACCCGTAACTACTGAAAAAGGTGTATAGTGTTTCGGGTATGGATCTTATACCAGACCCGAGTTCATTCCATAGTGTAAAATTTAAATGTATTTCTTTTTCTGGGTTGAGTTCGGATATTATATAAGACCCGACCCGACCCATGTACACTTAAGTGCTTATACAATGCATTAGGTCACGATTTCTGATATACAGAAATTGTGACAGCCGCAGAGGCCCCTTTTTGGTTTTCTCTTCTCGTCTCTCTCCCTCTCTTTCTCTGTTTTCTCTCTTAATACATGTGCAGATGAAATTCTAACATGGTATCAGAGCGTAGATCCTTCTAGAGGCAAAAAAGAACTCTGGCTCGTGACAACGATCAAAAAATTTGAGGTTTTTTTGCTTCTCATTTTCTTTCTGTTATTCTTTCTCCTTCGCCTCTTTTCTTTCCCTCTTTCTGAATCTTCCTGTGCACTCACACCTCATGTGAGTTACATTTTTGTGAATCTGTGATTCACGGGCACTCCATTCACGTGAATCCAGATCGTGGATTGACTGCATTTCACGTGAACTGGTTCACGTGAAGCATCGGTCTTCTCCCAGATCGTGGGTTAACGTCTCTTCACATGAATTCGTGAACTTATTCACGTGAGATATTAAATTTGTTCCTATTAATCGTTTGATTCCCTTTTCATTGTCTTTTCCAAAATCTCTCTGTTATAGTGCTTCCCTTTGATTCCATGTGCTCTGCTGCACATTATCATTCTTGATTTTCCTTTGCTGAAACAGTCAAAGGAGGGGTTTTTTTTTTTAACGTGTGATTTTATTTTCGCGCAAGCCCCTTTTTGGTGCACAGAAAGGCCCAAGCTTCTTCATTTTCTGATTTTAACAGTCTACGATTCTCTGACAGCAAAAAAAAAAGAGTGTTGGGAGAAGGTTGAACTTTTTGTCTGTTGATTCTTATTCTCTATCTGTTGATTCTTATTCTCTATGGATCCCTACCACCCTCAATCAAATCTTTCTTCAAGTTTTCTCAACCAACTTGTTTCTGAGAAGTTGAATACCTCAAATTTCTTGATCTGGAAGAGGCAGATTATTCCTTTCATAAGGAGTCAAGGCCTCTTAGGTCACCTGGATGGAACCACTTCAGTTCCACCAGAATTTAGCCCGAGAGAAGAAAAAGATGACAAAGGGGCGAGTTCAATCGTGTATGTTAAAAATGCTGAATTCCTCAATTGGGAAAGAAAAGACCAGCCTATTGTTGCATACATCACATTCACCCTGTCTCAAGAGATCCGTCTTGCCATTCCTGACAATTGTACAGCTCTACAACTCTGGGAACGACTGGTTCAGACATATTCGCAGGTTTCTCAAGCAAGAGTAGTTTTTTTAAAAAGAGAATTTCAGTTGTTAAGGAAAGATTCCATAACCATCATGGAATATTTGAACAAGATGAAGACCATCACAGATCAACTTGCAGTTATAGGGTGTGCCGTTAGTGACAGTGACATGGTGCAACAAACCCTGAGTGGATTGGGATCTGACTACAACATGATAGACACTTCACTATTGTGTCTCCCTGTTCTTCCTACTTTTGATGAGCTACGAGCCAAATTGATCCAATATGAAATGACTCTAAAGGGATTCTCTGAAGAAACTCATAATTATTCAAATTCTCAAGAAGTTTTTGCTACAGGAGTGACCTATGGTAGAGGACGAGGACGAGGAGGACAAGGGCGAAGTGGACACGGAGGGCGTGGTTTGCTTCCCATTCCAAACACGTTTACTCATGCACAGGAAACAAGATCCATCCCCACTTGCTTCCTCTGTAACAAAAAGGGACATATCTAGGCCAATTGTTGGCATAATCCAGAGAATAAAGGAAAGAGTCCACAGATAGAAATCAAGAGAAAGTTCACAAATACCAGAGACAGTGGAGAGATTAAAGATTTGCTGATATCTGCCTTGTCAGAGTTAAAATTGAAGCAGAATGATGAAGGCACTTGGTTTGTCGATTCTGGGGCAGCGACTCATGTGACAGGCGATGCAGGTAAAATTTCTAATCTTATTCCTTATTTTGGAAAAAGTAAGATTGTCACTGGAGATGGATCCCACCATCCTGTTTCCCACGTTGGAAAAACTGTTATCCCCATGTCACATTCCACTCTTACTCTTTCTGACGTTCTTCATGCCCCTGACATTAAGAAAAATAGTGTTTCTGTCTCTAAACTTATTGATGATAATAATGCTTCAGTTGAATTCACTCCCTTCTCTATGCAGGTCAAGGATCTACGCACGAGGGAAACATTCGCTGAAGGAAAGAGACGAGGCAACATGTATGTCTTTGAAAAAGCTCCATGTCGTGATGTTCGCCCTTCTCACCTGATTTCGAAGCCTTCATCAGAGTCATGTTCCTCCTCTTCTGCTAGTGTTTTTAGTATCTCTGAATGCAATAAGTCATCCTTATGGCATAGTAGGTTAGGATATTGTGGGAGTCATTTTATTGAGAAACGTGTTTCTAATAATCTCATTCCAAAAGAAAGTCTTAAAGGGGATGAGAGTAGTCATAAATGTCCCAGTTGCCTTTTGTGCAAGAGTCATGTATTGCCTTTTCATTCAATTAATAAGAGAGCTTCAAAACCTTTTGAGATCATTTGTTCTGATGTGTGGGGACCCGCCCCAATTTTCTCTGGGTCTGGAAGCAGATATTATCTAATCTTTGTTGATAGCTATTCTCGATACACTTGGATATATTTCATAAAAAATAAGTCAGAAGTCTTCTCTTTGTTTCAAAATTTATTTTCCTTGGTCGAAAAGCAATTTTCTGAGTCCATTCAGTTTTTCCAATGCGATGGAGGTGGGGAATTTTCATCCCATGATTTTGTTTCTTTTCTTCGAGATAACGGAATAGGAAGAAGGGTGTCCTGCCCTCACACTCCTCAACAAAATGGGATTGCTGAACGAAAACATAGACATATCGTTGAAAGTGCCATGAGTAGGCTTCATGACAACAATCTTCCCACCAACCTATGGACAGAAGCCTTTCATTCTGCCGTGCATGTGATAAATAGATTGCCAATGGTCATTCTGGAAAACAAGTCTCCTTATCACTGTCTTTTTGGAGCTCATCCTAGTTATCACGATCTGCGTGTTTTTGGATGTGTTTGCTATGTGCATGTTGATCGGTCCCTGAGAAACAAGTTTCAAGACAAGGCCCAGAAGTGTAGGTTTGTGGGATACGCAGATGACTACAAAGGATATAGGTGCTATGAGTCTACCAACAAACGTATCAGAATCTCAAGAAATGTTGTCTTTGATAAGCAAAATTTTGATGACAAAGTTGATGCAACCAATATACCAACTATGCTTGGTTGAGTTCAGAACTTTTTGCTAGCTCCAACGAAGCATGTTTACCAGATTGTGTGCAGCAAGAAGAAGAGATGTCTGAAAACACTGAGACGTCGAGGTCACAGAATTCAAAAAAAATACCTGGCAGATACAAAGGCATTGTCTATTCCAGACAGAGACCGATGACATCAAGCCATTCAGACCATGCTTCAGTCAGCAATCTGACCCCTTCTCACACTCCTGAGATCAGAAAATCAAGCCGCATACGACATCCCATTGACAGGTGGGTCAGCTATAACAACTTCTCCTTGGATCTTCAGCTGTTTTTAACTACTCTCAATAAAGAAGATGAGCCCACTATGTACTACCAGGCAGCCACTTCTACCAAGTGGGTAGAAGCTATGAATGATGAAATGCAAGCTTTGCATGAATGTGGAACTTGGGAAGTCGTTCCCAGACCACCTGACAAAAATGTTGTTGGATGTAAATGGGTCTACAAGATAAAGTACAAGCCAGATGGAACTATTGAGCGATACAAGGCAAGGCTCATAGCAAAAGGATTCACACAAGAAGCAGGGCAAGACTATGATGAGACTTTTAGTCCGGTTGTAAGAATGGGAACAATTCGGATTATTATCTCTCTGGTTGTTGAACATGGGTGGAAGTTGAGTCAGCTTGATGTAAAGAATGCCTTCTTGCATGGGGACTTGAAGGAGGAAGTGTATATGGAGCAACCCCCTGGATATCAAGAACAAAATTGTAAAACCCATGTGTGCAGGTTAAAGAGAGCTATCTATGGTCTAAAACAAGCATCTCGCTCTTGGTTTGATAGCTTCTCACTAGAGATTCAGAAACATGGATTTTCGCGTTCCATGCTGGACCACTCATTGTTCTTTTTTAGAAGCCAGACTGTGACCACTCTGTTATTAATTTATGTTGATGATATTGTCATCACAGGAAACTCTGTGGTTCACATCCAAGAAGTGAAAGACTTACTAGGTCAGAGGTTCAAAATGAAAGATCTTGGAACTCTACGCTATTTTCTTGGTGTAGAAGTTGATAATTAAACTCATGGCTTGACACTCACACAACACAAGTACACCGTAGATGTTCTCCGCAAGGCAGGTATGAAAGACTGCAAACCTCTGGGAACTCCGAGTGTGCAGAATCAAAAACTTAGTGCCCATGATGGAGATTTGTGTGATGATCCCACCAGGTATCGAAGCATAATAGGAATGTTACAGTATCTGACCTTCACTAGACCAGATATTGTTTATTCAGTCAATCAAGTATCTCAATTTATGCATGCGCCACGTACTGGACATATGGAAGCTGTCAAGAGGATCCTTAGATATCTGAAAGGGACTATTGGGGATGGATTGACACACTCACCACAGTCATATGGCAAAGATGAGCATGGACTCACTGTATATTGTGATGCAGACTGGGTTGGGGATCCTGATGAACGAAGATCTACATCAGGATATTGTGTCTTCATTGGAAGAAATTTAGTCTCTTGGAGCAGTAGAAAACAAAAAGCTATCGCTAGATCAAGTACCGAGGTTGAATATAGATCTATGGCTGCTGCCACTGCCGAAGTCACATGGATCAGACATCTACTGACTGAAGTAGGAGAAAAGATCTCTCACACTACCTTGCTATGTGACAACCAAAGTGCTATTAACATGTCATTCAATCCAATACATCACAGTCGTGCTAAACACACTGAGATTGACCAACACTTTGTGAGACAGAAAGTTGAAGAAAAAGAGATTGAGCCTGAGTTCGTCAATACTGAACAACAAGTTGCGGACCTATTTACGAAAGGATTAACAAAGGATCGTTTTTTGGACGCTCAAAGGCAAGTTGTGCATGGTTCATAACCATGATCAACTTGAGGGGGGTGAAAAAGGTGTATAGTGTTTCGGGTCTGGATCTTATACCAGACCCGAGTTTATTCCATAGTGTAAAATTTAAATGTATTTCTTTTTCTGGGTTGAGTTCGGATATTATATAAGACCCGACCCGACCCATGTACATTAAGTGCTTATACAATGCATTAGGTCACGATTTCTGATATACAGAAATCGTGACAGCCGCAAAGGCCCCTTTTTGGTTTTCTCTTCTCATCTCTCTCCCTCTCTCCCTCTCTTTCTCTGTTTTCTCTCTTAATACAGGTGCAGATGAAATTCTAGCAACTACCTCCTCAACTCCCTTCTCCCAAATAACCATAGATAGAGGAGTTTGATCCAACTCCAACCCAAATCTGCTACTCCTTTCCCAACTAATGGCTCTGAACAAATATGAGAAAAATTGTTTAAGAGAGAATCAAAACAGTTCCAATTTATTTCATCTACATTGTAAACCAATTATATACAGAGCTGCATCATTCCCAAGCCAGGTTGGATTTTCACGCTTTTCTGCTATCATCATCTGCGAACCCTGATAGGACACAAAGGCCCTGCTTGTTTAGAGTCTTTAGACAGATCCTTATAGTGAAAAAGATTGGTCATGTCCACCAAATTCATCTTTGTCAGTCTGTCTACTTTGTCTTTCTCCTATCTCTTACATCCCTCATCTGCATAATCAATATCATAAGAAAACATTTGGAGGATGAAAGAAAACAAGGTTTCCCAAAGATGTTCACCAAATCAACAAAGTGAACACTAAAAGAGTTCCGCCAAAGCACCAAAAATCATATATAAGCCACAAAAATAGGCTCACACACAAAATCCACTGAAGGTGGTCAACACAACAAAATAAAAATAATATTTTATTGATTGTAGAACAATGCAACAGGCATAAATTAGATGGGGAGTCATCCCCTATTCATATACACAAAGGAGAGCCTCTAGAGAGACGTTGGAGTAGGTCCAATGGTTCTATTTGGAGCCGTTGGGCCTGTCCCAACGTCTCTTTTGACTAGTTAACTTTGTGTTGACTAGTCAACTATGTGTTGACTAGTCAACTTTGTGTTGACTAGTCCAAAAGAAACTATAAAAACAAAAAATAAAAAACCTACTTCTAACCTAGTTATAGTCTATTTACATTATAATATATATATATATATATATATATATATATATATATATATATATATATATATATACATTTTAACACTCCCCCTCAAACTCATGGTTGGAAAACCGAAAGTTTATCTAATAAGAAGTGAAATCTAGGAGCAGCGAGAGGTTTAGTAAAGAAATCAACCAATTGATATTTTGAGGTGACATGGGGAAGATCGATAATGCCCTAAAAATACTCTTCTCGTATATTGTGATAGTCCATCTCAATATGCTTGGTGCATTCATGAAAGGTTCAGTTGATGGCAATGTAGATAAAACTTTGTTACCACAACACATCATTGGCGCTCATTTAATATGGACTCCCATGTCAGCCAGCGATCTTCTTAGCTAGACCACCTTCATAGTAGTTGTGGTCATGGCGCGATATTCTCCTTCAGTTGAAGAGAGAGAGATATGCTTCTTACACTTGCATAAAAATAATGAGTCACCTAAAAACACACAAAAACCAATAGTTGAGTGTCACTTATTGGGATTACCTCCCCAGTCAGCATCAGTATAAGCAATTAAATATAATGATAAAGAGGCAGACAAAAAAGATTTCTGAAAAATAGAAGTTTTGATATATTTAATAATACGCAAAAATGCTCCCATGTAGACAGTGGTGGGAGCATGTTGAAACTGGTTCGTTGTGTTAAATGCATGTGCAATGTCAGGTCTCGTAATTAAGAGATATCACAGTGTCCCGATAAGTTGTCTGTATGGTATTAGATTTTCAAGTGGTTCCCCATCATCAATCTTCATTTTGATATTTACAAGTTCGGGAATGTCAACCTTCTTATCATTTGAAATACCAAACCTGACAACAATATCTAAAGCAAATTTAGATTGAGTTGGCAAATAACTTTTAGAAGAATAAGCAACTTTTATACCAAGAAAATATTTTAAAAACCTCAAATTAATCATTTCAAAATGTGTTTTGAGAAGTCTTTTAATGTGTTGAACTCTCTGTTTGTCACCTCCTGTGATGATCATGTCGTCCACGTAAAGGAGAAGAATAATAATACCTGCATCAGAAATCTTAGCAAATAAAGATGTGTCAGTTAGACAAGATTGAAATCCAACATCAAGTATAACTTCAGTAAACCTGACATACCAAGCCTTTGGAGTTTGTTTAAGGCTATGCAAGGCCTTATCTAAACAAAGAGTCTTTCCTTTATGAATAATTATACCAAGCGATGCCTCCATATAGAATTTTTCAACCAATTTTTTATTGAGAAATGCATTCTTAACATTCATTTGATATAATACGTCATTTCTTCACAAAGGCAAGGGCTACTACAGTTCTAACTATGGTCATCTTAATAACTGGGGCAAAGGTTTCCTCATAATCTATTTCATACTCTTGGGAGTACCCCTTGGCAACTAACCTAGCTTTGTACCTTTCAAAAGTCCATCACTCTTGTTTTTTATTTTATATACCTATCGACAGCATATGGGTTTCTTTCTTAGGGGAATATCTTGGACAGTCCAAATATTTGTCTTTTCTAAAGCTTCTAATTTTATTCTCATGACTTCTACTCACTGATGTCATTTTTTTGCTTCAACATAGTTTAAGGGTTCTATATAAGAATGTTCCAATGTAATGTAAGCTTGATACCTAGGTAAAAAGGACTCATAGGACATAAATTTCTCATGGGATTTTGATATTCTAGATGACCTTCTAGTTTATATTTTTACATGGTTTTCATTATTAGCATATTTTTTAAGGGCATATGGATGTTCAGAACTACTACGCCGAAAATATTAGATATAGTTTTGATCTTGAGGTTGTTTTTTACTTATCTCATTATCATGAGATTCTTCTTCACTCACCATATCATTTCTGATTTTCTGATCCTCATCAAAATCAGCATCACAATCACCAAACTTTGGAATTAGATCCAACAGAAAAGAATACTCAGTTATTTCTTTATGATTTTCAAATTCAAAAAAAAAATCTAAGAAAAACACATTTCTTGAAACATATAATTTTTTATTTTTAAAATCAAAGTATCGATTGCTTTTTTTGTTATATCCCAAAAAGACATAAGGAATAGCACAAGGAAAAAATTTATCATTTTTATTAGTGAAAACAAAGCATTTGTACCCACAAACTCTTAATCTAGAATAATCAAGGATAAGTTTAAAAAGTTTTTCAACTGGTGATATATTTTTCAAGGTGACAAACAACATTTTGTTAATAAGATAAACTGCAGCCAATGTGGTTTCGGCCCAGAGTTACCAGTCGAGGAAGCGGGAGCGGGAAGCGATACAGGAAGCGGGAGCGGGAAGCGAGGCACTTTCAAAATTTTAGGAAGCGGGAAGCGTGGGACTACTTATACCATGTAATAAACCCAAATATTAAAATAGAAAATTTTTTGAACTTCAAAGTACCACTGCGTGAGGACTCATATCCCTACCAGTCATACAACTATACCATTAGATTTCGTGCAGCTTCCATATGAAATAAGAAAGATGACCAAATAAACTCAGTTAAAACACAAAATGTGAAATGCTTCTCAACCAATATACTGTTTTTTTCTTTCATGGGACTCACATAAGAATATAAATCACCATTGTATTGATAACACAAAAGATAAAGACCACCATGTTATTGCAACAGGAAAATGAAACAAATAGTCTCTTACAATCCCCTATTCCCTAAATGTACCTTCTAGAGAGAATGAAGGGATCAAACCTGCAACACAAACCTCTACTCACGAGTTGAACCTCACACAGGTCAGACACCAGCCCTATATCACTTGAAAACTCTTCATCAACGCGAAATACGGGCCCACCATTTGGGGGAAACAATTTGGATGGGTCGAAACAGGTCTAAAGTCTAAACTCATTGACTGACCTTATTTCCCCACCTTAACGCCCTCTGAGTAGCCACACAAATCTCAGATTTCCAGAAAGTGAACCAAAATAAAATTAAGTTAGACAATGATGTCCCAAACCCTAGGTAGAGAATCGGATCTCCAAAGAGCAAAAATTTCAGAAAATAAAACTGATAAGCTTTCCGTTTTCATAAGATCAAGGTTACGGTTACAAGGCAACGGTAAGCTATAAGCAACCCAATAAATAATGATAAACATAGATAGAATAAATTGTTTCCAACAGCATGCACATGAATAAGCAATTCAGCAGAACCGACAAAGAGTGTAAAACATATTCCCATTTCGTCATGCTATTCATAACCTAAATGTCATATTGTACGACTGCAGAAGGATTGCTTGTTCCCTGGAAACGAAAGGGAGAACAGAGATGGAGGGAAGAGATGGAAAGAGAGAGGTCGTGGGAGATACAGAGAGAAGAGATGGAGGGAAGAGATGGAAAGAGAGGTTGTGGGAGACACAGAGAAGAGATGGAGAGAGGAGAGTACGTACCTGGATGGATTCATCGCCATGGAGGTCGCCGGATTCTGGGTTCCGTCGATCAGTTGCCAGAGAGAGGAGAGAAGAAGGGAGAAGACTCGGATTGAGCTACGTGAAAAAACCCTAAAGCCCTTTCGGGTTTTGTTTTCACGGGTTTTTCAAAATCTCTTTTTTTCCCTTTTTAAAAAACTCGTTCTTTTAATTTTTTTTTGGAAAAAAAGTTTTAAAAAAAAGACAAATATGTAAATTCGCCCCTTCGTACCCCTTTAATGGGGTACGCGCGTACCCCTTTAATGGGGGTGCGTGTACCCCTTTAATGGGGTATGTGCACCCTTTTAATGGGGTACGCGCACCCCATTAAAGGGGTACGTGCTTCCCATTTGAAATGTGCGCTTCCCCCACGCGTTTCGAAAGCGCGACGTTTCGCGCTTCCGAAGCGCGCTTCCCCTTCTATAGGGGCGCTTCCGATAACTCTGTTTCGGCCCAAAATTATTTAGGTGCTTGATTTGAAATAAGCAAAGTTCTTGTGGTTTCTATGATATGCTTATGTTTTCTTTCGGCCAAGCCATTTTGTTGTAGAGTGTAAGGATAAGATTTTTGATGTGTAATACCATTTGATTCTAGATAATCTTTAACATCTTTTGATAAAAAAAATTCCCCTTAATCAGTGCAAAAGATAGAGACATCTTTTTGAAATTTATTTTTGACCAAATTGTGAAATATTTGAAAATATGAAAAAACTTCATATTTGTGTCTAAGAAAATAATTTCACGTGTGTCTAGTAAAATCATCAACAAAGATTACATAATATGCAAAATCACCCTTAGATATAACAGGTGTTGGACTCCAAACATCCGAATGCACTAACTCAAGCAGTCACAAAAGTTCATTATTGAAATGGCAATCTTTTCATTTTGTCAAGAATACAATCTTCACATGTTAAATTTTCAAAATAAGAAACCTAGTTATACTCTATTTACATTGTAATATATATACATATATATATGTATATAAAGAATACATCCATATATGTATACAAAGAATACATGCATATATGTATATATACTTATATATGTACATGATGCATATATATATATATATATATACATTTTCAATGATAAAACAAACACCATAAATGGGAATCAAATAAAAGTTACTCACACAGACAAAAACAGAAGCAAAGTTGTTGCATCTATTGGTAATAAAAATATTAAAAGAATTTGCACCATCACCAAAATCTCAGATTTCCAAAGAAAATATAGTTACTGTTAGAATGACATGCCATGAATTACCTTGTTATGAAGTTCACTAGAAATATCTGGATCAATAAATATGCAGGCACCTGAAAAAATGGATCCCCTGCTGGCACCAAAGTCTTTCCCAAAGGATTGTATATGTGTCTGCAAATTCATTCTGGGTGACTCCATTTTCTCAAGCACGGCAGCAGGCAAGCAAGAATTCTCAGCCTCTGAAGATGATGTCAACCGGCTTGAGTCCTCCACAGGCAATCCAGCACGTACAGAACTTTTAACACTGTAAAGTGATTCCCTCAGTCTAACTGCAGTATCAAATGTCCAAATTTTGGTTAGGATTTTAACGTAGGATTCCACATTTAATGAACTGAGTTTAACAAACAAAAATAATGTCTTTATAATTACACAAGCCTTGTTAAATTCTATGATCATTATAGAAACTCAAAGTTTGACGCTAGTAATAGATAGTGCAAGCCAGCAGTACATATCCCATCAAAGATCATCACTTACCATTCTGCCTGACACTGTCTACAAACCAACCCAAACTAACAACAAGGAGACCATTCCGTGACCCGTGTTTCAGTGCATGCTCAAGTTTGAGGCTGCCAAAGCTGTAACTAAAGTTAAGTTTCCATGAAGAGGATGACTATTTTGCTGCTTTCCAGTCTACAAAAGTAAATACAATGGAGAAAGATAAGAGGCGACAGCAAATAGAGCCTCCTCTAAGGGCCTTTCAGTTTGGTTAGGATATTTGGACCACAAGATGAGTGCACTGAGGATGCAAGTTAGAGCTGTATTGACCGCCTAATCTTTCCGCTGCCTCCATGACTTGTTTTCTTGCTTCTGTGGACAAGTATGAAATTTGAATGAGCAAATTTGTTTGAGAATTTTCTAAAAGATTTTATTAGAAACTGAAAGATGTACAAGTGAAATATATATATCAAAGTCACCGATATCGTCGATATATTGAAAATATCATGATATTATTGGTCATTCAAGGTAGTTGATAATATCGAGAATGTATCACAATATTTTCAATATATCAGCAAATTATATTTCTCGCGATATCACGATATTATCGCGATAAATATTGCTATAGAAAACTGCGCCTGTTTTCAGAATTTTCTTTTTAAAAAAAGCCCCAAATTTATGCTATAATTATTTGTTATGTTGTTACTTGTTAGTTTGGGCTTAGAAAATTTATGTATTATCAAGCACTATATCCAATGGATGCCATTGTAATGCTGCTTTTAGTGCAACATGCTTCAGACATAGAGTTGGATGTTGATATCTAATTCTCGGACTATGGCATGTTGGTAGAACCACTATATATATATATATATATATATATATATATATATATAGAGAGAGAGAGAGAGAGTAACTGGAATGTAAACCAGCGAAATATGTAAACTGGTATGCATCAAGATTTTCATAGGTTTTTTTTGTTTTTTTCTAAAATTTCACTGTATGGATGCGATCTAGATGCTTGGTTTTATAGAAACAAACTCTTAGATCATTCGATTACGATGTATAGAAAAGATCTTTTAAGGGTTGAATTCAACAGCTCAAAATTTTCGTAAATATTCAAGCATACAAAATCACATTTCTTGATCCGATTATGATGATCCAATAGTTGATTCTAACCAAATGGACCACACTGAATGCATCTGCAAGGTTAGGTTTTTTTCCAAATCTAACCCTGCAGATGCATTCGGCGTGGTCCATTTGCTTGGAATCGACTATTGGATTATCGTAATCGAATCAAGAAAAGTGACTTTTTATGCTTGCATATTTACGAAAATTATGAGTAGTTGATTTTCAAGCCTTAAAAGATCTTTTTTATACATCATAATCAGATGATCCAATAGTCTGTTTCTATAAAACCATGCATCTAGTTCGCATTTGTACGGTATATATATATATATATATATATCATAGGTTTTTTTACCTTTTATAGAAAATTTCACGGTAAGGATGTGATCTAGACGCTTGGTTTTATAGAAATAGACTCTTGGATCATCCAATTACCATGTATAAGAAGAATCTTTTAAGGGTTGAAAATCAAGGGCTTAGAATTTTTATAAATATTCAAGCATAAAAAATCATATTTCTTAGTCCGATTAGGATGATCCAACAGTCAAATCCTAGCAAATGGACCATGCGGAATGCATCTGCAAGGTTAGATTTACAAAAAAAAAAGTATGGAAATCTTGACTCATACCAGAAAACATATTTGGTTGGTAAACATATTTCAGTTTCCCTATATATATACATATATATATATATATATATATATATATAATCTGGGAGGCAAATTTTTGTTTGTAAGTTAGAAAGCTAACACTAGAATTGCTCAAATTGAAAACAAGCAAGATACATAATAGACAAGGATCATCACAATTATTAGGCCAAAAGTCGTGATAATCATCAAACCCCTCGATCCAAATTTCTGGCATTTTCCTATATTTAACACATCATCATCAGTACTGCCTATGAAATGGCCAACTCATTCACTAAGATCATATCATATTACAACATTCGTTAGCACTCATGATGACGATAACAATAACAATACCAATAATAAAAAGTGGCACACATGATAGTAATAATAGTAATGATCACAGATAATGATGTGGGCAGTTGAGGGTGATGAAGAAAAACTATTATTGAGGTCTTCCTAGTGGGAACATAGCCCCCTCTGGAGCAGGCTTGTCGTTACAAACAGGTGCCCACGTAGTGACAAAGGAACACTATTGATGTGCAGTCAATGCAGAAATGAGAATATTTGAATCGTCAAAACATGTTCACCACACTAAAGATTCCGAGAGGGAACCAAGTGTTGACCACCATGGCAACTACAGAAAGAAACCATTCATTCATTTCCTAGAAACATCAAAAACAACCTTCGTATTAAGGAAAACATCATAACAACGCTGTTGGCATTCGTTAATGACCAAGCAAAAGAAACAGCCATCCATAAAGCAATCAAGCCCTCAAGGATGTTACTAATGTAAATTGCTCCAAACAGGGATCTTCCTGAAAAGTGACAACCAGGACGCCCATTGTCCAGTAACCAAATCAGAAACTTTTTTTTGTGTGAAAATAGGGACAAACCGTCTCTCTCACTCAATCGCCAGCTCATTGGTCCCCTGTCATTCCCCATCTTCATACCCCTCTTAAATCTTATGATGCAAGTTCTATTGATCAAATCTGACACTTCTATATGTTTGGAACTCGTGACGTTTCTTCAGCGTGGCGACTTTCACGAGTTGTCCCTACTACATGAAAAATGCGTTTAGAGAAAACGCAAGGAGAAGTAAGAAGTTGCATAAAAAATAGATAAAACCTGTGCATTTAAAGACAAAAAATACGAATTATGTGTAAGGTTTGTAACAAACATAGTTTTTTAAGAATAAGACAGAACTATCAATGATTTTGTGATTAAAAAGAGAAGCTTCCTGTTCTCATAAAACGAGTTTCTCGTAAAGTTTTCGAGATGCAAAAAAGTTCGTGGTTTCGCCCAAGCCAGCTTTGTATGAGGATTTTAGAAACTGAAGAATCATATCGTTTGTATTTTTTTGAGATTGAAATACGATTTTCATTAGGATAGTAACAGCTTGACGAAGAGAATTATATCGATATAATCGCTTCGAACCCATCCCCCCACCGACTCGATTAATCCAACAAATATGATGATGAGCATTATGTTTATTTGCAGCAACAGTGTGCCAATGAGAAAAACATGGTCTTCTCGTTCCCAACCTTCTCTTTTACCAGAATTACCTTCGAGCCCCTGCTTTATAATCTATATTTGTCATTTAGAATCCAAAACATCAAAATGACAACCATTCGCCCCAAAGGGATTAGGGTAGTTGGAACGGGCCAAGGCTGTCTCACAAGCAGTGAGAGTTCGATTCCCGCGACACTACCCCTTTGGGCAAGCTGATACCCAGCATAGGCCCAGGGGGGCGAGGGTCCCTAGCCTCGGGATTTTATGCCGCCAAGATGACTACTAAGTCTCCGCACCAGAGTGCGGTTTCTTAGAGAAATTTACGAAAAAAAATTGCCAACCATTTCCCTATTGCCAACGAGAATACATTTTCTTCAAGGGGCATATTCGCCATGTCAAAAATAAAAGAAAAAACGAACGGAAAAGAGAAGGTGAACAAGGAAAAAGGCTAATATCGTGACAAATATACTCTTAGAATTACCAACAATTCAAGATATCGTGACAATATACTCGATATTTTGATCGACTATAGAAACTTCCATATGATCGCAGCGATTATTGTCGAAAACCAATGAAAAGCCCAGTTTGATTATTCTTCACCTGTATTGAATTTTTTCTGCTTCCTATCTCTTTTATTTATGTACTACACTTTCATTTTCAAGATAAAAATTGAAGTAAAAAGTTGAAGTTTTGATTGAAATTTATGGCCGATCATTCCCGGTTTTAAACTATCAGACTTTAATATTTAGAATCCCCCTCGTCTCCAAAATCGTTTTCCCGAATGGACGACGCATCCCGAGGGACGCCGGCGACCAACCCTCAGGGGACACCTTCGTCCATTTCGGAATAGACTGAGGGCATTGAGGTCAAAGCGCCCAAGAAAATCTTTCAAACTTTCGAAAAGAGAGAAAGGAAACCACGAGACAGAAGAAATTCAAACTCCTGAAATTTACGATTTTACCCCTCCACAGTCCGGAAACCCTCGCCGGAGAGGAGTCGCAGGGAAGGAGGAGAAACGCACCTTTGGACAAGCCCGTGACGCAGATGACGAGGCCGGAGAACGGCCCGGGGACCCCGGAGGACGCCGGAGATGATGAAGGAGCACCGCCGCGGAGGCTTCCCATCGACGGAAAATTAGCGGAGGCGCCGGAGAGGAGGCGGGAGCAACCCTTGCTGTAGACGACGTCGACCACCCCGGCCATCGGATTCACGCATCGACCATCCCTCGGGTTTCCTGGAATAATTGCGAGTCTTCGTGGGTGGAGGAGTCTGGTGGGCCAGAATCTGCGCCGATGCCGCGGGTCGCCGGAGTTCGAGATTTTCCGGCCAGTGGAAGCACGAGAGAGAGAGAGAGAGAGAGAGAGGGTAATTCTCAAAGCCCAAGCGTGGTATATAAGGCGGTGAAATCGTTAAGAAATGCCCAGAAGTTATTGATTATTTACTAGAGTGCCAATCAATAATTTATTTTATTTTCAGACGTAGCATACAAGGGAACGGTGATTATGAAATGCCCTGAAATATTTCTGGTTTTACAACGAGTGCCATTTAGTGAATTTTTTTCTTTTCCTCCTCTTTTTTTTTTCATATATTTGAACTTTGCACTCCAGAAGAATGTGGTGAGGGGGACACGTTTCGGATACGATTTACTTAGTATAGAGCCCCTCCACGAGTCAGGCAAGCTAAAAGACTCTCACATGTATAAAATGTTATTTTAATCTTTTATATTTTTTTGAAAAAATAATCAGATTTTTTAAAAGATTAATAATTTTATATTATCAACTCAGGTCTTATCTAATTAGAACATGGCCTAATCGAATTTTATATTTATATATTATCAACTCGGGTCTTATCGAACTTGGATTTGGATTCAAACTCATGCAAGAAGGCTAAACCAGAATCTAAACCCGATTACCATTTGGACATGATTTTGTTTACCAAATTGGATTAAGTGTGGACTCATATTTCATCTGGTATTCATCCCAAACACAGAAAATTTGCATCCCTAAGCATGGTTACCATGCAGTCCTCGACCGTGCTAATGCACAAGATCGAGGGTTTGGCCATCAAAAGTAGACTTTACCCGAATCCAAATAGTTGAATGTGAGTATAAAAAATGAAAACCCAAACAATAGTTTTTGGATTCAGCATGGTTAAAATAGTAAGAATCGGCCCTTGGATCATAGTTTTTTTATGTAAATAAATGTTTTTTAGGTTTGAAAATTTTGTACAGTGTAGGCCATTGATTTTTTAACCCTTGTAAAATCTAATATATAAGTTTGAAAAACATGATCCAAAGGTCATTTATACTAACTTAACATGTCAGATGTGCAAAAAAATCTAAAAAACAATGAAATTATTATATTTTTTACTAGGGGGTAAAATGTGCAAACATTGTCCCTTGAAAAACAATATATCTTTTATTAGGGAATTGGGTGAGACATTTATATTAAAAAAATTATCACATTTTTTAAACAATAACAAAGTACATTTTAATAGTTTGAAAAACTTTGTTATCCTAAAGAAAAGTAATTATATATAGACAAAATTACCATTATTTTTGAAAAACGATGACCTATTTCTTAATTAGTGGCTGGCCCAAAATAGCCAGTTTTCCTTTTCATTTTTTCACTTTTCTGGCTAGCTACTCGCAAAGAATTCTCACTGTTATAGGCCAATAGCAGCGAGAAATAGAGCAATAGCAATGAGAAAAATCACCGCTATTGACTCTCATCCTTGTAGTGTGCCCGTCTAGCAGCCAAGGCCCCACCCTTCTATGCCAACCCCTCTTGGGGCCATTTTCAGTCAGTTACCCGATGAAAAATGGTTTTCATTTATTTTTTTCTTTCTTTTTGTTTTCATTTTTCACTTATTTTGTCATCCTTCGTTAGTACCAAATATATGTGTGCCCTAGCCATCACTTTTGAGCGTGTTCATTACTTCAGTTAGTTGAATGTTGCTAAAATACTTTTTATAGGGCTTAACGTTTTATTGTGCATGTGTGTATGACCTATGGATTTACCCGTTATAACTTAATAGCAAGATATGTCATAATTCACAAGCTATTTCGCATCCTCCAGCGTATGATTGGTACAAACAGGAATCTAATAATGGAGCTCCTTCTTTCCAAGCCAAGTTTTAGTCTGAGCAATGCCAGAGTTCTTTTGAGAAGTTCCATGTTTTGAATGAGTAAAATTGTGATATTCTTTGGCAAGTATGTGTCATCTATTTGTACCAAGTACCATAATCTACTGATATCCCATCTATGAAATAATTGTGCATGTATATGCATGAGAGAGAGTCACTACAAAAAAATAGTTGATTAGCGACGGAATTTAGCGACAGAGTTATATCGTCGCTACTTAGCGACAGATTAACGAGAGAAATGAATCCATCGCTATATTTGTAGAATTTTACGAAACTAGCGACAGAAAACATTCCCTCGCAAAATCCGTCGCTAAGTAGCGACGGATTTTGCGAGAGAATGTTTTGTCGCAATAAATACGACAGTTAGCGACGGAATTGCGACGGCTAAGATTCCGTCGCAACATAGCGACGGCCTAGGCGACGAAATATTTTCTGTCGCCTTTTTTGTTTTTTGAATTACGATGGCTTAGCGACGGAATTAATCCGTCGCTAAGCCGTCGCTATATGTCGCATTACCCCTAATCCCAGCCCTCTTTTTCCTTTCTCCTTTCGCTGCTCCCGCCCGCCGCCCTCTCCCTCCTGCCGCCCTCTTCCTTCCGTCAACCTTCCGCTGCCGCCGTCGCTGCCCGGAGCAACCGCAGGTACGTAAATGGATTGGAGGTCGACCCCCTGCTTTTTTCGGCAGGGGGTCGACTCTGCCAGGCGGTCGACCCCCTGCGTTTTCCGGCAGGGGGTCGACTCTGCCAGGCGGTCGACCCCCTGCGTTTTCCGGCAGGGGGTCGACTCTGCCAGGCGGTCGACCCCGGTAGGTGGTCGACCCTCTGCCGTGTCCGGCCGGGGGTCAACCCTGGTAGGGGGTCGACCCCCTGCCGTGTCCGGCCGGGGGGGGGGGGGGGTCGACCCCCCGCCATGTCCGGCCGGGGGTCGACCCCCCGCCGTGTCCGGCAGGGGGTCAACCCCGGCAGGGGGTCAACCCCTTTTGATGTCCGGCAGGGGGTCAACCCCCTGCCTTGTCCGGCCGGGGTCGACCCCCTTGCCGTCTCCGGCCAGGGGTCAACCCCCTGCCTTGTCCGGCAGGGGGTCAACCCCTTTTGATGTCCGGCCGGGGGTCGACCCCCTGGTTTCTTGCTCTTTTTTTTCTTTTTTCAGAAATTAGGGTTTTTATTTTATTTTTATTGTTTAGTTTTCTTTGATTTTCATTGATTAGGATTTTTTATTTTGATTTTCATTTATTAAGCAATTGAATCAAATTTCTTAAATTAAGGCTATTTGTAGTTAATTTAATTAGGGTTTTTTATTTGATTTTGTTTTATTAGGGCTTTGAATCAAAATTTAAAAATTAGGGCATTTTATAGTTAATTTGATTAGGGTTTTCTTGGATTTGATTAGAGCTTTTATTTTTATTTTCTATGATTAGGGATTTGAATCATAATTTTTTTAATTAAGGATTTTTAGTTAATTTGGTTAGGACTTTAAATCAAAAATTTTTAATTAAGGCTTTTATAGTTAATTTGATTAGGTTTTTTTTATTTATTTAGAGTTTTTATTTTTATTTTCTATAATTAGGGATTTAAATCACATTTTTTTAATTAATACTTTTTAGTTAATTTGATGAAGGATTTTTTTGTATTTGATTTTGGCAGGTTTTTTCCTTGTTTGATTAAGGTTTAAATTGTGGCTTTTTTATTTAATTTTATGGTTTATTTTTCTTATAGTTTATGATGTTTTGGTTTATTTATAATTTATTTTCTTGTATTTTAAGGTTTTATGATTTAATATGGTCGAATAATTTCATGGTGACTTCATTTTAAAACATCATTTTTTTTTGCAGATTTCTCAACAGAACTTGCTTGTGCCCCGCCACCCGTGGTAAGTAAGTGACAAAAACAATGCAAATCGGGTAAATACCCGTGGTGAGTAAGTGATGCAAGCGCATCACATGTTATTTAATTTATTGAATATAACACTTTATTGTTCACACACTCACTTAGTTGTTGATATCTATGACTACTTTGTTGGAGTTCGGAGATCATGCTGAGCATGATTTTAATGTATGAATATGGAAGTGTTCTTATTTTTGGAGTACGGAGTCCATGCTATGCATGGTAGTAGTTAGTGGGATATTGAAGTGTGTTTGCTGCAGATACATGTTTGATATTTGTTTGATATGAATTATTTCGATGTATTGCAATGTTTGATGTGATTGTATCCATGCTTACATGTAGTTACTTTCAATTTGATTATGTCTTCCATGTGAAATTGTATACTGAAAGCATGCTTCCAATGAATGTATCGTGTCATGAATAGTTTGCACATGAAAATATTAAGTTATCAATGCATGCATCATAATTCTTGTGATTGTATGACATCATATATTGCATGATAAATTTGATATTTTCTTCATCATAGTATTCTGATGGTTCTCTTTTAACTGGTTAGGATACTATTCGTAACATCATACGACAGAATGACTGCAAACCGTGAATGGATGTACCGTAGGATAGTAGACAATGAGTTATCGCATGAATATATGGATGGTGTCGACAGTTTTATTGAATTTGCAACGGCAAGTGTCAGTACGGTAGATCCCACAGGTCGGATTAGGTGTCCCTGCAAGATTTGTAAGAATAATCGATTTGTAGAACCTCATGGCGTTAGACATCACCTATACAGGAAGGGTTTTGTGAGTGATTATCAGAACTGGACGTTTCATGGAGAAGAATTTAGAAACGATTTTGATGCACGGGTGAATGTGGTGCACGATAATCCATATACGAATTTGATATTTGATGCTGCAGGAACAGAACTGGGTTCTGCTATGAGTTCTAGTGATGTAAGAACTGTCGTAGATGAAGAATCACCAAACGATGCAGCTAGTAGATTTTATGATTTACTTAGAGATGCTGATGAGCCACTTTGGAACGGTTGTGAGAGTCACACTATCTTGTCTGCAGTTCTTCAACTAATGAATTTGAAGTCCGAGTATAATTTGAGTCAATCATGTTTTGACCGTTTGTGCATGATTGTGAAGAGTATGTTGCCTAAAGATGAGAAATTGCCACAAAATTTCTATCGTGCGAAAGTTATGGTCAACGCTCTAGGTATGGGTTACAAAAAGATTGATGCTTGTCCAAATCACTGCATGTTGTATTTCAAGGAGCAGGAAAATGACATATCATGCCCGTCATGTGGGCATCCTCGGTTCAAGCCAAAGACAAGAGGCAATGGTAGCACGAGATCAAAGGAAGTTTCATACAAGTCGCTCCGCTACTTTCCTATCACTCCTAGATTGCAGCGATTGTATATGTCTTCAAAGACAGCTAAACACATGAGATGGCATGCAAATAAAGTTCGACACGATGAAAACAAGATCACGCATCCTGTTGACGCTGAAGCTTGGAAGCACTTTGATCGTACTCATCAGAACTTCGCAATGGAAGTGCGAAATGTTAGACTCGGTCTATGTACAGATGGATTTAATCCATTTGGGGGTAGATCAACTCCATACTCATGCTGGCCAGTATTTGTAACTCCATACAACCTTCCACCAAGCTTGTGTATGAAACGTCCAAATCTTTTCTTGTCTCTGTTGATCCCTGGTCCGACCTCACCTGGCCAAAATCTTGATGTATATCTAAGGCCATTGATTGATGAATTAAAAGTACTGTGGGATGACGGTGTTACCACGTATGATGCCCACAAAAAACAAAATTTCAACATGAAGGCCGCTGTTCTATGGACAATCAGTGACTTCCCTGCATATGGTATGTTATCTGGTTGGAGCACACATGGGAGGTTGGCTTGTCCGTACTGCATGGAGGATTCCAAAGCTTTTAGATTGAGGCATGGAAGGAAGCCTTGCTGGTTTGATTGCCATCGTCGATTTCTACCCAGCGATCATCCGTTCCGACGTCAAAAGAATGCATTTACAGCAGGCACAACTGAAATGGAAGGTCCATCCTCAAGATTGTCTGGCATAGAGATTTTAAGAAGATTGCGATACTTTCCAGATGTATTAACAGATGCCCGCAGTCCTACACCCTTCCGTGGATTTGGGAAGGAACACAATTGGACGAAAAAATCTATTTTTTGGGAACTACCGTATTGGCCGACCCTATTGATACGACATAATTTGGATGTGATGCATGTAGAGAAAAATGTGTTTGATAATGTGTTCAATACAGTAATGAATATTAAAGGAAAAACGAAGGATAATCCGAAGGCCCGTATGGATTTAAAATTAATATGTAAAAGACCAGAATTGGAACTCAAAGAGTATAATGGCAAAGTACTGAAACCAAAGGCGAAGTACGTGCTCGGACCTGATCAAATAAAACATGTATGTCAATGGTTGAGACAACTGAGATTTCCAGATGGATATGTCTCTAACATTGCTCGGGCTGTGAAGATTGACGATGGACAGTTATATGGGTTGAAGAGCCATGATTGTCATATCTTTATGCAACGATTGATACCCCTAGCATTCCATGATATGTTAGACAAACCTATATGGGGGGTATTGTCTGAGTTGAGCGGATTTTTCAGAACATTGTGCGCATCGGAGGTCATTGTATCAGATGTAAAGAATCTCGAGGACTCTGTCATCACCACTGTTTGTCTGTTAGAAAAGATATTTACGCCAGCATTTTTCGATGTTATGGAACATTTGATCATACATCTGCCATATGAACTAAGGGTTGGTGGCCCTGTGCAATATCGATGGATGTACCCATTTGAAAGGTATATATTTTTTTATATTTGTCTCTTTAATGACAGATATTTAAAATTTGAAATGTATATTCTTGTCAGATGCATGTTCGACCTAAAAAAAAAGGTTCGTAATAAAGCAAGAGTAGAAGGCTCTATTTGTGAGGCGTACACTTTAGAAGAGATTTCAAATTTCTCATCTATGTACTTCGAACCTCATATTTCAACACGTTACACATGCCCGCCCCGTAACGATGATGGAGAACAAGTAACTGTAGCTGACAAGCTGTCGATATTTCAACGACTTGGGCATGCATTTGGTAGTTGCCGATCAAGGCTATTGACAGATCGAGAGCAAGATGCAGCACACATCTATATTCTTTTTAATTGTTCAGCGATCGACCCATACATCGAGTAAGTATATGTATATGCAACTCAATTATAAATCCTTTTATGTTCTATATGTGGATACATGGCTCGGTAATATAAGTATTTGTGGTTTGCAGACGATTTGATCTGGAGTTGCAAAGCAAAGTTTCACATCTCACTAATGCAGAAGTACAAAAAGAACGTGAAACTAAGTTTGTGGAGTGGTTGAAACAGTTGGTAAAGAAGCTAACATAAATTTTGTACTTATAAACAACACTAAGTTACTTAATTGATCGTGATCACAATAATTGTTTATGTCTGTGCGTAGGTTCGCCATGGTGATGTTAAAGATCAAGGAATATGTGATTTAGAAAATGGTCCGACCAAAGTTGTGCAATGCTACAACGGGTATATCGTAAATGGTTATCGATTCCATACAAAAGACTACGGTATAAACAAATCAACGATAAATAGTGGCGTGTGTGTCAAGGGTAGCAGCTACGGTGAAAATGAACATGATTACTACGGTGTTATAGAGGAAATAATGGAGTTGACTTACTTAGGCATGAATAACAGGGTTACGGTATTCAAGTGTCATTGGTTTGATCCAACTGCAACAAGACTCGACAAAGCTTCAGGCATTGTGGAGGTGAATCATAAATCCAGGTTTGGAACATATGAACCATTCATATTAGCCTCGCAAGCTCAACAAGTTTATTATACTTCATATCCGAGTATAAAAAAGTCAGATAGAAATGAATGGTGGGCAGTTTGCAAGGTGAAATCCAAACTATACCCCGAGTATGATCAGTTACAAGAAGATGAGTTAGCTGAAGACAGTGATTACTATCAATCAGATGATGTCTGTGATTTCGCTTATGGTCACGATGTTGCGCATGATATGCATGTCATATCTCCATTGGCTGATGAAACATTCATAGAGGAATGTGATCCAAATGATGTACCAAGTGGATGGGCAAACAATGAAGAAGAAGAAGAAGAAGAAGAAGAAGAAGAAGAAGAAGAAGAAGAAGAAGAAAGTCAAACTAGTGACGAGGAAGAATTCTCAAGCTAGTGAAAAAAATCTTATACTACAAACCTCTATTTAAATGCATTGTAATACTTGATGTGAGTTGTATTGCAATACTTGGTGTGAATGATTAAAAATTTTATTTCAATGTATTGTAATACTTGATACGAATGATTCGAATGCATTGTAATTTATCTGAATGTATTATAATTTATGCAATTAACGAATGATTTGAATTAGTGCAATACTTGATGTCAATGATTTGAATTATTTGAATGCATTGCAATGCTTGATGTGAATGACTTGAATGCATTGTAATACTTGATGTGAATTATTTGAATGTATTGTATGACATATGTTATTTGTTAGAATATGGTTCGTGGAGGTTATAGTGGTCGCTCATCCAGTAGTAGCCAGGCTCAACCTTCATCTTCACGGGCTCCTGTGATAGGTATATCATATAACTAATTAGATGCTTGATTAGTTCAAATGCACATTCTGAGAACTTGGTGTGTATTTTTTTACAGATGATGTTGCGCCTGTATACGACCCACCTACACCAGTTGATCGCACAAGTCAACAGCCAACACAGGAAACAGGGTCTTCACAGGCTGGCACAAGAAGACTCATTCGAATAGTGTATATCGATAATCGACCGTAAGTATTTTGTTTTCAATTATTGCATATCTTTTAAATATTTTATATTGATATTTACTGTGTAACAATTCATGTGCAGCACGAGGTTTGAGCCACAAGAAGTAGTACGGGAGATTAGGAATTCACTTCTTCAACATCTACCAGGACCAGTTGCTCAATGGAAAGAGTACCCAAAGGAGGTATTAGACAGATTGTGGTCCTCATTCATGGTATACAGTTGTTCCTCATAGTTAATGTGTTTCATATTTAATTTATTTAAGCAATGTCTACTAACTTTCTGAAAATATTTGTAGGCTTCGAATCGCTTTGCAACTACGGTGGAAGAAAATGATGCAAGGAAGGTGTGGCAGAAGGTGGCTGCCAATCGATTTGCAGACATGCTGCACACTATGAAGACTGCAGCAAAAAAAGCATCTGGCGTAGTAGATGATCCATTACTGTGGAAGGGCCATGGTCCTATTACTATCAGGAGAGATTACTGGGATGAAATGTGCGATATGTGGGCGGGAGATGCATTTAAAAATCGCTCTGCGAAGGCTTCACAAAATCGATCGAAGATGCCCGAAGCCCATCTACACACAGGTGGATCTAAGACATTTGGGAGCCACCTAAAGAAAATGGTAACTCATCAATATATAATATTAATTTTATAAGTATAGTTGCAAATTTGTGTACTAAATCTTTTGTCATTTAACTTCGCAGGAAGCAGAAAAAGGAGGCAGTGTACCATATAAGGATGTGTTTGTAGAAACACATAAACGGAAGACCACGGGAGTCTTCGTATCAGAGAAGGCGAGAACGACAACGGTATGTATTAATTCTATTAATAATCATTGCAATATATATGCAAGTCATCATAATGTTATCATTAATTATTAATGAATACTTTAAACATTATTTTGTAGGAGGCATATGAGCAACAAATGGTAGAGCGATATGGTGAAGACGCTACTCAGCATCCATCATTTGATCCTACAGCATGGGTGACTGCAGCAGGTGAACCCAAAAAAGGTCGCGTGTTCGGGTTTGGGAGTAATATGAACACTTCACCAGTTATTGGTTCTTCCAGTTACGGCTCACCAACTTCTTGCGCCGACATAAGCTCCAAGCAGCCGACTATTCTTTCCGGTGATGATGTACGCGAGATCATTAATGAATCACTGAATAACTACTTCCAATACACCGTCGCCCCCTTTCTCCGAAATGAGATCAAGGCCGCTGTTCAGGATAGGGGATCTTCGATTCCAGGTCCCTCTCAGGTATAATCACATATATAGTTTTTTTGACTATCTTAAAGCACATCTGAGCATGGTAGAATCACATATAGAGTTTTTCTAGATGCCTTAGAACACATATGAACATGCTATAATCACATATTCAATTTTTTTACTGCCTTAGCACACATATGAGCATGATAGAATCACATATATATATATTTAACTTTTTGTCTGTCTTAGAGCACATATGAGCATGATAGAATCACATATAAAGTTTTTTTGATTGCATTAGAACACATAAGCATGCTATAATCACATATTCAGTTTTTTTACTGCCTAAGAACACATATGAGCATATTATAATCACATATTCTGTTTTTTGACTGCCTTAGCACACATATGAACATGCTATAATAACATATAGAGTTTTTTAACTGCCTTAGAACACATATGAACATGGTATATATCATTTATGATAGAATCACATATAAAATTTTTGGCTTTGCCTGCCTTAGAGCACATATGAGCATGCTATATTCACATATTCAATTTTTTTACTGCCTTAGCACACATACGAGCATGATCGAATCACATATATAGTTTTTTGCTTGCCTTAAAGCACATCTGAGCATGGTAGAATCACATATAGAGTTTTTTTATATGCCTTAGAACACATATGAACATGCTATAATCACATATTCAATTTTTTGACTGCCTTAGCACACATATGAGCATGATAGAATCACATATAGAGTTTTTTTATTGCCTTAGATCACACATGAGCACATGATAGAATCACATATAGTGTGTAATTTATTTCATTATATTTTGTTTATCAATACTGACTGTTCTTTTCTTGTGTAGGCTGCTAGCGATAATCAGGGTAGTGGAGCTGAAGGGACAGATAAAGACAATGAACAAGAAGACGCACAAAATCTTGGCGATGATTAGAGGACTGTGTTGAAGAAGTTCTATTTTTTTTATTTTTCCTAATTGTAATTGTTGAATTGTAAATAATTAAACTTTTTAGTTTTAAGGTGGAACGATTAATTATTATAGATACTTGTTATATGAATTTTTTTGTGTGGTTTGTTTTTTATTTACAGGAAATATAAATTGTACAGGAAATATAAATTGTACAGTTCTCCGTAATTAATTTTTAAATAAATTTTTTTTGATTTTTTTTCGTTTTTGCGACGGATTAGCGACGGATGATTCCGTCGCTATTCATATTAATCTAGCGACGGCTTAGCGACGGAATTAAATCCGTCGCCACGCCGTGGTCGCCGTTTAGTACCGGCGGATTGGCGACGGAATATAGCGCTCGTTATTCCGTCGCAATTAGCGACGGACTTGGCGACGGAATAATTCCGTCGCCAGTTAGCGTCGAAATATTCGCGACGTAAGCATACTGTCGCCGCGTTGTCGCTAATCCGTCGCTAACATGGTTAGCGACGGATTAGCGACGGATTAGCGACGAAAGGTGGTCGTCGCTAATCTACTGCTCTGTTGTAGTGAGTGTGTGATGATGAATTGACTGTGCATTCTACAACTTTGAAATATATGCCAATGTTGATAAAATTTTTGTTGGGGAGGAAGATTAGACTTACTCGAAATTGCAAAATCTTTTTGAAGGCCATCTTTTTTTTTTGAGAAAAAGATAAAGCAAAGGCAAGTTTTCGATCTCCATGGATTGAAGCTCACCACCACAGATTCAGACATGCAAATAAAGATAAAACACATAAATATTTGATGATCTAACTATATAAAATTTAAAAAAAAAATAGGTAAAAAGATTTGAAAAGTATTTTTTTTTTTTAACTTGAGAGTCTGTTTGGCTCTTCTGGGGCTTCCTTTCGCGTAGGTTCGATAATTTTTGTAGTAGCTTCAACAACACCTTCGAGTAAGTATGCCAATTTAGGAATCGAGCAGAGAGAGGGTCACAATAAAGGTAGGGCTAGGTTAGACGTTCTCTTTAGGGCTAGCACTCAGACAAAAGATTTTTTAGACTATAAGGATGAACCCCTATTTATAAGAATTCTGCCTGGGTTGTTTGCTTGTGTGGGAGTGAGTTTTTCCTCGGTTCCAGGAATGTACATATATACATATATATATATATATATGCCTTTCACAACCTTGAAAATAAGAGGGGTGTTATTGTGTAGGAAATGTTAAAAAATAGCAAGAAGTTTGCACTTTTAAAATGTACGTTGTGGACTTGTTTAATATGCACAAAGTTTGATTTTTTTTATCTATTCTGCTGGATCAAGTGCTTTCTCTTTCAGCATTAAAAACGAAAGAAACTGACCAACTAACCAAAAGCATTATTAAATTTGACTCAAATTGATATCACATTTCTTTTTTCATCTTACAAGCGACTGCACCATCGACAAGATCGCGTGTTGGATTAGCCCGTGGTTTATGCAGCTGACCATTTAAACTAAAGATTGATGTCGCTTGCATTTATGTAGAGGCACAAAATATAATGTACTGCAGAACTTGTGAAACATCAACCGCTACTTTTATATGGTTAATAAGGTTGATTGGCAATCTCTCTCTCTCTCTCTCTCTCTCTCTCTCTCTCTCTGCTTTTGATTTATATTTTGTGCTCTCTTTTTTGGCTTATGTGTTCTTTGTCCGTCTGGGTCCTGTGTGTTTTGTTTGCCGGTTGAACCTGTCGTAATGTTGATATCTTTGATTAGTGTCTCTCTCTCTCATCAAAATAGTATATGCAAAGAAACTTATTAAAGTTGAGTCATGGTTGTGTCCCATTGTTATCAAAATCAAATCAAATTGAATTTTATGCATTAACTGCATATTTTGAAATTTGATTGGACCATTTAGGTCATCGTTTACTTCATTTTTGCATTTTCTTCATTTTAGATTATTTTTCTAACTTTTTTTCATTGTTACCAAGGAGCAAAATGGATGCAGGATGCGATGCTGAAAGCGGAATAGGGGAAGCGAGTGTTAAAGTATTAAGCGGGATTCGTTTTTGAAAGCAATTGAGAAAGCAGGTGAGAAGCAAAAATACAAAATGAAGGAAATGAGTGAGAAACGAGGGAAAGGCAAAAAAATAAATAAAAAATTAACATGAAAAACATAAGAAACAAAGAAGAAGCAAAGAAGAAGCAAGGGGGAGATAAGGAGTGAAAAAAAAAAACATAAATATTAACATGAAAAACACAACAAGAAGGAAACAAGGCGAAGATGAAGAGGAATTGAGTGGGAAACAAAAAGGATGCAGAAGAATAAGAGCGAATTGAAAAGTGAGTTCCTCTACAGGAGAAGCATGGCACTTGCCGCTTCCGAAGCGCACTTCCCATCCTAGGAAGGCACTTCCGGCCTGTAACTATGAGATTCTTTAAAATCAGTTTTTTGAGTATACCGATTCAAGCTGATACGATTTGATCTGGCTCAAGCTAGTTTACTGAATCTTTTTCGGTGCAGAAACTGATTGTGATAACGTTGCTGTGTTCTACACCGTGCATACTGGTTGCCTAACATTAATCAATTTAATAATTAATGTCAACCTAAACTGTTGAATTAAAAACCACAACTTGAATATCAACCGAAGACCATGGATGCTGACAACTTAATTAGAGAGAGAGAGAGTATGGAATGCACTATTATATTTGTGATCATGAGATTGAAGTGTATCCTTTGTGATATAACATGTACAAATTTGCCTATGTTCTGGACCGCTACAGTTGCACAAGGGTAGCTGCATTAGGGGGTCCGGTATTGAATGCCCAACTGCGTGGGGGTTGAGGGTTAAGTATGGGAGTGTTTGATATCAATAAATGGGCACAGTCTCAATGAAGAGCTGCTCAGGTAAAATGCTGTTTTACACTGCAATTATAAAATGCAAACACGTGACCCAACACCTGTCTTATTTGTAAGCAAAATAGCTAGTGGTCCCTCCAGTTAACCTATCTCTCTCTTAGGAGTTTGTTCGGCGAAACCAGCTTTACTTGGTACCTCATGTGGGGAAACAATTCTCGTGGTCAAATATGAGGTCTCGACCTTGCTTGCGGATACTTGATCGTGTATTTCTCTCACTAAATCTATTTCATGCAGTTTCGGATGTCATTGCATGTCTGTTGCCGCGGACCATGTCCGATCATGGACAACTGATTGTTTCTTGTGGCACAGGCTTTAAAGCGTGTCGCAGGTTCTTCTTTGAGGAGTGGTGGCTTCGTGTGCCAGACTTTCAGCAGCTGGTTGGATAATCGTGGGCTCAACCTGTTACAGGATCTTGGGCGGCCATCAGCATCTATGTAAAGCTTCTTCGTCTTCGGCAACGTATTAAGGAATGGCTCAGCTTTAATAACCTGAACAAGTTTATGTTCATTGGCCAGTGGGAAGCTGAGCTCTTCTCTTTGGCACAACGTCAGGTCGATCTTGTTGGTGTGTCGGAGGGTCAAGTGCTTCAATTATAGGAGTGTATCGTTGTCTTCTCTACCCTCGTTGCAGAATCGCGAGATGAGCTTAGATGGAAGTTGAGGGCCAGAGTCGTATGGTTGGCTAATGGCGATAATAATACACGATTTTTTCAAATGAACGCATCAAATAAGTACAGTAAGAATTTGTTTCTCTCGATCGAGATCAAAGGATGCCAGTTTGGTCAGCAAAATTGCCTGCCAACTATTACTTCTTATTTTTTCAGGCTGTATTCGGCTGACGTAGGCGTTGAGGGGGTCATCGGCAATATGGGTTATAAGCGGTTGGCGGCAAACCAATCTATTCCTCTGCAGGCTCGATTCACCGAAGCTGAGATTTCTAATGCTATTAGCGACCTCTCATGATGGAAGGCTCCAGACCTTGATGGTTTTCACGTAGACTTCTTCAAAGCTTTTTGGCCAATTATTAAAGTTGACCTGCTACACTTGTTCGATGAATTCTATCGTAATGCAAGGATGCCTTCTCTACGAATCAGGGAGCTTTTATTCCAAATCGAAGTGTGCAAGGGTCTTTTATTTGTGCAACTGAGCTTCTTCACTCTTTACAGTGGATTGGAGCACTGTACTTCTTGTTAAAATTGGATTTTCACAAGGCTTATGATAGTCTGGCATGGAATTTTCTGTTTGAATCTCTAACTAATATGGGGTTCGGCAACCGGTTTATTGCATGGGTTAAGGAGCTGGTCACGAAATCTGTGTCGTCGGTTTGCATCAGCGGTCTAAGAGGGGAAGAATTCAAGTTGGCTAGAGGTGTGCGACAGGGTTGTCCCCTAGCCCCCATCCTTTTTAATATCGCGGCAAAGGGTTTACCTATTCTCATGAAAAGGGCAGAACAAACAGGCTTCTTGAATTCGTTGGGCATTCCTGGTTTTATTGGTCACATAATTCAATATGCAGATGATACTATAATATTTGGCTATACGAATGTTAATCAAATGTCTAGGTTGTGCTTCATTATTAAAGTATTCGCTACAGTTTCAGGCCTTCGCCTGAACGAGAGTAAGTGTGCTCTGGTCTTACTCAATGCTGACCCTCTCCTCCAATCGGTTGCTGTAAGGATCTTCAACTACCCGATATCAGACCTTCCTGTTAATTTCTTGGGTCTATCGTTGCACTCACTACAGCCGTCGAGAACTTCATCTTGGATGGCTACTATAGAGTGGGTGCAAGGGAGATTGCAGTCTTGGAAGGCTCGTTATTTATCTTTTGCGGGATGATTGACGCTAATTCGCCATGTTTTGGCCAGATTACCAGATTTTCGTATGAGCATGTCCATTATACCGACGACAGTAGAACAGACGATTAACCGTTTGCTTTCGTACTTTCTTTGGTCTGGGAATGCGTCTCACAAAAAAGTTTCCGCTTGTTTCTTGGCAGCAGATCGTTCTCCCGAGGCAGCGAGGTGGCTTGGAGATTCCAGCTCTGAGAAAGAGGAGCATCATTTTAGTCTTAAAGTGGGCCTGGGTCGCTTCCACATCTCCATCTCCTTGGGCTATGTTTGTTAGGCAAAATATGGTAGTCTACCTGACTCCCTTCTTTCGACGCCCAGTTCAGTGTGTCATTCGTCCCTCTGGTTGGAGTGGTGGAAGACACTTCGCTCATTTAGTGACAGGGATCTTAGGCCTGGTCATGGCCGCTCGTGGCTTCACTGGGCCATGGCGAGCAGAGATAGGTTCTCCCAGTGTTGTGAGAGGCGTACGCCTCAGTACTTGAAGCGTACGCCTCACAGATGAGGTGCAAGCTCAAAGTACTGAGGCGCACACTCAGTACCTGAAGCGTTGGTGCCTCCTTTGATATGTGGCTAAAACTGAAAACAATTACACAATGAGCAGAGGAGGATATTCTGGCGAGATTTACAGTGGAATTTCTTCTCTTCGTGTTCTGAAATTGGATTTACTCATCGGAAAAAAAATAAAAGCTTCCAGCGAATTTAACGGACTGAGTTCTTCCGATCGTTGTTGTAACCTGCACAGAGTCACAAACCCGTCGGGAAGCAGAGTTGATACCCTCTGACGAGGTTTTCGGCGAGGGGTGGGGGGACTTCTTCTCTCCACGACCGGAATTGAGACCTACTCTCTTGATCATGAAGCTTACGCTTCAACGCCTCGCTTCACCTAATCGCATTTAACAACCTTGGGTTCTCCATTAAGCAAGTTTATCATTCCTTGTTGCCATCCGGGATGGACTTGTTTTGCACTGATTGTATATGGGGTAAGGGCCCACTCTGAGGGCAAAAGCTTTGGCGTGGCTAGTGGTTCTGGATCGTGTTCAAACCCATATTAATGTCAGGAAACGGGGGCTTCAATTTCCCAACATGTGTGTTCTTTGCGAGAAGGCAGTAGAGGATACGACTCACCTATTTTGGTTTTGCCCGGTGGTTCTAGACCTATTTTTTCAAACTTGGGGTGCACCGTCTGTTCAAACTCGTTCGAGTTCTGTTATTCGGGACCTCTTGCTTGGTCCCATGATTTTACAAAAAAAAAATGGAGATTATTGTGGCGGGTATGGTTGTTTTCAGCATGGTGGGTGATCTGGACTGAATGAAACAATATCTTTTTTAGGGGCATCAAATTCGATTTTGGAAGGCTACGTCAGCGGGTTATGTCTGATGTGTATCTGGCTCTTAAATTACACAGTAGAGATGGGGGGTTGGATCTACTTGTACTCTGAACTGTGCATTGTCACCATCTAGATGGTGGTTGTCTTACTCTTATGTTTCTCTCTCATCCAATATTTTGTTGGATGTATTTTGGTAATGTTGAATGTTCTCTCTCTCTCTCTCTCTCTCTCTCTCTCTGTGTATGTGTGTGTATGTGTGTGTGTGTGTGTGTGTGTGAGCATGCCCTCGGGCATGTAAAAGTGAGAGCCAAATAACCAGTCTTAATCTACCAACTTTTTCGAGAACCACCAAAGCTGCCATCTTCATTCTCTCAATCACCATCTTATTTTTTTTGTTTTTGAAAGGCAAGTTGGGTGTCCACCAGTCATTATTCAACGTACCATTGGGTTTTTGAGCCTGCAACGTCCCACTACAGGGAGACTGTACTGACAGCTCCTACCAACCACGCGGGCACCATCTTATTCTTTCCAAATGAAAATATAAAACTACAATTTTTAAGATATCAAGAGGAGTGCGGGAGGGTTTCTGACTCGTCTAGTAGGAGCAGTTCCTCATGTCACCATGTGATGAAGTTCGAAACCTATTGGTATTTAAATGGTTCAATAACGGTTGTAAGATTAACGAAGGCCCTTAATTCCCCCAGCTATGTCATGGAATCGGAAAAAAAAAAGAGTTAGCTAGAGTTAGGTGAATAGAACGTAACTCCCGGCAATCATACTATTAAACTCTTAAATAGCTGAGTGACTTATGTTAAATATTTGAAACCTGAGGCCGCTAATATAAATTTGTTGTATGTTTGGTGCTTATATGTACATTAATCACAAACTTAGACCAATCGGCCATGGTAGGAATCAATTTCCCGTGCATCACAAACTTAGACCAATCGGCCATGGTAGGAATCAATTTCCCGTGCATCTTCTAGTTGTACCAGCAAAGGCGGAGCTAGTGTGTATGTGTGTGTGGGTGGACAGGACTGGGCTCTGGCCCAGTTAAAAAAAAAAAATTAAGCCCAGTCCTAGCCCAGCCCTCGGATTCAGCACCTGGCGAGGGCGGGCACCCGCCCGTGCTGCATCCGACTCGTTTAACTTATTACCCCTCAGCCCCTCTTCTTCTTCGATCTTGATTTTGAGTGACCTAGCCCTTGCCCTCATCTTTCCCAAATCCCCTTATTCCCGACGACCGATTCAACGTTGCCAAGCCGCCCAGCTTCTTCTCTAATGATGGTCGAGCTTCTCCTCCAAGACTCCGGCGCTGCTGCCGTGCTCCTGAGAGAGCGAGATGATGAGACACCGGCCGAGCACGATGATGAGACATCAATCTTTTGGGTAATTTGACTAATCAAATATGTGCTAGTTTGATTTAATCAAATTATAGGTGGATCAGAGTGGATTTAATCAAATCAACTCCGAAGTAGGGTTGATCCTGACCTGAAACAATTCACTGCATTTATTTTTTATCGAATTTTATTTAAAATAAAAAACAATTTACCCATTTTGGAGATAAATCCTATTTTTTGTTCCTAAATGAGCTCATATGCATATATTCCTATGTATATATTATATACATATATGCAGATGTCTCTCAGTCTTTTATCTCATGTTAATTGTTTAACTCACAAATTAAATTAAAGTGAAAGATGAATGTTGATTGTTGATGGTAATTTATATTTTTTGGTGCAATAATTCTACTTTATCTACTCATTTTAGTTGGAACAAAGCTAGGAGAAGGTTGTGAATCAGTGACTTCTTAATTTTAGAATAAGTCCTAATTTTTGAATTATAGAATCAATTATCTACTTTATCTACTCAAATTATATAGAATTATAGAAAAATCCTGACTTCTAACTTGTGTTTTAATATTCTAATATCCAAATTAATTATCTTTAGACAGTAGGAGAAGGTTGTGAATCAGTGAATTTATTTGAAGGACAAGAAGATATATTTGAAGGTTGTGAATTAGTGAATATTGTTTCAGTGGTGCTAATTCTTATCTAGTTACTCTCCTAGTGACTTGTAAGTATATGCTTAACTCTTATCTAGTTGCAATTTACAAATTTATTGTTGTTATTTGTCCTGATCCATACCCTATGCATGATTATTAGTTTGTTATAGTTGTTAAATGTTAATTGTTATAGTGTTAATTTGTTAATTGGTATAGACTTATAGTGTTATATTGGTATTTTTCTGTCATTTATCATCAATCAGTAATTGTATCTGATTCGGTGTACTTGTGTAGAATTGTAATGATTAATTATGTAGATTATTGATAGTTTATGTGTTTGATTAATAATTTTATCACCAATCAGTAATTGTATCTGATTTGGTGTACTTGTGTAGAATTGTAATGATTAATTGTGTAGATTATTGATAGTTTATGTGTTTGATTAATAATTTTATCACCAATCAGTAACTGCATATAATTCGGTGTACTTGTGTAGAATTATAATTATTAATTGTGTAGATTATTGATAGTTTATGTGTTTGATTAATAATTTTATCACCAATTAGTAATTGTATATGATTCGGTGAAAAATTTATATTTGATTTTCTCTAGTTTTTTTCACTACCTTAACATGATGTTATTTAATTATTTTTTTATTATTTATCACCAATCAGTAATTGTATCTAATTTGTTGTACTTATGTATAATTGTTATGTTGAACAGTTAAAGTAATACTTCTGTAAGTTGAAACAGTCAATCAGATGGACAAGTCGAGAAAACTCCAAGTCCTACTCCAACCATTCCTTCATCACCTGAGCATATTTCATCTCTGAATCCAACTTCAGAATTTGATTTTTATATTGAAAGAGATTCGGGTAAAAGAAAGCGTATGTGTGATCACCTTGTTAATGAAATAGATCGAATTAGACAGACTTATTTGAGGGCAGAACCTTTTCAACCAAAACTTGCACAATACCCAAGTAGACAATATGGTAAACAAGTGTATCGATGTCAAGAACATTGGTATGATAAGTTTCGTTGGCTAGAGTATTCTCCGACAGAAGATAAAGCATATTGTTTTTATTGCTTTCTTTTTCTTGATAATAGCCCTTCTTTGAATCTCTCAGCATTGACAACGGTTGGGTTTAATAATTGGAAGACGGTTAGTCAAGGAGAAAAATGTACTTTTCTTACCCATGTAAGTTCTTCACCTTCTTCATATCATAATGTATGTGTAAGAAATGCAGAGATTTTGATGAGACATGGTCATTACATTGACAAAGTGATGAATGTTGTATCCCAAGAGGAACGTCAGAAAGCTTGTTTGAGAGTAAGAACCTCAATGTTAACTCTTCAGTAGTTAGCACTCCAAGGTTGCACTTTTAGGGGCCATGATGAATCTTTACCTTCATTGAATCATGAAAATTTTATTGAACTGGTTGATTATTTTGGAAAAATGAATGCAGATGTTGGTAAAGTTGTTTTGGCTAATGCTCCAAGAAATGCCACATACACTTCTCCATATATCTAGAGGGAGATTTTATACATTATGGAAAACTGAGTACAAGGTATGATTTGTAATAAAGTTTGAGATACACCGTATTGTATCCTTGTTGATGAAGCACGAGATGCATCTAAACGAGAACAAATGTGCATTGTATCGAGGTTTGTCAATGAAGAGGGAATTTTAAGAGAACGATTTTTTGCAATTAAAAGTGTTAGTGATACTACCTCGTTGAATCTGAAAAATCAAATTTCTGATATTTTTAGTAGTCACAACCTTCAAATTCAAAATATGCAAGGACAATGGTACGATGATGTTAGTAATATGCGAGGTGCTTGGAATGGGCTTCAAACTTTATTTCTGAAGGATTGTCCTTATGCATATTATGTTCATTGTTTTGCGCATCATTTGCAATTAACATTGGTTTCTGCAGCTAAGGATGTTCGTGACATTTAACAATTTTTTTCTCATTTGGATAATGTTGTTAACATTATTACTTCTTCGCCTAAGTGTATTGGTGAGTTGAAAGCTGTACATAGAAAAGAAATTGAGCATTTGTTAGAAACTGGAGAACGGTCGACAGGAAGTGGGCCTAATCAGATTGAGAACTTGCATAGAACTGGAGCTACTCATTGGAGTTCTCATTATGAATCTGTAAAGAGCTTGATGGATATGTATGTTGCAACATGTAAAGTATTTGAGTGCCTAATTGAAAATTCTCCAAGTGTTAGATCTCAGGCTGAAGTTGATGGTGCATACACTTGCATTACAAGTTTCGAATTTGTATTTGTCTTGCATTTGATAAATCGAATATTTGCAATTACTGATATTCTATGTCAGGCCCTTCAGAAGAAAATCAAGATATTTTGACTGCTATGAGATTTGTCTACACTACAAAGACTGTGCTTCAAGCTTTAAGAGAAGATGGTTGGGAAGAATTCCTTCAAGAGGTAACATCATTTTGTTTAACAAATGATATTTGCCTACCTGACTTTAGTGGTTCATATATGGTTGGTCGATCCTGTGGTCGTGAGTATCTTTTAGTTGAGTATCACTATCATTTTGATGTTTTCAATAAAGCTATAGATTTCTTGTTGGTGGAGTTAAATACTAGATTTAATGACACATCAGTCGAATTTCTCTCTCTCAGTGCGACATTGGATCCTAGAAACTCATTTGAATCCTTTAATATAGTTGATATTTGCAAGCTTGAATTGAAGTTCTATCCTCAAAATTTTACACCGCAAGATATATTTTACTTGAAAGCAGAGTTACAACATTTTCAGATTGATGTGGTTTCTGGTCCTCGATTTCAAGTACCTACTCTATTTGATTTGTATCAAAAGTTGGTTGCAAGTGGAAGGTCAGAAAGTTATGTCATGCTAACTAGATTATTTTGTCTTGTATTGACATTACCAGTTTCTACGGACACTACAGACGGAGCATTTTCAGTGATGAAGCATGTGAAGTCGAAAATTCATAACAAAATGGATGACGGTTTTCTTGCTGACTGTATGATATTGTACATCGAACGAGAATATGCTATGACTTCAGTTATAGATTCTCTTATAGATGAATTTTATGTTGTGAGTCACCGTCGGGGTCCATTTTAGTTGGTACTTTTGTATTTTGATTTATTTTGTCATAAATAAAATTTATGCATTGTTATGAACTTCAAATTATCGCACCAATGTTATGTATTGCCATTAGATAATGTTTAAGAACTTTCTGTTGAGGTTGAGAAAGACTGTAGCAAATAGTTTGATTTGTTCATATGAAATAGATTTTTATTAATAATTGTAGCCATTTTTTATTTTATCTCAAAAAAAAATTTAGGGGGCGCTGCCCCTGAACTATTTTTTTTGCTACACCCCTTCACCCCCCATCCTCACATAAACCCTAGCTACTCCCCTTCGTACCAGCACAACCAAAACCATCACATTGTTTTCCTTAAAGAGCAAGATACCATCCCACAGCTTATTCAACTAAAAACATACATGTAACTCTGAAAATGAATTGGCTATATATAAATTGGTACATTATATAGGACAATACATGGAACACGTCAATCACATGTGCCTTAAAATGGACGCCTCAATATTTATATTGTCATGAGTACTACTAAATGGTCAATTTCTGAAAGAAACTTGCAGCCACCTCCCATATCTAATGAAAAATGTGACTGGCAGTTTTGGTGAGACTTTTGTTGAAAACTATGCGGAGTTCTTAAGTAATGTTTTTCCCATAGTTTACACCGGGCTTAGAGACTTAGTCCCCGTACCGGGGGCATAACACTTCATCATGACTAGTACCCACGCCCCAAGGCCTATGCTCGCTTTGGCTTTGGCTTTTGCAAGGGGTGGCGCCTGCGGAAATCGAATCCTCACTGCCCGTCTGACAGCCATGGCCCGCTCCAACTATGCATGTGGAAATCCATTTTTTTGTTTTTTTTATAACAAAAAAAGAGCACTGATTTTTTTCCGTCAAAGATAGTCGTTCAACCTGTGGCTCATCCCCAGCAAATGTAGTATAAAACCTTAGGTTTTCCTACACCCAGTTTGGTGTGCCTTGCAGCTAGAAACACAAGTAGGGATGGCAGTGGAACGGGGGCACGGGTGGGGGGACAAGTTCTCCACCTCCGCCCCGTCTCAAAATCCTGCCCTCTATCCCCGCACGAGTTTTGATTTTAACCTTCATCCTTGCCTCCATCCCCGTTTCATATCCACCATCCCTGGTCCAAACGGGGTGAGGCGGGGCAGGGCCCCATTTCCCCTTGGTCCATTGCCATCCCTATGGAGACGGGGTGGGGCAGGGCAAGGCGGGGACGGGGACGGGCAGGGCGGGGGAAAGCATAAGTCCATCTCTGTGTCCATCCCCGCACAGGTTTTGATTTTAACTTTCATCCCCGTTTCCCCCCAGTCCAAACGGGATGTGGCCTTGTTTCCCCTCGGTCCATTGCCATCCCTATGGAGACGGGGCGGGGCAGGGGAAAGCATAAGTCCATCCCCGTACAGGTTTTGATTTTAACTTTCATCCCCGTTTCCCCCAGTCCAAATGGGATGGGGCCTCGTTTACCCCCGGTCCACTGCCATCCCTAAACACAAGCTGTTGCTTTCAAACTGGTGACATCCTTTAACTTGGTGATGTTATGAGCTGCCCCCCAACCAGATGAGTAGCACTTTCATGGGCTATTGAATGTGATTTCTCTTGTTAAGAACTTGATATTCACTAGGACAACATTTCTTGTGGTTTCATTTTTTGTGAAATTTTATTCTAATGAAAGTGAAGTTAATTTGTGGTGTCATTTCTTAGAGTCTAGCTAAAGGATTCTAATTCGAAGTTAACACCCTCATTTCTTAGCGGGTCATTTTCAGAATGAAAACTTTTGCTTTTTCCTCAAGTTAAATAAAACAGTTTGGAAGTTGCTATAGAAAAGATAAATAACCCATGGATCTCAGGCTCAAATTCAATCAGTCCAACCCTAGCTTGACTATCAAACAGTAAAGGCAAAGAGTTCCCTTCTTCTCACCTATGCCAAGTGTTGAAGTGTCGTATCAAAAGGCATTAGGGCGATCAAGACACATAAGGCAATGCCTAATTAACAAGGCAGCTCAAACTTCATAGTCCTTACTGTTGCCTTATGGTCTGGTCTTGACTCCTGTAGCATAGTCACAAGTCTTTTTCTTGGGATTTTTTTAGAAAAGGAAAATCGTGCGATAAATTATTTTTTTCTCAAAAAAGTCTCCAAAAACATTGGTATATCTAAATTTTAAATATATGTGTGTGTGTAAAATATTAAAAATATATAAATGTCATGTTAACAGTGCAATAATGTCACGATAAAGACTTGATATTTTCAAAACAAGCGATATTTTGAATATATCGTATATCGGTTTTTGAAAATCTCCCAATAAAATTGCAAGATTTTCTTCATTTTTTTTTTTGAAAGAGAAATAAAATCGCAAGAGTTTCAAAAAACTGTAAACATTTGTGACCATGCTTGGTAGTTTTCAGGGACATTGCAATGTATAACTTTTTAAACATCTTGATGAAAAGAAGATTGGAAGTGGTGAAATATTTCTTTTTCCAAACAGCCGAGCCATCCTTGGTACAGGCGCTTTAGCAAATTAAAATTAGAAGCAGGACATCTCACAAGGAGTAAATATCCTGGGGGAGAACTTGACTAAAAATTCAAGAAGGAAGTTTGTTTCTTAACTGATCTGTGTCCAAGTGAAAAGGGATCCCATTTTTCTTTACTCCTTCCCACCTTTGCCTTTTCTTCACAGTGAATCATGATGCCATGAGACTTCTACACAGTTCACACAAATACCGATAGCTTTTCAGATTTTCAAAGATTCATAGCGTACCTTCAAAGTTTGTTGATGATCACCAAGTCTAAAATAAAATGGGAAAATTTCATTTACATGCCAAACTTTTGCTTTGATTTCAAATATGGCCATACGTTTTTAAAGTTTCAAATATGACCAAACTTTTTTCAAAAATTGTCAAACAAGGGCCTGTATTTATTATTGTCCTTTAGGGCCTGTTTTGGGATCGGTAGCCGAGATTCCAAACAAGCCATTAACTCAAGTTAAACCATATGTCAAATTATAACACACTGTTTACTTTTTCTTTTTCTTTTTTATTAGGTTAAGTACTTTTCAGTTTTCAGGGACAATGCAAGAAACAAAAAAATGACTCAAGTTTTTCGATATGATTGGTGTTCACCTGAGGTCCCTATTGAACAGTTTTGGGGAAAGGTTTGGACCATATTTGGAATCTCAGAAAAGTGTGAACTTATTTGGAATTAGGGGAAAAAGGTTGACCCCTAAATGAAATTTTCCAAAATAAAATTGATGTAGCACAACTGACTATGGGCACATTGAGTGGTCAGGTTAGTGTTGAATATTGGTCTGAATTCTTGGGACCTTTTACCCATGTAGAGTGAATCCACGGTATCCACTATAGGTGGATCAAGGTCCAAAGACAAGGTAATGGGTCGGATTCAGTTCAAATGTAGGCATTATCGAATCCTATATAATCAGATATGGCTTAATCCAATTTGAAGTTGGATATGGATTTAGTTAGATAATCTGTTAACAAATCCAGACCTGGTTCGCCTAAATAGCTAATCAGATGTCATCTTCATTACTGAATCTGACTACAGACCCAGATTTTGATCAAATATCCAACCCAAATCTGAACTATTGACTCCTTACCAATTGGGCATTTCTCTTTTCTTTTTCAAAAATAGGCTGTTACAAGGATACTCCATTCAAGGGGCATGACACGATACTTGGATGCATCAAATGACACATTTGAGAATCATCTATTTTTTAATAACTTCTAATAGTTGTTAGTTATATTGTCAGTAATAAAGTTGTTTTATATACTACAATACCAAAATATTTTAATCAACTATACAATTAAAAAAAATCTATGTCTTCATATCCTATTTAAAAAAAAAATTGTGAAATTCACATCCGGTACTGTGTCCCTGTCAGTGGTTTTATAACAGAAATAGGTGCAAGAAATTATAGCAATTTCCACCTCCAAGTGGGCTTCAAATCAGAAGCAGGTCTATGTCTGGTCTTACATGGTCAAACTCTTGTCAGGGTTGGACCTCTTGACAGCCTTAGAGTTGGTGAAATATCTTTGACTGAGAATCAGTAAATTGAAGATAGTAGAAACCATATAATAATTTTGTAGTCACAAGCTCACCTAAAACTCACTGACATAATAGCAACAAAATTATAATAATAATGATGTTAAAATACTGATAACAATAAGTTAATAGCAACTTTGTTCTTTCATCTTTCAGGAATGACAAAAGCCACTACCATTGTCCTACCAATTTTTTGCATATTTTGGAATCCTAATCTATTCCCCATATGTTTGTAAGCATAATTTGACAACTTGCAAAGCAGTACAATAATTTGTGAATGCATTTCTATTAAATGGTAGCCCTGTGTGCACTTTATTGATTGTTTAGTAATGAAGGCAGAAGAAAATTCTTACCAAAAGCTGCAAACTGCCCTTGGCAGGTGGCATTTGGCTTCCCATATGTGACCTTGGCACATTTATGATCAGAAAATGAACAGAGGGTCTTGCTTAGATTCTCATGAGCTATGCGCAACCTGTCAAGGACCACTTGTGTTTTTTTTTTTTTAATAAGCCTCGCAGTTTTAAGTTTCTAGGACGATGACAGGAGGTATGGCAAGCTGAGCCAGCGCAATTAGGTCTTCGTTTTCAGATGTGGTTTCTTCGAGTGATAAAAAAAAAAGAGAAACCACAGTCATGGTTCAGCCCATTTTCTTAGGTTGAGAGGTGTCACATTAACCGTGGCCTTATTTTAGTGTCTGCAGTGTAAAATTCTAGGGATGGCAGTGGACTAGGGCGGAGGCAAGGGACAAGGTCTCCACCGCCGCCCTGTCTCAAATTTCTGCCCTCCATTCTTGCATGGGTTTTGATTTTAACCTCCATCCTCGGCTTCATCTTCATTTCATGTCCTTCATCCCTATTCCAATCGAAGCGAGGTGGGGCAGGGTCCCATTTCCCCCTACTTCAATGCCATCCCTAATGGTATTTTAGTTATTTTACTAACGGAGATCGGGGATGGAGCGGGGCGGGGTGAGGCATGGTTGGAGAAAGTGTAAGTTCATCGACCCCTGCACGGGATTTGATTTTAACCACCATCCCTGTTTTTTGTCTTCCATCCCCGGTCCAAACAGGGTGAGGTAGGGCGGGACCCTGTCTCCCCCAGTCGACAGACATCCCTATAAAACTTCATTAGTATTCCTTGTTGGAGTTACCTGAAACAATGTGTGCGGGTGTTCAGTGTTCTCCTCATCCGATTGACGCCCACGATGAGCCCAGACCTTAGGTTGATGGTGAGCAGGACCCTATACCACGTAAACCCTAATGTAAAATTTGGGTAGGCTATTGCCATGAATCTCTCATCATTTTTGTAGCAGCCAACCCCCTTATATAATGGGGAAAGAGGCAGTTACGTACGTAACTCTCACCCACTATCTCTCCATTATGTGGTCCACTAATGTGGCCCACTAATGGTGTCAAACCGGGTCACCCAAATGGGTTGGATCTAGATCCGTTATGTCCAACATTCTCTCACTTGACCCATTGACACCAAAAGTGCACTAAATCAATGTTTAAATTGTTATCTCGATTTAATTCTTCATGTGGGTTCACATGCTACCCTTTATCACAAGGATGAATTATGGGAGTCATAGAGATGAACACTCATTTATGAAATATCATATTCTCATATACTATATTATAATTCACCTTAAGTGCTTAAGCATGTTGAAATTACCTTTATGAATAGGTTGGTCTCTTACCTATTCTTCTTTTTAGTCCTTTAATATTGTTATTCTGTTATTCTCTCTAACCCATATGAGAGATCCTTTATGTAAAATCAATAATTTGCAAAGCCATAAATAATAAAATGTGATCACATAATGTATTGTCATACATAAGAAGAAATAAAAAAGACCCATCCCCTTTACATGTTGGGAATATAATCCCAGTGCTAGCCCTTTAGTAAGAGGATCTAGAGTCATTTTCTTCATCTTAATTGTATCAATACATACCACATGATTCTCAGTCCTTTCATTAACAATAAAATATTTTAACTTCATGTGTCGACACTATGTTGAGCTCTTATTGTTATTTAAAAAAGACACAGTTGCGGTCTCTCAATAGAGTCTACAATACCAAGACCTATAATGAAGTTTCTTATCCAAATGGCCTGAGATAAAACCATGTATTAAATCGATAATTTCAGTCCTAATGAATTTCAAAAAATCATTCACTGTTCTATAGTGAGAGATGACACCTCAAATATTCTGAGCTGCTCATGATTGCAAAAGGCAACATGCTAAGAATATTCGAATACTCTCACTTATCATGGACATTATTTTGAGCGCTCTCACTTCTCATAGACAACCTTCAAAATGGTTGTTCTATTCTCCGTATGAGTGAGAGATAAATTGCTCTATACGATATTTATATTGAAAGAGGTAGATGTGAGACCCCTTATTATTCACCTTTTCTAAGACAAACATAGTTGAACCATTATCGTTCCACTTTGATGGAAACGACAATACTGATAGTTGGTTCGTCTCTTCAATTCTCAAGGAATTGACTTTAGTTGATGAAACTAGCAGATCATATAACTAGAGGCAACTCATCATTGTATCTTTGGCTACAAACATGCTCCATGGGTTAAAAAACGCATCTACTATAGCAACCTGTGTGAATTTAGAACACAATGACCTACCTTTGGGTAAAATCAATGTTTCATAAACTCACACACAATCATAATAATGAATCTTAATATGATCCAAAGAATCCTTAATCAACACGACTCAGATCACTTTGGTAATAACATGAATCGGTCAATCAAGATCTTTTACCGAAAATATATTTATATTATGGAGCATGCCCATGCACACATATTAATGGTTATATATTAATGACAAGATATACTTTATATCGTCAAAAAAATACAAGTTCATGCTTTCACTTATATGCATAAACTAATTTTGATGATAAATATCATAAATTTAGTCATAATTCATGTTTAATGCTTAAAATTATCATGCATGACTTAACCAACATGAAACACATAAATTAATATGCATAAGTCATGCTTTATATACAATAAACACTTTATAAAGCATGAAAAATAACTAAAATATGCTCATATGGGTAAAACCCAGAGTCCTCAAGTAGAAACCGGTCTAAAAACACTTTGAACCAGTCTGAAATGGCCCTGAACTGGTCATCCAAGGGTCTGAACCGGTACCAAATATGAACAAAAGTTCACAAAACCTTATAACTGTATGCCAAAATCCATGTATCTTCACATATTTATGAAAACAGAGTCTTAGCTTCTCAGAACCGGTGAAAAACTGGAAAGAACCAATCAAAAATAGCTCAAACCGGTCCCGAAAAAAGGCCATATCGATCCTTGATCCGGTTCAGTTTCAAACAGTGCCAGGATCCTGATCCGGTTCATATTAGATTCAGGTCAGACCCGGTATAAGCTGGATCTAGGTCTGACCTGGTATAAACTGAATTTGGGTCTAACCCGGTGGCATTACTTGAAAAATGTGTGCGAGTGTTTGGCGTTCTCCTCATCCAATCGACGCCCACAATGAGCCCAGGTCTTAGGTCGACGGTGAGCAGGACCCTATACTATGTAAACCCGAATATGGAATTTGGGTAGGCTATTGCCATGAATCTCTCATCATCTTCGTAGTAGCCAACCCCCAATATAATGGAAAAAGAGGCAGTTACATACGTAACTCCCACCCACTATCTCCCCATTATGCGGTCCACTAACGTGGCCCACTAATGGTGTCAAACCGGGTCACCCAAATGGGTTGGACCCAGATCTATTATGTCCAACATTCCTTTCTATTAGCTTTAACCTTACTCCAAGGGACACACTCCATCAAGTTGGCGATGACATTCAACTCCAATGCTTTAAGCCGCCCTATTTGGATTTTTTAATTGCCTTTCTTCTAAAAAAAGAGAGACAAATTTTTCAAAAACTAAGAAATGAAAATGGAACTTTTTTTAATCATCAAAAATAGTATTTCTTTAATATTCTGATATACAAAACATATTTAATGCTAAAAATATTGTTCAGAATTGAAACTCAAACATTGTTGGCTGTGACACGTGACTTGTCCGCATGTTGTGTGATGCTGCGTGTCCATGTGACATATAGCTGCATAGGTGGTGGTCCTTGGTGCACGTTATCAAGGTTCGCATATTTTGATCAGACATTTAGGGTAAAATCTTGCTTAAAAAAAATACATCCTGCTTAAGTCTTACAGTTGATAGAACTAGTATCACATATCCCATTATCAAGTTTGTTTGGGCAAGGGAAAAAAATTATGTGACTTTCAAAAGTTTTGTTTTTTCAACAAAACACATTGAGATATAATATTTAAAAATATAAAAAATAAATTATGATAAAATCTCAATAATATCGTGATATACTGGAAATAGTTGAAAATTTTGAAAATTTCACGATACAATTTAGATTATAAAATCCCTTGAATATCTAGTGATAATGTCGATCGAGATATTTTTAAAATGTCAGTGAACCATCATACCCTTTTTTTTAAGTAAAACTTTTTCAGTTATACATAAATGAAAACAGTGTGTTTTAGAAATATGGACCCAATATATCAGATTACCTAGAGAATAGATGACTTTCAATTGGTTTGGAGTGGATTGTTGTTAAAGATTATTTAATTGAGAGTTTTAATAGGTCAAATCAAATGCTGATAATGATCTTTTTATTGCAATGGGACCAGATTAAATTTATTAAAGATTTTTTAACATAGGGTGCAACTACTTTATTGATGTTTAGTTTTCAGTGCACGTCTCCTTGTGGTGGGACGTTACAGTTTCAAAACCCAGTGGTATGTTGAATAATTGTGGGGGTCTGCCTACCCTAGTTAGAATATCCCTATTGCCTCGTTGCTCACGGCTAGGGGTGTCAACAGGTCGGATTTGGTTCGGACCTGGTACCACACTTAGACCCAGTTTTCAGGTATGGTATCAGGTCCAAACCCAGATATAATTGGGTCCACTATAAAAAAATCAGACCCAGACCCTACAAGAACTACATGAACCAGACATGGACCATACCCAGTAAAACCATATTTTTATCAATTTTACATTGAAAATTTGTGGGTCTTAATTGGAACTCGGGTCGGGTCTAAGTCTGGTATAAAATTTCACAAACTATACCCGGGTCTATGTATTAATCGGACCTTCCAATCCAGACCCAGGTCTTAATCGGGGTCTTATATTTATCACTATAGGGTTTGGTTTGGTTTGGATCCGGGTAAACCTGACCCGTTGACACCCCTAATCACGGCTACGGCTATGGCCCCAAATATCACTTAAAAGCCAAACAAAAGTTCAAGGAGAAAAAAACAAGCATAACCTATTGTGTTTACTTCTTTTCCCTTTTGAGATTGAGAAAGAGAGAAGAAACCACATCGAACAAAATTGCATTGAGTATATAGACGAAAAAGAAAGGAGATGTGTTGAACAGTGGATATAATATGGTAAATGCAGTATAAAATTTTAAACTTTTAGAAATTTATTCCCTGTGATTCAATGAGGCGTAAATACCTCCTCTTTACAAAGGGACTTGAAAATTGAAGGGACCTCGGGTCAACATTCATCATATTAGAAAACATGAATTATTTTTGGTTTCTTATATTGACCTTTGAAAATTGAAAAGTACTCATTCATCCTTATAAAAAAGAGTAAACAATTTAATGTTTTAAACTCTTAGGGCCGGTCTTGCTTGGATCTGTTTTTATTTATTACTTACAAAAATAAATTTAAAACACATTTTATAAAGAAGATACTTGTCCTTATTTTTAATCAAGTGAATGTTTGGATCACCAACTATTTAAATTTTAATGAACAAGAAAAAAAGATTAGTTAGTAGGGGTGATGATGGTGGTGGTAATAATGATGATAATGTGGTGATGGTGATGGTGGTGGTGATATACAGTGATGGTGACACTGGTGAGGGTTGTGGTGATAGTAACAGCGGTGGTAGTGATGGTAATGATAATAGTAGTAGTGGTTGCAATGGTGATCATGCTAATAGTGGTAATGAGAACAGTGATAGTGCTAGTGGCAATGGTGGTGGTGGTGGTGGTGGTGATGGTGGATTGTAGTAGTGGTTGCTATGGTGGTGATAGTGGTGGTGGCGGTAATGATGGTGGAGAAATGGTGGTAATGGTGATGAGGTGATAAAAGAAGAAAATAAGCACATGAAAATAATTAGGTCTTCTTTTATTTAAAAGTGTGATTAAAAAAAGTAAAAGGAAATAATTTAAACACCAAAACTTTTTTTTGTTTTGAAAGGCAACCTGGGGTTAGGCAGACCCCATCGGTTACGCAACATACCATTGGGTTTTGAACTTGGAACATCCCAACAAATGGTGACGTGCACTAATAGCTCCTACCAAACAAGCGGAGCCCCCGTTGGTACGAGTCAAGATTGTTGAGCCAGCAAATCTGAAAATTTTGCGAGTCCTCACTCTCGAGCATGTCCATGCACCCCTCTCACCCTCACTCTTCATATTCTTCTTCTTGCAGGCAATTTATAAAGTGAGAGGTTAATAATAATTAAGCTCACTGTTGTAATGTGGTTATGATTTAACCTGAGTTAAAAGACAACAATAAATGCAGGCCCTTGTTTGGCAGTTTGGTGAAAAAACAGAGGCTCGTCTTTAGAATTTCATAAATCGTGTGGCTCATATCAGGAATTAAGGGCAAATGATTAACCCTTAAAAAGAATTTTTCCTTTAAAATAGCACACAAAAATGGGTCTTTAAATGCAAATTTTTGAAAAAAAACAGTTAAACTCATGAAAAAGAAAAGTAAAAGAAGAAAAATGTGGCTCACTTTTTAATGGAGGTCACCTCTCCAGATGGGTAAAAATGACTAGCTATTATTAGCCTTTTTGATCCTTATGTCTACAACAAAAGGGGATCAAGTCAAGGAGCTGTTTGCTGTCTGCTTTGCTTATGTTCAACTTTTTCCAAAACCTACAAAAAAAAAGGATCGTGTTTGCAAAGCAATATTTTAATGGAGGTCACCTCTCCAGATGGGTAAAAATGACTAGCTATTATTAGTCTTTTTGATCCTTATGTCTACAACAAAAGGGGATCAAGTCAAGGAGCTGTTTGCTGTCTGCTTTGCTTATGTTCAACTTTTTCCAAAACCTACAAAAAAAAAGGATCGTGTTTGCAAAGCAATATTTTTGGCCTTTGCCAGCACATGACAGCCCCTCTTTCTTGTCAAATCTGCATTGTTTTCCTGGGATGCTGTCTTGTCATCAATCCTCACGAAGATTTTCTGATAATTTTGACCACATTCCTTTGGAATCTTAAGTTTGTCATTTCCATAGAATTGACAGGCTAAATTCTTTCTTCACCTGCACAAGACTTTGACTGCATAGGAAAGCCTAAACAGTATACACTAGCATTTTGTTGGCTATCGATACCTATTAAGGGTAAAGATTTGATGCTAATGAAAGTGCAGAATTATTCCCTTAAAACATTTATAAGATATATAAAACATAGGAAGTCCGGTTAATGGAAAGGAAAAAGATGACATGCTGAGAGAGAGAGAGAGAATTCTTATTGTTTGAAAATTCCCGTCTCTTTTTTTAGATTATAATGATAGATTTCTTTTGCATTAGGAAAAATCGGATTATGTTGTCACTTGCTCCTATTCCAAGGACGACGTTTAATCCACAGCACATGGTTTGATAAATTTGTACAATTTTCCTGATATAAACTGTTAGGTTCCACATGAAGAAAATCTTGTTCTACTGCAGGATGTTGATTTTTGAAACCCTTGAAAAACTTACATATAACAGTCACATGATTCAAAATCTATTTTCTACTATGCAGACCATGTAGATTATATCTCTAGTTTGATCAACAAAAAGATCAAATTTTGAAAAAACAATGATGTTTACACAATAGTTTTTTGTTTTCATTAGTGCCAAATACTTGCCCTTATATCAGTATGCAGCCTTGTTATGGTCAAAATAACAATGGAATGATTGTCTTATATACGTACCCTTGACTTTTTTTTTTGAAACAAGAACACTAGGGGTTACCCTGATTTTATATTAAAGAATAAAAAAATTATAAAAGATCACCTTCATGGGGTAGCCAATTCGGCGGCTTATCTTTTTATAGCAAATTATTGCAAGATCGAAGTAAGAAAAGAATAGAACCCATGGCCATCAAAGGCCCCTTACAAAAAACATTCTCACAGACAAAAAGATTTGTCAGAGTAAACGCGTAAACGCAGGATTTGAAGAGCAGCATCCTTGAACAGCACCCTTCACACTTCTGTACCACCGCTGGTTATTTGAAATGACACATGCATGTTTATCTTACTGAATGGATGACAACAGGTGCAGACACTTAAACTCTTTTCATACCCCATAAACAAAGAAATTTGTCTCTGTCATAGGCAGGAAAGGAGAAAAGATTTCAGCTTCTATAGGAGCATGATGCAAATCTGATCACGTTTAATGTATTCCGGTAGCCAATAATTGTCTACCATCAATCTGGTTGTTGCAAACAAAGAAATCAATTTCATTAAAGAAATCGGCCACTCTATCACAGCAAATGTTTGGTGCAAAACGTCCAAACCAAATCAGCAATTACAGATTTACTTAAAAGCACACCCTCATGATAAAGTGTGTTCTTTAACTTTCAAATATTCCAACAAACAATATGAAATGTAATGTCCCAACAAGGTTTAAGCCATAGAGGATGGAAACACGATGTCATCCACCATTTAAGTTCTTGAATAAAATGAGAATGAGGTATTCCCTTCTTCACAAAAACTTTGCACACATGCTTCCAAATTAATTGAGCAATAAGGCACAAAAATAACAAATAAGATTGTGATTCCTTATGCTTGAAATATAGAGAGCATCTATTTGACAATACAACCTCAAACTCTTTCAATTTGTGTTGAATGAGAAGTCTTCTATGACCAACCAAATGAGCAACCCATGTTGTCCTGGGTGGCACTCTTTTAGGTCACATATAATCAAACCACTTATAAGATGAAGCATCCTTTTGAATGTAATTCCAGATATCCTTCCTACTGATTTCTGTTGCACATAAAGAGTCTCTTCACCATAGTGTATCAGAGCCATGAGATAGCTGAAATTCTATCAGATTAGGCACAAACTTTTAAGGCCTGGTATAGGAGCATCTTGATCTACACACAACGCCAACTCATCTTTGACATAATTTTTCTTAAAATTAACAATCATGTGAGTATCTCTAAGGTATAAGAGATATCAGTATGTACCATGCCAAGGATCTGTCCAAAACTGAGTAACACTTCTGTCTGCAACATCACAAGACATCAGAGACTCTACCTTCTTCCAACCCCATAAAATCTTCTTCTAGGCTCCAAAACTGATATCCAAATTAGCTTTCAAAAAACTTCTATTATGGAGATACTTAGAGCTTATGAACTCAGCTTATAAAGAGACTCCAAAAAATACATGTATCGTAAGCTTAGCCAAATAAGCGACAGCTCCTCAATCCTGCAAACCCCAACACCACCTTCATTTTTTGGTTTATATAATACCTCTCACACCACCAAGTGTGACCTTCTCCCAGAATCCGAATCCAACTAAAGAAAGTTCATGAACATGGTTTCTAATTGAACCACTAGCTTCTTAGGCACCTCAAAAGACAGAATCCATAACACAGAAATTGCAGTAAGAGTATTTTGAATGAGAAGTAACCTCCTTGCATAAGACAATAATATGACTTTCCATGCTTCAAACCTTTGTTGAATTTTAACAATAAGAGGCTGGCATAAAGAAGAATTCATATGACTTTCCCATAAAATCTTGCCTGCACACAATGGCAAACCCAAATATTTCAATGATAAACAACTCAGTTGCCACCTTGTTAAATGAAAAACTTGAGAAGTCACTTTCAAACTTATATTTAACTGCATAATCATTGATTTTTTATTATTTATTTTCATGCTTGTCGCAGATTCAAATTTCAGAAAAATGCACTTAAGCTTTTGCACTTGGCCCTCTAAAGGATTGTAGAAAAGCAATACATTATCCACAAAGAAAAGTTGGGTGATGTCCTGAGAAAGGTATGGGACTTTCAATGTAATTTTGACATTCACCTAATTTCAACTCCTAGAGAGTCTCTTCATAAAGATTAAAAACATATATGGGGACAAAGGTCCCCCTACCTTAGACCCCGAGAGCTCCAAAAAAATTTCTTTCAAACTCCTTTCACCAAAACTTGAAACGAAGTTATGAAAACACAAAACATAACTCTTTCTATCCAAATTGGGTAGCAGCTCAATCGAATAAGAGAGCTATTAAAAAATTTTTATGAAACTCTATTATAAGCCTTTAAAAGGTCTAATTTTAAACATAATGCAAGAATTTTCTTCTTATCAAGAGAACATAACAATTTATGATCCAACAAATATTTTCTCTAATATCCTTACCTTTCAAGAAAGCCCCTTGAGTCTTGGAGATCACTCTCATGAGAATAACTCTCATTCTATTCACCATTATCTTGGAAACAATCTTATACAAAAAGTTAAACAACTCAATAGGTCTGAAATTCTTCTGTCGGTCTGCGCCTTATGCTTTTGAGATTAGAGCAATCAAAGTATAGTTTATGTTTTTCATAATTTTTTCCTTCCAAAAAAATCTTTGACTGCTGCAATAATGTCACTACCCACGATATCCCAACACTTTTAATAGAACATACCTGTAAACCTATCTAGCCCCGAGGCTTTGTCACATTTTGCTTGGAAAATTGTGGATCTCACCTCCTTATCAAAAATAGGAGTTAACATCTCATTCTTATCCTAAGACACACACGACCTATCCCAAGAAGGAAACACATCACACCGGTCCTCATCCTTAGTAAGTCTTGGAAGAACTTGAAACACTCACTTTCAATACGTGAATGTTCTGTAACATGAGAGCCATCATTGAAAATGTTATTGATAGTGTTATGATGTCCTTTTCCTTTGATTGAAGCCATGAAAAATTTAGTGTTCTTGTTTCACTCTTAAAGCTAAAGAATATGAGATTTTTGCTTCCACTGAGGTTCCCCCTACACCAATGTGCTCTCAAGATCTCTCTTCAGGTGAAATGCAATATCAATATCCTCATAAGAAGGAGAAGAGCAGTTCATCGATTGTTGTACGACCAGAAGTTGGTTCCGCTGGGAATGAATTTTACCTTCAAGGTACCCATATCTAGCCTTCTTCCAGGCTTATAACTTTAATCTCACATCATCCAGCTTATTCAATATGCGAATCATGAGACAACCAAACTATCAAAAAATTCAACAATTTGAAATGATTTTCAAACATTCTGGCTATGACAACCACCACTCAAAGAATGTGAAAGGCTATTTCATACTCTTTCTCACAACCGTTTCAAAGTACAAAAACAAGTAAAGAACGGTTCATCATCGATCTCGAAAACACCTTCGATGAGCTACCTATACCAACATCATCAAACCATTGATAGTTGATAAAGCATCAGTCCAGCCTACACTGCACATTATCACTACCTTTTTTATTATTAGTCCAAGTGCATCTTGCCCCTGAATCTCCAATTTCAAAAAGGCCTCCTGCTACGTACCCTTGACTTAAAAACGAGTTTTTAGACCCAACTTGAGCAATAAAAATTCATCCATTTGACTGACACCATTAGATTGGATGAAAACTAGCAAAGCATCATCAATTATCATGGTCCATGCAACCCAATTTACTCTTGAAAATTTTTGCACAATCCGTATGGCAACCATTATAGGAGATCTGGAACCCTTTCTGCTCTGATGAGTGGGAACAATGCTTAGAGGTGCGTAGCAAGGTGCTTTCTTAAAAGCGACAGTTGCCCCACCATAAATAAACTCGAGCATAGTAAGATTGTACACAATTTCGCTTTTGGGATACAACCAAGCATGCACCTTCTCGTGCAATACTAACCACCCCTGACATTGGGTAAGCTAGTCACCATGACACAGTTATCCTAAACAACTTCATAGTAATGAAAAAGAAAAAAACCCATAGAAAAAAAATAGATTGCTAAGGAAAAACACAGAGCGCTTTTCTCTTTTCTTATCTCAACCTCGTTTTTGGACTATAAAAAGCATTTGAAGTATTAAGACCAAGTGCAAGGTAATTGGCCCATCAAGAGCGGCCACCACCCAAACAAAAGTGCCACATGCACTAACCGTCCCAACGTGTAGACACATTGAAGTTAACCCAAAAAGAAGGAAACATTAAAAGTAATAATAAAAGTCAGAGACAAAGAGAAAGGTTGCTACCAAAAATCACATATAATGAGGAAGTTCACAAATCACAAAGGAAGTTAATATATAATGATTACATATAATGACGAAGGTCACAAATCAAAATCGCATTGTCTTGGTCAAGCAATAAATCTTTTTATGAGGTATAAAACTATCCAAAAAAATAGGTCAATCCAAGACCACGACCAGGATTGGGACCGAACCAAATCCAAAGCCAAGACCAAGACCCAGACCGAACCAAAACCGAATGAAACCAAAGCCAAATCCAAATTAATATAAAAGTTCATTTGATAAACCCAAGATCTAAGGCAACTCTCCTCGTTTTAAACTCATGGAGTTTTCCAAAGATGATCAATATGGGACTAAACATTTTTTCATAAAATGAGCTTTTCCCTCCAAAAGTCTTTCTCAAACTCGGCAAAAGAAAAGGTTATTTTAACAAAAACCTTGGTTACAAATAGGTATATTTTGAACCAAATAACAACATTTATTTTTGGCCATTCAAAGCTAGGGGCATACTTGCTCACAATTTTATATGTAATTCCAAATCACATAATTCTGAATCGTGTGATTCCCAATCACATAATCAACAGCGTGATTTCAATTCTCATGAATTGTAAACGAACCCTAATCTGATTCTTTACACAGTGCTCCATATCCTCAGGTTTGCTTCAACATGAGAAAATGAAACAAATTTGAATTGTTCTCTCACAGTAGTGAGATAACGGGGCTAAGAAAATGTGATCTCTCTCTCTCTCTCTCTCTCTCTCTCTCTCTCTCTCTCTCTCTCTCTATATATATATATATATATATATATATATATATATATATATATATATATATATATATATATATATATATATATATATATATATATATAGTGGGTGGCTCTGTAAAAGCGCTTTTTGGAGCATGCAAAGCCACTGCTAAAGAGGGTATTTAGCGGTGCTGTTGTGCAGATTGCTTTAACAAGATGATAAATGAATGAAAATACCTAGGGAAACAATGTAAGATTGCTTTTGAACTCAATTTTGGTCCAGCAATTGCACCAAATGCTTTGAACTCTCATGTCATTGTTGGCATGTATAAACTATAAAGGTTGGCAGGTGGCATATAATTTTTGCATTTCATGTGATAATTCCTGACATTATTTCATAGTTGAAATACCAATTTCAGATCATTTTATGAATGGCTTTCCAGAGAAAAACGATGAGAATACAGAAAATGGGCGGATTATATTTTAGTAAGGGGGCTTCGCAGTTAATTGAAGCTTTTATTTTCTTTGTATACATGTTCACATTGACTTATACAAGACTTATTCGGGGTCAAATGTGATAGCTAGATGGTTAGGTCACACTATCATAACCGAAGGGTCACAGGTTCGAATTCCCAGTGACACCAAATCTAGGAAGGAGAGACATCAGAAGTGAGAAGCAATTAGGTAGTCAAATCTACTTGAATATGGCAAGCTATAAATAAATAACAGTTTGAACTGCTTAAACATCCAACAAAATCAGAATTACAACTGCAATCAGGATTGCTAATATAGAACTCTATGATGGCATGACACCTTCCTCATCCTATTGTACAACCAGAAAACTAAACTTTCTGGGATCACCAACCAAAGTTTAAGGTCCTACTAACCATTACTAACGTTCCTCCCAAGTCACCCAGCCACACCAACCATGCTACTGCCCCAGAAACGGCCTCTCATACAATAATTCTATTGATAGTTGATGATGTTGCTCATGACATAGAATGAAGGGTCAAGCAACTGCCTAGGTAGAAGCCTCAACTTGGTTGGTAAGAGATGGTCGCAGGAAATCCTTTATCATAAAAGCATCATCCTTCACTTTTGTAATGACACCCTACATGAACATGAATCAAAATCCAGAATGATGTTTTGCAAATAAAAAGCTACTTATGAAGAGAGAGAGCGAGAGAGAGAGAGAGAGAGAGAGAGAGAGAGAGAGAGAGACCTTTTCAGTAATGATGCCGGTAATCAGACTAGCAGGGGTGACATCAAATGCAGGGTTCCACACAGATATCCCTGACACTGTCACTTGCTCACCCTGCCCCCCACGAGCATGAGTCAACTCCTTTGCTGTCCTCTCTTCAATAACAATTTGACTCCCAGATGAAATGGACAGGTCAATAGAAGTTGCGGGTGCAGCCACAAAAAATGGAATGCCATGAAAGGATGCAGAAAGAGCAAGGGAGTAGGTTCCAATCTTGTTAGCTGTGTCACCTAAAGTAACCAAACAATTTTGTGTAAATACACTCCAAAAAGTATTGGCAACAGTAAACAAAAGTGAACATGGCACGAACATAGAGTTTTGGCTTTCTGTGGCATACCATTAGCAGCTATCCTATCGGCACCAACAATGACTGCATTCACATGCCCTTCTTTCATTAAAGCAGCAGCAGCGGAATCTGCTATTAATGTCGCAGGAATATTGTCATGGACTAATTCAAAGGCTGTCAGCCTAGATCCCTACAAAGTCAAGGAAATGGCATGTGTGAGAGAGAGAGAGAGGAAATTTATTTTATGATTATTGTCAAAGACTTCACATTATATGCAGCGTTGCTACATGGTGGGCATGCAGGGACCTGCCTGATAGCCATCCATCTTTGCATGTCTCGAGATGAGTGCCATGTCCATCCCAAGAAATATCGAGATAGATGGTTAGCAGTAGGGGAGCTGCATGCTAAGCATGCAGTGCCGCAGCATAAAAAATCACCTCATTGTCAAATATCCTGGAAATCTGTAGGATATGGGCACTGGAATATATAAACTCAATTTTGCAATAGCGCAGCATATGATATACGGGACAAGAACAGCAAATGCACAGATTGATAGTTTGCTGGGGTTTTGACAACAAAATATAAAGCAAGAGTCAAAACCAACAAAGAACTCTAGAAAAGGTATTAACTGATATCTGAATGAAAAAACAAGTTGGGAGACATTAATTAGTATGCATCTGGTGACCTCCATATCTTCCACTTCAACAATCTACTAATTTATTTTTTAGTCAAATGCATGGATGATGTCCTCTTTTATAATTCCATGCCGTCAAATACAATAGCAATATTCACTACTTGAATTCTATGAAAGTAAGCTTCATAATATACTAGTTTCTAGAAAATCAGAGATATCCATCAAGCTGAACTAAATTTCTAGGATCAAGCTTGTGAAAATCAATAAGTCTATAAAGTTCCTTCTGATGGGAAAAGCAGATTATATTCTTTTGAAGACAACCTACGAGAGCTGGTTTAAAGGGTAGGTCTCATCCCTATTACTGTGCAAAGGAGCATTCTTCATATCAAGCTGCAAAGGTGGCCATCCTCTGTAATGAAGAACAGGGGTGCCTACAATGATAGAAATTGCCACAAAAGATCCCACTTATAGTCATATGACTCATATATGTTCTCTCAAGCAAACTTAGGCACCAAATTCTGCAACTTCTTTAGCACAAAAGATCCACATGATTGTTTGTTGACCTTGTGGCCATTTAGCACAAAAATTCACAAGAGCAAATGCTGCCGTTTCAGGCAAGCTGGTATGATGCAACTCTATTAAATACCAACAGGTGCAGAAGATATATAATGTGGATAGAACTGCTAAATGATTTACAACTGTTGGACAGTAGCAAAGTGCTAGAATAAATGGAATAGGGCCTCCAGATGATGATTTGGAGCCAAGGATTCAATCAGCAGTGAAGACTCAACCATAAATAGTTCTTATCCTGTAATGAAAATTGTAACTATTTGTATCATTGCAACTGTTGTTGCTTGCATTTAAAATGCTTTTCTCTGCAGAAGACTCCAGAAAAGTCTGTACACGGAATAGCCACTTCAAGCCCATGACATGGACCCAAAGGTAATGGTTTCAAGTTTAAAATACACTTGTTTACCAAAAGAAGATTATAGCATGTGGTTCCAATCTTTCATAAAGGTACCAAGGAATAGAACCTCAAAAGTTTAACAAAAACCCAATTCTTCAAACTCTTAACAACATTACAGATCATGCATCAAGGCAAATTTTACATGACAAGAACATGACAAAGTATGTCAATCACTAGAACATTTTGTTAATGTCAAGATGGATAAATAACCATAGGCATCTTTATTTATCATAAATATGATATAGATGTAATAGAGAATCCATTAATGAAGAACTGCAACCCATTTAGGATTCAAACAGCTGCGAAGAAAGAGTAGCATCAATAATGCACAACTTATCTTTAATCCTTTATTGTTACATGCAAACTAAAATGTTTTTCACTCACTCCCCAAGATATTTCTTCTGCAGTAAACCTAAGTTTTCAGTTTATGCATGCTCCAGTGATGCTCAAATTGAAGCTTACAAAAGAAGTCCTTAAATATATCCAGGTCACCCAGTATTAAACCCCAATCAGGCTTGAATGTTTTTTGCTGGGGCATTTAATCTATTTATCACCCTTGCATATGCAAATAAAGTGTTTTAATTCGCCAATATGTGTACCAAGTAGTAACACAATATTTTAAGGTATGAATCAGGTGTCTAAGTAAAAACTAGAAGAATGTTGCTACATCTAGTACCAAACTAGAATATTGTTGTTTCCCCAAAAAAAATTTAACATATGGTGGAAAACGTGTCTGAGCTATCACAGAATTCAGAGTACGTTACTTGCAACACTTGTTGAGGCCCTTGTTTGTGACATAATACTTTTGCCAGGATTGCAAAACCTATGTTAATGAAAGAACTAGCACATTCTGACCAACTACCATTTCATACAAAAGATCACAAACTAACAAGAACCTAAATCCAATTCATTAAGAAAATACATGTTACAAAGACATGTGAAACTTGGTCAGTATATTAGACTATATTCTGTGTATGAAATAGTAATCTTGTCCGGTAAAATTAAATAACCTGAACTTACAAATAACCATATGTTGCTGCAATAAGCAAATCATTTATAGAGTTTAAAATAGTAGAGAAAATATTCCATACATACAAGAGTTGCCAGAATATAATTTTAATCTTTGTTGAAGAATAAATTGCCAATATGCATATCAGAGCCTACATAAAGCATCATAGTCATTTGAACACCATATGGGTGCAAAAACTGACAACTAGAAGTGTGAAATTCTCACTTGGTTAAATGGTCGTGTTTCAGTACAAAAGGCCTTCTCTAGAACTCCTTCAGCATGAAGTGTACGAATAACACCAAGAGCAGTCCCATGTCCAGCTGTTGCAAGACTATCAGAAAAAACACAAAAATCAAATTTTTCACCCATAGGATTTACTGAATTTCTAAATATGACAACTGACAAGCATAGTGACAAAGGTTAAAAACAGCAAAATATTGGCTGCAAAAAACTCGCAAGAATTTGAATGTTTTTTAAAATCTTGCATCTTTTGGAAAAATCTCAGCAATAAAAAATAAATAATATAAAAGATTTTTTATAAGAAAATAAATATATATATATATATATATTTTTAAACATAAAAAGCATGGTTTTTCATGATAAATAGCTGATAAAAACATAAATATTGCATTTCAAACATGATATTTATGTTTTTGACAAAAAACTTGTGAGAAATTGCAAATATCGCAAGAAATTACCGTTTTTAACTTTCAGGTAATTTCTTGCGGTATTTTTATGATATTCTCATACATCTCGCGAGATTTGCCACTATGATGACAAGACAATGCACCCTGATAAATTAAGTCGGTATTGAAAAAAAAGAAGAAAAAATCAAAGCACCTGCCAGTATTGCAATGTGTTAGAACAGAAAGCCGCTTGGGATTCTTAAGTTGGCCACAGAGAAAGCTGGCACCATGAGAACCAATAGCCTTGTTATCAGCAACATCATCTATAAGCATAGTCTCAGCTGCTTCTGTGTAAGCCTGTGTAAGGGACACTCAGAAGGTCATTGTTAATCACGTAAGCAAGAAAGACTATGGGCATCAAGAAAAAATCTGACATATAAAACTTATTAAGATGTATGACTTTTGCATGCTCTAAGGTATTATTTTACCAACCAAGCATCTTCCAAAGAATATGCACTTTATATATACTGAGATAGAATCATTAATAAATAAGCCCCTTCTAATCATGCATCTGCAGAGATCACATGATGTATACAGAGACATTCAAGACAAAAATCGCATCACTCAAATCATATTATGCAACACTAAGATGGGACACTCACATGCCAGTCGATCAAACAAATGAGGTAATAAAATAAAGGTCCCTAAAAATGTCATGCCAGAATAGCCTCAAAGTTAAATAGCATTCCAACCTGTTCTGCAGACTGAAGAAATCCAGAAATGAAGTTACTCTGACAGAAAGCACATTGTGACACATATATGTTACGTACAGAAAACATTTTTAACACAAAGTTTTGACCATGTTTTGATTCCTTAATTTGGGCTTCACTTAAACATTCTGAGTGAAAATAATCATTACATTGGTGCAATTGAACAAAATCTCCTCCGCTAAGTTGGTCAAAACTCAGAAGTACCTTGCCACTGATAGTGAGCCATTACTGAGACAATTAAAATTAACTAGCTTCAAATGATATCAGCAAGGGAAGGCAATGAGATGTTCTGCCTGTGAGAAGCTCAGCTTTGCTCACCAAAATCTTGCTTTGCTGAAACTCATTCCTCCAACAAGTTTAAACCAGGGTCTAGCCTGAGCTTAAGCTCATCAAGAGCTTGATAGCCTAATTCAGAAATTGCTCAATGTGTGAAGCTTTTGATATTCAAAAAGTTAACACCATAATGATGATTTTGTACTCCTTACAACAAGAGCTGATAGTTTGAAAACCTAATACCTCCCCATTTAAGAAATGTACTACACAAACATATCTCCGGTTGAGATTAACTAAGCTAAGCTCAATCTCAAGCTTAACTAACCTATCACACACACACACATATATATATATGTGTGTGTGTGTGTGTATGCGTGTGAAGTTCAAAACCTAATACCTCCCCATTTAAGAAATGTACTACACAAACATATCTCTGGTTGAGATTAACTAAGCTAAACTCAAGCTTAACTAACCTATTACACACACACACACACACACATATGTGTGTGCGCGCATGCGTGCGTGCGTGCGTGCGTGTGCGTGTGTGTGTGTGTGTGTGTGTGTGTGTGTGTGTGTGTGTGTGTGTGTGTGTGTGTGTGTGTGTGTGTGTGTGTGTGTGTGTGTGTGTGTGTGTGAAGCTTTTGAGATTCAAAAAGTTAACACCATAATGATGATTCTGTTCTCCTTACAACAAGAGCTGATAGTTTCAAAACCTAATACCTCCCCATTTAAGAAATGTACTACACAAACAATAAACATACCTCAGGTTGAGGTTAACTAAGCTAAGCTCAAGCTTAACTAACCTATTACATCCATGTTTTTCCTAATATTTTTAGCTTAGTTAACCTCAACCCGAGATATGTTTATTGTTTGTGTAGTACATTTCTAAGCTTAACTAACCTATTACATCCATATTTTTTATGTTTTTTTTATATTTATGGAAACACCAACCTTCTTTTTGTTTTCCTTTTACCTTCTTTGATGTTTTCTACCTTTTTTTCACTTACCGGATCTTTCCAGAAAAAGTAAGTATTCCTTAATTCTGAAAAAATTACAAGCTGATGAATTTCTATCCAATGTCAATGCTAAGAGGTTTACTTAAGAAACTGAACAGATGGGAAAGATCTGGAAGCATATATTCATAGATAAAATTGATACCAAATACTTTAACTCAGGCACCGGAAGTTTGTATATAGTTACTACCCACCTGAAAAACAAATTTGGGTTTCTCACTTGTAACAGCAGCCACAGAAACCACTTTTTTTAGCTTTGTTGCAGCATCTGAAAGGTTCACTGCAGTTGGCCGGCTGCAAAGGCATATTTAATTATCATTAGCTTAAGACTTCATCAAAATCAACAGAAGAAGGATGCCATAATAATAGACAAGTTATATACATCCAACCACCAATGCTTATCGTGATATGTATCAAAGAAAAAAAAATCCACAAGAATTGCATCTTCAGAAACTATATTTCACCTAGACACAAGGTAGTCCAATTTCTCAATCAGATATGAAGCTGCATCTGCAGATGTTCCACTGAAAGATTGCAACCCGGACACCTCCACAGCAAGGGAAAGGGCTGCTGCTATAGCAATTGCAGGTGCACCACGAACCACCATATCTCTTATTGCAATCCTGCATTTCAAACAGATGGGCTAGTGAAAGTCAGCGAGCTGCCATTCTGCAATGACATCCTTATCATTTTCTTTTTTTCTCTTTTTGAAGCATTGAAGCACTGTCAAAATATCACAATGGAATCCTTACTCAATAATGAGTTCAAGTTTTTCCATGAACACAAGATGTTCTTGAGTAAATGATCTTTAACAATCAACATGAGCAACCATATAAGAGGGTTCACTTTCTAAGGTTTCATGCATATGGATGAAAACCCCCAAAGAAGTGTCCTTTAACACATGAAGTAAAGCAATAAGAGGTTGCACTAAATTTATGAGCCATTTACAAATTACAAATGTCAACCACAGTGTAGGTTAATTTAACTTGAATTGTATTTACGATTGTCTTATTCAAACTTCAAGAGACTTCCGATTTACAATAAATAATTGTGTTTTATTTTGCATCAAAATTTTTACTATAGTCAATGAATATCCAAAACAATGTTACAGACAGAAGAGTACTCTCAAGGGTTAATCTGAACCTGCTCAACTTGACAATAGTTAAAATAACAATAATAATAACTGTTTACTTTTGAGGCATAGTTCATGTGGAGTTTTCTCATTACTAGTCCCCAAACAACTCTTTGTTTCAGAATGATGTTTGCACCAGAGTTACCGGAAATGCCTAGGTAATTGGGGAAGCGCGAAATGTTGCGCTTCCGAAACGCGCTGGGAAGCACGCTTTTTTTTGGGGGAAGCACATTTCCCTTTTATGGGAAGTGTGTTTCCCTTTTATGGGAAGCGCACTTCCCCCTCGCTTCCCCCATTTTTTTCATTTTTTTTTTGTATTTTTATTTTTATTTTTTTTGTTTTTTCTCTTTTTTCGCTTCCCCCTCGCTTCCTAGGTTGCTTCCGGTTCGCTTCCGAGACTCTTTCTGATTCGCTCCTAAGTCATCCCACGCTTCCCGCTTATTAAAATTTTGAAAGTGCCTCGCTTCCCGCTTCCTTGACTGGCAACCATGGTTTGCACAACAGGTGACATTTGAGCTTCTTTCTCAAAGAAAATTTGCGCAATGCAAAAGAGATGCAAAATATTCTATTTTCTGTGGAAGGCTTCCTTAAGACACTTGTTGATGAGGATTACAGTGATAAAGTGAAAGCCTATGTTCTTAAGCTGTTTTGGATGTTTTAGTGTTACTTGTGGATTATTCTCTATTTGATACGACCAGAGTTTAAAGAAGTGATGTTACAAAGTAGCCTTTGATTATCTTCCTCTCAACAGTTAATCTGAAAGACTGAAACTAATGGCTCTGCTCTGGGAGTTAGGAAAGTTTTAGGATAAAGCTGCAAGTTTTCTTTGAGTTTGAAGGATCACACGTGGCACACTCCTTATTTCAGTGAATGATCAGAATTTCAGGAACGCGTGGACAAATTGGATATTGGTGTCTCATTTAAATTGTGCTAAGCGCTCCAATTATTTATGCAGTATATAATTTGGTCACCAAAACAATGAATGTCTTAGAAGATGTAAAATATCAATCATTTACATTACATTGAAGAGAACACCCATTGATGCCCTAGCAACCAATGCAGAGTCGACATGTGCATAATCAAAATAATTACGGACAAATTCGGACTTCCTTTCTAAGAAACTTTTAGTAATATTCATAGACCTACTGAACCAATGGCATATCAAATGGATCAACTGGCAAGAGAAAGATACATACCATCCATCCTTGGAATCCTTTATATCCAAGTAAACCATTTCAAGAGGAAGCTTTCTCTGCAATAGAAAATAACCAAGCAAAGATAAGAACACCAACTGATTGACCACATGAAGCTAAGAACATAATAGCAACATATTGGAAATCACATGCACAAGAGAGACCGTCCATGGTTCTAAATGGAAGTAGGCATCACTTACTGATATGCTAAACACTTCTAGATCCGGTTACATGTTCCAAGAAAGAAATCCCAGATGATTATGACCATGATAAAAGGTGTGGACAACCACAAATGCAAAGCACAGGATTCCTAATATAGTGCTCCTATGGTACTAGTCCATCCTTGTATCTGGTTAACAGTAAACAGCAATTCTTGCTCAACTTTTTCCAAATGTTGCATAATTACAGTATGAAGGAACAAAACATTAGGCTATTTTCTCCAATGATGGAGAATATAATTTCAGGGATATCAGACAAGTGACAGATCTGGTTCACCAATACCTGTTGAATAGGGGCAACTCTACCCCTCCCACTTGGCATATCGATCCTAACATGGTCGAAAATGATCAGGAAACTGTCCAACCTAGGCAATGTCATAACGCCAAATATTATCTAGCTAGCTACCTCATTCCACTTATGCAGGGAACAATATTTATGTCATTCTTCATGGTGTTTAACCAATGTTGGTATACACTCCTTTGCAATTCAATTTCAAGAATACTGATACCTAAAACAGCTCAAAGGAAAAAGGAAACAACACCGATCAACAGACGAAAAATTATCAGAGGCTCAATACGTGAGAACCATCTACTTGTACAACTGTAATACTTTCTCTTGTATTATTTTTATTCCTTCTCTCTACGGATATCGAAGATGGTTATGAAGAAAAAACCTGATCGAGAAGCTGAAGGTGACCTCTTGTGTACTTAATGGACTGCAGAGAAGCTGCATCTTGCTGGTTGCTCCCTTCTTTAGCACTCACTTCCATTGTCAAACCTATTGAGAGAGAGAGAGAGAGAGAGAGAGAGAGAGAGAGAAGTGTGCAGATTGGTTTGTGAGTTTTTCCTTTTATAATAGTTTGTTCCCAATAAAAAGAGATGATAACGACACCCACCAGCTCCCTCACCAACCCAGTAAATAGAGAGAGAGAGAGAGAGAGAGGCCAACCACTGCGTCGAGTCTCAGTCGTGAGCGTCCAATTTTGACGAAGCCTCGTGGTAGGCGGCTGCCTTCCCAAGATGAACACTAACCCACACAGACGAGAGAGAGAATATTGGTTAAACAAAGAACACCATTTTGCAAGTCCCAAAAAGACCCAATTGATTCGGATTGTATTGCATTCATCCCAAGAACAAGAGACTCTGTTGAGCATTGAATATAAAATTGTTGATGAATCTCTAGTGGATACCCTACGGCCTACCTCACCACCCGCTTTCTCCTCATAAAAAAACAGCTACATTTTTTTCATGACTAAGGAAAAACCCTTAAACGGTTCGGGTGCAACCAGATACCCGACCTGAATCTGAGTTCACTAAGTGGGTTTCATAGTCAAATTTGGATTCGATTAATAATCCAATCTGGGTTTGGTATTAAGTTTTGTGTTTAAACCCGAACCTGAATCCAACTAAAACCCAAATCTAACTAAAAACCTGACCCGATTAAGTGTAAACACCGGGTTTTAAGCTACTTGGGTCCAGGTTTGGTTTTATCTTTTTCTATCCAAATCTGAAGCTGAATCCGACTAGGCAAAACCCGATTAAGTAAGACTTGGTAACCTGAATCCCAACCGTTTACATCCCTATGGCGAACCAAGTCACTTAATGGGCCCGCCTTCTCGCAAGGTAAACCTCCAGGTTAAGGACACGACCACTTCACCCTAACTGCCCTCAACCCTCTTGCGCCAGCAGAATTTGATCCTAGGCCTTCAACTTGACACATGAGCCAAGGGTCCATTCTTGTTTGTGTGGAACGAGTCTGTGATCATGATAATGATCATAAAATGGGCACCGTGGAAAGAAGTCCTATAAACCAATTTTGTTAAAATTTGTTCGTTAAGCCAATCTGTTTTTTTTTAAACAATAAAATCGGCTTAAATCCAATCAGATCATTTTTAATCTAATTTTTTCAAATATTGATTTTTGTATCTAATTTCTTTATTGATATAATCCAATTGAATAAAATCAGGTCTCTTTTTAATCGAATTATTTCGAATTTGATTCGTTATTTAATTTTGTTTTTATAAGTATATATATTTTTAAACATTTAAGTGAATCAATTCCAAAAAATGACCGATTGTTGATGCCGCTACTTGTATATCATGTGCAAGTCCAAGGACAAGTCTAATATTGGTAGAGAAAATGCCAAAAGTGGGTCAGCCCACCTTCAACTTTATGCGACTGTGGGCATATTTCTATTCGATGCACTATATATCATCTGGACATTCTACCAACTAGGCTTTTGTCCTTTGCATATGCTCTTAGCTTAATTCACCAAGATTAATTTGAAGTGCAAATTAGGCACAGTAGGTGGGTCCATTGTAAGCAAGTGTGGATTAGGTTAACCATGGTGGGCTCCGCTTGTCTGGTAGTAGCAGCTAGTGCACGTCACCTTGTGTTGGGATGTTGCAGGTTCAAAACCCACTGGTATAATTGTATAACTGGTAGGGGTCTACCTAACCCCAGCTTGCCTTTCAAAAAAAACGACGAAATTGTATGAGGACTATGGCAATAGGGATGGTTTTGGGGACCCAATGGCATAGTTGTATAACTGGTAGGGGTCGGATTAACCCCAGCTTGCCTTAAAAAAAAAAGTGTGGATCAGGTTAGGGGTACCCCTAACTAATGTTGTCAGTATCGGTACTGAATTGGTTTTCAAAACGATTCAGGGAATCAGCCGGTTCTGATTCTGACCTGAATCAGCCAGTTTTCAACACTTTAGTAAAATATGAAAATAATATTAAAAAGCTATTTTTAATGATTTTTAGCCATTTTTGAAAAATAAACCGATTCAGCCTTGTTTTGTATCGATTTTGAGCCAATACGATACGAATCGACCAATTCAGGCCGATTTGCAATGATACAACATTGGCCCCAAACATTAAAATATCAGTTCAGGGGGTCCTTTTGATGTTGTTTATTCATAATAACAGAGAACAAAACACTCGGTCAATAGACCTAAGTCCATGATAATAGTCACACTACAGCGAAAGTCGTGTGGGTGTTTCCCTTGAGGTTCATTTATAGAGTACATGAGATTAGAGGCTTATTCAACGTGTTTCTCATTAGGTTTCTTGTTACACTTGGTAACCTTTTACAATAGGAACTTTTAGTAACTTATTACAAGAAGAAAACTTCCTTTCTACATCCACAATTTCATTGGACGCTTTCAACGCGTGAGTTTCCTTGGTCTCTTTTTCATTTGATGCTTCAAAATGGTCTTGGCAATTCTGTTGTTCTTGGAATAACCTAGCATCGCTCAGTCAGACCTACAACCGTCTCGACAAACCAATTCTTCTTTTAGATGCTAGCATCGATCTCGTTCGATAAGATCACCAAATGGTCTTGTTTATCTAGTTGTTTTTGGACTAACCTGACATCGCTCAGTGAGACCCATAATGGTCTCAACAGTTTAATTCTTCTTTTGGATGCTGGCATCGACCTTATTCGGTGAGACCAATCATGGTCTTGGTAATTCAATTTTTCTTCAAACACTAACCTGACCTCATTCGGTAGGATTGACTTCAATCCCGACAACCTAGTGTTTCAAACTTTAAGTGTCTACTTCTTTGTCATTTGAGAAGTTGAAGCCTTGGTATGTTGTAGAAGTTATAGAAACATTTGTTGACATAAAAACTGTTTTATGTTTTTATACTAATGAGACAATGAATAGGTTCTCGTTCAATGAATTCTCATATAATGAAGAGCAATTGAAAATCATTTAAGCAAAGACATCTCATTTATATGAGCAATTGTGTAACAAATCACTTAATGAATGTGAATAATTCCAATGGCTAAAAACAAGCTCAAATGATCGAGAAATTGCTATCAATAAAAAGTTTAAAGATCTCTAACATTGTTGTCAGTTTTTTAAAGATCATGTCATAAAAAATAACCATAAAATAAAATTCTTAAATAGATGTGATAACAGAGTTATTGCTGTATACACAAAACTGAATCCGTAGAGTACAATTGTTTGCCCGTAGAAGATCCATTGCATAAAGGAACGTAGAGCATGATTATTTCAAGTGAAGAAGTATCGAAGCGAGTATACATGTAATGGATCACTAAGCAAACTTGTGGTGAAAAAAATATCTTTAAAGTAGATTGCAGATGTTATTCACAAATGTATGTACGATAACCCAAAGATAACTTCAATAGAAACCATGAATGACATCAATCGTGAGGAAGAAGTGGAGGTCACTTACAAACAAGCATGCTGCGAGCGAGAACAAGCTAAAAGAACACTTTATGGTTCATTTAAAGAGTCTTTTAAGATGATTCTCGTCTATTTGGATCGTTTGATGAAGGCTAACCTAGGATCGCTAAGGCACATTCAAACTGATTGAAAATATTGATTTAAGTATATGTTCTTATCCTTCCATCAAAGCATCAATGGGTTTTTAAAAGGATGCCCTCAAGTTCTTATGGTAATAATGAAGAAGCAGCTACGCCCGTGAAAGAGTATGCTTTTGACAAAAAAATCTATTAGCAAGTGATGTGAGTGTTAGGTTTGCTCGTTTTTATAGTTGTTCTTACGTTTATATGCAGGCTGATTTGAATATGGCATGAATGTAACACATTTTTGTACTATGTAGTATTTAGCAAAATTTGTAGAACGACTCTAAGTGGCCCACACTAAAGACATGAAAATACTGCAAAAGAGCCTTTTCTTACCCTATATTTCTTTATGAGTCAGAAAAGTGAGGTTTCTATTGTTTTAATGCCAACTAATTCAAGCTAATTGGTAAAAGACATTTCTTTCACATCAAATGATCGCAACTAAAGGGCAGAAAGATGGATAAACTTTGTGCTTGAAGAAAAACGACTTGTCATATCAATTCTTTGATGCTGAAAAAGTATTCATTCGATAACTTTAGATATGCATAGATTTATGTTGCAGGTCTTAATTCTTATCAATTGGGGCAACTACTACTGGGTTCTATGGGAAATGGACATGCATGAGAAGGTGTTCAAGCTGCATAATTTCATGAGGTCTACAAATTGTGTAGGTAATAACGTCATATAACTAATATGTTTTTGTTATATGTTGCATAAGTTTGTTAACTCGCTTGTATGTTACACGCTTTTTGCAGGTTACATTTTTTTGCTTCACAGTTTGGCATAAACTATTACAATGATTGGACAATTTAGGTCATGAAGGGTATTCCTCAACAGAAAAATGGGTAATTTCTTTTTATGTCTATTAACTTTTGTTGAATGTTGTTCATAACTTTATATATAACTGTTATATGAATATGTTGAATATTATATAAATTTTAAGTAGTTTTGATTCTAAAAAAATTAAGTATGCAATAAATATATGAAAAAATAGAAAACTTACAACAAATATATGCAAAAACAAAAAGTTTACAACAAATATATGCTAATAAAATGAAGTTCACAACAAAATATATATGAAAACAAGAAGTTAGTAAATAAATATATGTGAAATTAGGAAGTCCACAAACAAAATATATGTGAATAGAATGAAGTATGTAACAACATATATTTTGTTGTGGACTTATTCTATTTGCATATATTTGTTTGTAATCTTTCTATTTTCGCATATATTTTATTGTTGACTTCATTCTATTCACATATATTTTGTTTGCGGACTTCCTGTTCTCATATATATTTTATTGTGAACTTCATTTTATTCACATATATTTATTTCAAACTTCCTATTTTTGCATATATTTGTTGCAGACTTCTCATTTTCGCATAAATTTGTTGCAAATTTCATTTTTTTTCAAAATCAAAACTTAAAATACAGAAACAAAACTGCTCAGAATTTATAGAACATTCAATATATTTACAAAACATATCATCAAAATTGTGAATCTATAGAACATTTAATATATCATTACAGAATCAACTGTGAATTTATAGAACATGTAACATATCTAAATTCATTCAAAATATATCATTTACAGATCATATCAAATTATGAATATAAATAATAAAATCAACTCTGAATTTACATTCACAATTCATGCAAAATCAAAACCTATTCAGAAGAATATATCATTTACATAATCAACTATGAATTCACAGAATATTTAACATATTTAAATTCAAAACCAAACATATCATTTATGGATCATATCAAATTGTGAATATATATATAAATAATACATAAATGTCAATATTGTTTGTATAAAAACATATAATTTACACTAAAAAAATACAAAACAATAAAAACATTCATAGTCATTGTTGTTGTAGATGCCTTATATATGCTCGTAATTCCCCGTTGACCTTATTTGCGGTTTCAAAAAGGCCAACTTGAGTCCGTAATAACTCCTTCAGCATGCAGATTTCGTCTGGTGCAAGAGCTAACTGAGATTTCACTATGGAATCAATATTTCTTTGTTTCTTGGTATTCTCCTTCTCCTCCTCCACTTCAATGACCCCTCTTTACGGAGGAACTGGTTGGAATTTGCTAGGATACAACAGGTACATCTTCGTAATCGGTGGCATATATCATAGATGACAACCTGGTATCTTTGGCATCGTTGCACCACTCATTAATTTTGGATAAGAATAAAGTGAGGTAATCTTTCATCCGAACCTTTGTTTGTAGTGAAACAGATTTGGTTACGGTGCAAAGGAGACAAGGTTGATGAATAAATCCAAACTGCTAGACGACTCAGCTGGTCATTTGGTGCTCAACTTTATTCATATTGTGCAACCAAAAGTTAATCACAATGTCCTTCTCCCCTTTAACCACATCATTATTCTCCTTCTCCACCATTGTGTCTTCATAGAGAAACCATTTTACATACAGAAGCTCAAATAATTCATGGTTAGTCATATATTGCATTATATTTCAGAAAGTAAGAAAAATCATCAACAAAACTTACATCTACCCTACGCGGCTTGCACAATAATTTTGTAAATTGGCCACGTGACATGTGATGACCTATCAATCTTTCACCAATTATCTCTTTACTATGTGATCAACAAAATATTGCAACACATGAAAATCCATGAATACAATCACCCATTAGAGGCCTTATATTAGTTATGTGCTTTCATATCCAAACCTTCAAGGATTAATACATAATATAATAATTAATAATTTAAAATAATATTTGATTAATACTCATAAATAAATACCTCCAACAACACTAGCATCCTTACCATGTTTTCTCTTTCACTCCTCACGCTACTCAAACTTGCATATAGGTATGCAAGTGAGGTTGCTCTCCATGCATATTGATTGACGCAATCTAGGTCTTGCAAAAATTGTATGTACAATGCGTGGATCGACTTTTCACTAATGACGATAAATAAGCATGTTCAAAAAAAGTAAAGCAAGAATGCTCTCACTTCATTCTCTACCATACTATCAGCCTTCTCTCTTACACATGGTAGCTTTTTTTTCTTGCCCCTCCTTCTAGGGATAAAAATATCATTCAGCCATAACAGTTTAATCATTTCTTCGTTGAATGCATCCTCCTTCGCTCTGAAATGAATATTACACAACAGATTGAAATCTCCCTAATGATATCCACTCACTGGCTCTCCATGGCACTTTAATCCAGTGATTCATGCCACGTCCTCCAATGTGATGGTCATTTCAAAATCTCAAAAGTAGAATATGTTGATTGCCAAATTTTAGAACTGTATAACAACCTCTAAGAAAGGGCGATCAATGTTTTATCGTGTGATCTCGAAGAATTGTCAGAAATGCATCATATGCAACAACTCTATAACTTCCTTCATTAGTCTTACATACCACCGGTGTACTTGGAACTAGTAGAATTAGTGCATGTGGGATGATAAATCTATTGAATCTTTTGGTCGCAGATCTTGCAATCATAATTAATTTTGTTAGAATCAGTCAAATGAATAATTTTACGAAATATATATAGTAGCTTACACATTGTACTCTAAGAATCAAACTTATTATCCTAACATGTTTCTCAATTACATGAATCAACGAGAAAATAATAGTTCATGATTTACACACATATATACATATATCATTTTAAACATTGAATCAAACTAGAAGATAAATATATAATTAATACCTGTCCAGGAGCACCTGACCATGTTCTCTACTGCAACATCATATTCGAAGCTTGCACTTTCTCCTATAGGATTAGATGCTCTGACTCATGAGGTTGATCCTCTTTATGATCATTCAGTGCACTTTTTATCTCAACCTGATGATTGCCCTCAACATCTGAAATAGCCAACGGACCTTGGGATACATCTACTTCCTGAAACCCAACCTTAGGTTTCTCATCATTCACTTGGTGAGGTACTTTCATCCTCATCTCGTCACAACAACTAATCACATCGACAACCTTATCTATAAGAGCATTCAAGTCTGCAACAACATCAGAGTGAACTAGTGAGCCACTCTTCTTTACCACTGAGTGACCCTCCTCTTTAAATACTTTCATGATGAGAGACAAGATTGTGGCTACAAACTCTTCAACCTTTTCAATACATTTTTTTTAGATATGGGCCACTATAAAATGGCTAGTTATTGTTTGACTAACTTGCTTTTTATTTTCTGCTAAGTGTTTGAATGCAATTTTTTGAGTTTACGAAGGGTGCCTTTTTCATGAAAAATGCCGAACACCCAAACTCTTGGCATTAGATGTGGCTCTCTCTTTATTCATGAGTGAGGCAAGCTCCTTGTTTCATAGTACCATTCATGAGACCGTTTATATTTTTTTCGTTGTGCACTAACAATAGAAGATGATCCGGGTGTGGACCCCTTTGACATAGTCCTGTCAGTTTTCATATTGTATTAAACAAATTAAGAATTTTTTATAATACCAAGATATGAAATATAAGTAAACAAATATGCAACAGATACGTGAAAACAAAAAATCCAAATCATTAAGGAAACAATAAGAAAAACTAATCATTCTACTAACATACCATGTTTATTGTATAAGATCAACAAAATATAAGCAACAAAACTGGAGAATGAAATAGAAGCGTATTCGACCAAAATTGAAGAATAAAATATAATTTTATGTGACCTTCGTGATGTTCGTAAGAAAAAACATGTAGATCTCCTCTTAAGTGGTTGTTTGCGTTACTCAAGGAGCGGAGCGATATATCGTGTGAACTTTGTCAGTTTCGCACATACGATGGTTAAAAAGGTCATAAATTGCAGGACATTTATGTATAAAGGTTAGATTCCGGTGATCCAAAAGCCGGTTTCCACTAGAAAAAACAAGTAAAACTACAAATTTTGAAAGGTCCTAATAGTGTATAACGATAAAACGAGGCAGACAATGATGATATGACATGGATGATGTTGATGATAATTATGATAAGAGAAAATGACCTATAAATCCAAGTTTTTTCTATGGCGAGGAACCCTCGCCGAAGTAAGGAAGACCCCGGTTGAGGCCTCACGACCACTCTGCCTTACGTGGCCCACCTCTGAAAGCAACACAAGTGAGACCGATAAAGCAAAATTGTCTCATAAAAACAACTCTATTCTGTCTCTGCCTATTAAAAAAAAAAACAAAAACTCCATACTGTCTTACCAATACTCTTTACCGAAAGTCTATAGTCTCACTGTTGGATCAGCAAAAAAAGTAGGTTGCCCAACGGACTTTCTCTCCAAGACCTTCGTTCATGTCCAAAGCCAAAAATTATGTATTTCATATATGGTTGGCAAAGGACCGGAATTGACCCAACTTGAGGTGTTCAAACTTGGTTAATTTTCGTGGCAAGTCCATAAGAACTTGAGCTCGTAACAAGCTTGTGTAAATGAGTTAATCATAAGCTGACTCATTGAAAAAAAAACGTTATTCTTCTAAAGTTGGAAGTGCCATGGTTTGAACCCTAGACCTATTAAGTCAAGCTGAAGATATATAGTTTAGAAAAAATATATATGTAGTTTCAAAGCTAAAAGCAATACAAGGTGACTATAAATAAACCTATTGTTTGCATGCCAAACACTTTGACCATTTATTTATTTTTTATGTCAAATATATTTATTACTAATCAATGAGCTTGTACCAGCCGAGTCAAGCTGAACAATAAGCAGGCTCGTTTTGTTTCCCAGCCCAACTCATAACATTTATATTCAAGCTGGCTTAAAGCCGTTTACATCTTTTATGGTTCTATATTTATGCTGAATCAGTGAGAAATAAGGTCAGGGGGAGTTGGGACAGCTCTGACTCTACTTAGTCAAACGAAGTCGGTGATGGTAGTGACAAAAGTTTAAAACACCAAAATAACGGCAGCCAAATTCTTGCGAGAAATTGAATTTTTGTATTTTCATTCTATCTTTGTTGAAAAATATAAAATAGAATAAAAGACCATTGTTTTGTTCCTCTAGATTTAGCCGATAAATATGTAAATATCACAATATTTTTTATTAGCATGAAGAAACCAACGCTATGGTTTTTGGAGGTCTCATTACCGCCAGTACTCCCCTTCTACTTACCGGAGATAGTTTCCCAATCGGGTTAGGGCTTTGCGCAAAGGGCATGCACTTTCAGTAGCGAATTCCCGACCTCCTACAACTTGAAGGCCTTAAGCCGATCCACCAAGCCAGATCGCAGAACCCTTATGGGCTTAAATATCACGATATAATCACAATATATTTAGTTGAGTGCGAGCCGATATGGTGCAGGATCAACATACATGAACCCATCTTGAGCCCATGAGAGAGAGAGAGAGAGAGAGAGAGAGAGAGAGACGTTTCCCCTTTCCGGCATAAGATAACGGGAGTAAATAAAAGAGAGGGAGAGGGAGAGAGAGAGATCAGAAGATCGTTCCCGATCCACGATTCCTCTTTCGGGAAACGCCTCGAGGTCGGTTCCGATCTCTTTTATCTCGGTTCGTCCTCTCGGTTTCGGTCCCTGGGCGGGGAATTAGGTTTAGGGTTTAGGAACTTCGATTTTCGGTGGTTGGTAAATCCCTCAACTTGATTCATACCACCCATGTAAGAAGATATCGTATTTTTGGTGTTCCCTTCTTACCAAAATCAAGATTTTTAGTTTAACCCCAACAGAGAAAAATCAGTTTTTTGGTGATTTTTTCCCTGTTTCTGGAGAGATCAGCTCTGATCCTTTGACATACATTGGGAAGATCATGCTTTTGCTGCGTGATTGGTTTTGGGGTATATGATCTCGTTTAGTGTTTGCTCGTTTAATTGCTTCGTCTGATCCTTAGTGTTTGGGTTGAGGTGGGTGGTGCATTTGTAGAGAGGTCCGCCAATGCCATTTGTTAGGGTTCTGGTTGGTACTGAAGTTAGGGAAGGATTTTTTTGACGAGAGGAGCTCTGAATTGAACCCGAGGGATGTCGTGGGCAAGCGCGGACGACATATTCCTCTCCACCTCGCTTGCGAGCTATCTTGATAGTATGTTCTTTCCTCACATATAATACAATCTTTTTGCTTGTAGTGTTTGTTATTCATGTTCCTCTTTCCCAACCAAGGTGTTTATTTTGATTTGTTGATACCATTTCTTTATAATTTCACTTTGCAAAGTGCCTAATTGCATGCTTTTCATGTTATGAATGTTTGTAGTGCAGAACATGGTTTGGCTGATTTGCGTAACTCTTGCATTTTTGTTGAGTTCACAAATGGGTTTTGATAGTAGATCAGTAATTCCAGAGTGTTGCTTACATTTTTTGTTTTGGTGTTCGTAAGGTTCTTGTCTGGTCCTTGACCGCTGCTAATTCCCTGGGCAGAAAAAACACCCTTAGCGGCGGTCTAAAGGTCTTTTAACTCAGAATGAGCTCGCCACTAACAACGCTCTTGTCCGATGTTGAACACTTTGAGTGTTCGAGGTTACGGATTATTCTCTCTCTCTCTCTCTCTCTCTATATATATATATATATATATATATATATATATATATATATATATATATATATATATACTCGTTCAGTTTGTAAATCATGCAAATTTTCAAAGGATGAATTGGTGCCTTTTGCATGTGCTTATTACCCACATGATTTTCTGCATTTCTTGTGCCCATTACTGCCAAAAAATCCCCTTTTGGAAGTGAAGCGTGGATTGCTTATATTGACATGTACAACTGGGGAGACCAATGTTAGAATAGAGTGACAAATTGGTCTAATAAGTTCAAATTGTTGTCCTGAACAAAGTTGTCAGTGAGGAAGCGGGAGTGGGAAGCAGGAAGCGAGGTACTTCTAAAATTTTATGAAGCAAGAAGCACAAAACAACTTAGAAGCTTACCGAGAATCGTCTCAGAATTGAGAAGAGAATCGAACTGGAAGTGACTTAGGAATGGAACCAAAAGCGAAAAAATATTTAAAGGGAAAACAAATAGGGAAGTGACCTAGGATTCGAGTGTGAAGCGAATAGGAATTGAAAAAGAAGCAAAAATGTAATCATATTTTTCCTAATTTACCAAAATATAAAATTTATGTTATCATCGACAAAATAAAACTTGAGTAGATAACATTAAAGTTGATCTATTAATCTCAAAACTGAATCGTATATGCAAGTGCAACCATTTAACAATTTCTAATCTACGAACTACTACAAGTAACACATGCATTTTCCCTAATTGAGAAAACTATAACAACAACAAAAGAACTTCAAAAAACCCAAAAAGATCGATTGTAATCAACATTTCAGTAGACAAAATCAAAGACAATATTCAGTCCCAATTCAACCAAAACAACAAAAAAAACAAGATCAAAATGAAATCTAAAACTTCTAACTAACGTACACACAGAGAGAGAGAGAGAGAGAGAGAGAGAGAGAGAGAGAGAGAGAGAGAGTACCTTAACCGAATGGTGTCACCGGAGATCATCGAAGGCTGCTAGAGTCCTCAGGTCGCCGGAACTCAGAAGCAGCAGCCACAAACCCTAACCCCAATGTTGAAAATGCCTCTCTCTTTCCTCCCTTTGTGTTTTAATTTTCACCAAATGATATTTGTACCCTTAAAACAACATAATTTTTTTTGGTAAGAAACAACTAAGTTAAGGGCATAAATATCCGAGCCCCAAAAAGAGGTCCCGATCTAGGAAATGTGATTCCCAAAGTTGGGAATCACGTTTCCCCCAAAAGGGAGTCGTGTTTCCTCGAATGAGGAAACACACTTCCATTTGAATAGGGAACACACTTCCCATTATCGGGGAAGCACACTTCCTATTGTCGGGAAGCTTGCTTCCCTCAAATGGGGAAGCAAGCTTCCCTTTTGAAATAGGTGCTTCCCCACACGCTTCGAAAGCATCTTGTTTCACTCTTTCGAAGCACATTTTGGGGAAGCACGCTTCCCCAAGGCCACTGGCGCTTTGGTAACCCTGCTCCTGAACTAGGTTTAGATAAGTAGAGAGCTGAAGGAACTTTGCTACAATTTTAAGAAAATTGGGTTTGTTTCATCATAATGCCAAGTTTAGAAATGAGACTTATAGCTGGCTTGTACGATCTGCCTAGTGAATTTTATGTGCTTAGGATTGGGCAGAATGTGCATTGGATAGAGAAATGATGAGGTAAGAGCAGTTTCACATTTTATCATGATTTGACAGAGCTGCCATTAAGATTTGTTAATATCATTTTTTTTTCTTGACAAGCTGATCATTTCATAACTATTCCGAGAACTGATTCTAAAATGGAGCCTGGATATAAATTGTTCTAATCAATATTTATCATTCAAATGAATTGATCCATGTGCACATTTGACCCTCTAAATTATTGAATTGATGATTCAATGAATCTTTCTTAGGCAAAAGAGACTATATGTAATGATGACTTATCAAGTTGATTATTTGGTCCTAGTTGTGGAATTCCAAATGCATTGGGTATGTGAAATGTGCCTAGTTGCTAAGTAATGTGCAACTTTAGCAGGTTCTCGCTTTATATATTTAGGCCGCATCACTTCCAAAAATACCTTCCATGCTAAAAGGTGTCTCATGATTTGGTTGGTTTTCAACTACTAAGTTTTATGGGTACATGGGATATTTTGCTGTCAAAACCATCTTATTGTGGAGTTTTCAATAACTGCAAACTAGATTAGCTTCTAATATATCTTACTCTGTCTGTTTCTCATGTTCTGCATTTAGATGGTTATAATCTTGTTTCCCATAGCTTCTCTATCTTTATTTGTATGGTTGGAAGTAACTCCAAGGTATTTAGAACTGTATCCTTCTTGCTGCTTATGCTTGGAGGATGATTAACATGAAACATGCTAAGCTCCTCCTTCACATGTGTTTTGCCCCATCCAGGTTCTATCCTGGATTAATCTTTGAATGAATATCCCAACATGTGCTTCTGGGTTATTGCCTGAAACAGCAAGATGGGGTGTAATTGAACTATTGGAAGGATAGGTGAGAATGTAATTGGATAGGTTAGATCTCATGATTTGTAAGATCATGAATTGGCTTGAGTTTTTTTGTTTTTGTTTTTGTTTTTGCCTTTTATGTTTTCTCCCTGGGTGTGCAGGACTACTGTCTCACAATTTTTTATGGATCCTCTGCTATTATTTTTCTACTACACTAGAGTTTGCTTGTTAAATTGAACTTCTTAGCATTGTTAATATTTAGAGGTGCACCCATAGGTTGCAATATTTGATGTATTTCACATTTTTCTATATATTGTGTTTTGGCTATTTTCAAAATCACCGTGATCATTGTTTTTAAATTGTGTTCTTGATTTAGTTTTACATTCTAATAAAGGTATTCATCTCATTTTAAGTCATTAAGTTTGTACTGAGAAACTGCTCGCTATTTCAGAAAAACTTCTTGTGTTGCTTAGAGATGGGCGCAAGCTACTTGGGGTACTTCGTTCCTTTGATCAGTTTGGTAAAGATGTCTTCCTTCTGAAGAACTGCTTCATTATAACCGTCTCAGAATCCTGTAGCTAACTATGCCTTTATTTATCAAACAGCAAATGTTGTACTTGAAGGTGCATGTGAGCGTGTAATTGTGGGAGACCTATACTGTGATATTCCTCTTGGTCTTTATGTTATTCGAGGAGAAAATGTTGTCTTGATTGGCGAGCTGGTATATTTATCATGTATTTTAATTATCTGATTGTCTTTTTGCATGTGATGATACTATGAAAATACTCATTCTTATGATCTTTATCTCCAACATTCACTGATTCTTTTTCCATGTGATGATACTATGAAACTAATTCTTATGATCTTTATCTCCAATATTGACTCTGTTGTCATCCAGGATCTTGAGAAGGAGGAACTTCCAGCTCACATGACTCGTGTATCAGCTTTGGAGATAAAAAATGTAAGAGCTGCAGACAAGATCAACATCCTGTTTATGACTGTATATAGAGTGGTGGTATCTAAGTTGGGAGTTTGTGAGACTAGGTGGTCTGTGATCAGTTCCGGCAACTTTTCTGTAGTCACTCACTGGATCATCCGTGGACTTGGTTCAGTCTCATAGTGCATCCTGCTACCCACTGCTATTTCAATATTAGTACGTCATAGGGCCTACATTTATTGGATCAATTTAATCAAGTTCTTGAACTCAGCTTGCTAAAAGCCTGTTTAAAGTCAAGCTCACCAGCCCACACACACACAGAGTATGCGTACTTTTATGTATTAGTTTGGTATTTATAATGATGTTATTATATATTAACATCTATTAAAATAAAATGAAACCATAAAGCCAATTATGCATCATTTACTGGTGCCACAATCTTGCGTATTGAGAAAGAAAGAATGTGGAGAATCATGAAGGGGTGGTCAGACTTCCAGTTTACAGATGTTTTCCCATTTTGTATCTACCATTGTAAACCTTAGCTCCAACCCAAGATATTGCTTCAAAATGATACCAAGCGAGCTCAGACTTGGCTGGCTGGCTGGCTTGAGATCTTGGTCTTGAGCTTGATCTTCTGTATGAACCAAAACTGAGCAACCTAAACCTCTCTCCTTTTACCTTATTTGTTTTATTTCTAGGTGAATGTTGGTTTTCTACAATGGATTTTAAAGGCTACCCTATGTGGATCCAATGGAATTGAACTGACATTGGCCTAATACATGCTAGAATTTGACCAATTCCCTAATGAGTGTTTCTCATTACTCAAGTTGAAAAATACATTGAAAGGGCTAGGCATCGGCCATTCTCTAGATTGGTTGCAAACGTGGCATCTGTATCTTCTGGTGCGTTTACCATTCTTTCTAATGTTTGTTTTGATCTGTTGTACAGGCTCAAAAAGCTGAAAAAGATGCTACAGATCTTAAAGGTTCTATGAGAAAGAGAATGGAATTTCTAGATTTGGATTGAGAATCATAGTTGCAGTACAAGCTTCCAATTTGGGTAATACAGCTTGATGCATACAGAGATTCCCTTCACTGTGCACAAGAAAGGTTTCCAGCTTTTTCTCAGTTTATCATGACACTGTCAAGCCTGCGATGATCCTTCAGGATTTGGTTCCAAGAATTTGCTGTTTCAACAATAATGGTCAACATTGTCTACATATCCTTGCAATCTCTTGCTAAGTTCATTTATCATGAGGGGAGTGTGAAGGATTTGTGTAGGCTGAAGTTTTTCTTTTCCTTTGAAATTTGGTTTACGTCTTTGTTAGAATAGACGATTAGGAAATTTCTTCAGTTGTACTTTTTTTTCTGAAGTATATGCTGAAGGCAGGAATCTTGCTGCTTGGGGGGTCTCTTTTTACTGTTTGCTCCCCAAATGTGTTAGATACATTGGCTGAAGTTGGTTTTGATTGATCTACACTGCACCATTCTGTCTTGTCTCATTTCTCTCATTGTAACATTGAATGTTTCGTCAATATTTTGACGAGGATTAGGTAATGAATCTTTTACCTAAGATTTGGTGCTTATACATTGCTATGTGCAGGGCTTATATTTGGTTTATTGTTGCATTAAGATGGATTGTCCAAATGTTTTGGTAGATGCCATATATTCTTGGTGGGATCACTGTTTATGTATGGTGGATCTTTTTTGTTCATATTGTTCATCCACCGCAGTTAGATGGAATTTGGCCAAGGGTTTAGTTGGTTGCTTCTTACCATATTTCTCCTAAAGTGCATACTTGTATTTGGTTCAGGGTAATGTACAGTTTGTGTCAGAGAGAGAGAGAGAGAGATGTATTGTTCATCCTAATTTCAGTTTAATTTATTTTTAGAGAAGTAAAAGAGCCATCAGAGCCAATTTTGACTTACCTAAATGCATCCACAAGTTTGCCTAATCGTTCTTTAATCTAGACCCTCCTTTAGGAGGATTATTTGTGTGTGTGGGCGCGCACATGCTTGCAATATTATGATTAAAAATCAGAATATTTTTAAAAGGGGTAATGTTTACCACCCTCATGGGTAAGGAACCCCTTCATGAAAAATTGTAATATTTTTATATTTGTTTCTCATCGTACCCTTCAGATGTGATCTACATGTTAAGTTTAGTAGAAAATTGACCTTTGGCTCATATTTTTCTGATGTATATGTCAAATTTTATGAGGGTTGAAGAAACAATAGCCTACAATGTATCAAATTTTCAAACCTCAAAAATTATATATTTTTACTTCCAAAAACTGTGATCTAACGGTTCATTATTACTATTTTCACCATGCTGAACACTTCCACGACGGCAGATTTGGTCACAACAACCTCTCCATATGAGAGTTTCTTACTCACCAGGTGATTTGAGGTGGCACGGGGCATGCTGATGTGGTACGAGCCACATCCCAAGATCTAAGGTTTCTCAAACGTGGGATCACAAATGAAAACTTTGAGATTCCTCACTTAAAGAGGATTAGAGGAGTGGGGAGGAAATCCTACATATGAGAACAGATGGAGTGGGGTCCATTCCCAGATCTTCGAATCTCATCAAACCCGAGGGAGTCAGATGCAGAAGTTATGAGAAAACTGCTACTTATTTTTGTAGATCTTAATTTCCGATCACTGGGAAGGATTCCTAAAGTCCATAAAATTCTGGATTTTGATAAATCCATTTTATGCATGACAATCAACAATCTAAAACAAGGGACGTCCGAACCTGAATCTGTTTAATGTTGAAAGGGAAAAAAATCACATAGAAAAAAGGATCTGGTTTTTACTATTTTGCATGTAAATTTTGGTATGATAAGAATCGAGGTCTAGTTGGGTCTGGATCCAGGAAGTAATGTCTTAACCTGAATCCAAACTGGGATTAAGACCCAATATTATTTTGTCAAATTGTGTCCAATCTGTTCATGTCCGTTACTAACATGCATCTAAATGGGGATACTCAAAAGAAAATGCCAAAAATCTCTGTGTTCAGGATTTTCTTTCTAAATATGGGAAAATATTGTGATGAATTATAAACTAAAAATGTATAAAAACTTAACAAAAAAATTTGAAAATTAAAAAAAAGTTAATTTCAAAATAAAATCTGATTTGGTCCATGAAGTGTTGGATTAAGCATGACCCGACACATATCTGACTCATATCATCCGTAAATTCTGAACTTAGAATTGGTTCCCAACCAGATAGACCCGAATCCAACCAGAACGTGAAAAGGCACCTGGTCTCTATCTGACAAAAAATTGGTGTTGGATCCGGGTACGACCCAATTTTGCTGGGTACAAAAGGACAAAACGGTAATTTCAAGTAGCCATTAGAGAAAGGGAAAGAACAAAAAAGAGGAAGAGAAAAACTCGTGATTTCATAAAACGTCACAGTTAACTAACCATGGTTAAGGAGGCCGTTAATGCACTTCCCATTTCCACCCCCTCACGAGATCACCCCCTCCCTGCCCTTCTAAACTATGGGTTAAGATTTAACCCAAACCTGATATTTCCCTTTCTTAAAAGCACAGTGACAAATATCGTAAGATTTATGAAAATCATGCTATATAATATCACTAGAAATTATTTGAACGTTTTAAACGGTAATTTCTCGCAATATGTTTAAAATATCGTGATTTTTCGTCAAAACATAAATATCTCAAGTTTAAAGGCTATTTATCATGAAAAAATCATGTGATTTTTATTTTTAAATATTTTTATATTTTCTTATAAAATTTTTTATATTTTAATTTATTTTTTATTACCGAGATTTTGCTGAAAAAAATGTGAGATTTAAAAAAAAAAAATCAAATTCTCACGAGTTTTTGACTGCCGATATTTTCCGTTTTTAACTTTTGACACTATGCTTAAAAAGTCACAAATCTCGTTCTTGTACACGTTCTCTCACAATTACGGGAAAATATCGTCCTACGAAAAAACTGTGCAAACTATATATACAAAAATAAAGAAAAATAAGAATATGATAAAAGCTATTCACGTCCTGTTAACATTGCGATAAAAACGCGATACACTTTTGACAACGTATCATATTCCTAAAATATCGCGATAAAAACCGGATACTTTAGACCACCGACAGAGGTTGGGCTAACCACGTGGCTGCTATAAAAGCGCGCCTTTCACTCTCTGAGCTCACTCTGTCACAGGGAAGATCGGGATCTTCTTTGCGTTTCCTTCGGAGAAGAGGAGAAGCCAGAGGATGTCAACGATTTCCGGTCGATTCCTTCTTTTCTGCACCATCTCTTGCTTCTTCTTCCTCTTCGGTGATGCCTCCGTTCACGAATACGTCCAGTCGGAATTGTTCCCTAAAGGCAACGCCTTCGTCCTCCACGGCGGCAGCGAGGGCCTCTATGCGTCTCTTCCCGACAAGAACGCGTCTGCCATCGCGAACGGCGAGTCGTATATCCGGTAATGCCTAGATCTGCTACATTTTCGGACTCTAAACCTGAGATCTCTTGATTTGAGCGGAAAATTTTACGAATGTTCTTTCCGTTTTTATATTGTTCGAATCGACTTGAATTTCTGCGGAAAATGTGATCGGGTGAAGTGCTTACTGTGTTGGAGAAGTCGCTGTCAGTGTGGATTTCTAGGGCTTTGAGTTTTTTCAGAAAGTTATCTTTCTCTTTTTAGTTGGATCTTTTATGCTTCTTCCTAATTGTAATTGATTTTTGTTGGAAATCTGTTATGTGTATTATTTAAAGTATTGAATTTCTCTCGAGGTTGTTGAGTTAATTGTTTGGTGTTTATTTCATATTTCTGGATCTTCAAAGTTTGATGTATACCATGCGTTCTTTGATTGGAAGAAAGTGGTGCTTAGCTAGACATTGTAAGTGCTATTAGCAGTTAGGGTTTCTAGGCTCTAGAGTGGTTTGAAGATTTTCTTTTCTTCATTTTCTTGGAGTCATTTCTAGACCTCTTGGGTCTTGACATCTTGTGCTTTGGTGATAGATTGCTTGGAAGATCAATCTTCCTTGCCAGTTCTGTGCTTCTACACAAATGTCTGTATCTGTTGCAAATTCTTGAGGTTTAACAGTGCAAATATTGTTCTATTCATTCTCATATCTGGTTCTTTTTTTTAATGGTCTGGTTCTCTCTCTTGGGTGTTCTTCATGCTTGAAGTAAAGTATTCAGGAAACAGATTTCTTTGCTGCAAAATACGTCGTTATGAAAATTCGTCCTTGTTTAATTCGAGGGGGTGGAGTGGATTAGTTGGTCCTCTTCTTTTCTGTCATGGTTTAAGAGTTTGTTTTTTAATGCTTATGTTTCCTCTAAATGGCGAGTGGCTTGAGAACTTAGAAAGGTTGGAGTTTTTTTTTTTGTTAATGATAGATCAATTATGGTTGGTGATGGATGTAATTACTGGTTTTGTTTGTACTTCATATGTGATTGTGCCATACTCCTCTATTTGATTTGATTTTTCCGTATCTTTCTGTTAGCAGCCTTTAAGCATTGTTCCGTTGCTGAAGCTATCTTTCAGATTCAACTATGTTGAAGGAGGTAGAAGATGAGTTCTTTAAATAATGTACACTGTGCGCTTAGAAGCATTGGATGCCCCTGCTTTTCCTTCTCTTTTCTGAATTTAGTGATTCTATTAGATGGGAGTTATAAGAAAGGTGAATAATAAGTGCGTGGTCCGACTCTATTTAGTTGGTCAGCTAGATCCATCCAGATCCAATGGGATGACCAGTCAGATCTAGTAAGGGGTTTCTAGCCTAGATAGGAAGAAAAGAAACAACACCATTTATATAAGTAATCATTTAGAAAGCTTTGAATGCAACCTCCCACAGACATGGAGTGGCTATCTGAAGACCTTCTACCTGAAGACACATAGAGTGTTGTCTGCTGATTAGTTTCCCATGTCCTAGAAATTTAATTTACTAACCCTTGGTTAATTCTGTCTGGTGCCTAATACAGCTAGTAGAAAATGACAAAAGTTGTTACTGAATGTGACATTTGATTTTCATTGATTTCTTGGCTACCATGGAGTGAAGTTATGATTTAGGTGTGTCTCCCATTTATTCTTGTGATCAGTATCCTATCACCCATGAACTTACTACATTGACCAATTGATGCTGGTTGGGTTAGTTATAGCTATTCTCATGTAAATATAAGCCGTTGTCCATATTGAACCTAGGAGCAATATGGATCAAGTGTTTTGCTTTTGAGCATTTTCTCTGCTCATTTCATTGTCTACTTTCCATACTGCTGTCTTCGGAATCAGGTTTGAGAAGATCACATTCAGAAGGACAAAAGACTCTGCTAAACTCCATTCTAATACAGCTGGCAACACTGGGTTGGTCCAAGCTGTTGTCTTTGAGGTGGAAGATCGAGAAACAATTGGTGGTTCTGCTTACGGTGGTCAAAGAGCTGTGTGCTGTACACGAGATCTTGCTAAGCTTGGTGCCTGTACACAAGGGGAGGTTATTCACCGCCCCTCTGTGAAAAATCCTGACTGGCCGAAAGTGTTCTCTATAAACTTTCAAGGAGACAATGTTTACACAACTATGGAATCAAGAACTATACAAATCACAAGCACTGGAATGTACAACCTATATTTCTTTCACTGTGATCCAAATCTCAGGGGACTTGTTGTAGATGGCAAGACTATATGGAAAAACCCCACTGGATATCTTCCTGGAAGGATGGCTCCCCTTATGAATTTCTATGGGTTCATGTCCCTAGCATTTGTACTGCTCGGAATTATCTGGTTCTTTCAGTATGCCAGATTCTGGAGGGAAGTTCTGCAGCTCCAGAATTGCATAACCTTAGTCATTGGGTTGGGAATGTTTGAAATGGCACTATGGTATTTTGAGTATGCTGCTTTCAATAGAACCGGAGTCCGGCCATCAGGACTTACAATATGGGCAGTAACATTTGGAACTGTTAAAAGAACGGTTTCTCGTGTGATCATACTTGTGGTTTCTATGGGTTATGGGGTTGTCAGGCCAACTCTTGGAGGTCTCACATCAAAGGTGCTTCTGGTCGGAGCAACATTTTTCTTGGCCTCAGAAGTTCTTGAATTGGTAGAGAACGTTGGTTCAGTGAGTGATATCTCTGGGAAGGCAAGATTGTTTCTTGTCCTTCCAGTTGCCCTTCTTGATGCTTTCTTCATTCTCTGGATATTCATTTCTCTCTCCAAGACACTTGAGAAGCTTCAGGTACGATGGCAACATGTGAACCTATTTCCTTTTGTTCTGTATTTCCTTTTTCAAAATTTGGCACTGCTAGGCCTATTTTTATTGATGAAAACTAAATCTGAAGTCATAATCCATTGGATTAATCTGTTATTTTGGTTCAGTGCTTGTTGCTTAACGTTTACTCTCAATATTTGGGGCTATTGGGTCGTAAACATTGAGAGTTTATCTGAAGTCTTGGTCGTGTACTTGACTCTGAGGAAGGGCATATAGGACGTCAAATCTTTGTACCAACCTAATTCATTCTGATCCGGACTGCACATTTTTATGGGATTTATATATCTTCGTAGTTGATACTGTAGTTAGTTTCATAACTCGCCTTGAACTGAATAGTTGCTGCACTTTGTGCAACCTACTTTGATCATTATGTCTTGGAACTGAGCCTAAACTGAGTGCAGTTCAAATCTGCCAGAGGGTCTATGGCTCAAAAACATTAGATAAAAGCGCAGTTGTCATTTTTTGTGTCTGGAACAAGTAGCCAGATTACTAACTGCCTTCTGGATGTGCTAGAGCAGATGAGAAGGATGACGGCCAAGTTTGACATCTACAGGAAATTCACCAATGCGCTGGCGGTTGCTGTGCTTGTGTCAGTTGGCTGGATTGGTTATGAGGTATCCAACATTGATCCATTTGATACTAATCATACATGATCGTCTATCACAACAGGAAATTTTCTGTTGTGTCAGGCTTTTCAACCTTAGTGGTATGTTTAGATTTGTGGAATTGGGTGGAATAGGAATACAAAATCCCATCCAAATCCTTCCATAAAAAAGGGAAACACATCAGTTCCATCCAATTCCACAATTCTAAACACATTGGAGATTCTCAGTATGCTCATACGAGTAGGATTAGCATCGTGACTCTGTCATTGTCGGCCAACGGGTGACAGTTGACACTGTCATGAAGAAGCTGCTTCTCCATTCCAAACAAGTTCCAGGCATTACTCGATGCATGCAGCCGTAGTTACTGGAAGCGTCTAAGCACCTCGGAAGCTAGTTTCATCATCCATCTAAAGCTTTATAGGAAGTTTGCTTCCCCTCATATGAAATTGAAATTTTGTTGATGTTGGAAATGGGCCTTTCATGCTTGAAGAACATTTTTCCTTTTTGAAATTGTTTCTTATTGTAAAATCTAGGTATTTTAAGCCAAAGACTTAAAGTTGCATTTAAGGAAAAACAGAGATTTTATCCTTCTTTTTTAATGTTGCATTTTTTAAAAAACTCACTGCTAACTTCATTCTTCAAGAATCCTTCTCACATCCAATTCTTACTCTAGTAACTATATTTGCAGCTCTACTTTAAGTCAAACGATATTTACAACCAACGGTGGCAGAGTGCCTGGATCATTCCAGCATTCTGGCAAGTGTTCTCTTTGTCGCTCCTCTGTGTCATCTGCGTGCTCTGGGCACCCTCTCAGAACTCAATGCGGTAAGTTACCACCTTAAAAACAAGTTGCTGATAGTCCATATCTTTGTTCCTGCTTAGTTTTAATGTTGTTGAGGGTGTTGCTGCTATGTGCTTGAAATTGTCTCAGCTATGCATACTCTGAGGATGTGGGCGAGGACTTTGACATGGAGGATGTGTTGTCTCTGATTAAGCTGGTGCGTGCGCCTGGAAAAGATGAACGTGATGTCGGATTTACAGAGATGAAACAATCCGATTCTTTGCTGCACGATGGTGATCTCGATGAGGATAAGAGGGAGTAGACACTATTTCTAGAAATACATAGTTTCATGTTCAGCATCAGCCCTTTGGAGAAGCTCCGCTATGAGGATGATGCTTGGGTAATGCTCATGACGACTCTTTGGCCAAGCTGTTGGCTGAAGTTGCTTGTGATCTTTTTAACAGAAAAAACAAACGATATATGATTGTAGAGCTGTTCTTTTGTTGTATCTCTTCATCGGAATGCAAGTGTTTATTCTTCTTCATATGCTGTGAAATTCTTAATTTATTGTGTTTTCCAAATATTTTTCAAATACAATAGAAACTCCAAAATGTCACAAGCAATTCGAGAAAAGACCTCTAACATGAAAACATCATGTTAATACAGCGATATCTTTTTAAGAAATACGGTTATGCTTTTTATTTTTAAATAAACATCTACAAGATTTTCTCGAGATTCTTCCAAGTAAATGACACTTTTAAATTCTTTAAAAAAAAAAATAGACGTCAATATGACTGCAAGTTATTCTCAAACCATGAAAAGTGCACCTATTCATATAAAGGTGAATAGTGATCATTAAGCCTTTCTCAACCTTCTCATTTTCCTGTTACCAAATGATGGAACTATTATTTGATACATATATGTATTATTTGATACATATATGTATTATTTTAAATATCAAATAATGTGGCCGGACACTGAAATTCAATAAGTTAAAGCTAAAAAAAGATGTTATAATCAATGCTTTTTCCAGTATTTGCAGTTTTAGAGAATTTAAAGATTTAGTAAGCACAAAATGTGTACACAGTTGAAGCATCTAAGGCCCTGGAGACCTTGTAGACGATTTCACAATTGGGCATCCACCAAGAACTCTTGGAGAGTGGGCCACAGGACCATCATACCCAAATTTAGACTTTGTAAACCAGGTGGTGTACAGAAACTGCTTGTGAGGACCAACATGGTTGCAGATGAGTCTTAGCTTCTGCCTTTCCCTCATCCATCTCAATATTATTTTCATATGACTTTTGCCTGTCAAGCCCCTCAAACCCACTTCCTGAAATGGCAATAAAACAAGTGAACATTTGATCATCAGCTTCCATGACACTTGCAGAGAGAGAGAGAGAGATGCACAAGGCGGCAAATTAGATCGTTTTTGTGCTCCAAACCCAGTATAGGGTTCACCACAGAATTTTGCTAAACGTTAAGTTTAGATGCATAGAAAATGCAGGCAGAAATATTGACATTATAAGATCGTAAACAATTTGTTCAAAAAGGATTTATGTGAAACTGTTAGACGCAATATAGGTGCTTGATGATAATAAAATCCACCTAGTATATGTTTCACTTGAACATAAAATCAGCCTCCTTCCAATACGCAGGTGACTACCATACCAAATAATTTTCTATCTCCAAAGCTTATCCAGACCCAATTCCCAGCTATTGAGTGCGAAGTGCCCTATTCTAGGTGCAAGGTCACAACTTGACCAGAAAAGATCAAGATAGCCCAGAATCAAAGATAAAGCATCTTTCCTCAACTATGTCACATAGACATGCTATTGAGCAGCCATACCCATGTCGACATGCCCGACACGAGTACGGTACCAGATGCAGCATGGGTACGTGCTGGTTTGGATCGGGTCAGGTCCAACCCTGACCCAAACCATTTTTTTTATGATTCTGAAAGGCAGGGAAAAAGAAGAAAAAGGAGCAAGAAGAAGAAAGAGGAAGAGGAGGAAGAAGAAAAAGAAAGAGGGAGAGAAGGAAGAAGAAAAAAAAGAAAGAGGAGAAAGAAGAAGAGGAGAAGGAAGAAGACAAAGACAGAGACAAAGAAAGAGGAGAGAAAAGAAGAAAGAGGAAGAGGAGGAGAAGGAAGAAGAAGAAGAGAGAGTTCAACCTCCTTCTTGAGAGAGAGAGAGAGAGAGAGAGAGAGAGAGAGAGAGAGAGAGAGAGAGAGAGACCTACCCTTTTATTAAAAAAAATTCATTCATTTTTTTTTATTTCTTATATGAACCTTTCCCTCCTTTTCAAAAATTACAGTCACCCCCTTACAGACTTTTTATTTTTATTTTTGATATGGATCCACACTTAATCCAGATCCAAAGTCTCTCCCTCTCTCGTGATATATATATATATATATATATATATATATATATATATATATATATATATATATATATATATATATATATATATATATATGGGGAATGAAAACCTACCCACTAAGAAATATTTTATTGGATTTTCGGTGTTTTTTCAAAATTTTGACCTTGCAGATGTGATCTATGCTTGTTTTTATAGGAATAAGTTCCTGAACTATGTCACATGGGTGCGGGTGCGGGTGCGGGTGCGACACAGGTGCGGCGCAATTTCAAAAATTTTGGACACGGGGACTCGGCTATATATATATTAAAAATATATATATATATATATATATATATATATATATATATATATATATATATATATATATACATATATATAAGACTCGGTCAAAGTTGTGCCCATTAGGGGACAGGTGATGAGTTGTGAAGGCATTCTGTACACTTTCTTCGTACAGGAATAATTCACTTTTGGGCACTTTCTTCATACACTGTAATAATTCACTTTCTTCATACAGGAAAAAACCACAAAAACTTGAGTTGTGCCCATTCTGTACTTAAAACTTGAAAGTGTACAGGTTTTTTTAGTTGTGATGGTTTTTTTTCCTTACAGCTGTAGCCCAGAAAATTAAAAAAAAAAATTCCAAAAAAAAAAATTCCAAAAAATGGACCAAAATGACCCTGGGTGCGTTGACCACACCCAGGGTCGGGTTGACCGAGTCCGAGCCGCACCCGTGTCCGCACCCGTGTCGGTGCGTGTCGACGCGGGTGCGGCGACCTTGGAGCCGAGTCCGTGTGACATAGTTCCTGAAGCATTTGATTCTGATGCAAGGATAGGTTTTTATAAGGTTTCAAAAATCAACTGCCAGCAATTTTCATAAATTTTTGAGGCTCCAAATGCCATTTTTTCCATCCAAAATGCATGATCCAAGTGTCAATTTCTAGTAAATCAATCATGTTGAACACATCTGTAAGGTCAAAATTTTGAAAAAACACATGTTTCTAAGTGGTTAGGATTGGTAGGTTTTCATTTCCCATTATATATATATATATATATATATATATATATATATATATATATATATATTTGTGTCCTTGTACCCTCATTTTTTGAAATTGCCCCTCATTTTTTGAAATTGCCGTGTCATACCCTCAGTACCCTTACCCATGTGACAGTTCCTCAACTACTGGAGCAACGGAAGGGGAAAAAACAGGAAAATGAGCACCTAGAAGGTTTCCTTTTCTGCTTATTATGTATCTCAGGAGATACCTATTTTTTATATGCTATACATGAAAGTTTCATGCCTAGACACTACACATAAATACAGATATCAATATGGGACAGGACATGCAGTCTTGGTCAGTGGTAGAGCCAGGAATCTAAACTAGGGTGGGCACAAATGCACAGTAAAAAGGAAAATGCAAAAAAACCCAAAATCTAATTAAATATTCATGTTATTTAAAAAAAACTAAATATAAAACCTAAATCCTAACATCTAGTCCGCGGATTCCACCTTTCTGTGGGGGCTGAAATAAGCGAACCATTGGCCATGAAATTGTTGAGCCGAGCAGCTCGCAAGAGACCATACTCTGGCAGATACTCTGTGGAAGAACTCAAATTCTGGTACCCATTGAAGAAATCATGCTGGAGGAGTACCCGAAGGAACAATATTGTTTGTGTTCTTAACCAATAAAAGAGTTAGGAAAAACAAAGAAAAGAAAAATCCCTACAAAAAGTCAAAAAGAAAAGCAGTTTACTGTATCACCTTCTTCTATCTTGAACGAGCTCAAAAACAGAGAAAATAGGGCAAAATCAACTTCACTGATGCTCTGGAATGAAGGAAAGCCTTGGCTTTGAAAAAAACATAAAAAAAGATATAATGACAAATCTATTTGTCCTTATCAGAAGAAGCAATAAAAAAACAAAGCCCCTCAAATTTTAAGTTTAAGACTAAAATCAGTGAAATAAGTTTAATGTTGATTGAAATGAAAAAACACATAAATATCTAAATGCTAATTAGAAAGAGAAAAACACAAAAAACTCTAAAACCTAATGAAATATTCTTGGTTCATGCTATTTAAAAAATAAAAAGTAAATAAAAAACCTAAATCCTAAACAAACACCACACACACACACACACACACACACACACATATATATATATATATATATGCTAATTGAAAAAACCTAATTAAATATTCATGTTATTCAAAAAACTAAATAAAAACCCTCAATCCTAACAAATATCATTCATAGTTTCATACATAGGCCAATTGAAACAAAAAAATAACAAAACCCCACAAATTTTGACTAAAATTAAGCATGTGGTATTATGTCTAATGTTGATAGAAGAAAAATGCAAAAATAACTATAAATATCTATCTTATTAAAAAAACCTAAATGCTAATTGAAAAAAATACACAAAAATCCCTAAAACCTAATTATTGATATGCAACTATTTAAGAAAAAGTAAATAAAAACCTAAATCCTTCTTAACAAACATCATTATTAATTTTATATGCTAATTGAAAAAAACTAAAAAAACCTAACCAAATGCTAATTAAAAAAAATCACAAAAATCCCCAACCCTAAAGAAGGCACAAGAAGAAGTTTGGCCGTTCACCTTGCTGGAGAGATCGTCCGATGGCAGACGGCCAAACGCAGCCACGCATGCAGGCCACCGGCACAGGCAGCACGCCTGACCATGGTCTGAGCAAGAATTTAGAGAGAGAGAGAGGACCTGTGCAGTGGCACCTCCGGACGATGAATGGTTGGAGCCATCCCCTTGTCTGGTGGCGTTTAGAGAGAGAGAGGTGGGATATGTATAAGTATATTCAAAGATGTGCACTATAAGCACAAGCTCCACAAAGGGATACGTGTACACACAAAGAACACTTGAATAGAAGTACACAAAGGTACAAAAACGAACTCTTGAATGCAAAAAATTGAATCTATTAAAGCAAGGTGAGCACAAGGGCTCCCAAAAGAATGCTTACATAAGAGGGGGATCCACCCCTATATATAATACAAGAAGAGACCAAAAGAAGGGGCTCCTACTAGACGTTGGAGCCCCTCCAACGGTTAGAATTCTAACCGTTGGAGGGGGTCCAACGTCTACCCCCTTCTTTGACTAAGTCAAAAGGAAAAAAAGAAAAGGAAAAGGAAAAAGGAAAATGAAGAAAGAAAATAAAGAGAAATTACATACATATTCATAATTATGAATATACGTAAAATGACAAAAATGCCCCTAGGGCTACACAAGATTAAATATATTTATATATATGAATACACGAGGGATACAATTTAACACCCCCCCTCAAACTTAGGCGTGATGACCGAAAGTTTGCCAAGAAGAAAGTTAAATCTGGGAGAGCAAAGCGCCTTTGTGAAGAAATCTGTCAACTGGTATTCTGAAGTCACATAAGGGAGATCTATGATCTTCTGCAAGTAGGCTTCTCTGACATAATGGCAGTCCATCTCAATGTGCTTGGTACACTCATGAAATGTGTGATTTTTAGCAATATAGTTTGCACTCTTATTATCACAACACAATCTTGTGGGTCCTTGGATTAGAACTCCCATGTCCTGTAGTAATTGATGAATTCACACAATCTCCATAGTCGTGGAGGCCGTGGATCGAAAAGAGACATCTTCTGTTGTTTCTTACATCTCCATGAGATCAGTGATTCACCTAAAAAAATACAAAAACCAGTGGTGGAGTGACGATTATTTGGGTCACCTCCCCAATCAAAATCAGTACATGCAATTAATTTTAAATCAGAAGACGAGAAAAGAAATACTCTCTTGTTCATTGTACCCTTTATGTATCTGACAATACGAAGTACAACACCCATATGAACTGAAGTGGGGGCATGCTGGAATTGACTTACAGTATGTACGACATGAGATATATCTGGTCGTGTGATACTAAGATACATAAGTTATCCCACAAGCTGCCGATAAGGAGTAGGATTTTACAAAAAAATCCCATCGGCCTTTATTTTTGAACCCACGACTTCAGGAGTCTCACAAATTTTGTCATCTGTAATGCTAGATCTGTCAAGAATCTCGCATGCCAATTTAGTTTGAGACAAGAAGTAGCCTCTATGAGAGTAAGCAACCTCAATACCCAGAAAATGTCAGATACCCCAAGTCTGACATTTCAAATCTTTCTTTTAGAGTGGATTTGATATTTTTGATGCCCTTAATATCACTGTTTGTTATTAGCATATCATCAACATATAATAACAGAATTACAATTCCTGCATCAGACTTTTTGACAAAAAGAGCAGTGTCAATATAACAAGAATTGAATCCAGTTTCAACCATTACCTCATTAAATCGATCGTACCAAGCCTTTAGGGCTTGTTTTAAACCATATAAGGCTTTCCTATGTCGAAAGACTTTACCTTTTGGTATATCCAAGCCAGGAGAAGCCTCCATGTAGACTTCTTCGTTTAGATCTTTGTTTCGAAATGCATTTTTAACATCCATTTGATATATATTCTATTTTTTAATTGATGCGATAGTGATTAAACATCTAACAATGACCATTCATGCCACAAGAGCAAAAGTTTTTTCGTAATCAATACCATATTCTTGGCTATATCCTTTTGCTACTAGACAGGCCTTATATCTTTCAAGAGTTTCATCACTTTTGGTTTTTACCTTAAAGACCCATCTACATCCTATTGCCTTTTTTCCTTCAGGAAAAGTTTGAAACACCCAAGTTTTGGCTATGTTAAGAGCCTTAAGTTCATTATCCATAGCCTCTCTCCATTCTAATCTTTCTTTAGCTTCTTCGAAGTTTCTGGGTTCTTTATATGAGTGAATGACACTAAGACAGGCCCTATGTTTTGGGAAAAAAGATTCATAGGATATAAATCTGGAGGGGTTTCTTCTAGGTCTCTCAGTTCTTCATAAGCTACTATTTTGAAGGGATTCCCTAGAATCACTATATTTTTCCATCGCACTTCTAAACGTATTTTTATCTCTATGAGTATATGTAATTGGTTCATTTACTATTTCTTCTACCGGTTGAATAGACAGGGGAACTCTATTATCTATGTTCTCATCATTTGTTTCATCATCACTAAAAAAATCTTCATTCCTATTTAGAAATTCAAATAAAAAAGAGTAATCGCCATTACCGGGGAAAGTTATGTCCTTCTCAAAACCACTTTCATTTTCCAAGAAAGTGACATTTCTTGAAACATACAATTTATCATTTTGAATGTTGTAGCACCTAAATCCTTTTTGTATTTCTGAATATCCAAGAAAGGCACAATGAATAGCTTTAAGAGACAACTTATCATTTTTATCAACGAGGACAAAACACTTGCAGCCAAAAATTTGTAATATATTATAATCAGGCTCTTTTTGATATAGTACTTCAAAAGGAGATAGTTGACTCAAATTTTTTGATGGAAGACGATTTATTAGATAGACAGAAGCCAGGGTAGCTTCGGCCCAAAATCTTTTTGGAATCTTCTGAGAAATAAGTAGAGTCCTTGTAGTTTCAATAATATGTCAGTGTTTTCGTTCGACTAAGCCGTTCTGTTGGAGAGTTTTGGGACAAGACCTTTGATGAATGATCCCATTACTTTTTATATAACTCTTAAAATCATTTGATGAAAATTCACCCCCTGAGTCGCTTCTAAAGATTTGTAACTTCCCATTGAATTGGGTTTGTATCATTATATGAAAACTCTTAAAAGTGGAAAAGACTTCATGCTTATGCTTTAGAAAGTAGATCCAGCTGTATCTTGAATAATCATCAACATAGATAACATAATATGAGAAACCTCTCTTAGATACTACAGGTGCGGGTCCCCATACATTCGAATGCACAATTTCAAAAGGCTTAGTTGAAAACATAGATCTTGAACCAAAAGGTAAGCTTCTCATTTTTCCCAGAATACAATCATTACAACTGAAATTTTCTTTATATAACATTTTGGCAAAATGAATATGAGAAAGCTTGTCAATATTTGGATGCCCAAAACGTTTATATCCTTATGTTGGGCAATATTACAAAAAGTTTTTGAAATTTGAAGAAACTCCATGAAATAGAGGTCACCCTTCATAGAGCCTTCCCCAATCAACTTCCGGATCGGCGATCCTGGAAGTTGATTGATGTGATGAGAATTTGATATCACACCCATGATCCGAAAGTTGAGAGATGGAAAGTAGGTTCAAATTTAATTTTGGAATAAATCTAACTTTGGGAACAAAAAAATCTTGTCTTTCAAAATCTCTAATTCCTTTAATTTCAAGAAAAGTGCCATCCGCAGTAGAAACAAAGGATGGTGACAAATTTTTAGAAAGGATGCACCTGAGTCTAGTAGCCAAAGAATCTTACCTGGAGGAGAGAAAGAAGACATGGTGGCTCTGGAGATGGATCCCTTGAGGAGAGGTTGAAGGGCTTCAACAATTTGATTTACAGATATAGTGGCATTGTTGGAGGTGGTCGGCGCCTCCTCTTGGAATGTGGTCGATATTGCCACCATCTTTTTCCATTTGGGACATACAAGTTTTATGTGCCCCGGTTCCTTACAGAAATGACACACAATCTTAGTGTATGCTCTTCTTCCATAATGCCCGCTTTTTTCTCTTCCTCATTGATTCTTGTTGAAGTGGGGTGGTTTATAAGGTTTGACATTGTTTCCTGGTCTAGATACGACATAAGCTCCCTCATCCTCATTCTTAGAGGGGACGGCCAACACATTTTGATTGGTTTTATTCATTCCCAATCTAGTTTCTTCTCCACTTAATTTTGTAAGAACATCCTCTAACGGTGGAGAAGAGAAAGAAGACAAAAGAGAGAATCTAGTTTGTTCAAATTCGGGTCTAAGACCATTTAAGAAATTGAAAAAGTGGTCTTCTTAAAGTTGTTTTTGTCTTAATTTGATTGCCTCTCCACTCTATTTAGGTTCAAGGATAGCAAGTTCATCCCAAATAGCGGATAATTCGGCAAAATATTCTCTAACCAACATCTCTCCTTGATGTAGAGTCAAGGACAAGTCTCTTGACATATACATTCGTTCAAGATACTCTCATACTTGATATGCTTTCTTGAATTTCAATATATTGGCATTAATCTTGGTTTCCACCGAAGAGAAAAACCACAAAGGAATTTTGTAGTTTTTCATCTCCCACTCTTCATGCCTTTTATTGTATTCCTCAAACGCTTTTTCTCTTTCTTCACCGTCAAGGACCTTAATCTCTCATTTCTCAATGATAGTAATTTTAGGTTCGGGAATAGTTCCTTGAACATATCCCCAAAGACCCTTACCTTTGATATGAACCTCCATATTTTCAGCCCATTCATGATAATTAGATCCATTTAACTTGAAGCCAAGAGAGAAGTGAGAGTCCTTTTCGCCCATTAGAGAGAAGAAAAAGAGAAAGAGATGCATATCACAAAGAGATATGAGATCCTACTCGAGGTAGGATGCTTCTAAAATATTGAATGAAGAAACGAGTCTTCACCCCAATCACCAAACTTGAAAGCACGCTTTTCGAGGCACCCAATAGAGAGAACAAATCACACGACCTTCTTTTCTCCAAACCTGGCTCTGGAACCATGTAAAAATATCTTCAAAGATGTGCACTATAAGCACAAGCTCCACAAAGGGATACGTGTACAAACAAAGAACACTTGAATAAAAGTACACAAAGGTACAAAAAAGAACTCTTGAATGCAAAAGATTGAATCTATTAGAGCAAGGTGAGCACAAGGGCTCTCAAAAGAATGCTTACATAAGAGGGGGATCCACCCCTATATATAATACAAGAGGAGACCAAAAGGAGGGGCTCCTACTAGACGTTGAAGCCCCTCCAACGGTTAGAATTCTAACCGTTGGAAGGGGTCCAACGTCTACCCCCTCCTTTGACTAAGTCAAAAGAAAAAAAGAAAAGGAAAAGGAAAAGAAAAATGAAGAAAGAAAATAAAGAGAAATTACATACATATTCATAATTATGAATATGCATAAAATGACATAAATGCCCCTGGGCTACACAAGAGTATATATATATATATATATATATATATATATATATATATATATATATAGAGAGAGAGAGAGAGAGAGAGAGAGAGAGAGAGAGAGAGAGAGAGAGAGAGAGGTGAGTTGCAATACAATAGAGAGAGTGAGAGGTGGGGCACACATCATGCCCTGGCCTTTGGTGGGGCCCAAGTGGTGCCCACCCTGACCCAGGGAACCTCTAATGTGTGCTGCGGGTCGGGGTGGGCACCACCTTGACCATAACGTGGCTCAGCCACTGGTCTTTGTATATGAGGGTTTTGTAAAATTAGGACATAGAGACACAACAATCTGTGTCAGAATACTTGGGTACGTGTGCATGTGTTTGTGTCTACAATTTACAATCTAAATCAAATAAGAACTGAATGTTATTTTGAAAGTGTAATTCTCGAAAAACAATCAAGAAACATTACGATGAATAACAAACAATAAATTCAAGCTGAAAAATACATAGTAAATGTTCAAGATTATTAAAGACATAAGTTAGTGACACAATGCCGTTCATGTGCAACACAGGTTTGATTGTGTTCATGAAGTGTCATGGCATGTCCAAGGTCCATGTTGATGTTATAATATGTCGATGTAGAACATGCATGCTAAGCAAAATGTTTGCATGACATGGATGACAGTCTCACACCCCACAAAGGAGTTAGAATGCTTACCCAAACAAAAAACCACATAATGAATTATATGGAGAAAGCCCCTTATTTTCTATATATGGCACTGTGTATATTCTCATTGCATAGAATAATTTTAACCTCTTTGAAATATCCTATTTTATACAAACTTCTGGAACTCTCTACAAGACAACTAAATCCACCACACAATGACGGTTCATGTTTGCTGTTAGTTGGCAAGGTGCACCGTGGTGGTGGTTGATGCCACGAGTTCTTTCTATGTTAACTTATAGTTGTCCAAGCACTTAAAGGTGTGCATATGAAAAGGAACTCTATAGATAACCCATGGACACTGCGATGCTGAAATATTCACAAATGCCAATAGGATGGGTTTCTTAGAAGATAGCTCATCAACCACCAGATACTATGCAATTGTAGGGGGCAACCTCATCTCATGGAAGATCAAGAAGCAAAATGTGGTGGACAAGTGTTGAAGCAGAATATAGAGCCATCACTCATAGAGTATGTGAATCTCTCTCTCTCTCTCTCTCTCTCTCTCTCTCTCTCTCGACATTTGGAAAGCTATAAATAAATAAATAAATATAGCTTTCCAAATGTCTTGCTATAATGAAAACACCTTGCCTGAGTGAACTGTGAAGTATGGCAATCTCTAATACTGTCACCTTGTTACTTGTCTCTCCATTCGATGTTGGTGAGAAAAAAAAACAGTCAAACTTAGGTCGCTAGCACCTGGCTTGGTTATATGAAAAACAAAAAAAAAATAAAACCTGTCCTGCATCTGTACACCTTTCAAAACAAATTCTCTATCATTTCAGTATTATTCTCAACCAAGGCTGCACAACTTGGAAGTGGAAGCAGGAAACGATACGGGACGTAGAAGCAAGAAGCGAGGAATTGATTTGAAAATGAAACAGAAATTGAAAATGAAGCGATATGTGAATTGAATGGGAAGCAGAACGAGAATCGAATGGAAAGTAAATAAAAACTAAAATAAAAATGACTTCTTAAATTTCATGATATTTTAGTTCAAATCTAAAAATGATAGTTACCGATTTAGAGAAAACACATGAGAAGTAATGGGAAGCGTGAGAGGAAGCACATACAAAACATGAAAGAAGCGCAAGAGAAACATATAAGAAGCATGTAAGGAAGTATGAATGAAGCATGTGGGAAGCATAGTGGAAGCGTGGGAGAATCGAGATTCCCATCAAATTTCGGAAGCAAGGAGTATTTCACTTCCAGCCTGTCTAAGAAGCTTCCGCCAGCTATGTTCTCAACCATCCTACAAACCAAAAATAACAGTAATAATGTGTAGGAAGCCACTGAATACTACACCAATAAGGATGAATCTATGTGTAAGTACCTGCCATTGTGAAAATCTTTCTCATTGAATCTTTCCATTACGTGTCAAAGTGTTTAGAAGAAAATTTCCTTACATCACATAAATCCTAGAGTCCTCATAAGGAGCATGTCTCAATTGTTTCATTATTCTCGCCTACTATGATTCTGAATCTCTGTTCCATTTTACTGCTAACTGAACTTATGCATAACTCTCATTCTTATCCTTATCAAGAATGGCATAGTACCAACTTTTGTGCTCTTCAGATGTATGTCCAAAAATGATATTATGAATATCTAAGATGACAACCAGAAAATCAGTGTTTTCGCACGATGAGAATGCAGAGTTAATTGTGTTTGTGTCTTTACAACAAGCCAAAGTGACCATACGACCATGTCAAAGTCAAACAGAAGCATCAATCCTCATCTGATGCCTTTGAGTACTTGGAAATTATCAGACAAATCAGAAACATCCTAGAACAGAATTAATGGCTCCCTCACATCATGCCCAAGCGATTATGCCACACATGTCAATCATATAAATGTCTACTTATAACTACCATTCTCCATTCTCATATTTGGCATGTATGTTAAGTGGGAACTTCTATTTGGAAATGTTCTTGTTCCTATGGACTTTTTGGTCAATTATAAATAGTGGTTGTTCCTTCTAGCTTCTAGATGATGCAGAGTACTGGTAAGCCTTGTTGGGAGAGATGTGAATACAGTGAGACCATTATCTAGAGTAAATGTGGTTTTCATTCCCTCTAGGGTAATCGTTTCATACAATTTGATGCTGATTACAGTTGGACTGCTACTTTGCTTTTAAAACCAGCCACCATTTTACGCACTGAATAGCATCATTACTTTAAAAAATTCAAGTGCAATGAAAGATCAAGAAAACAGCTACCCTGTTATGAGTTTAATAATGCACACATAAGGTATAAAGGTAGAGTGCTCAGATGTAACTTAAGGTGATACTTCGAGTTTTTATAAAGCTCGACTCACATAAGAAGTTGGTCATTCCATGTTTGTTAAAACCTTCTAACAGAGAATGTCTGGTGAAATGTCACAGCTATGTGATTGGGTGTGATGCCCATTAAAGGATATGTGTCTGAAGTTCCACTTAGACTTCTTCAATGATTAGCCTTCCTGAATCAGATTTAAGCAGATATTATCAATAGTGTTCTCCAGTCAAAAAGGAAGAGTACTGTGGTGGTGGCGTGCCCATGTCACACAAATAGCCAACCCATACACGATACTTCAGATAGCTCAAGTGTTTTTTTCCACGAGATTTGGTGCTCACAGGTTCCTGTAAGAAGGAACTTTTCATCTAAGAAAGATCAAAACAACAACGATCTACCATCCACAATCCAGTAAAAAAATAGAGGTAGTTAACCAATATCTTAAGCCCTACTTGAGATACTTCCAGTCCAACAGACCAAGATGCAAGCAAGATGACTTCCATTGAAGAATGGTAAAAAACATTCATATAACCTAATGTGCTCTGATATGTTCCACAAACTACACTGCGCTAAAGCATAGGATGGATCATGAGGTAAAAAGCAGGGATCAGGTCCTTCTCCTCCAAGAGGAGAATTTAGAAAAAACACAATTTAGGATGAAATACTAGGCAAATGACACAAATACAATGATAACTCGAGGATAGTGACATGGTTATCACAAGTCATATTCTTCGTAGGGAAGTTTTAGCAAGCAATAGCAAAGGGCTGGGATACATAATGAGAAGTTGATGGAAGCCTTCGTCATATTTTGGCTGTGCGTGAGGGAAGAATGGGGAGGATGCTCAGTTGCCTTGAATGAACTCTCATCTCTTTCTTCTCTGTTTATGCAATCCTACCACTCTCTTGAAACCCTACATTTTTTCTCAAGCGATCAAATTGAGGAAAATTTCTCTAAAGTGTTAACAATTTATTCAGTTCAAATCTCCTATTTTAGGACAACAAAATATAACAAAAAAGACATTCTATAAAAAACATGCCAGGAAAAACAGCTAGCAGTACCATTCACTCATTCACAATGACCAATAAAACAGACCAATTTCCGCAACATGGCTATAAAAAAGAATACCAAATAAGCCTATCCCCACTAAGCACAACAAAAAAGCTACAAACATGGTTTCACTAGGGGAAGAAAAGCTGCTAGAAATACCATTCACTCAATTATGTTCTAAGACCAACGAAACACCTAAACTTCCAATCATGACTGAGAAATAATAATAATAATAATAATAATAGTAATAATAATAATAAGCCTCCCAATGCACAACTCTTGAAATCCCACATTTTGTTAGAAGACAAACAAAAGACGAACACTAACGTCAACACGATTCATTCATTCATGTGAGATAACCAACAAAAATACCCAAATTTCGGAAACATGATCACCAAAAGAAAAGAAAGCCACCGAGAGAGAGAGAGAGAGAGAGAGAGAGAGAGAGAGAGAGAGAGAGAGAGAGAGAGAGAGAGAGAGAGAGAGAGAGCTTCCCCAATTGCACCAACAACCCAAACACCCCATATTTTTCTTCAATCATTCAAACTAAAGAGTAAAAAAGAATATCCACCAACAATTCAAAATCTCCTCTCTTGTCCGACCCTTCAAAAAGGAAAGAACAAATTGAAGAAAAAACGACGGAAACGAGAAGGAAGCGTGATGGGGAGACCACCATTATCGTTTTGTTACACACCTTAACGCGCTCCCAAGTGTCTGAAACGGTGAGAGGGCCGTGCTCCTTCACGATGTCGAAGATGGCTCGGGTGATCGTCTGCGTCTGCTCCGGAGGGGTCTTGAGCTCGATTGGCTTCAGCTTCGGTTTCCCTTTCTTCGCGAAGAATCTGACCGCCGTTGCGAACATCCCTGCTTCAGACCACCATGATTTTTTCCGGCGTAATCCGGCCGATGGAGTGTTTTCCGGCGAGGCCGGCGCCAATCAACTATGAGAGAGAGAGAGAGTCAACGAATTTCGTTCTATGAAAAAGCTCGCCGAGAGAAAATATCGCGATATTTTGAAAAAACTATTTTTTTCTTGGGAAAAGCTTGTTAAAAATATCGGCGTATATAAATATTAAATAATGTAAAAATACTACAGAGTCTTATTATGCTAATATTACAATAAAAATGCAATGTTTTCAAAATAGGAGATATTTTGAAACATGTGACATTTTTCAGCACTTCGGTTTTGAAAAAGGTGATATTTGTGACATTCCATATAAGAATGTTGGCCAAAATACGCTTTTTGGGTGATCTTATAACTATGAATTTACTGAGACTAAAATTGATGATAAAATTGTGATAAATTAAGTTTATCTCTTGCTTCTTAGTTACTGTGAGAAATAAATTATTTTATTTCCCTTACGTAATTTTTCTTTCATTACTTTCGATCATTTTCATTTATTTTTGTTTTATGTGCTGTTGAAAAATATCAAACACTTATCGTCTGTCGCCCTTTCTGGTGTCTCTCTCCCTTTTCCCTTGCACACAGGTTATCATGTTACTCTGGTCGGTTATCGTGTCTATGTTATTGGGTTGCGGGTTACTCGAGTCGGTTATCGTGTCTATGTTTATCGGGTCGACCTGTTTAATAAACGGGTCGCCGTGTTGTGTAATCGTGTCGTGTCGACTACCCGACCCGTTTATTAAACGGGTTAACCGTGTCATGTCGGGTTACCCGTTTTATAAATGGGTCCTGTTCGTGTTTGCCACAACCGACCCGTTTAATAAACGGGTCGTGTTCATGTTGAGGTATTCTGACCCGCCAACCCGTCGACCCGACCCGATTGCCACCCTTAGTTACATACACACACACACACATATATATATATATATATATATATATATATATATATATAGAGAGAGAGAGAGAGAGAGAATGTGGTAGCTGCTAACCAGTTTTCTAAACCACCACCAGCTAACTGTCTTTTAAAAGGTTTTTTCTATTTTTTCCCTTAAATCTGACCTTATGGAGGTGTTCATGTTGAGGTATTCTGACCTGCCAACCCGTCGACCCGACCCGATTGCCACCCCTAGTTACATACACACACACACACACACACACATATATATATATATATATATATATATATATATATATATATATATATATATATATATATATATATATATATATATATAGAGAGAGAGAGAGAGAGAGAGAGAGAGAGAAAGAGAGAGAGAGAGAGAGAAAATGTGGTAGCTGCTAACCAGTTTTCTAAACCACCACCAGCTAACTGTCTTTTAAAAGGTTTTTTCTAGTTTTTCCCTTAAATCTGACCTTATGGAGGCGTTCTATGTACTTAATTTTATAGGAATGGACTCTTGGATCAGCCAATTCCGATATGGAGGTAGGTTTTTATAAGGTTTACAAATTGACGGTCTAAGAGTTACATACATATTCAAGGCTTAAACAATAATTTTTTTAACAAAAAAATATAATCCAAGTGTCGTTTCCTAGTAATTGACCATGTAATAAATATTTGTATAGTCATATTTAAGAAAAATATGGAAAAACCTTTCAAAAACCTGGTTAGCTAGAAAAGTGGTTATATATATAGAATAGGTGTAACCTACATCAAACCAACGTGCGCCGATCAACAATGTGCTTTTTTTTGCTGATATACACTTTTAGCGACGATCTTGGACCGCCACCCAAACCTTTAGCGGCGGTCCAAGACCACCGGTAAAAGTCCAAAAAATAAAAGAATATGCGGATGCCCCTGGCATGCTCGGCCACATTCAATGCCAAGGACATCCGGTATATATATATATATATATATATATATATATATATATATATATATATATATATATATATATATATATATATATATATATATATAGAGAGAGAGAGAGAGAGAGAGATGCTTAATTGGATTGGGCTTGCTTTACATTTTCCAGCATATTGGTTAGGCACCTAGCATGCACATAATTTGTGCACATGTGTGCATCAATTCTATGTATAGTGAAGCCAATGAAAATGGTGAAATTTTTGCAACTACAGATCCCAACATCTCTAATTATATGTTTTTATTTCTTTTGGAGGGAAGATCAAGTACAATGTGATTGCACACTTTTAGTGTTCTGTTGTACCTGATCACCCTCCCTGGAGGTTGTATCCCAAAGATGGGGAGGGTGATTAGGTACAGCAGTACACTAAAAGTGTGGAATTGATTTTTGATCTTTCCCTTGCCAAGGCTAACAAATACACTGAGAAACTAGGCCGAGTAAGGTAAAGAGACAAGTGCTTCAAAGTTGATTAATATATAACTGCATATTATACCTTTTCATTCTTTTTTATGGTAGATAATGTCTCACACAATGCCTCATAGTCTATCCACTGAATATGACATGTAAACCAGGGTAACCTAAGGTAAAAAGACAAAAAACAACATTAAAGGATGTTATGTCAAGTGCAATATATGTGGTAAGGTTGACTACAACAAACAAAAACACGCATAGCCGTATGTTTGAATACCTCTTATTGTAAAATGTGTGTGTTTGTGTATGCTTCTATGTGCATGTATTTGTTAAGAATTATTGAATGAATTGCTTATATGTATTTATCGAGAGTTTTTTAATAAAATGATTCAATGTCTTATGTCTTCTATGCATATCCTAGGTCTTTCATGATATAAGTAAACCAATTAAAGAGAAACATGACAACAGAAAGCCATGATCCAAAGCCTCACTTGCAAGCATGCATCTAATTGAGGTAAGATGTATAATAAAGCAAGTTATATGCATATAATTAGTGGTAGTACATGTACATGTTTATATTCAAATGCAATTAACCATGAAAACAAGTGGATGCAAATCAACCACATGAGCAACAACCGACAGAAGAGTTGCCTGAGTGTGATTTTTTCATAGACACTTTGTTGAGCAATGATGTTAGTGTTAGGTTTTCATGTTTGTTTGTATAATGGAGAGTCACTAATGTTAAGTTTGCTTGTTTGTTAGTTTTGAATGCAGATTCATTTAAATCTAACATGAATATATTACATATGTTAATTATGTTGCATAAAAAAAGATTCATAGCCAAAATTGAATCCAAACACAAATGGGACGTGAAAAAAAGAATAGAACTACCAAAGATCATTTATCAAAACATATGGTTCTTGGTGTGTCTCAAAAGCAATAGTCATTTTTTTCTAGTGACTAACAAAAACTAATTGCTTAACATTAATTGATCACAGCAAATGGTTGCATCTTCTATTTCGATATTTGTGGCTCATTCTTTCATGGAGAATCAAAACTTGTCATTTCCTTTTAAGGAATGTGACAAAGTATTCACTTAACAATTTTGCATACTTACATTTACATTTACATTTATATTACATACATTGTGTGTTTATGTCTTCAACTGAATTTATATTATAGATCTTGATTTTTCTCATTTAGGACAATCAACTCCGGGTTTTGTGGGAGATGGCCATGAAAGAAAAGGAGTTCTTGTTGTACAATTTCATATGAACCACAACTCATGCAGATGAGGACATCAAAAATCTAGTACGAACTCATTACTTATTCAATAATATCTTTAGTTTTTTAGCATATTAGGTAGGATTAATGTTGGGTTTCATATTATTTTTTTTCAAAGATATTTGGCTACAATATTCACTCTGATTGGCAAGCTTTGCCCATGAGTGAGATTCCTCAATAAAATAATATGTAATTACTTTGTATCTGATTGTTAACTTAATATGTACATGTATAAGTTTTTGACTCTGCAATTGTTATAGGCATGATTGTGATGTATTTGTGCTACTATACATGAAGTTCTTGGGCAAAGGAATGAAATTCACTTTCAAGAAGGTACACTATCATATGACCTATTTTATTGGGTGTTTAAGATGTAAGTTAATTAGTTATTTGTTAATAACCTTTTTTAAAACAATACAACACACGTAAGAGTCGTGCATGGTCAAATACTATGAAAAAATGATGGAGAAAAAAGAGATGCAACTACAGGCAATACAAAATGTGAAGGCAAGCAAGACAAAAGGTCTGCAACCCAAAACAAAGGCTAAGGCCAAGCCAACCATGACGAAAGGTCCAGAAGCATCCAAGAAAGCAGAGGAGGACAAGCCGAAGGCTTGTGATGAGGAAGCTGAAATTGAATGAGATATGAACTTTTATGAATTAAATTATTTAAATTGTCATTAATATATATGAATTTATACATTACCTTTTTTATACTGTGAATTCATGATAGTAATGGGTGTTTGTGATTGGTAGATTTTTATTATGGATACTGTGTGGATGATAATAACAAAGAGATAACCATAGCAGGTTCTGAGTGATGTCTGCACCATAAATTTCTACGAACTCATGACATTCGCAAATATAGGTCTATGTTCACAAATATATGCTGATTGTATACAAATCTCCTTTAGGTTTAAGACTGACATCCATAAATATGGGTTCGTGTTCACAAATATGTGTTGAGTGTATGTAAATCTCCTTTAGGTTCAAGACTGACATCTACAAATATGAGTCCAGGTTCGCAAATATTGGTCCAAGTTCACAAATATGTGTTGATTGTATGTGAACCTACTTTAGGTTCAAGATAATGTTTCATAGATATAGTACAACCTTTGTAAATCATTTTTGCAAATGTTCCTAAAATATGCAAACCTCCTTTAACTAAATACTCTCAACATAACTTCACAAATATAGTAGTAACTTCATAAATCTTTGTTATGAATGCCCTGAAAATGTGTAACCTCCTTTAACTAAATACTTTCGACATTACTTTGTAAATATAGTACTACGTTTGCAAATCTTTGTTGTGAATGTCCCCAAAATATGCAAACCTTTTTTAACTAAATACTCTTGACGTAACTCCACAAATATAATATGACATTCACAAATCTTTGTTGTGAATGTGTCCAAAATATGTGAACATATTTTAACTAAATACTTTCAACATAACTCTGCAAATATGGTATTACCTTTGCAAATCTTTGTTATGAATGTCCCCAAAAGGTGTGAACCTCCTTTAACTAAATATTCCCGATGAAACTATGCAAATATAGTATGATATTCACAAATATTTGTTGTGAATGTTTCCAATTGATAAGGTTAATATCAGAGTGTGTAAATGTTCTGATGTTCACACAATCTGGTATGTGAATGTCCTTCAATTGATAAAGTTAATATCAGAGTGTGTAAATCTCCTCATGTTCGCACACTCTAATGTGTGAATGTTCTCCAATTAATAAGGTTAATATCAGAATATGTGAATAGTATGAGGACATTCACATTTTGATGTGTGATTGTCATGTAATTGATAAGGTTAATATTAGAGTGTATGAATGCCCTCATGTATGTACACACTGATGTTAACAATATCATTATTAAAAAACAATATAAACACTTATTATTTATATACATTCATGTCATTACATTCATACTTTCAAACACAATATAAAATACATGTTACATACTCTACCAAAGCATCCATACACAATATAAAATACCTATTACAAATTTTATATATATCCATAATTCAATAGTAATATATAGAAACATTAATTCAAACACATGTTTTTGAAAGCATTCATACATAGAAAACACAATATATATATTCAAACATTGAAACATAGTATAAACTTGTCATTCAACCACACTTAATTACAACAAAAGTATATACAAATAATAACATAATTATAATAATATCTATACAACAAATAAATGTTTGTGAAAGCATCAGAATTATGAGAATTTTAGGGTTTGTGACTCTTGTAGATGTTACAAATCATGCCCTTATGCTCTTAGCTCCTTATTTTTGGTAGAGAGCAGCTCTACCTGTGCCTGCAAAAGCAAATCCTTCGTAGCAAGCTGCTCATCCTTTGTTGTAAGCATATTCTGAAGCCTGCAAATTCAAGCCTTTGCAAGGGCTACCGTTATTATTGCATCCACTCCACTTGAAGTCATGAACTTCGAATTCCTAGCCCCAACTTGCCCTTCTTTTTGCATTTGTAATCAAAGTATATATAAGTGTACGAGGTAATAAATTTGTATAAAGTAAATTTGTAATCAAAATATAAATTGGTACCATCTTTCTGCCCCTCGTGGTGTTGAAACTGCTTAGCAATTGTTGGTTGTGAGCATGCACGTTTTTCTTATTGGTTGAGCATATCCAAACTATTGAACCACTCGGTTAACTATTTGATGTTCACTTTTATTCATTTTGTGCAATCAAATATTTTTGGCAAATTCTATGACATGGACAACCATATCCTCCTTTGTACGTTACCACAAAGAATAATGAGATTTCTCATTTCCACGCGTGAGCAAGCAGTTCTGCAGTCAATTTATGTGTATGCAAAGGACTGGCATGGGCAGTATCTAAACTTTCAGACGGGAGCTCCTATTAGTGATCTTTTCTGTCATATTTGAATAAAATGTGATCTATTTGTACTTCTACATGCATCGACCTGTTTTCACAAGATATGATGCTAAATTTGGATCCTAATCCAAATCTATTTCACTCATGTGTGTTGTATCTAAGTTAATAGAGTCCAAGATCCAGTTATAATACGAGAACTCGAGGTACTGGATACATTGAAAACTAGTGAAACATGTATTTTCACATTCAATATGTAGGGAATTGACTTCTGCAAGGACCTATGGCTCATCTTTGATTGTCGATCTAAACTTTGTAATCTGACTAGTTTTTCAAATGTGGCAATCTGTACTTGAAATTTGTGACCCGCAACGGGCTGTCTTTCTAGTATATATGATGCACAATACGTATACGCATTTATACACACAAAAGCAAAGCGTCGCATTAATATATTTAACATAGTAAACAACACAAATAAGAAGTGTCTATACCGCACACATTAGGAAGTTTATTTGGTTCGACAAAGGGAAAGAGATTCCTGTCATGCTCTGCGACAGGTCTCACCATCACAAACCCCACCTTCATTGGATGGTTCAGCTTGCTTATCATGGCCCAGTTCATCATGATCATCTTGAGCATCATTGTTTTCTGCTGCTTCTAAAGCACACTTTGTATGAAGATCAAAGTCACATTCACGGCAAAGGTATGACCAACTATGGCCTTCTCCATTGCATGCATCACACCTATATTCAGGCCGGCGAGATAGTTTAAGTGAATGTTCATGAAGTTCATGTGTAACTTCCTTGGGCCACTGCTTTGCCATGTCCTCCAGCTCCTGTTCTAGCTCCTGTTCTAGTTCCTTCAGTCGCTCCTCTGTGAAGGGATAGGCTGCAGCACCATGAACAGCCACTAGGTTCCTAGCTTCCTTCGTTATCATCCTGCCGTTCGGCCCGATGGCGATGAGAGTTGGGATGCCTGAGACCTTGAACAATCGCGATAGCGAGTTCTTTGTCTTGTCACCATAAGGGAGAGCTAAAAATGGCATTGTACCAAAGTACTCTTCAAATGCAACTTGATCGCGGTCACTTGAGATGAAGATTATCTCAAAGGCAGCATGCTTCGCTTTGATCTCGTGGTATGTCTCAATAAGCTTAGGCGTGAATAAGCGGCATGGAGGGCACCAGTGTGCTGAGAAGTAGAGGAGAACAGTCTTGCCGACTAGATCAGAAACCGAGGCCTGCCAAGAAACAAAAATGTGTTGATCATTTTACAGGCAGAAAACAGTAAAAGATTGTCTGCTTGGAGTAAGGCTAGCTATAAGTTTAGCCATCATGCTAGCCCCAAGGGGTTTGGTGCGGTGGAGGGGGCCTTAGCCACTAGACAGGTGGTCAGGGTTCCATTCCCATGAGTGTCAAACCCCTTGCATGAATAAGGGCACGCTCTTGTTAGCTGAAGCCGGGCGACTCTTCGGGGCAAGGTGTGCCCCACAGGTTTACACTGTTGGGAAGGCGACCGTAAGTATGGCAGGCTGAGCCAGCGACACTAGGTCTCCGATCCCGAGGTTGGTTTCCCCGTCCTTCATGGAAAAAGTATAGCCATCATGCTGTGTCACAAAGACACGGCTAAAGCGATGCTGGATATATGTCATTTTTTTGTAGTTCTCTAATAAGAACAGCATACAAGAGGACACGACACCATGGCAAATTGGAGTATCCATGTGACATGGACGTCATGTTGTTGGCAGTGATCAAGATTAAACCACTTAAGGTCTTACAGAATTCGCAAGTATATGCATCATTGGCTATAAAGCTACAGAGACTTGACCAGCCACCATCCTTTGCTGATTTCCCCAAATTAGTCTGGCAGTCATACCAGACATGATGAAGAAATGTGTTTCTCTCAAGTACATTAGTATAATTAAAGATATGTATGAAGGAGTAGTAACCAATGTCCGCACTTGTGGAGGGGTGACAACCAATTTTCCTATAACGGTTGGGTTACATCAAGGATCTGCTTTAAGCCCTTTCCTATTTGCTATAGTGATGGATGAGCTTACGAGATCAATTCAAGAAAATGTGCCGTGGTGTATATTGTTTGTTGATGATATTGTTTTGATTGATGAGTCTAGAGCTGGGGTTAATGCTAAGTTAGAATTATGAAGACAGACATTGGAAGCAAGAGGTTTTAAGTTGAGTAAGAGTAAGACAAAATACATGGAATGTCGATTTAGTAAGCAACAAAGTAGTGATGGGCGTGTAGTGAAGCTTGGTGAGCACGATATACCGGTGGATGATTCTTTCAAATATTTGGGATCTATCATTCAAAAGTATGGAGAAATTGATGGAGATGTAAATCATAGGATAAAGGTTGGGTGGATGAAATGGAAGAGTGCAACTGGAATGTTGTGCGATCGTAGAATGCCATTGCGGTTGAAGGGAAAGTTTTATAGGACGACTATTAGGCCCGCTTTACTATATAGTACGGAATGTTGGGCTGCCAAGAGACATCATATTCAAAAAATGAGTGTAGCTAAGATGCGTATGTTGAGATGGATGTGTGGAAATACAATAAAAGATAAGATTCAGAACGAGGAGATACGTAAGAAGGTAGGCGTTGCACCCATTGAAAATAAGATGAGAGAGAATTGTTTACGGTGGTTTGGACATATTCGACGAAGGCCTAATGATGCTCCAATTAGAAGGATGGAGAAATGGGAAAATATATTAGTTAAAAGAGGTCGGGGTAGGCCTAGGAAGACATGGATGGAGGTGATAAGAAAGGATATGAATGCTTTGAACCTCACCGAGGACATGGCATTGGATAGAAATGAATGGAGGAGAAGGATTCATGTGGAAGATCCATAATGATTTTCATTGTTGGTTCATATCGCCGACCCCAATTGTTTTGGGATGAAGGCGTAGTTGTTGTTGTTGTTGTAGTCATACCAGACATGAAGCTTTGTTTCACTTGTTCAAAGGAGATAAAAAATCTCTTCATTTCATTGACCATACTGTAAGCAGGACTGACTTTCTTGAAACATAACCCATCACGAACACATTTGTGTATTGCATGTGCTATGTCTTGCAGCTCTCTTGAAACACAGCCATCAAGAACACAGTTGTGCTTTTCAAGTACCAGGTGCATTACACATGTAATATATGTATACGTGCAATTCTTTATCAGTCATGCTCATTGACAAAACACTTCAGTTGGTCACAATCACACAGTCACTTAGAAATAGTTTTGAAAGAAGATATTGCCCTCAGGGTGGACAAGAAGTGAAGCTTCTCATCAGAAGCTCAAGCATGGCTCATTAACAGCAACAAGCATAGTTTTCAAAGACATGCATTTAGGCATACAAGCTGTATGCCTTTCTGCTTCACTAGAAAAAGAGATTCAAGGCTTTCATCCTCATACAACAAATATGAGGCTTAAAGCCTCTCATGCCATATGGTGTAGAAGTGCATGAGAGGCATAAGCCTCCTAAATCCATGGCAATTTTTATACCTTCTAGTTCACGTCCAGATATAATGAAGAAATTTAGAAGATAATTAAAGAACCTGTGATATTTTTCATTTACTTTGCATCTAAGGAGAAATCAACTAAAGCAGTGGTATACTTCTGCATCTTGCTTCTAGATTTTTTATTTGTTCTGCTCTGTTCTGGTTTTTTTCTTCCTAATATTCTTACTTCTTTTCACTTTTAAACAGGTTACAAATAAATTTTTATGACGTTTTCTCTAGAAGTGCTCTCTTTATTTACTGTTCCTATTAATATGAAGTGTTTTTCCCATTATGATCTCTTTTACTTTATCGTCTTTTTTACTTATTCATATTGGTCTGGCGGTATGATCAGATGTGATTCATTGCAGACCTTTTCTTACATTGATGATTGTCCAATTTTTTAATTTTTTTATTTTCCTCATTTTTTTTCATTATTTCCATGATCTATGTTCTGTTATTTTTCTCTCCGCTTATGTAGATCTGTTTGGGTATCTGAAGGGAAGACCAGAAAATATTTGGCCAATTTATTCCAAGGATAAGAAAAACGACATTTGTATAGACTACATTTCATGTTTACTGCATTTATTACATAAATCCCGGGTATCTGAAGGGAAGACCAGAAATATTTGGCCAATTTATTCCAAGGATAAGAAAAACGACATTTATATAGACTACATTTCATGTTTACTGCATTTATTAAATAAATCCCTTATACTTTCTAGTTAGCTTCCAATTTTTTAATAGTTAAAATATAATGTCATTTTTTATGGTAGCTTTGAACTCATTGAGGCTTATGTTACTGTTCTATTGACTGAAACTGCTTTGATATGCCTTGACTATAGAACCTCGTACATATGTACGAGTAATAATGATGATTATGACAATGAAGTCCCTAAAATGTATCAACTTGGGTTATTTATATAGAGTTTAAGAGTGGTTAAAATAGGGTATCTTCATAAGCAAGTGCAGATTCAAACACCCTAGCGTAACAGTTGCATGAATCAAGCATCTGAACCAGATCTCATTGAGTAGGATGTGATAAACTCCTATCTCAATTGGATCCCATTGGTTATGCTATCAGGGGAAACCCCTAGACTATGTCACAAGGATACTCCATTTTAAGTCCCGTTCTATATCCCCTTGTATATTAGTTACATTGAAAACTTCATAAAAATGGCTGTATGCTCGTATCTTCAGCCGTATCCATGTGACAGCCCCTAGATTGAATATCAAAAACAAAATATAGAATTTGATTGGTTCATGGAATAAAATAAATCAGCAGAATCAAATGGAGTATTGGTGCATAAAGCAGGAGACTGTCGTCCAACTCAAGTAATATGATTCAAGCAATGAAATAATCAAATCACTCACCTTTACACCACCATTACCAATGACAAAGTTCCTTTCATCTGACACTAGCAGTGACTCCAATGTTTGTGACTCGAGCCTAGCTTTCTCTAGCTCCGCAAGCTCTGCCAACTTCTCTGGAGTGAATGGGTAAGCCTTGGCACCATGCTCCTCTATGAGTTCAGCAACATCTGACTGCAGTGTCTTCCCATCTGGTCCAATTATAACAAGTGTTGGAAGCCCCCCAATCTCAAAGTAGCGAGGCAACTTCATACAATACTTGTCATTTACAGGCAAAGCAGGCCAAGGCATAGTTGCAAGTCCCTCATCAAAGGACTTGGAGTCAGTATCCAGGGAGATCAATACTATCTCAAAATTCATCTCTTTTAACTTGTTGTAAACCTCCACTAGCCTTGGGATGAATTTCTTACATGGGTGGTAAGAATAATCTGAAAATAACAGGCCAACAGTCTTTCCTTCAAGGTCTGACACGGGGACCTGATTACAGGAAAAAAAAGAAAGGAAACTTTGATTAATATGCACATGCACACAAAAAAGCATAATCTAGTTTTTATCCTGAGATTTTTTTTTCCCATGAAGTTCGGGGAAACCACCCTCAGGGATCAGAGACCTAGTCAAGCTGGCGAAGCCTATCGTTGTGTTACCTATGTTTCATGCATACGGCAGATCAGGTGCAATCACATTGCACACTTTAGTGTACCTCTGCACCTGATCCGCCCTCCATCTTCTGTTGGGCCCCACAGCTGACAGGCTGTATCCCCGTGATAGGTGATGGGATCAGGTGCAATCATATTTCACAAATGCAATGTGCGGCCTGATCACCATCCATTTTCTGTTGGGCCCCAATCTGAAAGGCTGCGCAACAGAAGATGAAGGGTGATTAGGTGCAGCAGTACATTGCAATTGTGCAATGTAATTGCACCTGGTCCCTCACACTCAAAGTGTTCAATGTGATTGCACCTTATCTGCCCTCTTCATGCATCACCACCTATATCATTCAAGGTATTTTCTCCATGAGGTTTTTTTTGGAGAATATTTGTTTCAATAAGTAGTTTTACTTGGAAAAGTCTTAGAAAAATCTTGGATGCTTTCGGAAATTTAAGAATTAAAGAAAATTTTGAAAGGGTAAAAAACAATATGTTTTAGCAGTATTTTTTTCATGAAAACATGAAAAACAATTAGAAAAAGTTTTTAAAAAATAAAATAAAATAAACAAAAAATCAGGAAAGCGTATTTTTTTAAGTATATAAAGTATGTTTTTTAAAATATTGTGATAAGTATAGCCGATATTTTGAAAATATCACGATATATTTCCTTTAATATCGGATGACCTGTATTTCTCAGCAAATATAACGATATTTTCAAAATATCAGCGAAATTTCATGCTATAGTCTGTAATATTAAATGTCCCACATTGGCTATCACAAAGAGGGGGGAAACAAAAAAGAGAATGAATAAACAACGATGCGCATTTCAAGCATGACAAGGTGACACTGTGGGGCGTAGCTATGATTCATGTGAGGGGGGGGGGGGGGGGGGGAGGGGCAAACAGGGGTGTAGCAAAAAAAAAAATTATTTGTGTGATAGTCGGGTTTTTTTTTTCTGAGATAAAATAAAAAATGGCTACAATTATTAATAAAAATCTATTTCATATGGACAAATCAAACTATTTGCTGCAGTCAGGGCTGGGCTAGGACTGGGCTGGGCTACAAAAATGGATAAAAATCTATTTCATATGGAATCAGGGCTGGGCTAGGACTGGGCTTTAAAAAAAAAAAATTTAACTGTTTCGGGAGGCAGGACTGGGCTACAGCCCAGTCCTGCCCCCCCCTAGCTACGCCTTTGCACAAGAAGTTACCTTTCTGCCGTCATTGTAGACAAGGAAATCTCGTGATCCATGAACCAAAACTGACTTGAGACTCTGATTCCTTCGAGCAGCTTCCTCCTCTGCCTTCAACTTTTGGACCCTTTCCTTGGTGAAGGGATAACCCTCAGCACCATATTCCCTGACTATCATGACACCCTTATCCGTCAACAATTTACCATTGCCATCAAGGATGACAAGGTGTGGGATCCCTGACACCTCAAAGAGCTTATCAAGGGAGGATCGAGTAGCCGTATCAGAGAATGGGATGGCAAACCATGGCATCATTGATAAATACTTGTCAAACGATTCTTGGTTTTTATCAGCTGATACGAATACAATCTCAAAATCACCTCTTGAGGCAAGCTGTTCATATACATTAGCGAGGTTCGGGGTGAATCGATGGCATGGGCCACACCAAGATGCTGAAAAGTACAGTCCCACAACCTTCCCTTCAAGATGACCGACTTTCACCTGTTTTGTACATTCTCATTTACACATGATTTTCAGATGCTATTCATGGGGTGAATCGTGTAACTGTTAGCCATTAACTGATGAAACGTGGGCCAAATGTGAAGTCAAGATAGAAATTTTGGAAAGAACTGTACATTTGATTCATGACATTCTGTGTGAATTTATAATACAATTTAGAAGGAAATAGATAATCTACACAATGTTGCAAAATTGAAACTTCTCTGCAGTCATCGGTGGCACTGAAGCTTGGAGGTGCGCAACAATGGTGCTTAAAAGTGACAGTTGTGTCACTGGGTTGAACACCAATGCAATATGGTTGAATACAACTTTACGTCTGGTATACAATCAAACTCGCACTTCTCGCGCAATACCGATCACTCTTAGCACTGAGTAGACTGGCTACCACGACGCTACTACCTTAAACAAAGAAAGAGCACAAAGAAGATAAAGTAAAAAGGACAAAGCTTGCTAATTGACAAAAGTTGGGGTTTATATAAAACCTAGCAGAATGGTTTAGAGGACCATTTGCATGGCTCCATAAAAGCTAAATGGGTGGCATGCACCCATTTAAGACTCAAACAGGTCCGAATGCGTTCAGAATGTTGAGGCTAGATGTTAAGACTAAGTGTCGCACTCCAGTTAAGTTGCAAATGACCTTTAACTAATTAACTTGGTCAACCACAAAAATACATTTTGAAAACTAAAAGTTTTTAAAAGGTACTAAATTGCCCAAAGTCCAAAGGCAAATCCAAATTCAATTGACGAGCTCCTTGAGAGTCTTTCCTACTAAGTCAACTCTACATATTTTAAACACAATGTGTTTCTCAAAAATGTTCAAATGCTAGACTTAAAATTATTTCATAAAGTAGACTTTTTCTCCAAAACCTATCTCCCAAAAACCAAGGCAAAGAGATAGTTATTTGTCCGAAGAACTTGTTCAAAAACCTATAAATTTTGAGTCAAACAACAACACACAACTTACTGACTCCTACAAACAAGGGCACTCCAACGAGATGAATCTCGGGCTTACTAGCTAATCTACAACCTTCACAGTTAATTTACAACATGATTTGATGTTGTCCTTATATCTTACCTTAACCAACCGTGATTTTATTATGGTAAACAAGGTAAGTATATTAATAGCCTCCTAAAATGGGGTTTTCTCAAGAAACACATTTAAAACTAGTAAGCTAAAAAAAATGCAGTCTGAATCTTATATATATATATATATATATATATATATATATATATATATATATATATATATATATATATATATATATATATATATATATATATAGAGAGAGAGAGAGAGAGAGAGAGAGAGAGAGAGAGAGAGAGAGAGAGAGAGAGGGTAGCTGATTTCTCCTATATATCCATGCCTACTGGGATTTTGAAGGGTTCTTAAATCTAACCATACAAATGTCCATCACACACACGTAGAGGCTGGTCAATCCAAGGAAGGTCCAAAATCTAAAATCAATGATGATTGGATGGCTGGCCTCTAGTTTCATCAATATGATCTTATATATGTGTTCTTTATAATTTATTTAATACAAAATCTGCTTCACATGAAAATTTTACAACATTTAGTGGACATTTTTTGAAACGTGAAAAATCAATGGATTAAGCAACTTTGCTTAATGGGTGAAGGAACTTTCCGAGGTGCAATTACATGGTTCTTAGATACCTTAGTGACTTTCATCTCTATAGATTCAGGAAGTAATTGAAATGCACTTAATCTGATCCATGTTTGGTCTATGTCCAGAATGGTTGTTACAGTGGGCTGTCATACAGTCAAACCCAATTGGGTTCGATTCAGTTTTGGGCAGGATGCTACTATTAGTTCAAATAAACAATCCAAAACATAGCTAGCCTCAAGACAAAGATGCTGGTGATGGTCTGTATACTAACTAGATGTGGTAGCGCGGTTTAAATATTTATATAACTCTCGTGAAACTTTGATCTGCTACCATAAATATACCAAGAAAGAAAATAAGTCACACCACTATACATAGGGCTAAATTAATCAGTTTTACTATTATCCTTTTAATTTAACTTTTATTTGAAAACCAGTTTCGTCATTTTTTTCCATTAATTTGTAACCAAACAGATATATCGAAACCCGATTCATGTCTTTTAGACTTGATTGAAAATTGGATTTAATGAAATCAAAATGTACCTCTATACCAGAATTGCTACAGACCCAAACCAGAAAACCCATATGGATATGAAATATAAATGTAGCGCATGATTAATTAAACACTGTCGGTAATATTTGTAGGGTTTGATCACAAAAAAGTAAAAAAAAATATAGAAAATAGTGGTTTTTATTAGAGAGTGCAGTAAAGTTGAGCGTAACCAATATTAACTATGTACCTAGTAATAGAACACCAAGTAGACACCATCACAGGGTGGTGTGAGATGGCTGGATGATTGGGCCACACTATCATCTCTAAGGGTCTTGCGTTCAAATTTCATGGGTAGAATAGCTGGCCTATGGGAAACGAGAAAGAGTAAATAACATCTCCAAATCATTCACTAACTTTCCCTTGTCTTTTCGCAATTATTTATTATCATATAAAAAATTCTCAGCTTTCCTTATGAAGTAAATATTTGGTACTAATGAAGTATAGATAGCATTTATTTCATTATTTATTTATTTGTAAACCAAACCCTACCGATGTGATCTACAAGGTATGTTTGCTAAGAAATGGGTTTTGAATAATGTGGTTGTGACATTGATGCACCTTCGATTCCCACGATGCGAAACAAATCTCTATGCTATTCTACTCCTATTAATGGAATACAAACAAACAAAAAAATAACAAAAATGCATAAAATTCAGAAAAATAGTAATGTTCAATCATCCATCTTTCTAACTCAGAGACTTCTATAATGAGTATTTATAGGGAAACACCAGAAATCTAAGCCTATTTTGAAAGCAAGATAGATCTATTACATGAAAAAAGTCTAAATACAAATAAAAGCCTAAACTGAAATCAGAATCAAATAGATCTCTTGGATCTGAGATGCACGATGTTCCACTCCTACATCAATCTCCCTAGGTCGGAAAAAGACTCACCCTCGAGTCTGGTCCGCTTTTGTTTCTTCCAATTCCACTCAACCTGTGCATTCCATCGAAATAATGTCACCTCTTGGGCATGGAGATCTAATGTGAGCATGTCGAGGAGATCTAACAATAGTGAGATCCGGTTTGCAGAAGATCCAAGTAGTAAGGGTATGCTGATCCTATGATTTATTGACGGATTCAAATAGGCTTCAAATGGATCTACATATGGGTCCACGGTTTGGTTAAATGGGTTCACAAAAATATGCTTTTGGGTCTGGTCCAAACCATGTAGATGGGAAGGAATAGGATTTAAAGTTTGGGTTTGGAGGTTAAAATTTATTATTAGGATTAGACCTCATGGGTTAACAAGGTATTAGGGTTCAAACGGAGTGGTTTTGGATGGATTTAGGTCTAAAAGAGGGTTAGGTGGGCTTAGAACATGTTGGAACCGGTTTGGATAACAAGAACCGGGTTGTTGGAGGGGCTCAAAGGAAATGTGAGAGGGATGGGATGCAATGAACCGGTTCGACCACCTTTGTGAGGTGGCCTCCCACCCAACATTAGAGGAAGGAAGAGAAGGTGGTGGGTTAGGGTTTGGAAACCCTCCCTCTTCGACCATTGCCACCAACAAGGCCGACGGTCAGTCGTAGGTAGCTGGCGTCCACCAGTCGGTCGGTGGTGAGCCCATTGGCGATTGGCGGAGCTTGCTGCCCTTCATGGTTGGGGGTGAAGGGAAGTAGCTTGGAGGTATTCCAGCTGGCATAGACGACTCCCCCTAGTCTAACCGATCCAGTGGAGAGATACCGGAGGAACTCCAGCCGGCGATGAGAACCCCGTTGGCCTGAACGTGAGAGAGGAGAGTGGGGCAGCAGATGGTGGTGGTAAGATGGGTTTGTGGTGGCTGATGTGGTTCGTGGGCTTGTAGTGGTTGATGGGAAATGGAAAAAACATAAGGTGGCTGGGTTGATAGGCCCATCCTACCGGCGGCAAGCCACTTATCGGATTCTGGTGAGTGGTTGTCGCCCAGGTGGGCTGCACGGTCGTAGATAAGGTTTGAAAGACAAGAGAGTTGGTTTGTTATGACTTATTGTTGAGGGATTGATCAGTCAATGACTTTGGGTATCGTCAGTCCGAAAAATCCGTGAGGGAGCTATAAGCCACCTCATGTGAAGAATAATCATACCTTTTTGACATGTATCCAATGCCACTCCTTTGGTTGAATGGCTGGAGCATCTTGAATATGTCATGATCTTTCGAATAAAGCGACGATCTCTCACTTTGATACCAACTAATGCACTTTCATTTCCGAAGATGCCAAACAATTCTCTAAGGGAATCAAAATGAACAGAAAAATAATGAAAAATTCATAAAAATTATAAAAATATAATAATGTACAATCATCCATCTCGCCAATTACTCAAAAACCCTTATAATAAGTATTTATAAGAAAAACATGAGAAACCGTAAGTCTATTTTGGATCCATTATATGAAAAAGACCCAAATACAAATAAAAGCCTTAACTGACCAAAGCTGTAGCTCCTGCATCATACATGTAAGTAGGTTTTTCAAGAGCTTCAAAAATCAACTATCTACAGTGTACCAAAACTTCAGAACTCAAAAAAAACTTGTTCCTACATAGGAAAAACATAATCTAAATATTCTCCTAATGGGACTTTGTTTCTGCTGTAAATGAGCGTACAACGTCCAAACTTTGGGGCAGGTGGGTAGCTTTCTGTGCACAAGCACTTTCGGGTGTTTGTGTGTGGGCTCCCTCCCTTTACCACTAAAGGGGGCTTTTTCTGTGACACACAATGCCCCTCGTTCAACGTTATTTTTGTGAAACTATGAAGTTTCCTGGATAATTTCAAGCATACCCGCAGTTTTTTGGGAAAAAATAACAACTATTATGGATCCAAAGCTCACTTTCGATCCAAATAATCCCAACTCTAAGCATACAGGCTCCACTCTATATGGATATGAGAACAATGTTGTGCACATAACCAAGCCCAAACCCGGCTCATGTCGGTTCAAGTTTAGGTCTAATTTCTAAAACCAATTTAAGATAGGTCCACAAAACCAAATGCAACCCGACCCACTTACAAGTTACAATACCTTATCTTTGAGATCTATAATTTTTTAATGTAAACCAAAAAAATTATTATTTTATTGGGTAACGACCGGGATTGATATATATAATTCTTACATGACCCAATATAGTTTTTCTATAGTATGTCCAATCAAACCTAATTTTGGACCTGATACCAACACCTCAAAGTCAAATCCAAGCTCGGACCCACTCAAGACTGGTGATGATCCGACCCATTGACACATTTATCTCACTCATAGTGGATGTCACAAACAGGGCTTGGAAACAAGTCGAGCAGCTCGTTGTTGGGCTAAGCTCAATTGGCTGGACTCAGCTCAGCTTGTGTAAGCTCATTTTATGTAAATATATTTTAAAAACATTATAGATGTTTTTCATGTATGATATATATTATTATTGTACACATTATAATTATATATATTATAAAAAAAAAACTTAAAAAAAAAAATCTTCTGAATGAGCTAACTCATGATTAGCTTATATAGCCTGACTCGTGACGAGCTCATAAGCCAAGCCCGAATAACCCAAGTTCTAATCATTCGGCTCATTGATCAGCCCTAGTTGTAATCAACAAATGATGAAACACTTGGCGTAAACCCACAAAGAGAACGAGAACATACCGAAAGCCGCCATAGTATTGATTCAGACGAAGGGAGTGTTGTCGCGAGTGCTCGGCATTCTCTTCAGGCTATCGACGCCCACGATGAGCCCAGGCCATCTAGTCGAAGGTGAGCAGAACCCTTGAACCCAAATGAGAGAGAGAGAGCGCACCTTGGTAGCACTCATCAAGCAACCATGCCTCTCTATTTATAGTGGGAGGAGAGTGGGGATTACATGCATGGCATTTATGTATGTGAACCCTTCACATGCTCATTCACGTAACTCCCTCCATACTAATGTTCTTTATTAAGTGTGTCTTGAGTCAAACTAGGTCACTTGCAGTTGAACCCGATCTGAAATATCCAACATTCTCCCACTTGACACATTCACACGAAAAGGCACATAATCGAGGTTCCTTACCGTTATTTCTATTCAATTTTCATATGGGTTCACATGCTATCTTGTATCACAAAAATGAATTATATGAGTCATGGAGATGAACACCTCTGTATGAAATATTGTATTTTCATGCACTACAATATTATTCATTTTTAGTGTTTTAGCATGTTAAGATTACCTTTATGAATAGGTCGGTCTCTAACACATTCTATTGGTCATTTAATATTGTTATTATGTTATTCTCTCTACCCAAATGAGAGATTTTTTATACAGAATCAACAATACACAAAACCATCGATAATCAATTTAGCTTTATAAATGTGATCATATATAACCATAATGTATTGTCATACATTAGAAGAAATCAAACAGACTCATCCCCATTATATGTTGAAAATATAATCTCGGTGCTAGCCCTTTAGTAAAAAGATCTGCAGTCATTTCATTTGTACTGATTGTATCAATACACACTAAATGATTATCAGTCATTTTTTTAATAATAAAGTATTTTAACTTCATGTATCAACACAAGGTTGAACTACTATTGTTATTCAAAAATGACACAACAACTTCATTATTATAAAAGATCTTTAGTAGTCTCTCTATAGAGTCTACAATCCCAAGACTTATAATAAAGTTTTTTATCCAAATGGCATGAGATGAAGTCTCGTATAGAGCAATAAATTTTGCCTCCATGGTATGAACTGCAATTGCATACTGCTTTTCACTTCTCTATGGGACAATATCACTTGCCATTAGGAAGATATATCTAGTAGTGAACTTTCTACTATCAAAACATCCTCCTAAGTCCATATCATAGTATCAAATGACCTTTAGCTGGTTAATCTTTATATAGGTCAACATATAATCATTCGTTCCTTCTAAATAACACATGACCTTCTAAGCTTCCTTCTAGTGTGCAATGCCTGAATTAAACTGATATCTACTAAGCATTTTTATAGCAAACACAATATCTGATCGTGTGCAGATCTGTGCGTATTGCAAACTCCTAACTGTTGAAGTATACAAGATAATTACCATCAAAGCCTTTTCATTATCATCCTGAAGGCAGTCTTTTAGGCTCAATTTATCCCTTTTCACTATGGATGCCAATACAGGAGAACAATTCTCCATCCCATATATTTTAAGAACCTTAAGGATATAAGATTTTTGAGAGAGGCCAAGGACACCCTTAGTTCTATCATGACAGATCTCAATTTCAAGAACATATGTGGCCTCACCCATGTCCTTCATGTCATAATGAGAGAAAAGAAAATCTTTTATCTCATATAGCATGCTGAAATCATTAGTTGTAAGAAGAATATCATCAACATATAAAATTATAATTATGAACTTACTCTCACTAGCCTTAAGGTATATGCACTGATCAACAATATTTTTAGTGTATCCAAAGTTCAAAATTACCTGATTGAACTTTCTATACCACTGCCAGGAGACTTGTTTAAGTTCATAGATTGATTTCTTCAATTTGCAAATTAAATTATTCGAGATCCCTATTCAGGAAAATAGTTTTCATATCCATTTGATATAACTCTAAATCAAAATGAGCTATAAGGGTCATGATTATCCTCAATGATTTTTTAGTTGAGACATTAGAAAAAGTCTCATTATAATCAATGCCCTTTATTTGTATGAACCCCTTTAAAATGTACCTAGCCTTATACCTTTTCACTTGCCCTTTAGAGTTTGGTTTAGTCTTAAAGACCCACTTACAACCAATAAGCCTTACTCTATAAGGTCGAAGTATTAGATCCTACACTTGGTTCTTTGTCATAATAGAGTTAAGCTCTTCTTTTATGGAATTTATTTAATGTGTCGATCTTTCACTTTAAAGTCCTGATAAGATGTTTCTTTCATGCTCTATTGGTTCCCTTTTGTTCAGAAATGCATGTAAAGAGCTGACAATGTGTACCATGACACTAAAAACAATTCACTAATTATGCAACAGAACATTAATTAAATTACACTCGAGAGAAACAAATGACTTGTTATCTCTATTCTAGAGTTATTTCTTATGCTTTAGCCAGTCCACCTTCTTATGTTCCTTCTTGCAGAAGAAACACTTTATATAAGAACCTGCTGCCTAGTATTTGGCTTTCGCTAGCGAGTTAAAACTCTCCTCAGAGGTTTTTTACTTCTTCTTCTTGAAAGAACCCTTCTTTTCCCCTGACCTATACTTTCCCTAATAAGAAGCCATATATGCACTCAACATCTTCTCACCCTTCAATCTTTTTTTCTCTTCAACACACTTGGCGAAAAAGTGATTAAAATATCACTAATCATTATGTTTGTTGTAAGAGATCATGAAGGAATTGTATTCAATACACAACGAGGTCAAAACTAATAGACTAAAAAAGAGTTTGAAATGACAAACTTTATGTCATTCAACTGAGATGCAATATTTTTCATTTTCAAGATGTGTTGTCGGATGTGACTATCACCAAAATATTTCATAGACACCAACTTTGACATCAAGGTACTGGCTCTAGCCTTATTAGAACTGACAAACTGAGTCTCAATGACTCCAAGAATTTCCTTCATTGTCCTGCAGTGAGAGATAACACCTTGAATATTCATAGTCACTCTTGATTGCAAAAGCAACAAACTAAGTCTATTTGAGTACTCTCATTTCTCATAGGTAGCCTTCTTTTTCGTTGTACTCTACTTTGTAAGAGTGAGAGGTTCGTCAATTCTAAGAGCCAAATTTAGGTTCATGTAACCCAGAGTGAATAACATTATTTTTTTTTCAATCCAAAAAATTAGATCCTTCTAAGATGGGAATATTATTAGGATCGTCAATGATCAAAGAACCTAGTACTGCAAAAACGAAAGGAAAATACCTTATAAATGCTTAAACAAGACTCATGTTGAAAAGGTAAAAATTGAGACCCTTTATTATTCACCTTTTTTGAGACAAGTATAATTGGGTCATTATCGTTTCACTTTGGTGGAAATGATAATGCTTAGAGTTGCTTCGTCTCATTAATTCTCAAGAAATTGACTTCAATTGGTGAAACTAGTAAATCATGTAAGCAGAGGCAATTCAACATTATACATTTGGGTACGAACATGCTTCATGAGTTGGTATACACATCTACTATTATATCCTGTGTGAATTTGGAACACAATGACCCACTTTTGGATAAAATCATTATTTCGTAAAGTCACATGCAATCATAATACTGAATCTTAACACGGTTCAACCAACACAACTCAAATAACTTTGATGATTGCATGAGCCAGTTAATCGAGATCTTTTATCACAAATATATTCATACTATTGAGCATGCTCATGCACATATGATAATGCATGTATATTCATGAAAAAATATGTATTATATCATTAAAAACACAAATTCATACTTCAACTTATATGCATAAATAAAATTTTGATGAAAACACATCATATATATATGTCATAAATTTAGTCATAATTCATGCTTAAATATGATGGATAACTTAAATAGCATAAAATGCATGCATGAGTAATGTAAAAGTCATGCTTCTATGATAATAATTACACATAAAGCATGATAAAATGACAAAAATATGCTTTTATAGGTAATACCCGGGGTTCTCATGCTGGAACCGATCAAAAAGTACTCTAAGTCGGTCTAAAACAACCCTAAACCTGTCAACTAAGGGCCTAAACCGATTCTGGAAAAGTCAAACTGGTCTAAAACATGTACAAAAACCTATAAACCCTTAAAATTGAATGAGAAAACCCTTGTCCCTTCACTGATTTATGAAAACAACGCCTCTACAAGTAGGGACCAGTGAAAAACTGATAGGAACCGATCAAAAAAAGGTCTGAACCGGTCTCAAAATTCCCCGTATCGGTTACAGAACCGATTCAACCTCTTAAAGGGTTTAAATAGTGTCTGGACCTTTTTCAGATATGATTCGATTGGGTTTGAGTCTAGATCCAATTAAAAAATAGATCCCAAGTTAGATCTCACGATCTAGACCCAATATGGATCCAAACTGGATCCTTGGTCGAATCTGGATCCTAGATCCAGTCTGGATCGGGTCACACCCAGACCCGTAACCCAAATGGATCCGAGTCCATATCGGGTCCCTAGGATCGGGTTCAGACCCGATCCACCCGGTCCTTAACGGATCCGAGTCTAGATCGGATCCACCCCAAGATGGGCGCAGACCCGATCCACCCCAAGGATCCAGGTTTGGATCGGGTCCCCTGGACAGGATCTGATAACCGATCCACCTGGAACCTTAGGGTCCGGGTTCGGTTCGGACCAGTCCCCAGGTCGGATTGCATTGTAGCAATCTACAGTGGAACCCGTTCGGTTTCTCAAACCCCCGCGGCTATGTCCAACCACCACCACCAACGGTAGGCGTTAAATGTCGTTGCCTTTCGATGACGGCCGGTGAAGAGAGGAGTTTTTTCTTTTTTTGCAGAGGGTTTACACCCTCTTTTCAGCATCCTTCCTCGTTTGTAGTCATCGTTGGCCGACCACAACAGCCGACAATAACCAGCCATCGCCGGCTGCAGTGATGGAGGGCTGCAAAGCAGGGAACAATATATATATATATATATTTTTTTGTGAACCGACCCCTTGACAACAACCACCATGGCCAACGGCCGCCTCGGCACCCAAGGCCGACCACCGACAGCTGCAACAGTGGAAGCTGTGAAAAAATGGGGTTTCACCCTCTGTCCCTGCTAACCCCCTTGTTGCAGCCGACCACACTGGTATCGGTGATGGCAGCCGTCGACGGCCAGCCACCGTCGACGACAAAAAACTGTAGCAGCAAGCTAGTTGTAGCCTGAGCAAGGGGGGGTCACTATGGGGAAACTCATGTCGGGGCTTCAAAAACATGATGGAAATCTGGATTCCGGCATGACGGTGACCATCGTCATCTCCGCGAGAGGGCAGCAACAGTTGCCGACCCGCAGGTGGTGATGCGCCAATTAGCTCCTCCCTCGTCGCCATCCGACTTTCCAAAAATAGAGCAGGAGTCCGGTTAGGGAGTTCACCGATACAAATTCTGTCGAGAGCGCTGCATGAATGCCGAAGCATCCACACCCCTAATACGTGCAGCAGTTGCAGCCCATAACCCAATGTTTGCGTAAACAGGCAAGGAGAACGAGAACATACCAAAAGCCACCTTTGTTAATTTAGACGAAGGGAGAGTTGACGTTGGTGCTTGGCATTCTTCTCAGCCTATATATCAACACCCACGGCCATCAAGTCAAAGGTGAGCATGACTCTTAAACCCAAACGAGAGAGAGTCTATCTTTCTTGCGCTCATCAAGCATGAATGTCTTTATATTTATAGTAAGAGGGTGGGGGTTACATGAATGACATTGATGAATGTGAACCCTTCACAGAATGCGAACAAGTTACCCCCTTCTTACTCATGTTCTTCATTAACTATGCCTTGTGTCAAACCAGGTTACTTGAAAGGTTGGAAGCAGATCATGTCATCGCACTTTTGCTCATGACGACATCGTGGCCGTCTGTTTGCATTTTGGATGAATGCCACGTGGTTTTTGTTGACTTTTGAGCTTTTTAAAATGCAAAAACGGAAAAAATGCGCGACTTTTGGTCCCTGGCCCCTTTCCTATTCCTATGGAGAAAAAGACGGAAAAAATGCTGGAAAAAACACTGGAATTTAACGGGAATGACGCAACCAAAGCTAGCGAATATATTCCATTATTTTCAGTGCCGAACTTTGCTTCGTCCTCAAGCCAAAAAATATTCGACTGACCTTCACTCTTAAGTTTTTTCCTTTCAATAGATCGTGGACGAGTTGAGCTTAAAAGACAAGCTTTCATAAAAACCAGAGGCCACGTATAGTCAGTCCTCATTTCTCTTTATATCCGAAACCGGAGCGCGTCTTCTCCCCGGAGATAAAAAAAAAAGAAACAAGTGCAGAAAAGAAAAATGAACGCGAAAAGTCCGATCGATTTCTTCCAAAATCGCGATTTTCGGATCCCGATCGTACGCATGCGAGGAAAACATCGAAGTTTAACGGAGACGACGCGAACTAGCAACAGGACGCTTCGCAAGCAGCAGATACGAACAGAAAATAACGGGAATTAATCGCGCGCACCTGATCGCCGTTCCTTCTGACGAGGAAATCTCTCTCTTCGGTGGAGAGCAGCTCGGCCAGCCGGTACGGACTGCCCTCGACGCCTCTGTTTGACTCCTCGGCTCCCGCCATTGAGATCGTCTCGGAGAGAGAAGAGAGAGATGAAGAATTAAATATAGTGGGGGTATCGAGCCGAGGGCAGTACTTTATAGAGGCGAGTTGACGCCGTTAACCCTCCGTTAAGATTTGGTCGTGCGATGCTTCCCTGCTCCTTCCTTTGGTGGAAGAACTTTTTTGTGACAGAGAGCTTTTTTTTTTTTAAATTGTGTGACAGAGATTTTACAAAAAGTTGCTTGTTTTTTTTTTCTTCAACTAAAATTATTTTTTTGTCCTTAAACCTAAAATTCTTTCTTTCTTGAATGCATGAGAATTACCATTAGAGATAAAAAAGGGTAAGAGTTTTAACCCTGGTCCATGCAGGATTTAATTTACATTATCTGATTCGGAGATTCGGACCAGGATAGTGTGCATCTGAATCTAGTTCGGAACTATATTAGATAAAGTTAGGGTCTATCTAGATCCGTGGTTAAAATCATATCTGCAAACCTAGATGGATTTGGGTCATAAAGGGGTCAAACTCCAGCAGTGTATCATTTCCCTTAAAATTCAGTTTATTTCCATTTTCTTGGATCAAGTAATATTTGGTCCCACTTTTGGATTGGATCATGAGCTTTATTGTATGGCTCAAATTGGATTATGATATGGAACCTAACCCACCCTTTAAAAGTTGGAATTAGTATTGGATCTATCTTAACCTGGTGATAACTCGATTATTTATAAGGGTTGTAATCTTTGTAACAAATTTCACACGATTATAAAAATCTCACGATAATATCGCAAGAAATTGCCTGAAAGTTTAAAACTGCAATTTCTCGCGAGATTTTCAAACTGTGACAAATATCACGATATTTATAGTTTTAACAGATATTTATGGTGAAAACCCCAAGATTTTTATTTTTAAATGTATTTTATTTATATTTTCTTACAAAAATTATTTTTTATATTTTAAATTTAATTTTTATTGCCAATATTTTGCCAAAAAAATGCGAGATTTATGAAAAAATTTAAAATCTCCTCATTTTGACTCCCGAGATTTTGTCATTTTTAACTTTCGTCACTATGGCTGTAATTAGGTTCTCTCACATAGGTCGCATCAGACATGTAACTAAATCAAGTCTAAAAACTACACAAAAACCTACCCAATACGAGTTGGGTTTGACTCGTCTTGGGTATGATTTTAATATATTTAATAGGGCCAAGTTTTAATTAGACCCTTTTTTTCAGAAAATGACCACTATCCTCAAATTTTGGTATATTTTTGTAAATACCAATAAATATGTCAAAATTTCTTGCATATCCAAAATCACTGATTTCAAACTTATTTAGGACTATTTCACCCTTCGTATGTAATTTGTGAGAACGTTTTGACCTTCACACAAATATCTGGTGAACCTCCTACAGACTAAAATCCACTAAGGAGATTCACATGATATTTATCCAGACCTCCTGGCCTTCGCACAAAAATCTTGTGAATCTCTAAAAGACTAAAATCTAATTAAGAAGATTCACATGATATTTGCATGAACCTCTTGACCTTCGCACAAGAATTTTGTAAAATTTGCATGATATTTGAGTGGACCTCCTGACCTTTGCACAAGTATTTTGTGAACCTTTGAAAGACTATAAACATCAAGTGGATATACAAGAATGGAATGATTAAAATTTTGTGAATAATGTGCATTTATCTTAACTACGAGCTATTGAGTTAACTCCTTTAGCAAATATTTTACCATTTTCAAGAGTTAATGATGAGAGGATCACTGCAAATGATGTGAAACTGCTTGGACAAATTAGTATCAACAATTTTTATTATAGGATATTGTATAACACCTAGCCTTCCAATATAGATGACAAATTTAGGCAACCGTTGAAGCTCTTTCTAATTTATGCTTGAACTGAAGGTGTTTTTTTTTTAATCTTGAAAGTTGAGATTATAGGAATATTGCATTTTTTGAAGCAAAGAGAGTCATAGATGCAACAAGTTTTGATTTATTTTGTCTAATCGATCAGTCATTTTGCGCTAGCAACGATGACATGCACAATGTATAATCAGATGATTTTGAGTCTACCATGTCGGCTGAGTGGGCAAGAACAATGCGCTAATGACATTTAGAAAGTCAAACCTTTGGTTCTTAATAAATAAATTATCATTTAATGAAAAATAATTGAAAATAATCGATGTAAAGGCTTCTTAGTTATATGATGAGTTACACAACAAAAAAAATTGACGAATAAAAACAGTTTTAGTACCTATCAACAGAGTCAAGCGATCTCGAAATTGCTTGCAGCAAAAGGTTTACTGATTTTGAGCAGTGTCACGAGTTTTTGAGAGATCATGTGGTTATGAATAACTATAAACCAAAATTTATAAAAAGTTGCAGTAATAGAGTAACTCTCGTATGTATGAGAAGGAACCCACTGACTATGGTAGATTGCCCTTGGAAGATCCATTGCACAAAGATGCACAAAGCAACGTTCTTTAAAGTAAAGAGGTATTAAAGAGAGCATACATGTGGTGGATCAGTAGGCAACCATGGTGAGGAAAAAATATTTTCAAAGTAGATTTCACATGTTATTCACGTACGCTTGCACGATAACTCAAAGATGACTCTAAGAGAAATCATGAGCGACCTCAGTCACGGTGTAGGTGTGGAGGATTTTTACAAACAAGCATATGTGGACATGAATTGACTAGGCTGATGCCATATAGTTCATTTGATGATGGCTAACCCTAGAATGATTTCCGCTTATTGTGGAGGAGTCCTTCAGAATGATTTTCGCTTATTGTCATCATTTGATGATGGCTAACCCTAGATCGGTAGTGTTCATTGAGACTAATACATATAGTAGATTTATATACATTCTTATTCTTCTGGTCATGCATCAATGGGTTTGTCAAAGGATGTCATCCACTTCTTATGGTAGATGGCCAACCTAAAAGGCAAATACATGGGTATTTTGTTATTTGCCCACACTATTGGTGCTTTAATATTATGCTTCTTTTATTTAAGTATATATTCAGTTTAATATTGTGGTATAGGTAAATTTATAGTAATGAAGAGTCTAAGCAAGAAGATGCACTTGCGCTTATGGATGAAAACTGATGAAGGCGACCATTGCTTTTGCGGTAATGAAAGTTGAAGTTGTTTGATTTTTGCTTTTTGAGAAAAATGAATTGTATGTATATATATATATATATAATAGAAAATAAAGTTGTTTGATTCTTGTTTTTTTAGTAGAATGAATTATTTATGTAACATAAAATGAAGTTGTTTGATATGTGTTGTTTATAAAATAGGTGATTAATTTGTTTATTAGAATCAATTGTATAAAATGTGTATATATAAGAAATGAACATGTTATATAACCGGTGATCTTGGCATCAAGAAAAAAATTCGCAAGGCACATGCAAATTTTAGTTTATTTTTTAAAATCATAAAGGAATCTCGCAAGGTATATGCGAATTTCAATTTACTTTTTTAAAATAAAAAAATTTGACTCTAGTATTGCGAAATTTCTTAATCGCATCGCGCTGGTATTGTGAAAATCCTTTTTCTTGTGAAATCTCAAAACTTTTTTTGCAGGAGATTTGCCAAAAAAATTGCTTAAGGGAGCCGAAATTCAGGATTTATGAAATAGGGCATCCATATAAAAAAAAGAGGTTGAGAAATGAAGCATGCACTTTAACAAAATAAAGTCGCTCACACATTGCATTCATTTTAATCTTTCACAAGATAAAGTCGCTCATACATTGCATTCATTCTATTTTTTTCAAATTGAAGTCACTCATATATTGCATTCATTTCATTCTTTCACAAAAATGTTAGTTCTCACTGCGTCTTTGATTAAGAGAAAACAGAGTATCCGACTCATACTATGTGATCGAACATTGATTATGAAATACATCATCTTTGTGTTGATAGGGAGAAAACACATTTATCCAACTATCACAGCTCATTAGAGTGGATGGCTTTAAGAATGCTTCATATCCCACCCATACCATGCAATTGAATGTTGTACGCGGATTTCATTTTGTATCCCACCCATACCATAAGATGCCCTTACCAAAAGCAATGTTGATCTTCTCATCGTTGATGATTTTTCATTGATCTTCTTGTTGTCGATGATTTTTTGCCAATCTTCTCACCATCGATGATTTTTATCGATGAAACATCACAGATCTTTCGAACGTCGATGCTTGGTTGTGGAAAAATGACCATAATTTCTCACTGCTTGAATATCACAAAAAACTTAGTTTCTGTGAAACCTTAGCTTTGCTTTTATACTATTCGTAGGGAATTTTACGACAAAAAGGAATTTCGTAATACCAGTGTGATAATTGTTCTAAATTTTGCAAGATACAAACTTTCGCAACACTAGAAAGGATTTTTGCAATGTGCTTTGTTTTGCAAATTGTTTGGAATTTCGCAATCTCTTTTGAAATTTCGCAACCTCATATGCGATTTTGTCGAGGAGTTCTGTGGGTGTTATTTTAGCATCATGATGTGCGAAAATAAAAAATTCGTACCTATGAAGGGTAAAAGCGACAAAAAAATTGAAAACCGGCAAAATTGTCCATTCGACATATTTAATAAATTGTAGGGCATTTTAGGAAACATGTTTTTTTCTTCGTACAATATGATTGCTTTTCATATATATTGTATATATATATAGCCAGCTAACCTTATATGATCAATTTGACCCCCACATATGTTTTTAACATGGTTTCTTTGTCGGTAATAATTCTTTGAATGGAGTTGTTTCAAGTTTTCAACATAAAAATATGTTTTTTAATCATAAAATTTTAGTGCATTGTGGGCCATTAGACTTTAAAACTTAAAAAACTTGCTTGCACAGCACGATTGAACGACCCAAAACCTGCCTTTGATTAAACAAACCATGCCCACTGTGGTCGGTGGGCATGATCTGCCAAAAGAACAAGAAAAGTTTAATTTTTGCACACCATTCACAATTACCCTGTCAAAATATTTGAATATTTTTTGTGTCCTTGCTTCTGCGAGGGTTACTCGTCTTCAAAAAATCCAAAAAAAAAATGAATACGTTTCTCTTTTTCTATCACTACAATCATCAAACAGACACTAACCAAGCAATAATTTATCGTGCTGATCATTATGGTGATGGCACACGATGACGGTAGCATGTGTGTGTAAGCATTACGATGGAATTGATTAATAAATGGAAATCTATGCCATATTGAAGAGAAATCCTTATCATAATTGTCTCATGTCAATCCAAAGGTCATTTTTTTTACCAAGTGTGCCAGTACAGGCTCCGTACGGGCTTGAGTGTTGGCGAACCCACCCTGAAATTGCCAGGTTGTGCCAAAACCTTTTGTCGGCAGAGAAAGTTGAGTGTTAGGCAAACCCCAAACAGTTATACAACCACACCATTTGGGGTTTGAACTTACCTCCCAACACAAGGTGACGTGCACTAACTGCCCTTGCCAGACAAGCGGAGCCTTCAGTTGGTGCCATCACCATGCTGAATCTGTGGGGATGACTTTTAGGAATGTTAGATGTAGTTCCCAAATCTAGAGTGGAAGTGATGTAAATCGAGAGGGATCAATTTACAAAAAAAACTATGTTACCCTACTCTTATGCATGAAATCTAAGAGAAAGCAAGAAATATGAGAAAATTGTATAAATTAAAAAAAAAATAAGTTTTATCATTCAACTCTAATATCCATATATGTAACAAGTATTTATAGAAAATAAAACCTTAATCTTACTTTTGGATCTTGGATAGATTCAATATCTGAATACAAAGATCCAAAAACTCTAAAATCTAAAATAGATCCAAATGGATTCTTATGGACTCAGGTCTTCTGCTCTGCTCCTACATCATTCTCTGGGTTATAGAAGACTTGCCCTCAAGTCTAGATTTTGCTTGCCCTTTTTTCAATCCAGTCCCTCCTTGTGGGTTATGAGTTCACAATTTGAAATTGGAAATCAATGTGGGTCCATAAATGAAATGGCATGAATTTGGAAGCCCAAAATACTCTTCCTGAACCATATGTAGTCTTATGGATCCTTATGTTGATCTGGATCAAATAGATCCAATGATTCTAAGGTGGGTTTGATCCAATCTAAAGAAATCTATGAGCAAATAAACTGGACCTCTTGAACTTTCAACCCATGCTCCATAGTTCAAAGTATGGCTTTATACCTAAAACTTTAATGAAATCAGGAAACTCGGGTGCTCTAACGAACAAGCCAGAATCCAAAGGCATGAACCGATAAACACGGCCACTAACCCGATCCGATTAGGATACTAATTGGCTTTAAAATGGTAAATGGAAGCTTGAACCAAGATTAGACCTATGAGATTTGGTTCTGGAGGTCCAGAATCGATGCATAGGTCTGACTCAGTCCGATTAGGATATGAACCGGCCAAAACTTGCTCCAAACTGGTCTGATATCCATATATACTCATTTCCACCAACGTAACAAGGTCGAACTGGTTTGGTCTGCTAGATGGTCGAGAGATCACCCTCCAGAGTTTCCATCGCAGGTGGAGGTGCCCTCACTACTTCCAGGCGGGTCAAGCCAATGCCTCTTCTGGCAGGCTAGTGGGGTGCTAGCCAGTGGGAATCGACTGACGGACGATCATTGGTCGAGATCCCACCGACAATGTGTTCTCAATCGATGGAGAACTCCACATTGAGGTCAAGGATGTAGGTGCACTCCACTACCCTTGTGCCATCGATGTTGGCATCTCCTTCGGCAGGGAGGGGGGTCGTCGGTTGGCCAGATCCAGCCAGAAGAAAGACATTGGTTAGTTCTCTTCTGGTGCTGGATCTCTGCTCTACTGACTCTCCATCCACGATGGGGGTGTTGAAAACACGAGAACAACAAGCTACAAAAGACACAGAGATTAACTGTAGAAGGTATATTCAACTCAAAAAACTTTTTTAATAATATAAAGTGGAAGCACTACATCGACTCACACATCACAGTAAAACACACTATATATAAAAGATACCCACTACACGTAACTTCTCCTTCACGTAAGGACCCATCATCCCATGATGTCACTACTTGGGCTAGATGTTAGACACTTGCTACAAACTAGGAAATTAACATCCTAAACATAGGAACTACCACACAATGTGGCACACTAACTTCTCTTAAAGTAACACCACTACACCATGTACGTCAGATGATCAACATTCATGTGATGGTTGTATGTCCTATGAAATATTTGCATCATACTCTATCACCCCCCCTTGATACAAAACTCAATACACCCGGAGTGGATCGGAACTTCACAAATTTTGAATAACCGAGTGCCTTTGTAAATCAATATGCTTAGTTCTTCCGTGGAACACAGGATTCTTCGCCATGGCAATTGTTGCTTGGTTATCACAAGAAAGCTCTGTCGCATGTGCTTGTTCTTGGTGCAAATCAGCCAAAATTCTTCGTATCCGAATAGCTTGACATACGGATGTGTTTGCGGCAACATAATCTGCTTCTGAAGATGAGAGAGCCACAATTGCTTGTTTCTTTGACATCCATGACACAATCCCCAATCCAAGGTTGAAGGCGAATCTACTAGTGCTTTTCCTGTCATTTACAAAGCCAACCAAATCACTGTCAGAAAAACCAATTAACTTGAAATTAGGAATCGATTGATACCAAATCCCATAATTAGTTGTTGCTCGAATATAACGAAGGATTCGTGTCTGTATGAGATACATTAGTCTCCCAACTAATCTTCTATACAACCTTTCATCATCAGGCTTCATAGTGCCATGTAATGTTAATTTCCCATTAGTATTCATGGGAGTAGAACATGGCTTACAAGTCAACATATTAAATTTCTCAAGTCTAAAGTATACTTTTCTTAAGAAATAAAAATGCCATCATCATTTTGTTGGACTTAGAGTCCAAGAAAACAATGCAACAACCCTAAATCTGACATATCAAATTCATGCATCATTCTCACTTTAAATTCTTCAAAAAGAGTACTAGATGAGCATGTATAGATTATGTCATCTACATAGACACAAACTATAAGAAACTCAATATCTATTCTCTTTACATATAGAGTGCGTTCACTATCACTTTTGTGAAAGCCACTTTGCATTAGGTATGAGTCCAATCTTTCGTACCAAGCTCGTGACACTTGTTTAAGGCCATAAAGTGTCTTTTTCAACCTGTACATCTTCTCCTCTTTCCCTTTAACAACGAATCCATGTGGTTGGCAAACATAAACTTCTTTCAATAAGTCATTCAAGAATGCAGACTTTACATCAAATTGAAAAACTGGCCATTTCATATGAGCTGCTAATGCCAAAATAATTCTAACAGTTTCAAAATGTGCAACAAGAGAAAAAGTTTCTAAAAAGTTTACCCCATATTCTTGAGCATACCCCTTAACAACCAACCTTGCCTTGTATTTTTGCACACTCCCATCAGCATTATATTTTACTTTATAGACCCATTTCACACCGATGGCATTTTGACCCATGGGTAGATCTACAAGTTCCAAGTGTCATTCTTTTCAATGGCTGCCAATTCTTCTTCCATGGAATCTCTCATTCTTGTTTCCCACTAGCGTCCTCATAGCATGTGGGTTCTTCAACCATCAAGGCAAATGTACAAGAATTATAAATTTCTTCTATTGATCGTACCTTCTTGAGAGGTGAAGTTGTGTCCTCATCACCACTATCGCCTTGGGTGCCCTCATGCACTAGCTTGGATTTTATAGAGGTGCTTGTTGAAGCTTGTGAACTTACCACTTCATTTCTTAAAGTGGATTTTACAACTGAACTTTTAGGAGCTTTGGAATCCATCGTCACATTATCAGGCACAAATAGGATATCCTCCACGATTGATGTATTTGCATCTTGTCCCCAATTCCAAGAGCTTAATTCATAAAAAATAACATCACAATGAATGATTAAACTCTTAGTTTTTGGATTATATAATTGATACCCCTTTGTTTTGTCAATATAACCAACAAAAATATACTTCTCACTTTTCTTATCCATCTTGTTACAATCACTAGAGTCAATCAAGGAATAAGAAATACAACAAAAAATTCTTAAGTTACTCACATTTGGCTTTCGCTGCCACCAAGCCTCATATGGAGTCATATCACGCACAACTTTTGTTGGAGATATATTGAGTAGGTGCATTATTGTTCTTACTACTTCAGCCCAAAATTCATTTGGGAGTTGCTTCTCACGCAACATGCTTCTGGCCATTTTCATGACCATTCAGTTTTTTCGCTCAGCCATACCATTTTGCTTTGGGGTCTTCCTTACTGTTAACTGCTTCTGAATTCTATTTTGCTTGCAAAAAGCTTCAAACTCGTTAGATAAAAATTCTCCCCCTCTATCTATGCACAAACACTTTATAGTATGCTCACTATCCTTCTTTGCAAAGACTTTGTACTCTTAAAATTTTTCAAATGCTTCGGATTTCTGAACAAGAAAAAATGCCCAACTCATAAGAGTGAAATTGTCAGTAAGCAATAGAAAGTATCTACTGTTGTTCAAAGATAGAGTATTCATGGGCCCATAAATGTCTACATAAACTAACTCAAGAGGTTTTTTGGCTCTCCATGCCTTTTCGATGAAAAATGACAAATGATGTTGCTTCCCATATACACATCTTTCACAAATTCCATCACTGCATGTTACATGAGGCAAACCCAAAACCATGTTTTTGTTTCTTAATAATTTCAGTCCATTATAGTGTAGATGTCCATACCGTAAGTGGCACAGATAGGAAGTTCTATCAACTTCGCCAATCAAGGCAACATCATTCACATGTGTAAATTCAAGGGAGAATATTCTATTTGATGTCATCTTGACTATGATGAGCGGTTTATTATCCGTCTTCTTTTTCTAAGTTCACATACTCCATCATAAAAATTAAGTGAATAGCCATTCTCAATCAATTGCTCAACACTTAATAAATTATATGATAAACCAAGTATGTAATAAACATCATGAATTATCTTTTTGCTACCTGATTTAACTTCAACTTTAATAGTTCTCTTGCCTTCACTTTGCACTTTTTTGTTATTTTCAAGCCGAACATACATTCTCACAGATTTATCAATATTTTAAAAATTATTTTTTTCATCCGTCATGTGGTTACTACAACCACTATCTAGAAACCAAACATTATTGACCTTAGCTTCCAAATGAGCAAGGAAAAGATTACCTTATTCCTGTTTTTCAGCAACATTGGCTTACTTTTTTATTTTCTCCCAGCACTTTGCTTCCACGTGTCCATATTTCTTGCAAAAATAGCATTGCTTGTCCCTATAACTTGATCTTTGACTGCTTCTATTATCAACCCTTTATCGACTAGCATCAAATCTCCCACAACCATGACCACAACCTCAATATCCACCTCTGCCTCTTCCTCTACCTGCATATTTGTTCTCTGAGGTACATTTGCGACCTGTTTGATTGTTAGAAATTTTTGCCTTGACCTGAAATGCATGTTCAATGTTTTTCTCGATTGGCCTATTCAACCTAGCCTCATGTGCTAAAAGAGAGCTCATTAGTTTATTAATAGAATAATCACCCATATCCTTAGATTCTTCTATAGCAGTGACTACATGATCAAACTTTGATGGCAGACTTCGTAAGATTTTCTCTACCACCTTTTTATCTTCAATAATTTCTCCAAATGTTCTCATTTGATTTATGATAGTAAATATTCTAGAGAAAAAATCTTGCACGAACTTATTTTCTTTCATTAGCAAGGTCTCAAATTCTCTATGGAGGGTTTTGAAGTTTTACGGTAGTTAGCTTACTATCTCCATGATAGGCTTTCTTCAAAATAATCCAAGTTTCATTCGATTTGGTGGTTGTTGCAATTCGAGGAAAAATGCTCTCATTCACAGCTTGTTGCAAAATAAGAAGAGACTTCACATCCCTTTTGCGCAATTCCTTCACTTCATTTGCTTTTTTTGTTGTCTTTGACCTTTGTGCCTTTATAAAACTATTTTCAACTAGATCCCAAAGATCTTGAGATATAAAAAATGTTTTCATCTTAATACTTCAGAATTCTCTTCATTAAAAATAGGTATCAATGCATGTGAAAGATTGATAGTATTCAGATTTATATCATTAGACATCATGAATCACATCAAGTGATTACAAACAGACTTGAAGATCCGACTTCGGCAACGATCTTCACGACACACAAATACGCCCAATTTGATCCAACCTGGCGATGATACCACAGTGTTGAAAACAAGAGCACAACAAGCTGCAAAAGACACAGAAATTAACTGCAGAAGGTATTCAATTCAAAAAACTTTTTTAATAATATAAAGTGAAAGCACTACATCGACTCATATATCACAGTAAAACACACTATATATAAAAGATACCCACTACATGTAACTTCTCCTTTCACATAAGAACCCATCATCTCAAGACGCCACTACTTGTGCTAGACGTTAGACACTCGCTATAAACTAGAAAACTAACACCATAAACATAGGAACCACCACACAATGTGGCACACAAACTTATCTCAAGTAACACCACTACACCATGTACATCGGATGATCAACATTCATGCGATGGTTGTATGTCCTATGAAATATTTGCATCAAGGGGGGTGCCATGGAAGAGCTGGGGCTTGGCGTCCTCCATGCAGCTGGCAGTCCAGTAGCCCATTTGCCAGTGGTGCAGGGTTCAGCAAGTCGAGTTCGACCAGCGTAGGGATTTTGATCTGATTTCGGCTGGCGTTGGGGCACCAATCGGCCGGCTGTCCTATCCAAGAAGAGAATGACCCGACGAAACTTTGGAGGGTTTTGTCACTGAATTTTAGAGGGTTCTGCTGGCTGTTGGAGGCTCTCTGTTTGTCCATTCGGCATGCAGGCTCATCCTGACCGCTAGGGAGACTGTCAGACGGCTGGGTTCAACTAGCGGATGGTGGATGGTCGGACTCAGATGTCATATACAAACTCTCAAATTTTGTTGTAGCTAGTCAATTATTTTCAATGCCCAAATGGTCTCTAGCCTCATTGTGGGAAGGTTCGAGTTTTTTCTTTTAATGATCCTTCCATCCAACTACCCCTTTCCATCCATATTCAAAGGTGAAAGTTGCGCATTATTAATTAAGAAAGTTTTTGTTTAAAAACACAATTTTTACTTGATATTTCAAAAGAAGTCGTTCTCATAAAAGACAAATTAAGATCTAACTTTTTTCACCAAAAACTATCAAATAAAGACCGAAAAGATTAAGATTCATATAAAATATCATTTTTAACCTTTGTTTCGAAAAATGTTTCTTTGCCTTATTGTGCAATAAGAGCAGTTTAGCAATTGTATCATACATAACTCACCGTTAAACTGAGTTACACCAACTAAGGTCTCTATTTGACAGTTTCAATAAAAAGTTGGGTCTTAAAATGCCTCTCGAAAAACTTGTTTAACATCAAGCAAAAAGGTGGAACCCCAAATGGAATTAATCCTATTAATTATTTCAATGAGGGTAGGGGGTGTCAACGGGTCAGTTTACCCGCACTCGACCTGTACCAAACCCGATAGGGGTGGGTATGGTGATAAATAAGAAGACCTGATTAAGACTTGGGTTCAGAATCAAAAGTTTGATTAATACATGGATCCGACTATAGTTTGTGGTATTTTATATCATACTTGGGCCCAACCCGAGTTTCGATTAAGACCCACAAATTTTCAATGTAAAAATAATAATAAATATTATTTTACCAGTTGTGGGTCTGGCTTACGTAGTCGTTATCATGCTATAACTAGAGGGATGAACTTACACAACATGCTATAACTCATTACCATAAATAGGCAATTGAAGTTAGAAACTACACCTAAATATGTTTAGATGCAGAAATCTTTGAATTGAACCATGGTCCAATTCTGCATTCATGGCTAGGTAAGTTTTCTCAAGGTGTTTAAGTAAAAGAAAGTTGTGAGTTCAAGATCTAAAGTGTGTATTGCAATGTCGAAGCCAATGAGAAACTATCCCGAGTGGTAGAGGGAGGAAAACCTATCGAAAAATAACCATTTTGCAAAAACCCACAAATATGTCAAAATCTTTTACATGTCCAAAATCATTGATTCTTGACTTTTTAATATCATTTTACCTTTGCAGCATTTTTGCGCAAACTTTGATGTTCACAAAGATATATTATGAACCTTCGAATATAATTAAAATTACTAAGGAGATTTACAACATATTTGCGCAAACCTCCTGGCATTCACGCAAAGATGTTATGAACCTCCGAATATGATTGAAATCACCAAGGAGATTCACAATATATTGTGTGGACCACCTCACGTTTGCACCAATATGTTGTGAACCTCTAAATATAGTTAAAATTACTGAGAAGATTCACAACATATTTGTGTGGACCTCTTAACGTTCACAAAAATATATTGTGGACATCTGAATATGGTTAAAATCATCGAGGAGATTCATAATATATTTGTGCAAACCTCTTCACATTCGCACAAATATGTTGCAAACCTACAAATATGGTTAAAATCATTGAAGAGATTCAATATATTTTTATACAAACCTTCTCACATTTGCAACATTCAAATATGGTTTGAAATCACCCAATAGATTCACAACATATTTGTGTGAACCCTTCATAATTTTAATTATAGTTGGAGGTTCACAACATATTTGTATAAACATATTTATGTTCGTACAAATATATTGCAAACATCCAAATATGGTTAGAATCAAACAAAGATTCACAACATATTTGTGTGAACTTTCTCATGTTTGCATAAATATGTTGCAAACCTCCAAATATGCTTAAAATCAAACTAAAAAGATTAGCAATATATTTGTGTGAACCTCTTCACGATCACACAAATATGTTGTGAACCTCCAACTATGTTTAAAATCACTAAGGAGATTCAAAACATATTTGCATAAAGCTCTTTATGTTCACACAAATAAGTTGCAACCCTTTTAATATGGTTAAAATTATCGAGAAAATTCACAACATAGTTGCAAAAAAAAACACAAGTATTTATATGAGTATGAAATCATGCAACTATAAGATGTGAATATATTTTGTGAAAATGTCGAAAGGTCCATATAAATATTATGTGAATATCCTTAGTTTGATTTTAATCTTTTAGAAGTTCGCAAGATATTTGTGCGAATGTCGGCAGGTCTAAGCAAATATAATGTGAAATTCCTTTGATTGATTCTAATATTTTTTAGGTTCGCTAGATATTTGTGGAAAGGGCGGCAATCATGTATAAATATCGTGTAAATCTCTTTAATTTGATTTTAATAAAATTTGGAGGTTTGCAATATATTTTTGCAAATGTGAGGAACTCTATACAAATATGTTGTCAATCTCGATGATTTTAACCATATTTGGAGTTTCACAACAAATTTGTGCGAATGTGAGAAGGTTTGCACAAATATGTTGTAAATCTATTCGATGATTTTAACTATATTTGAAGGTTTGCAATATATCAGTGTGAACGTGAGGAGGTCTGCGCAAATATGTTGTGAATCTCTTCGATGATTTTAATAATGTTTGGAGGTTCGCAACATATTTGTGCAAACGTGAGGAGGAGGTTCGTGCAAATATTTATGTGAATGTGATGAGTTTCCAACAAATATGTTGTGAATCTCTTTAGTGATTTTAACCATATTTAGAGGTTTGCAACATATTCATACAAAAGTCAAGAGGACCACACAAATATATTGTGAATCTCTGAGTGATTTAAACCATATTTAGAGGTTCACAACATATTTGTGTAAACATAAGGAGATCCACATAAATATATTATAAATCTCTGGTAATTTTAATTATATTTGGATGTTCACAATATATTTGTGATTACAAATATGTTGAAAGGGTAAAATGGTCATAAAATTTTAAAAATTAGTAATTTTGCATATGCAAAGAATTTTGATATATTTGTAGATTTTTGCAACAACACTCCATCTTTATAGGACATTACCGTCATTTTTTAAAAAATTATAGCATTGTTAACGAGAAACAAAATGAATACGAGAAGTGTTGTTATCCATTTCGTTTAAAAAAGTAGTGTCCAACCTGAGGGAAAATGAAAAGGAACATATAAAAAGCAATATGAAGTGCAAGCCAAAGTAAATATGAAATGATAGGAACACAAGTATAAAACCATATAAAACCAACATGCATGCTTGTTATAAAAAGAAATATATATTATTTTTAATATGAGAAGAGTAAGAAGTGAGTGGGAAGTGGCAAGAAGTGAGAAATAAACATTAAGAAGGCAAAAGGGAATCGATTTGCAAAACTTGGAGAAAGCAAGTTTCTTTGTTTTTTGATAGCCAAGTTGGGGTTAGGCCCCCACTAGTTATACAAATTGGGTTTTGAACTTGCAACATCCAAATGTATGTGAGAATGTTTGAAGGTTTATCCATGCATTAATATACTTCTGGTCTAATTAGCTCCAGATGTATGTCACAAGGACACTGCCAATAGGATACAAGACGCACCATTATTGTGTAAGTTTCTAATAGAAATATAGTATATAAGAAGACACGACACGAGGATAAATTGGAGTATTTGTGTGACATAGCTCCATGTCCCCGTTTGACAAAGTTGTCGTGGCTGATCCAGTTTCAGCACCTCACATCTCGTGCATTTGCTTTCCCAAGATTTTAACATTATATATGTAGTAAGTAGCCATTGTTGCAATCTGGAACCATGATCAGACCTGATCACCACAAAAAACGCAAGGGTTTAGAAAGCCGTTCAGTGCACCTCCACGCTAAGTCTGGCTCGATAAACCAAGCTTAGTGTGTCAAGACTTGGAACATACCCTAGGCCTGCTACACGTTCTTAAGGTTGCAGCAGAACACACACACACACACACACACACACACACACACACACACACACATATATATATATATATATATATATATATATATATATATGGGAAACGTTCTAATGAGGGCCCATCTTTTTTAGGTCCCTTGTTAAGCCCCAGCAAAAAGCACGGTTGCAAGTGATCTTTTCACCAAGTAGAGAACATGAACTAACATTAGCTATTTTTCATGCATATATGTCATTTAGAGAGGTGAAAAATCAATGGCTCATATTGCGCTAAAATTAAGATTGTAAATTTTTTTTTGGTAAACTGATTTGATCCCGAACATATTCCTTAGTAAATAAACAATGAAACACATATAAGTTCAGACATAATGCAAGGGGTGACAAATGGAACCTTGACCACCCGCCTAGAAGCCAAAGCCCCCTTCCACTGCAGCAAACCCCTTGGGACTACCAAAAAAAAAAAAAACTTGCAACATATTTTTTGCTGGGACCTAAGAAATATGGGTCCTAACTAGAACATTTCGTTATATATACCAGAATGTAAGAACTAAAGTTTGAACTCAGATTTTGATAGTTTTTTTTTCATGTTTTTTTTCTTAAATCTAGCTATAAGGATGGGATCTAGATGCTTGGTTTTAAAAAGACAAGCTCTGGAATCATATAAGCAGGATTTTTTAGGACTTAAAAAATGGACGGTTGAGAATTCTCATAAATATTCAAGCATCAAAAATCATATATTTTTCATTGAAAATGTATGATCCAAGAGTCGATTTCTACCAAATGGACCCTGCTGAATAAATCTTCATGGTTGTATTTGCAAAAAATGTGTTAGAAATGCTTAGTTCACACTCTAGTTCTTATATATATATATGGCTAGTGGGAAGCTACCTGACTCCATCCCTACCAATGGTACCAGATTGCTTGGGACAGTCAATTTTCTCTATTTTTTTGAAATTCTGACCTTACAAATGTATTGATTTATTAGAAATTGACACTCGGATCATTTGATTCCAATGCATGGATAGGTTTTTAAATGGTTCAAAAATCAACTGTGTACAATTTTCATAATTTTTTTAGGATTCAAATACTGTTTTTTATCCAAAATGCATGATCCAAGTGCCAATTTCTTGTAAATCAATCATGCTGAACACATCAGAATTTCAAAAAAATACCAAAAAAAAAATTAATGAGTAGGGTTGGTATGTTTTTTATCGTGTAGGTTTTCATTTCTCATATATATATATATATATATATATATATATATATATAGAGAGAGAGAGAGAGAGAGAGAGAGAGAGAGAGAGAGAGAGAGAGAGAGAGAGAGGAGTCACACGCACCACATACGCACCTTGAACGCACGCATATACGCGCTCCTCACGAGGGAGAGCGACCTCCAAAATCTGGAATTTTTCAACCAAAAGATAATTTTCATTCATAGATCTAATCCTTCATTGCAAAGTAATTTATAGACCCCATACTCTAATTAAAAACTCTTAATCTATGATAGAATTTATACCTAAACCTATTAGAAGATTGTTTTAACCCTAATTACCTTAATGGACTCTTATCTAGACCCAAACTCCAACATTAATCTCAACTAAACTCAAAACTTGAATGGATCATTGCGACTCAAATTTAATATCGAAACCAAGTAATTATGTCAAGACCTAAAGTAGTAGGATCAAATGGACAAGTGCAACAGTCCTTTAGAATAATCTTTTTAAGAAATCCATTAACTTTTCCAAGAGAACTCCATGATAATTTATTGGTCATGAATAAACATATAAACAATACATACATGGAAGTTTAGACAATGCCTAAGGAAAAAAATGTATTGACAAAGACCAAAAAATGGAAAAGAAAAGAATAAGCATACTATAAGAATGATCATTTGCCAATTTTTTTTCGATCAAATAATGTGAAATGGGAAATTAAAGTTAAAAAATTAGGCAAACCTCAGTGTTAATGCTCATGGCAACAGTCAGTGAAAATCACTAACAGTCATGGCGCGAAGGTGAAACTATCATCATGCCGGGAAGACAATGAACTAGCATTTTCCTTTCCGGACCAGCGTGATGAAAACACTGCCATTGTGTTTGCCCGGGCCGACGATGACAAGCTCCCAACTCCATCTCTGAGAGATGGTGCTGTATGTACATTCGCTTCATCTATCTTGATTTGGTTTATCTTCTTATGGGCAGTGGCCATATCAAGCCTCTTGTCCAAGCATGGCTCAGTACAAGCTAACCCAACTTGTAGCAACTGCCTCATTTCACTAGGCACACTCTTCAAATCCTGAGCTATCTCAGGATCGTATACATCTTTCTCACGCCCCTCAGCAATTGTAGACCTTACCCACTCTGGCAAGTCTATACCACCCTTGCCATGGTTGAGATATTGGGATGGAAACTTCCCTGTGGTGATCTCAAGTATAATCAAGCCCAGAGACCATACATCAGATTTGTGACAAACTTGGCGAGTTTCCGAGTATTCTGGCGACCGGTAGGCGACCATGTTTTGTGATGCTAAAGAATGGCTGATCAATGTTGAGAAGCCAAAATCAGCTATGAGGGGCTCACAATCGTCGCTGAATAGCACATTGGTGGATTTCAGGTTGCCATGGGGAAGGTCCATATCTTCAAGTTCTTTGTGGAGGTGAGCGAGCCCGCGAGCAATCCCTTGAGCAATTCGTAAGCGGGTCGGCCATTCTAGGATAGGCCGGTGCGGTCCTCGATCACCTGTAGAGAAAACACATGCATTAAGCAATAAGTACAAAAACATGCAGATATATATGCATGCACGCACACACATGCTTTTAAGTATGTACACATATATGTCCTTATGGTGCTTAGCATTCATTAAGAATTTAAGATTTCACTCAAGTGCTTTGTATTGTCACTATAGTGATTAAGCAAGTAGCACATTGGTATAATGAAACACAAATTCTCCTTGTTGCACTTCCCATGACATTATTGAAGGGACTTACCTAGTGGCTTTAAATACAAAGGCACCAGTCCAATAAAACAGAGGCCCTAGCTACGGTGATATATTTTCTGTGGTGCAAGTGCAGGAAAAGAGTGAATTGTAACCTGTCTTGAAAATAGAACTTTTAGTGTGTTGCTGGATCACCCACCATGTTTGAGACACAGCCTGTCAACTATGAGTCCCAACAGCAGATGGTGGGTGATATGGTGCAGCAAAATATTGAAAGTGTGCAATCACATTGCACCTGATCGTCCCTCCTTGTAGAGCATGGAAACATGCACTAAACCTTCTCTGTTGTTAAAAAGGCAGCCTGTCAAGTGAGACCTATTTAGATAATTGCTTTCTTTCTCATCAGGTTAACTAAACGTCTTTTTCACTTTATATGTAACAAATTTAGATGACCCTATTTGTGTCAAGAAGTTACCAATGGAGACCCATGTGGGCTCCACTCATCTGGTAGGGGCAACTTGTGATGGTCACCAAGCAGAAAGGATGTCACAAGTTCGAAACCACGATGCACGTCCCTTCTTATGAGGCCAAAGTTGGGTGTACTCTCTGGTGGGCAAGAGGGGCCTAGCTTTTTTTACACAAATGACCTGACAAGTGATTAAGGTGGTTTTCTGTCATTTTTCAAAGCTAGGATAAGGTATGGCTACTGTGATCAAAACCATGCCACTTGGACGGGAAAGAAGCCTATCACTCCTCTTGGCCAAACTGCAAACATTTAAAAGGTTAAAGAGGCCATAATGATTGTCTTACTAGGGTACGTAGGATCACATTCACAAACACTAAGCTTCAGTAAAATTTTGTTCCCACAAGCTGTCCCTTACTTTGAATTTGGCGAGTTCTGTGGACAAAAAGGGTCCCATCCTTTGACATAGGACGTTACATATCCTAAGTTCATCCAGGAGAAGCATCGGGATGGCTAGGATCAGTCCACAATCAGGTGAGAATGTGAACCAATCCTTGTCATTGATTGGACGGCTAGGATTGAATGTAGGATGAAACTCGTCGTATGTCAAATGATGGGAGCTCAAGACCACCAACTTCTCTCCTACAAACCCTAGTTCTAAACCATGACTAGCCTAGGCTTGTAGTTAATCAGCTGATCATCTCCAATCTGATATATTGGATGATTGGGATTGACGTTGGCTTGGCTAAGGATTAACTACATAGACGAAATCAGCATGGGGGCAAATTTTGAGAGGCCAAGTCAAGAGAGACTCGAGCAACTCCATCAAATGCACTTCAAAGTCCAAATCTACTAAGACGATATGGTACGCTAATATACGATAGGGTACAATACAACATAACCCAATATGCCGCGACTCAAGAAGATTGATCACTTCCTCCTCTTTCGTACCATGCAAAAGGAAAAGCAAGTTGCCCTTGTGTGCGTAGTCAAACACCAACAGCTTCTCCTCCCGCCTGTAGTGGTAGGCCATCGGCGGCAAAATATTCTGGTGCTGAATACCTCCGAGCTTGCGCATCTTCTCATGGAACCCATCCTTCCCCTCCTGGTTCATCTCCTTCATCCTCTTCACCACCACAGTCGATCCACTCGTGACCACCGCCTTGTAAGATGACCCGAGCTCGTCGCTGCCGAGCACCTCGGCGGCAGCCCTCATGAGGTCCATCAGGGCGAAGCCGCCCCGCCCTCCCTGCACGAACACGAGATCGGATGAGTTTGTCGGCAGCGGCGGCTTCTTCGCCTCGAATTGGGGCGATGGCGGGATCTGCTTCATGTGCACGCTGTCGCCCGGGACGATTTCATGGGTAGAACCTCCGGAGCCTCCCTTTACTGCCACCGCCAATAGTGCGAGGCACAACATCACCACCACCACCACCACCACCACCGTCCGCCTCGAATTAGTGCTTTGCAGAGGCTCCGCCGGAGAAGTACTCCCTCCTCCTAACGACGTTAGGCTGTTCGTGTTCATGCAGTTGCTGCCGCCGTTACAAAGGCCCGAATTCCCACCAAAGCAACTGGCGTCGAATCTGGACGCCAATTGAGCCGGAATATTCCCCTCAAGGCGGTTGTTCGACACGTTCAACCACATAAGAGAGGGCTGATTGAACGCCGGAATATTCCCCGAGAAGGCGTTGTTCTCGAGGCGGATCTCGATCAGGTGGGGAAGCGACGACAAGGAGTCAGGGATCGGACCCGAGAAGCTGTTGCCGGAGAGCCAGAGCTTCTTGAGGAGGTTCATCCCGGAGAACGCGTCGGCCGGGATGTCGCCGGAGAAGAGGTTGTCGTGGAGAAAGACGGATCTGAGGTTGCCGACGCGGCCGATAGCAGGAAACGTGCCGGAGAAGTTGTTGCCCTGGAAGCTGATGGAGCGGAGGCCCGGAAGCCGGCGGAGAGCGTCGACGTCGACGGTGCCTGAGAGGCCGAGGTCGCCGAGTCGCAGCCCGACGACGGTGCCGTGGAAGCAGACGACACCTCGCCACGGAGAGGCCGCCGAGCAGGGCTCGCCGCCCTCCGCCCACGACGACAAGGGGCCGGGGTTCTGGATGGACTCCTTCAGCTGGAGGAGGGCTTCAGATTCCGGCGATGCTATGCCGGAGACCGGCCGGAGGAAGAGGAAGAGGAGGAAGAAGAGAGAGGGGGCAGCCACCATCTCTCTCGCTCTCTCTCCCTCCCGCTCTCTCGCCCTCTCTCTAAGTTTTTTTTGTCCTTGTTTTTTTTTCGTTAATTTTTTGTTTTAAGAAAAACGCTTGTAGTTTTTGTGCTGTTGGGTTCGTTTTGGGCCTAAAAATAAGGAATGGGTGTGTGTGGGAGCGGAGGCTTGCCTGTTGAAAAAGTCAAACGTGAGGATAGGGGGGAAAGGTCGTTTCGGGTGGGGGAGGGGAGGTGAAAATGGACAAATATGACTATATCAAAAGTGGGGCCCACCTTGATTGTGGTTTCAGACCTAGTTTAGAGTAAGGGGTGCGATGCTAGGTTAAGATGACGCGCCATTTAGCTCGTATGTGGTGTGCTCGCTTAAGTGATCCCGTTACGCGACAAAACCCAAACACGTAACAGCATTTTGAGTGGTTGTCGTGGGCGCCCATGAAATCCTGGCACGTGGACATTAACATAAAGGATCACTTAAGCGATCCCCGGACCCCCACTAAACTAAATGTGTCACGGATGCGTCGTGCCCGGTATGTCATCCAATGATTGCTTAAGTGACCTCTTATGCAACACAGGCCAATCAGATGACAGCATTTTGAACGGGGCCTGCATTCTGTTGTTGTGGAGCCCGTGGAAGGAAAGCAGATCGAGGGATCTTTGGCATCCTCACCGTCCACATTCACAATGTACACAAAAAGGACCTCAATGGACGGTGAAGATGTCAAATCACTTAAAGTGATTTGACAGATCACATGCATGATCTGCTCTCCCGTGAAGTGCTGTCATGTGAACCTTAAAAAATCAATGGACACATGAGTCGGACACGTTCACATGTGAACATGGTGTGGCTCCGTGTCCTTCGAGTTGGTAGTGACATGAACCATTATACTGTAAGGAACTGACGTAAACCTCTTGACTGGTTTCCAGACCTTTAGAATTTTGTAAAGGGATGCTATGTAACCGGTCCCCATCTTGCTAATCCCAAAAAAGAAAACATATGAACATTATTTTAATATGTTAATAATTTTTAATACTTTTTAATAATACTTTAATAAAAATAAATAGCCTTTTCAATAAAAAATTCAAGCCGTCATATTCTTATCTTTTAAAAAAAAATCGAACTCACATGTGGAACTTGAGTCGCATGCCCGTGGTACCTGTATCTTTGCAACGAGGGATGTAAATGGGTTGGATCTAGGCATTATCAAGTCCAACTTAATTAGTCGGGTTTGAACTAATCGGATTCAGATTCTGATGGAAAAAGATAGAATCAAACCTGGGTCAGACTAGCTTAAAACCCAGTATTTACACTTAATTGGGTTTGGTTTTTAGTTGGATTCGAGTTCGGGTTTGAATGCAAAACTTATTACCAAACTCGGATGCAATTATTAATTGAACCCAGATTTGGCTACCAAACCCGCCTAATGGACTCGGATTCGGGTTGGGTATTGGGTTGCACATGACCCGTTGACATCCCTATTTGCAGCATAGGCAATAAGTATGGATTAGTTGGATATCCGATTAGTCAGATTCGTTAAAGCAAATAGGATTCAATTAATAATTGGATTAGGATTCAAGAATGCAGAGTTACATATGAATCTGAATCTGAGCCTCAACCATACCCAAATCCAACAGATTATCCAACCTGATTGCATATAAAATATATGCGAGTAGCTAATCAGATTCAATATTACTTTTTCCACATCCAATCTGAATTCCATTAGTCTGGATCCAATAAGGTCAGATTTGGTATTGCCTAGATCTGACCCGAATCGGGCCTGCGTGCCTCCCAAGTAACAAGTAGATTGGATGGTGAATTCGAGTTTGATCCAGCCGGATCTGGGTCCATCATAGTGGATCCGGTATGCTTGTAAAATGAAGTTGGTATATAAGCCACCTATGCCTTGTTCCAGTTTGGGTATAGCATACTATGGTCCAGATCCAAGCTGGACCAGCATGATTTTAGCTGTATACTAGGGGGGGGGGGGGGGGAATGCAGCTTCTCACTAGGTGAAAATGGATATGGTTTGGTTGTATATCCAAACTGGGTCCAACTTCCTATTCTTGGATATGGACTTTTTAATAAGATCCAAGCATGTATTCTACTTGGATATGGATTTTCTCACTTACTTATTGGATTAGGATTGGATTCAGGGCAATATTTTATGTTGGATATGTGTTCAAAATTTTGATCAAATCTGATCCATTGAACTTTTACATGTGAAATGCTCGCTCGCAGTCTTCATTCACCGGATCCTGTATTATCATATGCATTATGAATCCAGATTCAACCTTGCATCATTGGTTTTGGATTAAAATTTGAATCTTGTTGCATTGAATTCAATTTCAGGTTTGGATCAATCATGATGCTGCCTGCACCAAGACTGTCTGCCCCCTGATTTTTAAGCTCTCAACTCTTACCCTGAGGTATATCGAGGATCTGCTACTAACGCAGGAACGTCTTCGCAAACAGGGGATCCAACTCTCGAGTCGTTGTGTATTGTGTGAAAGGACGGGTGAGAATGTAAGCCATCTATTTCTGCAATGTTTTGCTGCTAGAGAACTCTGGAAAATCATCTATGGCATCATATGGGAACCGACAGGTGACATGACCCGGGATATTGAATCATGGTTCTTTATCAAGTTTAAAGACAAGATCAATAGGAGTTGAGAAAGAGCCTTTCAGGTCTAAATCCAAAAGGAGGGTATCAAAATAGTGCATGAGCAGATCTTGAGAGTTTACAAATCTAGTGAAGATGCAGTGGCTACCCACCGGAGAAGGTCTGATCACATGGCTCTCTCGGACGAAGGTTGGATGCTGATTACTATTTGTGGCCTATTATTCCATGAGAGGTGGCTATACAGGTATACAATTAGGACTCACACAGGAATCTTTAGGCATGCAGGTTGTTCTGCAAAGGATGGATATCTTCAAGAGAAGGAATGGTGATCACCCCACCTACGGCCTCCATGTCCATAGCGGGGGGGGGGGGGGGGGGGGGGGCAGAACTGGGCTGTAGCCCAGTCCTGCCTCCCGGCCCAGTTAAAAAAAAAAAAATAGAAGCCCAGTCCTAGCCCAGCCCTGATTCCATATGAAATAGATTTTTATCCATTTTTGTAGCCCAGCCCTGACTGCAGCAAATAGTTTGATTTGTCCACATGAAATAGATTTTTATTAATAATTGTAGTCATTTTTTATTTTATCTTAAAAAAATTTATTGGGGGGCGCTGCCCCGACCCCAGACTATCACACAAATTTTATTTTATTTTGCTACACCCCTATTTGCCACCCCCTCACATGAATCCTAGCTACACCCCTGTCCATGTCCTAGGCAAAATGTTGCAGATTGTTTCACATGGTCTACATAGCATTGGCCTGATGCATAACAACCCCAACTAGATTGCTCAAGGTGTCCATATGTAATTACATATATTTTTTTTAACTATCTATGCAAACAAGATTTCTATAGATTCTTAGGTTCTAGGATCAAGCATATCATGTGATGTTCTTAGCATTCATTTTAGTTTTTCCAATTCATACAAAAGTTTTCAGTGAACAATAGCAAAACATAAATATAAAATCAAACAATTAAGTTGGAACATACATGTGATGTCAAAGTGTTAGACAAGTCATAACCAATTTTTTAACATTGCTCTAATACCAAAGTCGTCTTTACCAAAGATAGTTTACCATCCCAAAGATTCTTATCCCTAGGCTTTGATATCAAAGTTGTAACATCCCAAAAAAATTAACTCGAAAATACCAAAAAAAAATTGTTAATATACAACGAAAATTTATTTTTATTTTTTTTTTAGAATTTTGGGTGGGTTATAGATATGAAAACGCAACATAGGTCTGGATCCAATTCTTGTATTGGGCTTGGGTCCAGCTTCAACCCATAATTCAGATCCAACTTAGAAATTCGATATCCAAATAACAATTAAGCAATAACATTCATGAATTTAATTAAATTATTTGAAATATATAATCAAATTAAATATAATTTATAAATTATTCTTCAAAATAACCCAAAACTTAAGAACAAGTTTAAGGCTTTATATTTCTCTTTCCTATCCTATTGCCGGTACTCACAATACAATTATAGCTTCAGAAAAAACCACTTGAGTGTTTGTTATACCATGTATTTTAATTTTTCAAGTGACTTACTAAGACCAATCCACTGAGGGTGGTCCATGACTGAGAAAAAACCCACCAGTGGCCAAGATTTCAATGATACATCCTAAACTTTTGCATAAAACATAAACTATCATCTATGACACATTGGTAGTCTTAACCCCTTAACTTCAAGCACAAGGAATCTAAGTGAGACATCATTGCTCTCAAATAAGCACATAACAGTCTAATAGAGTTTTGTATCACCTACCTTCTCCAAGGTAAGCCTGAATTTAAATGAGTTATTGGGTGTTGCTATTAAAACAAGGTTCTATACATTTTCGTCACATGTGCCTAAATGGTACTATAAGGCTCAAAGGCCAAGTACCCCTCTAGGATAACTTTTCACCTTACCCTTAAAGCATGAGCATTATACCACTCATCGTGATAGTTACACAATTTTATTTACTTAATCAAGTTCATAACCCATTCAATATGCTCCAGTGCCTTAAATTCAATCAAGCATTTTGCCTGTGAAGGTAATTCCAAATTATTGTGTGTGCATGAGTGTATTTTTATTTCATAACTTGGTGCACTTTCACCATTTCATTGGGTTTTCAACAACCCTTTGCTCACTCATGAGCGATCTCGTGTGCATATATGTTATCCATGCTTTAGAGCATAATGTTATCGCATACCATACATACATACATTTGTATACTCATGGCACCATATATGTTTCTTGAACCACAATTTCATTTATTAACATGTGTATGCATGTTTTTCTATGTCTTATAACACCTCATACATAAGAATATGCATCATATCAAATTTGTGCTCTCAAGCACTAAATTGGTTCTGTAAACCATATGTTCATACATGATCATTCACCAGTGCAAGCATGTATATCATGTCTAATAGCACATAACAACGTGATGCATTATATAACCTCATATTGTATGTCACAACCTTATGCTACATGTCATATCATCATTTTGTATATCTCTATATTGCATATCATTATTCATTCAAGCATGTAAACACCACACGTAGTTTATTAGCCTTGTAACAAAAAAAATTAGCACATGATTCAAAATAAGTTCACAACTGAACACACATACACAATTAACATCATTAGTCCACACACTACACTTTAACAAGTAGCGTGTCCATCTAGTTCAGTTTTGAAAAAAAATTATGTCTAACCGGGTCACTTTTTGAACCATGACATACATGCAAACAAGAATTTCAATTCAAAAATGCATTGATAGAATTTATCAGCCAATTTAAATTTTGTCATGATGAGTATACATTGAATTTAAATATAAGATTTTTACTGTAAATGAACATATGTTTTAGTTGTGTATAAGAAGAAACTTAGATACAAACTCATTCTAGAAAATAGAGAAATAATTTTTTTCTAAAACATATTTTTTGTTCATAGAACAGGTTAATCAAGTTTGGCCTTACCAAAAAAATATCAGCCAATGAATTTATAAACTGAAATAAATTCTATAAATTTTAATATAGGTAGCTTGGTATGTTTGACACAAGCTCTAAAAGAAATCAGGTCTAAACACCATATCAGCAAAAAATTAAAATTCACACTCTATAGTTTGTTTCTATTCTTAGATAGATTGTATTTCAGAAATTTTAGGTTTTTAGAATAAACTTCTGTGATTTTTTATTCTTAAACCATAATGAATTAATGCACAATATTTTTATCATATGTTCTTCAAAATATAAACAAACATAAATTTTTTAACTATAGACATCAAATAATTTTGAAGAAATAAAATCAACAAAAACATACAACTTTTACAAGATTTCTATCAAAACAAAAAATTTGTGCTAACTTACAAAGGTCGTATCCTCCAATCTGAACCTCAAACGAACCCAAATTTTTTTTTAGACTGATCTTATATGTCTACTAAAATTTGAAAATTTTTAGATTGACCATTTTGGAGAGCCATAAATTTCTTTTTGACTGGTCAAAATAAAAATAACATGATTGAATACATTTTCAAGAAATACATACATAATTTCATATTTTTCATAAAAAAATGTCATAATCATGTATTTTATGATTTTGATTAAATATAAACATATCATACATTCAAGCATACTAGAATCACAAAAATCAAATTCATAATACAAATCAAAATGCAAGATCCAATGTATTTTCATAAGTTAACTTGATTTTCAACAAAAAAATCGGTTTCACATATATGGATTGTTTTCTTGTTATTTTAAATTAATAATGAATCCATTAATATTAGATCCAATATGAACCTAATTTAATACAAGATGCATGAATAAATCTAACACAAACATAGAATATAAATCATGTAAAATGTTTTTTGAAAAGAACACAAACCGATTTAGGTTACACTTCAAAAACAATTTTCCCAAAAATGGTTTTGGATATTGTATTGTTCCATGGACTGTATGGCCTCGGTTCCTACACCAATCATAGCTATTAAATATGTTAATATGCATCTAAGAATCACATTTTATCATGCTCATGCTCCTTAGCATCATGCATACACCCATAGTTAGAGTTCACCTACCTCAAATTTGAAAACTGAAACAAAAAATTGAAACTGTAGAGAGCTTCTCTTCCTTGAAGACCACATTTCTCCTCTTTGTTGCACCAACAATGGAGGAATAGACACACAACGCTAAGCCTCTAAGAAAGCATGTGATAGGGAGGAAGAAAAGAGAATATATATATATATATATATATATATATATATATATATATATATATATATATATATATATATAGAGAGAGAGAGAGAGAGAGAGAGGGCATGAATTGACCCTTTTTATTGAGTTTCCATATGGGTTAATTTCCCAATCCCATTTGGAATTTTTCAAAAAACTTGTGAGAGGAGGGGGTGAGACTTCCTTAGAGTTCCATATGAAACTCCTCTCTCAATAAAAAAGGTCTAACCAAGTTGGTTTCCTAGACAAGAAAATTCTATTTGTTTTTTTGCTATTAATAACTTAATTAAAATAAGGTAAGAAGGGGCATCCCACCTCCTTGACTTCTTTTTCTCAAGTAGAGACAATTCCATAATTGACTTCCATTCATATAGGAGAGCCCCACCCAAGGGGCATCCCACTCTAGTGGTCTATGTTACTAAAACATATCTTAGACCCATTAATTAGTATACTTTTTAAATTAAAAAGCTAACTAATTTCTTTGACTTTAATTAGTGTAAAATTTTAGGCTATTAGAAGTTATGTAAATTAGGAGATTTTAGCCAAGTAGGATGGGCCCACATAAGGGGGGCATCCCACCCTTGGGATCCTACTTGCATATTTAACTAAATTAATTTTTTAAATTAAATCTAAATCCAAATTAACTTCAAATTCAAATTCAATTTCAATTTCAATTTAGTTTCAAATCCAAATTCACATTTAATTAAATTCAAATCTAAATAAATTTTTAAATTCAAATTAACATTCAATTCAAATCCAAATTGAATTAAAATTTGAATTCAAATTCACTTGAGATTCAAGTTCAAATTAACATTCATATTAAATTCTATTTTGATAAAAAATTAAATTAATATTAAACCCATAATTGAGACATAAAAAAATCATCTTTATTTATTTAATAGTTATAAAAAATATGCAAGTATTACACTAGCATTTGCTTACAAGTTGACCTCATAATGCTTGGTCTAGTTGGAGCAATGTCATAGATAAGGCCTCACATTAATTGCTTTAAAAAAAATTAACTAACTTTTTTTGTTAAAATTTTGAGGTGCTACCCTTGCCGCCCAATATTCAAGATGTTAAATCGGATGTAAATTCAATTAATATAGAACCTTTTATAATAGATTAGTTGAATTTGTTTAAATTCTTTTGTTCATTTGTATCATAAACCTATGTAAGTATGTGTCACTGAGACTTAAACAAAATGAAAATGTTGGCCTAACCACATATGTGGGATGTTTTCTTCCTTTCTCCTTCCTAATTTCTTTTGGTATTTTACCAATTTCATTCTTTGCTTTAAGATAGATATTGGTCCAAATGAGAGAAACGGACACAGAGAGAGATGTGTGTTATTAGGGGTGGGCAACAGCTCGATGGGCCAAGCTGACCCGACAAGTCATGGGCCAGGATTGGGCTAAGGTTTTAGGCCTAGGCCCGTCAGGTAATGGGCCCAAACCCGGCCTGTGGGCTACTGAGCCTATCTGATGGGCCTAAGTTATTTATTAATTTTTAATATTATTAGAAATAAAAAAATTAACTATTCCATAGTAACTTGGTAACTATTACTATATACCTAATTAGTTACATTAATTTTATAAAAAGTTGGAAACTTGTTAATTATTACTACTTACAAATGAATTTGGGTCAGGCTGGGCCCGCATTACAAAAAATGTACTTGCTGTCATTTTTTCTTTAGGTCCTATTTGAACTATCAAAAAATGTACTTGCTAGCATTTTTTGCTTGATATGAACCAATGTTGTTAGTATCTGTGTAATACGTATCGTATTTCCAAAAAATGATACTGACCTGAATCAATTGTTTTTTAATAAATATAAAAAATAGATCAAAAATATTTTTTATAGTATTTTAATGATTTTAACAGGTTCTGATTGATACATAATATTTTTTAATTATTTTTGGCCAATTAATAACGATATACTTGAGTATCAGTATCAGCCGTTACACCTGAATCATTGGCCAAACAATACAGGTCTAATTCTGATACTGACAACATTGATCTGAACCATTAGATGTATTTATCATTGGTTACTCAATAGACAATATTATTTGATTACGGTCTTTTATGTTCAGATGTGTATTTTAAAGAGGTAAAAAAAACAATTATTAATATTATACTAAAATGTGATGATAAATATTTTTACATCAAATCAATTTAAAAGAAAGCTTAGTTTTATAAATAAGTAATGATAAACACATTTAATGGTTCAGATTGAGCAAAAACAATACTTAAAAATACTATTTTTAAAGGGTCCTAACTAGCCCTAATAATAAAAAAAGGTTAGGACCATCCCTTCTCTTCCGTATAAATGATTTCCCCACAAGCCTACCTGCCAATTTCATGGTGGTGTGAAAGACCGACTACTTGATATAGTAGATAAGGTCAGGCCATCTCACCAACTTCTCTTTCTACTGTGTTTCAACTTATCACCACGGTTGATTTTTAGGAAAATTTAAAAAAAAAAATCCTGAAGTATGGGAATTAATCAAAGGCACCAAAGTTTCTTTTTTTTTTTTTTAGGGAAAAGATAAATAAATTCATAAAAATGCAGGTAGGGGAACCGGGTGACGAGGGGCCACCATGATTCCAATACAAGGAGACAATACTGATCAGAATAGCTAAAACAAAGATACTTGATCAGAATATCTCCATCAAGACCTTTGAAAAGGAACCCAAAAGAGAAGTCCCTAACCAGGAGATAGAAAGTGAAACGCCTAGAACTAGGGATGGCAATGGACCGGGGCATTTTTTATTAATGCCCAAACTTTAGGTACATTTTTTTTTTAAATTTCTTTTATGTACGCAGTCAGTGTGCTTTCCCCATATATCAATCATGTGTTTAAACCTCTTTTATCAGTTGACGTATTAGGGTTCTAATCTTTTATTGCTCATTCTGGTTTTGTGACCTTACACCTCTTTGAGTAACAAATTGGCACTTATCAATCAAAACAATTTCTTGCTCATTTGAGTGCTATATATATACATGAAAAATAAACATATTGGGTTTCATTTCTCGTTTTGCTTCACTGTCCCATAGTTTTGAGGTATTTTTATGATAGATCTGAACCGTTGGACGTGTTTAGCATGCACGATTTAGTGGTAATCAACTCTTATATCATGTTTTTTCCACTAAAAAACATGTTTTTATGAGCCGGGCAAAACTGGTACCTTCATAGTCATTGATTTTGGATCACCTGAAAAGCCTGTATACAGGTCAGATTCCGGTGATCCAAAAGCTGGTTTTCATTAAACAAAACCTATAGATCACATCTATGGTGTTAGATGTGAGAAAAAATGTCAAAAACTATAACTTTTTGAGGGGTGCAGAAGGCATTGCTATATATATATACATATATATATATATATATATATATATATATATATATATATATATATATATAGTTCAACCAAAGGTCCAAAATCTATAACCAATGAGGATTGGATGATTCTCTTTCTCTAATGTTTGGCTGTTTTATTGATCAAACATTATTTTTATATATAATTTATTTAGTGAGAAATATGCTTTAGAAAGACATTATGACATCTAGACATGTTTTTTTAAACATAAAAAATGATAGCTCACAATGCTTTTAAAACTTAATACAAATCATTGTCGGCTGTTGATTTTTAGCACTTTCAGAAACACATCTAAATAGTGACAATTCATAATCTAAAACATGCCACTTATTAAATAAATGATAAAAAACCAAATGTAAAATCCGAGCAATGAAAAACTTGAACGTTAGAGAAGGAACATCATCAGTTATATAGACATTCTTTTGAATATATATATATATATATATATATATATATATATATATATATATATATAGAGAGAGAGAGAGAGAGAGAGAGAGAGAGAGAGCCGAAAGTAATTCAACATTACCACTCATGAAGATCAACAAAATGTTGAACCCATGAACTGAACAAGAACAAAAGCCAAAACAAATAAAGAAAGCACAAGAGAAAAGAACATTAGACAGATAAAATGGGCTCACGCCATAGCCGCGTGCCCAGATTGTGACAAAGGATAGGTAGCATCAGCAGGAGGGAGTGGAAGATCACTAAGATGCATACGCAAGATCGCATAAACATCTACCAAAATTTTATGCACCAGGTTTTGAATGTTAACTCGAATATGACGAAAATGAGCATCGTTACGCGCCATCCAAACAAACCACCAAGAGGTAAGCAACCACGTCCGCCAGATGAACCTCCACCTCTTGCTGCGCCTAATACAAACCGGCCCCAATATCAGATCTAGCGCAAATGACTCCTCCTTAACAAATACTTCCGGATGCCTCCAGGTTCTACTAAAGATTTCCATAAATATTGGGCAAGACCAGAACAAGTGAAACGTAGATTCTTCTGCAGCTTGACAAAGCACGCACCAACTCGGTAGTTGAATGCCCCACTTCTTTAAATTACTGTGGGTCTGGATCCTATCGTGCAAAATTAACCAAGCCAGGACTCGCGAACGGGGGGAAGGACCCTTCGCCCATAGCACATCCTCGGGCAACCAATCAGCCCCTGGCGGTAGCAGCGATCTATAGACTTTCTTGGTGAGAAACTCTCCGCTTGGAGCCAACGCCCACTGCAACCACTGACCAAAATTTCCGGAGACCTCAAAATGGTCTCTAAAGCAGGCTAAAGCCCTCAACCACGATTTACGCAAGTGCGAGAGCGCCAAACCTCGGGTTCCCAGACGAACCGGAATAAGAGTTGGATCCCCATATTTAGCAAGAAGAAAACTAGCACAAGGGTTATCCGGTTGGTGGGCCAACCAACATTGCTTGGCGACAAGAACAATGCTTCGCAGTCTGGGCACCGGGATGCCTAAACCACCCATACGCCGAGGTAGAACCACCGAACGCCAACCAATCAAGTGACGCTTACCTGTGAGTTTACACCCAGACCAAAGAAAGTCTGCCAGCAAGCGCGTCAGCTGCTTCTCTACTCCCACAGGCATCACAAACAGAGACATGAAAAATTCTGGAATAGTTGAAAGAACATGTCTGACTAAGGTTAGACGTCCAGCGCTAGAGAGATAAGACGACTGCCACGAAAGCAATTTGCGCTTCACTTTTTGAAGCGTCGGAGCCCAAGCCGTTGAAGATAGAGGCTTCACTTGTAACGGCAAGCCAAGGTACATAATAGGCAAGTTAGAAGTAGTGCAATTAAAAATTCTCTTTCCAGCTGCAAGCATATTGGCATTAACATTGAACATGGTAATAGAGCATTTGGTCTCATTTAGAGAAAGCCCAGACATGGAGAGAAAGAACTGAATGATAAGCTTGAACCTGAGCATCTGTTGAACATTTGCACGACCAAAAATGATCATATCATCAGCATAAGTAAGAATATGACCCGGGAAGTCGGAAACCTGCAAAGGATCAATGAAACCCGATACAACAGCCCGCTTAAGCAAGACCACAAGACCCTCAGCAACTGCATTGAACAACAAAGGTGATAGGGGGCACCCTTGCCGCAAACCCCGCCCTAGCTTGAACCGGTCTCCTCTAATACCATTGATATTTAACATGGCCTGGGCATTTGAGACCAACTCTCTCACCCAACCAGAAAAACGACGACCAATACCGAAATTTGCTAACATTTGAAATAAGAATGACCAATGCACAGAGTCAAAAGCTTTATGAAAGTCTAATTTAAGGACAAAGTAAGGTTGACCGCTATGCTGCAAGGAATGGACCACCTCGGACGCCATGATGAACGAGTGCTGGACCCTCTTATTACGGATAAAGGCGAACTGAGAGTCTGAAAAAATCTGGTTAGCCACCGATTTCAACCTATTCGCCAAAACTTTGGCAAACATCCGATAGAGAGCACTCATAACTGAGATAGGTCGGAATCGAGAAATATCATTGGCCTCATCATCTTTCGGAATGAGCGAAATAATAGCAACATGCAAATGATAAGGCAGTCTGGAGTTACGATGAAACTCATCGAACATACTCACCACGTCTGATTTAACACAGTCCCAAAAGATTCTAAAAAAGTCGACATGAAACCCGTCAATGCCAGGCGCTTTCCAACCCGACAGATCCTTAATGGCCGAAAAAATCTCATCTTCAGAGAACCTTCTTTGCATATATCTGGCTTGCTCAAGCTGAATTGAGCCAACTAGGAAATTACCAAAGACACCCTCCGCAGTTAACGAAGCAGAATATAAGTCCTTAAAGTATAGCGAGACTGCCGGATTAACGTGCTGATTGAGATAAGAAACACCCTCAATGGAGATAGAAGGAACAACCTTCCTCCTATGACGATGGGAAGCATATGAGTGAAAAAATTTAGTGTTGCCATCACCAGCCGCAAGCCATTTCACCCTAGACCTTTGCTTCCAACGAATTTCCTCTTTGATCCTCCAGTTTTTCAAGAGCATGGTTAATTCTAAGGACCTGCCTGAAGATTGAGAAGTTGCAAATCAGAAAGAGAGTCAGGAGAAGACATAGACTGATACAACTGAGAAATCTCTTGATCCCATGCGGCTATTTGCTGAAATTTCTCCACCTTACGACTATGAAGCCAAGCTTTGATATCCTTAGCTAGACGAGAAAGCTTATTTTGAACACGTAGCGCGGCCCAATGCACATCAACAGTTTTGTTCCAAGAATTAGTAACAACCGTGAGAAAATCTGGCTCCTGAAGCCACCATTCTTCAAACGCAAAGCTCCTAGTGGGTTGAAAGCCATCTCCCCAATGAGTGATGATCTGCCCATGATCCGAGATAGAGGGAGCAAACAACACACACTTAACGTCGGGAATGAGGTCCAAAAAATTAGGTGTGACAAAGACCCTATCAAGGACCCTACAGCACGGACGGGACCGCATATTCGACCAAGAGAAGCGCTCCCCGGTTAAAGGAATAGGGTAGAGAGAATGACGGTGAACAAAGTCTTGGAAACCTCGCATAGAGGGATTGGGAATTACGAGGTTATTAGAGTCATGGATAGATAACAAACAATTGAAATCCCCCATAAGAAGGTGACAATCGGCGCTGGAAACGACAACCCTATCCAAATCATCCCAAAAAGCGGGCCTCATGGCGGCGAGATTAGGACCATAAACAACAGAAACCACTACTCTTCTATCAACTGCCTGCAAATTGAAAGCAACAGACAAAGAGAAAAGACCCACATCCAGCTGTGATAAATTTAAAGACTGCTTTCCCAAGATAAGGATACCGCCTGCATGATTTACCGCTGGCTTATAGAAATAGTCAGCTCCCTGCCAGATGCTAGAAACGACCAAGAGCGAGATGACCTCTATATTAGTTTCACATAAAGCAAGAAGGTCGGGCTTTTGCTCCCTAACCCAATTAGCCAGAAACAGGCGTTTAGTGGGACAATTTAAGCCCCTAACATTCCAACAAACAGTCTTCATGGAACAAAATCTGGAAAAACCCGTGGTTGGTGGCACCGAGATGACCTTCTTGGGGACCTAGCATCGGTAGCCGAAACAATTAATGAAGGCCTCCTTCTTCGCTGACCACCAGCACTGACAGACGACCTCAAGTGACCATCGAAAATGCCCAACTGCTCGCAATCTGCTCCACCAGAGTTGCAGAGAGAGTCCCCAATAATCGCAGAAATATCTGAAATCATAGAATCCATATCAACAGCTATCGCTTGCAGCTGTGAAGATGAGAGAGAGATATCCAGCAACTTAGCTGCATCGACAACTGTGACACCCAGGGGTTGTGGACTAGGATGCTGCTGACCCTGTGCTGGACTAATGAAGGAGACCGCGTCTGGCGGAATACCAAAAGATTTGGTAGAAGAAAAAACCTCAGAGACATAATGCGATACAGGGAAAGGACGAGGAACCGAGGAGCCAAGCACCATGCATCTGATTGCCATGTTGGTTCTAACATTAAACGCAATAAGATTGATAACCAGATAGTCATAGCGTCTGGAGGGAAAAATAATAAGGGACGATAGCAAATTCGTCCTTTGTCCATCACGCGCAAGCCTGCCCAACCGCGCCTCCAAGCTGAAATGGCAATTGGTACAAAGAGAAGCAGATACCAGGCCTCGAGCTTGAGAAAAAGCTGACGACTGAACTCCATTAGAGAAAGCATTGCTATCATGGTCAAATATTTGTGGGCTCACCCTAGACAAAGCTCGTGATGACGAGGATGGCAAAAAATTTCTCTGCTTCCCACGAGCATACCTACCCAACCGCGCCATCAGTCCGCCACGAGAATTAGCGCTAAAAGAATCAGACGTCGAGCTCTGAGCATTATAAATAGTGAGCGGCAAATCTCCAAGAGATGAAGCATTGATGGCAGACCCAAATGCTTTGGGGCCCACCCCTGGCAGAACTTGCAAAGGTTGGGAGATGCCATCAAAAGCTGGCGAAGAGTCTAACATAGATGGAGCAATAGACGAAAAAGATAGCCCAAAGTGCTGCGGCTCGACTGGGACCCAGATAGACCCAGGGATGGCAATGGACCGGGGCATTTTTTATTAATGCCCAAACTTTAGGTACATTTTTTTTAAAATTTTCTTTTATGTACGCAGTCAGTGTGCTTTCCTCATATATCAATCATGTGTTTAAACCTCTTTTATCAGTTGACGTATTAGGGTTCTAATCTTTTATTGCTCATTCTGGTTTTTGTGACCTTACACCTCTTTGAGTAACAAATTGGCACTTATCAATCAAAACAATTTCTTGCTCATTTGAGTGCTATATATATACATGAAAAATAAACATATTGGGTTTCATTTCTCGTTTTGCTTCACTGTCCCATAGTTTTGAGGTATTTTTATGATAGATCTGAACCGTTGGACGTGTTTAGCATGCACGATTTAGTGGTAATCAACTCTTATATCATGTTTTTTCCACTAAAAAACATGTTTTTATGAGCCGGGCAAAACTGGTACCTTCATAGTCATTGATTTTGGATCACCTGAAAAGCCTGTATACAGGTCAGATTCCGGTGATCCAAAAGCTGGTTTTCATTAAACAAAACCTATAGATCACATCTATGGTGTTAGATGTGAGAAAAAATGTCAAAAACTATAACTTTTTGAGGGGTGCAGAAGGCATTGCTATATATATATATATACATATATATATATATATATATATATATATATATATATATATATATATATATATATATATATATATATATATAGTTCAACCAAAGGTCCAAAATCTATAACCAATGAGGATTGGATGATTCTCTTTCTCTAATGTTTGGCTGTTTTATTGATCAAACATTATTTTTATATATAATTTATTTAGTGAGAAATATGCTTTAGAAAGACATTATGACATCTAGACATGTTTTTTTAAACATAAAAAATGATAGCTCACAATGCTTTTAAAACTTAATACAAATCATTGTCGGCTGTTGATTTTTAGCACTTTCAGAAACACATCTAAATAGTGACAATTCATAATCTAAAACATGCCACTTATTAAATAAATGATAAAAAACCAAATGTAAAATCCGAGCAATGAAAAACTTGAACGTTAGAGAAGGAACATCATCAGTTATATAGACATTCTTTTGAATATATATATATATATATATATATATATAGAGAGAGAGAGAGAGAGAGAGAGCAAAGTCTAAGCACCTGATGTTGAAAGGCTACTTAAGATTGACACAACAGAACAAACCATCTTCTTTGCTGGAAGTAGAAATTCCTATTAATTTGAACCAGGCAAGCAGAATTTCATGAAAACTTTACTGGGAGTTAGCGGTGTCAATGGGTTGGGTTTACTTGGACCCGATCGGTACCAAACCCTATAGGGTTCGCGTATGGTGATAAATAAGAAGACCCTATCAAGACCTGGGTCTGGACCCAAAGGTCTGATTAATACATGGAGCTAGGTACAGTTTGTGAAATTTTATACCAAACCCAGGCCCGACGTGAGTTTCGATTATGACCCATAATTTTTCAATGTAAAAATGATAAAAAAATTTATTATTTTACCGGGTATGGCCCGGGTCTGGTTCATGTAGTTCTTATCGGGTCTGGATATGATTTCTCTTATAGTGAATCCGATTAGACCCAGGTCCGGACCCGATACCATACCCGAAAATCGGGGCCAGGTATGCTTTCACCTGGGTCCAAACCAAACCCGACCCGTTGACACCCCTACTGGGAATGAATGCAGCGGCTACATTAAATTGACCCCTGAACCATGATTCTCATAAATTCATTCTGGAAGTTCAGCAGAGGCCATCTACACCAACATCACCAATACCAACCACTCAAGAAAATGTTTAAATTCTAGGGGATATGTCTCTTTTGTACATGGTCAGCTCCCCCACCATATAAAGTCAAGCTTTCTAAGGATTGGGGCAAAAGATGCACTAGTTCATTCCGTGAGCTCTTCACATCCATATTCCATTAATAGTTAAACATGCACTAGTTCATTCCGTGATTTCAAATTTCAAACAAGCCCCCAAGGACCCTCGCCTTAGACCTCGCTAGATAGGTTAGCTTACGAGCATCCAAGTTGAAGGATATCATCACGTGTTTGATACTCAGAGATAGGTATGAGATAATCCCTTGGACCTAGCTTAACTTAGAAATTCATGTTAATGAAGGTTGTGGGGGCATACCTTTCTAATCCAACTCTCATGACTTCGATCATAAGTATGTAAGATCCTCCTAACAAGGTGAGCATTCACAATCAGAGTGCTTTAGGTACTGTCAACCAAGCAATGCATAGTGTTTCTTGATTATGATTAGCTTTGGCACACTTTCCATGAGGCATAGCCAAGGATTTGTATGTTTTGACAAGCTCTTAAACAGCTTAATTGCTATAAGAAGAGTAATAATCTTGCCACTTGTGCCAAACAAATTAAGAGATCCATGATAGCTCTGTTTTAAACTTTAACCTGAATGCGACCTTCCAATATCAACAATACAATTTACAGGTTGTTTCTAGTTCACCAACCTCAATCATGTAGTACCATTCTAATACAGATATCAGATGCCGATATAATCATCTTTGCAGTAAATAATGATGTATATCAAGTATTACTGTATGTGGTTAGATGCCAGGTAAATGGCTAAAATTATCGTTTCTCGAATACAACAAACCAAAAAGAGAAAATCAAAAGCAATTCATGAAGCCTTGGGTCTCCTGCATGTTACAAATATAATTTGATCAATTTCCAAGGGGAATTTGCTTTACTTTGCGTCAATTCTTGGCATCTTTCAAAATTTTCTGTATGAATTACAATAATTAAAAAGAATGCTTACATATCTCAAAAAGGAATCTGGTATTCCAAATATATTTTTTATGACGAAGTTCCCCACTGAAGGGGCTAATCTCCGGGTGGGGTCACAGACACCCAAGCCCTTACAGAGCTCACCAGTGAAAGGCACCCACACACCTGATGGGAATCGAATTATGGTTGAATGGATCTAACATCAGATAAATGGGGGTTCATCAATCCAAATTAGTTGATCTAACAAATATACTCCCAAGCTGCATGTTGAACTTATGCAAGAATAAACCAGAAAGATGCTATAGGGCTAAGATTGAACCCACATGGCTGGGAATTAAATCATGTCCAAGCCAAGATTCAACCAAGTCTTGACCAATATTTCATGTAAACTCATGGGAGAAACAGAAAAAATAAAGTAAAATAAGATAAAATAAAATAACAAAAACAATCATCGAAATGGAGAGGAACCATGTCATGCCTGCCAGATCATGATGCAAGGATCCCTTTAAGAGAGCCCAAAATCCAACCAGGTAGACTACCCATCTTGTTCTGTAGCCCTGTTGCTCATTAAAGTAGGTCAATTAAGTAATAACTTGGGCTTGTATTAGATATTGTACTAAAATTTTGATGTAGTAGATGGAGTTTCTTTGAAATGCTCTATAAATGTTCATTTTGTTGTTTATATTTTTGCCTCACTGGGCTTAATTAGGGCCCAAACACAGTAATGAACAGCCTAAGAGTCACACCATAAGACCTAACTACATAGTCTGTTTTGGGGCATGACATGTGGAGTCGATATTGATAAGCACAGTGATGGTGTGGTTGTTGATTTTTTTGGCTACTTCCATAGTGCCTAGGGATGCCATATCTGTCATAACTTGGTAGGAGATTTCTCAACTTAACTAACATCTTTTACTGATCCCAACTATTCCTTTTATTCAAACTCATTTATCTTTTCTTTATTCAAACTCATTTATCTTTTCTTTATGGGCAAACTTTACTAAGGTGGCAAGCAAACACCACATAGGATTCCTAGGGTGAGTTTGAATACCGCAGATCTCTAAGAAAGATTTAGCAGACACGCAGATCAAGGCATTGGGGTGCATGCCTTGATCCAAGCTCTCAAACTGGATATCTCAGATCCTTGTATTTGGGATCCTTACAGTAAGACAAAAACCTATCAGTGGACATGTAGTGCCCGATAGGACGGCGGTTTCGTACTAGAAATCCTCAGATCTGATCTCAGCTCAAGATCCTTGAGGATCTTAGATCCTAGTGCATCAAATATCCATCCTTAAAGCATCGCCTGTGGCTTTTGGTGGTTAGTCCTTCATGTCAGCATCAGGGAAAGGTAAGCCCTCACTTTCCTTCTAAGCAAACCTTCTAAGAAAACTGGTTACAGGGGTAAACAATTCAATAAAAAATCCACATTGAAAGGAAACCAGTCAGGTAGTTTGTCATTCCAAGACCTACACAAACCCAAGTTCGACTCTCACCAACTGTGTGGATGTGGGCTGCATAAGGGCTTGGGTGTCAGTGACCTTCACCCGAGGTTTACCTTGCAAGGTGACATGCCCATTAACCAGCGAGGGTTCCTCATCATAAAAAACTTCAGCATCCACCTAGGATCTATGAGCTGTACCAAATGAAAGAAGACACTTGATCAAAGAGTTGTGATAAAACTTTTTTGAGAACGTACAAGGGCTAGGCTATCACTAGGATAAAACTTTTTTGAGCACACATATAAGAGCAAGGATTTCACTAGGATACCATCTGTTTCTTATTAGATTGTTGCTGTTTATCAAGTAGTTCCATTTTATGCCAGACCAACATACATCTGAGTGAGTCATCAAATCTTTGATGGCATTAACCCTATGATGAAAAGTTTCAGTGGAGAAGAGAACTAATATATGAGAGAGAGAGAGAGATGTCCAGTATTTTAAGGACCTGCTGCAATTTTATTAGACTAGGGCCTGAAGATTAAGCTTGGTTAGCCTTCCAATCTAAAGGAAGTTGGGGCCAACTCAACCAAACAAGATAAACGTGAGGCACACCTCAAATTACTCTTAAGTTTCTGGTCTCTGGCATCTACAATTTATTATTATTTTTTTCTGATTTTTAAACTATGCTACTGATAGGGTTTCTTATTCTGCTAGTGTCAATAGAGGAGGAGGGTTAACATCAAACGGCAACCAACCATAAAAGTCTTTCTCCCTTTGAGGATAAGGTCATATTGAGGACGTGGAGTTTTGCTATTTTGCTTTTTTTTTTAAGGCAAGCTGGGGTTAGGCAGACCCCACCAGTTATTATTCAACGTACCACTGGGTTTTGAACCTGCAACGTCCCACCATTACTGATAGCTCCTTCCAACCACGCGGAGCCACTTCCATATATGGCAATGAATTTTTTTTTGTTGGAAATAATAACTTTAAAAGACAAAAAAATAAAAATAAAACGAGTTATTAGCTGAAGATGAAGAGAGGCTGCACTCACCATTTTTTACTTTTATGCAAAATTCCATTAGGAGCCAACCTGTTACTCCTAATCTCAAAAAAGGGCTTCATGCTTCTGAATTTCCTGAGATGGGCCTCTGTTTTTCTGAAAACTCCTTAAACATAGACAGCAGGTTAACCTCAAATCATCTTGGGAAACCTTATCCTTTTGAGTTTTCTATATCTTTTTGGATTTGAAAGTATTTGTTTGTCATAATAGAAAAGAGAAAGGTAAGTATTGTAATCATTTTTTAGGATATTATCATTTTAAGTTAATTCAACAAAGATTCAACTTGAGTTAATGGTCAATGATAGTAGGTCTCTATTTGACATTTTCCGGATAAACAAAGGTGCATATTAGAAAATTCAGAAATGTGATGCCCTTTTTTTATTAGGGGTAAAAGGTTGGCCTTAACTGGAGTTTTCTTACTTTCACATGACCATTAGTTGCCATCTTTTTATTTATTTATATATTTTTTCCTTCACTTCATGTGAATAATTTTGACTAGCTAGGGTAGATAGATATAGCAACCCAAGTAAAAACAATATTACACTCAACTGCACCCACATGAATGGAATAAGAAAAACTTGAGTATCCATTCAATGTGAAATTGATTTAAGTCAAAATAGCACTACCCAAACTATTCCCTAAAAAAAAAACACTAACCAAACTAATACATATGAAGAAAAGATTAGATTTGAGAATGTATTTAACCATGAAACCGACTCCAAGTCAATAAAACACTCCCAAGTGCTCACATAAATGATGCTCTTGTTTACCATAATCAAAATGCAAAAATAGTAATGACCCCAAAAGGATATCAGATTCTCTCCTTATTTTATACATTATAATCATTTTTTTATGACGAGGAACCCTCGCCGAAGCAAGGAAAACCCCGGGTGGAGCTCCACAACCACCCTGCCTTACGTGACCCACCTCTGAAAGCTCTGTGTGCCAGTGGGGTTTGATCCGGTGCCTTCATCTCAGTACATTATAATCATATAGGCAGGCCCAATGAGATAGGTAGATGGTTAAGTCATACTATCATAACTTAGGGTCTCAGGTTCAAATATCATGGGGTTATTCTCCAACTTGCTCTCACACAGATATATATATATATATATATCTGTGTTTGTTCTTGTTATAAAGGGATCTGGATTTTTCTAAATTCTGACATGCTCTGCCCAATGATGCAACTAATCAGATCTAGAAGGAGCGCACATGATCCTGCAAATGGCAATTGGTTTTTCTGATATCCAAACCAAACCTGATCCTTCAATACCAAATATATGTGATCAGACCTGCGGAGGTAACATCACTAAATGGATTGGGGTCAGTTAGATATCTCTGACCCAAACTCATTTTACTGCATACCTGTGACGCCACCCAAAATAAATAAAATAAATAAATAAATGATAAGTTAACAGAAAAAGCCAATACAAATGTCACCTTTAAGCAAATATCCTCATTTCTCTTACACTATAAACTTATTGATAATGCTAACAATAGAGATAAAAATACCATATTAATCTCATGAAAATATCACTAGCTAAATATAGATTCAGTGTCAAAGATTGCAAGGCAAGGATTGTATTTGTCAATCGATTTTGTTGTTTGAAAGGAAGAAGTTAGGACAAGCATGGCCTAAGGAGTTAGGGGAAAAAAAGGATGATGTATTTTTAAGGTAAAAAGTTTGGTGGATATATTAATCAAAAATGGAACTTTGATTATCATTTCAAAATTGATTAAGTATATTAATATGTTATTAAACAAAGAGTGTTGTCATCATTCAAATTTACCTCAGCTTGCCATAAAAATGAGTCAAGCTTGAACACTTGGAAGCTCAGCTTATTCAGCTTGTTTACAAGCCATAAATATGTAGTTTGCTTTTGGAAACTTTTTATATTGATTCTCTGACTGACCTTAAGACTAGGGGCGCATCTGGATTGGATACAACTAAATCATGGTAGATCTGAATCCGAATAGACTTACAAGTCCGAATTCAAGTTCAAGTGTAAATTAGATTCGATATAATAGAGTTGAATATGGATCTAAGTTTAATTTTAAATGCTAATACACCCATGTTTCGGAAAGAGAAAAAGCGATTCTTTTTTCTTTTTAATGAGTGTTTTCTTATATAACACCTCAACCAAACATAGATTTTCTCACGTTATTAGAAAATAGATCCCTAGTCAAAGTAATCTTGAAATAGAAGTCATACCTCCTTCTGTATGATGTTGATTCCTATGAAATCTCTCTCTCTCATACATGCACATATTTTCGACCTACTCTTTTGACGTATTTAGTTTATATAAAGTTTCAAGTCAGTTGAATATAATATCCATAGTAGAAAACCAAACGTGACAAATAAAATCATGTACTATTTCATAAAATAAAAAACAAACATAAAAGAATGATTCATAAGATTATAAATAATATGATGCGTTTTCTATGAGATTCACTTGCATATTTGAAAAGGAATCTTCCCTTTCAAACGTGCTTATAAGAAAGCTGGAAACAGGGATTTTACGTTACCTGAGACCAATGTCACAAAATCTGAGAATTTCGCCATATTTTGGAAATATTGATTTTTCTCAGGTAAATCTCAACAAAATATATTTTTTTCGAAAGAAAAATCTCAACAAAATATCAACATATATAAAAGTATAAAAATGCTAAAAAATTATTTTTATCGTGATGAAAATGCGATTATCAATAAAATCATGATATTTTTAGAGTATCTTTTTTTTAGAGAGAAGATCTTTTTGGATTATCAAATTCCACATTTATGACAAAGCCTCAAACCTAAAGAAAACACCGGTACCTTGCCTTGACTTGTAAACATTTCCACAGCACTGCTTTTCAAGAAAAAACATTGTAAATATCATCATATCTAAATTTAAATAAATAAATAAAATATATATACATATTAAGCTCGTAGAAGAAAAATTTCTAAAATATTATAAAACTAAAACCATGTAGATCAAAACAAGACCACGATACTTTTCGAAAATATCGCGATCTTATCAGAATTAATATCTCTCAACATTGGGTAAAATGACGATATTTCTAAATTATCATTCTCTTCTTCTTTTTTTATTTTTTGAAAGTTTGAAACACCCAATTTTAAATTTTAAATCTTCGGCCTCTCCCTCTCCCAACTACCCTCCTCAAGAGAGAGAGAGAGAGAGACGTTATATTTTTCCTTCGATCCTACGCTTCCATCGCTTCACCAGTAAACCTTTCTCCTTCTCTCCTCCTTTTCCCTCCTCAACAATAAAACCCTCGAGAACACTCCTCCTCATGGAAGAAGAAGAAACAGAAGAAAGAGGAAGAAGAAGAAGCAGAAGAGGAATCCCTAACGCCAATTCTAGCTTCCTTAATCTCTGGATCCGCTCGCCGGTTCTTCGTCCTCGAGATCTCTCCGATTCGTTCCGGATCCGGCGATCCGGCCTCCTCCCGATTGTCGCCGCCGGAAATGGCGGACGCGCTAGGATTCGCCGGCTTACAACGGGGCAAGACGGAGCTCCAGCGCCAGATCTCGGCCTCCTCCTCGTCCTTCTTCTCCTCCCGCTACCGCTCCGTCCTCCTCGTCTTCTGGATCGTCGGCTTCACCTCGGTCTTCTTGTGGCAGCACGGCGCCGGAGACGGGCTCTGGATCTTCCTGCGGGCTCCCTCGCCGGCCGGCCCGGCGGCGCCGAGCTTCCGGCAAAGGGTGTTCGATCTGCGGGAGTTCGGTGCCGTCGGGGACGGGCGGACGGTGAACACCGCGGCGTTCGAGAGGGCGGTCGCGGAGATCGCGAGGCACGGGAGAAGGGGCGGAGGGCAGCTGAACGTCCCCCCCGGCGTCTGGCTCACGGCGCCCTTCAATCTGACCAGCCATATGACGTTGTTCCTCGCTGAAGATGCGGTGATTCTGGGGATCGAGGTAAGCATCATCATCTAATTCGTCCTTGTTTTAGTTGTTATGTAACTCGCAGGTTCGATTATGTACATTATCATGTTCGTTACTATTGTTATGTGATCATCATCATCATCCTTTTTAGTTACTGTGACGTGATTCATGGATTCCATTGTGCGCATCATCATCTTCATCGTCGTCGTCCTTATCATCATCGTCATCCTAATCGTAATGTATGTCATTCTTGCATATAAAATTACTAAAACAGTCATATGAATGACTGTTAATGCATGAAACTACCTCATTATTTTTTAAGTTGTTAGGGATTTAAAATTGCTCTCTCTCTCTCTCTCATATAATCTTGGTATATCACCTTCGTCACTAAAGAATATAATTGTCAACTCTAATCTCTTGGACTCATTAAAGGGATTACTTTAGTGAGGATGAAAAGATAGATTAGTATATATATGTTCTTTTATTGGTTATGATCCAGAATCTTGACACTCGATGAAGGTTTTGCCCGTTTGTTTTGACTGTGGCTTTCTTACACCAAGAAATCCTAATTTATCCCAAATGGATTCTTTTGCTGGCATCTGCTTGCTTCTTTTTCTTCAAACCAAGCATTTATGATTTGTACTAGTTTTGTTTATCTTTATGAAATAATCAAAGATGTTCTTTTTGTTTCTGCTCTTCCATTATCACTCCTGAGCTGTAGACCACTTCTTCTTTGAAGCTCAACCAATTCTGTGGTTATTAGAAAAGAAAATGAAGAAGAAAGAGGGCAATTCTCTTCTTTCAAAACTTGGCGGTTGCCTGCCTGACCAAAATGTCCTTTTAGCTTGATTTTCGGGGTACGTGCCTTCATTAGCTATTGGCTAATATGAAGGATTTTCTACGTTGGTCAGATTGCATCTTATTCTTTTAACTTATTTCATTCAATTTTGTTTACTTGTAAGTAGGTTTTGTTTTGTTGTGCTATATTGCTAGATGACAGTTTTCAGAAATACTGGTCAATTTTGTGGCTGTAGCAACTACTTCCATTTAAAGGTTTAAATTTTCCTTTTCTAGAATCAAGTTTTACTTATAGATTTTGGGGCTGACCAGGAACAGTTTACTCATCATTTAGTGTCAAATTGGATATTTGTTGTGACAGGATGAAACGTACTGGCCATTGATGCCCCCATTGCCATCATATGGATATGGGAGGGAGCAACCTGGACCTCGATATGGCAGTTTGATCCATGGTCAAAACCTAACGGATGTTGAAATAACAGGTTGAATTTTGTTTATGGGGTGCTTTTGTCGTTGCATCTTTACGAACTCTATTAGCTGGTGGATTGGTGGTCACAAGTGTGTGTGTGTGTGTGTGTGTGTGTGTGCTATCACTAATGAATGTTAATATGAGTAAACACCAAATAAGCATTGGTATGTCTTAACTCTCAAGTGACATTTTTATAGGTTTGGGTATGAAGAACAGGAGCTAGAGACCTGCAATCTGGGGCAGTCCATAGGTTGCAGGTTGTGATCCAACATTGAAAAATCCAGTAACTATGGGTTTATTAGATATTCTCGTAGATAGTTCACATGTAATAAGAAGACCTCCATCAGCTGTAGACTTTCAGCTATTTATTATGGCAGCAGTTCCAATGCCTTTTAATTTCACTTGCAGTTATGCACTATTCTTTGCTGTTCATCATGTACATGAACTGCATTTTTAGATAGATGCCTGCTGAATTTTGTTTGAATGCAAAGAATAGACGATGTTATTCAAATTAGAAGGGAAGTGATCTAGGACTGCCATAACCAGTGAAAACAAGTTAGGAGTTTAAATAGTTGCCAAAAGTTTCATTTGTATTTATATTTATTCATTAATGAATAAAATATCTGGTTCTGAATTTCAGTTTTTCCAACCTTAAAACATGTAATGGAGCTTTGAGGAAAACATTAGATCAACTCTGTGCAGTGATCAGATCTCCATTCACTTCCAGTTTAACTGGATTCTTCATCAATTATTTGCTTTCTTGCAGCAACTGAGAGAGCAAAACATTGATGAGGAATTTCCCAACCAAACAATAGGCAGCAGTAATTAGTATCAGGAGCTTATGAAATGTAATTTAAGTTTCTACAATCACTAGTGTTCTATGGCTTCAATGGTTGTGTCATTGCCAAATTGAAGCTTGTAAATGTGTCCCTGTCATTTTTCTGCGCTGCCAGCATTTGAGTAGAAAATATGTTTGCCTGATAGCTTGTGTCCCTTTTCTTGAATCACAGGCCATAATGGCACTATAGATGGACAGGGTCAAACATGGTGGCGGAAGTACCGCCGAAAGCTTCTGAATCATACTAGGGGTCCTCTTGTGCAGATTATGTGGTCATCTGACATAAGGATCTCAAACATCACTCTGCGCAATTCTCCTTTTTGGACTCTCCACCCTTTCGACTGCAAGAATGTAAACATCTCTGGGGTCACAATTTTGGCTCCTGTACATGGTGCTCCAAACACAGATGGGATTGATCCAGGTAAGCACGTGTTTCTTCTTGTTTCTTATAAATTTCTAATTGCCACAATAAATGGCCACTTGCAAATTGTTTGTATGGTGTGTTGAAACAGCGCTACATATAGGAAATAATTACACGCTTCGATACATTTCAGAATTTTCAAACGTTCTCCATTTTCTTCATTTTATCTGCCCTGGTTCAAGTTACTGTCTCTGATAGTCGATGCTTCTTTGCCTTAATCTCTTGAAATAGGCAGGCTCCACTCTCCTTTATTCCTATAAATTTGTGTGGTTTCAAGAACTGAATAGTGTTATTTTCTAGTAGATGCATATTGTTGGCCATTATTTCCACTCTTTCCTGAGACTGCATAAATCATGTAGTCCTCTCAGTATGGACAAAAGAAAAATGTAATGACCTCTTATTTCTGTTGAAATGGTTTACTTGTACAATATTGTTATGTATGTTTTCTGGAAACAAGACCATTACATCATTTAGATTGCCATCCTATGTCACATGGATACAGCTGCAGAAGTGCAGATACAGGAGTACAGCCAAATGGAGTGTTTGTGTGATAGCGCTGCCATCCTAGTTTCTTATGTCGTCATTCTTGTGGTGTCATCTCCGGAAACCTCACCCAGGGAAAAGTTTATAGCATTTTGTGAGCTTTGAAGAGGTCATCTGATTGGTTATTTTTGTTGGAAGAAAACACTTTTCTGAGGATTACTTCTTTTTCCCTTTTTTCTGCCTTTTGTCGGAAATATCAGCATAATAAATCTGGTACTGTGGTATTTGCTATATGCAGACTCATGCGAGAATGTAATCATTGAGAATTGTTACATTAGTGTTGGTGATGATGGTATTGCAATAAAGAGTGGCTGGGACCAGTATGGAATTGCTTATAATCAGCCATCCACTCACATTCACATCCGTAATATTGTCGTGCGTTCAATGGTAAGGTAAGGTGTTTTATTCATAACCCATTTGATCTATGGTTGCTTCTTAAAGCTCTCTCAGCATCATGAGGTAGCTCAACAATCTAACATTCTGTACGACAACATTTCTATTTGTCTTATTTTGTAGTTGAGTTATATGAGAAAACCTGTTAAATCATCAGCTAGTTCCTACATCAACTTTCCCATTTGTCCCATAATTGTGGTTGGGATATTAGAGAAAACCTATTAATTATCATTCTCAAATTTAACAATTTCACCATTTACAGTATGCACGTGTCTAAGGTTTTTTGTGCACATATCTGAGATTTTCTGTTTCATAGTTGTTGCATGAAAGTTTGATTATATTTATAAAATTAGATTTCATACTGTTGCAGTAAATTTTGAGGTCCACACAAATACCCTTTGTATTAATTATCGATCTTCATTAAGTAGTAACTTCCAATGGATGTGTGAATGTGTTCTCACATCTGTTTTATTTGCTTGCATCTTCTTACTAGTGTCATTTCCATGACAATGCAAAAATCCTATGAACATTGTGCAGTGCAGGTGTATCCATTGGCAGTGAGATGTCCGGGGGTGTTTCTAACGTCTCCATGGAGAATATACATGTCTGGAACTCGAAGCGTGCAATCAGGATCAAGACTGCACCAGGGAGAGGTGGCTATGTGCGGCAGATTTCTTATCGGAATCTGACATTCGACGATGTCCGGGTTGGGATCATCATCAAAACTGATTACAACGAGCATCCTGATGAGGACTACGACCCAAAGGCGCTTCCCACACTGGAGGACATAACTTTCATGACCATCCATGGCCGGAGTGTTCGCGTGCCTGTCAGGATTCAAGGCAGTGATGAGATCCCTGTGAAGAATGTGGTGTTCCAAGATATGTCTGTTGGGTTACAATACAAGAAAAAACACATCTTCCAGTGCTCCTACGTCAATGGACGTGTGTATGGTAGCATTTTCCCAGAACCATGTGAGAACCTCGATCGCTACGATGAGCACGGACAGCTGATTAGCCGCTCGGCATCACCCAATGCAACCGACATAGACTATGATTTCTGATGCATGCTGGTTCAAGTCTGATTGTTGTTACCACACAGGGATTATTTTACTTGTGAAAGGTGCTATCACTTGCTGGTCAAGTGGATATTACTTCACTGTAGTTGCTTGATTTCCTTTTCTTCTTTTTTTGTTGTACAGAACAAGAAGCTCTTGTTTAAGAAATGAGAGTGCAAAGTGAATTTTTGGCCTTTTTTTCAAGATTGATGGACTGAATCTAACACTAAACCAATTAAACCTCCTTTTTCTTTAAGAGCGCGTTTGGATACATGTGAGAATTCACGTTTCTTAAAACTTAGGATTCTCTTGTTTGGATGCCTCATCCTTTTTAAGAAAGAGAATTCTAGAACTTTAGAATTCCCTGAATAGAGTTTCCACCTCCCTAGGTGGGAACCCTAATTCTCCATGCATTGAGATATCGGGAGTTTGCTCCTGATACCGCTCCCTCCTCCCTCTCTGGTTCCCCATCCCTCCTGATCTCGTTCTCCCTCCCTCCCTCTCTTCCTCTGTTCCTCCCTCTCGCTCTTTGTTCCTCTCTCTCTCTCTCTCTCTCTCTCTCTCTCTCTGATGAGGATGGCTGCAATCTGTGAAGGTGATTCTCAGGTGAGTGAAAACCCTAGAAAAAGTATAGGAATGGAAATTAATGCTTGTTTAACTCAGTTTCTTCTATTTTCCCCTTGTTGGATTTTGTTTGAACCCTAAGATCTAGAATGTGAAATGCATCATGTTCCCCTTTATGTACCTTCTCTCTGAACCCTAAAATCAATGTATGAATGAGGTCATTTGGTGTCATTAGAAACCCTAAGGTTCGTTGTTACTGTGGATGTGATTTCTTGTAGGGTTTTTTTGGCTCATTCTTTAGGGTTTGTGCTATTCTTATAAATTTTGTGTTAGGAACCCTAAGGTTCGTTGTTACTGTGGATATGATTTCTTGTAGGGTTTTTTTGGCTCATTCTCTAGCGTTTGTGCTATTTTTATGAATTTTGTGGATTTCCTGTTGAATTGTTTTTTCTGGAGATTTGAATCGGAGTTCTTATGTTAAGGGCGATAGGGTAGGCTAGGATTTTGAGTGTTTTAGCTACTGATAAAATGGGGATATTATTGCTATGTTAATTGCTTGATATGGGTTCCAATGCAAAAGGGCATCTTGGTTATTATATCATTCATTTTATTATGGTGGGTTCAACTAGTTCTTAATTATTCAAGTTAAACGGGCTTGATTATTCTATTGTTAATCACTGTTAAGTTGTTTGTGTTACTTGTGCTCCTGTATGAAAGAGGAAAAACTGGGGTATGAATTTTAGGGATTCAACGACCTGGATTCAGGTTTCGTAAAGAAAACATCATAATCGGATTTGGATTCAGTTTATGATTTCTTAACCAAATCTGACATGTATCTGATCCCAATGGATAGCTGAAATTGATTACATGTATTTGAATGGATTCACTATTACCTTTCCTCCATCTAATTCTGAATCTGACTCCGATTAGTCAATATCCAATTAGTTGCATTTGGTATTGCCCACATTCGACCTGAATCCACACCTTTTACTTTCCTAGTTATGATGGGTGTTTGTGTAGCATGATCTCATCATTTGAAACTGTTCACAGTTTGTTTGGTCTGCCTCTACATGTATGTTGAAACTATGTTTGTGGGGGCGGCTGATAAAGGGAAGCAAAGAAGCAAGTGGGAATATTTTTTATTTCATATATTTGTTGGGGCGGTCCCAAGCCCGGATAAAGGAGGAGGGTTGCGGTAGGCCTGTGACAGCCAGCATAAAAACTTTGTCATACCCTATGAATATGAACCAATATGAGAATTTCGTTGGGGCGTTCCCTACTGAGCGACGCGCTGTACTCTATAGGCCCGGAGGCAGTGATAAATGGGCAAGGGTTGCTAGGTCGTCGCCCGGAAGCGATGCGTCACACCGGTGCCCGAGTGTGGTGTCAAATAGGCAAGGGTTCCCTCACTTTGTTGGACGGGTGGGGGTAAAGAAGTTAGTCCAAGACCATAAAATTAGGTTAGCCACTTGGAACATAGGGTCTTTAACTGATAAGTTGGTAGAGTTAGTAGATGTTATGTGTAGGAGAAAGATTGATATTTTATGTCTACAAGAGACCAAATGGGTAGGTGAGAAAGTAAAAGTGATAGAACCTTGGGGATATAAGATTTGGTATACAGGAATAAATAGGAATAGGAATGGAGTAGGGATTGTTATGAGTCGTAAGTTTATAGATAATGTAGTTGAGGTTCATAGGAAGGGTGATAGGATTTTACTTATTAAATTAATATTAGGTACGGATATTATTAATATTATTAGTGTTTATGCACCTCAAGTAGGTTTAGATGATTCCACTAAGCGTCAATTTTGGGAAGATTTAGATGAAGTAGTACAAGGGATATCTTATGGAGAAAGGCTTTTCATCGGCGGTGACCTTAATGGGCATGTAGGCATTAGTAGGGAAGGATTTGAGAGTATCCATGGAGGCTATGGTATATGAGAAAGAAACGATAGTGGAGAAAGGATTTTAGATTTTGGTTTGTCCTATGATATGATCTTAGCAAACACTTGGTTTAGGAAGAGGGAGTCTCACCTAGTAACATTTAAAAGTGGGGTTAATACGAGTCAGATAGATTTTTTCCTACTTAGAAAGAGAGATAGGGGTTGTTGCATCGATTGTAAGGTTATACCGGGAGAAAGTGTAGCTACACAACATAGAGTCTTAATTTTAGATCTTAGAATTAGACAATGTCGCAAAAGGGATAGACATAGGATAGATCCTAAAATTAAGTGGTGGGCACTGAAAGGAGCTAAACAAGGAATGTTTGTAGAGCGGGTAGTTAAGGAAGTTGATTGGTGTCTCGAGGAGGATTCAGAATCTATGTGGAATAAGATAGCGGGTGGCATGAGAAAGGTGGCTAAGGAGGTATTGGGTGAGTCTAAAGGCGATGCACCGCTAGGTAAGGATACATCGTGGTGGAACGAGGATGTCAAATTAGCTATTAAGGTTAAAAGAGAGTGTTATAGAAATCTAAGTAAAAGTCGTGATAATGAGAATTTGGAGAAGTATATGATAGCAAAGAAGGAAGCTAAAAAAGTAGTTCGGAACGCGAGGGATAAGGTATATAAGGAGGTTTATGACAAGTTGGATACCAAAGAGGGTGAGAAGGATATTTATAGGATTGCAAAAATGAGAGATAGGAAATCGAGGGATCTGGGTATGGTTAGATGTATCAAAGATGAAACGCAAAGGGTTTTAGTCAAAGATGAGGAGATTAAGGAGAGATGGAAAGATTATTTTGATAAGCTATTTAATGAAAGTCATGCTCAGGATCTTGGAGACTTTTCCATTCCTTTTCATGAGATGAATCGTGACTTCATGCGCAAGATTCAAAAGAAAGAAATTGCAGAGGCTTTAAAGAAAATGAAATCAAGAAGGGCAGTTGGCCCAGATGGTATACCTATCGAGGCTTGGAAATGCTTGGGAGAGAAAGGTTTAGAATGGTTGACAAATCTTTTTAACAAGATTTGGCGGACAAATAAGATGCCTAATGAGTGGAGGAAGAGTATTTTGGTGCCTCTATATAAAAATAAGGGTGATATACAAGATTGCACAAACTATCGTGGTATAAAACTCATGAGTCATACTATGAAACTTTGGGAGAGGGTGATTGAGTCTAGGTTGAGGAAGGTTGTCATGATATCGAAGAATCAATTTGATTTTATGCCTGGAAGATCAACTATGGAAGCTATACATCTTCTTAGACAACTTATCGAGAGAAATAGAGAGAGGAATAAAGATTTGCATATGGTTTTTATTGATTTAGAGAAGGCATACGATAGAGTACCTAGGGACGTTCTCTAGTGAACAATGATGAAGAAAGGTGTTTCTCTCAAGTACATTAAAATAATTAAAGATATGTATGAAGGAGTAATAACCAATGTCCGCACTTGTGGAGGGGTGACAACCAATTTTCCTATAACGGTTGGGTTACATCAAGGATCTTCTTTAAGCCCTTTCCTTTTTGCAATAGTGATGGATGAGCTTACGAGATCAATTCAAGAAAATGTGCCGTGGTGTATGTTGTTTGCTGATGATATTGTTTTGATTGATGAGTCTAGAGTTGGGGTTAATGCTAAGTTAGAATTATGGAGACAGACATTAGAAGCAAGAGGTTTTAAGTTGAGTAAGAGTAAGACAGAATACATGGAATGTCGGTTTAGTAAGCAACGAAGTAATGACGAGAGTGTAGTGAAGCTTGGTGAGCAAGAAATACCGGTGGATGATTGTTTCAAATATTTGGGATATATCATTCAAAAGTATGGAGAAATTGATGGAGATGTAAATCATAGGATAAAGGTTGGGTGGATGAAATGGAAAAGTGCAACTGGAGTGTTGTGCGATCGTAGAATGCCATTGCGGTTGAAGGGAAAGTTTTATAGGATGACTATTAGGCCTGCTTTACTATATGGTATGGAATGTTGGGCTGCCAAGAGACATCATATTCAAAAAATGAGTGTAGCTGAGATGCGTATGCTGAGATGGATGTGTGGAAATACAATAAAAGATAAGATTCAGAACGAGGAGATACGTAAGAAGGTAGGTGTTTTACCCATTGAAAATAAGATGAGAGAGAATCGTTTACGGTGGTTTGGACATATTCGGCGAAGGCCTAATGATGCTCCAGTTAGAAGGATGGAGAAATGAGAAAATATATTAGTTAATAGAGGTCGGGGTAGGCCTAGGAAGACATGGATGGAGGTGATAGGAAAGGATATGAATGCTTTGAACCTCACCAAGGACATGACATTGGATAGAAATGATTGGAGGAGAAGGATTCATGTGGAAGACCCATAATGATTTTCTTTTTTGGTTCATATCGCCGACCCCAATTATTTTGGGATGAAGGCGTAGTTGTTGTTGTTGTTGTTGTTGTATATTTGTTCATTGATCGGTTATGTATAATGTATGAAAAAATGTAATATTTTTAGGCCCTGTTTGGATCTATTTTTATTTATTGTGGTGGTGGTAGTGGTGGCGGTAATGGTGGTGACGACAATGTTCAGGGCGGTGGTAGCAATGTGCTGATGATAATGGTGGTATTAATTCTAATAAGGATAATGAGTGTGTTCTGACATTCTTGTAGTCCTCCCTATTTGTTGAAGTTGGTTTTTCATCTACCTGTATATGCATGAATTGAATCATTTTTTCTAGTACTACTGTTGTTAATTTCCTTTTCCTAGTGCATTTTGTATTGATTTGGGTGACTTGGCAATAGTAGGTCTCATATTTGTGACCACTCTTGTGGAGACATGAAACAGGTGAAATTTCTACAGGAATAGTGCCTCTTCTTGGGTGATTTTGTTGAAGATGCATAAACATCTTGAAAATATTAGGATGCAGGTTATTTTCAGTTGCCTTATGCTTTAGATCATGGTTGCTTCAAGCTTGCCTGGGGGCCTCAGAGATGCTTTGTTAGCTGCTCTTTTCTCATCTCACTCTCTTTAGATGTTCTCATCACGTCAATAGATCAACATGAAGGGCCAGTTTCCTATGTTGTACATCGTGTGTGTGTGTGTGTGTGTGTGTAGACGGGAGTAGGTGTTTGTGTGGGCAATTTGGGTTCGAGGGTAAGTGGACAAATGGGCTTTTCGCTGCCTTTGTTTTTTTATCTTCTACTGTAGTGCAGACTTTTCTTACTTTCCTGAACACTTTCATATCCAAGATTTTCCTGCACTTGTACTTGCACAGGTGGCCAACTAGTACAACAGGCTCAATCTCTGCCACTAGCTCCATGGAAGCTGGAAATCTGGTACATGGAAGCTGCCAGTTATCCTCATCATGCCTGGGATTATGTACATATGGGCTTTGGCCTAGTATTTTGCCTGTTCTGTGGTGGTGGGAGCTCTTTCTAGAGACCCTACCCATAGATGAGATCAAGTCTGTCTGTCTTTAGATTCATATGGTGTAGTTATGCAATTAGATCATGCATTTGCAACTTTGTTTTTTAATTCACTTTCAACATGCTCAAAATCCATTTTAAGCAACAACGAGAATTTAATTCACTTTCAATAAAAATGTGGAAGTATTTATTTGCTAAATACTTTGTTATGGTCAAACTTTCTAATATGAAAGATGAGGTCACAAATACTTAATCATGAATGAGAAGGGATGCAGGAGCCGAGCAGCATGAAATCCAGGTCCAAGGAATCCACTTGGATCCAGCTTTTTCAGTTTGTGAATACCTAGCAAAGCCCATCAAGTGCATGAAGAAGATGGCTGACAGGCATCGTAGGCCCCTTGAGTTTGCTGTCAGCAGTCAAGCGATCATGAAGCTCACATTCCAAATATAAAAGGTCAGTTGCAAGATTGTGCATCAGGGGCTGGTATCGAGGTACAATGGGCTGATTGAGGTGGTGCACAAAATGGGCAATATGGACTATTAGTCCAAATGGAACAAGTCCCATCAGGTGTTCTGTGTGAGCTTCTTGAAGCCGTTCCTTAAGGGTATGTTTGATAAGCCGTTCTCAGCGTGATTCAAACGAAAATCTCGCTGGAAACGACGATTTTCAACAAACGGACGCGGCGGACGGCGTTCCGCGCATCTTCTGCATCCTTATACACATGAACTTTTCGTTCCACCCTCCCCCTATTACAAAACTAACAGGGATGAGGGAAACGAAATCTCCACGATGGGCGCGCCTTGACTCTAAAGCAGGGTTGTCGTCGGTGCTTCGTTCGGGCGGCCTCCATCCCTACTCTTTCTCTCTCTCGCCATTGTTGCAAACCATTGCCGTTTTATGTGAGGGAGAGACCATCGCCGATTTGTTTTGGGGTTTCACATCCCTCTCTTTCTCTCTCTCGCCATTGTTGCAGACCATTGCTGTTTTATGTGAGGGAGAGACCATCGCCATTGTCGCAGACTAGTCTCTCTCTCTCTCTCTCTCTCTCTCTCTCTCTCTCTCTCTCTCTCTCTCTCTCTCTCTCTCTCTCGGCTTCTTGTTTTCGACCAATCTCAAAATTTAGGGTTTGTTCAAGGCCCTTATTTTGTCGTTTCAGTTCTAGAAATTTTCAGGTTTCAGGGGATCGATCATGGTGTTTCGATCAGGACAAACTTCTCCCAGTCGATTTTTCCCTTTCGATCTCGTTGGAGTCCCGCTGTTCTTCATTTCTCTAAACCCCAATTTGTTGGAGGCTATTCCTCACTGGAGTCATCGTTATGTGAGATAGACTTTGGATGTTATCAAGTAATGAACTCATATTACCCCTTTATTTTGGGTGATGCTAATAAGAGACATTTCTATAACAAAAAGAGAAAAGGAAAATGAATTTAGCATGTTTTACTTTTTTAAAACCTATGTTAGAGTTAATAAAACTTGGTGAACTTGATCAGCATATGCAGTGTTCATTATCAGCATGTCATCCTTGCCAGTGATCAGCATGTGCTGATGCTGATGGCAATTTCTTGATTTTTTGTGGAATACGTCTTCCTCTATGTCACATGGGTGCTGCGGCACTTTCAAAAAGCTTGGGTGCGGGGGTGCGGCAAAAATATAAAAAATTATATATATATATATATATATATATATATATATATATATATATATATATATATATATATATATATATATATATATATATATATATAAAGTCTAAAAGTTGGACATAAATGATCCTGGGTGCATTGACTGCACTCAGGGTTAGGTTGACCGCATCGGGTCCGGGTGCGATGTGGGTGCGGCACCTAGTTGAAGAGTCTTTGTGACATATGTCTTCTTTTATTTTGTTGTGGCATGAATCTCAATGGCAAGGTCAACAAATGGAGATCAACCCTGAGAACCCGATAACGGAGGAGCTAAGGAAGCGATTGGAGGCATGCAAGAACGACAAATAAGTGATAGATCTAGTGTTGTTGTTGTATAAGATGACTCTTCTCAATTTTGAATGCAGCTGGGATGATTCAAACACCTTCTCTACAAGGATTCATCGAATGTTGAAATTGGGTTTGAACATTGGAGAGGATGAGGCTGGTGGGACTGAGGACACAAATATGTCATCATTGGAGTAGGTTGAAAATGAGGATAGCAAGATGGAAGAAGTTGGTTGAGCTGAAAGCAGGAGTCTCTGGCATTGAGTTTTTCTTCTTTTGTTATGGACTTTGGCATGTTACTTCTGTGCTTCTTTCACTTGGTTTTTCTTATCCATATGTACTTACATATATATTTGTATGATACATCTTAGTGACTTATAATTCATAATTGTGCTTTCCTTATTATCAAAATGAAACTTTTTTTTTGTCTTAATTATCAAATGTTCTCATCTGTGATCAAGGTGATTTTTTAATTTATAGCTTTGAAAACTAATCTATATTGTTTCATTTCATTGAGCCTATGATAGATATGACATATGAACAGTTCGTATTGTTCCCATCTATGATGAAGGTGATTAGGTTCCATGAAAAGTTGGAGTATGTTTGTTTTGGAGCCTTTTTGTCGTCCTGATAACTTTTTTCTTTTCAATCTGATGAATATGTTCAACATGTCAACAATAGACTCTACATTTTCTATTGTAGATTTTCAAAAGTTCATATTTGCTTTCTTTCAGCAGTGTTCATGTGAAGCTTTTCTTGTAATATCCCTCCTCTCTTGTTTTTATCACATTTGATGAATTCTAATTAGAGCACACATGAATTACAAATCATTATGTTTTCCATCTGTATTCATATGGAAAAACTAAATGGTTCTACTTTAAACTTATCTGATGTTTGTTTATATTATTCAATTTGTTTTCAAGAGAAATTTATGGCACAAGATTCTGTCATTAAGCAAAGATCTTATTCCTTATCTTAATTCATTTGTTTTCTTCCACCACCCACCTGAATACTAAATATTGTTGATGACAATCTTATGCTGCTATAAAGCAATTTGAAAATCATATTTGGGGTAAAACCAATTTGATATCCATATTCAGGGCAAAATCCAATTTGAGATTCACATTCGTGGCAAAAATCTAATTTAAGATACATATTCGAGGCAAAAATACATATTCGTGGCAAATACCCAATTTGAGATCCATATTTGAGGCAAAAATCCAATTTGAGATTCATATTTGAGGCAAAAATCTAATTTGAGATCCTTATTTGAAGCAAAAATCCATATTCAGGGCAAAAATTTCATTCGAGATCCATATTTGGGGCAAAAATCTAATTTCAAATCCATATTCAGGGCAAAAATTCATGACTTTAGATATAATTTTGTAATTGGATCTATATCCATGCAAAAAACCATAATAAACTTGTTAAAACATGTATAATAGTGGACGGATCAGGTCATACGGTCCAAAATGAAGTAATTTGACCCATTATCCATGACTGTCCAAGTTGTTCGCACGTCGTTATCAAACAACGAACATTTGGAACATAGCATTTGAGTATGGTCCAAACAAACATTGGGCTTGGAACAGTTGTTACGGAATGAACAGAACGAATGTTTTGTTATGTTCTTTTTGTTCATTTTGTCCAACCCTAGACAAGCCATCAAACATACCCTAAAGACTCGATAGATCCTAAGCAGCATGGTTGCATTGAAAATCAAATGAAAGTCCATTTCAAACATTATTAAAAAAATTTATTCGAAAAAAATATTGTTCTTGTTGATTTAAGTGTTTGGATTTAAAGTTTTGTTCACATAAGTGTAAGTGGTCATATAGCCATTTGGTATATCAACTCTGACAACCTTATCAAGGTTTACGTACGCCTTTTAAAAAGGGTAATCAACTTATTTGGCTTGTCATTGGAATTTATGGGTCAGATGACTTAGTCTTGAGAAATCAAGTGACCCTTTAGCATAGTCAATGAGAAATGTAAAGTTTCCCACCAGTGAGTAGCTCATTGGAGTTTCCAAAAGGGATACAAGATCTTTGCCCCAATAAGATGTACAACGGGTGGTGGAGCTTGCGACTATTGGTGTTATTGACTCATTTGAAGCATAGAAGGGTTTTACAAGCTTAATTAAAATTGAGATTTAATGGCCCTTCAGACCTTTGTTGGGATTGTGAATCAGATCATTTAAAAGTGTTTTCTAAAAGTTCAACAAAATAAGAAATGCCAGCATTAACAAAGACTTTCATGGGTTTTTAAAGCAATTTACAAAGTGTTATAAAATCAGTTTTATTATCTTTTATATATGTATTGCATTTTGAAAAACTAATTTTATTGTTCAAATAAAATTTGCAAAAGTGATTTTAAATCTATTATGTTGTCTTTTTCAAAAATGTCCTTTACAAATATCTCTTTTGAAAACCTCAAAAAACTTAATTATTGAGATGGTAAATAGTTGCTTATTGAGCGTGTAGCTCATTAAATGCAATTATTGTTTTTCATAATGAAAATTCTTGTAGAAATAGCAAGAATTCAAAGAATGCTCACGGGATATTTCAATAAAGATAGTGATAAGGAAGTCAAGCATCTTAACTTCGATGAAGATATTAGTTTGATCTTTTACAAGACACGATAATGATCTCATAATTATATTTTCCTTATATTAGAATTTTAGAAGTTATTAGATAGAGTTTTTTGTATTTTCTAGTTTTAATAGTTTTGTCGAGTTATTTGAGACTCGAATATGGATATAAACAACAGAAAATTATCATACTGTATGATAAAAATGATGCACTTTTTGAAAAAATAATTATTTTTTTAAAATCTACTTGATGTCCAAAATTATAAATGTTCTTCTTCAAATGACCATTTTAACCTTTGCACAATGACCTCCTGAGGTTCACACAATATATTGGTATGCTCGCCGGCTATCGCAAACACTCACTTAAGAGTAGATTCGCATTTTTTTTTGCATACCTAACAAAGTTCGCGTAACCAATTTGTAAACCTCTTCTATGGCCAAAAGCCTGAGTGTCCGACATTTTTCACAGAAAATGTAATATCGATAAATTGAGACCTAGACTTCTATACTCAAACTCACAATAATTAATATCTTTAATACAGGTCAAACAATAACAAACACTTGAAGCGTAGCCCAGATCTAAGGATGAATGTAAAAAAATTATTGACGAGTTTGTGGTCACGTTCATGTCTCTCATCCCAAAAACATCTAAGGAGGGGCAGGGGGACTCAGTGGTGAAGAAGTTTCACCCATTGGTTGACTCTAAGGTTGTTGCTAACCTCAATTTTTGGATAAAAGAAGTTGAAGACACAACCATCTACAGTGGCAATGGTGAGATGAAGACAATAACTCAGTAAAGAGAGGATGTGAACCCTAAGGTTGAGGTTATATAGAGGAAATGAAGATGTGTGAGAGTTTTTAGGAAGTGGAGGTGAGTAAGGGTCCTTAGGAAGTAGAGGTTGGTGGATCAGATGCTTAGCCAAAGGTTGAGGTTGCACTGAAGAGTGTACATGATCAAATGCAGTAAGGAACAAGGTATAATGCTCCAAGGAGGGGGTCATAACGAAGAACAAGTTTCGATGCTCGTAGACATGCACTTTATTCATTTGTTATTATTATTATTATTATATATATATATATATATATATATGTTTATAAGATGTTTGCAATCATTATCAATGTTATATTTAATCAATGATTAAATTGTCATATATATTACACTTTCATTTTTAAAATGTTATATATGTCTATGTAATTAAATGATTAATTTAACTGATTTTATCAAAATTAATTATAACTATAGGATCTGCAGTCTCAAGATTCTGAAGATCCAACAAGTTACATGCATTGGTTCTACTAGTTTCAAACACATGAGTGGTTTGTAACACTAATGGAGGATGCAACTGACTGATTGGATCAAATACATTTTATGAAATTCTTGGAGATCATACCATGGAACATCAATCATAGTATCTTAGAGACTATTGTACAGATTTGAAATCCAGCATTCAATACATTCTAGTTTAGAGATATTGAGATGACCATCACGTCGGAGGACATGACACAAATCATTGAATTTAAGTGTCATGGAGAGCCCGTGAGTGAACATCAATAGAGAGATTTCAAGCACATGTGGTATTTATTTGGAAGTTAAGGAGGATACATTTAAAGATGAAAGGCTGAAGTTATCATGGCCAAGGAATCATTATAATCCCAGCAGAGCAAGAAGATTGAAGGGAAGCTACCATGCATTGGAGAGAAAGGCAATGTTATGGTGGGTAAGGAGGTGATAACATTCTTTCTCTATTTGGCATATATGTATTCATCGATACTGGTGAGAAGATGATCCACAACTAATATATTCAATTGTTGCAAGATCTGGATTGTGTCGATGAATATGTATGGGGAGCAACCTCATTGGAACATGTATATGAAAGTTTGAGTAGTGTGAGGTGATCATGCATATATTTTGCATTTTATTCATACATTTTTATGCATGATCCATGGAAAAATCGCATTAAAAACTCATTCTTATCAGTGTTGTTGAGAAATTGCTTTAAAATTGAAAATACAGGAAAATCGTACATTTCAGAGCTTGCCCTGCATTTTTCAGTGTTTTACCTCATTTAGAAATTTCTAACTTATAGTTTAATTAAATTAGGAGTTGGTGAATTAATTTTAATTAGTTTAGAAGTAGTTTTTATGAAAAACACGTTTTCAGAGAATGACCTACTTTGGAATTTCTGAATTTTTTTGGACTTCCATAGAAAAACATGTTTTGACCTAGGAATTAGTATAAATAATATTTTTAGACCTGCAACCCACATTTTTCTCTCTTGAAAAAATGCAAACCTTTTCTCCCTCTTCTCTTCTCTTCCTCCTCCTCTTCGTTCCCAACCGGTTCTCCCTCGTTCCCCACTTTTTTCTCTTTTGATTCATCTTGCTTCTGATCTTTTTATGTTGCCGGTTCTTCTTGCCTTGATCGACAGAGGTGTGTGCTGCTCATGGGAAAGACCATTCTTCTTCTCAACCCCGCCATCAGAAGCAGATTGTGAGGTTTGCTCCTTCTCCCCCAATCCGCAGTATTTAGGATCAATGCATGCATCGTAGTTGATTTTTTTATCATCCTCATCACATATAGCATGATTTGATTTCTATCTTGTTTTATTTTCAGCATATTAGATTATACATATATTGCATTATCGATATTTTAGTGATTGTCGTTTTCTGAAGTAGTTGTAGCGTAGCATTGCTTAGTGTTAGTTTTTTTTATTATATTTTTTTATCTTCTGCAATCAGAGATAACTGGCGTGCACTAATCAAACAGACCAGGTTGTGGATCGGTTCATGCTTTAAAAAAGGAAAAATAAAATAAAAAAATTATAGAATCTTTCTTTTAGTCGATCCAGAGCAACGTGCATGATCATGCATATCATGCTGGATCAAATTATTGTGGGGTCAGATATAACAAATCTGATCTGATCTGTGTGCTCTCTTGATCACATAGATCAAACTCGATTACCATACGCCCCAATTGAGTGCCTGATTAGTTTGTTGGCAGCAACCGCACAGACTCTTTAGCACCCAGCACAACATGATCTCCAAATCAGGATCAACATATGGTTTGCATGCTCATTGTGCCTTTGCATGTTGCATCATCTCGTGTATTTGCAGTTTTATTTCTTAGTTTAATATAGCATGTTAGTTAGCTTCAATTAGTTTCTCTTAGTAATTAGATTAAGATTTCTTGTCGTCCATTAAAGTTCTTGCTTATTTCATTCAGTTTGGTTTAGTTCATTGTTATATAAATTTAATTAGATTGTTTAGTCAAGTTCATGTCAACGTTTTCTTGAATAATAGTAGTTTCAAATTGATTAGTTATTTTCATAGTTTTTAGTTAGTTAGTTGTTACATAGTTTTATTTTGTTATTAGTTGTCACATTGAATAGTTGTTTGTTAGTAATTAGTTTATTTGTCTTTTAGTGTAATGGTTTGTTTAGTATAGTTAGTCATTTTATGTTAGTTTGTTTCTTGTTTATGTGATTTTTGTTCACACTAACATTAGATTTTTTTGTAGTTTCTCTCTTGTTTTGTTTGTTTCATGTTTTTGTTTTTTTTAGGGAAGCGTTCAGATGTGCGACAAACCTTTGAAGAGCCCTCTGAGGTTCCAAAAAGTCCCTAAAAGGCCCTTCAAGCAACCCTCAAAAGAAAGGAAAGATTATAGCAACAACAAAAGGGATGAGCAACTCGAGCATTGAAGACCTTTTCTTTTATTTTTAGCTTAGGATTTATTTTATTTGATTCAATTCATTGGGTTTGTAATAAGGCCACTCTATTTATTTTTATTTGTTTAAGCCCTCCGCAGGGGGGCGTACTCTCATTTTTTTAATTAATTAATTTTATTTTCAAGGCAATAAAGAGTATATTAGTTTTCTGTGGAATACAAAGTGTTTCTCCCATTCCCTAATATCGACCTAGACTCCACCACTCGCGTGAGCCGATTTATTTGGTGTTTGGATTTTACATTGTTTTTATTAAAAATATTGTTTTAAAAATCTATTTCATAAAAACTTACACCATGAGGCGTGTAAGAAGAAACATGGTCATCATGTTGGTTTTGTTGGAGGTATTTATTTTTTTATTGTACTCAAACATTATTTAACATTGTTGATTTTCTATATTGTGTATTAATATGTATTAATCTTTGCAGGTTTGGATATGAGAGCATATATCTATTGAAAGGCCCCTGAGACATGACTGTTTTCATGAATTTTCACTTGTTGCAATATGGAGTCAGTTACACAACGAACAAAAGGGTTATGATCGAAGAGCATTGGGTCCTCTTGTGAGAAAGGACCATTGTGTTGCATCATAGCACGGGCTGACCATGGATTATATAATTATTCTTCAAATAATGTCTTATATTTTTTATAAATAATGTAATACAAGACTAACCATGGATTAAACTTTAGTCTGTAGGTAATAATGTGCCCCTACGAAGACGCGAAGGAGGACCACTCGATTGTGGTTAAGCAAATGAAAGATATCACGATGAGGGACATTTGGTTGCACATCATAAATAAAGTTATGCATCAAATAACTAGCTGAGTGGTTCAGCAGTTTGCGTTTGTTCAACAACCACCTAGTCGCCTTGGTGTCGTTAACAAAACAGTCTTATGTACAATGAAGGACCAGATGAAGGATTACCCCACGATCTTCCTTTTTTAACTTAAAGACTAGTGTAAAGACGATGAAGACATCAACTTGTTATCCATGGTATATGCCTATGATAACGAGGATGTTGTTCCCAATCTCGAGTTTGCAAGTAGTTCCTCTGCAAAGAGGGACATTGAGGAGGAGGAACTTGAGGTGAGGAGTTCAAAGTATGTAAGGATTGCAAGTGGAGTGGATGACCAGTTTTCTCTTGCAATAGCTGAAAGGAGCTGCTTCAAGCAAAGGAGTCTATTATACAAACTCAAGTTGACCTTATCTCTAAGAATCAGGTCATCAAGAACCTACGAGTGCACCTAACACATCCACAACAGTGACTTCCATCTTTGATTATATATATATATATATATATATATATATATATATATATATATATATATATTGTGATTTATTGTAAATTGGTGTAATTATAAACATTTGAATATAACATCGATTCATTATAAATCATTGAATTGTCTTCAATTGAATTATGAATCTCGTGTAAATTTGAATTGTAAATTACAACAATGATTCATTATAAATTTGATTACTATTGTAAAACATTGGATGTAAATTTAATATATATTTTTATATTTTTTAAATTATTGATGTTCTGTATATTATGTTTTGTAAGTTATAGATATTTTAGACATTATGTTTAGTAAGTTATGGATATTCTTTAATCAGGTTTATATGTTTAACTTTATTTCAAGTTTAATGTTTTGTAACAAGGACATGCACAAAATATATTGGTCATTGTAAATCATTAAATCATTGAATTGTCTCTAATTGAATTATGTATCTGTTGTAAATTAAATTTGAATTGAGAAGGTGAATTGTGTAAATATTAAAAATTTGAATTGAGCTGGTGAATTTGAATGTAATCAGTGAATTATGTAAATGTTGTAAATTTGAATTGAGCAAGTAAAATTATCAATTTATGAGGATGAGAAAGTTCGCAAAACAAAATTATGATAAATGACTAAGATTTGTGAGGATGAGGAAGCCTGCAAAAATAATTATGCACATAATAACCAATATTTGCGAGGATGAGGAAGTCTGCAAAAAACAACCAATGTTTGTGAGGATGAGAAAGTCTGTAAAAAAAAAGATTTACAAAAAAATGACCTATATTTGCGAGGATGAGGAAGTCCACAAATAATGAACGTGTGCAAACCTAACACTTAAGTTCAAAAACAATTATGTGCACAATGACCAATATTTACGATTATGAAAAAGTTTGAAAAAAAGTTTTGCGAACAATAGAACCAAGATTTGTGAGAATGAGGTAGTCCACAAATACAATTTGTGAACATTGACATAGATTTGCGAGAACGAGGAAGTCCGCAAAAAGGATTTGTAAATATTAACCAATATTTGCAAAGATGAAGAAGTTCATAAATAAATTATGAAAAATGTTTGTACTATACAACAAAAATGATATGCGTCTCAAAAAAATCTATAATTTAAAAAAAAAATTGTTTGTCCAAAACCACAACTTTTGTGCTATAAAAGGACCTTTTCACCCTTCGCACATGCAAATTTTCTCTTATATGCGAACTTCCCTCACAAATATTCAAATATGTGGATTTCGTCCTATATTTGTGAATTTCCTTCCAAATATGTGAATTTCCTCCCACATATTTGCGAATATCCTAACTTTCGCACGCCAATGTCCTCACACATTTGTTAATGTCCTCCTATTTGTGCTCCTTATGAGATTTTTAGTAAAAGGAGTTTGTTGGGAAAAACTAACACTTTAAAAGTGTGATAAGCATTTAGTGACACTTCAAAAGTGTCACTAAAGCCTTCAGCACTACTTCAAAAGCATGTTGGGCATTTAGTGATACTTCAAAAGTGTTACTAAAGCCTTTAGTGACGCTTTAAAAGCATGATGAACCTTTAATGACAATCCAAAATTGTTGCTAAAGCCTTTAATATGCCCTTTAAAAGTACATATTTGGAGGAAAATCGTAAAATATAACACAATAATAGCATATTTTGGGAGAAAATTTGCATATTTGAAAGGACATTCATAAATTCTCATATTTTGAGAGAAAATTCACAAATGTGTGGGAGAAAATTTTTATATTTAATAGAAAATTCAAAAAATAATTGAATATTTGAGAGGGAATTCACATGTATGAAGGGTGAAAAGGGCCTTTTATAGTAAAAAATTTATGATTTTGGATAGGAAAATTTTTAAAAATTATAAGGCATTTCAAAAAATGAGTCATTTTGTTGTACAATGTGACCATTTTTTGAATAAATTATGTGCATAATGTCCAAAATTATTTTTTGTGCACTTCCTCATCATTGCAAATATTGGTCATTGTGTGCATAATTGTTTTTGCAGACTTAAGTATTAGGTTTGTACGTTCGTTATTTGTGGACCTCCTTATCCTTGCTAATATGGGTCATTTTTAACAAATCTTTTTTGTGAACTTCCTCATCCTCACAAATATTGATTATTTTTTATAAATCTGTTTTGCAAACTTCAGCATCCTCGTAAATCTTGGCCCTACTGATTGTAATTTATTTATTTTTTTTTACTTTTTCATGCTTGCAAATGTTGATCATTGTGCGTATAATTATTTTTTCGAACTCAAGTGTTAGATTTGCATGCTCATTATTTGGGACTACCTCATCCTCGCAAATATTGGTCATTTTTTGTAAATCTTTTTTTTAGACTTTCTCATCCTCGTAAATGTTGGTTGTTTTTCGCAAAACTTTTTCACAATCTTTCTCATCCTTGCAAATCTTGATCATTTTTCAGAATTTTTTTGTGGACTTCCTCATCCTCACAAATTGACAATTTTATCTGATCAATTCAAATTTATAGCATTTACATAATTCACATATTATATTCAAATTCATCTACTCAATTCAAATTTACAGCATCTACATAATTCATATGTTATATTCAAGTTCACCTGCTCAATTAAAATTTTATTTATAGCAAATACAAAATTCAATCGAAGACAATTTATTGACTTAATGATTTACAATGATCAATACATTTTGCATATGTCCTTGTTATAGAACATTAAATCTGAAATGAAGTTAAACATACAAACTTGTTTAAAAAACATCCAGAACTTACAAAATAGAATGTACAGAACATCCAAAACTTACAAAACATAATGTACAAAACATTAATAATTTAAAAAACATCAAAAAATATGTCAAATTTGCATTCAATAATCTGTCAAATTTACATCCAATGTTTTACAATAGTAATTGATGTATTATTTCTAGAATTGTTCACAACTAAACTTTCAAGATCTTGTCATCCAGCACTTTCTTTCTCGATGTCTCGTCCTTTGGCACCTAATTGTCTGATGTCTCGTCCTTCGCATTTCGCTTTCCCTTTGGATCATTTTTGTTATGCCGCGATCCTTTTCAGTTTTTTACCTTTTTCCTAACCTTCTTTTTGGCATCCTCCGAAGTCATTTTCTCTCTCATAAGTTTAGATAATTGAATCATATGCTTCATGTACTTTGTTACATAATTTTGAGAAAAGAGTTATTAGCAAACAACTAACTATATATTACATCCCAAAACTTAACAAAATAATACATATAAATACATATCAGTGTGAAGTTTAATTTCTTGTTTCTGCCCAAGTATTGCATTTATAGTAGGATAAATATTTCACAATCTATCTCGTAAGAGTCATATACCGAGTCAAAAACATGTACATATATTAATTGAATTAACAAACATATGTAAAGTAATTACTTGTTTTCTTGTTGAGAAATATCATCCATAGGACATGCCATACAATCGGTGTAACCAAACCACACTGCAAAAAAGTGAACCCGCAACACCAACATTAAACATACTGAGTACAAAAGAGAAATAAGCACATTAATGAATAAGTAATGTTATCATATTATATCTCTAATGTTCTTATCAGCATCTCCTCATGAAATTATACAGTTTTAATTTCTATCCATTCATATTCATTTCTCAAAGAACCTAGTGTCGGTTGCCCTACTTAAAAGAAATTAAGATTTGCAACATAAATAGAGTTTAAAGTCGTGTACATGCAAATTTATATATGTTTTGTAAGTATGCAAAGTTATAGAAGGGATACCATGTTAACTTTCTCAAAAGGATATGACATTTGGCTAGTCTTCATGCATGAACGGGTCTAATCTTGCATTCTTTTAGCTTTGATCATTTGTTGTGAACAATTAATGTTTATCGGTTAGTTTCTATTAGTCGGTAGAAAAACATTAAACCTCACTTTTTGAGACATAGAGAAATAGGGCGTAAGATAAATGGCTTTTGGCAATTCCATTATGTCAATCATGTTCTCCTTGTGGGATGCTTTGAGTCTTTCTATGAATTTTGTTAGATGCTATATAAGAGCATATGTGATACATTCTTGTTAAATTCAAATGAGTGTACATACAAATGTAATAAAGGAATAAACAAATGAACATGTAAACTTAATACTTACGTCACTTGCCAACAAAGTTTCTTCGTAAAATTTATGCTCTTTCAGTTCTGGTGGCCATTTGCTTTTTGTGTCAATAACTTATTCTCATCACCAATTAAAAAATGAATATAAACACATACATAAAATTGGATCATTGGTTGTATATACACATGACTCAAGACATTGACTATACCTCAGGCAACACAACTAAGTCCTTGCTTGGGGGTTTGGATCCAATTTTGTTGCCATGTTTTTTTTTATATTTATAAGTATTCATCGTGAATTACCTAAGATATATATAGAAGACATAAGACATTGGAGCAGTTCATTTAAAACCCATAGATAAATACAAAGAAACAAAGAAACAATTCATTAAACAACTCTTGACAAATATATATTTTGCAATGCACCTAACATACTATAGAAAATCCTATACATAGTAAACACCAAACAGTAAATTCAATGATAGATATTAAATAAAACATAGAGAAACATATAAAAACATTCACAACAACAACCAAACATAAATACGCATGGGGCTATTAAATGTTCAAATCTATAAACAAAATAAAAAGTTCATAATAAAATAACACAAATACGCAAGGGGTTATGGAATTCACCTTTCGACCAAACCTGGTAACTCAATGTGAAGAATATTGCAATTTTGTCAGAATGCAACAACAGAATTTCACGACAATCACCGCAAGGGAAGGAAAAAATGTTGAGGGTTCTAGAGGAAAAAGTGTTAGGGTTCTTTCCAGAAACAAGTGAAAAGAAAAAAATAACAAAAATGACTATATATGATTCAACGAGCATGCAAATTTCACAAAACTTCACAATGTATTATATGCACAGATCATCACTTTGAAAGTTCGCATATTGATCATGCAAACTTCATACAATATATGCAAATTTAGTTAAATATTTGTGAACTTCGACAGGTTTGAATTATAGGAAGTTTGTAAATATAGTTACAAAAAATAAATGTATTGTATGACTAATTTGACACATTTTCCTAAAAACCATATAATTTTTGTTATTCTCCCATTGTCCAAAATTGTAAATACCCAACTTCGTTTAAGCCTTTTTATCCTTCATAATTGTGAATTAATGAGTTATTACATAAAATTATACTGCTCATTGGTTAATGCAAACTTCCACTTAAATCCAGAATTGCATATTTTCTTATGCGGATTTCACATACACGCATAAATTTATTTGCGAACATTAGATGAAACTGAAACCACTAAAATTGCAAATATCTTACTTATTCGCATATATAATACAAACCACACATAAATTTATTTGTGCACATTTGGTTAGACTGAAACCACTAAAATCGCAAATATCCTACTTATTCGCATATACTTCACGAATTTGCAAAAACATATATGTGAACCTCCACTTAAACTGAATGTCCCAACATTGCAAATATCCTACTTAAATATTTACAAATTGATTACATATATGTGAGTTTTCTTATTATTTTTGGAGTTTATGAATCATATATAAACTTGTTTTTGTTCCTAGGGTTTCTTCTTTTCATTTGTGTCTACAAAGAACTTTCCTATAGAGCCCTCTGCATTGTTCCTCTCCCCTTGCTGTGATTCCCATGTAATTTGGCACTGCACTTCGGGGAGGTTGTAGTATCATCCTTGCCATCGACTTCCCCATCTATAGGTTTGAAAGGTGAGTTCCAAACAGACAATATATATATATATATATATGCATATTATTTTTTTTACTACAAACTTTTTTTTAGATATGATCATTTAATAGTTTTGGTTGTTGTTATAGATGTTTTTTGTATGTTTTACTGTGTTGTCATCAACTTTCTCAACCAACGAATTTACTGTTTAGGGTTTAGTATGTTTAAGGTTATATATATATATATATATATATATATATATATATATATATATATATATATATATATATATATATCATTGTAGACGATTTATGTTTGTTTTCTTGTCCTTTAGTTAATATTCGATGTTTGTGTATTGGTGTAATGGGGCTAGGGTTTACTATGCATAACGATTGAATATGGGTTAAGAGATTATTATTGGTAGTTTATTTTCAGAGTGGTGGTTGTAAGTAGTTATGTTAATTGAATGTATAAGTGGATATGGATGGTCTTTTCTCACATGTTATTTTCATTAGATGAATGATATATTGTATGGTTGGCATAGGCAGTTAATGATGTGCTCTGAAATTATTAGAGTACATTACCATAGCACTGATTACCCTACTTGGAAATTTATAATTGTCTCAAAAAATAATAGCTATATGAAATTTAGGACTTTGATGTCATGTAAAATTGAATATATGAAAGAGTCAATTATCCTTTGATACAATTTTTTTCTGAACCTAGATACCCAACATATATGGATGATTGTGTTGGACAATGATGATGTGAAATCAATGTTATTTTATGGTAATGTTTACTTAGTTGCTCGCAAAGCTAAGGAAGAAGTGAAGAATGTACATCTATTTCAGGCACCATTTATCGAGTTGAGTCCTTTATCGATCATCCAACTGTCCCAAACAATGAACAATATTGATATTGTACATGATTAAAGGATCACTAGAAAGGATGTGAAACCACGTGGAAAGGCTAATGTCAGTGATCTTCATCGCAGTAATTTGAATGGCATGCAACTTTCTCAAGCATATGACAAAACTAGGTATAAGTTGTAATTTTGATGTAATTTATGGTTGAGATGTAGGTGTGATCATGAATGTGATATTTTGATGATTAATCTTGAATGTTGAAAATGCAGGAATGTTGCATGATCATGTTGACAATTAAGAATCAGATGATATTGATAATGATAAGTATATCATGTCGATAGGAGATGACGAAAGCAGTGATGACATGGGACAAATAATGACAGATGAAAGTGATGCACAAATGACATTTAAGAAGTCAAACCCTTGGTATATTGTATAATTATATAAACATTTTTTGGACAGTATAATTGTTTTATGTTTTTTACACTAATGAGACATAGTTGAATAGGTTCTTATTCAATGGATTATCATACAATAAAGAGCAATTAAAAAACATTGAAGTGGAAACATCTCATTTATATGACCAATTGCATAACAAAAAACTTAAAGATTGTGAACAATTTCAGTTGCTAACAACAGACTCAAACAATCGAGAAATTACTTTTGACAAAAGGTTTAATGATCTTCAGCACTGTCGTGAGTTTTTGAAAGATCATATGATCAGGAATAACTATAAAGCAAAATTCTTAAAGAGCTACAATAACAGAGTCATTGTTGTATGCACGATGAAGAACTCATAGATGGTGGTTAATTAACCCTAGAAGATCTATTGCACAAAGGTACGTGGAACATGGTTCTTTCAAGTAAAGAAGTATCAAAGCGAGCATACATATGGTGGATCACTGGGCAACCTTGTAGTGAAGAAAGTGTCTTCCAAGTGAATTTCAGGTATTATTCACAAATGCATGCATGGTAACCCGAAGATAATTCCAAAAGAAATCATGAATAACATTCATCACGAGAAAGGTGTGGAGGTTACTTACAAACAAGTATAGCGTGGACAGGAATTAACTAAGGATCTGCTATATGGTTCATTCGAAAAGTCTTTCAGAATGCTTTCAGCCTATTTGGATTATCTGATTAAGGTTAACCGATGATCGCTAGGGTACATTCAGACCAATCATAATGATCAATTTCAATACATGTTCTTATCTTTTCGTCGAAGCATCGATGAATTTGAAATAATAAAATTTTAAAATGGAAATGTATTAAGCCCCCTATAAGGCTTTTGGAAAAAAAAGAGAGCACTTACATATATTTATGTGTGTGTCTATATATATATATATATATATATATATATATATGTGTGTGTGTGTGTGTGTGTGTGTGTGTGTGTGTGTGTGTGTGAATCAAACTTAGTTCTGGGAATGTGAATGAGTATGGTTGCTCATGAAAGTTGGGTGGGTCCTCATATACGTGGGCCTTAGTAGGTCACATATGTTGTTTTGAGATTCGTAGACTTGAGTTGTATGAAAGTTCTCAACTTTTTCTCCATAGTGTAGACCTTGGGAAGTGATTTTCTCAAGTTTGAGCCTATTGTAGGGTGCAATAAGGATTCTTTGAGCTTTAGGCTTTGGACACGTAGGTGACCCAAGAGTGCAACAAGGTGATTGCACTAGTTTAAAAAAATAAATTTTTTCTTAAGTTATAGACTTAAGTGTGACTTATTGGGCGAAGCCCTGTGTACCTAGAGGGTACATTGAGAACTAAATATAAAAATAAATGCTTAATTAAACATGAACAAGTTACACAAATCAGTTGGTTACGCCCTGAAAGATGGGGGTAACTTGTCACCTTGAGTGACTTTGTACTTGCCTTGTGAGTGAGCTTGCACCCTGTGGGATGAGCTGAGTTGACAACAGACTCTTTCTCAGCTGGTGATGGCGTGTTGTTGTTGTGGACCCCGCCTTGGTCACTAAGGTGGATCAGTCTCTAACCATGGTGACTTAGGAGACATGAACTCCTTTATATTGGAGGTCCAACTACATACGCTAGAGGTAGTGCACTACGACCCTTTTTTTCAAGAGAAGAAACTCCTTGATGAAGTATTTTTTTTTAACAAAGAATACTTAATTCAAAAGTGTGCAATTTATGGAATCTAGACAGCCTCAACACTAGTGGATGTCAAAGCATCATCAAAATGTTATACAATTAAACTGATGTCCAAAAGGAATAGCCAAGAATCTAGATTCTTCAAGGGGACCAACTAAGTTTGATTGAGTCCCACCAACACCATGTAAGTGAATACAAGTTTTCCAGTTAACTACTCTTCCATGATGAAAATGGAATATAGAAAGTAAATGGACAAAGAAAACTAAAAATACACAGACCAAGCAGTATAGAAGATTTTGTTTTGTTGACAGTTCTCTTCAGTCGCGAAATCAAAGTCATACACTGCACATCAACATTCATTCTCCGGCTATGAGGCCACGAAATTGGCATAGCTCTCTGCATGACCACTGGTCTTCTCAATCACAACCTCCTTTTTCTTTTCATTAATCTTGAAGATTACTTAGTGATGGATCTTCTTCTTGTTCAGTTCCAGGAAGGTGGTCCTGCTATGAGGGCCACTCCCATCCCAAAAGCACCAGACTAGAGATAAAAACCCAAACAAAATCAATATTGTCTTGAATTTAAGAAAGTATGTACTAAATGCCTTCTAATTAGGAAGTAATTAAAAAAAAAGAAAAGAAACACTCAAGTCCCAACCAAATAACTGTTAGGTGTAGGAAGAGATGAGGAGGTAATTCAAATAAAGAAAACAAATGGGGACCACTCTTTTATGGAGTGTTTTTGGACTTTGATGATGTGGAATAGTCCCATATTAAAGAATCTCAAAAAAGTTGTGGGCTTTATAATCTACATGGAGATTCTAACAATTGTTCCATAGAACAAGAGAATGGGATGGCTACCACACACACGCATGTGTGCGCGCCTGCCCACCGTGCCACATCGTGCCAAGTCGGGCCAGGCCGGGTTCGGGTTCGGGTATGGGTACAGGTACGGATAATTGGCCCTTTAGGGCCATATCCATTCTAAGTCTAATGTTCTTTTTGTCCCGCATTACTGTTTTTATTTGGATTAAATAATGGGTTAAGAGAAATGGATAACGGATTGTTACGTTATCGGGTCACGTCACTTCGTATTTTGTAACAGGTCTCTTCCACGTTTTGTAACCGTTCGAGGGTTATAAAACATGGTTAGAGGGCTGGGGTTTCAGATACGAAGACGCATGTGACTCTGGTGTTTTTGGTTTTCTCTCTCCCTACTATATCTCTCTCTTTCTCGGTTTTTCCTGTGGGTGTTCTCCTGAAATGGAAAGTTCTACAACATCCGTTCGTTGAGGTTGTATTCGAAGGATGATCTACCATCGGAGTGCATCGGTTCAGATCATCGGGGCTATTGTATCCTGAGGGAAGGACGTTGGACCCTTTTTGTATTGTATGTGGGGGCGAATCTTCTCTAAACGGAGTATTCTTATACGCCTTAGCCTTCCGCAAAATAATAACATATTTTATTTGTTGTTCTTATTATGTTTTGTGCATATGTTTGATTTGTTGCCTTTGTCTGGATTTTGGTTTCGAACTGGATATGACATGCTTAAACCCTATTACGATGTGAGTCAAATGTTTTATTTGCATGTCATGTTATATAAAAATATAATTTATATCATGATTCTTGTTTTGATTCTAACAGTCTTAGAAAAGATTCTAAGCACATCGATTGCATCGGGTTTCATACCAAAAGTAGACATGTCCAGTATGCCTGAAAAATTTGCTAGTCAGAATTTCAAGCGCTGGCAACAACGCATGAAAATCTGGTTCACGACTATAGGATTGTTATCTGTTCTAAAACTCGAATGCCTTTCAGTTTCCAAGACTGATCATGATCCTGCTGCTATCAATGCGGCTGTAGAGTGGGAAAAAAAAGGATGGTATATGTCGTGGTTGCATTATGTTGGCTTTGTCCAACACTTTGTTCGATGTATACTGTTCCTCATCTACCACTGCTAAAGCCTTATGGGATCAACTTGAAAAAAAGTACAATACCAAAGACCAAGGTCTTTAGAAGTACTCGGTTGCCAAGTTTTTAAAATATCAGATGGTTGAGGGCAAGTCAGTTACTGAACAAGCACACGAGTTTCTGTTGTTGCTTCATAGTTTGTCTGAGGCTGATATGAAACTTTCTGAGAAGTTTCAAGTAATGACTATCGTGGAAAAATTTCCTAAGTCTTGGGTAGACTTTGGAATGTCTCTCAAGCACCGTAGAGGAAAGATCTCCCTAGATGATCTTATGGTAGCCATAGCCATTGAGGAAAAACATAGGAGTCAGAAACAGGTTGTGATGCCTACTGAACAGCCTAAAGTGAATATGATGACCGAATATTTTAAAAGCAAGGGACAAAAAGCGAAACCTTTAATGAAAAACCAATTTAAACCTAAGGCCAAAATCCAGAAGAAGGCAAAAAATAAACCATGCTGGAACTGTGGACAGGTTGGACACTGAACTAAGGAATGTCCTTCCAAGAAGGCCAATTCTCATGGGACCACAGATGGTATGTCTCAAGTCAATATGCTGACTGAGGTCGTTGGGACCAATACTGGGTATGTTTCTGTTAACCCGCAAATCTATCATGTTTATGAGCCAACTGAGTGGCTGGTTGACACTGAGGCTAATGTGCACGTTTGTGCTGATAAGTCTGTCTTTGTCTCATACCAGGCTATTGCAGGCAGATCCGTGACTATGGGCAACTCCACGACTGCAAAGGTATTGAGGATTGAATGCGTGGATCTGAAGTTTCCTTCAGAACGAGTTCTATCTTTACACAGAGTGCACCATGTGCCTGTAGTTAGAAGGAATATTTTAAGTGGTTCATGTCTAGTTAGAGAGGGTTATGAATTTAATTTTAAATGTAATAAAGTTGTTATTTTACATTCTTGAACATTTATTGGCAAGGGGTATTTAGATGATGATTTGTTTAAACTTCGTGTTGAACATGTTTGCAGTGGTAAATTAGAGAATGATGTTTCTTTTGATTCGTTGTCTAATGTTGCGTATAATATAGAATCATCTAATTTATGGCATAATAGATTGGGTCATGTGAATTTTAATTCTGTAAAATGCATGATGAACTTGAAGATGATTCCTGAACATTCTATAAATAAAACTAAAAAATGTGAGATTTATGTGCAAGCGAAACAATGTAGAAAACCATTCCATACAGTTAGAGATTTTGATATATTGAATCTGGTGCACACAAATATATGTGAGTTTAATGGAGTGTTAACTAGAAATCATAAAAAATATTTTATCACTTTTATAGATGATGACTCTAAATACTGTTATATGTATCTGCTAAAATCAAAAGATGAAGCTTTTGATTAGTTTTTTATTTTTAAGAATAAAGCAGAAACACAAACTAATAGAAAACTTAAAAGTTTGAGGTCTGATAGAGGGGAAGAATATACCTCTAACAAACTTGATGAATATTATAAATCTGTTGGCATAGTTCATGAGTTTACCGCTCCATATTCTTGTTAATCTAATGGGATTGCAGAAAGAAAGAATAGAACCCTAACTGACATGATAAATGCTCTACTTGGGAGTTCCATATTACATACCTATATGTGGGGGAATGCTCTGAATACGGCTTGCCATATTCTAAATAGAGTTCCTCAGAAGCATAAACCTAGTAACCCATTTGAAATCTGGAGAAACATGAAATCTAGCTTAAAATACATCAAAGTGTGGGGGTGCCTTGCAAAGGTACTTGTCCCAGAGCACAACAGGAAGAAAATGGGTCATAAAAGTGTAGATGTTGTCTTTTTGGGTTATGTAGAGAATAGCTATGCCTATAAGTTCTTAGTAATTAAGTCTGAGATATCTGGCATAGATGTAAACTCTATTGTTGAGCTTCGAGAAGTGATCATGCATAGATTTTAGGTACATTTTACATAAAAACATGCATGATTTCATATTAAAATCAATTAAAAAAACCCATTTATATGCTAGGATAGAGCATTTTAATAAAAAAAATAAAAAAAATAGAGAAAAATAGCTTTCTTTTGCAATTTAGTATACATTTTGATATTGTTACTAAAACTGTTTTAGTCTTCCTTATAGAAAAGAAAAAAAAAGTAATTAAATATAAGTAGTTATAAAAATAGTAGAGTAGTTATATTTTTAAATCAAATGAGTTTTTTAGCAAATAATTTTTTCTTGAAGCTTTTCTTTTAATTTTTGAAAAAATAATAACAAACCGGTTTAACAAACCGGTTTGCTCTTTAAAAACCCACGAAGGGGAATTTTCAAAAGGGTCTTCCTCTGTGCGCCTTCTCCCTCTCTCCTAACCTTTCCCCTCCACCTCTTCTTATCTCCTTCTTCTCCTTCTCCCTGTTTCTCTCTTCTCTTTTCAGGTGGAGGTTTTTCTCATTCCGGTGGCGGCGTATGGAAGGAGTCCGATCTCTTCTAACCCCTCTCAAGTCACGGTGAATTGTTCTGTAACTTCTTCTTCTTCTTCTTCTTCTTCTTCTTCTTCTTCTTCTTCTTTTTCTTCTTCTTCCTCTTCTTCCTCTTCTTCTTCTTCTTCTTCTTCTTTTTCTTCTGGTTCCTTAATGAATTCAGGTTGTAATGCTTTGTAAGAAAAACTAAAAAAAAAAGTTGAAATCAAAACAGAAAGAAAGAAAAAAAAATTTAACTCGATCATTTCTGTTTCCAAATTGTTTTTTCCGATTTTTGATTTTTGTAATTGATGTTGTAGTTAGATGAATTTTGATTCGAAATTCCAATTTATATTCTGAAATCCATAGTGTCTTCGATTTGAAAACCTATCACCGGATTACAATACTGTGCTTTAAAAATTTTGATCGATCATCTGGATCGATTTATGTTCGGCGATAATTTTTCCGGTGATCATTTTTTTAAATCTTCTTAAAAGAGAGTTGCCTGCAATTGAAACTATGGATTTGCTGTAGATGTTGCCGGAATCCCCTGCGTTAACTAGAGAGAGACTGATTTTTGAATCAGTTTTACTGTTTTTCTGGTGACTGAATTGTGATTCAGTTTTCTGATTTTTCGGTGGCTAATTGATGTTTACTCAATGATCGATTGTTGAAATTCAATTGAGTGTTGTGTTTTAATGATCTCCAATAGCTGTAACATTTGATGTCCAACTGAGTCCACCTGCGTAAGCAGGAAACTTGAGAATTTCATCCATGATTCATAAAGGAATCTGATAAATTTCAAGGAGATTTTTAAGGTTTTCCAGCGATATCACTCCGGTGGCTGAGGATGAATGAAATCCGGCAGCCGTGAAAAAAATTGTCGACATCTTTGCTACAAGCATTAGATCGCCTAATCTATCTAGCAATCGGGAGTGTTGCTGAGCATTTCATCACTGCTGAACTATAACTTTTGCTGCATATTTGGTGATTTCTTGTACTGAAATTGAGGATCAAGATTTTCATTAATATTTTGGATATTATATCTTCCGGTGAATAGTTACATTTTCCGGTGATTACTGTTCATTACCTCTTCTGGTGAACAATACTTCTGTGGAAATATCAGCGAATGTTTTAGATTGAATGTCTGAATCCGATATGAGTGTGGAAATTACTGATTTTTGAATAAATAAGGAGTTGGATCATTTAAAAATCTGAATTGTGATTAGTTGACCTGGATATTATTTGATCCGGATATATTGGTTAAGTTTTTCAGTGATGCTACTAATCGTTGTCACTGTTCAATGATCCTTATTGCAGCTGGAATTTTTGGTGTCCATTGATCACATGATCTCAGAATTTTAGGGTGGATGCATGGATTGCTTTTATGTTTACATTTTTTAATCGGTTTAAGTACTATCAAATTTGAGTGCACTATCCGAATTCTGATAATTAGGTGTTAGTTTTTGTTTTTCTTTCGTGTACTGCTCGTGTTTCGTTTGAATTGTGCAGGATTGCAAGGGATTGGAGCTGAAGCAATTACGTGACACGATGAAGTACGAAGAAATAAGCTTCTTTTTACTTTTTAGTTTAGAATTAGGAATTTAATTGGGTTTGTAAATATTGCACTTTACGCCCTCTGCGAAGGGTATTCATTTGTTGTAATAGTTAGTTGTTTCTACTTTTCTTGAACATTTTTACATTTCAATAATTCAGGCAATAAAGGTTAGTTTAGATTTGTGTACTTGAATACGATATATTCCCGTTCCCTGAGTTCGACCCGGTCTCATCTACTAGTGAGAACCAGTTTTTATTATTTGATGTATGGTTTTCACATGTTTTACATTTAAAAATCTTTTCAAAATTACAACGATTTAAAAGAAGACATCAAATTTTTGGCGCCGTTGCCGGGGAACGGCGTAATATTAATATTCACTTTATTGCCTAGTGTTTGTGTGCATTTAGGTTTAGAACCACGTATGTGCATATCTTAGAGACGAACTTACTTTTCTGCACAGCCCACCTACTAGGACCCCCTTAGAGGTGACTGTGTACGATTGGTACCGTACACATAGATTTCATATTTCTTATGCATAATCTCTGTTATGTGTAACTGCATGGTGTTTGTTTAGTTTTTGTTGTTTTTAGTCACTCGCTTTGTGGTTTGCGTGGTTTGGCCGCTTAGTGCGTTAGTTAGGTAGAAAACCCAAAGTTAGGACGTGAGCTACACCGGTCTACTACGAGGTGTATGCAAGGGCGACGCTCACTTGACCCTGAGCTGGTAGAGCCGATTGAGGACCCCGAGTCCCTTATTAGGAGAGCCCAGAGATCTGCAACCATGGCTGAGAATCAGCAGATTACTCATCCTCTGAGGGAGTATTTCATGCCCAACACTTACACTCCTGCCTCCTGCATCACAAGACCTGATGTAGGAGTAAACCATTTTGTTATAAAGGCCAGTGTGATCCAGATGCTACCTTCATTTTATGGCCTTAGTAATGATGACCCATATCGTCATCTCGATGAATTTCTAGAGATTTGCTCGACAGTGCGAATCAACAACTTTGGAGATGACGCGATGAGGTTGACCCTGTTCCCCTTCTCTCTGAAGAACAAAGTGAAGAGTTGGTTAAAATCATTAGATACTGTTCGAATTACCACTTGGCAACATATGCAAATAGAATTTTTAAAGAAATATTTCCCAATTGGTAAAACAAACCAGTTTCGTAAAGCGATAACCAGTTTTTCCCAAATTGAGGGAAAACAGTTTCATGAGTCATGGGAGAGATTGAAAGATCTTCTCCGCAAGTGTCCCCACCACTAGGTGCCTCGCTGGCAACTGGTGCAATATTTCTATGACAGTCTTACTGAAAAGAACCGTCAAATGGTGGATGACACATGTGGGGGCACATTTATGCTCAAAAGTGAGGATGAAGCATGGTTGCTTTTTGAGACATTGAGCGAGAATTCGATGCACCATGCGACAGCCTCACGGTTCGATAGGGCTGCACCTGCACAGGATAGCATTAAGAAGGCAGGTATTTTCGAGTTAGGGATGAACCTTGAGTTGAGCAACAAGGTAGACCAACTGTCCCAGAAATTAGATCAGTTTTTGTTGGGTCCCTCCCCTGCCATGCAGGTGTGCGCGTTGTGTGCGAGTCCTGCACACCATGTCTTCGAGTGGCCAGTTGCGCCACAATATCCTGAGTTTGTCCAAGAGCAAGCTCAGATGGCTCAAAACTTCGCTAGGCCCGTACCTAATCCATTTTCCAATACTTATAACCCGGGTTGGCGAAATCATCCCAATTTCTCATGGCGCAACTCACAGATCCACCCCCCCAACCCTTCCCAGAGTCAACCAAGTCAAGGTGGTTATGCGCCTGGATTTCAAAGATCCAGTTATCCCCCAGTCCAACCTGTTTATACTCAACCCCAGTCTCATGAGCCTTTACATAGTCAATCTTTTGAGGATAAGATTTTGCAAGCTTTGAGCTCACATACCCAGTCTATCGCAAAATTAGAGACTCAAATGGGGCAGCTTGCCGAAGCACTTAGCAGGCAAAGTGAGGGGACATTGCCTAGCCAGCCTATTGTCAACCCTAAGGGAAAGGAACCCATGCGTAGCTTGCATATGACTGATGCACATAAAGAGCAAGCTCAAGTAGTAACCCTTAGGAGTGGGAAACAGTACCAAGCGAGGGAGGCTGCAGAAGAAAGAGAGAAGATAAGTGAGAAACAATCTGTCCCTAATATTTTACCTCAGGAAAGCGAGAAGGTTCTTCCATCTGAGCCTTCACCATCCTACATTCCCAAAGCCCCCTTTCCTGAGGCGTTAGAGAGGCCGAGAGCATTAGGTAAGTCCGGAGTGAACATGCAAGAGATGCTTGAGATATTCAAGCACGTTCAGATAAACCTCCCCTTACTAGATGCTATTCAACAGGTCCCTGCATATGCAAAGTTCCTCAAAGAACTTTGTACGCAGAAAAGAAAGTCGATGTCCCATGTGCAGAAAAAGATTTATTTAACCAGGCAAGTGAGCGCAGTATTGCAACATCAAACCCCACCTAAGCTCAAGGACCCAGGGACTCCTATCATCTCATGTGTCATAGGAAACATCACTGTTGGGCGTGCATTGCTCGACCTTGGGGCAAGTGTTAACATCTTGCCGGGTTTCTTTTATGACCAATTTGGATTGAAAGAGATGAAACCTACACCTATGACTCTTCAGCTCGCAGACAGATCTATCAAGGTCCCGAGAGGGATACTTGAAGATGTTTTAGTCAAGGTGGAGGATTGTTATTGGTTGATATTTTGGAATGCTCTTTTTAAAACAGTTATTTTCAATAAAACTTTGGAAAATCGTCAACCAAAAATATAAAAACCGACTTTCCACAAAGTGGTAAGTACGGGTCGATCCTCAGGGAACAGGAATTAATCACTATAATTCTAGAAAATTTAATTTATTAATATCAAATGACAATCTACAATTATAAAGTGAATACAACTACAATTAAGCACTAAAAGAACAATAAACAAGCATTTAGTCTTCTGCTCCACGCCAAGGGTAATTCTGTCTTTTCGCCACTTAGAGAATCTTTTCACTTGTATACTAACCCTGGAAACTAAATATGCTTTTCAACCTAAAAAAATGCAGAAAAATACAAAGTTAGTTTTCTATTTTAATGATGCAAACAACAATTAAAACTATGTCTAATTCTACGAAAATAATAAACAAATGCTATTTATCAAACAAAAATTAAATAACATACTAAATTAATTCTAAAATTAACCAAATTACTTCTACTAATGCTGTATGATGATTATGCAACTTCTAAAATACAGAAACTACTGAAAACAAGTCTAAAATGCCGAAACTAAGAAAATTACGAAACTACCCCTAACTAGTGTAAACTAGCAATCTGACAGGTTATCGGAAAACCACTGTTTGACAGGGCAAACGAGGTCCGATTTTCCCGAAATTTGTTCTGTTCTGCAACTGACAGATTAAACAAAATGACAGTTTTTACAGAATTAAAAAACAGTATCTGGAACTCCAGATATAAGCGTTTCAAATCTGGGAAAAATCAGGATATCGCCAGTCCTGTAATTTAAAATCCAGAAAAAGCGGTTTTCACAAAACGCTTAAAAATCAGACCAAATCAACTCCGAATGAGCTGAAATTTGGTCTGCAGTTAAATAACACGTCAATACAGTGAATAGAAAAAATAAATTTGGAAAACACAGAGTTTTTGATCAGAAAATAATTCTGTTTCGACAGGGCAAAAATCTGGTTTTTATTTGAGTGCACTATTCACTTTATGAACCTATGGAAACACTATCAAATGCAATCTACACCTAATGCAATCTAAATGACACTGTATAACAGTGTATATGCAGATGATAATTAGGAAAATACTAAATGCACGACGCACAAAACCTACAAACAATTTATGACTAGAACTAAGTTAACTCACAATGGAAATGCAACTATGCTAAATAATAAAATACAATCTAACCACTAAGTTAACTAATATCTAACTATCATTCAAAACACAACAAAACACATTTCATACATACTGAATAAATACGCTATACGTACACACACTTCTATACTAAAACTAAATTAGATAAATAAACTAATTAATATAGAAATCAAAGGAAATAATAAAAAAATGACTTACTTAACTAAAGAACGAAGGCTAAGGTTAGGATTCACTTGGTTGACTCGATCTAGGATCGGTTTCGACTTGAGTAGGTTCAGTTTGGGTTTGGATGCACTCGGATGGGATTAGGTAGGCTCGGTTTGACTAGGTTGAAAGAGATAGGTTCGAACTAAGGTGGACTCACTAATTGGATTCGGTTTTGAGTTACCTTAGTCAACTAGGTTCGAATTGACTTAGGCTCAACTAAGTTGGACCCAGCTTAGGGTTTGACTAGGCTCGAATGGGCTAAGGTAAGCTCGGTTGACTCACTAGGTTTAGACTAAGTTTTGACCCGAGTTAGGTCTTTGACTAGGTTTGACCAAGATTGGGTTTTGGATGTAGGTTTAGCAAGACTAGGGTGAACTCGGTTTAAGTAGGCTTGAACTAAGTTTGACTCAACTAGGGTTGACTTAGATAAGTTAGGTAGACTAGGTTGACCTAACTTAGGTTAAGGTTGACTCCACTAAACTTGACTAAGGTTGGGCTTTGGTCTTAGACTTGACCTAAGTGCGGTTTAGGCTTTGACTTGGGCTAGGCTAGGTTTTGACTAGACTCAACTAATGACCATTAAGACTTGCTAAAAAAAAATCGACCAAGAGCTCCAGGGGAGCTCTAATGGCTGCTGCCCCACCTTGGGGAAGAAGAAGAACCACACGAAAATAAAAAAAACTAAAATTATAAATTAACAAAAAGCAATAAAACTAAATAACCACTAATTTGATAAAACTAAATTAGAGAATAATACAAAGGACTCCTAATTACACCAAGGCTAACAAGAACAGCACTATGCTGGAATTAAAAACATGAAAAAAAAAGAAAACTTGATTTTTATAATTTTCAACAATAGACTCAAAACACAAAAACGAAAAATTGATTAAAACAACTAATTAAATCAATCCTAAAACAATGAAATGACTAACACAACTATATACTGCTGTTAACACCTAAAACACACAGCAACTACACGATTCACCAACATCAACACAAACATTTAACAAAAATACAAAGATCGGCTAGAATATCTCTAGCCGAATTTTTTTTTTTCTTTTTCAAAAATACAATCAAAACAAGACAAGCAGCACCCACAATCAAAATGAATTAAAATAAACTTTTTGGAATAGGATTTTCAGCAAAACAACACAATACACATGCTGGACAAAACAAAAATATCAAAACAGAAAAATATTTTTGTAAAAATCAAGAATCGGCTAGAATGAGTCTAGCCGATTTTGGATTTTTTTTTTCTTTTTAATTAAAACCAAATGCAACCCACACAAAAACCGAATAAAGTAAATCAAAATGAACACCTTTTTTATTGGATTTTCTGTAAAACAATATCAAGAACACTTATGACAAACTTGAAGAATCGGCTAGATGAAGATCTAGCCGATTTTTATAAAAAAGATGAAAAATCAATAAAAACTCGATTCCAATGAATCAATCAAATAAATAAACCTAAGCTAACGTGCTGGCCTATGCACGAATGCTATTCTAAGGTTGAAATAAAAAAGAAAAACAAGAAACATACAGAAAATAACAAAACAAAAACCACACACACAAATCGGTTTTATCTAGAAGAGAAGGAAGAAGAAGACCTACCTTTTGGAAGATCCGACGACCGGGGGGGGTGAAGAAGAGCGGACCGTGGCTGGATGTAGACGTCTTCTACAGTTCAAGGATGTTGTACTTCACCAAAAACGGCACCTATTGCAGCTGCTACACGTTGGAGATCCACCGATGATGGCATGTGAGCCGATTCGCGATCGGAGGGTGTAGAAAGCCGGATGGAGGTAGGGCCGGCTCACCTTGGTGGTGTGTTGCGCACTCCCGCCCAAGGTTAATGGTCTCCACCTCTGCTACACCTGCAAAAGTACAGAAAAATGGTGAAAAGACAGCAAGGAATAAGAAAGAAAAGAAAAGAAACCAAAGAAAGCTTGAAAATATGCTTGAAAATCAAGCATAGGTCGATCTTCAATGGCCAACACTTGGGGAAGATGGAGAGGAAGGAGCTGCTGCTGTAGAGTCACTGTAGGGGGCGTCCAAACACAGCCAAAGACGCCTAGGGTTCTTGAAAAAAAACTATTTATAGTTTTGACATTTTTCAGAAAGAGTGTTAAAAAATAAAATATTGCTAGGCGCCACTTTCTGGGGGGTTTTTAGAAAAACTTTTTGAAATGAGTATGGATAGGTGTGTGGGTTGGGTTTTGAGCTTTCTAAGAGTTGATCCAAGGTCCAATTGACCTAATTGGGTCGGATATGGATCCGATCCACCTCGAAATCCGTGCCCAAACACTGAAATAGCCATAACTCTCTCATTTTAACTCCGATTTTTCTGAAATTCGAACCATAGCCCCTTACTATCAAAACACATCTAAACATGGGTTTAAAACCTTAAACTTGATACAAAACGCATGAAAAACTTGTTTACATGATGTGCATTTCATGCATCATCAAATACCCCCATGCTTGAATGTTTGTTAGTCCCTTAACAAACCCTAATCATGATATGCACTGAAGACAAGAAATGCTAAGCATGAATGCATAATACTACCTCACTTTCGTAGGAATCACGGTTGCATTTAGCGTATGCAACAAGCCCTTTAAACCCCTAGCTTACACTAATGGACGAGTAAGGTCTCGTGAGGGTTTGCAGCGATGCTACCCACAAACATCAATAAAATGCAAGGATGATCTTTCAAAAATATTAGGCTCTTAAGAATGCAGTTGTAACAAATATTTCATGTAATTGACATTCTCAAAACAAGTTTAAAAATCTCATGCCTCCACAGTAAAAATTCTTTTCCTTCACTTTTCTAATATTGTAGCTAGTTCATGATTTTTCTCCGAAAATCAAGTATTCTCATGTTTTACTCATTTATTCTCACTTGTATATTTTCTGCACAGTAATGCACATATACTTAAGCAATGAAAATTTTCTCATTCAGCACATTCTTTTTCTTTCATTTTCAACTTTTGATCTCTTGCGCATTCTTCTCATATGAGCACTATTTCGAATAGTCAGTTTTCGTGACCCGTGTAGCGAGCTTTGGGTCAGTGACTCCCAAGTCGGCCGACCTTAGGGCACTAGATACAGAGTATCCCTCGGACTTAATTGCTCGAGTCACTAGACCTTCTATTCTAATAGTTTACGTATAGTCTTCCTCTTGTCATGTGCAATGTCTCTATCTCTTAGGCTTTCTATGCAGTCCATGTAACAAGCTTTTGAACCGGTGGCTCCCAAGTCAGTTGGCTTTGGGGCACCAGGTGTAAAACACTCTTCAGATTCTACTTACTCGAACTGCAAAGGCCACAAATATAGACTTAGACAAGAAGATGATCTCCTTCGTTATCCTTTTCGTTAAGACACTCAAACACTTCATCTCGTGTCTGAGTTCCACTACTAGGATTCACGAATACATCAACAACTAAACGTAGCTCTATTCTTTTAAACTCATTTTTCACACACATCTTTCCATTGCTTATTTCTTCCTCAAAACATACTGTGCATACTTATACAAAAGTGATTCAACATTTTCTAACAATCAAATACTATCTTTTCTTTGAATTATCTCATAAACAACTACTATATTTGATTCAGTTCAGAAAAAAAAAAAATTATGGGGCTTAAAAATTTTTAAACTGTTAGATTATGCCAAAAACAATCATATATGCTACACTTTGTTCTTAAATGCCTACTTTGATTACCAGTCATACAAAAAAAAATTTGTGTATTTTTGTGTGCATGCATCTAAACCACCCCCCCATGCTTGAATGACACTGTCTCTAGTGGCATACAAAATGAATAAAAATGTAATGCAAATGCACACTAAAAGACACTAACAAAAATATGGGAGAAAGGATAGATACAACCTGCTTTGCTCTGAGCTTTTGAAGTTGATTTTCCTCTGATTCTTGAATTCTTTGAAAACTCTTCTCTGTACCTGGTAATTGACACACTAATTGTTAAGTTCATCCTGCATACATCAAAACACAAATTAGCACATGTGAAATGAAATACTAAATAAATAAAAACTCTGAAATGAAAAATAAATAATGTACATATGATACATCCCTCTGGTCGAATCTTCATGCCTTCGTGAGATGCACTATCTCACACTCACCATCCTGTAAGGCATCTGAAATGAATGGCTTCAGTCTTTGCCCATTTACTTTGAATGTGCCTTGGGTCATAGGATCGAATAATGTCACTGCTCCATGGGGAAATACTTCTTTTACAATGTATGGACCTGTCCATCTCGATCTTAACTTCCCTGGGAATAAATGTAAACGAGAATTGTATAGCCACACTTTCTGATCTGGCTCAAACACTTTTCTGACAATATGCTTATCATGAAATGCTTTTGTGCGAGCCTTGTATAATTTGGCATTCTCATATGCATCATTCCTGAGTTCCTCTAATTCTGAGAGCTGCAGTGCTCTCTCTTTGCCAGCCTGGGTGAGGTCAAAATTCAATCTCTTTATAGCCCAGTACGCTCTATGCTCTAGCTCGACAGGAAGATGGCATGCTTTCCCGAATACAAGGCGATACGGAGACATGCCAATGGGAGTCTTGAATGCAGTTCTATATGCCCAAAGTGCATCATCTAAGCGCTGGGACCAATCCTTGCGGTCCGGACGAACTGTCTTTTCTAAAATTCGCTTAATCTCCCTATTGGACACTTCAACCTGTCCACTAGTCTGCGGATGATATGGAGTGGTGAATTTATGATTGACAGAATATCTTCTCAGCAGAGAAGCTATCTGAACATTCCTAAAATGCTTGCCACCATCGCTAATCATCGCACGTGGCACTCCAAAACGACTGAAAATGTTGTGCTTAATGAACTTAAGCACTACTCTGTGATCATTGGTCTTGGTGGCCACAGCCTCGACCCACTTGGACACATAATCAACCGCCACCAGAATATATAAATTTCCGAATGAGGGCGGAAATGGTCCCATGAAATCAATGCCCCAAACATCAAAAATTTCGACTATCAAAATCGGTAGCAAGGGCATCATGTCCCTCTTGGACATGTTTCCAATCTGCTGACATCGCAGGCATCGCCTACAGAACTCATGAGCGTCCCTGTGGAGTGTGGGCCAATAAAATCCTGACTGCAAAACCTTTGCAGCCGTCTTCCTACTACTAAAATGCCCTCCACATGCTAACGAATGGGAAAAATTCAAAATGGATTGGTATTCCTCCTCCGGAACGCATCTCCTAATGATCTGATCTGCACAGTATTTGAACAACTCCGGTTCATCCCAATAATAGTGCCTCACCTGAGATAGGAACCTCTCACGCTCATTCTTGTTCCAATGCTCAGGTATCTGCCTCGAAACCAGATAGTTCACAATATCTGCAAACCAGGGTAACTGCGATGTACTGACTGACATGATCTGCTCGTCGGGGAAAGAATCACTGATCGGTCTCTGATCCTGCGTGGTCTCCACGATCAGTCTGGAAAGATGGTCTGCTACTACATTCTCGCTTCCTTTTTTATCTCGAATCTCGAGATCAAACTTCTGTAGTAGTAGGACCCAACGAATCAATCTCGGTTTGGTGTCTTTCTTATTCAACAAATATTTCAATGCAGAATGATCAGAATAGACAACCACCTTCGAACCGAGTAAATAGGACCTAAATTTATCCAATGCGAAAACTACCGCAAGTAGTTCCTTCTCTGTCGTAGTATAATTCATCTGTGCATCAGACAGAGTTCTACTCGCATAGTAGATCACATAGGGCTTCCTATCAATGCGTTGTCCTAGAATGGCCCCCATAGCATAATCAGAAGCATCGCACATAATCTCAAATGGGAGAGTCCAATCTGGAGGTCTCAAAATAGGTGCAGTAATCAAGGCCTCTTTGAGAATCTCAAAGGCCTTCATACAATCCTCACCGAAAACAAAGGGTTGGTCTTTCTCCAATAACGTGCAAAGCGGTCGAGAGATTTTGCTGAAATCTTTTATGAACCGCCTGTAAAATCCCGCATGCCCTAAAAATGATCGAATCTGCCTCACAGAGGTGGGTGGAGTCAAACGAGAAATGGATTCCACCTTTGCTCTGTCAACCTCAATACCATGCTTGGACACAATGTGTCCTAACACAATCCCCTCCTGGACCATAAAATGGCTCTTTTCCCAACTCAGGACGAGATTGGTCTCCACACACCTACTCAGTACTCGAGCAAGTTTATGGAGGCAATCTTCAAAAGAAGAGCCATACACTGAAAAGTCGTCCATAAAAACTTCCATCACATCATCAATCATGTCCGAGAAGATAGCAAGCATGCACCTCTGAAAAGTAGCCGGGGCATTACAGAGCCCAAAAGGCATACGTCTAAATGCGAAGGTGCCATAAGGACATGTAAACGTGGTCTTCTCTTGGTCGTCAGGATGGACAGCTACCTGATTGTATCCTGAATATCCATCTAGAAAGCAGTAGTAGCTCTGTCCTGCGAGTCGCTCTAAGATCTGATCAATAAATGGCAATGGGAAATGATCTTTCCTAGTTGCCACATTCAACTTCCTATAATCGATGCAGACTCGCCATCCTGTAGTGGTCCTCATCGGAATTCTCTCACCCTTCTCATTCTCAACCACAGTGAGTCCTGACTTCTTCGGCACAACTTGAATTGGACTGACCCACTGACTATCAGAAATAGGATAAATAATTCCGGCATCCAACCACTTCACCACTTCTTTCTTCACCACTTCCTTCATATTGGGATTTAGCCTTCTCTGCATATCCCTAAATGGCTTGATTTCCTCATTACAATGGATCCTATGCATGCAGAATGAAGGATCAATCCCCTTTAGATCAGCAACTCCCCATCCAATCGTTGCCTTGTGCTCCCGAAGAATAGTCAGCAATCTCTGTTCCTGCTCTTCAGTGAGCAAGGACGAGATGATCACAGGCAGAGTCTCATCATCTCCGAGATATGCATACTTGAGTGAATCCGGTAAGGGTTTCAACTCAAGTTTCGGAGGCGACTCGATCGACGATTTGGCGGGGGTCTCCGCAAGTGGTGGAAGGGGTTCCCTGACTGCTCCCCAAGGTGGTCTCTCCGACGACACTCTAGACACATCTACACTATCTAAACCGCTATTCTTCTCTATATGGTACAAATCTAAAGAATCCTCAGTAATGTACAACTCGGGCTGCTCCTCCACTAACTCCTGTGCAATGTCTACATGAAAGCAGTCCATGTCTTCTGCTGGTCCCATCGCGGCATTGAAAATATTCAGCTTTACCTTCCTATTGCCAAATGAGAGATCCATGGCTCCAGTTCTACAATTGATGCACGCATTGGCAGTCGCCAAGAATGGTCTGCCTAAAATAATCGGAGTCTGGTGTTGGTTGTCTACTCCTTCCATATCAAGGATAATGAAATCGACTGGAAAATAAAAGTCATCCACTTTAACTAGCACGTCCTCCAAGACACCTCTCGGTACCTTGACGGAACGATCTGCCAGTTGAAGTGTAATCGGAGTCGATCTCATCTCCCCTAACCCGAAAGAATCAAAGAAATATCCGGGCAGAATGTTCACGCTTGCTCCAAGATCGAGCAATGCGCGTTCTATCCGGATGTTCCCTATAGTACAAGCAATGATAGGTGCTCCAGGGTCCTTGAGCTTGGGTGGTGTCTGATGCTGAAGTACTGAACTCACCTGCTCAGTCAGATGGACCCTGTTAGGAACTCGCTCTCTGGATTTCCTCTTTTGCGTACATAGCTCCTTCAGGAATTTGGCATAAGCCGGCACCTGCTGAATAGCATCGAGCAAAGGTAGGTTGATCTGTACATGCTTGAAGATATCAAGCATGTCCTGGATCTTCGCACCTTGCTTCCCTCTATAACTAGGAGACTCTAATGCTTTGGGATAGGGTGGTGGGGGGATATACTCTGTTGGCTCCTCCTCTTTGCGAGAAGGCTCACTCCTATCCTTCTTCTTCTCTGAGGATAAAGATGATGAAGGTGATGATGGGGATGGGGATGATGATTGAGCCGACGTAGGTGAAACAATGGTCTCTGGCTCCTCTATCTTCTCTCTACTCTCAACGTGATACTCACGTCCACTCCTCAAGGCCATAACTGATTTAGCCTGCTGCTGTGTCTCAGTATGAAATAGGCCTCCAGTCATCTGGTCCTTACCCTTCGGGTTCATGACAGCCTGACTCGGCAATGTACCCTCGGGTCTCCTACTAATAGCCTCAGCTAACTGTCCCATTTGCGACTCTAACTTCGCAATGGACTGCGTATGTGAGCTCAAAATCTGGCTACACTTCTCCTCAAAAGATGTCTGCGGGGCAGACTCCTGCTGAATCGGGGAAGGAACTGAAGAAGAAGAAGACTGAGCATAGTTCGGTCTTTGAAATGACTGAGTAAAAGATGGCTGCCGAACTGGCTGAGAGGAAGAAGGCATCTGTATAGAAGACTGTGGATTCTTCCATGAAAAATTGGGATGGTTACGCCAACCCGGATTATATGTCGATGAAAATGGGTTATTTGGCGGTCTGACGTAACCCTGAGCTGCCTGAACTTGTTCTTGAACAAATTCAGTGTACTGAGCTGCTGAAGGGCACTCAGTGATCTCGTGTGCCGGACTGGCACAAAGAGTACACACCTGCTGTGTAGTGGATGGTCCTGAGAGAAGCTGGTCCAGCTTCTGAGCAATCATGTCTACTTTACACTGCAGTGCAGTAGATGGACCAATCTCAAGAACGCCAGCTTTCTTCTGAATGCTGAGTGTGGCTCTATCAGAATGAGAGCTCGAAGCATGGTGGAGAGAATTCTCGGCCAATGTATCAAATAGCCTCCATGCTTCGTCCTCGCTCTTCAGCATGAATGTCCCACCGCATGAAGAGTCGATCATCTGACGATTCTTGTCAGACAATCCATCATAGAAACTCTGCACCAGTTGCCATTTCGGCACCTGATGATGGGGGCATTTCCTGAGGAGATCCTTCATTCTCTCCCAGGTCTCATGAAAGCGCTCACCATCTAGCTCTGAAAAGCTAGTGATGGCTCTACGATATTGGTTCGTGCGACCAATGGGAAAGTATTTCCGAAGAAACTCCTGTTGCAACTGATCCCAGGACTCTATTTCTACAGAATCTAAGGACTTTAGCCAATACTTGGCTTTGTCCTTCAATGAAAAAGGGAATAGAGTCAACCTCAACGCATCATCATCGAAATTCTGTATCTTAACAGTAGAACAGATTTCGAGGAATTCATCTAAGTGTCGGTAGGGATCCTCATGACTAAGGCCATAAAAGGATGGAAGCATTTGAATAATGCTGGCCTTAATCTCATAATGTGGCGCTCCTACATCGGGTCTCCGAATGCAGGATGCCTGAACATAGTCTGTGGGAATGAAGTATTCCCGCAGAGGGCGTGAAAGAACTGGGGGTGGAGGTGGAGGATCCATGTCAGCCATTGTTGCCGAACTTCGATAAGAATGTAAAATTCTCTCTGGGTTGTCAACAAATGGGTGTAATGGGGTTCCTAGACCTCGTCGACCCTGCATACACTGGTACTAAGACCAGATGTAAGCAAACGACCTAACTAAAAAAAAATTAAACTAGCACAGATACTAAAATGTAAATAAGCAAATAACAGTAACTAAAAACAAACAAATATGCTATATAGCTATGTCAGAATTCTATACTAAATAATTAAATAACAAAGTAAACTATTCTAAAATGCTAAAACAAATAAATACAGGAAATCACAAACTATGTTTTTCTAAAACCCACCTGTCTAATCGCTCCTTGCAGAATGATAATTAAGTGAATCCTAAAAAGAACAATATGTGAATCCTATATTTACTAACTATGTTAATCCTATATTCACTTACTAATCCTACTAACTAAAAAGAAAACAAATAATTAAATAACTAAAACAAAATAATAATAAATTAAACTCTAAGAAATAAAGTAATTAATTCGCCGTTCCCCGGCAACGGCGCCAAAATTTGGTTGATATTTTGGAATGCTCTTTTTAAAACAGTTATTTTCAATAAAACTTTGGAAAATCGTCAACCAAAAATATAAAAACCGACTTTCCACAAAGTGGTAAGTACGGGTCGATCCTCAGGGAACAGGAATTAATCACTATAATTCTAGAAAATTTAATTTATTAATATCAAATGACAATCTACAATTATAAAGTGAATACAACTACAATTAAGCACTAAAAGAACAATAAACAAGCATTTAGTCTTCTGCTCCACGCCAAGGGTAATTCTGTCTTTTCGCCACTTAGAGAATCTTTTCACTTGTATACTAACCCTGGAAACTAAATATGCTTTTCAACCTAAAAAAATGCAGAAAAATACAAAGTTAGTTTTCTATTTTAATGATGCAAACAACAATTAAAACTATGTCTAATTCTACGAAAATAATAAACAAATGCTATTTATCAAACAAAAATTAAATAACATACTAAATTAATTCTAAAATTAACCAAATTACTTCTACTAATGCTGTATGATGATTATGCAACTTCTAAAATACAGAAACTACTGAAAACAAGTCTAAAATGCCGAAACTAAGAAAATTACGAAACTACCCCTAACTAGTGTAAACTAGCAATCTGACAGGTTATCGGAAAACCACTGTTTGACAGGGAAAACGAGGTCCGATTTTCCCGAAATTTGTTCTGTTCTGCAACTGACAGATTAAACAAAATGACAGTTTTTACAGAATTAAAAAACAGTATCTGGAACTCCAGATATAAGCGTTTCAAATCTGGGAAAAATCAGGATATCGCCAGTCCTGTAATTTAAAATCCAGAAAAAGCGGTTTTCACAAAACGCTTAAAAATCAGACCAAATCAACTCCGAATGAGCTGAAATTTGGTCTGCAGTTAAATAACACGTCAATACAGTGAATAGAAAAAATAAATTTGGAAAACACAGAGTTTTTTATCAGAAAATAATTCTGTTTCGACAGGGCAAAAATCTGGTTTTTATTTGAGTGCACTATTCACTTTATGAACCTATGGAAACACTATCAAATGCAATCTAAATGACACTGTATAACAGTGTATATGCAGATGATAATTAGGAAAATACTAAATGCACGACGCACAAAACCTACAAACAATTTATGACTAGAACTAAGTTAACTCACAATGGAAATGCAACTATGCTAAATAATAAAATGCAATCTAACCACTAAGTTAACTAATATCTAACTATCATTCAAAACACAACAAAACACATTTCATACATACTGAATAAATACGCTATACGTACACACACTTCTATACTAAAACTAAATTAGATAAATAAACTAATTAATATAGAAATCAAAGGAAATAATAAAAAAATGACTTACTTAACTAAAGAACGAAGGCTAAGGTTAGGATTCACTTGGTTGACTCGATCTAGGATCGGTTTCGACTTGAGTAGGTTCAGTTTGGGTTTGGATGCACTCGGATGGGATTAGGTAGGCTCGGTTTGACTAGGTTGAAAGAGATAGGTTCGAACTAAGGTGGACTCACTAATTGGATTCGGTTTTGAGTTACCTTAGTCAACTAGGTTCGAATTGACTTAGGCTCAACTAAGTTGGACCCAGCTTAGGGTTTGACTAGGCTCGAATGGGCTAAGGTAAGCTCGGTTGACTCACTAGGTTTAGACTAAGTTTTGACCCGAGTTAGGTCTTTGACTAGGTTTGACCAAGATTGGGTTTTGGATGTAGGTTTAGCAAGACTAGGGTGAACTCGGTTTAAGTAGGCTTGAACTAAGTTTGACTCAACTAGGGTTGACTTAGATAAGTTAGGTAGACTAGGTTGACCTAACTTAGGTTAAGGTTGACTCCACTAAACTTGACTAAGGTTGGGCTTTGGTCTTAGACTTGACCTAAGTGCGGTTTAGGCTTTGACTTGGGCTAGGCTAGGTTTTGACTAGACTCAACTAATGACCATTAAGACTTGCTAAAAAAAAATCGACCAAGAGCTCCAGGGGAGCTCTAATGGCTGCTGCCCCACCTTGGGGAAGAAGAAGAACCACACGAAAATAAAAAAAACTAAAATTATAAATTAACAAAAAGCAATAAAACTAAATAACCACTAATTTGATAAAACTAAATTAGAGAATAATACAAAGGACTCCTAATTACACCAAGGCTAACAAGAACAGCACTATGCTGGAATTAAAAACATGAAAAAAAAAGAAAACTTGATTTTTATAATTTTCAACAATAGACTCAAAACACAAAAACGAAAAATTGATTAAAACAACTAATTAAATCAATCCTAAAACAATGAAATGACTAACACAACTATATACTGCTGTTAACACCTAAAACACACAGCAACTACACGATTCACCAACATCAACACAAACATTTAACAAAAATACAAAGATCGGCTAGAATATCTCTAGCCGAATTTTTTTTTTCTTTTTCAAAAATACAATCAAAACAAGACAAGCAGCACCCACAATCAAAATGAATTAAAATAAACTTTTTGGAATAGGATTTTCAGCAAAACAACACAATACACATGCTGGACAAAACAAAAATATCAAAACAGAAAAATATTTTTGTAAAAATCAAGAATCGGCTAGAATGAGTCTAGCCGATTTTGGATTTTTTTTTTCTTTTTAATTAAAACCAAATGCAACCCACACAAAAACCGAATAAAGTAAATCAAAATGAACACCTTTTTTATTGGATTTTCTGTAAAACAATATCAAGAACACTTATGACAAACTTGAAGAATCGGCTAGATGAAGATCTAGCCGATTTTTATAAAAAAGATGAAAAATCAATAAAAACTCGATTCCAATGAATCAATCAAATAAATAAACCTAAGCTAACGTGCTGGCCTATGCACGAATGCTATTCTAAGGTTGAAATAAAAAAGAAAAACAAGAAACATACAGAAAATAACAAAACAAAAACCACACACACAAATCGGTTTTATCTAGAAGAGAAGGAAGAAGAAGACCTACCTTTTGGAAGATCCGACGACCGGGGGGGGTGAAGAAGAGCGGACCGTGGCTGGATGTAGACGTCTTCTACAGTTCAAGGATGCTGTACTTCACCAAAAACGGCACCTATTGCAGCTGCTACACGTTGGAGATCCACCGATGATGGCATGTGAGCCGATTCGCGATCGGAGGGTGTAGAAAGCCGGATGGAGGTAGGGCCGGCTCACCTTGGTGGTGTGTTGCGCACTCCCGCCCAAGGTTAATGGTCTCCACCTCTGCTACACCTGCAAAAGTACAGAAAAATGGTGAAAAGACAGCAAGGAATAAGAAAGAAAAGAAAAGAAACCAAAGAAAGCTTGAAAATATGCTTGAAAATCAAGCATAGGTCGATCTTCAATGGCCAACACTTGGGGAAGATGGAGAGGAAGGAGCTGCTGCTGTAGAGTCACTGTAGGGGGCGTCCAAACACAGCCAAAGACGCCTAGGGTTCTTGAAAAAAAACTATTTATAGTTTTGACATTTTTCAGAAAGAGTGTTAAAAAATAAAATATTGCTAGGCGCCACTTTCTGGGGGGTTTTTAGAAAAACTTTTTGAAATGAGTATGGATAGGTGTGTGGGTTGGGTTTTGAGCTTTCTAAGAGTTGATCCAAGGTCCAATTGACCTAATTGGGTCGGATATGGATCCGATCCACCTCGAAATACGTGCCCAAACACTGAAATAGCCATAACTCTCTCATTTTAACTCCGATTTTTCTGAAATTCGAACCATAGCCCCTTACTATCAAAACACATCTAAACATGGGTTTAAAACCTTAAACTTGATACAAAACGCATGAAAAACTTGTTTACATGATGTGCATTTCATGCATCATCAGTTATTTCCCTGTCGACTTCGTGATATTAGATATGGAGGGAGTTGATAGCCCACAGCAGACTCCTATTATTCTCGGTCGGCCCTTCCTAGCTACCGCCAACGCGTGCATTAATTGCCGCACTGGTGCGATGGATGTATCATTTGGAAATAGGAAGATGCGGCTAAACATTTTTCGTGCTGCTATGGGGCCTGCTGTTGAGGAGGCTTCTTTCGAGGTTGATGTCATTCAAGACCTCGTAGAAGCAGAATATGCTTGGTTATTGAGTGATCCACCTCATGAGGAGGATAAGGAATCACTAGAAGAGGATCACCTAGAATTACGTGAAAATCAGATAGGTGAGTTGAGTTGGATCGGGCACTTTGAGCCAATTAGAGGTAGACAGGATGAGAACATAGTGCGCAGTGTCACAGATGACACTATTTTTCATAGAGAGCCCGATTGAGTCTGACTTCATGTCCATTGATCTCATGGACGATAAAGGATTTTTCCAGGGATCCGTCTAGTTGGGGACGTGAAACTTAGCGCTTTATGGGAGGCAACCCATATCTTGTATATTATTAGATTTGATTAGAATTTATAGATTTTATTTTGTTTTTACTTTTTCATGAGTTTTTTTTATGTTCTTTTTGTTTCATTCATGAGTTTCATGTTTTGTCATGTATACATTGCATTCATTACATTCATAGAACGTATATTTTTAATTCATGTCAGGTCATTCTACTCTTTTCCCTTATTTATTTCCTCTCATGTGCATTCACTTAGTTCCATATAAGCATGGGGGAGTGCCACTGGGACAGTGTCATTCAAGCATGGGGGAGGGTGTAGTTTGCACACCTGGATATTTCTGTTTACGTTCTTGCACATGTTTACACATTTCTCATGAAAAGTAGATTTTTAAAGAAAGAGTTTGAACTTATATGAATGTTATTTCAAATCTGATGTTTTTAGAGGATTTTTAAGCCCCACGAAATTTTTTTCTGACATAGATCTAAAAATTATGGTTGCTTATGCGGATTTCGAAGAAATGATGATAGATACATGTTAAAATTTATTTTGAATCATAAATATGAATATGCACAGTTCTATTTTTGAAAAACTAAGCAAATGAACAAAAGCGTAAAAAAGAGCTCAAAAGAGAAAAAAAGAAGAAGCATGCGTTAGGTTGTTTGGATAATTCCACAATCCTTAGTAGATGGAACTTAGATGTAAGTTGAAACTTTTAATTTCATTTTCGAAAAGGAGAGTGGAAAACTTCGTGATCCTAAGTAACTGAGAACAGATACAAGTTGAAATGTTTGACTCTCATGTTATAAAGGTGAATGAAGGAAGTCACTTTTATGTCTTAGTTGATATCTTTTGGTATGCATTGAAAAAGTATAGAAGATATTGACATTGCACAAGGCATCAAAGCAGACCACACGCAAGCTATAAGAGAAAAATAAGTGCGCAAAAAGAAAAAGCGTGAAAAAAAAAGAGAAAAGAGCTTAAAAAGAAAGAAAAGTTCAATGCTTAGAAGTGTGATTGAGAAAACCTGTGTAGAAAACATATGAGTGAGAATAAGTAAATAATAATATGCTTTTATTGGATTTTCTAAGAATAAAACATAAATAATTGTGATATTTAGAAAAATGAAAGAAATTCTTTTTCTGTGGTGGTATATAAAAGACTCTAATTATATTTTGATTTTGAAATAACAGGAAATATTTGTGGAAATAAAGTCTTTGATTATCTATTACTTGTGAGGATGTGTAATATTATGCATACATAACAGAGATGTTTGTGGGTAGCATCACTGCAAACCCTCACGAGACCTTACTCGTCCACTGGGGTAACCTAGGGGTTGAAAGGGCTTGTTGCATGAGTTAAATGCAACCGTGATTCCTACGAAAGTGAGTTAGGTGATAGTTTTCATTTCATGCATTTTTCTAGTTTGCTCGAGGACAAGCAAAACATAAGCATGGGGGTATTTGATCATGCATAGATTTTAGGTACATTTTACATAAAAACATGCATGATTTCATATTAAAATCAATTAAAAAAACCCATTTATATGCTAGGATAGAGCATTTTAATAAAAAAATAAAGAAAATAGAGAAAAATAGCTTTCTTTTGCAATTTAGTATACATTTTGATATTGTTACTAAAATTGTTTTAGTCTTTCTTATAGAAAAGAAAAAAAAAGTAATTAAATATAAATAGTTATAAAAATAGTAGAGTAGTTATATTTTTAAATCAAATGAGTTTTTTAGCAAATAATTTTTTCTTGAAGCTTTTCTTTTAATTTTTGAAAAAATAATAACAAACCGGTTTAACAAACCGGTTTGTTCTTTAAAAACCCACGAAGGGGAATTTTCAAAAGGGTCTTCCTCTGTGCGCCTTCTCCCTCTCTCCTAACCTTTCCCCTCCACCTCTTCTTATCTCCTTCTTCTCCTTCTCCCTGTTTCTCTCTTCTCTTTTCAGGTGGAGGTTTTTCTCATTCCGGTGGCGGCGTATGGAAGGAGTCTGATCACTTCTAACCCCTCTCAAGTCACAGTGAGTTGTTCTGTAACTTCTTCTTCTTCTTCTTCTTCTTCTTCTTTTTCTTCTGGTTCCTTAATGAATTCAGGTTGTAATGCTTTGTAAGAAAAACTAAAAAAAAAAGTTGAAATCAAAACAGAAAGAAAGAAAAAAAAATTTAACTCGATCATTTCTGTTTCCAAATTGTTTTTTCCGATTTTTGATTTTTGTAATTGATGTTGTAGTTAGATGAATTTTGATTCGAAATTCCAATTTATATTCTGAAATCCATAGTGTCTTCGATTTGAAAACCTATCACCGGATTACAATACTGTGCTTTAAAAATTTTGATCGATCATCTGGATCGATTTATGTTCGGCGATAATTTTTCCGGTGATCATTTTTTTAAATCTTCTTAAAAGAGAGTTGCCTGCAATTGAAACTATGGATTTGCTGTAGATGTTGCCGGAATCCCCTGCGTTAACTAGAGAGAGACTGATTTTTGAATCAGTTTTACTGTTTTTCTGGTGACTGAATTGTGATTCAGTTTTCTGATTTTTCGGTGGCTAATTGATGTTTACTCAATGATCGATTGTTGAAATTCAATTGAGTGTTGTGTTTTAATGATCTCCAATAGCTGTAACATTTGATGTCCAACTGAGTCCACCTGCGTAAGCAGGAAACTTGAGAATTTCATCCATGATTCATAAAGGAATCTGATAAATTTCAAGGAGATTTTTAAGGTTTTCCAGCGATATCACTCCGGTGGCTGAGGATGAATGAAATCCGGCAGCCGTGAAAAAAATTGTCGACATCTTTGCTACAAGCATTAGATCGCCTAATCTATCTAGCAATCGGGAGTGTTGCTGAGCATTTCATCACTGCTGAACTATAACTTTTGCTGCATATTTGGTGATTTCTTGTACTGAAATTGAGGATCAAGATTTTCATTAATATTTTGGATATTATATCTTCCGGTGAATAGTTACATTTTCCGGTGATTACTGTTCATTACCTCTTCTGGTGAACAATACTTCTGTGGAAATATCAGCGAATGTTTTAGATTGAATGTCTGAATCCGATATGAGTGTGGAAATTACTGATTTTTGAATAAATAAGGAGTTGGATCATTTAAAAATCTGAATTGTGATTAGTTGACCTGGATATTATTTGATCCGGATATATTGGTTAAGTTTTTCAGTGATGCTACTAATCGTTGTCACTGTTCAATGATCCTTATTGCAGCTGGAATTTTTGGTGTCCATTGATCACATGATCTCAGAATTTTAGGGTGGATGCATGGATTGCTTTTATGTTTACATTTTTGAATCGGTTTAAGTACTATCGAATTTGAGTGCACTATCCGAATTCTGATAATTAGGTGTTAGTTTTTGTTTTTCTTTCGTGTACTGCTCGTGTTTCATTTGAATTGTGCAGGATTGCAAGGGATTGGAGCTGAAGCAATTACGTGACACGATGAAGTACGAAAAAATAAGCTTCTTTTTACTTTTTAGTTTAGAATTAGGAATCTAATTGGGTTTGTAAATATTGCACTTTACGCCCTCTGCGAAGGGTATTCATTTGTTGTAATAGTTAGTTGTTTTTACTTTTCTTGAACATTTTTACATTTCAATAATTCAGGCAATAAAGGTTAGTTTAGATTTGTGTACTTGAATACGATATATTCCCATTCCCTGAGTTCGACCCGGTCTCATCCACTAGTGAGAACCGGTTTTTATTATTTGATGTCTGGTTTTCACATGCTTTACATTTAAAAATCTTTTCAAAATTACAACGATTTAAAAGAAGACATCAAGAAGCTACATTCTTTGAGGATGTATTTCTCATGAAAGTTGGTGTACCTCAGAATCTTTCTTCTTTAGATATACCTTCAACTTCTGGTTCCATTCCCGAACATGTGAAAAAGATGACAGATGTGAGGGTTGAGCCATCTTGTTCCCACTCTAGACCAACTGAGTTCGAGGAAGTGGTTGAACCAAGAAGGAGCAAGAGACCACGGATTACCAAGGATTTGGGAAGTGATTATATCACTTATCTTATCAAGGATGATCCTCTCACTTTTCGAGATGCAATGGCTTCACCTGAAGCAAGGCATTGGAAAGAACCCATAAAGAGTGAAATGAACTCCATTGTCTCTAATGGCACTTGGAAACTGGTTGACCTCACTCGTGGTAGCTCCACTATTGGGTATAAATGGATCTTTAAGAAGAAGTTAAAAATCAGATGGATCCATTGATAAGTACAAGGCAAGACTGGTTGCCAAGGGGTTCAAACAAAAGGAAAAAATAGATTATTTTGACATCTTTTCTCTGGTTATTCGGATGACCACAATTAGGGTGATTATTGCATCGGCCTTCATTTATGATCTCTCGGTTCATCAAATGGACGTGAAGACTGCATTTTTACATGGCGATCTTGAAGAAGAGATCTATATGAATCAACCTTAGGGTTTTGTGGCTCTTGGTAATGAAAATAAAGTTTGTAGACTTGTTAAGTCATTATGTTGACTAAAACAAACCCCTAAACAATGGCATGAGAAGTTTGATAAAGTTATTTTATCATTTGGCTTTGTTGTCAATGAATCTGATAAATATGTTTATTGCAAAGTTAAAAGTGATGCATGTATCATTTTATGCATGTATGTAGATGATATTCTATAGTTTGGTTCCAATATGGAAATTATGAATGAGACGAAGTCGTATCTTAGTAGTAAATTTGATATGAAGGATATGGGTATTGCAAATGTGATCTTAGGCTTAAAGCTGACTCGTTCAGCTGAGGGGATAGTTATTTCTCAATCTCACTCTGTTGAGAAAGTACTTGAAAATTTTGGTTATAACCAAGGAAGATCTGTAGCAACTCCATATGACCTTTCTACTCCTCTTTATAAGAATACGACTGGTGTTCCTGTGTCTCAATTAAGGTATTCTCAGATTATTGGAAGTTTGATGTATCTTACAAATTGCACGAGACTGGATATTTCATTCTTGGTGACAAAATTAAGTAGATACACAAGTTGTCCAAATCGCACTCATTAGAAGGCATTGGACATGGTGCTTAGGTACCTAAAAGGAACTATTTCTTTGAGTTTGCATTACAAGAGATTTTCTGTCGTTCTTGAGGAATATAGTAATGCGAGCTGGATTGTCATGAACTCTGGGAGTTATGGCGTAACAGGATATATATTTACCTTGAGTGGCGGCGCAGTTGCCTAGAGATCAGTAAAGCAGACCATCTTGTCACGGTCTACATTTTGAGGTTGAGCTCTATGCTTTAGATATTACAGGAATAGAAGTTGAATGGTTAAAGGGACTTTTAGAGGAACTTTCTTTAATGAGCAAATCAATTTCTGCAATATATGTGCATTGTGACAATATGGTCACAATTGCAAAGATCAAAAGCATAAAATATAATCAAAAGTAGAGGAGACACATCCAAGTCAGAATAAAATCTGTAAGGGAACTGGTGTCTCAGTTAGTGGTTGTTGTAGACTATGTTGGATCAAAAGAGAATACAACTGATCCATTAACAAAATGACTAGATAAGTCATTAGTCCTGAAATCTATAGAGGGTATGAGATTGAAACCCATCAGTAGTTCATCTACAGTGGCAACTCAACCTATCTGTGTGGAGATCCCACAAAATAGGTTCAATGTGGTAATAACATGTTAGCAGTGCATCTCTGGAGAAGCCCACCTATGTGAGTGTGACTGTGTGGCCGCAGTTTAAGGAATTGGGTTATTCCTAAAGTCACTCATGAAACAGGATTCAGACGCATGGCCATTAACGCGCTGCCTCTAAAGATTATAATCAAAACCTTTATCGTGTTGTTGCTAATGGACACTCCTACATCAAACGTTCAAGTTCAAGACGTTAGTTCACTTCGTTCCTGTGGGGGTAAAGTTAGTCAACTAAGGTAGTGTTTCAAACCGGAAGGTACCATTACTGAAAGCATGATATGTCCTGATGCAGATTACTCCATCTTGTATCTTTGTTTCCTCATGTTTTCATTCTTTGAATTTGTGGGGGAATGTTGGATGTAGGAAGAGATAAGAAGGTAATTCAAATAAAGAAAACAAATGGGGATCACTCTTTTATGGAGTATTTTTTGGACTTTGCTGATGTGAAATAGTCCCATATTGAAGAATCTCAAAAAAGTTGTGGGCTTTATAACCTACATGGAGATTGTAACACTTGTTCTATAGAATAAGAGAATGGGATGGCTACCACACACACGCGTGCGTGTGCACGCCCGCCCACCGGTCGCACCATGCTGATCTGAGCCGGGCTGGGTACGGGTAATTGGTCATTTAGGGTCATATATGTTCTAAGTCCAATGTTCTTTTTGTCCTGCATTACTGTTTTTATTTGGATTAAATAATGGGTTAAGAGAAATGGATAACGGATCATTCTGTTATCAGGACACGTCACTTCGTATTTTGTAACGGGTCTCTTCCACGTTTTGTAACCATTCGAGGGTTATAAAATGTGGTTAGAGGGTTGGGGTTTCAAATACGAAGACGCCTGTGACTCTTGCGTTTTTTATTTTCTCTCTCCCTACTATATCTCTCTCTTTCTCGGTTTTTCCTGTGGGTGTTCTTCTGAAAGGAAAGTTCTGCAACATCTGTTTGCTGAGGTTGTATTCGAAGGACGATCTACCATAGGAGTGCACCGGTTCAGATCGTCGAGGCTATTATATCCTGAGGGAAGGACACCAGACCCATTTTTACACCGTATGTGGAGGTGAATCTTCTCTAAGGAGAGTATTCTTATACGCCTTAGCCTTCCACAGAATAATAACATGTTTTATTTGTTATTTTTATTTTGTTCTGTGCATATGTTTGATTTGTTGCCTTTGTCTGAATTTTGGTTTCAAACCGGATATGACATGCTTGAACCCTGTTACGATGTGAATCAAATGTTTTTTTTGCATGTCATGTTATATGAAAATCTGATTTATATCATGATTCTGGTTTTTATTCTAACAATAACAGTGATCTCCATGTATAAATAACCAGCCAAATGTAACAAATAACAATTACCAAAAAGCGGGAAAAATAAAAGATAAAATTTAACAAATACATACGATGTAGAATGTAAACTAGGAATAGAAATTACTGATTCACAAAACAGAACTGAAGAATTCTAAACAAAGAGAACTCAAATCAGACAAAAATGTCAACAAAACTTACAGCAGGTACATCCACGAAATCCTATCTCCTTTAAAACCACTAACAATTTCAGCAAGAATGAGATCGACTTCTGGATCAAACCATTTGTTATTTTTCAATGAACAACACCATCATGTTTTTATCTAAAAACCAAGCGCTCCTACAATAATAATGACAAAAAAAACAACGATAAAAAATTTCCTTATAGATATATTCTGAGACAGTATAAGAACTAACTTCGAAGAAACAACATGAAACTAAAAAAAATAGCAAAAAATAACATGTAAAAAAACCCTCTGATAGTCCGATTGAGATCAAACAAAGCTATACGTGTTAGAATAGTCTCAATTAGTATAAGCTTTTTCAGAAAGTAATAAAACTTCGAGATATCGATCCCGATCAAATTTTGCTGACTTAATTGACTGATTTAACATGCTAAGAAATAAATAATAATCACAGAAGAATGACGATCGGAACACTAAACCATAACAAGAAAAAGAATATTCAATTAACTCAAAAAAAGGAAGAACTCTCAACCGAAACCAAACAAATTTGCATATCATGACATAAACCCTAACTTTTTCTTTCCTTTAGTTTGAAAGGAACCGATGAAACCTAAAGAACCGAAAACAAACAATTTGAAAGAATAACGATAGACAAGGAAACTTGCTTGAACTCACATTTTACGTGAGTGCAGGACTTTTTATTATATATTCTTTTGTACAGGGATTACACAAAGATGATAAGAGATTACAATATCAAGGACATACAGTTATGCAGGGATTACATATCAAGGATAACATTATCATGTTACACGATAGCAGTTATCGATATTAGAGGAACAGTTGCATTATCTTTGACTCACACATTTCACGAGAGTGTGAGTCAATCCTTGATTTGACGAATCAGTTACTATATTCAAGGAACCACCAGCAACATTAGGGAAACCAACTTTACAGGATAACAAAAAATGCCACATTAGAGGAGCCAAACTGTGTGACAATAATTACGGTAACTCTAAGTTTTAACCTAGAGGCTTACCACTTGAAAGGAGTGGTTCTTGTATTCTTGTATGCTCATCTTATCATGCCTCTGCAAAGGGGGGGGGGGGGGTTGCACGTTGAGCTTGATTGACGAAATGCGCAAATGAGAGCGGTTTAGTAAGGCCATCCACAAGATGGTCATAAGAAGAAGTGAATTGGACTTGAAGGTGGCATTTGCAAACGTGATCATGAAGAAAGTGGAAGTCAATTTTAACATGCTTGGTCTGAGCATGAAAAATAGAATTGGCAGCAAGGTAGAGAGCTCGGATATTATCGCACCATAACAAAGGATGTGTTCAAGGAGGAAACCCAAGTTCACAAAGGAGAGAGTGCAACCAAAGTAGATCAAAAGCAGCGCAAGCCAGTGATTTATATTCAGCCTCAGTACTAGAGTGAGCCACAATTTTTTGCTTGCGAGATGACCAGGAAATGACATTAGGACCAAGAAAAACAACAAAACTCGTAGTAGATTTTTTATCATTGGGACAACCCACTGAGTCTGCATCTGAGTAGACACTGAGCTGAAGAGAGGAGGAGGATTGAAGAAGGCCATGATGCAAAGTCTTTTTTAAGTAACATAAAATTCATTTGACAATAGTCTAGTGAGCATCAGTTGATTGATGCATGTATTGACAGACCCTGATGACAGCAAAGGCAATGTCAGAATGAGTAAGAGAGAGATATTGTAAACCGCCAACAATGTTGCGATAGAGAGTAGGATCCTGGAACAACGAAGAGTCATCTTTGGATAACTTGGAGGAGGACCCATAGGAGTAGAAACTGGTTTGGCATCAGCCATGCAGGCTCGCTGAAGGAGAGTGAGAGTGTAGAGTCATTGAGAGAGGGTTACACCAGTGGAGGAATATAATACTTCGATACCAAGAAAATAACTGAGCCGCCCAAGATCCTTAATAAAAAAGGTCACACCAAGACGAGATATCTCCAAGGAGGAGTTGTCGGTGATGATGATGATGTCATCCACATAAACTAAAATAAAAATAATAAGATCACCCTATTGAAAAATAAAAAGAGAGGCATTTGACTGAAAAATAATAAAGCCATGAGAGACCAAGTAGGAGCTTAGGTACTGATACCAGGCTCGTGGAGCCTGCTTGAGACCATAAATGATACAATCAAGCTTACAAACATGATGAAGAAATTGGAAATGCACAAAACCAGGCGGTTGGCTCATATAAACGTCTTCATCCAAGAAGCCATTAAGAAAGACATTGTTGAAGTCCAGTTGATAGATATGCCACTTGAAGGAGACCGCAAGAGACAAAACCACGCGAATGGTGGTTGGTTTAACAATGAGACTGCAGGTCTCAAAGAAATCAACCCCTTCCTCCTAATGAGAACCTTTGGCCACAAGACAAGCCTTATAACAGACAATAGACCCATATGCATGTCGTTTGATGCGGTATACCCACTTATAACTGACAACATTGAACTGTGATTGTGGAGGAATGAGATGCCAGGTGCGATTTTGCAAGAGAGCATTGTATTCATCTTCCATGATAGAGCGCTAATGAGAATGCTTGATGGCTTGCTTGTAGGTGGTAGGCTCAGGCTCGAGAAGCTGGGCATTAAAGGCAGTGTAAGCAATAAGGTATAAAGATGCAAAGAGAGATTTAGGTTTAAGCGAGCCCATCATGGAACGAGTTACCATCTGATGATTGTGACCAGGAGGACATGTTATAGGCTTAATCGAGATGGACACAATAGAGAGCACCAATGAGCCAAGAGAGACAAAAATGGCTAAAGGAGAATCGGGTGAACAAGGCATAGTGGGACTGGGGGCAGGAGACGTTGGGGAGGAGGAGGGATTAGGTGGGTCAGGCACAAGGTCGGTAGCGAGTGATGGGGTGAGAGCATCAGAGGAGGGTGAGGGGTTGACCAAAAACATCATGGGAGAAACACCCCATTGCGCAAGGTCTGGCTCAGAGATAGGAGAGGAAAGATCAGGTGGAGTAGAGAGAGACTCGTCAAAGAGCACATGACGAGTGACATAGGTGTGAGAGGTTGGAGGATGAAAGCAAATATAACTCCTATGACGAGCAGGGTAACCGAGAAAGATACAAGATTTAGTTTTTGGTTGAAATTTGGTGGAGTTGTAGGGGGGCACAAGTAGGTAGCAAACACATCCAAAAACACGAAGATGATGATAGACAGGGGACGGTTGAGGAGAAGTTCGTAAGGGGTTTTACGGTTAAGTACTAGTGTAGGTAAATTGTTGATAAGATAGACTATAGTTTGAAAGCATCAACCTAGAAGCCATAGATTAAAGAAGTGCCACTTAAGAGACTGAGATCTGTTTTCACAACATGTTTGTGCTTTCATTCAACCAACCCATTTTGTTCGAGCATGTGGGGCAAGAAAAGCAATAAAAATACCATTGCTTTGAAGATAAGTCTTGAACTCACCACCATTATCGGATTAAAAAGATTTAATGTGAAACCCAACTTGACTTTGCACAATAGATTTGAAACCTTTGAAGCAGTCAAACAGTTGAGATTTGGTCCTCAAGAAAAAGAATCATGAAAAATGACTAAAATCATCTACAATTAAAAGATAGAAACGAAAACCTTCATGAGAGATAATAGAAGCAGAGCCCCAGACATCGGTATGCAAAAGTTCAAGGGGTTGGGAGCTACGTGATAAGGAACCCCCAAATAAAAGTTTTTTGGCTTTTCCAACAAGACAGTGTTCACAAACTATGGTACTCTTATTATTATTATTAAAAGAAATAGCATTATTGGTTTTAAAGAAAAAAACTGATCTTCTTATTTGTGTGCCTGAGACGCTTGTGTCAAAGATCAAATGTAGTTGGAAGTCCTACATAGGCTGCCATCATTGAGGTGCTACTCTCCTTAATTGGGTAGAGTCCCATGATGGTTTTCGGTCCCTGAAGAAGAATCTTGCATGTTTGTTGGTCCTTGACAAAAAATTCAAAAGGAGTGAATTCGAAGACAATCATTATCCTCCATGAATTTGCTTATAGGCAATAAATTTTTGGCAATGTCAGGCATGTGAAGGACATTCTTTAAATCAAACGAAGAGCTTTTAGAAGATAAAACCAAATCACCAACATGAGAGATGGGTAATGTCTTACCATTCTCGATTATAATAGAGTCGTTGTCCTGATAGGGTGATTTATTTGCAAACTATTGGTTATCCATGGTCAGATGATTGATGGCACCAATGTCAAGGTACCAATGGTCATCAATCGATGTTGTAGTGACATAGCGAAAAAAGCTTTGAGAATGTCTCAACAATTTTTCGCAACATGACATCGCTTGTCGCAATACTGACAGATGACAGGGGCCTGTAGATTGTTGGGATTGTTGGAGGGTGGATTAACATTTCCTGAGGAACCCCTGCCCTGACCACGGCCTTGGTTTCAATGACCCCTATAGGGCATGTTTGATGGCTTGTTCAGGGTTGGACGAAATGAACAAAAAAGACGGAACAAAACATTGGTTCTGTTCATTCTGTAACAACTGTTCCAAGTCCAATGTTTGTTTAGACCATACTCAGAAGTTGTGTCCCAAATGTCCATTGTTTGATGATGATGTGCAGACAACTTGGACAATCATGGATAATGGATCGAATTACTTCATTTTGGATCGTATGACCCAATTTGTCCACCATCTTACATGTTTTAACAAGTTTATTATGGTTTTTTGCCAAAATATGAATCCAATTATGAAATTATGTATGAAATCATGAATTCTTAGTTTGCCCTGAATATGGATTTGAATTTTATGTATAAAATCATGTGTGGAGCACTATGTTGCTGCTCAGGCATCATCAAATGATGGATGGTTTAAGAACATTCTTATAGCAGGTGGCACTTCGTGTTTGCCTGGTCTTTGAGGTAAGCTGTTTTGATGAATCTCTCTTTCTTTGTGTGTATATATTTACCCAACCTTGTTTTTTTTTTTAATGACTCTGTATTCCTGAACATAAAAGTTTTGTTTCCTTCTCTCTCTCTCTCTCTCTCTCTCTCTCTCTCTATATATATATATATATATATATGAGGTTTTAGCACAATTGTTCACTGAAAACTATTTTATATAACTTTTTGCATCATTGGATTAGCAAAATTTTAACCTGAAATTGATTTGGCCATCAATTTTTTGTTGTTATAACAAGATTCTGCAAGTCGTCTTCTTTGTTCTTATTTTTTCATTCCCTGAAATATTCCTATTTTATGTATTGTAGTTGCACTATTATAACTAAGGCTTCTCAGGTTTGAACAAGAATAGAGCCATCTCCCTACTCTCTTGTCAGGAAAATTCTAAAACACATGGTAGCTATTGCCATTTACACTAAATTTGTTTATGTAGTTGACTTTTTGAATCCCTCTAGTATGGCACCTTTATCAAATATGGATCAATTGCATTTTTTGTAAGGGCCACCGATGACACTTGTAGTCCTTATATCAAAACCTCATTCAATAACATGTTTGGTAAAAAATGTTGCATACTACCCTTCAGAAACCAATCAAGCAGGTAATCCATTTAAGGGAGGCCCATGTTAAGCAGGTAAACCAATCAATCAAGCAGGTAATCTTGTGCATAGTGTACCAATCTCAACAGCTTCTCATCCTTTGAATAAGGTAGAGCACTGTGGCAAAAGATTTGATATGATGAATGTAGTGTACACCCACCAACTGCAGCCTCCTTAGGAACATCAGGGACCTTCGAATTCAATTCTACGACCTCATTTCTCTTGGCAGAGAGTGACAAAGATCAGTATTTGTCAGAGGAGAAGCCAATGGACCATTTAAGTTATTTTGGAGGAATCCTCCATTGGCAGACACTCCAGAACTTGCAAAAAAGTTCAGATTTCCTGTGCTAAGGCCTGATTGTGATGTATCAAAACCAACCCAAATGTATGCATGCGGAGGACCTTTTATAGTTGTGGAACTGGAACTATATTTAGGATTTCATTTTCTATCCAAGATTGCACCACCAGATTTACTTTTCCTGCCTGATTTTGAAGAAGCCTTAGCAACATTGCCTCGATGGCTATTTTCAGCTAGCCTAAATGCTTCTGATGAATATTTTGTATGTGGTGTACTTACAACTTGTTCCTTGCTAATAGCTGACGACTCCTTTGGAAGACAAAAAGAAGAAATTTTGGAATCCCCAATGGCATCTTCATCTTTTGACCTTACAGAAATAGGACAGCAAGGGGAACTCATTGCCTCATTTGAACTCACTGTCTCATTTGGCAATTGTTCTAAAGAATGCAAATTTTCAGTGTTTTGAATAGTGAAAGATGCATTGCAGGTGGTAAATTGGGGATTCTACTCACAACAAGCCCAGAGAGAGGAGTTTTATGGGATTGGATTCTATTCCACACAATTCCTTGAATGCAAACTCCTCAAAGAGAGCTGGTTTTCACCATCTTTCTTTTACGTCATTGGAATTTGATTCCACCCAATTCAATGAATCCAAATACACCCAAGTGGTGTCAAGTGGTTACCTCGCTGAACTCTCCAATTTCTCTCCCTCCCAGGAGACTTTGAACTACTGAACCATAACCCAAGTCATTTCCCTCCCATAGTAGAGACTAGAGAGAGAGAGAGCAAAGCCATGCCCCCATTGAACCTATGGCGACACCACCTCCACTCCCTCCCCACCAAACGCCTCTTCCTCACACCCCCTCCCTCTCTCATCCACACCCCCTCTGTCGACCAAATCGACCGCGTACCTATACGAATCGAACGATCAAGGAGGGGATCAAGAACTAGGGCTCCCGAATGCAGGAATAGGATGACGAAGAGGATTACATGGAAAGTCTGAGAAAGCTAGGGCTTGCAATCGAGAGAGGGAAAACACTCTCAGACCTCCTGTAAAACTCTGGAGGAGAAGAATGGGGCTCAACGAGGGATTCCGTTTCAGCGCAAACGATGGCACATTCGTCGATGCACAAATTTTTTTGATCGGTTCCCTCCGTTCATGTTCTTTTTGTAACGGAGGGAGGTTGATCGATAATTACATTGTATATTGGACGCCGGTGATGCACAGAACGCCGTCTGTTGCGTCCAATGTTTGTTAAAAAAAACGTTTTAAACATTTGTTTCGTCCTGTGCAACGCATAGGACGAGCCATCAAACATGCCCATAGGGACCACATCCGTGACCTCTTCCCCGAGAGATTGTGAAAGCAGTTTGAGACGATTTTTAGTTTTCTACCTGTTTGAGATGAAGCATGGTGACTCTCCTTTCCTGATTGATCAGGAGATCATACAAATCAACAAATGAGTGATGAATGGCTCTGGTCGTAATTGAGGTAAAAAGCTTCCATATTTGATGGGTAGACCATTGAGAGAGATTTGCATGAGATCGATGTTGTCAACAGACAGCAGCAAGAGAATCAACCAAAATTTTGATTTTGTTTAGATAGGTGCCCATGTCCATGCTGACTTTCTTAATAAAGGTAAGATCCTTCTTCAAGAGCATGATCCTCAATGGCGATTGAGAACCATGATACTTCTCTAGCATGACTTAAGTTTCTCGTGCAATTTTGGTTCTCATAATTTGACTAAGCACTGACTCGGAGACTATGGCTTTGATCTAGCTTAAAGACAAGTTGGTTGGACTTGCGTTAGATGTAAAACTCAAGATTTGCTTATTGTTTGTCCACCTTCTAAGAGGACGAACTCGAAAGGTTCAGAAGAGGAGCCATCTACAAATCTGAGAAGATCTTGGCTATCATGACTAACTCTAGTTGAGATCTCCAAAAATGGTAGTTTTCTCTGTTCAGCTTGATTGATACGAGACTTGCGACGATATTTCACTCGGTTGTGGCAATGCTTAAAGCCATTGAAACGCTCAAGGAAGCTTCAAGCTATGATACCATGAAAGAATAACATTAGACAAGAAAACCTGCTTGAACTCACACATTTTACGTGAGTGCATGACTTTTTATTATATATTCATTTGTATAAGGATTACACAAAGACGATAAGAGATTACAACATCAAGGATAACACTATCATGTTACATGATACTAGTTATCGATATTAGAGGAACGGTTGCATTATCTTTGACTCACACGTTTCACATGAGTGTGAGTCAATCCATGATTTCAGGAGTCAGTTACTATATTCAAGGAGCCACCAAGGAACTAGTTTTACAGGATAACAAAAAACTATACATTAGAGGAGTTGAACTGTGTGACGATAATTACGATAACTCTAGGTTTCAACTTAGAGGTTTATCACTTGAAAGGAGCGGTTCTTGTATGCTAATCTTATCACCATTCTCTATAATTTTTGCATGATCCAAAAAATCACATATCAAACAAACGTACAATCATTTTCTCATCAAATTAACCTAAATAAACACTAAAAATTACCATCCTAAATGACATATTAGCTGCCAATCAGCAGACCAAGAGAGAGAGAGAGAGAGAGAGAGATAGGTATAGAGAGTCGAACGAAACATCAACATTACTAAGATAAAGGGTCAACAAATGTTGAGCCCATGAGCAAACAAACAACAGACCCAAACCAAAGGCCGAAAACACGAAAGCAAATAAAAAAACATAAGGACAAAAGTCCAAAAAAGAATGAAAATCTGACAAATTCAGCCAAGGTCTGGAGGAAGAGAGGGCGACTGAAAACGGTGGAGACCAGGACAATAGAGGTGCAAAATTGCGTACACATCAGCCAAGATGCAATGCACGAGCTTATTGAAAACAATCAGAGTTTGACGAAATATCGCATTGTTGTGGGTCATCCAAACAGCCCACCAGGTAGTGAGGAGCCAAGTTCTTCAGATCAGCCGACATCTCTTGCAACTGCGCACCTGGGGTGGGCTCCACAGAAGATCGAGTGCGAAGGAGTCCTAACGCACATTGACATCAGGTTTGTTCCACGTACTCTTGAAGAGATCCACAAAGATGGGGCAGGCCTAAAACAAATGATAGGTGGATTCTTCCGCCGCATTGCATAGAATGCACCAACTCGAAAGCTGAAAACCCACTCTTCTAAGGAAGTTATCCGTCTGGACCCGATCATGCAGAATCAACCAAGCTAAGAATCGAGAACGCGGAGTTGGGTAATAAATGCTTAGGTAGCCAGTCAACTCCAAAAAGAAGAAGAGACCCATAAAGAGATTTGGTGCAGAAAGCACTGCTAAGTACAATTGCTCGATACAAAAGCTGGGCGACAAGGTCAGGATCACCCTCATTCATGAGGATGAAAGACATGGCTTTAAGCCGCATGCGACACATGTGCGAAATAGGAAACCTATGATGACTACTATAAAAAAAGAATGCCTCAAGAGAGTCATATTTAGCATGCAGTGAAGGAGCGCACGGATTGTCAGGACGGTGTGTCATCCAACATTGCCTTGTGATGAGAGCAATACTTCTAAGTCTTGAAGCAAGAATCCTCAGACCCGCCAAACAGGAGCAACAAAGAATTCCAACCCACCAGATTGGAGAATTTCTTCTTCATGCCAGAGGGCATTAAGAAAATAAACTTAAGGAAAGGAATACCGGGATAGAAGATAAGACGTGCTTGATAAGGGTTAGCTTACTTGCTAGGGAAAGGTAAGAAGCCTTCCAGAGATACGGGTAAGGAGAGGAACGAACGAGATGGTCTAAATAATAAAATCAAGAAAGATCACCGATCTACAGGCAGCCAGACATGGTGCTCTGATCTCGAGTGGCACCTTAAACTCGAGATGAGGGTTGCCGAGGGAGCAGAGCAACCGCCTCATCCTGCCCAAATAGAAGCCATCGTCGGAATCGGTGCCGACTCCTTTGGGGACGCCCAATTTCTCGTAGTCTTCGAGAGAGTCCGGGTAATCCACGAATTCCTTCAGCTGGGGATCCTCCGAAATGGCAGAAAGCCATCTTTTTCTGGGTATCCAATCACGATGAAGTGTCGTTGAGGAGAGAGGCGTTTATTCTTGAGGTTTGATGCAAGATTAATCTGTTGAAGATCAGGAACCAACCACTGGAACTCCACCGCATGGAGAGAGAGAGAGAGAGAGACCCATAAACACCCCAAGACCAAGAGTAGGCTAGCCCTCTTCTCCATCCGCTTCAGCAACACCCTTTAGAAATTCTTTCTTTCCCGCCCCTCTCTGACGGCAAGCCAGAGGAAAGAGGGAAAGTAAGGAGTTAAGTTAGGAAACGAGTCCAGAAAAGGAAAGATGAGGTCAATGTAGCCGTTAAGTTCCTATTGATGCAGTTGGCGTTGGGGCTACCCACCGCCTTGCTGGCCTTCTTGGGTTCGGGATTGATGCAATTAGCGTTGGGGCGACGCACCGCCAGTTGGCCTTCTTGGGATCGGGATCCCATCTGGCGATAAATTAAAATTTTATTTTTCAAAAAAACATAAAAGAAACGCACAGAATTTTTTGAGAAAACGGTTTTCATTTCATAAAAAGTCCGACAAGTTCTTTGTGCATTTAGAAAGAGTTTTGAGGGTATTTTGGTGGCTAGAGTCATAGTCATACAACCCTAAGTTGACCCAGCTTGTTCAACTGCGTGAGGGGCATACTTGATCATTGTATGGGGATTTGATATGAAAGGGCAAAACTATCCTTGCAGTGCCTGGGTTGCCGCCCAGCCCAACCAACCCCAGCAGGGCTGACCCTGCCAGGGTCAACTCAGTTCCACTAGGTGGCTGAGCCCATGATTGGGTTTAGCTCTACCCTAATTGACCTAACTAGGTTGGACTTAGTTAGCTCAAATAGGGAACTAACTAGTCCAATGAGGCAAGATCCAATTAGATATTGATCAAATCCGGGTCAAAACCAGATCCATCAGCATATTAAGAACCTCTCATCTCCCCCTCTCTCATGATCTGCGCCCCCTCTCCCTCTTTATGCCTTTGATGCCCTAACCCCCTCTCTTTTCATTCCTCTTCCCCCTCCACCATCCAACCATCTCCACCCTCCATTTTCCAGCACTGCCCTCAGCCCCGCTGGCCTCCTCATCTCCTTCTTGTGTTGGAGCCGCGGAAGCAGCTTTTCCCTCCTTGTCATTATTGCTTTGTGTGGGAGACACCCAACCCCATAGGAATCAAGGGAAGAACGACCTTGGGTAGGTCATTCCCCCCCCCCCCCCCTCTCTGTCATTGTTGCTTTTAGATGTCGCGATATTCGGGAGATTAGATGAGCAAGAAGAGGTTCATCTTGGAAGCTCTCACAACACTCGTTGAGATCGTATAAACCCAGACCTAGGTGCAGTCGCAGACAAGACATGCAGTGACATATAAGAAGTTTATGAACCTTGATTCCCCTTCCTTCACGGGGAAGCCGTACCTTAAGCGGGCTAAGTTTTAGATTCAAGAGATCGAAGAAGTCTTTGAGATCCTGAGCAGGCTAGATGAGAAGAAGACCCTTTTTTGGGCCATACCGACTAGTCAATGACACAACAAGGTGGTGGAAGTTAGAGGAGTAGCCATCATCCCTTGGAAGGAGTTCAAAGCGGTCTTCCTAGAGACCAATTTCCCTGACTTCGCCAGGAATAAGAAGGCTTAAGAATTTTTGGAGTTGAAACAGGATAGCTCAATCCTGTTAGAGTACACGAGCATATTTTGACATGTGGAGTGATACTACCCAAACACCTTTTCGACTGAAAAGGCACAAGCACTATAGTTCACGTGAGGACTTTATGATGGTCTGCAGAGCAAGGTCCTAGTTGGGCGCCTTCAAACACTATTGGAGACAATTGAGGCAACCAACATCATTTATGAGGACTGAAGGTCCTCCAAGAAGAATCAGAGCAAAGTCGAGCCACCACCATCATCGTTAGGAATGAAGAAGGATTCACAGAAGCCCTTCAAAAAGTTATTTCAGAAGAATCAACAGAGGAAGAATCAAAGGTCAAGCCCATATAAAAAGCAATCAAAGTTCAATGGCAAGCAGCAACAACAGCATCAACAACAATAGTAGAGACAGTCTTTTGGGATTTATCAGAGGTGCCAGAGGGACCATGTAGGATAATTGTGTCCCAAAGAGATTGACGCTTGTTTGCATTATGTTCAGAAGTGCCACTTTATCATATTTTCTGTAAAGAGATTGGTTGCTCTTCAACCTTTGCAACAACAACTGATATAGCAACAAATCCAGTTTTAGCAGCTTCCTCAATCGTAGTAGTCACAACCAACCCAATAGTAGAAGAGAACAGTCGGTCATGTATACGCAACTACAACAGATGAGACAGGCCCGAGCCATCAGGTCATTAAAGGTACTTTGGACATCACTGACTTCTCAACTTGAGTATTGTTCAATTTCGATGCGACACATTCTTTTGTGTCGAAGGCTTTTGTTCAGTTGTTGGACATTTTAGCAATCAAGATGGATTGGTGTGTAGTGATAGCCACGCCCTTAGGAGCAAAAAAATATTATGTGTTGCATCTTCTCAGAGTTGCGGTGTCGATCAAGGGTCAGGAGTTCTTGATGAATCTCATCCTTATCGAGATGACATGCTTTAATGCCATTCTCAAGATGAATTGGCTTTGTGAGCACTTTGCCAGTTTGGAGTGTTGTGGGCACATGGTCTTGTTGGAGAGACTTGGTCAGCCCCTAGTTGAGTTTTATGTGGTTTGACCCTCCAGTGATGGGAGGGTGATCTCTTCATTGAGAGCTTCAAAGTGTGTGCAACGCGGAGGTCATATGTTCTTTGCCAGCATGGTAGCATTAAATTGCAATGAATTATCAATTTACAACATAGAGATTGTTCAAGAGTTCACAAACGTATTTTCTAAGTATTTGCCTGGTTTACCACCACCGAGAGACGTGGAGTTCTCGATAGATTTGATACTTGGTACAACTCCTGTATCCAAAGCACCATATTGTATAGTACTTGCCGAGCTAGTAGAATTGAAGAAGCAATTACAAGAGCTTTTGAAGAAAGGTTTCATCTAGCCATGTGTTTTGTCATTGAGTGCTCTTGTTTTTTTCATCAATAAGAAGATGGATCTCTACAATTGTGTTACACATTTTGCATTTTTTCATGTTTGCAATACTTATGCCAAAGTTCTAAATTGTGATTCAAAATCACAAGAAACTTGTGAAAGTTAGAAAATCATAAGTGTTGCAAACAATCTCTAAGTTACTTTCTCTTTCTTTTTAAGTGTCATATTTACCTTTCAACATATGCAGTACATCTCAACTCAGAGTTTTACCCCATTAAGTGACCCGATTCTTGGTGAGGGTTCTTTCCTCATCATTTTTTTTTAAAATGTTTACATTGGCAAGAGGTAAAATGAAAATTGTTATAAAATAAAGAAAAAACTTATGAAGATGAAAAACTGTGGAGATATAATAGCATACATTAACCTAAGTCAAAGGAAAGAGTTATGAAAGTAAAACTAAAGAAAAGCTAGCATATAACAAGGATACGATGAGCAATATCCATCATAGAGGCCGACATGTGTATATTAAGAATTGATGTGAAAAAATATAAACAAGAACTTTTGTGGACACTAATTCTTGGTGTTCCTATTTTTTGTTGTGTCTGCATTGATTAATGTTGAATATAGTGAAATTATAGATTTCGTAATTTTATGTGTTTGATATAATTTAAACTATTTTAACACTATGGAGTCTTTATCCTTTGAATATTTATGACTCGTATATGAACTAAAAGCTATTAAAAATGAGTCCACATAGGCAATGTTGTTAGTATCTGTATTGGCCCTATATCGTTTGGCCAACGATTCAGGTGAATCAACCTATATTGATACTCAAGTGAATTGTTCTGAATCGACCAAAAAATAATTAAAAAATATTACGTGTCAATCAAAACATAACAGTGTTAAACCATTAAAATAATAAAAAAAAATGTAAGTATTTTTTATATTTATTAAAAAATATCTTATTCAAGGGTGAACCGTATTAATTTCTGATACTGATACTGACAACATTGGCCCATAGGTATAATTACAACATTTTTTTCTTGGCCTTTTGTATTTAGAGTGTTTCAACTTATTGGTTTTTTCCTTTTTTTTTAATTTTTTTTCTATTAATACCATTCCACTAATCATGATTGATTTTGATTGTGATGGTTGATGATGATGAAGATGGTTTTTTTTTTACAAGATGATATTGTTAAAGTTCCAAAGTTGTTAAAAGGAATGATAGTAGAGAATAATAAGATGAGGGAATCCACGGGTCCAACGGGATCCAAGTCATTTCGGTATATTTGACCCAATAGTACCAACTAAGCTTTGGGATTTGGATCATTCAACAAGTTCACATGTGCGAAAGGCAAAAATATCCTAAAAAAGTTGAGAATTGATGATTTTGGATATGTGAAACATTTTGTGAAATTGGTAAAAGCACACAAGAACAATACAATCATTTTTAGTTTTAAAAATATCACATTTTTGGATAGTATCATCCCAAATGCAACAATAAAATCGTGATATTTTCAAAATGTCAGCAATATTTATTATTACGATTAAGACCAGAACATGGCGTTGGATTCCGATGTGAGACCCAATTCAGGTTTTAGATCCGAAAATGGACAGTATTCTATTGAACATTAAGATCCAATTTCGGTTCAATCATGGACCGACCCATACCCGAGCCTTCCATACCCATATACATACATTGCCCGAGGCCTGCCATCTTTTCAAATTTGAAATGGCTACAAAGTTCGCTCTGTGCACCCCCAACCAGAAGCCCTAGAAATGCAGGGCATGCCAATATGCCATCAACGATATGCCCTCAAAATCAGGGGTACCCACGAAATCTAGGGCACCCAGATTCGAGAAAACTGTAGCAATGGGCCTAGCGTTCGGGGACGACGACGATGACGACTTCCAGAACCCGATCGGCGCCGTTTCGGTCACCCAAAAGCTCATTCTTGCTTCCTGCGGGGCGCCCACGAAGATCCCGAGGAGAAAACCCAAAACAGATCGGCTGCCGAAGAAGCAGAAGCTCTCAGTTGGGACCAGTGACGTGATTCATCCAAGAGAACCTAAATTCTTGGCTTCTGGTTCTAGTGGCGGATGCTCGGAAGAAATTGCGTCTGGGGATTTCATTCCCGGGACGCAGATGAACGCTCTGATTCATCTCTGCATTGAGGAAGATGAGGGGAGTGGTTTGTTGGAGGATGCAAATCCGGTGAGCTTGTCTGAAGAGAACAGAGAAATGATGGGGACGGTGGAAAGTGCGGCCGCCGACGTGCAGGATCGGGAGAGGGATAAAGAGGAAAGGATATCCATGGGATTCGAATTGGAGGGGAAGATTGAATGCCCCATATGTGGGGAAGACATAACTGGATTAAGCGACTTGTTGCGTTCGGTTCATTCGAATGAGTGTATTGAGAAGGGAGAGGCCCCAGAGGTGATGTTTTCTTCACTTTTTGCTTTTTCATTTTTGTTCTTAATGTGATTCATTGTTCAATTTTGAAACTAGAAAACGTATATACGTATATCATTGATCATCTTATTTTAACATTCTTGTTGTGGTTGTTTATGGGTCTGTCTTGCAATGCTGTGTTTGTTTATTTTGCAATCCAGTGTTTGTTCATATATAGAACGGAACAAAGAAATTTCTGAACTGAATGGGAGGCAATTTCCAATTAGGTGCAGTTCATTGTGATTTGAAACCAAAACATGAAAAACTGACGTGACCAGTTTGACTGAGCGTGGATGCGCTGGTTGACTGTAAATTTTTGAGTTGATAGGGTCTTTTTGCAGACTTGTTTGAATTATGTTCATCATTTTGCTCAACTGCAAATGTTGGAATGCATGGTTACTGAGTTTGGATGAGTTTCACCCATGACAATTTAGACCTTCTGTGTATGTGGATACGATCTAAATTTCTAGACGACCTGAAAGAAAATGCTACAATTTCTGGGGGATTGCATTTGCCAGAATGGTGGTATAGATACTGGAAAAGGGGACTATAATGTGTTTCTCTCTTAAATGATTAGTGCATTATCGAACCCATGAAGCAAAGATGGGTTTTTTTTCTCAAACAGTGTTGTAAAGAAAAAAAATTGAATCACCAAATAATATGCGAAAGACAAATTTATTATTTGCTTTTACTCAAACGTGTTTGTTAATTTGAGGAATTTAGGAGAAAGCTTTGTCAGAGAATAAATTTGAAATATAGACAGACTATAAATTTTCAACAGCACAAGCTTATAGATCCAGCCTGATGAAATATGGTTGACGATCTGAGAATCATGTCTTCAAATTATGTGTTATGTTTACTTACTGTCGTATTTGATAACCTACTTTTCTTTATTTTCTTGTAGGTAATAAACGAAAAGAATTGTAGAGGGGAGAATTCCAATCATCATGTCATTGATGTCAACCCTGTCCTTGAGTGGCTTCAATCTTTAGATCTGTCTAGATATGGAGAAGCATTTATAAGGGAGGAGATAGATTGGGGAACACTCCAGTCGTTAACCGAAAAGGTTTGACTTGCATGACTGAAAGATGTAGACATTCTGTTATGATCCAGCTATCAAATTAAGCTTTGGTCCACTTGGCTGGACTAAGCCTACATCCAAGTTGAGAGTTACTGAGACTTGGGACATGCTACCAATTTTCTGTGACTCTCTTCAGACTACAGCTGATTGGGATGCCATGTCTTGATGTCAAAATCAGTGAGCAAGATTCAGATACACATACACTATTTTGTGCCTGTGCATGCCCATATCATTTTGCCACCTTTTTGTTTCCTTCTATAAATTGAATTTTGTGTTCTACCATTGAACAGGATATGCTAAGTTTAGGCATAACAGCTCTGGGCCCAAGGAGAAAGATTATGAATGCACTCAATGAGTTGAGGAGAAAAAGTATTCCTGATCTTGATGCTAAGAGAGAACCTTCACATTTTACAGAAGAGAAGCAGGTCAGTGTATCGGGGAATAAGTTGATTACTGAGTTTTTTCTAGCTTCAACAAACGTTCACAAAAAGCAAGAACCTAGTTCGCGTGCATCAAAGCAAAAGATTCAAACGGTTAATACAAGTTCCAACGATAAAAGGCGTAGTAAGGTTAATAAATTTGGACATGCCAAGCTGAAAGATACACCTCCATGGGCCTGCATACCTGGAACACCATTTCGAGTGGTATCAACTCCTCTCATTGTTGAAATACCATTGAACTCATTAGTTAATAAAATCATAGGTTTCTTGGTTTGTTGCTTTGTTCATATGGATGGGTAATTCAGCTAGATTATTTTGGACAGTTTCAGTTGCATATTGTTTGCCTATATTCAGCCATCTGCTTAAATACATGTCAGATTCTTTTTTCTTTTTTCCTCAAATGTGCTTGTGGAACTAGTTCGGGCTAGCTGACCTATTCCACATAGATGATTTTATCACTTAATGTATACCGAAATGGTTTGCAGCTTTGTCTTTTCTACACTTGTTTTCATGCTCCGATTTTGATGCTTAGCTTTTGCATGTTTGCTTTCATTAAAAAGGAGATAATGTTTTCCTTACTATGATTTTATGCAACACATTTTGCAGGATGCCTTCTGTTATTTAAGAGGGGATTGTTCTGATTGGTTTCTTACCCATTTTCATACTGACCGTAAGTTTATCTGATGTTCTTTATTCTTTCCTCAACCATGTTTTAAAGACAATGATGCAGTTGATGTTTTCTTTATTTAGTACACATTCATATATAATTGATATACTGCATGTTTAATTTCCTAAAGCATATTGTTATGTCATAAAGATAAACTTATCCGCTATGTAACATGGACACTTCCAAAAGGGCAATGCACCTGTGTCACAACTGTGTCGGTGTGGGTGCGACACTTGGACACAGTTTCCACAGTGTCAGGTGCGGTCAGCTGCATCGAGGTCCATTTATGTCTGAATCTGGATTTGGTTAGCCCTAACAAAGTTCAGTTTTGTCTATATTATATACATAAATACGTACAAACATACATATCCACACTTACATATGGACACACATACACACATATAATCTGCACCCCTGCACCCAAGTTTTTTTTGAAATTGTCATGTCATACCGACACCGACACCTGCATCTGCTTATGTGACATATCTTATCCCAGTGATTTTTTTGATTTGTCATTTGTATTTAAAATCTTTATGAGAAAACAGATGCTTCCTCTGCTTATTATGGGAACTTTTGGAAATATGTACGATTGCATTCCCTGTCCAACCCAGGCATGTGGGCACAAGCAATTGACCCTCTATGATTTCACAATTAACATTAGTCTGAATCAACTAGTAAACTGCTCTGATTAAGTAGATACTTCAATTTAGCGGCTCACTCCTGCAAATTATGCTGGAATTGTTGTCCGTAGCGGCGAGCAGTATATAGAAAATTCACTCTAATGAAGGCTTAAACTTCAATACGACGATGAAGATTACAGCTAAAACAAGAAAAACTCTCAAATAAATTTTTAACAATGCTGAACTCTCAAACAACTCACAAGTCCCTTAAAAACACTCAAGGAACTCAACTCATGTGTCACTCCGACTTGGTGCATATGAGGGTCCATTTGCTCTCTATTTATAGAGAGATTTCCTACCAACCGTAGCTCTCTAGTTGCTCATGTGATAAATGTTTCAACTCTACCAACCGCATGAGTAAAAAAATATGGCTAGGTTCACACTTTTCTTCCTCTCTCTCTTTCTCTCCCTTTCACACTAGCCCAACCTACTTTGGTAGCCCAACTATTGATAGCCCATCTATTTAGTTCCAGCTGATTGCTCCATTTGCAAGTGTGAACACATAACCAGTTGTTCACCTCCTTTTATCTAAATCTCCAACAAAATCAGAACCAACATATCTAATCAAATTTGCTAGAAGTTTTTCATCATCATTGTCTTCAAACAATATTCAATTTTTTTTTTGTACCTTTTAGGTATCGATGGATCCACTTGACAACTAACCAATGTTCTTTTCCTGGATTGGCAATGTATCTACTGATGACACTCACAACATGTGAAATGTCTGGCCGAGTCCATATCATTGCATACATCAAGCTCCCTACTTCATTTGCATAAGGGACCTTTTTCATCTCCAACATCTCAATTTCTGTTCTAAGGCACTTTTCTATTGATAATTCAAAATGTGATGCTAAAGAAGGTAATTGGATGCATTGATAATTTAAAATGTGATAGTGGGACAAGATCCCATGTTTGATTCTTTTTAAGGGACTCCTTCTCTTCACGCATAACCAACTCCTATTTGTGACTATGTTTATCAGCCTTAGCTTCTTGCAATGAGCTAGGCTTGCTTTTCTCAATCACAAGAGAAAAAACAACCATGTCATTAAACTTCTTTGGTGCTCTTCTAATTCGTTGAAATCGCCTCAATGTTACAGGAGCTGTAGGCTGGATCTAGTCAGTCAAAATTTGTGACTGACTTTCTTCTTTAACAACTCCACCTGCTTCAGAGTCATCATCATTGTTGTCATTGATAGAATTTTGAGGTTTATTAGGCAGTTCATATTCTACTTCTGAACTAACCTTATCATCAACAGTTTTCTTTTAGACCATGGGCATATCATTTTCATCAAATGCAACATCTCGATTGATTCTTAATTTTTGATCATTGATTTCCCATAGTCTATACTCTTTAACCCCTGATCATATCTAAGCATGATGCATTTTCTTGAGTCAAGGCTTTGATCTTTGATTTCTTGGAATCAAAGAATATGCAGTGCATCCAAAAATTTTGAGATTGGAATAGTCTAATGGTTTACCTGTCTAGACTTTTTCAGGTGTCATAGCATTCAATGGTATATACGGAGACCGATTCACCAAGTAACAAGTCATGTTTACTGCTTCTGCCCAGAACTCCTTGTCAAGTCTTGCATGATTCAGCATGCATTGTGCATTCTCTAACAGTGTTCTGTTCATTCGCTATACAACACCATTTTGTTGAGGATTGCCTGGTACAATATAGTGCCTTACTATACCCATTTGTTCTACAAAAGCTCTTGAAATCATAAGACATGTACTCTCTACCATTGTCTGAATGCAGAACTTTGATTTTTTATCCTATTTGGTTTTCAATCATGGCTTTGAAATCTTTAAATTTTTGGAGAACATCAAACTTTTGCTTCAAGGTATAAATCCACACCTTTCTCGAAAAGTCATCTATAAGGAAGACAAAATGATTTGCTCCATCTCCAGAACTTTTGCAGGACCCCATACATTAGTATGGAAGTACTCTACAATAGCCTTTGTGTCATGAGAGCCGATTGAGAATCTCACCTTGCATTGCTTTCCACAAATACAATCTTCACAAAACTCCAACTTGCAGCTTCCGACTAATTTAAGGAGTCCTTGCTTCGACATTTCTATTATGCCACATTCACTCATATGGCCAAGACTTTTGTGCCATATTTGAGCCATGTTCTGATGATCATCGCTTGCCACTGCATTGTCTCCAATAACAGTGTGACTGCACAATAGGTACAAGTTACCTACTTTTTCTCCTTTCATGACAGTCATGGCACCTTTCGTCACTTTCATGACTCCACCTTTAACTGAAGTGCAACATCCAAGGTCATCTAGCATTCCACGGCTGATTAAATTATTCTTGAGATCAGGTACATGTCTGATGAAGTGGAGGGGAAATTTGAGGTCGACCTTCACGTAATGGGTACTGGACACACTTTCGGTGCAGCAAAGGGGGCGGCGCTGATACACTAATGGGGCTGGCGTTGATGCTACTCGATTAGCACACAACCCACGTTAATGGGTGCTGACGTGCTGCAGTGAGGAGATCGGACTCCAGCGAGGCACCCCGGTGCAGAGGGTGAGAATCACGACTCTAGTGGGAGATTGGGTTCTGGGATGCACTTGGGTGCAGCAAGTAGGGGCACGATCCAACGCAGCGAGGGGTTGACGTGATGTTGGTCTTCCAACACAGCCAATCGAGCAGCCACGAGTATTCACAGGAAACGTGAAACCAGAAAATCAGATCAATCGATCCGAGCACTACTGTATTATGAAATCGGTAAAGGCTACAATGAATATGACAGGTAATAAGTAAAACTGAAACTTGTGGCTGGAATACCAGAAAGCAAAGTGAAGAAAGACTGCAAAGACTGACATGAAACTGAAAAGAAACAATGGAAATAATAAACAATAGGAAAGAAAGGAAGCAATGACAAAAAGAAATAAAGGACTGCTGCCAAAACTGTCGTGACAGAGAAAAGTAAAATAAAGAAACGGAAAGAAAGTGAAGGCTGCTGCAGAAAATCCATCTCCCCTTTCATGCAACCCTAGGATGGGTATTTAAAGACTTTAGTTGGATCCGGGTCTCGGGTCCGGCCTGGGACCCGGATGGGACCCGGAGCATTCTTCATGCTGCTGTTGGGTCTATGACGTTTGGGACGTTCCGGACCTACTCTGCATCAATGTCTGACTTGCGATAATGTTCTAATACAATCGCCAAACATTTTGAGTTTGATGGTGCCAATTCCAGCAACTTGACAGGAAGCATTATTTCCCATCAGGGTATTTCTTCCATTTGATATGTCATATGTGTCAAACCAGTATTTGTTTGAGCACATATGATACAAAACATCAAAGTCGAGGATCCACTCATCATCATATTGACTGCAGACAACAGTCATGCAAAGCAAGTCATCGGGCTTCTCTTCCTTAGTGACATTTGCTTGTGTTGTACTTGTGCCAACATCATTCTTCTCATCTTCAATCCTCTCTCAGCAATTATGCCGAATGTGTCTTGACTTTTGACAGTAAAAGCATGTAACATTTCTTCTTTCAGGATGTCATGACATTGATCGTCCACAAGGATTTGCTGATGTAAGCTTTCCATTAGTTTTGTTTGGTTGACAATTCTTCGTTGTCTTCGTCCTCCAAGCAAACATAATGCAGTAGTCATCATCTACATGTTTTTGCCTTAACGCATCAGTTAAAAAGGCAATTGTGACATCTTCCAACTTGATTGTGTCTTTTCCACAGATGAGCCAGGTGCTCATATGATTCAGGAAGAAAGGAAGAAGAAGAATAACTTTGTCTTCTTCCTCCAATTGTATTCCAATACTCAACAATTGAGTGACCAGCTTGTTAAAAGCATTCAAGTGGTCAAGGATCCTAGCTACCTCTTTCATTTTGAGAGTGTAGAGTTACTTTTCAAAAAAAGTCTATTTGTTAATGAGTTAGTCATATACAACGATTCAAACTTTTGCCATAGCTTAACCATTGTATCTTCTTGCAACACATTATACAAAACCTCATCCAACAAACAAAGTCTAATGGTGCTGATGGCTCTTTTATCAAGAAGAGTCCAATCTTCATCTTTTATATCAACAAGTTTTCCTTCTGTTCTTAAGAGCCATATCTTGCCCATTTTTGAACCAAGTCATGTACTTTGTCTTGCCAAAAGCCAACGTTAGACTTTCTTGAGAATTTCTCAATTTCAAAATTTCCAGCAATAGCTTTCTTTGCTATTGAGAAAGTATTATGAAAAATGTGAAATATAACTTCAAGAATGAAAAGAGAGGGCAATACCTGACACCAAATCCTTTCGCCTAGGATTGGAACCAAGGCTCTGATACCACTTGTTGTGAGCAACAGCGTCCAGTGAATGGAAAATTCACTCTAATGAAGGCTTAAATTTCAATACAATGATGATTACTATTAGAACAAGAATTAACACGAAAAACTCTCAAAGAAACTTTTAACAATGCTGAACTCTCAAACAACTCACAAGGCTCTAAAAAACACTCAATGAACTCAACTCATGTCTCAATTTGACTTGGTGCATTTGAGGTCCATTTGCTCTCCATTTATAGACAGATTTTCCACCAACCTTGTTGCTCATGTGATAAATGTTTCAACTCTACCAACCACATGAGTAAAAAAATATGGCTAGGTTCACACCTTTCTCCTCTCTTTCTCTCTCTTTCACACTAGCCCAACCTACTTTGGTAGCCCAACTATTGATAGCCCATCTATTTGGTTCAAGCCCCACTGTTTTGGTCAAATGTTCACATTGAAAGTGAGGGCCATATCAACAGGAATGCCCTTGTAATAGAGGTAGTTGACCATGTAAGGAGAAAGAACTTTGAATTATCTTTTAATTTTTATTTGTTTATTCTTTTTGTGGGATTAAGAGCCTATTAATCCTGTTATTTCTTGTAGGAACCAAGTGACTTTAATGAGACTTAAGTCTATAAAACAGAAAATACAAACATATAGACAAAATTGGAGATACATTTTGTTAATCTGTATTCTCGACAGTCAAATACATGTCTGTAAGAGTCATACCAGCTATAATGGCATATTGTAATAATGTAATCTAAGACTAGTCCAAATTGATATAGAAGCTGTGGGCATTTGAAATGTGATTTGATCATTGGAAATATGATAGGCGATTTAAACAATAACCCGAGAATAATCAAATTCTGAATATGTTTTTTGCATGTTAGGAAACAATTTTCTAGAAACAATTAGTGTCAGCTCTTATTCTTGGTACATAATGCTTATCGTTTTGAAGCTTATACCTATTATTAGCACATTGGAAATTGTCAACAGTATCTTATAATGTTAGTTTCTGTAGTGGAATTCTAGATCCATAAGATCTCTTACATCAACACATTGATTAGTGTGACCTGTCTGTTGTTTGAATATTGATGCAGATTATCAAGGCCTCACAAGAGGCTTTTTTCATGGAAAAATATATTGCTCCTCAATCACTGCACGCCTAGTGAATATGAAGATTGGTGTTCCATGGGATAGATTGCAAGTACTGCCCCTTAACCAAAAAGTTCATATAAAGGGCATTAGCGTCACATGCTTGGATGCAAACCATTGCCCTGGTTCTATCATTATCCTTTTTGAACCACCTAATGGTAAGGTGAGTCCTCACAACATCACTTAAAAGATACTAGTATGCAGTATAATCTGTGACAGTTATTCAATTGTTTTTCAAAATTTTCACTAGATTAACATTCCTTTTGCATGTTTCCAAGATCTGTCCAAGAAAAATCATGGCTAAAGTTCTTAGTTGCTTTGAACTTTATTAGTTCAAGATTTCACCTGATTTGAATTGAATATTTATTCTTGCTGCCAAGCTGGTGGACTTTGACAACTGGCCAACAGACTGGGGATGACTCGGCTATAATGGATCAGTTCCATGGGGTTCATCCTGGGTTTCTCAATTCGGGCACAGCTTGAATCTTTGCAACATTGAATTGAACTTAGGTCTTAGTCTGCATAAGGTCAAGATGTAGACTTAGATCATCATGTGTTCTAAAATGCTTGCTTGGGTGATTCAAGCATCTTTAACTCTCATAATATGATCCCCCTTTTGAGAATACTGAAAATTCTAGTTGTTGCAAGGATATGAATATGGCGTTCTAACACAATACAGTGGCATGGTTGATGACTTCTGAAGTTTCATTTGAATGTTAAATAGCTGGAATTTACTTGCACACTATTTTAGAACCAGTGCTGCAGCAAACACTGCAGCAGCAGTTACGACTTTTACACCCTTTGATACCTTAATGAAGTGCCTAAATTATATTTTCTCTTATATTTGTTTTATTTTATTCATGAAGATCCCCAATATATAATAAAACCAATCATGGCCAAAAATTTGTATTTGGGGGGACTTGGTTTTTAATTTAACTCATGATTGACTTTTGCAGCCTGTATTACACACGGGTGATTTCCGGTTTTGTGAAGAAATGGCAAGCAATTCAATTTTGAAATCATGCTGTATCCATACTCTTATCCTCGATACCACCTATTGTAATCCACAGGTACGTTACTAAGCATTGGAATCACATACTTAGCCAATTCATTCTGAAAAGATTGATTGAATTACATGCATCTAGGCCTGTTTTTCCAGTTATGCCAAAATGAACAATCTTATTATTCTCTTAGTAACCAAGCTTTTCTTCCAACTCATTATAAGGAAGCATTTTCCAGGTATCTATAGTAAATTCTGGTGTTTGGAAAGACAAATTGCCTCGTTTCATTGGAATTTTCACAAGATGTTTAAAAGATATCTTGTATTAATGAAATGAGCATCGTCTAGTGATTCTTTCAAAGAAATTTGTACATATCCCTTTCAGTTCCTAACAAGTGGTGGCTCATTCTGAGTTTTTCTTCTGCAGTATGACTTCCCAAAGCAGGATGCAGTAATTCAGTTTGTCATAGATGCCATTCAGGCGGAAGCTTTCAATCCAAAAACCCTTTTTTTATTAGGCACATATACCATTGGTAAATCTATGCTAGATAATGCTATGTATCATTTTCTATGTCAAACAGAAGCACTTAAAAGCTGTATTCTTCTCCTAGTCCATGTTTCAGACTCCTGTAACTTCCTCTCAAATCAACTAAACCCAGTACATGACTGCTCTAATTGAATATAGGAAAGGAGAAGTTGTTCCTGGAAGTTGCTCGGATTCTTCGTAAAAAGATCTATGTTGGTGAGGCGAAGCTTCGGTTACTTGAATGCTTGGAATTACCTAAGGAAGATCTCCAATGGTTTACATCCAACGAACTAGAGTCTCAGATTCATGTGGTGCCAATGTGGACGCTTGCAAGCTTTAAGAGGATGAAATATATATCCAACCAGTACTCTGTGAGTACTTATATATATTTTTAGGCATAGTCAAATTTTTTAACTTGATTAATTAGCAGTTACTGATAATTTGCATTATAGGTTGTTTTTTTCAAATAGTTTTAAATGTGCAACAGTTGTATTCTCCTGAAGATGTTTTTTTGGCATTAGTTTAAAGTAACTAGGGACCCGTTAGTTTTATTCCCATGGAAAGAAGGGCCTTTCAAAGGAAAGGGCATGGATTGCTAAAAAATCCTGCCAGCTCAGCCTTCCCATGAGAATGCTTTCATATGGGGGGAGGTATTGAAGGATATGCACATGAGAAGTGGTAAGTGGTGGGAAAAACTGGGGCTCACTTGTGCCAGCATGGCACTTTTCCACCATGATGGTTTGATGTTTGTTTCACTCATGGTGGGAAAGGAAGGAAAAAGGGATGCCAGCTTAGCAATTTCCTATGAAAATTGCTTGAAACAAACGAGCCCAAGATAAACACTGATAGTGTGTCATTTTAAAAAATTTGGACAGTGCAAGCATTCTTGAAAGTTTTAACTGATTTGGTAGTTATTCTTGGATGTCTATCTCTGACTGATTGAAAATTTGGTACACATAAGGAGTTATATCCACAATGAGGTTTGCTTGCAGATTTCTGTGACCGGGATCGAGTCTCATGAGTCAAATCCTAGACACCAGTTCAAAATTTCATATGGAGTTACTTTGTCATCTTCTCACAAATTTCATTTTTTTCCGTTCATCTGAGGCATCCAGGGAACCTACAATCTCATAGTTGCATTCTCTCCTACTGGTTGGACATTTGGCAAAGGAAAGAAGAAATCTACTGGGAGAAGGTGGCAGCAGGGTACAATAATTAGGTGCTGAAATCCATCATTCTCTCCATCTTTGTTTCTTGTATTTATAAATGCTGTTTGTTAGAGTTCTTTTCCACGTTTGAACTCTTTCATGTGTTTGGTCTTTGTTGTGCATGTCAGCTAACTTCATGAACAAAAATTATAAGTGCAATGTTAAGTGAAAGTAAAGTAGTTTTTGGTGCAAACCGACTACAGAAGTCAGTTCGCAAGCGCACAAGCCAAGTGTATGATGTGAAAGCAAAATGTCCAAAATACCCTTGGGTCCCAAATTGGCCTAAATGGATCAATTTTGATTTCGATATGTTTGGGCATGTATCCTGGATCGGATCGGATACAAAAGGTATTTTCTGAGATGTGTGTGACAATCTCAGAAAATTAATGCGAATAAAATAACCAAAATACCCTTGGGTCACGAATTGGCCCAAATAGTTCAAAATTGGATTGGATATTTTGGGTATTCGTTCTGGCTCAGATTTCTAGATTTGGATCCTCCACCCGCTTCTCGCATTTGGGGCACAGATCCCAATGCTCATGCATCAGTTTTATTAGAATAAACTTGATTCTCAACTTGCTGATCAATGTATACAATGTTTTCCACAGGTATGAAGTCCCATATAGTGAGCACTGCAGTTTCTCAGAGCTGAGGGAGTTTGTGCAGTTTTTATCTCCTGAGAAGATCATACCAAGTGTAAACAATGATGGTCGTGAGTCAGAAGATGCCATGGTTGCTCTCCTCAACTCTTGATCGATAATTCCTGCCACAAAAATTATCCTAGGAGCCTACTGCCTGTCTTGATATGGTAACTCCTTGCTGCCAATGTGTGGACCAGTTTCAGAAACACTAGGAATTGAAGGTGCCTTGAATCAGTCATTACATTGGTAAAAACAACGGAAGGAAGAAAGGACCGGTTCTGTTTACTAGGATCAAGATGCTCGAGCAGTAAAGCCAAGTGTGCAGCCTACTCTAGTAGCCTAGCTCACTCCTACAGAGCCTCAGGCTTGGTGGCTCTTTGAGTTGCATGGGATTTTGTACTTCTCAAGAGAGTGATAGCACTCTCATGGATGTTTCATGGCAATCTTGGAATTGAATTTTTGGCTACCTGATAACGGTGCATCACCATGGTAGTCGAGTCACCTCATTGAAATAAAGTCAGCTGTATAAAGGACCATTTGATGGCACTAAAGATAAACTATTAACTTAAAATCCAGTTATCTATTGAATGTTGATATGCAGAATAGTTGGTTCTGCATTTTTGCTACCTTCTGGTAGCCATATCACAAGTGAAAGTTGCTTAAGAAATTAGGTATTGAGAGAGAGAGAGAGAGCAATATCTTCTCTTTGTGCATTAAGCATGGGGATCACCAATGTTGTCAAAATCTTGCGAATGGGCCTATTTGTATTGGCCCAAAAGTGATTCTAAAAGGGTCCGGTTTAATTATTTTTAATAATTTTAAGGGGTTTAAATGTTTCTAATATTTCTTATTATTTTATTTTTTAATGACATGTTATCTGATGGTGAATAGGGATGGCAGTGGACCAGGGTGGAGGCGGGATGGGTTGGGGGGGGGGGGGGACAAGGTCTCCATCCCTGCCTCATCTCAAAATTCTGCCCTCCATCTCCCGCTTTCATCCCTGCACAGATTTTGATTTTAACCTCCATCCCCGGTCCAAACGGGGTGAGGGCCGGAGCCCCGTTTTTCTCTGGTCCACTTCCATCTTTAAAGGTATTTTAGTCATTTTACTAATGGAGATCGGGGATGGGGTGGGGTGGGGTGGGGCAGGGGGCAAGGGAAAGCGTAAGTCCATCCCCGCATGGGTTTTGATTTTAACCTTCATTCCCACCTTTATCCCTGTTTCATGTCCTCTATCCCCGGTCTAAACTGGGCCAGGCAGGGTGGGGCCCCATTTCCCCCAGTCCACTGCCTTCCCTAATGGTGAAAAGTTGATGAATTCAGCTCGATTTGGTTCAGAGAATCAACAAAATCTCTGAATTGTTTGAACATCGATTCAGATCCGATGCTAATTCTGACGACATTGGGGGGAATTGTTCATGGAAAAATAACATCAAGCACACATTTTCTTCCTTAAAGCCTTTCTTGGCTAGATGGGTAAGCTTAAGGTGTTCAAGTTGCACGATCTTGTGACTTCAATACCTAGGGTTTGTGTCTCTTGCCATAAGATTGAAGCTGATGAGAATTTATCTCCAGTGGAAAAGGGGGTAAATGTGGGAGGGAGGGGGGGGGGGGTTGGTCTGATTTGTATTTTGCGGCAGGTGCTGCCCTGGCACCTTCTTCCACGGGATGCACACACACTCTAAGAGTACACTGTTATCTATAATAAAACCCTTGATATGGTTGATCATGCATAGCCTTCGAAACCTAGTCTTTATAATAAAAAAAGATAAGCTTCAAGTTGGTTGAATGATGTTCTTGTTTTGTCAATGTTCTATCATCTATGCCTTACATAACTATGTTAAGTTGGGGTTTTTAAAATTGAAAAAATATCAAATCTTGTGTGAAATAGATAAAGAATTATTGAAAAATGATTATACTATTTGGGAAAATGATATGTTTTTTTGAAATGCCCTACAATTTCTGAAATTCACCCCATGGCCAAATTCACAAATGCCTAACATTTTTAGGATCTTTTTACCTTTCACACGAGCGAACATCCTGAAGTTCGTGCGATATATATATAGGTATGTTGTCCTGATCTTGCAACCTCTCATTAAAAAGTACATTAGCACGATGATTTCAAGGATCTCACGAAGTTCGCACAACAAAATTTGTGAACAACTGAAATATGCGTACTTTCAAAAATATTGTATAAAATTCTTATATATAGGCAACATTCATGAGTTACCGTGTGAATTTCATTTAAGTAACTGATCCTCAAGGAGGTCCACAAATGTATAGCGACATTTGCATATTAATGTTTGTGAATGTCCTCGACCTTTACACTCTAGTAGATCTTCGCAAATAAGGTTCCACCTTCACATACATAGTAGGACATTCGTGAGCTATCGTGCAAATCTCTTTTAAGTAATTGCTCCTTAAGAAGGTCCATAAATGTGTAATGACATTCACATATTATTTTTTGTGAATGTCCTTGACCTTCACACTCTAATCTATCTCTGTAAATAATCCTCAAGGAGATATGCAAATGTGTGGCGACATTCACAAATAATTTTTGTGAATGTCCTCGACCTCATTTTGTCGTTGTGAATTTGCTCTGTATATGCAGAAGTTCTGACTTATTTGTAGAGTTTCCGAATATTCTCAAAATTGAGGAATGACTTGCCTGCGAATTTTCCTAGTTTTTTGTGAATGTTCGTGTGAGCATTAAATGCAATGATCGTCAATATAAATGTGATGATTCACATTTTAGGGTTATTTTTGCATAAACTAGGGTTTCTTGTGGTCCTAATATTACCCCCTTGACAAATGTTTTTGGCAACTAGGACAATTCATCGATGGCACTTCATCAATGACTGCACTTTGCTGATGACTTTTTTATAATCATCGATGCTGCTGAGTTTTTTCAGTAAGCGCATATTTAACGATTGAATCAGTTATTTATTTAAACACAATATAAATTAATAAATAACTAAAAAATTGACATGAGTTTGTTATATTGTGAAGGAATTGCATGGTTTTTAAGTTATCTTTGGATGTTCAATAGCATATTTGTTTTTTTTTTCTCTATTTAAATCATTTGCGAGTGAGTGTTTGGCGCTTTCTTTTCCTAATGATTGGTATGCCTCTATCATCGAATTAGTTTATTTATCTATTGTGTATCTCATATTATTAACATGGGTACAGAACACTTGCATCATTTTTTATTTTTATTTTTATTTTTATTTTTGCATTTTCAATAGTCTATTTTGTTTGTATTTTTGTAATGCTTTTTCAATAGCATATTCCTGGTCTTTGTTACCCATTTGTTTATATTTATTCCTCATTTTTTCATTGTCAGAAATTTTGAACTTGTTTATTACAAAATGACATTTGAACACACATAATAAGATCCTGGCTTGCGCGAAGCTGCCAGAAACCTCTCATATTTTAGTCTTGCCTTTTGTATCTGAGCAATCTGATAAAAAATCTCTCGATTCGGGCAAGTAGATTTGAGCACAAGATATGCCTCGAATCTCCCAAAATTGGCTACCAATTGATGAATTTTTTCAATAATTGCCAATCATCACTAATTAGACATGATATTGCAGCCTTCCTGTGCAAGGCATCTATTACTACATTAGCCTTCCCAAGGTGGAATGTGATAGAGAAATCACAGGCCTTCAAGAATTCCAACCATCTTCTTTGTTCCAAGTTCAACTCCTTCTGGAAAAATAGATACTTAAGGCTCTTGTGGTCCAATAATACCTCGAATCTCTCACCATACAGATAGTGATGCCAAAGCTTGAAAGCAAAAACTACAGTTGTGATCTCCAAATCATGAATGAGATAGTTATGCTCATGCATCCTCAATTGACTGGAGGCATAAGCGATTACCTCCTCATGTTGAATCAACACACAATCGAGTCTGGTATCTAAAACATTGGTATAGACAACAAAGCCTCTTGAACCACTGAGTAAGGTCGAAATTGAAGTTGTAGTCAATCTCTTTTTTTGCTCTTGAAAACTCTCATCATACTGAAGAGTCCACACGTACTTATCTCCCTTCCTCAATAATTTAGTCATAGGAGTTGCAATCATCACAAAATTATGGATGAATCTTCGATAGTATCCTGCCAATCTTAAAAACTTACGAATCACATACATGTTCTTCGGTGGCTCCCAAGATAAAGCTGCCTGTACCTTGGTGGTATCAACCTCTGCACCATCACCAGAGAGGGCATGTCCCAAAAAGACAATGTTGTCCAACCATAACTCATACTTCAAGAACTTATGATACAACCGATCTCTCAGTATTTTCAGAAGAATTCGAAGGTGGACATGATGTTGATCCTCGCTCTTTGAGTAGACCAAGATATCGTCTATAAACATAATGACGAATATGCCGCGGATTGACCCGTTTCATACTTAAAGATTATATCTTAGCAGAATGGTGCATCTACGCACTAGGGATCCTCATGATTAAGGTCGTACAAGGATGGGAGCATCTGAATGACACTGGCCTTAATCTCATATTGAGGTGCTCCTACATCGGGTCTCTGAATGCAGGATGCCTGGATGTAGTCTGTGGGAGTGAAGTACTCCCTCAGAGTGCGGGGAGGAGTTGGAGCTGGAGGATTCATGTCACCCATTGCTCTCGAACTTCGAGGAGAATATAAAATTCTCTCTAGGTCATCGACAAAAGGATGCAATGGAGTACCCAAAGCTCTTCACCTCTGCATACACTGGTACTAAGACCAGATGTATGGAACAAACCTCAATCTATCTAAACTAGACTAATCTAGACAAAATAAAGCAAAAGATAAATATCAAGCAAATAATTTAAACTATGTCAAAATTAACTAACTATTTTATTAGAATAAAAGAACAAAATCTAATCTAAATTACAAAAAAACAGATATAGGAAATCACAAACTATGTTCGCTAAAACCCACCTGTCTAATCCCTCTTTGAGGTATATATTTCTAGTGAATCCTAGGAAAACAGTCAGTGAATCCTATATTTACTAACTATGTTAATCCTAATAACTTGAACAAATAAAAACAATTAACTAAACAAGTATTAATAAACTGAAATTTCAGAAATAATATAATATAATTATCATTCCCCAGCAACGGCGCCAAAATTTGATTGAACTTTTGCAGTGGTATTTTTAAAACATTATTTTCAATAAAATCAATTAGAAAACCGTAAACCAAAATTAATAAAAACTGACTTTCCACAAATGTGGCAAGTACGGGTCGAATCCTCATGGAACGGAAAATATTCAAATTAATTCTAAAAACTTCAATTTATTAATATAAAAAATGTTACACTAAGTCAAACAATACAATTCTAATTAAATTACAAACTAAAAACTAAAATTAACTAGAAACAGACTTCTAAAGTCTTCTCCAGATCGCCAAGGGTAATTTCATCTTTTCACCACACATGCATTTGCACTCTCATTCTGAATTCACCTTTTGACTTGTTGTAAACTTTATCAACCTTAGAGGATCGTCCGACGAATGGAGGGGTAGAAGAGAGCAGATTAAGAGAAGGGAAAATCATCCAGAGGTCATCAATGGTGCTGCTACTATGCCCAGATGTTGCACCTTGCTGCGGTAAGTAGGGTGGAGATGCTCTGAAGGATGGAATGAGGATTGAGCCTAGCTCTAGTGGAGAAGAGGACCAGGGAGGTAGAGTCGGTCGATCCTTGTTGGGGAAGATGGCACCTCAACAAGGAATGGCGCACTCCACAAGCTGCTATACCTGCAAAACACATCAAAGAAGCATCAACAAACAACAAGGATGAGAAGAAATGGAAGAAGAAGAAGAAATTGAGAAGAAAGAGGGGCGGCTAGATGGAAATGCAATGAAAACTCATGTAAAACCAAGACGAAGAAGAAGATAGAGCATGGTGGCTAAAGAGGGAGACGTGAAGGAGTGAGAATATGAGCCTTTGGTGCAAATCCCTAGGCAAAAATGTCCTAGGGTTTTCGAAAAAAATATTTAAACCTATTCTAAATTTTGTAAAATTTCAAAAATGAGTTTAAAATAAAATTAAATGCTAGGTGCCTCTTTTGAAGGAGGTTTTCTGAAAAATTTTATGAATTAGATTTGGATCGTGTGTGGGTTGGATTGTGATGTTTATGAATTAATCCAAGATCCAAAATAGGTTGTTTGGGTCGGATCTTGATTTGATTTGCCTCAAAATTCATGCTCATGCACTAAAAATGCAATATCTCACTCAATTCAACTCTGATTCAAGTGAAATTCAAATCGTAGCTCAATTACGCTCAAATGCATCTATGTATGGATTCTTAGCCTATAAATGATGCCTATATGCATGAATTAATGGTTAGATTGATGCGCATTTCATGCATCATCAATTTGCAACTGAAAATATTATTTTCAGCAAATGAACTTAAGTAGCAAGTCGAGTGAATACTAGAAATAACCTGTGAATGGAGCTTACACCTTTTTTCTTAATACAATTTATGGGTTAATGCTGACAACTAAGATGCCAAGTTTGATACTTGAGGGTTCTGAGTGGATCCCTTGAATAGTATAGCTCATACACGAGAATCTTAAATTTTATATAATCTGGCCTGACTGGTTTAAAGGTATCAGGGCACTCATGCTTGACTGTTTAAAGGTAGCGAAGCACTCTGGGTGGGTCTGCATAATTAAATGGTTAAAGTTTTGGGTTAACATACCTACTTAAGGTATGAAGGGTTGGGGATCTACTACTACTCTAGTGGTATGATTCAAAATTTTGGAGAATTCCAGTATCTTTTAACCACTGGATCCATATCAGGGAAAACCCTAACAAATCGAGTAATACAAATTAATAAGATAGAAATTCACTCAAATTCAGGCTTACTTTGGAGAGGGTAGGTGGTACACAACTTCAGAGATATGTTTTCTTGCTTTGAGCAGCAATGACTCGTTAGTTCCAAGTTCTCAGAGTTAGGGGACCCAGACTACCAAATTTATCCTAGGCGGTAGTTCCACGTTCTTTTGTAGAAGTTAGGGATGCATCTTATTATCTTGAGCCTTTGGGAGGTTCTCTCGGTCATTCAATCACTGCCTTAGTATTTCAGTTTCAGCTAGACATTCGGGTTAATAACACACCAATTCATAATAAACCCCTGAATGTTCTCTTTTGTTACAGTTGCCTTGGCCTGCGAGTGCCCGCGGGATAGTTCAAGAGAAACATTAAAGTTTACTTCTGATCACTCAAACAAAATATTATGAGCTTTGTACTTGAACATGTTAACTTGTGATTAGATAATTATTTAAACCTATGATTATTTAATCGATTGAATAATGATTCATGATATGCTTTTCGTGAGTAGAATTATGATATGCAATAAATTAGTTTTATGTTATTTACTTCTTTATGCCATGCTTAGTATCATGCTTTACTGTCTGAAGTTAATCAAACACATTGCATACTTGGTACATAGTATATATGCAAAATCATAGTATTCTCCTACGCAGACTAGTTGTAGTCCGATATAATTTATTTTACTATTTTTCAGGAGAAGAGTAATTGATTAAGAGCGGTTACAGAATGGTGTGTGAACCAGGATATATAATTTATTATGTTTCTGGGGTGTTAAGTTTTAATTTGGATATTGTAATTATGTCATTCAGTTGTTCTGAACTCTGATATTATGTGTTAAATAGTTATTAGAAATAAATTGGATGGTAATTGCTTTGAGGATTCCTATGACGCTTCTGAAATGCTTATCTTGTTTAAATTTAAATATTTTTGCTGCCTTAAAAAATAAAAAACCCTCAAAATTTTGGGTTAAATTTCGGGGTATTATAGTTATGGTATCAGAGCCTGGGAATAATAAATCATAAATCATAGTCATAAATTAACATAATAAGGTTTTTGTAAGTATAATTTATTATTTTTTTATTATTTATTGGTCATGTTAGTTGCATGTTCTTTTAAAGTATATATAAGTATAAATATATACTTGTAATAGTGGTAGAGATATCATAATTCAAAAAAAATTATAAACATGTGTGCTTATTGAAAAAATTATTGGATGTATCACTGAGCGAACGCTAGTATGAGCACGACCAATGACTGGCAAGAGCAGAGGGGTTTCATGATGGAAACTCTCAATAGTCTTGCTGAGGCAATGAACACACAAATAAACAACCAGATAGAGTTAGCCACAATCGTCAACAAAAGTTAGAATGCTAGTACAATTACGTATGAGAAGTTTCTCAAGTTGGATCCACCAACTTTTTCAGAAAAGGCTGATCTGAAGATGGCTGAGAGTTGGATTAAAGAAATGGAGCGAGCTTTCCATGTTTTGCCAGTACTAGAGGATCGACAAAGGAACTTTGGCACTTATCGCCTGAAGGGCGATGCAAGAAAATGGAGGGATATAGCCTGGGTAGTCAATTTTGTCGGGATGGATCCTATCCCGTGGGGAGTCTTTCGGGAGGCATTCTTGGAGACTTACTTCTCCTAGTATGCTCGTGACCGAAAACAACAGGAGTTTCTGGAGTTGACTTAGGGGAACATGAGCCTAGTAGATTATACTACCAAGTTCCGAAACCTGGAGAGGTATTGCCCGAACTTATTTGCCAATGACAAAGCCAGAGCACCCAAGTATGTTCGAGGACTCAAGGATGAACTGCGATGTCGGGTGATGACTAGTCTACCATCCACCTTCCCGCAGGTCATTGAAGCGGCTACTACATTGAGCGAAGAATGGGAGAGATCTAAGAAAGATCAAAATAGACCTACTGGAAAAAGTGGAGCCTATAGGCATCAATACCAGGGTGGCAAGAAACATCAACCACCTCCTAAGAAGCAAAAGCAGAAGCAGAAGCAGAACGATTGTGATCATCCCCAGTGAAACATGAATCAAAATTGAGCATGCCAGAAATGCAATCGGTTCCACAATGGGCAACCCGGCCCCAAAGACACAAGCGCATGCTTGTACTGTGACAAAATGGGTCATTATGCCCGTCTGTGTCATAAGAAGATGGCATATATGCAGAGGCAGAATGCCAGAGGAGGACAACCACAACAACAACCACCTCAGAAGCAACCTCAACAACAACAAAATATGTAGAAGAGGGTGCCAGAATGTGTTTATGCAACTACTGCAAAGAATCTGGAGAAGGGAAACCTAGTACAAGGTACAGTGTTTATAGATGGTCATGCTGCACTTGTTCTCTTTGATTGTGGTGCCACACATTCATTTATATCTGTAAACTTTGCTAAACAATTGAGTGTAAACATTGAACCATTGAAACATATATTAGATGTATATAACCCTATTGGATATAACTCAATATGTGTAAACTATATACCGAACATAGAAATAATGTTGAATGAGCAAAATTTACCTGTTGACCTAATCCTACTCGATATGACTGAGTATGATGTCATATTGGGAATGGACTGGCTATATGAACATTATGCCAATGTTCTATGTCGTCAAGAGAAAGTGGTGTTATCCCGCCTAGGATTGCCAAAAATAGAGTTCAAACTCTTCAGACCTGCTGTGAAGGACTGAGTAATATCGACATTGAAGGCTCAGAAGTATATGCGACAAGAAAGCTGAGCCTTTTTAGTTAATGTATCCTTAATTGAGCCAAAGGTCACGCCACTTGATGAGCTTGAAGTAGTTCATGATTTTTCGGAGATATTTCTGGAAGAATTGCCTGGACTGCCTCCATAGTGGGAGGTGGACTTTCATATCAAGTTGGTGCCCGGAACGACGCCAATCTCTAAGGCACCTTATCGTATGATTCCAGTGGCATTAGAGGAGCTAAAGAAACAACTGCAAGAGTTGATGGAGCGAGGCTTCGTCAGACCAAGTGTATCGCTATGGGGAGCACCAGTTCTCTTTGTGAAGAAGAAGGATGGGTCTATGAGATTATGCATAGACTACCGAATGTTGAATTAGGCAACAGTTAAAAACAAGTATCCACTACCTCGCATCGAAGACTTGTTCGATCAATTGCAAAAGGCTAAGGTATTTTCAAAGATCGATCTCAGATCTGGGTATCATCAACTCAGATTTAAGGACAATGATATTTCAAAGACAACCTTTCGAATAAGGTATGGACATAACGAGTTTGTAGTGATGCCATTCAGACTTATAAATGTTTCCACTGTATTCCTGGATCTAATGAATCGAGTATTTAGACCATACTTGGATACTTTTGTGATCGTCTTCATTGATGATATACTAATATATTCAGAAAGCATGGAGCAACATCGGGACCATTTGAGAATTATGCTAGAGACTCTTAAAGAACATCAGTTCTTCGCTAAATTCTTTACGTATGAATTTTAGCTTGAGAAGGTCATGTTTTTAGGCCACGTTATATCAAAAGATGGAGTATCAGTAGACCCAGCTAAGGTAACTACCTTTCTATAGTTATGCCAAGAATAATATAAATAAAACAATAAAAGTATTATACTAATCGGTGTCAAATGCTAGGTTGAAGCTGTATTGAACTAAAAATAACCAAAACACATCAATGATATTAGGAGTTTTCTTGGTTTGGCAGGCTATTATCGAACATTCATTTAGAACTTTTTGCATATTGCCATGCCTATGACCAAACTCCATGCATCAAGTACAGGGTTGGGATGTGTCTTAATGCAAAATGGCAAAGGATATCATATGCATCCCGCCAACTAAAGATCCATGATCAAAATTATCTAACTCATGATCTGGAATTGGCAGTCGTAGTTTTCGCACTGAAGATATGATGACATTACTTATACAAAGAATAATTCATGGTGTTTACAGATCATAAAAGTCTTAAATACCTATTCTCTCAGAAGGAGTTGAATATGTGACAACAATATTGGTTGGAGTTCATAAAGGACTACAACTTTACTATTTTTTATCATCTAAGAAAAGCAAACGTCGTAGCAGATTCTCTTAGTCGCAAAGCGAGTTTTACTTTATCCAGTTTAGTGGCAAATGGATGAAAATTGGTGGAAGAGTTTATGAACTAAAAGTTGTTCGGAGACGAGCTATGAATCATTAAGCTATCCAGTTTATCTGCTCGCCTTGAAATTCTCACCAAAATCATGGAGGGTCAAAAGGAGGATCCTCAATATGAGAAGCTTAAGATGCTTGCTCAACAAGAAGATTCCTCATTCACATTGAAGAAAAATGGCAGTATCTGGATGCAAAAGTGACTTTGGGTCCCTAGCAACCCTAAGTTAAAGGAGGAACTATTGAGCGAGACACATAATTCCAAGTACACCGTACACTCAGAAAGTACAAAGATGTTTAAAGACTTACAACGAGGGTATTGGTGGAACGGAATGAAGCGTGAGGTCGCAAGTTATGTCTCGAAATGTCTGACTTGTCAGCAAGTCAAGATTGAGCATCAGAAACCTGGAGGCATGATGCAGCAGATAAAGATTCTACAGTGGAAATGGGCGTAAATCACCATGGATTTCATGGTAGGTTTGCCTAAAACCCGAAGACAACATGATGCTATATGGGTAATAGTGGACAAACTTACAAAATCGGCTCACTTTTTACCCATACGAATCAATCAATCTCTTGAAATCTTAGCGGATTGATACATCATAGAGATTGTTTGGTTGCATGGAGTGCCAATATCAATCATATCTGATCGAGATCCATGATTTACTTCTCGATTTTGGGGACAGTTATAACAAGCTTTGGGTACAAAGCTAAAACTGAGTTCTATCTTTCATTCCCAAACCGATGGGCAATCTGAGAGGACCATCCAGACTCTGGAGGATATGCTTTGAGCTTGTATGCTGGAATGAAAAGGCGAATGGGATAAGCAAATGGTTTTGGCCGAATTCGCTTACAACAACAGTTAGCATGCGAGCATTGACAAAGCTTCTTTTGAAGCTCTATATAGATGACCTTGTAGATCGCCCATGTATTGGGACGAAGTTGGTGAACGATCTATGGAATCACCCATCATGCTACAACACTATACCCAACAGGTCCAAATGATAAGAGATAAACTGCGGATAACACATAGCCGACAAAAGAGTTGTGCGGACCAAAGGCACATGGAACTCACTTTTGATATGAGAGATCAAGTTTTTGTAAAGGTGTCACCAACCAAAAGTGTTTTTCATTTTAGCAAGAAAGGAAAATTGAGTCCCAGATATGTGGGACCATTCAAGATTTTGGAACAGGTTGGTGAAACAGCTTATCGAGTAGCTCTACCTCTTCAATATGCCTAGATTCATAATGTATTTCACGTGTATATGCTGAGAAAGTATATTCAAGATCCGTCCCATGTCATTCAGTATGAGGACGTGGATATACGGAAAGACCTAACTATGGAAGAAAAACCGGTGGAAATTTTAGACCAAAGTGAATGAGTACTGAGATCCAAAACCATCTCTCTCGTCAAGGTTAAATGGCAACATCATGGTATCGATGAAAGCACTTGGGAACCTGAGGCCAGTATGTGAGAAAAATACCCTAGTCTTTTTTAGTAGTCTTTGTATGAGAATTTTGAGGACCAAATTCCTTTTAGATGGAAATGATGTAATGCTCATGAAATTTATTGGGGAAATAAACTTGAAATTTATATCCTTAAATTGGTATAAGGATATTTTTATTATTTTATGTGTTATTCGTATTTGAATCTCATATATCATGTTGGATCTTTAATGTTAGATCCTTAATATCCAGTTTGGATTTTCAATGTCGGAGCCTTATTATATCGATCAAATCTTTGACATTGAATCAGAATGAATATCGAATTATAGATTTTAATGTTGTTCATCGAAAGTGTATGGGTTCAATTAAAATTTTCCTTGGATCTAAAGTAAGTTGCTAGGAATCCATGACAGAGTCTTTTGGATCCATGAAAATTAATTTGGATCCATAGTTCTGAATTATAGTATAAGGAAAACCTTGGATCCTTAGATCCGGATCTCTTATAGAGATTTATAAATAAAGTGGATCCTAGATCCATAATAAGTTATGTCAATTTCTAGATAACGTAAATGGATCCATAGTAATTCAATTTGGATCCCTATTCAAAAATTTAAATATTAACACCTTAAAAATCTAAAAGAAGATCTGGATCCATCCATGGATCCAGATAGGCTCAAGAGTGGACCCAACTATATGTGGGTCATAGGTCACAGGTCTAGGCGAACCAAACTCACACCCGCTGGTGCGTTAAAATGAAGTAAAAAAAAAGGGGACTTGCATTAAATAGGATGGAGAGCTTTTTTTTTTAGAGGGGCGTTTAAGGGAAGAACGCGAAACCCTAAAAGAGGGTTCACAATCTTAGTGGAATGGGAGAGAGAGAGGGGACAATTGTGCTACTTTCCCCTTCCCATGATCTCTAATTGACCCCTCTCCTCCCCATTCTTTCTCTCTAACCAATCCCTCTCACGCTCCTCTTAAAACCCCCTGTCTCTCTCACTCGTTGTCTCCCTTCTCTTTTTCTCCCTTCAGCGTTCTCTCATCCTCTCTCTCTGCTGCATGCCAAGGGAAAAAGGTGCGCACGGATGCACTGAATCTACTAGAGCAAGGAGATTTCTTGGATTCGCGACAGTAGGATAGGGAAATAAAAAAAATGGGGATTTCGTGATTATGAGGTAGGGATTATTATGTTTTCGTAGAATGCTGGTTTCAAGTATGAAATGCAGTTTTGCACAATCTCTACATGAGATGATTTACAAAATCCCTTGTTACTTTTGTGCATTCATATGCAACATCACATACTGTATTGTTCTTAACTTCTGCTTTTGATGAATCACAAAATGTGTTCGGATAAAGATTGAAGATTGGGATTAGTTTGCTAAATGGCGATATAGATTTATTTATAAGTAAACCTGGTATTTTATTAGATAGTGGCCTAACAATGTTTTCTTCCTCACTCGATTTAGGGTGGTTCTTGGTTCTTATTGTTCATTTTTTTTTTGGATCTCTGTGAATGTTTATGGTCGTTCTTACGGTAGGGTTTCTATGATATTGTTGTGTTGTACTATGTTTCAAGGACTGTGTAATGGCCGATCGACACCCAGCTCATTTGGGTTTGGGGTTGGGTGTTGATCTATCTATTTTAAGGGTAAACACATATTTTTTTATCTGAGAATCCACAATTAGACTGTGTGTTTGGTTGTTACTAATCAGGAAATGAATTAAGATGATAGGTAAACAACTAATTTTTTTTTAGTGCGTGAATAAATGGTTGGTTTAGACCATGTATGTTAATTTAATTCAAGGTTGTATATTTTTTATGGTTTTCATTTAGTAGTCAAGGGGTAGTACTTGCCGTAAAAGTCTAAATTAGCGTTTCTTTTAATTTGATACATGTGGCCTTTGTTCAGTCAGTTAGGTATATAACTTGATTTAAGTATATGTGTGTGTGATTGTGGCTTCATGAAATGTCAATTTTACCATGTGGCTAATTTATGAAAATATTAAGTTTAGCTACAGTGTTATGCGACATTAATAGATGGATTATGTTTGTTGATTTTTTTTATTTCTTTTCTTTATCATTTCTAAAAATCTTGTTTTGATCAACTCTATCAATGGATATCAAACATTGAACTGTTACTGTTTATTTTCTGCATAACCCATGTTGAGTATGTTTTGAGAACATGTGTTGTGATTGAAAATCAAAATGCTTAGTAAGTTCGTCAATTGATTTATGACCGATAATATATGCACTTAATCAGAACTGTGTGGTCGCATAGTCTGTCTGGTTGAGAAGGAAAAACAATTTTTTCCCCTCTGTTTTGGGAAACTGTCCAGCCAGTGTATAATGGCTGGTCACCAAAAAATTTGTTGACATATGAATACCCACATCATACGTGTACTCGTTGTTTTGATATGCAATTTTCCTGCATATGAATACCAACAACATAGGCGAATTATGCAATTGTAATAGGTATTTTTTATTTCCTGCATGAGAATGCCAACAGTACAAGTGTATTATGCATAGAGATTAGTATGGTTATTTTTCTGCAACATAAGTGTATTCTGAAATATTGATACATATATTATAAATATTATCTTCTGCTAAGGAACGCAAGTTGCACATACTGTGATCTGCAACTGTAAATATTATTTTCGAAAAATGAACTTAAGTAACAAGTGTTATAATTTCACCATTGATTGTACTTAATATATATATATATTCTCTTTCTACATATTAATATGAACATCATGTGCACATTGTTGCCATTAAATGTTATACTGGCATCCATGCTTGGAAACGGTTGAATTGAGTCATACACTATTCATATCAATTAAGTTCATAATTGGGTTTGTAAGTTGAGTGAATCTTAGGAATAACCTGTGAATAGAGCTTACACCTTTTATGTTAATATAGTTTATGGGTTAATGCTGACAACTAAAATGCCAAGTTTGATACTTGAGGGTTCTGAGTGGATCCCTTGAGTAGTATAGCTCATACACAAGAGAATCTTAAATTTTACATAATCTGGCCTGACTGGTTTAAAGGTATCGGGGCATTCATGCTTGACTGTTTAAAGGTACCAGAGCACTCTGGGTGGGCCTGCAAAATTAAATAGTTAAAGTTTTGGGTTAACATACCTACTTAAGATATGAAGGGTTGAGGATCTACTACTACTCCAGTGGTATGATTCAAAATTTTGAGGAATTCTAGTGTCTTTTAGCCACTAGGTTCAGATCAGGAAAAACTCTGAAAAATCAAGTAATACAAATTAATTAGATAGCAACCCACTCAGATTCGGGTTTACCTTAGAGAGGGTAAGTGGTACACAACTCTGGGGATATGTTCTTTTTGCTTCGAGCGACAATGGCTCGTTGGTCCTAAGTTCTCGGAGTTAGGGGACTCGGATTACCAAATTTATCCTAGGCGGTTAGGGATGCATCCTATTGTCTTGGGCCTTTGGGAGGTTCTCTCGGTCATTCAACCACTCTCTTAGGATTTCAGTTTCAGTTAGATATTCGAGTTAATAATACACCAATGCATAATAAACCCTCAAATGTTCTCTTCTATTATAATTGTCTGTGCCTGCGAGTACCCGCAGGATAATTCAAGAGAAACATTAAAGTTTACTTCTTATCACTCAAACAAAATATTATGAGCTTTGTACTTGAACATGTTAACTTGTGATTAAATAATTATTTAAACTTGTGATTATTTAATTGATTGAATGATGATTCATGATATGCTTTTTGTGAGTAAAATTATGATATGCAATAAATTAGTTTTATGTTATTTACTTCTTTATGTCATGCTTAGTGTCATGCTTTACTGTCTAAAGTTAATCAAACATATTGCATACTTGATACATAGTATATCTACAAAATCATAGTATTTTTCTAGCAGATTGCTTGTAATCTGACATAATTTATTTTATTATTTTTTAGGAGAAGAGTAATTGATAAAGAGCGGTTGCGAGATGGTGTGCAGACTAGGATATATGATCTATTGCGTTCATAAGGTGTTAAGTTTTAATTTGAATATTGTAATTATGTCATTTAGTTGTTCTGAACTCTAATATTATGTGTTAAACTATTATTAGAAATAAATTGGATGGTAATTGCTTTGAGGGTTTCTGTGACGCTCCTGAAATGCTTAGCTTGTTTAAATTTGAATATTTCTTTTGCCTTAAAAAATAAAAATATTCCTAAAAAATTTGGGTTAAATTTCAAGGCGTTACATGGTGAGTATGTTGGTGCTATGATTATGAGTACCAAAAATCAAATTTTCATGTATGTGATTGTGTATACTTGTGTGCACAAAAAATTTGATTTGTTGTACGTGAATGTGCAATGTTTATGTGCACAAGAAAATCAGATTTGATATATGAGAACTGTGTTATGTTTATGAGCACTGAAAATCAGATTTTTATGTATGTGATTGTGCATTGCTTGTGTGTACAAAAAATATGATTTGTTGTATGTGATTGTATAATGCTTATGTTCACAAAAAATCTGGTTTGATATATGTGAATCGTGTCATGCTTATGTGCACTAAAAATCAATTTTAATGCTATGTGATTTGTGTCATGTTTAGGTGCACAAAAAATCAAATTTGATGCTTATGTTGATACTATGTTTATACACATAATGAATGTGTTTAAATATCATGTTTGTGATAGATACATGTTAAGTTTGTTGTTATATGTTATCATAATGATGACGTTATGCATGATGTTTATGTCATATGATATGTTGAGATGTAACATGATATTGTTATGCAACATAATATTGTGTAAGTGATATAAGGCATGAAATGCATGTATGCACTTGTGATGCTTATGAAAGAGTTTATGTTCAAAAGAACCAATGTAGTATAGTATATTGTACTGTAAGACATGAAAAGCATGCATGTATAATGTTCATAATGAGTTTGAGTTCAAAGGAACTAATAAGGTGCAATATTGCACATATGTATGCATGACATATAATTTTATTGTATTGTAAGACATAAAAAATATGCATGTACAATGCTCATGAATGAACTTGGGTTCAAAAGAACCAATGTGGTGCAGATTTGCACATATGTGTAGTATGCAATTATATCGTACTGTAAGGCATGAACAAAGCATGCATGTATAAGGGGTTAATATGAACCCATAAGGTGTGATAAATATTACAAGTTATGAAAAACATATATACATGCACACATAATTTGGTTATCACCTTCACAGGTGAGTGCCCACTTGGGTTGAAGGCGCCAAATCAAGCATGAATGAGTTGGGGTCAAATGAAACCTAAGAAAATATATAACTAAAGGTTACCCTAAGGGATACTTGGGCTATTTAGCCTTGAATTGCCTAATGCAATGAGGCACACATAAATAAATATATTGACCCCTTAGTAATAAATAGGACTCAATGGCCCATTTATTTCTAGGCTTACCTTAGAGAGGGTAGGTGATACAACCCCTATGTGACTTGTTTTTGATATTTTTGTGAGAGTGAGGCGTTTCGCCTGGTCTCCAGTCCTTGGGGGTATAGGAGACCAGACTACCATTGTGTCCTAAGTGGTTGATCTATACCTTCTGAAGAAGTTCAGGATGCATCCTAATTGTTGAACGTCTTACTGGATTCCTTCTAGTCATAGACTATCCGCTTGGTTCACTGAGCAGTTAGACACACTATAAATAAAAATACATAACATAATAAATGCTTGTTGTGGTCTCTTTTATCTCAAGGTGTCACACGAGTACCAGCTAAAAGTGTTAAGCAAGAAAAACAAAGAAATTATATTTGATCACATTTTAAACTAAAAACATGCCCTAATTATGAAAACATTCAATTTTAGATATTCACATGAGGCTGCATGATATGGAATGACAATATGAAATGATAAAAATGCCATTGAAAAGATTATAGATTAGTTTTTTGTTATATCATGCTTATGTTTGAATTTGAAAGTTTGAACTATGTAATTGATAATTGAATCTCATGGTCCTGCAAGTTGATGTATTATGCTTAACATGATGAAATGCATATGTCCTAAATGAGGATTTTATGCATGCTTAGTTTTGTGCAATATACAATGTTATTTTACCTACAATAGTCGATGAGTCTAACCCTATGTAAATTGTTCAGGTGACGAGTAGTTGCTTGTCTGCGATGGGAGGATGTGATAGTGGTGCCAAGAACTACACCTTCTTTTTGGATCCCAAGAACTTTACTTAATTTTTAATTAAATCTTTAATATTGTCTATTTTAATTTGATATAATAGGATTATGTCATTTTAATTTGAAGTTAGACAATATGTTTGTTTAAATGAATGGTTTGGAATTATGATTCTGGATTGTATAATATGTTTCAAATTCATATTCTTTTATTAGATCTGAATTACGAACGTGGATGTGAACCCAAGTTTAAGAGATTAGTATCTAGTCCCATGATGTGATAAAATACATGTGACCCGCCCAAGATTTATAACCAAAGACTAAATCAAAATATTTTGATGTGTTTTAAAGTTTTTCATTGGGTAATCTCTTTCTGAAACTAAGTTCTATGGATCTATTAAACGTCGATGCTTGCGCACAAGCTGACTCCCTATAGCTTAGTTGAGTAGAACATTACCTTATCTAGACTTGTCTTTGGTCATCCTTTTCTCGAACGTAGTTTTAATAGGCTATTACATGCTAGCGCTTGTGCATTAGCTGACTTCTTTGAGCTTAGTTCAATTAAGACAATATCATAGATAGGATCTCACATTAAATTGCATATTAAAAAATAGTCAAATTTTTAAGTTAAAATTTTGGGGCGTTATACTATGCCCTTTTCATCCCCAAACTACCCTCCTCACTAGCCTAAGTCACAACAATACCACTCCTACACAGATGTGGATCTAGATCCAAATCTAAACATGATCCAAATACCCGTACAAGCTTAAATTGCAAGGGTTTTAGATCAAGTTCAGATATAGAGAAGCCCAACACACCAAAACCAACACGATACTTGAAAAATATGAGAGAAAAAATGTGAGTCGTCTAAGGCTCAAAATTTGAGGGTGTTACAAGATCAATAACACTGGTTTGCCCACATAGTTTTAAATCATCTACAATGATCATTTGATTATACACAACATCAATTGTTCATGAAAGTTTTTTATTGCCTGCACATCAAACATTTATATCCCTAATTGGTTTGAGCAACTCCATGATCTCCACGTGCCCGAGCTCAATATTTGTGCCATCATTATTTCTCACTATTTGGGATAATTGGTTATTCGCCAAAGGGTTGAGCTTAATAGATGGTGCCAGAGATAAATACACATTCTACACATGATTCTCATCATTCCGTTCATCAACAACTTCGTGTATATCACTTTTAATTGATTCTTGTTTAACTTTATGAGCAACTAAGTAAACATCACTGTTAAACTACATTGTCTCTATATCATCATTGTCCAAAACATCTATCTATATATTTTGGCTACATTCTTTAGGAAAATAACTATCACATACCCAGTTTTAAGGGAGATCAAAACCATAAATTCTTTAAAACTATTGTTTTTTTATACCAATTTAGATCTTCAAGTATGGTAATCAGGGCTACGATAGTATAATTTGACCCTTTAACTGCCTACGCCAACCACACAACATATCATTCATCTAATAAAAAAAATATGGGAGAAAAGATCATCTATATACCCTTCATACATCCGATTAACAAATCTACTTACAATAACCACTCTGAAAACCAACTATCCATAATAACCCCCTAACCCCTATTCAATGCATGTATATAATCAACCCCAACCCCATCACACTAATTTAATGCTTATGCGCAATCAACCCTATCCCGATTATACCAAGACAAATCATTAGATTAACTAAAGGACAATCAAACAAATATAAATCATCTATAATACCAATATATATATAACCTTAAACATAATAAACCCTAAATAGTAAATCTTGTGCCAAATATTAAATAAAATACAAAAAAACATACATAAAACATCCACAACAACATATACTGCAAGGATATTAAATACTCATATCTAAAAGGAAAAGATCAGAATGCAATAAAATAATATGTATATATAGTTTGCAAAAAACTCATCTTTTAACCTAACCCAAAAGTCGATAAGAAAGATACTATAACCTTACCAGAATAGAGCAAAAAAAAATCATGAGAATCACAAGGGGAGAGAAAAAAGGGTTAGGGCTCTTTCCAGAAACAATAAAAAAAGAATAAAAACAAATTTATATATGATTCGATAAGCATGTGAATGTTCAAAAATTTGTATGTTAAAAATTTATGCATGTCGGTACATATTTGTGGATCTCATTGAAGAGAATTTCATCCAGAGAGATTTGCAACATTCTTTGCAAAGGTCGTACATTATTTGCAAAAGTAACACCATATCTGCGATATTCGTATAAGAGTGTGAAGGTCGAGAAGATATGAACAATTTATATATGAATGTCGCCACATATTTGTAGACCTCCTTGATGATCTTTTACTTAAAATATATTCACATAGTAGCTCACAAATGTCATACTATATATAATAAGGTAATACCTTATTTGCAAAGATCAACAAGAGTGCAAAGGTTGAGGACATTGGTAAACATTAATATGCTAATGTCACCACACATTTGTAGACTCCTTGAGGATCTATTACTTAAAAGGGATTCACAAGGTAGCTCATGAATGTTGTCTATATGTACGAATTGTGTATGGTATTTGCAAAGATACACAAATTTCAGTTACATGAGATTTGCAAATTTAATTATGTAGACTTCGTGAAGTTTGCAAAATCATCGTACAAATGTACTTTTTTGTGAGAGGTTGTGAGATCAAGAAAGCATACTTATATATCACACAAATCTTAGGAAGTTCGCTTGTGTGAAGAGTAAAAAGGTCATAAAAAAGTTAAACATTTTTTAATTTGAACATGGGTAGATTTCATAAATTGTTGGACATTTCAGAGAACATGTCATTTCTCATACAATACGATAATTTTCTAAAGAATTATTGCCAGTTAGGCAATATCTTATTAGCAGTCTTTGTTATATTTAATTTTGTATTTGATAATTTTGATTTTATGTTATTAAAATATTGATTTAACAACATTAGTGATATGTTCTTGTTTTATTTAATGAGTGTCACAACTATTGCTGAGTTTGAATTTCTCAGGTGTACTTTATCTGTTAAACTCTTTCGCTACACTAAGGTGCTTAGTTGTCAAACGTGCAGTCGAGGTTCGCTTCCCGCAAGCAATATCCCCTTGTGTAAGCTGAAGGTAGTGGCTCTAGGGGTGGCAAAATCTGACACGACCCACCAACCCGACTTGCCAAACCGCTTCTTAGCCGGGTTCGGGTTTGGCTTAAACTGATTTGTATCGTAAACGGGTCGACCCACCTAACCCATTTATTAAACGGGTCGGGTTTGTGTTAGGGGTATGCCAACCCGGCTGACCCGTTTAATAAACGGGTTAGGCAGGTGGGTCAACCCGTTTACCCGAACCCGATCCGTCAACCCGTTTACCAGACCCTGACCCGCCCGCTAACACGAACCCGACCCGCCAACCCGTTTACCCAACCCGACCCGACCCGTTTATTAAACGGGTTAACCATGTCGTGTCGGGTTACCCGTTTAATAAATGGGTCGGGTTCGCGTTTGCCACAGCCGACCAGTTTAATAAACTGGTCGGGTTCGTGTTGAGGTATGCTGACCCGCCAACCTGCCGCCCCGCCAACCCAACCCGATTGCCACCCCTAAGTGGCGCCCTGGGGTTGAGCGGTATGCTTGGGTTTACACCCTTCTGGGGTAGTTTTTCGTCCCTATGTGAAAAAAAAATTCTCAGAAAGGAAAAAAATAAAACAACAAAAGCAATAAATTATATAAAAAATTTGGCATTGATATAAAAAATAAGAGTATTTGCATATAATATATAAAATTTAAATAATAACAAACTCCAGGTAGCAAGTCTTTGTATTCTTCCTTTTAATGGATAATGGATCTTATTGACAGAAGCAACACTTCTGCAAGGTAAGGCCGTACACTGAGACGTGTTTGCACAAGTTTTATATTAGGGTGGACATCTGGTTGGGTACCAAATGAGCAGTCGAAAACCCAACTCGAGACAAATGGGGTATGAGTTGCCTTGTGCAGCCCAGAGCCCAACAAGTGTTGGGTCTGACCTAGCCCCACTATCAAATGGATTTGAGTCTTGGTAAGGATAAAGTGACATTTTGATTTAAAAGGCCCTACATGACCCACCTTAGTTAAGCCTATCGGGCCCTGAGTTAGCATGTCTGATGCGTCTAAGGATGTCAATGGATCAGATGTTATCCGATATCCAACTAAACTAACCCTTAGTAAGCCAAAACATAACATTATAATTGGATTCAAATATGACTTTTGACTTTTGCTATATAGGTATTTGGATTTGACAAATATCTTAGTTTGATTACTGGTATATATGGTTGTGTTTTTGAAAAGTTAAAATACTATTCAAAAGAGATTCACTTTCAAAATCTATTACCTCACGAGAAAGTGAATCTTACACAAATGAGATTCAGTTTTTAAATTTTACTTTTGGGGCCTAGCCCCATACTTGTTTTTGTATAAAAAAAAAAGTTTTATGTTTGGTTGTTTTTGGGTACTATTTGAATGAGATTCAATTTCTAAATCTCATGGGATCACATGAGAAACAACCAAACATAATGAGCTTTTCTCTGCTGGAATCAGAACCACAATTCCAATTTGTTTTAGCCAATTTCTCATTAATCAATATTGGGTATATATCCAACCGAAACCCAACGTTTACATCCTAGCCAAGGGGTGCTAAGGTGAAGGCACAAGATCAAACCTCGCTGGTGCACGAGTATATTCATAGCTTTGGGGGTTGTGGGAGTTTTCCTTGCTTTGATGAGGGTTTCGGGCAATGTTATTAGTATCATTATCAGCCCAGTATCCATTTGGCCAATGATTCTGGTGAATCGGCCGATACCGATACCCAAGTGAATTGTGCTGAATCAGCCAAAAAATAATTTAAAATATTACGTGTCAATCAAAACATGACATGTGTTAAAGTCAATAAAATAATATTTAAAAAATAATTTTAAGTATTTTTTTTATATGTATTAAAAACAGCCTATCAGGGTGAAGTATATCGATTTTCTACCAATACAATACGTATCGTCCGATACACACCAAACAACATTGGTTCCGGGTCATAAAAAAACTGATTCGGATTCGGGTCAACCATGATCCGTATGGCATCCGATCTGTTTTCACGCGCGAGTATATATACCGTGATCCTGCGATCGAATCCCTTGCTCTCTCGAGAGTGGTCTCTGTGTTGCTCTGCTTAGGGATTTCCTTTCTTTTCTTTTTTTTTCCTTTTTTTTTTCTTTTTTCTTTTCTTCTTTTTTTTTCTTCCATTTTTCTTTTCTTTTTCTGTTTTTTGGGAGCCCTAGAGAATCGATGATGCAGCAGAGGCTGAAGCAGCAGCAGGCTTTGATGCAGCAAGCACTCCTTCAGCAGCAGTTCCGCCCCGCCCTTCTCCCTCCCACCCCACACGTAAGCCGTTTTTTTCCCGAATTTCCCCTTTTTTGTCTTGATTTTTTTGGCGATCTACGCTTTCGATCGAGTGTAGTTTCGATTCTTTCTCGCCGATTTTTCCTTGTTTTTGTGGGGGTTTTTTCAGTGACTTAGGATTTCTTGGACTCCGCTTTCGTCGCGGCATTGTTTTGCTTGTGAAGTTATGGTTTTTGTTTGACGGACTGCTGTTTGTATCTGATGATTCTCGGGGATGTAGCTGACCCTAATTTTAGGAACGCAATGAGCCGTAATTTCGTTCACTCGGTGCCACGGTCTGGTTTCGGAAGCGTCGAAGCTGTTTCGCTTTAGAGCGTAACGGGGGTTAGGGTTTCTGACGTTAATTGCTGTTTGTAGAAATTGAGTTCTTGAGTAGGAATGCTGATCTTCTGGTGAAATAAGCGAGGTTTGAGCGAACCCTAATTTCACTTGTCAGGGTCGTGGTTTTGGAAGTTTGGAATGGTTATGTTAAGATTGAGGAGCTTTACGGTTTTTCAGCTGGGCGTCTGTGTTAAGGATGTGTGCGTTTTGTTCTGATCCCTACGGATGGAATGTCACAGGTTTGCAGATTGTAGAGGCATTCAGGTTACTGATTGTTTTTGGCATTCAATCTGCACTGCTGTTATGATCATGTAATTATGGTTTCTGTGTCTTGCCTAAAGAGCAAGTAACCAAAATGTTCCTTTAACTTGGAGGACGTATCTTACACCCGGCCGGGTTGCCCAAGTGGTAGCGGTCCTGGGGAGAAGGTGCTGACTGTTTCGTCTCAGGCTTGACTACCACCGGTTATGCGGGTGTCTTTCACTAGCGGGCCTCGTAAGGTCTTGGGTGTCAGTGACCCCACCCGAAGATTACCTTCATCTGGGAACTTTGCTTTGAGAATATACCATTGCCATTGCCCCTGTTTCTGATTTTCTGTAATGATTCCACCATGGCCAAGAAACGACAAGCTTGGTGATACTTCTGCTCCATGGCGGCTATAGTGATCATATTTCGTGTCCAAGAGAATAAAGTAAATAGATTACTAGTACACTGTATGGGCTTTATGCTGTGGTGCAGCTCATGACCATTTATATTATTAGATGCCGAGAGATGGAAAGTTGCTGAGCTGTTAGGCCATCAGATTAATAGGAGTATTGAACAGTTAATTTAGCATGAAATCATCGCATCTGGAAGGACAGTTTATCAACCTCATATCCAGGGAGAAAAACTAAAAAAGTGCTTCCTGTAGGACTAAAGGAAGACTAGCTGGACGAGCAGATAAAAGAATTAAAAAGTTGTGGCAATGAGAGACGTTGTCTAAGGAGAAAATGAGGCATACAATTAATCAAGTAGGTATGTTAGAAATAGATTTTCTTGGGGTTTAATGTGCTAAGTAGAAACCTCATTCTTTTTATGACATAATGTCATTTCCCTCATTAGACTTTTCACTAATGCATGCTTACACCTGGGTGACTTTGATATAGATCATTGTTTGGCTTGATGTAATGTCAAAAACTCTATCCTTGAGTTTGAAACGAGAGCTTGAATTTGTTTGCAATAAGAGGTTGCAACACATATGTAACAATACAATATGAAATCATGATAAAAATGCATGGACATCTAGGTGTATAATGGTCACAAGGGTCATTTCTCTCTAGGTACAGTGACACCTCAGTACATCTGGGCACACACACATTCTATATGAGAGAGAGAGAGAGAGAGAGAGAGAGAGAGACTACTCTTGGTTGATGTGAAGTTTTGAAGCATTGCTAGAATCCATAATCATAAAATACAGATCAACTTTATTAAAACACTATCATTGGAATGAAACAGGCCATAACATTCAAAACCTATTGATATGGGGTTAATTTTACAAGCTCAGTTTCATCCATGTGGAAGAAAATTAACTAACAAAGAAGATATACTTTTCGAGGTGCTATGCTAAAGCTATGTTTATCAAATGCACTTAAGCTGAGTTTTTGCTCCGTCTAGAAGTAGCAATCTGCCCTCTTTCAAAATGAGAAAGTAGCAGTTAGGAATTATGACTATTGCTACTATGGATCCTAATTTCCTGTATTTAGGAATTTAATGCTTGAAAGTTGGAACTTTTTGATCTATGAACTAGCATAAATCTATATATGAATGCTGCATCGGGGTCAAGTGGGGAGACATGACTAACAGCAAGGGCAGAGCCCCACTAAAAGCTTAAGTATAATAAGGAGTTCCATTGGTGGTAGAGCCTATTCCACTGTACACATGTTCAAGTGTTAGTTGACCAGACACCAAATAGAACCCATTGAAGTAGCATAAACATCCAATCCAGCATGAATTGTATCAGATACATTTGACCTGGTCTAATAAGCTTCCCATCCATCCATCCATCCATCCATCCATCCGTGTAATTCTAGTTCAAAAGGTAGAGCTAGCAGCTCATGACCATTTATATTACTCATACTGGCTTTGTGCTATGGTGCAGCTTATGACCATTTATATTAGAAGATAATAGATATCAAGAGATGGAAAGTTGCTCGGCTTAGCAAGACTCTTGAACAATTAATGAAGCATGAAAACATCACCTGTGGAAGGACAGTTTATCAACCTCATATCTAGGGAAGGAAACTAAATAAGTGCTTCCTGTAGGACTAAAGGAAGAGTAGCTGGATGGGTTGTGGCAATGAGAGATGTTATCTAAGGAGAAAATGAGGCATACAATTAATCAAGTAGGTATTTTAGAAATATATTTTCTTGGGGTTCAATGTTTTAAGTAAAAACCTCGCTCTTTTTAGAACATAATATTATTTCCCTCCTTAGACTTTTCACTAATGCATGTGTACACATGGGTGACATTGAGAGAGATCATTGTTTGGCTTGATGTGATGTCAAACGCTTTATCCTTGAGTTAGAAATGAGAGCTTGAATTTGTTTGCAGTAAGAGGTTGCAACACATGTAACAAAATAATATGAAATCATGACGAAAAAATGCAGGGACATCTAGGTGTATAATGGTCACAAGGGTCATAGCTCTCTAGGTACCTTGACACCTCTGCCTACGGCAACCTATCATGAGCGAAGGGGGAATTTTTGAGTTGTTTTTCTCAAATCTGACCACACAGATGCATTCGGTGTGGTCGATTTGCTAGGAAACAACACTTGGATTGTGTTTTTCGATAAAAAAAACATGATTTTTTAAGCCTTGAATATTTATGATATTTATAAAAAATTTACACCGTCGATTTTCAAACCGTATAAAAACCTACATGCGTGTTGAAATCGAATGATGCAAGAGTCCATTCCTATAAAATCAAATACGTGGAACACATCTGTACAATCATATTCGAGAAAAACATGGAAAAGAACCCTTCAAAAGCCCCATAGTCTGTGGTAGGCACGGATTGGTGTAGACAGCTACTCTCTATTATATGTATATATATATAGAGAGAGAGAGAGAGAGTAGAAATCACTCTTTTCTTAAAAAATTTCTAACTTTCTGTAGATCGATTGTTATGGATGTGATCTACATGGTTTGTTTAGTAGGAAACTTCTTTTGAATCATGTGATTATGACAAGTAATTAGTTTTTTAAAGGGGTTAAAAAATCAGCATCCCACAATGTGCCAAATTTTCATAATCCAAAAAATCTCGTTTTTACATAAGAAAAGCACGATCCAAGGCTTGATCCTTAGCAAACAAACCATGCTGAACACATCTATGTGGTTAGATTGAGTCAATACAACTTGCACCTATTATTTTTAGTTCAATAGTTACTTACCTTCATTAGTAGCAAATATTTTCCCTATATATATATATATATATATATATATATGAGAGAGAGAGAGTAATCAGGTTTTAGTTGTTTGTTCCTTCAATGGGGAAAAGAAAATTAAGGCTACTTTTGGGTGACGTGCAATTTTGAAGCATTGCTAGAATTTATACTTATAAAATACAAATCAACTTAATTAAAATATAATCATTGGAATGAAGCAAGCCATAACATTCAAAACCAATCGATATGGGGTTAATTTTATAAGATCAGTTTCATCCAAATGAAAAATTAACTAACAAAGAAACCTTACTTTTGGACTATGTCACATAAGTGCGGGTGTGGGTGCAGCGATGCGGCACTTTAAAAAAACTTGGTGCGGGGAGTATATATATATATATATGTGTGTGTGTGTGTGTGTGTGTGTGTGTGTGTCACATAGGTGCTGATGCGGGTATGGGTGCGGATGCGGCGATGCAGCACTTTAAAAAAACTTGGGTGTGGGGAGGATATATATATTTATATATATATATATATATATATATATATATATATATATATATATATTTTTAACAGTTTAAGGTAACACTGCGTGTATTTGTGTGCATTTATGTATTTATATATATATAATATAGATAAAAATGGACTTGATTAGGGTTAACTGAATCTACTTTTAGATAGAAATGGACATCGGTGTGGTTGACTTCACCTAACACAAAGGAAGTTGTGTCCAAGTGTCGCACCCACCTGGGTGCGGGTGCGACGTGGGTGTGGTGTCCTTTTAGAAGAGTCCGTGTTGGACACAAACACATATATATATGTAGACTTTAACAATTTTAAGTTAGCATTACTAATGAAATAAAAATAATTATCATATCCCAAGTACAAGTCAAGTCAAGCAGAAAAGAAGCTAAGAAGTCATGCAGAAAATAAGCAAATTATACTAACAAAAGAAGCAAACAATGTATAAATTTAGAATAGAATTATAGAATCCAACCCAAACTTGGATTCGGTTCTATTGAACCCACGCTGGGTTTAGGTTCTGTCGAACCCAGGCTCAGGCTGGCTTCAATTATGTTGAACCCTGCTGAACCCAGGTTTGGGTTTAGGTTCTGTCAAACCCAGCAAGCCTGGGTTCAATTCTTCTGAACCCAAGTCTGGATTCAGGTTATGCAGAATCCAGGCTTGGGTTCGGCAGAGCTGAACCCAACAAGCTTGGGTTCAGTTCTACTGAATTGCCTTGGTTCAGCAGAGCCGAACCTAGCAACCTTGGGTTCAGGTTTTGCCGAACCCAACAAGCATGGATTCAGTTCTGCTGAACCCACATCTGGGTTCAGGTTCTGCAGACTCGAACCCAACAACTCTGGGTTCAGCAGAGCTGAACCCAACAACCATGGGTTCAGGTTCTGTTGAACCCGGGCCTGGGTTCAGTAGAGTTGAACCTGGGCTTGGGTTCAACAGAGCCAAACTTAGCAACCCTGCCCAACCCAACAACCATGGGTTCACCGGTTCAGGTTCTGTCGAACCCGGGCCTGGGTTCAGTAGAGTTGAACCTGGGTCTTGGGTTCAACAGAGCCGAACTCAGCAACCCTGAGCCCAAACCAAGGTTGCCAGACTAAGAAGCGGAAGCAGGAAACGATACGGGAAGCGGAAGCGAGAAGCAATGCATGTTAAAATATATAGGAAGCGGGAAGCGAGGAATAAAAAAAAGAAATATAAGAATTGAATGAGAATCAAAATAAAACACAAATAAAACTAAAATAAACGTGACTAATATTAAATTTCATGATTTTTTAGTGTAAGAATTAAATTTTTAACAAAATCTAAAAACGATGACTACCAATTTAGCGAAAGCACATGGAAGTGAGTGATGAGAGTCATAGAAAACATATAAAAAACATGAAAAGTTGATTAAGAGAACATATAATAAGAATAAATGAAGCGTGTGGAAAGCATAGGAGAAGCGTAGGGGAATCGAGATTCTCATCAAGTTTCGGAAGCGAGGAGTATCGTGCTTCCAAAGCGAGTTTCCGGGAAGCGAGCATTCCACCTATCTAAGAAGCTTCCGGTAACTCTGGCCCAAACTAGCAGGCCTGGGTTCAACAGAGTCAAACCAAGGCCTGGGTTTAGGTTTTGCTGAACCCAGGAGCCGAACCCAACCTTGGGTTTGACTCTTGCGACAATGAGGGGAGGAGGAGAAGGAAGAAGAAGAGAGAGAGTTAGAGGAGAAGAAGAAAGAGAGGAGGAAGTGGTGGAGGGAGAGTGAGAAGGAAGAAGAAGGGAGGAGGAAGTGGTGGAGGGAGGATGAGGAGGAATAAGAAGGGAGGAGGAGGAAGAAGAAGAGGAAAGAGAGGAGAAAGAAGAAGAGAGGAGGAGAGAGAAGCTTACCGGTGTCACCACCACAGCCATAGGAAGAGGAGGAGACCATTGCCGTTGCCGTAGGAAGAGGAGGAGTGGGGATGAGAGGCGGAGGAGGGGCCAAGAAGGGGGGGAGGAGACTTTATGCAATTATTCCCTACCCCCCCCCCCCATGATTTTTTTTACTTAGACCGAAATGGACTCGGTAATAGTTGATTGAGTCCATTTCTGGACATTTTTAACCTTGGGTACGGGTTGACTGCACCCGGTGCTGATTCTTATGGTAGCCCTACCGGATGCTGCACCTGCACCAGTCGCGTCGATGCGGGTGCGGCAACCCTTATGAAGTGTCCATGTGACAGCTTTTGGAGGTTCTATGTTAGAGCTATGGTTATCAAATGCACTTAGGCTGAGTTGGGATCCCGGTCTAGAAGTAGCAAGCTTCCCTCTTTCAAAATGAGAAATAATCTGTTAGGAATTTCGACTATTGCTACTAGGGATCCTAATTTCCTGTTTTTAGGGATTTTAATGCTTTGAAAGTTAGTACTTTTTGAAATATGAACTTGCATAAATATATATATGAAATCTGCATGCGGGTAAAGTGGGGAGACATGACTAACAGGGCAAGGGCAGAGCCCCACTACAATATTGCCATGAGACAGCTGAAGTATAATAAGGAGTTCCATTGGTGGTAGAGCATATTCCATTGATGACTTAGAACTGATGCTGAGCTGTTAAAAAGTATCTTGTGGCTGTCATATTCTCAATATCAAGCCTTTGTTCGTGTTATGTTTGAACCTTCTTAGTTCCTGTAACAAAAATGTTCTTTTTAAGTTGTCATCTTTAATATTAATATTTCTGTTTTGTTCACTTCATGTAACTGTTCCCTTTGTTGTTTGTTCTTTTATATGTGAATGTCATTGCTGGGTAGTGTTATTGTATTTAAGATGCAGTATATGTAGGAAAGTACATTCTGCTAAAAAACTAATTTTTGAGGCACAATAGTTACCTTTTCAAATTATTCCTGTTGCAGATAGAGCCAGTTCCAGGCGGAAACCTGCCTCCCGGGTTTGATACAAGCTCATGTCGTAGTGTGTGAGTAGCCGTTGGAGCAACTTTTCTCCTTAACTTTGTTGTCAATTTTTTTTGGTTTTAATTGTACTTCTATTACTAGCATTGTGCCCCAATAGATATGTTTCTTTTGTTGGATAAACATTTTCATGCTTATTTTTGGTAGTCTGTTCTTTTTCTTTTTGTTTACCTTTTAAGTGGATTCTCTTTTTTCCCTTATCGTTTCCTTTATGTTAGCATATGACGTTTAGGGTTTTAAATTCTTTTTATTATGAATATTGATCTAAATCCTCTTTTTTTCCTTGTGAAATCCTAATGATGCATTTAGCTTTTATTTTTCTGATTCTGAGACTAATGCTTTAGCATTTACAGATATGTGGGCAACATTCATGTTGGTGTCACTGAAGCTCTCCTCAATGAGGTCTTTCAGTCTGCTGGGCCAGTTGAAGGGTGTAAACTTATCAAGAAAGAAAAGGTTTGCCTACAAAATATATTTATTTTGTGTACTTTAAATTTTGCATGGAAAACTCATCTATGGTTGATTATGTGACTGAGATTGGAAAACTTATGCATGTTAATTGATCACTTCTCTTTGTATCATGTTTGCTCTCTGTTTGTGATGGATTACCATAAAGCTGGTTAGGTTTAATCAAATCATCACTTTTTGTCTTCCACTAAATGTGATATTTGTTCTGGTTTGAACCAACCTGAATGGTAGCACTCTTAATAGTTAATAGTGTTAACTTTGAACTTTTTAGCAGTATTTATTTATTTTCTAGCATGCAGTGTGTGAATGTTGCTTTCGTTCTTTAATCATGTCCGATGACTTTTATGAATGGCTGCATCAGTTATTGGTATTTACTCTTTCATTGCTTCATCATACTTGAAATGGTCACTGTAGGTGGCTTCAGATTTTAGCTATTATTCATGGTCAAGTTTTCAGGGTGCATTCCTAACCTTGTAAAATCTGGTTCTTAGAGTTGTGGGCTTTGATCCAAAAATTGGTTTCCTTGGAGTGCTTTAATAAGGTGGCAATGTGTCGGGCTTTAAAAGATGTCTGCTATCCCTTTGTTTGTCAGCCACTATAAGGTCTTCAGAATACATGTGCAAGTTGGATGCTTATAGTGGAGAAGAAAATTATGGTCAACCAATTTTTTAATAGGAGCAAGTTTCATGTAAAACACATTCACTCATGGTAATTTGGTTCTTTATGGCTTGCTTGCTGCTTTATGCTTCCCTTTTTTTTCGTTATCTGACAGTGAAGAGAACTGGGAAAATTTTGTGAAAACCTCTATTGATTAAAAAATCAAGAAACCATAAGGATACCTAGCAAACATAAATATGAGAATGAAAGTTTTGGAAGATGAAATACAAGAAATTAGAAACATGGATAAATTGAGGATATTGTATACTTTTACGTACTTAAACTTCATTTGGGAACACTGTGATGAAATCATTTTATGAAATCAAATATTGCAGGTATTTATGCATGGGTATAGGTGTGTGATTCACTGATTATTATCATAGCAAATTTATATGGGCCTCGAGTCTTAATGGGTCACATTGCAATAATAAAAAATATGTCAATCTAATATGCCAACCTTTTGTTTGTTTTGTGGTTTATCAAGGAAAACTGCAGAAAATAACAATAGTTAAAAGAGGAAAAGTTAAGAAAAATAAGCAAATGTAATGATGAAACTTTAAGCAGTTTTCACTTGGTTTCATGAGCTGTCACTTATGGGAGCTTAAGTCAAAGAAGGTAAAGCCGTAAGATTTTTTGCTGATAAATTAACATTTAAAATGAGCATATTGTGATATTTCCACCTTGCTGACAGAATTTTATATATATATATATTAAATTTGCCAGTTTTGTGTTCTTATCGATGCGTACATTTGCAACTCGGAAAGTACATCCATTGATTTTTGCTGCTGAATCAAGCTTTACAATAAGATACAAATTCTAAAGTTCAAGCACCCCTCAAGTGGCTGCAGAAAATGTACTTCTTAAAGATTACCCAAGGGCTGGCAGGCATTCAACATGCATAAAAAACTGGATGATTGTGCAGAGATCCAAGGGAGCTAAATTCTGACTAACTTGGAGATATTGGAACTAGACTCTGGTGCAATCTATTGGTCACTATGACAAAACCTTCCAATGGTTTATTGGAAATCTCTATCCAGTTTCAACTTTTAACATTTTGCATGTGCTGTTACGCATCCTTCACTAGCTTGTGTGAAATTAAAGTTAAAATTTTGAAAGGACAATAAACATGGAAAGAAAAAGAATGACAAGAAATGGTAATAGGAGTCGTAATTGTAATAGCAGAAGCAATGCATATTTGTGTGGATGCTTTCAGCACTAGGCAAAATAAAAAATAAAAAAAGACAATAAAAGCTCTTTTTTGGTGGTCAAATAAAACATCAGAGATGTCCAGTACATTATGAAACAACGATGCGGTTCAGTTAAAATTTCAGCAGACAAAGCTCATTTATGTTTATAACAGACAAAATTATGTCCAACAACTTTATCTTGTCCTTTTCTTTCCTCCATGATGTCATTCTAAATACTCTTACTGTAAATTTTCTCCACTATGATCTTGAGTTGCAAGTCCATATGAACATATATTATCTCTTCTCTGCTTCATTTTGCACGTAACAAATTATTTGTAGACACATAATGTCCTTGTCAGTTATAGCTGTTCCTTCAGATGCAGTGCAAGCATAATAGTGCTATAAGCCCTCAATCTCACTCTTATTTTTATGTTTTCGTCTCTAGTCCACATAATACATTTCTCCAACTTAGATTTTGAATTTTTCTTTGGTGCAGTCATCCTATGGTTTTGTAGATTATTTTGACCGTAGATCTGCTGCACTTGCTATCTTAACCCTTAATGGAAGGCATCTGTAAGTGTAGAACCTTTTTGTGTTATCTAATGTTTGGTAGTCTTAAGCTTATCTTTTATTTACCTTGTTTCTGATGTTGGCTTTTAATCCAGGTTTGGTCAGCCAATTAAGGTTAATTGGGCATATACCAGCAGTCAGAGGGAGGACACATCAGGTTTTATATTACTTTTTATTTGGAGCCTAGATTGTAGTATTGTACAATGAATGATTTCCTTGTGGATATTGTTATTTCATGCAGGACACTACCATATCTTTGTTGGTGATCTGAGCCCTGAGATTACAGATTCTGCCTTGTTTGCATGCTTTTCTGTATATCCAAGCTGTTCGTAAGATCCATTAGACCAGCCTAAATCTTACCATGCTTCTTTTAACTTTCTTAGTTCTTTGTTTTCTATTTTTTGCCGTTCACCTTTTTAGCCTGCGGATTGGAAAGGAAAACAATTTTGATTTTAATTTATAGCTGCATATCATGAGTTAAGACCACTAAAGAAGCATTGGGAGCAATTATTTTTATCATGCATTAGACTTGTGCTACTGATGGGTTGCATTGTGTATGTTGTTAGAGACTCTGAAGTCTGAACTTTTAAAATTTTGGACCTTGTTGCAGAGATGCAAGAGTTATGTGGGATCAGAAGACTGCCCGTTCAAGAGGTTTTGGATTTGTTGCATTCAGAAATCAGCAGGTAGGACACCTCTCTCTCTCTCTCTCTCTCTCTGCGCCTGCGTCTGCGTCTGAAGAAACTGTTATTTGATTTTATTCATTGTTTCAGGATGCCCAAAGTGCAATCAATGACTTGACTGGTAATTATCAAGGCGCTTGTATCTATGTTTTAGCTTTCAATCTGTCATTGATTTTGAACTTTTGAGCTATGCATGGAGTTTGGGTAATGTTTCCTATCACTTGCTGTTTGAAATTAGCTCAGACAATTTCTGAATCTCATTTTGTAAGACAATCAATAATGTGAGTGCATGATTTTCCACACATTCATAGTTAGGTTTGACGGCTCACAGATTTATATTGTGACATCTAGGGCTGGTAAACGAACCAAACATGGCATTTTCGGGCTTGGCTCGTTTACTTGTGGATTGAGCTCGTGTTCGTGTTTAGCCATGCTGAGCTCGAGCTCGGCTTGTCCCTGAATTAGTCGAGCCGAACATGAGCTGGCTCATGTGAGAACATTCCATTTTATTCATACATGGAATATTTATATTTTTTATATATTACACTTAAAAATCTATATTTTATATATTACACTTTTTCATATTTTATGTATGTATTTTCCATGCATCCTTCTCTTTGTATATATATATATATATATTGTGCATTCTTCTTTTTATATATTACACTTAAAATATTATATATATGGAAACTTAAATATGTAAACCAGCAAAATATTTAAACTAGTATGATTCAAGATTTTCATAGGGTTTTTTGCAAATCTAACCCCACAGATTCCTTCGGCGTGGTCCATTTTCTTAGAATCGGCTATTGGATCATCGTAATCGGATAAAAAAATATGATTTTGTATGCTTGAATATTTATGAAAATCCCGAGCCATTGATTTTCAAGCCTTAAAGGATCCTTCTTATACATCGTAATCGGATGATCTAAAAGTCGGTTTCTATAAAACCAAGCATCTAGATCGCATCCGTACAGTGAAATTTTAGAAAAAAAATAAAAAAAAAGCCTATGAAAATCTTGGTCATACTAGTTTACATATTTTGTTGGTTTACATATTTCAGTTTCCCTATATATATATATAGTCACTACAATATGAGAACTGAAATATGAGAACTAGAAATATGGGCATTTCCAACACTTTGTTTGCAAATCCAACCACGTGGATGTGCTTGGCATGGTGAATTTGCTAGGAATCAACCATTGGATCGTGTATTTTCAATGAAAAAATGTGTTTTTTGAATGCTTGAATATTTATGAAGATTATGAGCTATTGATTTTAAAGCCTTAAAAAATCTCGTTTATGCATCAAAATTGGATGATTCAATAGCAGGTTCTTATAAAACCAATCATGTAGATCACATCCATACGGTTAGATTCAAGAGAAAAGAACAAAAAATCCATGAAAATCGCAGTTCACACATTAGTTCTCATATTCTAGTGACTATATATACACACACACACGAGCCCTTCCGAGCTGAGCGTGTTCGGGCTCGACTCGCCAGCTATCCCGATCGATGACAAGCGGGTTGATGACGAGCCAAACCGAGCTGACTCACAAGCATAGTCACAAATATTGTTGATTTTTTGAAAATCTCATGATATTATCGTGTTTTATTCAAAGACCTTGACAATCACGATATTATTGCGAGATTTTCAAAATCTCTATCACTATGAAAATACCACCATATTATAGTGAAGTCTAAGATGAAAAACAGAAACAACAAATACTTACTGTCAGCAAGGCATAACTATCCATTAGCCCACTGCCAACTCATATAACATTAAATGCTTTTTAAAAACCTTTCAAAAGGTGTTCACGTGGTTGCCCACACAATCACACAAGTATGCATCCTAAAGAGGCACAAAAGACCTCTTAAATAGAAAGAGGAGGGCCCTCCTTGATATGGGACTATTTTTGGAAGACTTCAATAGTGACTTAGTAAGGTGTCCATTGATGCAACTTTTCGTGAAAGTATTTTTAAAAGATATTTTTCAATGAAAATTATGTATCAAATCTTAAAATTTCGGTTCACACTAGTGGTGAAGTCCGGATCGAACACAGGGAACGAGTTTAAAAACTTTTGTACTACACAAAAAACGCAAAACTTTATTGCCTTAAGTAAAATAAATAAAACGTTCTACCCTATTACCATAGCCGAGCAAAAATAAAATTATTACAACCATGAATTAAATGGCCTGAAGCCCCCCCAAAAAATAAAAGTAAAGAAAAGTAAAAATTTGCAGGGCTCTGTTCTTTTCACGAATTAGCTTTCTTTTTGCTTCGCATGGGCACGACCCTAGCGATGACACTTTATTTGCGCACGTGAATCTACCTGCAAAACACGAAACACGCAAAACAAAATGCACTCCCCAACTGGGCTTCCCAATATAACTAAGGTTAATTCGCACAAATAAAAATAGCCAAATCGACAAAGACTACTAACAATATCTAATTAAACAATATGTAGGCGTCTTTTCAGATCATTGAGAAACATGCCAGAACTCTCAGATCATTGCATCATTTTCATATGCATTAATAATTCTTATAAACAATAAGTCAAATCACATTTGACCATTTCAACGTGAAACACACACACATACCTTATAAGTAATTTAGTCAGATAGTCATGATACATAGGTGTGATATATTTACTCAGACAATCATAATGCAATCATTTGCATTGAAACTATATAGGCGTGATGTATCATTCACAAGTCAAAACTAGTCATTTATAGGCATGATGTGTCATTCACCTATATGCTAACATAAGCATCACAATCATAACCTCATATCAAGATTTAAAATCAATAAGGATCTGATTATCATATCTGAGTTCAATATATAATCATGCTATAATAAAAAAACCAAATCTATAAATTCATAACTGGCTATCTCAATCAACTCAGAAGATCATCACAATTTATCGTAACATTTCATTTATTCATAATAAAGATTTACAAAATCTATGTCGGATCATTTAGTCTGGGAAATGTACAACCTCACAAGAAGTTACCGCCCTAGATGGATGGTCTTCCTGGTCTTGGACAATGCACTTTCTCACAGGAATATACCGTCTTCGCGGGCTACCCGCTTTTAGACAATGCACTTCCTCACAGAGACTTACCGTTCTAGCCGGATTACCTGATCTGATCATGCACACCCTCATAGAGAATCCTTTGTGAACAGTTCCTCAACGAGTACCTTATCCAATGAAAACTATTGTGATACATGCATCAATACAATTGACCACTCTTAAGGTCGATAGCCATCAACACAGGCATAAGCATATTTATAATCAAAGCATCTTATCATACATCACTTCATATGACATTAAAATTATAAAATCACACATTTAACCAATAAGTCTTCATGAACCAAAGTTCACTATTGGAGTTAAACATTTATCGCAAGCATTCATAATTTCATTTCACGTGACATTTAAATCATATCATACATAAGCATATTATCCTACGCATCATATCATCGCCACTAAGAACACCGCACTTCGTAAATTGAACCTCGAAGCATGTGTAAACAAAACATGAGTTCTACGCATGCATATGTGAACATGCACATTTCATAATACGAAGCAACTAAACATTAACATACTAACTCTTATGTAGTTCGAGATTGACACACACGATAAAAGTTATATGCATTTTTCACCACATGAATCAATATATCACCTTAGATATAATTGTGTAAAGGTTGGTCAAAATCTCATTGACCATCCTACCGTACATCATACACATATATTTCTCAAGCAAACAAGACATACAAGTTCAAAACAATTTATAACATTCGCATGCATTCTTCTATACAAGAATAAATGAGTCTATCATATGACAAAACAATATATATAATATCCACAGTATGCATCGAACACGACTTATACATATCCATAGTAGTTATGTGTGCATTATGTATCAAATTCATACAAACACACAAAGCAACATAGTATGCGCAAACCAAAGTATAATGACACACATTGCATACATATTATACATTCATAAGTGCACAAGCATTCAAACCCACACACAGGTGTACCTACAACAAACACACTCCATATTCTGCTAACTACAATCATGACAAGCATGATCTCCGAACTACAATCACAAGAGTCTTAGATATCCACAACTAAGTGAAGTGTGTGAGCATAACTTGTATTTGCAATTCATTTAGATATTCAGTGCAACATCATGCTTACACAATTAGTGCCTAAATATGATCTATATAAGTTCAGTTAATGTATCTTACCTTAATAATGTGAAGAACAATGAATCGAAACTCAAAAGACCGAGGAGTTTCGAAGTCCGCAAAGACCGCTACCCAAGCAATACAATGAACCCTTCGTGTGCGATCACAAATGCCAAAAACTCAAAAAAATGTCAATTATAACAAGATTAGCCAAAAATAGTAAATTACCCTATAAATCATTACCAAGAGCCAAATAACACACAAATACACTCTAATAATTTACAAACTCCATAAAAAATCTATTTAAATATAATATATATATATATATATATATATATAAATAATAATTTATAACCCAAAATAGTTCTATAAATGCAAATTATACCTGATTGGCTTGAATGAACAAATGAATATGTAATAAATAAATAAATAAGATTCAAAAGGTAGAAACACATTTCTAATTTGGAAATAAAAAATGAGTTCTTTATTTATTAATAATCCTTAAAAATTACGGGTTTTACAATTGCTAGTAATCCGCAGTTTGATCCTGGGAAATTTCAATACTGAGCTTCTTGGTCATTTATCAGGAAAATGGTTTGGAAGTAGGCAAATTCGTTGCAACTGGGCTACAAAGGGAGCAGGTGCCAGTGAAGACAAGCAAAACTCAGATGCTAAGAGTGTAGTAGAGCTTACATCTGGAACCTCAGGTAACAGTTGAAAGCAATCTTGTTTACCTTCATTATACAGAAACTCTTCTTTATAATTACTTTTTTAATTCGAGACAAAATTTTAAGCAAAATTTATCATACATGCAATAACTGGCATGTTTTATTAGTGAACATGGAGATGAACCGTATAATGCACTTTGTAAATGTGGGATGATAGAGAAGCATGGGCAGTGAATTGCCTAATAACTTGATGAATGATTAATGGTGTTCTTTTTTTAATGAGATGTCTCATGGCATTCACAATTCATCTTCCTAAGGTCTTTAAACAATCATCATAACTGTATAAGTGTAAGTTCGGTAAAGGATTTCATGAGGTTGGCAATTGTTGAAATGATGGTATATTCCCTATTCATAAATGTCCATTTCATTGTTTCATCTTTAGTGATGTTTTCCTCAAAATTCTGGTCTTATTTCCTTTCACATATGTAATATACTGCAGAAGATGGCCAAGAGACTGCAAAGGAAGACGCTCCTGAAAGAAATCCTGCATATACCACTGTTTATGTTGGCAACCTTGCTCCTGAGGCAAGCAATCTGCTTATTTCTTCAATTTTTGAACTGGGACGTGGCCGGCTTGACCAGTTATGCATGAGTCCTAACTGACCTAGTGACTGGGAGCCCAAGTGCACTTGAGTTCTGTCATTCTTGAATATGACCCATTGTTTTTAATTTTCCACTGGGAGAGAAGTCAATAACGCTGTTTTGCTTTAGTTGTTAAAAGACTTTAAAGATGTATCATGCTTCACACCTGAGGTATTAGGATGTGGTGGCCATATCTCACTGTGCTGTGAGTGATGCTTTCTTTTGTGCATTGAACAGGTTACACAAGTGGAGCTCCACCAGCTATTTCACTCACTTGGTGCTGGAGTGATTGAAGAAGTACGTGTACAGAGGGATAAGGGCTTTGGGTTTGTGCGGTATAGCACCCACTGGGAGGCAGCTATGGCAATCCAGGTGGGAAATGGACGCATTGTTTGTGGAAAGCCCATCAAGGTAAAACATCTTTTCCTGTCTGCTTTACAAGATTTGCTCTTAGTGCAGTTCTGTTTACTCTTCTTTAAGGTCTTTTCTTGATTTCCTTTTTTTCCTTTTTCTCGCTTTCACAGTGATGGTACCTGCATCTCTACTATATTTTATCAGTGTTAAGCTCATTTTATCGTGCAGTGTTCGTGGGGCAGCAAGCCTACTCTACCGGGGACGAGCTCAACGCCACTTCCTCCACCTGCTCCTTTCCCCATGCTTTCTGCTGCAGACCTATATGAGAGGCAGTTGGCACTGTCCAAAATGGGTTCTGCTCAGGCACTCATGCAGATGCAGCTGCCGGGTCATCCTGCTCTGAAGCAAGCGGCAATTGGAATGGGTGCTGGGGCTAGTCAAGCAATTTATGATGGTGGATTTCAGAAAGTAACCGCAGCCGCAGCTCAGCAACTCATGTATTATCAGTAAGGTGGTGGCAAATTGGACCTAATCCAGGTGTTATCCGAGGAGATTTTAGAGGCTTTTCCTTTCTGAACTCAAAAGTCCTGCTGTCTAGAAATCGACTGAAAGTTGGTCCATGTAGCCATACGGGTTAGTACATACTGTTGCTCATATTTTTCCTCATTTCTTCTTGGAATCACATACACCTAGTTGTTGGATCTATAAAGTTTCTGTTTTCCGAGCTTTGTTGTCTGAGACAAGACGTCTTTGATGAATTTCTGGCCATTGCACATCATGATAGTCCTGTTTGTGGTCTGTAAATTGTGTACTGCAACATCGTGTATTCCGCTTTATGCAGTGTACTTGTGAAAAATAGAAGTCTCTCTCTCTCTCTCTCTCTCTCTCTTTCTCTCTCTATATATATATATTTGAGTAGTTGGTTTTAGCTTCCGTTTTATATGTGATTGTTAAACTTTAACTTGAGAACAATCAAATTAAACCAGTGTTAATCTCTGAAAAAAGTAGCACATTTGCTTAATTGATTGCTATCTAGTAGGGGTGGGCAAGAGGCCTGGTTTGGGCCAAGTTTATAGGCCCGGGCCGAAACCTGACCTGTTATATATGTGGGCCGGCCTGCGGGCTACCGTGCTAACTCGATGGGCTAGAGTTATTTATTAAATTTTTAATAATATAAAAACTTAAAAAATTAACTATTGCATAGTAGCTTGATAAATATTACTTAATTAGTTGCATTAATTTTATGAAAATTAAAAAGATAATTGGTTGGGTATGTAGGGGTGGCAGTGGACTGGGGGAAAGCGGGGCCCCGTCCGCCTCGCCCCGTTTGGACTGGGGCTGAAGGGCATGAAAAGGGGATGGAGGCGGGGATGGACTTATGCTTTCCCCGCAAGGAATGACAATAGACCGAGGGGAAACAGGGCCCTGCCCTGCCTCACCCTCGTTTGGACCGGGGATGGAGGTGGGGGTGGAGGTTAAAATCCATGCAGGGACGAAGGCGGGGATGGAGGTTCGGGTTTTGAGACGGGGTAGGGGTGGAGACCTTGTCCCCCCGCCCCGGTCCATTGCCATCCCTAGGTACATGAGAAGTTGATATCTTGTTCATTATTAATATTTAGAAATGGATTTGGGTCGGGTCAGGCCGAACCTGACCTGCTTCACATTGGCATGTTGGGCCAATGGGCCGGGCCATGGGCTGCTCTTCAAAGCTGAGCCCATTTGTAAATGGGCCGGGCCATCTCCTGACTGAGCCGCCCTTAAGGCCCAATGGGCTGAGTTCTAAATGGGCTTGGGCCGGCCCGATGCCCACCCATCTAGGGTGTAATTTGATAGGTCATTTTTTCCTGATAATGCTGGAGAATTTTTAGTACTAAAAATGATCGTACTATACGGCAAAAATGTCTTCTCATAAACCTTACAATTTTTTGAAAATATGTTCAGTGTTCAAAACCACAAATCTTCGTCTCACCCTTCACACATGCAAATTTCTTTTAATATGCAAACTTCTCTATCAAATATCCAAATATGTGAATTTCTTTTTGTATTTGCCAATTTCTTTTTAAATATGCAAATTTTCTCCCACATTTGTGAATGTCCTCTTACATGCTTTCACATTTGACCTTCGCACGCTGATGTTCTCACACATTTATGAACGTCCTGCTTGTGCCACTTATGCGATTTTTTAGTAAAAAGAGTTTGTTGAAAAAAATCAACACTTCAAAAGCATGATCAGCTTTTAGCTACACTTCAATAGCACCACTAAAGCCTTTAGCGATACTTCAAAAATGCAATAAGCCTTTAACGACACTTTAAAAGCACCACTAAAGCTTTTAAGGATGCTTCAAAAGCACATATTTAGAGAAAAATTACAAAATACAATACAACATTCACATATTTTGAAAAAAAATCACATATTTGGGAGAACATTTGCATATTCTTGTATTTAGAGATGAAATTTGCAAAGAGAAAATTCACAAATAAAAAAAAGAAATTCAAATGTTAGAGAGGAAAGTTTGCATATTAAGAAAATTTGCATGTGTGAAGGGTGAAAATATCCTTCTACAACTGAAAAGTTGAGATTTTGGACATTCAGCCTATTTTCAAACGTTGTAAGGATTTTCGAGAAATACATCATTTTGTCGTACTGAACAATCACTTTTCAATTTTAATAGGTCACTGGCTAAAACTTTATCAAAATCGTTGTTTAAAAACGTAAACACGTCACACACACACTCATATGAAGGCAAAAGATAAGGTGGTTCGATCCAGGGAGGATCTACGTCCATAGTGAATTCTGTCTTTATCTCTCTACACGATTTCCAGAGGTTCCTTTAATAAGAGATTATGGGTTATACAATTTTGGAGAATTCCAATCTCCTTGAGATCATGATCTACACATGAAAGTAATGTGTTACAAGCATGCAATTAGAGTTATCTCTTCTCATTTGCATTAGCTGTAGGACTCATGCAGTTGGCGCCACCTCTCTGTCTCTCTCTCTCTCTCATTTGCATTATCTGTAGGACTCAACCATTTGAGCATCTGCGTAGGAGTCTTGGATGACATGGACTCTGCTGACCTGCGTGGATCTGGACCATCTCCTGCTGATTGGTTCTGATATGAATCCATATTATCCTTAACAGCCCCCCTCAAGCTCAACAGCCTAAGGAGGGTGTTGAGCTCGTCATGAAGAAGAGCAAATCTCGAGGTTGACAGGGGCTTAGTCATAAGGTCGGCAATTTGATCAGCTGAGATGTACTTGACCAGCAGATGGCCCTTGGTTATGATCTGGATCCATATTATCCTTAACATTATTCATGTCTTCTCAGATCTTCAATTTGGCGTTAAAGAGTGATGGTGATTCTGTAACCGGGTACTAATTAAGTCTGATAAAACGGCTCCAAACAAGTGTGTCATGTTGTTGGTCCAATATGGACAGTTCCGTATAGTAAGTAGGCCCAATTATTTGTCAAATGGGTCCAAATATGTGTGCATTATTTTCTCCAGATGTACTTAGCCAGAGAGAGAGAGAGAGAGAGAGAGAGAGGTTTCTTTTTCTTTCTTTTTTTTGGATTTATAACCCAAGGAAACCGCATGCAGCAAGAAGACCTGATCACGCTGGCTCAGCCTGCCATACATATGGTCGTGCCGGCAGCATAAAACTCCGAGGCTAGGACTCCTGCCCCCGGGGCCTATGCTGCGCGTTGGCTTGCGCAGAGGGGCGACATCCATGGGAGTCGAACCTTGACTGCACGTATAGCAGCCAAGGCCCCACCCCACTACCCCAAACCCCCTTGGGGCGAGAGAGCTGAGTTTCTGTTTTTAGGAATTTAAGATTGAAATTGCAGAGGTTTTGAACTTTTATCATGGATGAATAAACTAATTCCAGTGGATGTTGATTGAAAATTTTACTGCTTTCTTCAATGCGATCATTTTCGATTTGCACACAATCTTGAGGTGCTAAGTCGTAAAGCTCACACAAATGCTACAAACTCCTGTTTTGCTGCCTCAAGCTCTCTGTCTACTGCTGATGACATGGGACCATAAGGAAACTCACCTTTAAGGGAGACTCTGGATTTGTGAGCTTCAATAACACAGGTAGCATGGGTGATGCTTCAGGCTTCCCCGAGTTTTATTAGATATTGTACTAAGCCTCTGATCTGAATAGGGATGCCAACAAATTGGAACATTGTTGTTCCATTTTAGGGTCCTAGCTTCTGATCTGAAGTGCAGATTGAGTTGGACCATTTTACTGGGTTTCGTATCAGTAACCATCAAGAAAGTTCGATATGAGCTCCATGTTAGAGCTATGCTTCTGGTCTGAAGAGGGATGTCAAGGTTATGGCTTGGGTCAGTTATCTGGTCAATCCAGACCTAATTGGTCAAGTTTGATAGATTCTGCTTCATCTGAATATTTGGTGGTTAGATTTGTTGATGACTAAGAGAGTTCAGTTGGATTTGGATCTTGCAGCATTTTCATACAAGGTTCAGATCCTTCTGATTTCATTTTAAAGCTTGGGTTTGGTTCTGATCTGAGTAGGGATGTCAATGGCATGAGGTGGGCTGTATATCCAGCCATTTATGGGAATGCCAATGGGTTGGATATTATCGACATCCAACTCAAATCTGAATCCGCTTAGTCGGAACCGGTAGCCAAAGCAGGATCCAATTAATATAGATTCTGTATTGAATTTTGCATTCGAATCCGAGTTTGGGTCCGACTAAGATCAGGATGCATCTAGAATCTGAAGGATTTTAAGTTAGTTGTATCCGGATTCGGTCTTAACTGGTCCCATCTGACTCCGAACCTGATTAGGTCAGATCCGATTAGGTTGTACTCGGTATTGCCTAGATCTGACCCGAGTCCGACTCACAACCTGAATATCTGGATTCGGCTATTTACTCCACTAACACAATCCAATGTGAGTCAGGTCTGGACTTGGCCTTCTACAAGGATTTAATCCACAAGCAATGCATAATTACGCCAGCTTCTTTCCAAACTGACTAAATGGTCGACTAATCCCTCTTTTTCTTTTTTGTTATATAGTAAAGAGTAGTTATATGGTGATTCCAAAAACTATATGAAGGTCATTACAAAACGCCTCCGTTCAGCCATGATATGTGCATCATCATCACATGAGACAAGAACAAATTGACTTAAATCACAAACTCGTGCGTTAAAAAAAAGCATTAACAAAACAAGTAAATTCTTTGTATTAACTTTAGTGGTGGTCAAGCCAAATCAACCTCAGAAGTTACGCTATTGCTTTTTAGGGTTTATGTCTTTGGCTTTGAACTGAAAAGTCCAAGATAGTATATAAAATGCACCGACAAGTACTTTTAGAAATGAAGTTTGAAAAATAAATATAACTCTCTTAAATGTCATGGCTTTTGAAGGCATTTCAATCAACTGAACACTGCTAATGTTAATATGAAGGGTTTAAATATATACTAACCATTAAGCGTTTAATGTACTTCAAGGCCCAACTAAGATGAGACCCAAAGAGGACTGCTAGGTATTTCAGTCTCTTTATCTCTTCATCAAATCTCCCTTAAAACTATATGCTCAAGTCTCAATTCCCGTTTGTTCTCAAACTTCCTCATAAATCTAGATTCCCATAATCAAACTAAGATTCGTTTGGCAACATACTAAAGATTCTATTTAATTTAATTCTTAATGCATCACCTTCTCTCTCTCTCTCTCTCTCTCCTCCCATAATCAAACTAAGATTCGTTTGGCAACATACTAAAGATTCTATTTAATTTAATTCTTAATGCATCACCTTCTCTCTCTATCTCTCTCTCTATCTCCCATAATCAAACTAAGATTCGTTTGGCATCATACTAAAGATTCTATTTAATTTAATTCTTAATGCATCATCTACTCTCTCTCTCTCTCCTAGTGACGCAGTCAACTTGGGGATTCCTACAAAAGATTCCCTTATAGATAATCGAATCAAGATGTAAAGATGATAAATTAAAAGCCAGCCTCTATCTAGTGGTTTATCCTTCCAATTCATGGCTATCAATGCAAACTATAAAGTTGACCTTAATACCAATGAGTAAGATCAAATCTGTAAGACTAGGGTAATAAGGTGAGATAGCAATTGAAGCTGGTATCTGCTTTGGGCACTTAATTGGATCTAGATCCAAAACCATTTTATGTGGATTTTGCAGAATCCAATTGGATCTAGATCTTTTAAGGGCTCTAATCCATCATCATCATCATCTCTCTCTCTGTTTCTCCATGTGCACACATTTTTTTTTTGATGAAGGAAAACCTCCCAATTCACTGACTGCACGTTAGCTGGCCTCTGATTGGTAAAACCCTTGAGCTCCCTCAGCTCATCAGGAAGTACACCCAGCTTTGACCTTAGGGCAAGGGATGCCACCAGTGGATTTTGAACTTGTGACATCCTGTCAACTTGCTGACATTCAGAAAGTCGCCCCTACCAGATGAGTGGAGCCCTTGTGCATGGGCCTCCATGCTCACACAGTTACCCGCATAAGAAATGAACAGTTTCATACTCTAAAATTCTACATTATTCTAGAAATGACAAGAGACCACAGATTTATTCAAAACCCTCAAATGTTCACCATTCTTTACCACTGGGTTGATGTAGCTGCTCATTAGTTTTGGTAGGCCTGACCTCTCAGACAGGGATAACGCAGAGGGCTAGTTCAGGCATTTCCACGATCCTTATTGGAGTAAGATCCAAATTATAAATTGTTTCTAGAGTATTTTAATTCCACAATAATATTTCCAACTTGGTTAAAATATTGCTTTTTCTAGGGGATGGATTAAATGAAAATGCACCCTATCAAATGTATATATTATATGGTATAGTTTAAAAAATAATGAAATCCACAGGAAGTTTCATCCAGATTGGGACAGCATTTGCATAGAAAAAGCTGCAGATCCAAAAATAGAAAATTTCACAATTGATAGTAACTGGCGTGCAAACTTTGTTTTCATTGGGATCTGGGACACTTCAAATGCATAACTCTCAATCCAATGAAAGATAAACTCTTTCATTATCTTTTTCTCTGTCTCGGATCATAGGGCCTCACCAGGGCTCCGTTCATTTAGAAGGAGTGACTCGTGAACATCACAAGTTCAAAAACGCGCCAGTTATCTTTTCCGGCGCAAAATTATTTCGCGCCCGTAAACATGATACTGCGAGGTCAAAACTGGGCGTACCCCTTGGTGGGCAAAGAGAGACCTGGGATTTTACACCAATGAACTCTCAAGTGAATGAGGTGGTTTTCTCCAGTTCTCTAAGGGCCTGTTTGCTTGCAAATCTAGAAATTATTTTTTCCAGTTTTCTACTTTTCATTCTTTTAAAAATTCAGGTTTTTCAAATTCTAGAAAAGTGTAGTGTTTGGATTAACTTAAAAATCAGGCCAGACAAAATATCCAGATTTTAAATTTTCACCAGTTTGGTTGTTTTGTTGAGTTTTCAAGATATCTCTCTCTGTTATCCCGGAGATCACGAAGGAAAAATTGGTTATCTCCGGCCCAATTCTCACCGTAAATGAAATGTTTGCGTGCCTCTTTCTCTTAGATGGAGTCATGAAACCAGAAATGAGGAAGCAGACGAGTGAGAGCGATCAGAATTTGATGTTTGAGATCGTAAGGAGTTTGTTGGAATATGAATCTGCCACCTTTTGGTAAAATGGCCCTGGTGACAAATGGAACATGGACTGATTATTGATAATCAAACACTGGAAGGACTATTTGATGCGGGCAAATATTGACGATGATGGCATGATGGTTAATATGCACAGATGCTGCTGCTGCTGATGATGATAGTATGATGCATGTACTGGTATATGATGATGATTGCTCCCCATGATAGTTGCTCAGAAAGATATTGGTGAATAGGCCTGAGCTTTCTTGCTCGACTCTGACGCATACATGTTAATCATAGTTACTCTATTAATGAACAGCAAGCAGAAGATCACTATGACAGCTTGTACCTTGATTTCCACTATCAGATGAAGATTGAGTTGAAAATTGTGCAAGCAGAATGAAGTGAATCCTGTACAGTTAATAAGTGCATTCCTGTTAAAAATTCAGTAAACAACTCACTGGAGGATAAAGAAATCTGCTGTGAATCAGTTGAATTTTGATTGCCAAGCGCCAGACCCAACAGTCAAAGGTACAAAGTTTGCACTACGGTCAAACCAAGTAAAGTCAAACCCTAGCTAAAACTAATCCAAGCCCATGTTTGCAGTTAGATCAAAGTCAAAAGCCAAGAAGAATCTAGTACTGTTGAAGATCAGGGTATTATTCTATGCAAAAATGGTTGTTCACCTAACAAATTGAACCAAAACCAAGCAGAACCTGAAGATGAAAATTTGGCATGTTTTTATGTGTGAAAGTTTGTTCACCTAACACATTGATTGGCTTTGGGACGGACACCAGACACCTCAGTCAAAGCCTTGATTCCCTTATGTGCTCTTAAGCCTTTTTTTTTTTTTTGATAACCAGGGAAAACTACGTCCCTTGCTCACAGAATTATGAGGGAGGATCAGGTTCAATGTGATTGCAGACTATTAGTGTGCTGCTGCACCTGATTACCCACCATCTTCGGAATACAGCCTGTCAGCTGTGGGACCCAACAATAGATGGTGGGTGATGAGGTGCAGCAGTACACTTAAAGTGTGCAATCACATTGCACCTGATCTCAATTTCAAGATCATTGGTGTAAAAACCCCAGGTCCCCTCTACCAACTACAGAGTGTACTCAGCTTTTTGAGCTTGCTGCAAAGAACATGCACTTATGGGTTTTGAACTTGTAACGTCCTTTCAACCTAGTGATATGCACGAGTTGTGCTTGCCAGATGAGAGGAGACTTCATTGGGGCCTCTTGAGCCAATTCTTCGATATTTTAAGCTCATGAAATTCTCATTTCTCCTTTACATGCATAACTACATGTTGGGCAGCTTTCTGTAAAGAACTAATGAGTTTGGCATATTTTTTTCAGATTACTCTTTTTTTTTTCGGGGGGGGGGGGGGGGGGGGGGGGGGGCTCATGGTGAATTGGTGGCCATGATGATGTTGGCATTCTATGATGACAAATGGCTATGTATGATAATGATGTGTTAGATTATAATTGATGATGATGGTGTTCTTGATAATAATTTTGGTGCATGATGAAGATAAAATGACAATCAAGATTGTGATGTATGATAATGCAATTGTATTATCTGTGTACGTGTCTTTCAGAAGCACATACGACCTACTGTAATTAATAAAACCAAAAGTTTGGTTGAGGAACACTTATTGGATCCTGCCCAACATGGTTAAATGTAGTTCCAGGCACCGGTTGGACCGGGTCACATCGGCCTGGTAAGGCTGCCGTTCATCTACCGTGTCATGGAATAAGAAGCAGCGGGTGAATCCTGGACCAGATTGGCTGTAAATGGATGATGAGTTAGTGGACCCAGATCCAACCCGTTCTTGTCTAGGGTTGTGGTCTGGGAGTCAAATAGCATATCCGATAGTCGTTTTCCGTATGGATATGATCCAAGCTGGCCAAGGTCCATTAATGTTCTTGCTGGTAGGATGTGGATCTGGATCAATTTTGGAACAGACCCATCTGATCTGTTGAGAGAGAGAAAGAGAGAAAGACGAAAGTAATTCAACATTACCACTCATGAAGATCAACAAACTGTTGAACCCATGAACTGAACAAGAGCAAAAGCTAAAAACAAATAAGGAAAGCACAAGAGAAAAGAACATCAGGCAGATAAAACGGGCTCACGCCGAAGCTGCTTGTCCAGATTGCGGCAAAGGAAAGGTAGCGTCAGCAGGAGGGAGCGGAAGATCACTAAGATGCATACGCAAGATCGCATAAACATCTACCAAGATTTTATGCACCAGGTTATGAGTGTTAACTGGAATATGACGAAAATGAGCATCGTTTTGTGCCATCCAAACAAACCACCAAGAAGTAAGCAACCACGTCCGCCAGATGAATCTCCATCTCTTCCTGCGCCTAATACAAACCGGCCCCAAGATCAGATCTAGCGCAAAAGACTCCTCCTTAACAAATACTTTCGGATGCCTCCAGGTCCTGCTAAAGATTTCCACAATTATTGGGCAAGACCAGAACAAGTGAAACGTAGATTCTTCAGCAGCCTGACAAAAAACGCACCAACTCGGGAGCTGAATGCCCCACTTCTTTAAATTATTGTGGGTCTGGATTCTATCATGCAAAATTAACCAAGCCAAGACTCGAGAATGGGGAGAAGGATCCTTCGCCCAAAGCACATCCTCGGGCAACCAATCAGCCCCCGATGGGAGCAACGATCTATAGACTTTTTTAGTGAGAAACTCTCTACTTGGCGTCAAAGCCCACTGCAACCACTGACCAAAATTTCTGGAGTCCTCAAAATGGTCTCTAAAGCAGGCTAAAGCCCTCAACCATGATTTACGCAAGTGCGAGACAGCCAAACCTTGGGTTCCTAGATGAACCGGGATAAGAGCTAGAGCCCCATATTTAGCAAGAAGCAAACTAGCACAAGGGTTATCCGGTTGGTGGGCCAACCAACATTGCTTGGCGACAAGAACAATGCTTCGCAGTCTGGATGCAGAAATGCCTAAACCAGCCATACGCCGAGGTAAGACCACTGAACGTCAACCAATCAAATGAAGCTTACCCTTGAGTTGACACACAGACCATAGAAAACCTGCCAGCAAGTGTGTCAGCTGCTTCTCTACTCCCACAGGCATCACAAACATAGACATGAAAAATTCTGGAATAGTTGAAAGAACATGTCTGACTAAGGTTAGACGGCCAATGATAAAGAGATAAGACGACTGCCACGAAAGCAATTTGCGCTTCACTTTTTGAAGCGTCGGAGCCCAAGCATCTCAATTGAGGTGCTTCACTTGTAACGGCAAGCTCAGGTACATAATAGGCAAGTCAGAAATAGTGCAATTAAAAATTCTCTTTCCAGCTGCAAGCATATTGACATTAACATTGAACATGGTAATAGAGCATTTGGTCTCATTTAGAGAAAGTCCGGATAGGGAGAGAAAGAACTGAATGATAAGCTTGAACCTAAGCATCTGTTGAACATTTGCACGACCAAAAATGATCATATCATCAGCATAAGTAAGAATATGACCCAGAAAGTCGGAAACCTGCAAAGGTTCAATGAAACCCGATACAGCAGCCCGCTTAAGCAAGACCACAAGACCCTCAACAACTGCATTGAACAACAAAGGCGATAGGGGGCACCCTTGACGCAAACCCTGTCCCAGCTTGAACTGGTCTCCTCTAATACCATTGATATTTAACATGACCTGGGCATTTGAGACCAGCTCTCTCACCCAACCAGAAAAACGACGACCAATACCGAAGTTTGCTAACATTTGAAATAAAAATGGCCAATGCACAGAGTCAAAAGCTTTATGAAAGTCTAACTTAAGGACAAAGTAAGGTTGACCGCTATGCTTCAAGGAATGAACAACCTCGAACGCCATGATGAACGAGTGCTGTACCCTCTTATTACGGATAAAGGCGAACTGAGAGTCTGAAAAAATCTGGTTAGCCACCAATTTCAACCTATTCGCCAAAACCTTGGTAAACATCAGATAGAGAGCACTCATAACTGAGATTGGTCGGAATCGAGAAATATCAACGGCCTCATCATCTTTCGGAATGAGCGAAATAATAGCAACATGAAAATGATAAGGCAGTCTGGAGTTACGATGGAACTCATCAAACATGCTCACCATGTCTGATTTAACACAGTCCCAAAAGATTCTAAAAAAGTCGACATGAAACCCGTCAGAGAGAGAGAGAGAGAGAGAGAGAGATTAGGATTTCTCTAGCTTGATCTGTCTTGGATATGGAGGCACAGGTGTGGTCCATGAAGTTTTACAATCCAGAAAAGATCATCGATTATCATCATTATTGTATGCAATTACCAGAAAACAGGATAAATAATATTCTGATTGCCCCATTTTATCTGGAATAGTTGGTGATCCACCACACCATTTAGATAGTGTGTCAAGCAATCAATCTAAAATTTTGTCAAATAAAAGAAAACCAATTTGTTTTTCTATGATGAGAAACCCTCGTGAGAACCATGTCAACTTAATGGGTCTGCCCCTGCCAGGTAAACTCCGGGTGGGGTCATCGACATCCAAGCTCTTACCGAGCCCACTAGTTAAAGGCACCCGCACACTCGGTGGGAATCAAACCTGGCACGAAGCCACTCGGGCGACCCGGGTTGGTGTAGAAAACCAATTTGTTAGTGTGAGAAGATTATTGACTTGAGAAAACAAACCATGGTAAACAAAAACGCTGACAAAATTATTCAGGTCTAAAAGCTAAAATTTCTGTATTATTGAAGAGTATAAGCTTCTAGCTTTTCCACTTCACAATCAAAATTGCATGCATTTGACGCCTTAGTTCTTGTATATGTGTATTGTTATGCCATTTGTGCACTCCATTAGGATGCACTCATCTATATATATGCTTTTCTTCTTCTTCTTCTTGCTATCTGCTTAATTATGCAGCTACGATGCTGGTGAAGAAGAGTTTGTTGCCGGGATGAGATGATGCTGAAGAATTGGAAGGTTTAGAGGCTTCGCTCCATGTGTTCATCACTTACCATCTGCATGTATCTGCACTCCATGCTACAAAATGCTTTCTCCCCTCTGCATGTCATAAAAGCTTGAATTGAGAGAGAGAGAGTACAAAGCAGATATCTTTTTATAGACAAACCAATATGTTATGCAGCTAAACAAAGTTGGAGATAGTTTTAAAATCTACAAAGGCCCGTTACAATCACCAAAAAATCGGTATATTTTCAAACAAAAACTTATTTTAAAAATATTGTGAGTTTATCATGATATTAATGCTCATTTTAACTTTAATGATTTTATATTTTATGATTTCATATTTTTTTTTAAAATATGTGCAGACATTTTTCTGGAGATTTTCTCGAAAGAAACATATTTTTTCAATCACAAGATCTTCCTTGCTGCGAAACTCTAGATATGGGTATTTGTATTGGTTGATCCGATAACTTTGGCCATTAATTAACTAAATTTCGTTGTGTTTCGTCATTTGTGGAATTTCTATAAACATCACGTATTTTTTTCTTGTTAACTAGTGCATCATTGAAATATGTGGGTGGGGTAGATAGGAAGTGTTGAATGGGAAATCTTACCAAGAAACTTGAATGGAAAGAATTGGTTCTAGCACATCTTAATTTGGCATATTAATTTCCTCAAGCCACAAGTCACCTCAGAAGCAGTGGTAAGCTCAAATTCAATTTAAATATTGAAATAATAAGCCCAAACATGGCGTGCATGGATACACACATTTACAACCAACCAAACTAAACATTAACCAAAGATTGTTTCCTTAGGTAATAGAATTCCAATCCCAAGTTCCCAACCGCTAAAATAAGTTCTGTTTCATATCTAATAACAGGATTCACTAAAAAAAAAAAATCTAATGACAGGGCTACCTCCTAAATATAGAAAACACCTGTATCATTCTAATCTTATCTGAAATTGAACCGGAAAAGGATCTAGATGTAGATGTGAACAACAAACACTAACAAATTTTACCAGAGAGAGAGAGGTTGAAATTGAATTGTACCTGTACATGTAAATGTCCTCCCCATGTAACTTTTTCCCGCAGAGATGACAAAATTTGAGAAAATCGGATGATGGGTACGCCGGAAACTCGTCTCTGTAACTTGGAGGAGGTGAGATGAAGACCTCCCAATCCTTCACTCTCTCATCAAACACTGCCCTTTTCTCATGGCCATCATAGTAAACAGTCTTCTTGGTGCACAGAGGCCCATGAGAGATCACACAAGTATAGTCCTCATACCACTCCATCTCATCCTCCTCCACCACAATTGGCCTGTACCCATCACCCCTCCTAGCGCAAGGACTAATAGGAATTGGGGTTGATCCCAACACCACGTTAGCAACTTTACTGAATCCACCCACCTGTTTTTTTGCCGGAATTTTGCTCGAATCGCAGGATTTCGAGCTCATCGCCGCAACTATACCCAATCCCACCCCCTCATCATTCTTTCTCTCCCAGCCTCTAGGTGATCTGATCTTTAAGTCCAGAGGAGTCCTTGGACTCATCATGCCGGACTCCAGCTCGGAGAAGCTTTTCTGGTCACCGGAGATGTCGAAAACCGGTTTCTTGGAAATGGATCTTGATCTTTTGCCTAGCATCACTGGATACTGGATAGCAAATTCAGATTTGGGTTTTGATGATTGGATCAGATGTGGGTATGTGATGAGAGAGAGAGAGAGAGAGAGAGAGAGAGAGAGAGGCTTCTCCTAATATAGAGAGAGGGAGCTCTCTATTTGCAGTGGGGATTTAAGCAAATGGAGAAAATAGGCAAAAGAAGAACGAAAGAGAGAGGATTTGAGAAAAGGGAAATTTAAAATAAAAATAAGTAGTTGGCCAATAATTTTGAGGTGACCACCCATGAAAAACAAAAGGACAAAAGCAAAAGAAGACAATGATGACGCAAATTCATTCTTTAAACGTCTCTCCAATGATGGGAACAATCTCACCGGAAAACATTTCAGGCCACACGTGCGGCATTCCGGCAGAAGAAGAGAGTTTCAAGAGTACCCTCAGCTTTTCCCTAAAGGACAAAACTGAGTGGGCTTTCACTATTCAAGAGGTGCAGCTGAGAGCCTTTGGCTGACTACAAACAACTCAAAGATCTAATATTCAGTTGCTTTACTAATCACCAACCAATCAAAATACTCATTTACAAAAATTGTATCACATCGTATGAGATAATACTATGAAGGTTTTGACTTAGTGTTTATGCGTAGTTGGTCGAGTTTAATAAGATGTAATACCTTGTTTGTTTCAGACTGGGTATTAGTTGCTCAGAGCCTGCTAAGCAAAGATTGAACCATAGTCACAAATATGGTAAATTATGAAATTAACATGATTTTGCAATGTTATCTTCAGAAGTTGAGAAAATGCCAAAAATTATGGTATTTTCAAAATATCACAATGTTAATGTGATATTAACATTTCAAATGTTTATGTTTTCATATGTTTCTTTTACATTTTATATAGTCTTACATTTTGGAATTGTATTTATGCTGACATTTAGCTCAAAATTTCTTGTGAAAGCAAATTTTTTTAATTTGTCAAAAGGTTTTCCTTGGCTAAGAGAATCCATATAACAAGATTTATGAAATTGAGTTGAACCAATTCAAGTGCCTAATCAAACTTGAAGAGGCATACCTGAAAAATTCAGAATACTTGAAGGAGCTCTTCAAATCTAAGGTTAATTCTAAATGGCATGAGCATTGGGATGTAAACGGTTCGTATTTGGGTTCGACTCCGCCCATACCAGGCTGAAAACTATTTTGCATGTAAAAGGTGCATAAAGGGGTTATATTTAATCCATAAATGAACATACAACAGAAAATGTCAATCTAAATATGATCCAATGGAAAAAGGTCCATCCAGATAAGTCTGAATCCGATCCAAAAATATATTCAGACTCTATTACAAGATCCATATCTTGAAAAAATGGTTTTGAAACCGAATCCAACAGGCCTCTATTGGTTCAAGAACCAATCAGATAAGATTGATTCGCGAGCAAAGATCAGGTGCAATCACATCGCACAAATGCAATGTGCCGCTGTACCGAAGCACCTTCACCCTCTTCTTCGGCCTTGCAGATGGAGGGTGCTCCAGGTGCAGCAGCACATAGCATTTGTGCAATGAGATTGCACCTAATCCCAATTCTTTATTCATCCCACTGCGGCGGCCAAACTCGTTCTTTCATCCAATCAGAAGGGTACTTTCGACAATCAGCAAACCCTCACATCATGAATTGACGCTTCCTTGTTGGAGTATCCACGTATAAGACAACCATTGGTTGAAAGTCCTACTTGGCACGTGTCATCTCGTGAGCGACGCCCTCTCGACACGTCAAACGCGCGAGCACGTCGTGTCGCGATTTTTTTGTTGCTTTTCTGAACTCTTCTGAACGCTTGTCCTTGATCTACCTTTCACGTGTCCCGTAGTATGGGCCCCACAACAGCGTGTTTTTTCGTCGTCGTAGCGTGTCAAGTAGGTCCAACTGCATCCTAGTCAAATGACGCTACTAGTGCGGACGAAAATGATCTCTATTTTTAAATGATCAAACTACCCTTTGATTTTTTATGGTTTCCTCTCTCTTTGAAAGGCGAGCTGGGGTTAGGCAGACACTACCAATTATACAACATGATGATCGATGGTGGTTTCTGGTTTTTTTGGAGGCCTAACAATTAATGAATGTTATAAAATATTGATAGCCTAATTTTTACATAAACAGAAAGGCTCACGATACGATTAGGGTTGGCAGTGGACAGGAGAGGGGGGTGGGGGGACAAGGTCTCTACTCCTGCCTTTCTCAAAATCCTGCCTTTCATCCTAGCTTTCATCTTTGCATGGGTTTTGATTTTAACCTTCATCCTCGTTTTCATGTCTTCCATCTCCGGTTGAGCAAGGTGGAGCGAGGCTTCTCGGTCCATTGTCATCCTTAAAGAGGGATTTGAGAGCGAGCCGCCAAACACGCATGTAGCTACAGTGCATGTTCAAGGTCTCGACTGAGCACTGCATGGCGCTCAGTCAGGTGTATGGGGTGTCGTACACCACTGTATGTCAGTCTGTGAGCTGTACGGTGATGTACGATATTTCGTACACCCAACTGAGTACCACGCGACATTCAATCGAGACCCTGCACTTTAGCTACAATGTGTGTTCGAGGAAAAACAGGCAACACCCTCTCCTTCGTTATCATGTTAAAAACATGATATCTTTTGAAAAGGACATTATTTAGGAACATCTAGAAATTTTTACAGGATTTTAAAGAAATTTTAAAATATTTCTGGTATCTGTTTTGCATGACTCGAGAGAAGCGCTATAAAGATTGTAAGTTGATGAAATGTGCCACCTTTTGTTGACCGTGTTCTCTGGGGATATGGCTTTTTGGTAATTTGCCATCTTCCGTGACTTGCAAAATTTTATTGCTTGATAACATTTTAAAAATAACAATGATATCCATGCACGAAGGTTGGATGCCATTTATGAAATTGGTTATGATTTTTTTGTTTTTAATTAAAAATACCCTCTCACGATTTTTTGAAAATTGACTATGTGAATTAGGGGTGGTTATGGGGCTGGCCCGGCTCGGGCCATTTTAGAGCTCGTCCCGCTAGGCTTTAAGTGCCGCTAATGAGCTCAGGTTTGAAGAGCAATCCATGAGGCGGCCCCATTGACCCAATGTGAAGCAGCTCCGCCCGGCCTAAATTCAATTAATTAGTGTAACTAATTAAGTAAATATTAAATAATAAACAAGTTTTCATGTACCCAACTAATTATCTTTTTAGTTTTCATAATATTAATAATAGTTACTAAGTTACTACATAATTATTTTTTACATTTTTATATTATTAAAAATTAATAAATAAGTCATGCCCTTCAATAGCCTGGGAGCTGACCCGGATCTAGCCCATATATTTAATGGGCTGGGTTTTGGGCTGAGCCTAAAACCTTGACCCAAACCCGACCCATGGCATGCCATGTTGGCTTGTCCCATCTGGCAGCCGGGCCGTGGTCCACCACTAATATGAATGATTAGATTTTATAGATATTTGTCAAAAAAAAAAAATTGGTGTTTGAATGTCTTTTAGCTTTGCTTTTAAGAAAGACAAGATTAGAAACTATAAAAAAAAAAGAAGAATACCGTGAAAAAGGAAACGTTCTCTCTCTCAATGTTGAAGGAATTCATATCCACACACCTTGCTTGCGGTGGAAGAAAACTCTCTCTCTCTCTCTCTCTCTCTCTCTCTCTCTCTCTCTCTCTCTCTCTTGATGAAAACATGGGGTCCCTGCTCTCTTTGGTGCAATTGACGTTTTGAGATCAGTGGGAAAATGAGGGTTTTATTGGTCTCGAGGGGTTAGAAGATTCTGGATGCCAACACACTGTCACTGTCATTATAACAAGAGGTATGAAAATGACATGTCTGATCAGGTTGGACCACTCTTAGCAGAGGCATAGCCATTAAAGGGTCATTGCTTGCTTGATGTTCATATTCAGCTTGCCCTGCTTACTTTTACCAGTTTGAACAAACTCTTTATAAGCTGAGCATAAACTGAACCATGTATAACTCGTGTCATTTCCAGTCCTATGTATCAAGTAATATAGTAAAAATTGCTACATCAGCTGATCTTTTCAGATTAAATAATTAAAAATAAAATAAAATAAAATCCTGTGATTAGATTGGGTCACTGCCATCTCATCCCTTTTCTAGTCAGATCCCATTATTTAATGGATCATATCCAAGGGAAAATGGCTTCACAGCATATAATCCTTCTTTGAACAGTGGGGAATCCCATGGCTTCACAGCATATCCTTCTTTGAAACAGTGGGGAATCCTACATGACCACCCACATTAGTAACACCCATTGTGGTGGTATAATTTGGTCAGTGGTGGGCCCATGGTCTGTGGACCAAGGACCATGATTAAAATGCAAACCCCTGCATCTGTGCCGTCCATTTTCTGATTTCCCTAAAGCATGTTGTCTTTGGATATATATATATCATCATTCCTAGTCAGTTTATTCTTTTTTTTTTTTGTGCTTTATTCATCTGCAGTGTGAAACCAATGCAGAACCATGGTGGTCGATCATGCACCCCATCCTTTGGTGTAAGATGCAGTTTCAATGTCATATTCATAGGTTGCCAATGGATCAGATCTGACATGGATCCAATTTTTTCTGTAACATCCAATCAATGAAGGTGTTCAAGTATGCATGTTTGGCTCACAAGGGTTCACCTCGTTAGGTGGGTATGCCTAAGTCAAGTTGAACAGACGTCAAAAAGTTGAAGGTTCGATACCTGTGGTGCACGTCACTTAAGTAGGGGTGTGAACGTGTCGGGTTTACCCGGTCCAAACCCCTATAGGGTCTGGGTATGGTGACAAATAAGAAGACCCAATTAAGACTCAGGTTCAGATCCGAAGGTCCGATTAATATATGGACCTGGGTATAGTTTTTGAAATTTTATACTAGACCTGGACCCGACCTGAGTTTCGATTAAGACCCGCAAATTTTCAATGTAAAAATGATAAAAAAAAAAACATTTTTTTACCGGGTATGCATGGTTCATGTAGTTCTTATCGGGTTTGGGTATGGTTTCTCTTATAGTAGACCCAATTAGACCTAATTAGTTCAGACCCGATACCATACCCAAAGATCTGGTCCAAGTCTGGTTTCACCTGAGTTCGAACCAAACCCAACCCGTTGACACCCCTACTCTTATGGCAAAAATGAAGACAACAAAAAACTATTCCTAATGAGCAGGGGAAATACTTTTTTTCTTTTGACCCAAGGAGTTTGGCGTAGTGGGATTGGGCCTAGCTAGACCGTTTGACAGGCAGTCTAGGTTCAAATCCCATGGACGTCACCCCCCTGTGTAAGCCAAAGCTTGGAGACTCCCTGTATAGTTGAGGGGTAAGCCCTTGAAGTTTTATGCCTATATGATGAGCCAATGCAGCTAGATCTCTGCGCCTGGGGCGGTTTCTCTGAGTAAAAAAAATACTTTTAGTATTTTTCACCATACATTGAAACAGGGTCAGTCTCATGATCACCAATGTGACAGCTCTCAACCCATTGTTTAAAAAAAACATCATAGTTATTAGGAAACTAAATGGATACATGAAGTGGAAGCTGATCAAAAGCAAGTATCAAAAAGTGGTACGTACCCAGAATGTGATACGGTTGTGAAGCGATTACGAAGCGCGTGTGGAAGAAATAACTCGAACGCCATATAAAATGAATAAAGCCAACAAACAAGCTTGTTATAAAAAAATATAGTTTTCTAATATGAAAAGTGTAAGAAGTGAGGAAGATGCAAGTGAAAAGTAATAAGAAGCAAGAGGGAAACATTAAGTGAAGGAGAATCGGTTTGGGAAACGAGGAGAAAACGTGTTTTCCATTAAAGAGAATCGAGTTCTTAATATTCCAAGAATAGGTTTCTCAAAGCTCCTTTCGCTTCCTTTCCGAGAAAGCAAAGAGTTTTCCACTTTCCAAGTGAGATTCATGTAGCAAGAAGCTTTCTGTAACTATGGTCCAAACACCACCGAGGTGGTATCCCATGTGGTAAGCGGGGTCTTGTGCCAAGCTGAAGGCCCAGGTTCGAATCCTTCCACCACATGGGGCTTAAGAGATATCTGTTAGGGGTCTGCCTAACCCCAGCTTGCCTATCAAAAAAAATCCATAATGGTGGTTTCTTTTCATCGAGAAAAAAAAGTTATAGAGGTCCGTCTGATAGCAAACTCAGTAAAGCTATTCATGACCTATTTCCTATTCAATAAATTAAAAGAGAATATATAGAGTGCATGTTATAGTTCAAATCCTAGTGAAGAAAATAATCTGATTATGACACATAAAATAGAATAAAACTCTAAAAAAAAATCTTAACATATTTTAAAAATAATAATAATATTAACAACAAATGGCTTCAAAAAGAAATGACAAACACACAAAAAAAAAGTGAAGAGCCAACAAGCACAGGTTCAAACAGATCCTTCTCAACTAAAAGTAGACAATAAAAACGTAAATGCAACAATAAAGGCAATAAGAGATGGTCCAAAAGAATAAAAAGAAATAATCACGACAACGAAAATAACAAAAAATATAACGATGACAAAGAAATAAAATACCTTTTCCACATTGAGGAGAAAAATATCCCTCAAGCATCATATCACAAAATATAAAAATATAAAGGAGTAGGCAATAAATCAACAGTCTGCATTTATGGAAAGATGGAATCTAGTTCTGTGTCTTTTGGTGAAAGTGTTTTGAGGAAGAATAATAGCCTTGAACCCATCACATCATAGCACCGTGAATTTATTGCCGACTTCTATGTATTTATCCATGCATCAGATCAAACTGGAACTGAACCATAGACCTTATTAACCTTGAGATGCTGCTGTTGAACTAGATTTTTTTTTATAAGGAACCCTGACCCAATTAAGGGAAAACCCTGCCTTAAGTGACCCACCTCTGAAAGCTACGGACGCACTCATGCATCAATGGGGTTTGATACGAGGGTCTTCAACTATTGAACTAGTTTTATGCAGAGGGCAGAAACATAATTCGTGACGAGTTTCATGCAATCACCTACAAAAACAATAAAATTTGCGAAAGTCCGATAATTATGAAATTGCAGAAGAGTATTACATGCAAATTTTCAAAATATTGAGAAAGACCTATATTGCGAAATCTCTTATTCACATCACACCCATATTGCAAAATTATGTTTTTCTTGCAAAATTTCATCCGAGCATAGTACAAAAGTAAAATTAGGGTTTCATAGAAACTAAGTTTTTTGTTGTCTCCAGTCAGTGAGAAATTATGAACATTTTTCCAAGGCCAAACATTGATGGTGAGAAAATCGACAACGCTTCATCAGTAAAAAATCATCGACATTGATTTTTTTCAGTAAAGGCATCTTATAGTATAGGTGGCATTAGAAATGAAATCCGCAACCCATTCTCATCATAGATAATGGTAACGATGATGATGCATCTTTTCATTGGCACAAAGTCGACGTATCTCACAGTCAACGTCCGATCACGTGGTATGGGTGAAATATGCAACATTTTTGAAGCCTTTGCTCTAACAAACTGTGATTTTTTTTTTCAGTAAGTGCATCTTATGGTACAGGTGAGATAAAAAACAAAAAATCTGCAAGTTAGTGTTCGATGTGATGATATGCAGGAGAACAACATAGAGTATAATATTATCTCTCTATCAAAGATGTGGTGATATATAACATTCTTGAGGCCCAAGAGATGAAGGTACATTTGTGCATACTCTGTTTTCTCCCCATCAAAGAAGTTGTGAGAAATGATTTCATTTTATGAAAAATAGAATGAATAGAGTATATGAGAGATTTCGCTTTGTGAAGGAATAAAATGAATAAAATATATGAGAATTTTGTGAAAGAATAGAATGAATGCAATGTATGACTGACTTCATTTTGTGAAAGAATGATGCTTCGTTTCTCAATCCCTTTTTGCATATGAATACCCTATTTTCACAAACACTGAATTTTGGCCCCCCTTAATGATTTTTTTGACTAATCTCTTGCAAATGGTGGAGGCGAATAAGAATTTCTTGGCAAAATTTTGCAAAAAAAAAAAAAATTCTCATTATTAGGGTGATGCTGAAATTTCATAAATTGGTGCATGTACCTTGTGAAATTCCTTTCTAATTTAAAAAGAATAAACTAAAATTCGAATGTACCATATAATTTTTTTTACTTATTTAAAAAGAATGAACTAAAATTTGCATGTATCATGTGAAATTCCTTTATGATTTAAAAAGAATGAACTAAAATTTGCATGTACCTTGCAAAATCCTTTCTTGATACAAAAAGTTACCAGTTGCAAAATTTGCATGTACCTTTACATAAAAACATATATCAAACAAAAAACACGATCAAACAACTTCATTCACTGTTATATATATAATTCATTCTCATAAATAAATAAATCACATATTATAAAACAAGAGTCAAAAAATTTTATTTTCTATTATATACATAATTCATTCTCCTAAAAAAACAAAAATAAAACAACTTCATTGCTTATTATATACATAATTTCATTCATAAACAAATGCATATACATGATAAGACTATTTATTAGCTTTCATCCATAAGTGCAAGTGCATCCTCTATCTTAGACTCTTCATCAGCTTTAATTGTTGCAACTTGAATCCTCATTTTCTGGTTGCTTAGGAATGTCTTGTACAATAATGGCCAACTATTCTACGTAAATATTGTAATCAATCCATATTGAAAAAAAATGAACCAACAACACAACATTAAAATGAATGAGTATTTGAACAAAGGAAGCATAATATTAAAAAAAATATTACGTAAACTATAAAGAAGCATGTCATAGACTACTTTTTAAATGCATCAAATACTCACATATTACTTCATAGACATGTTTTTGCCTATTGTGGTCAAGCTAATGACATACACTGTACTTGTATAGCACCACCATTTTGACGCTCAACTTTATTCATGTTGTGCAACCAAAATGTCCCTCCTCACGATGTCTATTGCTTGCAGAACCATCTCTCATTCTTATCTTCCTTATCTCTATCTTCGTTTGTGCACCACATTACCTACATGATGAAATTTTATTCATGGTTAGTCACATGTTGCATTAATGATAACAACATAAAAAAATATTCTACATACTTACATGTGCCTAAGTCAACACGTGCAACTTTGCAGTGCAAAGCATCCTTCCCATCTAAAGACTCAACCATCTTCAATCATTATCCTCCTATTCATTGTGTGACCGACTCCATATTATAACACGTAAAAAATTCAAGGATATAGTCATGTCTCAGGGGCCTTCCAATGAATACGTGCTCCCATATCCAAATCTATAAGAAACAATACACAAATTAATACACAATACAATACATCAACAATATTTAATCATGTTTAAGTATAAATCAAAAGTTAAGGCATAATGAAAGAACAAATACCTCCAACACTACCAACATGCAAACAATGTTTTTTCTTTCATGTCTCATATTACTCAAACTTGCATACAGGTGATCAACAATATTTAAACATGTTTAAATATAAATCAAAAGTTAAGGTATAATAAATGGACAAATACTTTCAACAACATGTCAATGATATTTTTTCTTGCATGCCTTACATTACTTAAACTTGCATATAGATGTGCAAGTGAGGCTACCCTTCATGTGTATTCATTGACACGATCTAGGTCTAGCAATAGTTGCATATATGATCCATGGATTGACTTTCTACCAATTTCGGTGAATACACGTGCTAAAGAAGTAGAACAACAACACTCTCACCACTTTATCCACTTTAGCACCGCCCTTCTCTTCAATACACGGTAACTTCCCCTTCATTATCTTCATCCTACTGGGGTCATAGTGGTTCCTCAACCATGATAACTTCAGTCTTTCACCTTTGAATGCATCCTCTTTTGCTTCCAAATAAACATCACTTATGTGCTTGAAATATCCCAGCCGATGTGCATTGTTCTCCATAGCACTTAAATCCAGTGAGTTTTGTCATGTCTTTTAATAAGATGATCGTCTCAATATCTATGAACTATAAAGTATTGATAGTCAGATTCTAGAACTGCACAATAAACTATAAGAGATTATGATCAATGTTTTATAGTGTGACTTCTAAGAATTTTTGAAAATGCATCTGATCCAACCAGTCATTCAATTTCTCTGTTAATATTAGGAATCACTCGTGTGCTTGAAACCAGTAAAATCAGTGCATGCAGGATGTTGGATCTGTTGGATCTTTTGATTATGGATCTTGCAATCATAATTAATTTTGCTGAAATCAATCAAATATCACAATTTAATTATTAAATATAAGACTTAAATTCGAATCACACACATATGCATCAAATTAATCATCAAATTATAATATTCAAAGAATTTGTCTTATAGACATGCTTACATATACAAATATAATATTTTAAAGATTGAATTGCAAGAATCAATCTAGTTATCTTAAAAACATATTTAACTCACACATACACACATATATATACAGAAATGGGTAAGTGCTTAATGCCTTTTATGCCTAATGCATGTCTACTTAGCTTGGATATATGTTTTCAGGTTGTTTTTCAAAAATCTAACCCTATAGATATGTTATGCATGATCAATTTGCTAGAAAATCACACTTGGATCATGTTTTTATAAGAAAAAAAATGATTTTTTCAGCACTGAATATTTTTTAAAATGTAGACTATTGATTTTTTAATCTTATAAAAACCTAACTTGGTGTTGGAATCAGATGGTCCAAAAGTTGATTCCCACAAAATCAAGCATGTAGATCATGTCTGTATGGTCAGGTTTTAGAAAAAATAAAAACAATCTTTTCAAAGCTCGGTAGGCATGCGGTAGGCACAAAAAAACATCAAACATTCTATATATATATATATATATGATAATTTAATCAATGAATTGCAATACTCAAGATAGTTATCTTACAAACATGCTTTAGACACACACATATATGTAACATTTTAAACATTGAACTACAACAATCAAACTAATTATCCTAAAAATATGTTTAATACACAGTGTATATGTGTGCATGTGACAAATTAATGAATCTATATATTCAAACTATTTATCCTAAAAATATACTTCAAATAGATAAAGAAAGTACATGCCCACGAGAACCAAGGCTTGCTTGCCATTGTGACTTCTTCCTTTGAGCATCCTCCAGTGCATTTTACACCCCAGCCACAACCTTTAGTTGAGTATCTGATCTAGCCAAAGGACCCTCACCCTCTTCCATTTCTCAAGGACCCTCGATATCAATCTCCACCTCCACTTGTTGAGATACCTCCTCTACCCTTAGACAAGATCTTTTTTCTTTATTCTCCATATTATCTCTTTCTATCTCGCCACCATCATTGTAGGTGGTCGCATATCTAGTTTCCTATAGTTGAGAATTGTAGTTAGCAACAACCTCAAACTGAGCTAATGACTGCAATTTCTTCACTATCGACTACACGTATGACTTTCCTTCTCCCTCCTTAGATGCTTTCGGGATGAGAAACATGAATATAACCACAAACTCCTCAACCTTTTTTCAGCTTCAGCCCTAGATTTGGGTCACATTGAAGGTGTTAGTTGTTACTTTTTTTAGTGCAATTTTTTGGGTCTCAACTTACTAAGGATGCATTTTTTGTGAAAAATATCGGACACCTAGGATTTTTGTAAGGCCCACAAATTTTCTGAGAAGTTTACTGCTTGCTTAGTATTGATATGTGTGCTTTTGCATAATTACGAGGTTATATTTCATAATTAAGTATATTTTGATTGTGCCTTGTATTTCTGCCTTATACGCGCGACCCGAAAATCGCGTAAATTTACTGTGTAAGTAAGAAGTGCCTAATTCTGGACGAATTCATCTTTGAAATTTTAAGGGTTAATTTGTAATATGTTTTTATAGTTCTCCCCGAATTTGAGACCTATACGACGTGAAAACCTCGTCAGTGCATGTGAATTTTGAGTTTTGGACCCGAAATCATAATACGCTTAATCCTAGCGAATGAAAGGCAATTTTATTGAAAGACCTTGACCGTTTCGTATTAATTGAGGTTATATAGAGCACTAAATGATTTATTGGAATTTAATTAATATTTTAGTGCATTAATTAAGCGTGGTTTTGAAATATAACATATGGCGATTTTGGATTTGGAGCGGATCAACTAGGAGAGGACCCAAACCCATTGGGCGTCCTCCCTAAAGGACGTTTCTAGTCTTGGTTGACCAGCTGGTCATGGTTTGACCAGCTGGGTGGCACTTTTGTAACATTTTGCATGGCATTTGAAAAGGAGGCCACTATTGGCCATAGATCTTTTCAAAACCCTATCATGAAGCATCATAAGGGGGCACACTTTTCAAAGAGAGCATGGGGCTGGCGCCCCATGGCATTTTTGCAACATTTTTGAAGGATTTCAAATGCTAGAAACCCATTGGCTGAGCCTTAGGGGCAGCCCAAGTAATTCTTTCAAGTTTTAATGGTTTTTCAAAGTGACATTTTTTAAAGAGTTTGAAATGATTTCAAAAGACCAACATGCATTGGGCGTGGATTCCTATGAGGGGGCGTGGAGCACCCCAGCCCTCCATCCTAGCTGGGTTAATCCCAGCCGTCCACTCCATAAACCCTACCTATTTAGTGTTGTGAAGAGAGAGAAAGAGGCAATGCCTTGGGCGATTTTCTTGAGGAGCTTCTTTCTCCTCCTTCCCCTTTCTTTTCCAACATGAGTGAGTGTGAGCACTTAGTTCCAGCTCCAGCCGTGAACCCCATTACCTCCTTCTCTATTGTAAAGCCTCGAAGGTGAGACACCTAACCCTCTTCACCTACCATGGATTTCGAATGGGCATTTGGCTTCCTTTCTCATTGTCGATTTTCTTGAGCTAAGTAGTATGCATTTTTGAATAGGTGGGTTTTACGTTTTGAGAACTCTTTGATAGTCTTATTGGTTCCACGTTGATGTTTTCCCTAAGCATGGTTGCATGCATTGAAGTGGAGTTATCAATTGAACATTTTAGTTATTGATTCTTCATTCATGTGTTTTTGTGGAATGAGTTACATGCGTTGTGAATAAGCTTTCGGTTAAGCACATTTTAGGCATTTTCCCCATGCAATGTTGGCAATGTAGCATAAGGCCATTCGGTTTTTCATTGTTTGCACGCTTATTGATACACTGAAAATCTTGTTTAAGCATCGGCATAGTGTGACTACAATAAATGCTTTAGCCCTTGCGTTTTCCTTAAAGGCTTCAAGTTTTCTTCATGAATGTTGATTTGTCGCAGCAAGGCTTGTCTAAAGTATTGATTTCGGTTGGCAAGGAGACCATGAATAGCCCCTATGCCATGCAGCTCATACTTTTGAGCCAACTCTCATTGGATTAGCTACGGGCCTGGGCTAGTTGGGTCGAGCCTAGTTGGTAGTGCACCAATATCTATGCTTTTATTTTCATTATTTTGCTGTTATTTTCAAGTTGTTTCAGCATGTCCAGGCTGTTGGACGTGTCCAGCAGCTGGTGACCCAGACCGCCCCCAGCTGGGACGTTTTCTTTTTCCCCCTTGGTTCAGCGTGAACCCTGGCTGAACCCACCTAACCGAGTGGGTGTGGGTCGGTTCGCTATTGGCCTGACATGGTTTGGACCAAACCTGGTCCAGACCTGTCAAAGGCCACCCCATGCAGGTTCGGATGGGGTATTTACCCCTCTTCATCCCTTTTTACTTTTCGGGTTTTTGTTTCAGACCTTACCGCAACCATGCAGCGGGTAGGCTACAGCTGGGTGCAGGCAGCTGGGCCTGCACCCCTCCCCTTTTGGTGCTGGCTGAGCCCAGCTAGGGTCTGGACACTTGGTTCAGACCGTGTTTTAGCCAAACACATCCTCTATGGTCTAGACCAATCGGTCCAGACCTGGCCCTGTTCATTAGGGGACTGAGCCCGTCCGGTTTGGACGCCTCGTCCAGCCCTCCTATGAGATGTGTCAGTCCAGATTTGGGCTGCTTTCCGTTTGTTGAGGAACCACACCAAGACGTTTCCAGGACCAGCCCCTACCCAGTCCCAACGTTTGGCTCTTGCGGGTTGCAGGACAACATAGTTGTTGTCCTTCTTCCTTGGTTCGGCCCCTACACTGTATGATGACATAACATGCTATCTTCATTTTGGTCGGTTCAGCAGTGCTGCCCACTTTTGGGCCCTGCTGCATGTGCGAGGTGTGCCCATGGCACCGATGCAGCTGCTGGGTTGGTAAGTCTGTGTTGGTTTAGCTCCAGCCGCTACTAGTTTACCCTTCGTTGTGCCACACATTGTAGGCGGGTTAGCAAGTTCGGATTGCAGCCTTATGGGCTGCAGAAGTGCCTATGACACGGTTTTTCATATAACCCGACCATCTCTCGATTTTGGACTTACCATGGCCTAGACAAAAACCACGTTATTGATCAAAGTAACTTATGCATATTCGGTTATGGTAATGTTGAACTCATCGTCGTGGTGCGATGGACTCCCACTTGAGTCCTTGTGTCCGTCTTGCAATTTTTCGTGCTAATGGCATCCTATCGAAGGCTTCAAAATAAGATAAGGGTTTTACGTAGTTGAGGAGCCATTGGCTCAGGTCTAATAAAATAAAAATAGAAATGACAACTCTTTAATGTGATGTAGTATGGACTCACGTAGGTGTGTATGTCCGCTTTTGAAGTGGGTTCACTCTTGCATAGAACACGAATTACTTTTGGTGCTCGTTCATGCCTTCAAGAGAAATAAGGATTTACTTGATTATGAAATACATGGCGTATATCATTGAAATAATGCAATTGGGGCTTTCGCTTGTCACACGTTACTGGCACCTCGGCGCTTCATAAATGATTTAAGTATATTTTAGTATGTTACGTAGCGTAGTGTCAAAGAAGCCGTGCACTACCACACACACTTTAACATAGGAGCTTTGCACTGACGAATGCAATCGTATGCTCTTATTAGTGATTTTTGAATGTATAATTACATCGGCATATTACTCATGTTTTCCCTAAGTATGAAGGGAGTTTGAGGCACCCTTATGAATATCGCAGTCTCGTGAGACTTATAAGATAAGTGGAACTCCTTGGCGAGTTCTGTTGCGAGCAATGGCCCCACTTAGCGAGATGAGCTCGCTTATGATTGTAATGTATGGTTTAAGAACCTTGGCACAGCTTCTGAGGCACGTTTTCCTATAATAAAATGTTTCTAATTGTCTCATCATAGCGTGCAATGTCTGTATTGATACTTGACTAGTTCTCGCACTTACGACATGATGCACATCTGTGTCCACCTGTATCTGTACACAGTTCATGATGTAACATCGGTAACTTTTATGTTCTGTGATGCATACCTCCTCTTGTTGTCGTGACTATCCTTGATAGTTCCTTCTGGGCCAAACCCATTTGGTTCAGGGGATTCAGTCCCAGTAGTGTGCGGGTTGCGGGACAGTGCAGCTTGTTGTCCCTCCCCGTCTTTTTCTTCAGTTAGACTCTTGCAGCAACTGGTTTGCTTTCACCTCGTCGTGGGTGCTACCGCAGATCGGCAGCACAACCCAAACCGGGCATGCATGTGTACGCTTAGTGCCCTTCCACCGTGTAGCTAGTAAGGTTACCAGTCTTTCTGGGAACTGTTCCAACACAGCTGTTGGATATCCCTCCAGTTTGTCCTATGTTTTCCACTTCGATAGAGCGCTCCAGACTGTAGTCTATAGGGATGCACTAGTGTCTACGACACAAGACCTTATGATCATGTTTGCCTAGGTCTGTACCATTGTCTAGACCAGCGGGCCGCGTGGGTCCGCATAGCAGTATCACCTTTACGGTGTTTTGGAGTCTTTGTTCCCGAGTTGTGCGATTGCCGCACTTTGGTTGCATCCTAGTTGGATGGTAGTGCGGATTTTGGGCAAGAGTTGGCCCTTGTTACAACCAGATTGGGTTGTTGTTGCTGCGGTTTCGGTGCAGCAAGTGTTCGGACTTCGTTCTTGTAGTTTCGTAGTCCATTGCACGAGATGGCTAGTTGACTAGTCGTACCTTCCCCTTTGCACGACATAGTTTCCACCTTACCCTTTTACAATGACTGTCTGTGTCGCCGCCATGATGTCTTGTCATACATGCATTGTTACGTTAAATGCATCGGAGTTAGCACTCTCTGTTATGTGTGGTTCGCCAAATGTAAAGCTTGTTAACGCTTGTGTATGATATGATTCACTGTAACCATGTGTTTTGTTGTCTTGCATGAGATTAGATTATCCGGAGGCTTTGGTTGGATGATTCAAACAATGTGTCTTCTCCTATGTGTTCATGACACTTGGCTATTGCACACCTTTCGAGGTACTTGTCCCTCGTTGTGTAGTTATGAGATTCACGAGATTTGAGTGTTTGTACGACGATAGCTTGTGTATCCATGTCGTAGATCTCCTTAGCGAGTTATTTTCGGGTTGTAGACCCACTTTGCGAGACGAGCTCACTTATGTTAAGATATAGGTTTTGTATGCTTGTGCACGTCACTTGATCTGTCCGAGAGCTGCCTTACCATGGCCAAATGTTTCTAACTGTCTTATCGTGAGGCACGTTGTTCTGCAATGTTGTATTAGCTTGTTTGTGTACTTGTCGTATTTTGCTCATGCATGACTACTCGCACTTGAGATTTACTCGCATGGTTAGTGCTATTACATTGAATTATGATGCATGCTCCCACTTGATTGTTCAAGTACACACTCATGCTGATTTGCCTTGTTTGTGGGTATGCGAGTGTCATTGTTAATGTTTTAGAGACAATGCTTTATGTAGTGGGATATTGATGAATTATCATATGCATATGAATGTGTATTTGCTTATATGCTTAATTGTCTCTCAGGAATGATATATGCAATGCCTCTTTGTTTATACTTGTGCACAAGATAGAATCATGTGATACTCATACACTTTGCACTTGGCACATCCTGACCTAGTTATTGAGTAGTGCGTACCCTGAGGAGGTACTTTGCTTGAGGCTTTGGTAAGCTCACCACGTGCGCTTACTTCTTGAAATGAAAAGACTGAACACCATAGGGTATGAATAATGATATGACTTGATATGGGCTCAGTTGGAGTTTTCGGGCAATATCCCTTGTGTTGTGTATGGACTCTTGTGTGATATACCCTAAAACAGAAATAAATAATATGGTATTTTGACTGCTTTCACGAGCAATGTGCTATGTTGGCCGCATGAGGCTGAGCACGTGAATGGGCAGGCCAAGTCCTCGTTTTGTGTACCATGCGGGGACCACGAGGCAAATTCCTCGTTGAGAGGTATGACGGAATAATGAGCCTAAGAAAGATAAACCCGTTTTGCCCCATTCACAAAACGGTTCACCTTGGGAGAGGGTGGATGGTACAATCCTGAGTGACTAGTCGTTACTACGACATGTGTTTTGCAGGAGCTGTAGCGTCCTTTGGCCTCCAGTCACTCAAAGTTAGGGAGGTCGAGGTTACCTTTTTAGGACCTCACTACTGCAGTAGTATGGATTGCAATCCTTGCCTATGCGAGTACTTTCTCCTAGCCGCGTGTTGCTCGCATGAGATTGAACTCGGTCTGTAGCTTCCCCGGTTACCACACTAGAATTGAATAACAGACGTCAGGTGCATGTCTCACAGAATGCGAGGTTCCTTCGCGTACCCGAAGGAGTAATCAAAAGAACTTAAAGACTAACCAATCAGTTGACTTACTGTAGTTGCTACTTTACTTAGGTTGTGCTTCAGTTGCCTTCCTTGTTCAGTTGTTACTTCGGCTGCCTTGTTGTTCAACACTTGGTATTGTTTGTTACTGCCTTGAGTGCCTGCTTTATAGTTGTTTCAGTTGTTACTATAGTTGCTTGCTGATTAGCACTCGTTACCGTTCAGATTGGTTGTTTTAGTTACTTGTTGTACGGCTGCTCTAGTTGCTTGTTCGTTTCCAGCACTTGTTATAGTTACTACAGTTTGGTTACCTTTCAGTTGACTTGTACTTGTCCTTCTCGTACTTACCGGACATTGTTCACAACACATTTGGTTATTTATGTTCCTTGATGCATGCTTTACCAGTTGATATTGATTGTGAAATGAAGTAGCGTAGTTACTGTACATGAATTCCTGCTAGTTACTTCCACTTATATTTTTGTACTCTTGCTCATGCTGTAACTACTTAATTATAGTAAATACGCATGCCATGTATGTCATGAACAACTCTGCTTTGGTTTCCACACTTGGGTATATTGTGTTTGGTTTGTCTCACCAGCTCGAAAGAGTACTGACCCCGTTTTATGGGGATACAGGTTGCTTAGGCGTGCGATGGAGCTCGATGTGCTACAGCGGACTCTAAACCCACACTTCTGATACTTGCTGGATCTTGACGTTTTGGTTTTGTATAAGGAAAATGAGATCTGTACACTTTGTAAATGTAATTAATAAAAAGTTGTTTCTTTACTATTGTTGTTCCCTGTAGCTCGCCCAGAGTTTCCACTTATCTTTCCCTTTCAGTTTTCCGCACTTGTACTCTCTGGTTTTAAAAAAAAAAAGAAAATTCCTAAAAATCCAAAGGATTTTCCAAGTAGAAATTCTAGGGCGTCACAATTTTGGCCATTAAGCAGGGTCTCTCTCTACCCACTTGTCAAGCCTACCCTATACTTCATAGTAGAAAGTATCACTAAGTGTATAATTTTTCTTTTTTTGGTTTTTTCTGTTGTGTTTCAACAATAGCACATGGTGTGGGTGTTGCCCCCTCCAAGACAACTCTTTGGTTGTCATTTTGTAATAAACAAGTTCAAAATTTTCTACAATAACAAAACAACAGGCAAACAACAGAGACAAGGGAATAAGCTATTGAAAATGCATTACAAAAAACAAACTAAATAGGCTATTGAAAATGCCAAAAAAAGAAAGAAAATGATGCAAGTGTTTCTTACTCATGTTTATAATACAAGATACACAATGGATAAACAATCAAATTCGATGATAAAGACATACCAATCGTTAAAAAAACAAAGCAACAAATGGACACTCAATGAAAAATGATTTGAACAAAGAAAAAAATAGAATATGCTATTGAACATGCAAAAATAACTATAAAATCATGCAATTCTTCCACCAAATAACCGACTCATACCCATGTTTCAATTATTTACTGATTCATGCTATTGTTTCAAAAAATAATTGATTCAATTGTTTACTAAAAAATCTCAATGTCAATGATTCTAAAAGTTGTCGATGAAGTGTCATCGATGAATTGCTGCCATCGATGAATCGTCGAAAATGGTTGCTGAAAAATTATCAAAAATTTTTGATGAGAAAAGAATGTTGGGGATCACAAAAACCCTAGTTTATGAGAAAATAGCCTTGAAATGCAAACCATCACTTTTATATTGATGATCGGCGCATTTAATACTCGTACGGACAATCATAAAAACTAAGAAAATTTACAAGGTCATTCCTCAAATTTGTGAATGTTCGAGAACTCTACAAATGAATCAAAACTTTCGCATATACTGAGCAAACTCATAAATATTATAATCAAATGTCGCCACATATTTGCGACCTCTTTGATGATCATTTACTTAAAGGAGATTCATATACTAGCTCGCGAATGTCATACTATATATGCGAAGGTAGTACCTTATTTGCAGAGATAAAAAAAAGTGTGAAGGTCAAGGACATTCACAAACATTAATATGTGAATATTGTCACACATTTGCAAACCTTCTTGAGGATATATTTGCATGGTAGTTCACGAATGTCATCTATATATGAGAATTTTATACAGTATTTGTGAACCTCCTTAAAGATTATTTACTTAAAGATTCAAATGGTAGCTCATGAATGTTGTACTATATATGTGAATGAAGTACCTTATTCACGGAGATCAATCAAAGTGCGAAGATTGAGGACATTCACAAACATTAATACATGAATGTCGCCACATATTTGCGAACCTCGTTGAAGATCAATTATTTAAATAAGATTTGCATGGTACCTCACGAATGTCATCTATATATGCAAATTTCATTCAGTACTTGAGAATGTACACAATTATAGGAGGTTTGCAAATTTGATTATGTGAACTTTGTGAGGTCTGCGAAATGATCATGTGAATATACTTTTTAGTGAGAGGTTGCGAGATTGGGACAACGTACCTATATATCACGCAAACCTCAAAAGGTTCGCCTGTGCAAAGGATAAAAAAGTAGGGCATCTCGAGAAACATGTCATTTTTTGTCCTATAGTATAGTCATTTTCCATACTTTTAATTAGTCAGTAGGCAACTCAGAAATTGATTAAGGAAAAATAAAAAACACATGCAACATTGCTCAAAAGGTAATTATTCATTGACTAATGATTATTACCTTTCTGCTTGTTTTCACAATATATATTAAGAAATGATTTTTTTGGAGCAAATAGAAATCAGTTTTATCTGGCAATCAACAAGACTTTCCATCTTTGCTTAATGAGATTCTGTTCAAAAAAAGGTTCTCTTACATTAGTTACAAAGGCTCACAATCGCAGAAAATTCATTTGGGCAAAATACATAATCAAGATCCTGCCATGGAAGAGGCTCAAAGCAGAAAAACTAGACTACCACGCCAAAGTTATGCTGCCCTAATCATATTTTAGCAAAATAAATTACTGCCAAACAGTCAACATCTGACAGGCAACGTGCTGAACATGTGTATGTCGATGGAGCCAACTTCCAAGAGCTCTAGCTACACTTCAGAAGGCATAATACCGGAACAAAAAAGAACACAGTTGCACTAATCCTTCTCTAACCTGGATATGTACTGATCGTAGAATCGACCTGCTCGTTCCAAATCACCAAGTTCTGTATAACAATCCGCAATAGCTCCATAAGCTTCTGTGTTTCCAGATTCCTCGCCAGTTCGCTTTGAGATAGACAAAACCATTGAATGGTACTTGATTGCTTCCTGGAACTTCCCCTGCCTCTGCAGGGCCGCTCCTGAATTGCAATGATTCAAAAAATTAATAAAGAGAAATCTGAAGAGAAAAAGAAAATGGACACTAACCATATAAAATTAATCTAATTTGTCTAATGATGGTCTACCTGAAAATCCAGAATATAGAAATCCATCCAAAATCCATGAAATTTGATATAAACGAATTTTACAAAATGCAAGCACGAAAGTGAGTATTTCATTTTGTGCCATATGATAAGCTTTGCAAACAACTGTCTTAGTAAGTGGCGACACTTGAAAGTTACAAGAGACAAGTTTTTACCACATTTAACTTATTAAACAAAAAGAAATTATCCATTTCATAATAAAATAATGAGATCTATTACTTGTTTATAGGAGTGAACTTGTTGAAACCTTAAGGCTTCATCAAAAGACTAGAACATGATTTCTAGGGAAGGGAACCAAACCTAAGCCTCGGGCTGCCTTCTTTTCCTCTACTGGATCCCCAAGACTTTGGGCGAGTTCAAGAGCAGACTTAAACTCATCAAATGCCTTCTCAGGATTTTGATGGCGAAGATAGTTTTTCCCAGACTTTAATGTTGAAATTAGTTCTTGCTTCTGTGGTTCTACAATAATATCACTTTCTGCTATTCTCCCCACTGGTGCGTAACTCAGATTAGGTGCATATGACTCTATCTTAGCTTGTCTCCGCAATGCTGCATTGATCTGACGTAGCTGGTCATTCAAGCGCTCCAATTCTCCTCTTCTTTTTCTTGCAAGCAAGCCTACATACAACAAATTCATCTTAAGACTTACACATCAATAATGGGACAACCATATCTCAATTATGTCAGAAAGTCTGTATTAATGGATTTTAGTTACCTCTTGTAGCGTTCAGTATGTTGTCATTGTCTAATACAATTCTAATAAAATTTGACACAATGTAGTAGGATAGACAAATAAACAGAATGTGTACAATAAGTACCAAAACAGCCAATATAACTTCAACAGATTCGCCAACCAAGTAATTGAATTGACAACAAACAAGGAAGGAATAAATAGCAAAACACAGAATCATATTAACAATGATGATGACAATCATATTGGAGTTTATACTATCTTTTTGCAGCGAAGGTGGGTGACTGCTGAGATCTTTTTTCACAAGCAAACTGATTCACAGTTCCTCTTTATGTTCCATATGAAAGACCTTTGCAAAGCATATAAATGTGAAATTTACTTCTGTGGAGAAGTAACAATCTAGAAGAAGGCCATTTATCTTGCACCTATGTCCCATGGATGTGATTATGTGAATACAGATACATGATAATGACATGTTTTTTGAAAAAAAAGCGAGGGAGTAGAGGGAGACACACACTAGTGCAGTGTGTGTGTGTGTGCATACACACACATAAAGCTGGAAATGAAAAATTACAAAAAAAAAATCAAGAATATTTAAAACTTTTGCACACACACACACACACACACACACACACACACACACACATATATATATATAAAGAGAGAGAGAGAGAAATTATATGCTGGTTTTGTACCATGATACCTTATGGTGGTACTCAAATCACTCTAATTTCTTAACTTGGAAGAATTAAATCATTCCTTTCATTTGTAATCATGACTTTTCAGGGCATCTTGATGGGATCATTTCGATCCCGCTAGAGTTTATTATGTAGGAAGAGAAAGATGACAAAGGGGTTGTCGTATCTACTACTACTGTTAGAAATCTGGATTGTGTGGCTTGGATGAAGAGACCAAGCGGTAGTCGCTTATATCACATCTACTGTTAGAAATCTGGATTCCTGATGATTGCACTGCCATGAAATTATGGGCAAAGTTGGAGCAAACACTCTCAAAATTCCGAGTCAAGGGTTATGTTTTTTAAGGAGTTTCAAAGTCTCAAGAAGGGTTCGATGTTGGCTCTAGAATACTTTAATAAGGTGAAATCCATCACATATCAGCCGGTTTTAGTTGGGCTTGAGGCCTCAGAGAAAGATAAGATTCGTCAAGTACTCAATGGTCTAGGACCCGAGTTCCATGTTCTTGCTACGACCATTCAATACTCACAATTGCCTTCCTCTTTTGATGATCTTAAAGGAAAACTAATTCATTATGAAATGTCTCAAAACAGTGTAGTTGGAGAGTCTTCTATTGGTTCAGATGATTCACATGAAGCTCTTGCTACTCGAGTATTTCGTGGAAGAGGAAGAGAAAGCCCACAGGGTGGTAGAGGTCATGGACATAGAGGAAATCAGGGAAGTCATATATTGTCATTGCCTAATACACCTCCGTTTGGGAATAATCAAGGAAGAGGCATTCCTACTTGTTATATCTGCAAGAAGCCTGGACATGTTAAAGCCATTCGTTGGTATAAGGATGACCCACGATATAATCCTTAGGTTGTTGTTCAGAATAAAGCTCAACCTGCTACCCAAAAAAGTGAAGGGCAAACCCCTGCAGGATAGTCGAATGGGAATAAGCAGCAGTTGTTGTTAGCGACTCTCGCAGGACTCAATTTGAAGCATAACGATCAAGGCGTATGGTACATAGATTTTGGGGCTACTAGCCATATCACTAGGGACGAAAGTAAGCTTCTTAAGTTGATTCCTTATTTTGGTAAAGATAGTGTTATTATTGGAGATGGGTTTCATCACCCCATCATGCACACTAGGAATGCTTACATTTCTTTGTCTAACTCTAAATCCCTTGGTTTATCAAATGTTTTCTTTGTCCCGAACATTTGAAAGAATCTTGTTTTTGTTTATAAGTTATTTGATGATACCAATTTGTGTGTTGTATTTACTCCCACCTCTATTTATTTCAAGGATTTTTACACAAAGAGGACATTCGCTGAAGGAAAAAGATGAGGCAATATATACATCTTCAGGGAAGATTCGTCATCCAAATTAGTTAGTACTCTTTCGAAGCCAGATTCAAAGTCGTTGAATTCATTTGTTTTTCTTAGTGTGTTTGAGGCCAATAAGTGCAATGTCTAGCATAATCGACTTACCTATTGTAGTAGTAGTTTTGTTGAGCGGTTAGTTTTTGATAGTCTTATTCTTAAGTCTAGTTTATGTCGTGTGTTGATTTTATTTGTCCTAGTCTTAGTTGTCAAAAGCACTAGTCAGCACCTTGGTGAATGACCCCAAAAAGGACTAGTCGGGGCCAAGAAAACAAAATATCAAGAAAAGTATAAACATTATAATAAATAGTTAATTTTAGTAACAAAGATATGATTGTAATTATGAATTAAGCATACATATGTAATTCAATGTAAAATATCGTAAAATTGCATAGCATTGAACATAAAGCACATGTGTGTGTAACACCCTCCCAACACACGTGTGTGTGAAAAACATGGCCATACATGTAAAGAACAAAAATAAAACAAAAGGAAAAAAGGAAGAAAAGAAGGAAAAATGAAAAAAATAGGGGAAAAAAGGAAGAAAAACAGAAGAGAGTGGAGGGGCGAGAGAAAGAAGAAAAAAAGAAGGAAAATTCAAAAGGGAAAAAAAAGAGTAAAAGGAAAAAGAGAAAGGAGAAAAAGAAAGAAAAAGACAAAGAAGAAGAAGAAGAGAAAAAGGAGAAAAGTAAAAATAAAGGATTTGAGGCAAGATAAAGAAGAAAAAGAAAAAGATAGAGAAAAAAACAAAAAGATAATGACAACCATATCCCCACAGCCTAGGCAAGGACAACCATGCCGCCTAAGCGGTCTAGGCAAGGTCTAGGCGGGAAAACAGGTCCTTACCGCCTAGATCCATAAGCTTAGGCAGTAGCCCTGTGCCCATCCTGCCTAGGCATTTTTTGACAACTAAGGTCCTAGTTGTCAGTTATCAAAAAGTCATGTTCTTCCTTTTAATTCATGGAATAAAAGGTCTTTAAAACCTTTTGAAATTCTGCATTCCGATGTTTATGGACCAACACCCATTGCTTTATCTTCCAATAATCGTTATAACATTTCTTTCATTGATGATTATTCTCAACATACTTAGGATATACTTTATGAAGTTCAAACATGAAGTTTTTAATATATTCAAGAAATTTGATGCTTTCGTCACAAATCAATTCTCTATGCCTACCTTTAATTTTCAATGTGACGGTGGGAGTGAATACTCTTCAAAGGATTTTATAAACTATCTTGAAAGTAATGGAATCAATCGAAGAATGTCTTGCCCTTGCACCACGCACCAAATTGGCATTGCTAGAAGGAAGCATCACTATATTGTTGAGTGTCTTTCCCTCGCACCAATGCATTGGCGATAATAGATGTGAGTAGTGTTGTTTTTATCTCTGGACAAAAGCTTTTCATTCAGTCGTGCATATCATAAACATGCTGCCCATGAGGATTTTGGGTCATAAGTCTAATACATGTGAGTAGTGTTATTTTTTTATCTCTAGACAGAAGCTTTTCATTCGGTTGTGCATATCATAAATATGTTGCCCATGAGGATTTTGGGTCATAAGTCTAATACATGTGAGTAGTGTTATTTTTTTATCTCTAGACAGAAGCTTTTCATTCGATCGTGCATATCATAAACATGCTGCCCATGAGGATTTTGAGTCATAAGCCTAATACATGTGAGTAGTGTTATTTTTTATCTCTAGACAAAAGCCTTTCATTCAGTCGTGCATATCATAAACATGCTGCCAATGAGGATTTTGGGTCATAAGTCTCATTATATTTTATTCGGTAAATATCTTGATTATGGTTCATTGCAGAGTTTCTGAAAGCTTCTTAGATATGTGGGAAGCCCGCTTCCCAGAAACTCGCTTTAGAAGCGTGATACTCCTCACTTCCGAAACTTGATGAGAATATCGATTCTTCCACGCTTCTCCTATGCTTTCCACACACTTTATATATTCTTCTTATATGTTTTCTTACTCTATTTTTCATGTTTTTTGTGTTTCCTCTCACACTTCACAATCACTTTCATGTGCTTTCTCTAAATTGGCGGTCATTTTTTTAGATTTTATTAAAAATTTAATTCTTACACTAAAAATCATGAAATTTAAGAATAGTCACTTTTATTTTAGTTTTTATTTGCATTCCATTTTGATTCTCATTTAATTTTTATATTGTTTTTTTTTTATTTCTCACTTCTCACTTCCTATACATTTTAAAATGCATCACTTCTTGCTTTATTGTTTCCCGCTTTCGCTTCCTAGTCTGGCAACCTTGGTTCATTGTGAGCATATGGATGCATTTGTTATGTTCATGTGGATAAGTCATTGAGAAATAAATTTGAAGCTCGTGCTCATATTTGTAAATTTATTGGCTATTCTAATTATTACAAGGGGTTTAGATGTTATGAAGTAAAAAATAAATGTATTATTTGTATTTTTAGGAATGTTATATTCGATGAGACTTGTTTTGAGTATGACTCTAGTGCAAAAGAAAGACCAGTGCAGATTACTTCGGCCATGGTTGAGTGAGAAGTTATTCTCTACTCATGAGGCCTTAGAAAATCATGGGCAACAAGTCCAAGATTTAAATGTTAATGAAACTCAAACAACTAAAAACATGTCTTCAAGAGAGTAGCAAGGAAGATAGAAAGAAGGAATGGTGTATATTCGAAGAGATAGAAATGCAGAGGATAACAGAGAAACAAGTGCAACAGTTACGCAATGAAGATGATCCAGATGACATGGTCAGATATCATGAAACAACCCCAAATGTATCAAAGTTGAGGAGATCAGCTAGAGTCAGGCACCCTACTGAGAGATGGGTTAGCTACAAGAGTTTCAACATGGATCATCAAGTGTTTCTTATGCAAATTGAAAAACAAGATGAACTGATTTCTTACATTTAAGCAACCCGAAATAAGAGGTGGATTGAAGTTATGAATGAAGAGAAGAAAGCTTTACATGAGTGCGACATGGAAAGTAGTGAGGAGACCCCCTAACTATGTCACATAGGTGTGGGTGCAGATACAGATACAGATGCGACACTTTAAAAAAACTTGGGTGCGGGGGTGCAGGTGTGTGGGGAGGGTATGTGTATATATATATATATATATATATAGATAGATAGATAGATAGATAGATAGATAGATAGATGGATAAAACTAGACTTGGTTAGGGTTAACTGAATCTACTTTTGAACAAAAATGGACCTCAGTGTGGTTGACTTTACCTGACACAAAGAAAGTCGTGTCCAAGTGTAGCACCCACATGGGTGCAGGTGCGATGCGGGTGCGGGGCCCTATTAGAAGAGTTCGTGTTACATAGTCCCCCGATAAGAATGTTATAGGATCGAAATGGGTTTATAAAATCAAATAAAATCCAGATGGAAGTATAGAGAGATATAAAGCATGGTTGGTGGCCAACGGTTTTACATAGGAACATGGCATGGACTACGAGGAGACCTTCAGCCCAGTGGTAAAAATGAAAATCATCCACATTATTCTATCCCTTGCTATTAATCATGGTTGGGTGTTGAATCAACTTGCTCTGAAAAATGTGTTCTTCCATAGAGACCATGTACAACTTGAGGGAGGCTATTGAGACATGATTTGGATTTGGCTTGGGTTTCTTAGTTAGGTATCTTATAATTGTTTATATCTGCATTTTTTGTTTTATATTTTTTGTTTTGTCACTGCTCCCATTTGTGTTTTATTGTATCATGTTAATACAAAGGTAATTTTGTAATTGAAACATGGTGTAACAATATTAAAAATATATACAGCCATATCCCATGACTTACACATTGGGAATCGTGTGTTTCAACCCCTTATCTGCGCCTTCTCATCTTCTTCTACTGCATAGAAGTTCTAGAAAAGATTGCTGTGTGTTCTTTCAGTAAGAAGGTTTTATCATGCTTAATACACCACAAGATTCATTTTTGAAATGGTGAAAAATCAATAGCTCATAATTCATAAAAATAGGGGTGGTTTATAAATGGTACAAAACATCATATTTGAGTCAACACATGAAAATGGTAAATAAAACATACTAAACATCATTCAATGGTTAATTTTTATTTTTGGAGCTTAGATCTATACAAATCAAGTGTGTACCACCATAAAAACACCCATGTGTATATATATATATATATATATATATATATATATATATATATATATATATATATATATATATATCACTCGTAAAAAGCTTCCCACCTGAGAATCCAACCCTCATACACGGAGGGGTTGTCCATTCATGTCCTTAGATAGGGGGGTCACAAGGAGGGAAAGATTTCTTCCCCAAAAAAGGGAGAAAGATTTACACGCCTGTGAAATCCCCGAAACTAAGGTGAAGGAAATAAAGCACACTACACATGTTACGCCGAGTGTGCAGATCAAGCTGTAACTGCGAGTGATGATTTTTCTACACAAGCCATCCTCCTGCTATGCAAGCCTACTATGGTTCAAGTACCAAAGGTGACCGAGTGAACAGCCCCAACCTTTTTAGTGAAGAAAAGATTCTATGACAAGTTCTGGTCTTTAATCTAAATAATAATTTGCATCACCCAGTAATCTCAACGTCCAAGAATTAGCAATAGATGTTGTAAGTCGGCCTTAGTCTATAAGAGAGAGAGTATAATCAAGTAGGTCAATTGAATCTTCTGTCATGGAGGGTGGAAGGGCAGACGTTAAGAAGTGCAGCTTCGAATGTCTTCCAATATTTGAAGCACCGTTCATAGGGGCCTCCCTTTTTGGATGGAGGGTAAATGCCCTAATCCTCTATTTGGGTTTGCTATTGAGGGTAATGAAAAACTCAGCTCTAGGCTGGTTGGTGGTAGGTATAGAGCCCCTCATCTTTTTAGCTTACCACTATTCCTCCTATCTTTTAATGCCTTCCACCCATGACTGCCCAATACCTGTAAAAAGTGTCTACCCTCTCAAACCTGCCACTGGAGAGGAAATAGTACAGCCTCGAGGCGAACCGAATATTGGAAAGATGGAGTCTCTTACTCGCCCAACTTGTTGTCTCCCCCTTCACGACGATCACCTTCTAGTCCGAAAAGAAGTTAATCGACATTAGAGGGGGTGTTGTCAATTTCATCATTGCCTCCATCATTTCATTCCCAATTCGAGTAAGGCGGTAGTCTTGATCCGTGTGTTACCTAGCTTGCTAAGTCTTTTACTAGGAGGTCTGCCTAGACATTGAACCATCTAGGCACACGGGGTAGATCACCATAGAGTTGTGTATCAACGACCATGTTAAAAAATATTTGCACTAAAGGGACAGGAGGAGTAATTCAATACTCCGATCTTCCTGTGGATTCATCAATGGCTAGGGGTTTCGCTATTTTTGTAATTGTTGTATCTAACACTTTCTAACTAATGAAAAGTAGAGTTGGGCATGTGATTATAATGAGCCCTACAAAATCTCATTGTTATGAGTTAACGACCATAGGTAGATAGTAATTCTCTCCTTCGAACCGGGCGCTCCACATTGTTGTTCCAATCCCACAACTTTCTTCATTGGTTTGAACGGGCCTACATTGTATGCAGGTAGAAAGAGTGCTTCCTGTTGTCCTTCGTCAACCATTGTACATCTTTGTGTTGTCCATCTTTTTCAGCCAACTTTTTTTCCTTCCAACAAAGAGGGATCATAATACAAGTATGAAATCTTATATAAGAGATATGTTGATCATTATAGACAGACTACAAGGAGAGCCTCCCTCTCCCTTGCCTCGCTCTTGTGACATGCAACTGTAACCCTGACATCATGTTATGCGCTAGGGGATGGGAAGTGGGAGTGTGTGGGTGGAAAGTGCAGTAGGAAATTTCTTTCTGCGATGGTTCCTCACTCAAGGATGGTCGAGTGTAGGTGAGGGAGTGTCGTAGGATATCACATATGTGTCAAGCTTATAACTGTGATATGTGCTATGTCAAAAGCAACGGTTCCTTTCGACAAATTGGTTGCATGAAATTGATAGAGAAAGTAGTAGCTTACCTCGCATCCAATATCGCTTCACTTTGCTCTTGTAGGTAGAGTCTATACTCTACACTCGCAGTCTACTCTTTGCCTTCAAAGGGTAGAACAAACGCAGAAATAAGAAAGCTCCCATTTTGCGGCGTGGTGGTAGGACCACCAGGAGATTGGATCCAGGTCTACAAGGGTCATGAAAATAGATAAGCCCCTTCCCTTCTACCATGTCCTACTTGCCTTCCGTGCAGGACGAAGAGAGAAATCCCTTTGTTGCGATGGTTCACTAACTATTGTAATGAAACAAGATGTGCACAATCACAATGCCAACGAAGGGCTACACAAGTGCACGAATATAATATGGTCTCTAATGGACCGATAACAATCTCATAAAAGAGATATACAAAAGCACGAATTCCACAAGAGCACAATAGCATAAATTTCAGAAGAGCACAATATAAAAAACATATTTTTGTATAACAGCCAATATGCTTAGAAAAGCATATATTACATAGAGGCGTGAGGCTCTATTTATAGAGCCTCACATACTGTCATAAAAAAACAAAAAATAAAAAAACAAAAAAGACTCTACAATCCCTATTGAACTGCATTATATTACAAGCTATTAAATTACCAAAATACCCTTGATATATGTATATTGTATAAATATACGTATATAAGTTAGGTATAAAAATATATACACTATATTTTAACACTCTCCCTCAAACTTACGGTGAGATCATCGAAAATATGCTAAGAAGATACAAAAATCTTGGTAGAGGAAGAGCTTTGATGAAGAAGTCCGCAATCTGAAACTCTGACTGAATGTATGGTAAAGTGATTGTTCCCTTCAAGTATTCTTCTCAAATATAGTGACAATCCATCTCAATATATTTTGTTCGTTTATGAAATGTGTATGAAATGTGTGATTGATGGCTATATATATGGCACTTTTGTCATCACAACATAATTTTGAAGGTTCTGAAATATCAACACCCATATCTGAAAGTAATGATCTCATTTACACGACCTCGGTTGTTGTTGTAACCTTCGCCCTATATTCAGCTTTCGTGAAAGATAAAGACATTTTCTGTTGTTTTTTGCATCTGCAAGAAATGAGGGAATCACCTACAAACACACAAAAACCTGTAGTTGAGTTACGGTTATTGGGATCTCCTCCCCAGTCAGAATCAGTAATAGCAATAAGATTTAAAGATGATGAAGAGGATAAGAATAACCCTTTAGATATAGTTTTCTTGATGTATCGAACTATTCTTAACATGGCACTCATGTGAACTGATGTAGGCGCATGATGAAACTAACTTGCAGTATGTACTGCATGCGCAATGTCTGGCCTGGTAATAGATAAGTACATTAATGATCCGATAAGTTGCCTATAAAGAGTTGGATCATCTAATAAAACTCCGTCTTCAACTCTCATTTTAGCATTTATCACTTCATGAGTATCAATATATTTTGTATTTGTGATTCCCGAACACACAACAATATAAGTTGCAAACTTTATTTGAGACAAATATACCCTGTTGGCGAGTATGTTACTTCAATTCCTAAAAAATATCTCAAAAAACCAAGGCCAATCATATCAAAAGATTTCTTAAGCATAATCTTAATTTCTTCAATTTCTTTCTGATCATTCCCAATGATGATCATATCATCAACATACAAAAGTAGAATGATAAGTGAGATACCTGTAGATCTTACAAAAAGAGCAGTGCCAGTATAACGGGATTTAAATCCAAGATCCAACACAGTTCCACTGAACCGATCATACCATGCTTTAGGAGCTTGTTTAAACTCATATAAAGTTTTTTGAAGACGAAGAATCATTCCATTTTCAATAGTCAGACCAAGGGGAGGATTCATGTAAACTTCTTTATTTAAATTTTCATTTAAGAAAGCATTCTTAACATCTAACTGATATATAGGTCATTTTCTAATGGATGCTACTGTAACTAGAGCCCTAACTGTGATCATGCGAGCTACTAGGGCAAATGTTTTCTCATAATCTATTTCATATTGCTGAGAATATCCTTTTGCAAGTAATCTTGCTTTATATCTTTCTATGGACCTATCACTCTTTGTTTTGACTTTAAATATCCATCTACATCCTATTGTGTTATTTCTCTTAGGAAGATGTTAGAATGCCCAAGTATGAGCCTTGTGTAATGCATCTAATTCTATTTTCATGGCTTCTACTCATTCTTTTATGTTTTTAGCTTCTTTATAGTTAGATGGTTCACGATATGAATGAATTGCTAAAAGGCATGCCCTATAATTTGGAGAAAATGATTCATAGGAGAGAAACCTATTTGGAGGCCTATGTATCCGTTCAGATCTTCTAACACTAGACTCTTCAACATTTGTTGGTTGACTATACTTTTTAAAAGCACATGGACGCTCCCCATTATCTCGTCTAGAGTATTGTAAGAAGTTATGAGTTGGTTCTCTTTCTTCACTTAGTCCATTATTTGACTCAAAATTATCAATATCATCATTATCAATAATTTCATTATTTAATTTAGGTAACAAATCAAATAAGAAGGCATACTCAAATTCTTCCTTAGGTTTTTCAAGATTACATCCATTTTCATTTTCAAAAAATGTTACATTTCTAGAGACAAAGTTTATCATTTTTTTTATGAGAGTATCGATAGCCTTTTTTACTTTCAGCATGTCCAAGAAAAACACATTTTATAGCTTTAGGAGAGAGTTTGTTATATTTTTCAAGAAGCATAAAGCATTTACATCTAAAGACCCTTAGACTTTTCAAATCGGGAGAGATTTTAAAGAGTTTTTTAATTAAAGATTTGTTTTCCAAAGTTTAAAAAGGCATTCTATTTATTAGACACTGCGGTGAGAGCGGCTTCGGCCCCAAAAAATTTTGGAATTTCTTTTGAAATGAGTAGGGTCCCAGTAGTTTCAATAATATGACAGTGCTTTTTTCAGAAATACCATTTTATTGAGGAGTCCTATGACAAGATATTTGGTATAAAATACTATGATTTTTTAGATATGATTGAAATTCATTTGAAAGAAACTCTCCCCCTGAGTTGGAGCGGAAGATTTTAATATTTGTTTTAAATTGATTTTTAACAAGATTATGAAAAATTTTAAAGCACGAAAAAAGTTCGAATTTGAGTTTAAGGAAGTAGATCCAAGTATGTCTACTAAAATCATCTATGAATATAACATAATATGAATAGCCACCTTTTGATATAACGGGAGTGAGACCCCATACATCCGAATGCACTAATTCAAAGATTTCATTAGTTAAGGAAGTTCTAGATCCAAAAGGCAGCATTTGCATTTTTTCAAGCATACAATCTTCACATACAAATTCTTTATCCTTACAAAATTTTTTCAAAAATGAAAAATGAGATAATTTGGATATACTTAAGTGTCCTAATCTTTTATGCGAAATATCTAAATTAATTTCTTTGATATGATTACAAAAAGAGTTTTTAGGTAAACATAAGGAATCCATATAGTAAAGATCTCTTCTATGGCCTTGCCCAATCAACTTCCCTAACTGAGTATCCTGCATCCAAGCCTTAGATGAGAAGAATACTTTATACTCTTAATAAAAAATTTAAGATATCAAAAAAATGTTTAAACCTAATTTTGAAATAACCCACACATTTGGAACAAATTTTTTTTTGAAATATTGTTGAGGTCTCCTATACTTTTAACTTTCAAAGAAGTATCATCGACAGTTGACACATACAAAAAATATGAATTAGTGCAATCGGATAATAAAAAGTCATTATGAGTCATGTGAAAAGAGGCTCCCAAATCCAAAATCCAAGAAAACTTACCCGGAGGAGAAGAAGAGGAGATGGCGACACTGGATGTAAGAGTGACTTTTAGAATTTGTGAGACGGCCTCCGCTATTTGGCAATTGTTAAATCATTGAAGTTGCCCTCTTTCTTTGATTCTTAAGGTTCTTCACATATGACGGCCACTTTTTTGAGCTTAGGACAATCCGGTCTTATATGCTCCGGTTCTTTACAATGATGACATGTAATTTTACCTTTGTATCCTCTCCTATTATGTCCTTATCCATTGAATTTTCTTTCAAAGTGAGGTGGTTTATAAGTTCTTAAAAAAATTCCAGGTCTTGATACGGCAAAAACTTCATCATTAGACTTGTGCATTCCAAGTCTTGTTTCTTCTTGACAAATTTGAGCAAGAGCCTTACTTATAGAAGAAGCCGAAGTCCTATAAAACAAGGAGGACCTAACTTGCTCAAATTCCGGTTGGAGACCATATAGAAAAGAGAAAAGGTTTTCTCTTTCAACTTGTAATTTTCTTATCTCAATAGTTGAGTCTTCCCATTTTGGTTCTAATATAGCTAGTCCATCCCAAATAAGAGATAAAATACCATAAAAGTCTCTTACACTTTTATTTCCTTGTTTGATATTATGTACCTTGTCTTGAAGATAATATAGCCTAGCCATATCTTTTTGAATGAATGTGCTCTTTAGAAAGATCCATGCATTACATTCCTTTTTAAATTTGATGATATTGGTGGCGATCTTGAAATCCATGGTATTCATGAACCATGAGAGTATTTGAGCATTGTTAGTTTCCCAATCCTCCAACTTGTTTTAGTATTCTTGCAAAGCTTTCTCTTTTTCTTCTTTGGATAGAACTTTGACTTGATCTCCTTCTCTTCTTGTTAATTTAATTTGAAGTTCATTAGTGGTTCCACTAAGAAACCCCCAAAGCTTTTTACCTTTGATGTGATTTTCCATTGTGGCAGCCCACATCAAATAGTTGCTTTCGTTGAGCTTGTAGGAGATGACGGAGGCGGAATCTCTCTCCTATAATGAAGAAGGCTTGTGATTGAAGACTAAAGATTGAAGAGCACCACCACAAAGAGAGCAATCCCAAGATAATTTCAACACTTCAAGAGCCCTAAGCTTTGATACCATAGAATGAAACAAGATATGCACAATCACAATACCAACGAAGGGGTACACAAGTGCACGAATATAATATGGTCTCTAATGGACCGATAACAATCTCATAAAAGAGATATACAAAAGCATGAATTCCACAAGAGCACAATGGCACAAATTTCACAAGAGCACAATGTAAAAAACAAATTTTTGTATAACAGCCAATATGCTTAGAAAAGCATATATTACATAGAGGAGTGAGCCTCACATACATTGAAAGGGTGGCAGTCCAATAGTTGTTTTGACTGTCATAAAAAAAACAAAAAGACTCTTCAGTCCTTATTGGATTGTATTATATTACATTCTATTAAATGACCAAAATACCCCAGATATATGTATATTGTATAAATATACTTATATCAGTTAGGTATAAAAATATACACAATATATTTTAACAACTATATCATAGTGGAGGTTTTTGCTCCGCTATAGCATAACATTCAAAAAGAATGTTTCTGGATCCCTTGCTAGCACGTCATTTGTGCCCAGCAAAAAAGACGATGCCTCTGAAACTTTCCTTTTGTAGGACACTTCTCTGTTCTCATGTATATCCACACGAGATCGCCAGCCTTGATTATTATCGGCTTCCCTCTCTCTTTCGGCCACGAAAGAAAAAGAAGGGCATGAAGTGAACAGTCGAGCAGTATCAAACACCTGATCCCGAAAAAAAAGTACGAAACCAATACTTCTGAGGCAAGTGCAATTTGTATGTCATTGAACTTGTGGAGGAGTTGGTGAACTCGATTGATATATGGAACGAGTTTGGGCTTCCACAATGTAGGTTTCAAAAAGTTGGTTTATGACCAACTTAGAGTCTTTGAAGACTCATAGTGCTAGGCTTCTGCTATCGGTCTGGCTCGGGTGATGAAATTGAACGTACTTTGGTTAGTCATTCTAGTTATATCGACTTGCGTCCCTCTGTCCTTGATCCTTTCAAGCATATAATGAAGCGAGTGGGGATTGTCGTGTTTCAGTTGGTTTTTGTGCTCTTAGGTTCAATCTCTTCTGTTCTAGGCCCAATGCTCCATAAGCCTCAATGTCAAAGAAGAAAAGGTAGACTCGGTCTTCTACCTCTATAAGGCAGGTGAAAAAGGAAAGGTAGGGCATTAATGAATTTCCTGAAGCAAGATGCATAGCCTTCTTGCACAATGGGAGCTAGATCTAGATCGTACCCCAAAAGCGGTGGCAGACATATCTTTCTTATCTTTTCAACAAACAAACTCAACTCTTGATACTTTCGCCCATGGCTTGGAAGAGGAGTTCAAAAATTGATATGAAGTTTGAGTGGTACAACATTGTACACAATGATGAAGAAGAAAATTAGAATCTAAGGGAAGCAACTCTAACTCAAAGAATGTCATACTTCCCTAGAGGAACCAATTATCCATTCCCTTCTTGAAGAAGGCCATGTGGAATGACAGCCTTTGCCCTTGGTTTACTATTTTTGTTTGGATAATACCCATGACAAGTTGTTGACTATCTTCATCCATCAAGCATGTAGCTCAAAAATTAGACCAATTTCTATTCGCCTTGATAGAAAAGAAACAATTCTTCAACTCTTCAATTGTTTGTCCATTGCCCTTTCTTTCATAATTTATTTGCTCTAGCTTGGCTTTAGAAAGAGGACATACATTATCATGCTTTGAGTTTTAGAGAGTTTGTCTCTTCCAGATAGACAAAACATAAAGAGTATAATAGAATATGTTTCAATGATGATGGTTTTTCTTACTTCGAAAGCAGGAATTTCTTTTAAGCACATAATAACTGCATGTTTAATGTATCAACACTTGTTTAATTAGCAAAAGGAAATTTTTTAAAGAACATAATAACTGATTGTTTAATGAAAAAACATGGCACCCCGAAGCTTTGCACGACCAAACACAAAAGAAAATTTATAGTAAGCAACACATTAAATTGTTGGGTGTGGATTAGAACTTGGACATGAACTTTATAGCCAGAGTTGCCAGTCGAGGAAGCGGGAGCGAGAAGCAATTGGAGAAATGGAAGTGGGAAGCGAGGCACTTCCAAAATTTTAGGAAGCGAGAAGTGTGAGACAACTTAGAAGAAAACCAGAAATCGTCTTGGAGGCGAGAAGAGAAGCGAATCGGAAGCGACCTAGAAAGCGAGGGAGAAGTGAAAAAGGGGAAAAAAAGAAAAACAAGAAGGAAAAAACAAAAAAAAAAAAAAAAGAAAGGAAGGAGAGCTTCTCAAAATTTTTTGGCACTTCCCAGCACATTTCGGAAGCATCACGTTTCGTGCTTCCCCAAGTCCTATGGTGCTTCTAGTAACCCTGCTTTGTAGCATGTTAGTGGTTGCACATTCATGTTTAATCTGCTCTTCTTACCTTTCATTTTCTTGGAGGGCAAGTTCGACTTGTTAGTGCCATTATTGATTCCCTTTTCCAATAAAATTGTGCTAAGTTCTGATATTGAGAAATAACAATAGGATCATAAGAGAAAGAGCAAGAATATGAACAGCTAGCCATAATCTAAGGACAAAGAATGTACAATATAATAACACACCATCTATGGACTATATTTATCAGAAAACTATGTAACTATATATATTAGTGTTGTGAAAAGCATTGAGGTGTAGCAAGGCGCTCCACAAAAACTGAGGTGAGGCGTAAGCCTCAAGGCATAAAGCATAAGCTCAATTTTTTTTTTGAAAATTTAAAAAAATTATAAAAAATATCTAAAAATACAAATAAATAAAGAAATGCTTTATTGATGAAGTAACAACCAATAAGAAATAGAAAATCTCAAATAAGTACTAAAAAACACGAGATTAACATATAAAAGTAACTGAGAAACTGACTACATAACTGGAAAACTAATTATATAATTGAAAAATATAATGTCCTATAAAGTAATAACCAATAAGCAAATAGAAAATCTCAAATAAGTACTAAAAAATATGAGATTAACCTATAAAAGTTAAAATATAAATAAAGAAACTAACAAATATAACATATAAAAGTAACTAAGAAAATGAAACTGATTAATAAAAGTAACTAAAAAACTGATTACATAACTGGAATCTGTAACTGATTACTATAAAAGTAAATGGGTATCTTCTTCTTCTTCCCTGTTTTTTTTTTTTGCTTCATGCCTCAGGCTGGCACCTTGAGGCGCAGAGGGCCTCGCCTCAAGTGCCTTTTGCTCCTCAAGGCACATTTTTTATAACACTGATATATATATATATATATATATATATATATATATATATATCATAGTCACAGATATCGGCGATATTTTGAAAATAGCGCGATATTATGACATTATGTTCATCAAACAATATTATAGGTAAAATATCGTGATATTTTGAAAATATTGCCAATTTGATAATATCACGATATTATAACGAGAAAATCATGATATTCTTGTGATAATATCGCGATATTATCAATTATTGTTACAGTTTTTACTTATTTTCTACATCTTAAAGGTGTTTTTCTTTTTGCTTTTGTATTTTTTACTTATTTATTTTAGTATATATGTATTTAATTAACTAAACATGATTTTTTTACTTGTTTTTTTTATTATATATAATTTTTTTTATTTTTTTATGCCCCAAGATTTTTCCGAGATTTATCACAAAACCTATAATACCACGAGAAATAGCCTCACCGAGATATAGCCGATACCAATATTTGTGACTATGATATATATGTAATGACCAGCATGAGACAACTGCTATAACATGCAAAGTCATGGCCTTGCTCACTTCTGGGCATGGTTAGCACACCCATGTCTTTAAATGAGCTACCAGTTTCAAGCTATTAGTCCCTAAAAAGTGATAATGTTATCAACACTTGAGAGGTATTAACAATGAGTGAAACATAATTCCATGACATTATTAAAAAAAAATCTAGTACATTTGAAGGCATATATTTGACCAAAAATTAAGGAACGTGGAATGCCAAATAGTCCCAGACAAAAAGTACTGAACAATGTAAAGTGGGATAAAGACACCATATAACATCAACTTTACAACTCCAATACATGTTTAGGTACAATTAACCAATGAGTTGATGTATTCTTTTAATTATTTACCATGAACTGACAACGAATATATGCAAGAGGGGTTCAAAGTACGTTACCTCCAACAGTAGCCCCGATAAGTGCAATGATGAACAACAGAGGCATGTTCAGTAGAGAGCTGCTGTTGTTTTCACATGACTCTGCCAGAGCTTCAGAAGGCATGACAAATGTCCAGGCAATGGTTGCCAAGAAGCTCTCTAGTGGGAAACCGCAAGATGACATTCGCTGCAGAAAGTTATCATTTGCAATGAAATCGCTCAGATAATTTATTCACAGGCTTTGAAATATGATCAATGAACATAAAGAAGTCCTGGCACTTGATGCTAGTTCAAACTGGTGTTATGCACCAATTGGCATTGTGAAAAGTATAAAAGAAAATATTTTCTTGGTTTCACGAATAGGGGATGCTGTCTGGTTTAAAAGAGAAATGGGGAGAATTAGGCTTGGAATGGGTCAGAATCAGGAGAAGAAAACAACATTTGAAGGGATGTAAAATCTATTTTCTTTGATCTGTGATTGCTCTAGTACTATCACTTGTTTCTAGTGCTCTACTAAGTACTCACATGCATGACAGGTAAAGCTAATGGGAATCATTCACTTTTAACAGCTTTGACTGATGATTCAAGCTACCAAACCAATCAAATTAATAAAAGTCAAATATGGGACTCACCATCATACCTGATGAGCGAATCCACGTACCGAAACGATCATTTGAGTATCTTGACTGTAACTGCATGCAACCACGAGATTTTCTACTATTTCTCATTGGATGTTCTGCTTGAGAATCACTGCCTAGACAGAAGAACTCCACCATATTTGGAATTTGAGCACTTGCAAAAGAATCACAGAAGAGCATCACTATTGCTTTTGCTTTGAATGCAGAGGTCTCGCTCTCTCTAAACTTCAGCAACGAATTAAATCTAGAGGCACCAATTCTAGCAGAACCTTCAGAGCAAATGTTTGCTGAAATTTTCCAAGGAAAAAGGTTTCAGAATGACTATTACTGTTTCCAATCATTGATAAGTTTTCAGGCCATGGTGACTGCATAACGTAACAATGACTTGGTGGTAACGAAATGATGGAGGGAAGTGACCTTTCCTTTTCTCCTAACAAGAAATTAGCCCCTAGTGGGATCTGGACCCAACAACCCTCGGTTATGATACTGCAGCTCTACCAATCCAGCATTCATCTCCAACCAAGAAATTGGTACTTTGTAATTGCAAAAAAGAAGATAAAGGAGAGAAAAGGAAAAGACTGTAAAAAAGGAGATATATGAGAGAAATTGAAAGATAGAGGAAAAATATTTTCGCAAGTTCTAAATCAATTAGCAATTCTTTAACAGGAAATATAAGTGAAAAGTATAAATTGTCACTCATGATTTAAAAATTTTAGTGCAAAACAAAAACAGATTTATCTATAATGTTCCAATGGTTTCAGAAAATTGAATGAATCAAAATCTGAAAATGTTCAAAGAAAGGTTGCCAAGCTAGGAAGCAGAGAGGGAAATGTTACGGGAAGTGGAAGCGAGACATTTTAAAATTCATAGAAAGTGAGAAGCGAAGCATTTTAAAATTCATAGAAAATGGGAAGCGAGAAATCAATTTGAAAGCAAAATGAGAATAAAAAATAAAGTGATATGAGAATTAAATCGAAAGAGAAATGTAAATCAAATGGAAGATGAATAAAAACAAAAATAAAAAATCACTATTCTTAAATTTCATGATTATTTAGTGTAAAAAATGAACTTTTGTCAAACTCTAAAAATGATGGTTAGCAATTTAGAGAAAGCACATGAGAAGTGAGTGGGAAGCGTGAGAGGAAGCACATAGAAAACATGAAAATAAGTGTGATAGAATGTATAGGAGGCATGTAGAAAGAATTGACAAAGAGTGTGGGAAGAATCAAGATTTCAGAAGTGAGGAGTATCGTGCTTCCGAAGCAAGTTTCTGTTAAGCGCACTCCCCACCTATATAAGAAGCTTCCGGTAACTCTGATTCAAAATTCCACTAATATTAGAGTTTTTGTAAACAAAATAATAAATTAGCTTTTAGCACAGTCAGAACAGAGAGATGCAGAAAATTTATGACTAAAGCTAAAGTAACAATACAAAACAAAGGCTAAAAATTTCAAATTATTAATAACAAACTCTTATTTTTTTAACAGCGTAATGTTTTGATTCCGGTTTGGCTTAGAGACTACACTTTAATGGATTTCCGTATAATATTTTGGCTTATTTTAGAAACAATATGCGACCTAAAAACCCAGAATTTCAAGTACAATATCATTTGTCCAAACCAACCAGGAGAGGAAATTTCAGAAAAATATACGGATAAAACAAAAACAGAGAGATCAAATGAAGATGAGGAAAAGCCAACTTTTAAAGAAAATTGTACTTGCTAATTTTTATTTCTAATTCAGCTTTACAATGACAAACTAGAGTAATTCCCTACATCTACCAGAGAAATTTCAACTAAAGAAAACAAAAGAAGAAGAAGAAAATCCTAAAAACTATAAATCCGAAGCGCATATTAAGTACAATGAAACAGGAAACGCACAGAAAACCTAGTGCAGAGATTAAACTATCATAGAAAGTTCAACTAAGTATACGGGACGAAAAGGAGAATAAGAGCAAGAAAGAGTAAACTCTAACATAATTCAGAGCACAAATTAGACATGAAAAATGCAGCAAATCTAGCGCTAAAAAATTGTACTACCGGAGAGATTTCAGCTACAGAAACGATACCATATGAGATTTTCCAGAAATCAGAAGAACCGGAAAAAACTATAAATTGATCAAATCTCGACCTACACAAACTAAAATAAGCGGAATGCCGACCTGAAAAACGTGCCGGCGTAGGAGGAGGAAGCCGCGGTAGGGACGACGCCGTCGCTCCTCGCCGGAAGAGAAGGTATCGACCGGAATCCGTCGCCGGAGAGCCCGTTCTCCGGCGTAGGCTTGCCGGAGAGCCATATACGGACGAGGCGAGAGAGGGGAAGCGAGCGGCACCCGCCATTGGCTCTCTGGCGTGCCTGAGGATAGCGCCGGCTGCCGCTGGCAGGAGGGGACTTTTAACGGAATGAAGTTTGACCAAAATGCCCTCAATCTTTTCTTCGTCTTATACCTTGTGATGACTAAAATGCCCCTTTCACGCAATCTTAAAGAACGTTGGTAGGTTATCCCCTTAGATTATCAAGTACACCTATAGTAGAAAGCCACGTGGAGGATAAAAGCTAGAGATTACAACTGGAGGCTTTACGAAAACCAGACCTAAACCATCTTCAATAAAATAATATTTTCTATTTTTTTATATTGAAAGATTGCAAATCTTAGGCAAAACTCAGGTCATTTTCAGGTCGAAATTTCACAAACTAGACTCAGCTCCATATATTAATTTAATTGGACCCTTTGACTCTGACACAGATTATAATTGAACCTCTTTGTTAATAAGGTTTAGTACGAGTCGAGCCCAAGTCAACCTGACACTCATCCCCGTATCCACCAAAAGGGACCTTTTAGAGTAACCCACTATGTATAAATGGATCAGATACGGGTCTAATGGTTACTGATCCAAATTAGAGTCTGATTTTTGTGAAATAGGTCCAAATATGAATCCTGATTAGAATGAGGATACGTTAGCTTTGCCTCAAATGAGAAGAAAACGTTTCAAATTTTCCCTGTTCTTTTATTTTTTTGTTTTGAAAGAAAAGCTAGGGTTAGGCAGACCCCTACCAGTTAAACAAGCATACCATTCAGTTTTGAAACCTGCAAAGTCCCAACACAAGGTGACGTGCACTAGCCGCTCCTACTTGACAAGAGGAGCCCCCATTGGTATTCCCTGTTCTTTTTATGTTGAAGCAAACGTGAGAAAATGGAGCAGTTTACTCACATTTTGTTTGATTAGAAATTATGTCGTCGGCCCCGCGATTTCGAATCATGATCAGTTCACATGATTTGTAATCATATGAATTAGAATCACATGTCATATTGGCATGATTTGGAATCACATGATTTCATTTTGGCATTGAAAAATGCAAGCAAAAATGCTCTCTAAGATCCAATTAAGTAAAGCTGAACCGGAAAACAGTTTGCACGTAACTAAACTGGCCTTACCAATATTTTAGAGTTTCAAGTGCACAGTAGGAGTGATCTCATGTATGTTTATTCTTTCCTAAAATCAACAAAAAAAGGTTTATATTTAATATTGTCGATTTTAGGTACAATCTAGTTGCAACCTCATGATACAAGTAGTTTTGACTCTATCTAACCTCGCTGGTGTGTGCAGCATGCTCGATTTAGTGGGAAATGATTCTTGGATCATGTTTTTTAGATAAAATTACATGTTTTTTTAGTCAAAAAAATCAGTGCATTTTATAACCGTTCATTTTTTCATCAACAGAAAAACATGTACATAGGATAATTTCCAATGATTCAAAAGTTGGTTGGCACTAAAACATCATGTAGCTAGATCACATCCATGGAGTCACTTGTACAAAAAAAAAAGAACCAGAAAAACATGTACATAGCTCAAATTCCAATGATTCATAAGTTGGTTCGCACTAAAAATATCATGTAGATTCCACATCCATGGGGTCACTTGCACAAAAAAAAAAACAAGTTTAAAAAATGAAGTTTGCTAAGTCATTGTCAAGTACAAACGATTGTAGCAAACTTTAACCCCACCCAAAAAAAAAAGTGCAAACTTATGTGGCACATTTTTTCAGATTTGGATCCAAATGTAGTGTCGTATCATATTCGAATTTGGTTTGGATTCAAATCACTATTTAAGGTCAAATCTAATTTGGATTCAGATCAATATCCATCTCATTTCATTTTTTACATGTGGAGAGCTTAGTTTTTATTGGTTTCACTACAAGAAAAAATACCTTTACTGGCCCATCCCCCACTGGCGTGCCAGTAAATGTACATTTTCACTGGCTAACAAAAACAGAGGGTGTGCTGACAAAAACAGTAAACAGACTGACATTAAGAAGCCAAAGATTGAACCCGTTGATGAATCTTTCCCTATTTTATCAATTAATGACCTAAAAGTGACTATTTTTAAGAAAGCTCGTAAGAATTTTCACTTCTCTTTGGCTTGATATCTTACAAATCGATTTACAATAATTTAGCATAATATCTTCCAAATTGATGTACGAAAAATCAACATAATGTATTATAAATCGATATTAACAAACAAAACAATATCATCAAATCGATATTCAAAAATACATAATATCTTATAAATCGATATACTGCAATTCAATGTAATAGCTTACAAAACGATATTAACAAACAAAACAATATCTCATAAATTAACATTAAAAAATACATAATATCTTACAAATCGATATACAGCAATTCACCATAATAGCTTACTAATCGATATTAACAAATAAAATAATATCTCATAAATCGACACCATATCAGCATAATAGCTTACTAATCGATATTAACAAGTGCCAGTTGCATAATTTTATAAGATGTTTCGATTTTTAAGATATTTGTATTATAATTTTGAAATGTGTGCCTGCACAATTGACATTGTTGCGATTTTCACGCTTAAAGTGGCGATTTGCGTATTCAAGACATATGTGCCAGTGCATAATATTGGTTTATGGATCAATGTGAATTTTGAACAGTCTTACAAAATTTGTATACACAGTCTACAAAATTTGTTACAAATGTTTGTACATAAAAAATTTCTCCTGTTTGGGAAATTGAATGTTGAACCAAAAATTGTTATCTCTCTCTCTCAACAGTAAAACGTAACCCTCTTCACGTTATCCTTGAGAACAAGTAGACATTTAAAATGACTTCCTCTTACTCCTTGGGGTCTCACATCCTTCATTGCTTTCTAGGTATTCCTGCAATCTGGGGTTTTGTATCCATCAATATTAGAAAACTCGTCAGTTTTTTGCATAGTTCCGTGCAGAATCCAGAAATATCATCCTGAAAAAATAAAAACCGATAGTCAGACCAATATAGAAATGTAGTCAGCAATAATATAGGATAATAAAACATGTTTAAGTGTACAACATACAGCGGTGAATTTTGGTACTCGTTCATAGTATATTGCTTCAATATACTTCATTACAAAGATGCCACAATCAATGCCATTATTTTGTAAAGGAGCATTCTCGACGATGTGAATCCTCCATGGGCCAATGTCAACACCCAACATGTCTCTGAAAAATCAAACCTATGGTTTATGCAAAAGCAAGTAAATGTTGGGCCACGGTAGAAGATACGGTAATCTTACAGATAGAAAATTATCAAACGCACAATGTCACGGTCTACACCAATGTTATAGTCCAAGGAGTTGTATAACCATATTTTTTGTTTCCGTACATACAACACATATAAGACCTAATGCTTTTTCGATTGCCACAATATAGGAATCAATATATGAAAATCGATGTTAAGAATCAACATAAAAATCGATATTAAGAATCAAAATAATATCTTAAATCGATATTAGGATTCAACATATAAATCGATATTAAGAATCAGAAAAATATCTTAAATCGATATATAAATTCCTATTGATAGCTTAAAATAGATATTATAAGAATCAACATATAAATTGATATTAATAATCAAAATAATATCTTAAATCGATATTAGGATCCAACATATAAATCAATATTGAGAATCAGAATAATATCTTAAATGGATATGTAAATTCCTATTGATAGCTTATTGATTGCAAATCGATATGGTCATAAACCTTTTCACTCAACGAGAAGTCTGCCATTTGGTCATCGTCACCCCAGTATTGTAGTCTATCTAGAAATCCAGCCGCATATTCTCAAGGTGCACCATTTCTAGAGTCTCTATCAGCTTCAGCCCGAGGGACATGGTGTGGTGGCGTGCCATTACTAATGAGCTCATTTTCTTGGAGAGGATGTATCCGCAACTGCAAATAGAATCGCTTTGCAGCAGGAAATGAACTCGACGATGAACTATACGAATGTATTGGTGATCACTTCTGTAAAAATGGGAGTCTCATAAATATAGATATGTGTTTGACAGAAATGTTCTCCCATAAATAGCTTTCCACATTCCCGCACTTGGATTGCATTAGAAGCTCATCACTAATTTGGATGTGGGTTTCATACTTGTGATGATATTTGTTTTCTTTCTTGATGATGGTCATGTGTTGTATCTAAGCCAAACCATTGGTCATGATGTATTGTATCTAAATTCTAACATAGTTAGATGTGTGGAACCCGCATAGGTATTGAATGCCTAATTTGAAAATTAGCTTCAAGATGTTGATAACCTGATGACTTAGCCTAATTCTGGCAAGCTATCATTATTTTAAGTGCGCGTGTGTGATATGAAGTTGCATAAAATCAGAGAAAGAAAGAAAAAAAGAAAAAAGAGAATGAGCTAAAAATATTTCAGTGGTAACTACCTTGCAATGGCACTTCTTGATGAAACTCCAAGAACAAGTTTGTCTACGGAATTTTGGTTAACAAAATCAATGATGGCCTTCGAGATGTCCATATCTTCAACGACTACTTCTTTGTCCTGAAGCTGTAGTACCACCAGAAACCAAAAAGAGAAGACTCAAAATTAATATCAATAGATATTGAAAGAAAAGGATAACAAAGTTGGATGATCATTACTAAAAGAAACACGTTGCATGTGCATGGCTGCTATATTTATTGAGACACTGCTTTTGTATACATAAGCTAAACATAGTGACAAATCTCACGAGATTTATTAAAATCTCACGAAAATATTGAGAGAAATTACCTGAAAGTTAAAAATGGTAATTTCTCGTGATATTTTCAATTTCACATGATTCTTTCATCAGAAATATAAATATCACTTTTTAAACACAATATTTATTTTTATTGGCTATTTAACGTAGAAAAATCATGTGTTTTTTAATTTTACATATTTTATTTTTATTTGTTTAAAAAAATTATTTTTTATATTTTATATTTAAAAATTAATTTTTATATTTTATATTTAAAATTTATTTTTTATATTTTATATTTAAAATTTATTTTTATTGAGTTTTGTCGAAAAAAAGTGAGATTTACAAAAAAAATTATTTCTCAAGAGTTTTTGGCTGCAAAGATTTTACCATTTTTTATTTTTATCACTATGTATCTAACTAGGGTTGTCAATGGGCCAGGTTTGTGTCGAACAAGGGTTTGCCCGAACTCACCCAAATTTCAAATGTTGGGTTCCGGTACCCAACGCAAATTATGTATGAAAAGGAATCCCTATATAATTTAAATGGTGTTTAAGATGTATATTTAGCTATGTCACAATGACATACTATTTAGGGCGTGTTATGGGTGACATGAGACAGCCAGGTCATGACATGTCTACAAGACCAAGACACATATGAACATTAATTTAATATTTTTAAAATTTATTTTATTATATTTAATAATATTTAAGTAAAATATTATACATGTATCAGTTATATATATATGTGTGTGTGTGTGAGAGAGAGAGAGTAATGCGCGCGTTTTGTCCACTTTCTCGCTCTGCCCTGTTCTGCCACTTCAAAATGGTAGTTTTTTTGCATTTTTCTAACATCTAACACCATAGATGTGATCTCTAGGTTTTGTTTAGTGAGAACCAACTTTTGGATCACCGGAATCTGACCTGTATACAAGTTTTTCCGGTGATCCAAAATCAATGGCTATGAACATCAAATTTTTCAGGCTCATAAAAATATATGTTTTTGTCAAAAAATATGATCCAAGAGTCAATTCCCAGTAAATCGAGCATGCTTAACACATTTAACGGTTCATATCTATCATAAAACACTTCAAACTACGAGGCAGAACAAGAAAATGGGGCCTAATATGTTCAGTTCTCATATATATATATATATATATATATGAGAGAGAGTGAGAGAGAGAAGCATCAATGGCATCATTTCGGGCAATTGATTGAATTCAATTCAACAGTCTGGATTTGATTTCAAAATTTAGATCTCCATAAACATGGTCAACCATTATCTATGGATATCCCTATAAATGGCAACTAACTTATAGCCACCATTTGTGGTTTACCATTTAAGATTAAATCTAAGTCATGAGATTGAATATATGATCAAAGGGCTGCACTGCTATTATAGTCGCTTTGATGATATTAGACATGTATCACCTTAATCATGAATGATTTTTGAAATGAAATGCATACCCCTCTTCTGGTGCAAAAGCATCTTAAAGGAAGGAAAATCTCTCTTGTTTGTGCTTCAACATGCTCGAGGTAAGCAGCAGCCACTTCCTCATCCACATCTGTGATGGGTACATGGTGACCATCTGCACATTACAAACCCCAAACCATCCACAAAAAGAAAGCTAAACTCTCTAAGAAGTGTAGGCAATAAACAAGTTTGTCACAAACATGAATAATGTATGCACTACATGTCAGCTCGCGATGAACTCTATATAATGCATGCAGATCCAATGATCGAGCCCGAGTACTTAACAAAGTGCTCAGGCCGCACAAAACACAAAAATAGCTGCGCGCGATAGCGATTTTCTCTGTTTTGAGAGAGCCTCAAGGTTCTTCCTACTTACTGGGGGTTGTTATGGTGGTGGTCTTCTTCCGGATGTGAAGGAGGATGAAGAGTTGGCCCTTGGTGACGACGTGATCGGCTGCCCACTTGAAGGCGTGTTGGCTGTTCTTGTCATTATCAACGGCAACAGTCACCAGCAGCACCCCACCTTCCCTTTCGCTCCCTCCTCCTCCACCACCGCTTCCAGCGTTGTGCCACATCTCATCCTCCTCTTGCTGCTACTGCTGCTACAGTTTTCCTCTTGGGGGTAAGAGATAAAGAAAAAAGCAGGAAAATTTAACAGCCAAGGAATAGGATTATGGTGAATGGTTAGAGTTAGCCAGGGAGGGGTTAAGATGAAGGGGCCTAGAAGGCAATTTGGAGGGAGGAGGGATTATGAGCCTCATATTTCAAGGCAGGAGAACTTCAGGCGATTGTCCCTCTGGTGATCCGAAGCAGGTTATATGCCCCCCCCCCCCGAACAGGGCATCTCATGTTCGGGGGTCCCAAACACCACTTATTTAAGCTTGTGCCTCTCGTATCCCCATGTTTGTCAGCATTAATTAGCATTGGAGTTTGATGTGATTGCAAAGACTTAAGTACCCTCTCCTCCATTGGTGCCAAAAAAAATATCGATTCTAGAAAAAGAGTGATTGTAAAGACTTAAGTGCCCCGAAAATGATTATTTAAGACACATTCTCTGCACTGCAGGATTATCCAAGAAAGAAATCTCTCCTGGAGGAGGTCATGAACATCAACCCTCTCACTCACTCTCTCCCTTCTCTTTCTGCTTCTGTGCACATCCAGCAGAAAATCCTGCATTGCTCCATCAAGCACCGACTGACCTGCACATTGACTGTTGTGGAGCCTAATTCAGAGTTTTTACCCTTACAGGAGAAGGGTCCTGGAGGCTCCTCCCAGCGTGGGTAGCATTATTCAACTTGAAGAGTTGTGGAGTCTGATTTAGAGTTTTTACCCTTACAGAAGGGGGGTCTGAGGGCTCCTCCCAACGTGGGTAGCATCATTCAACTAGAAGAGTTGTGGAATCCGATTCAGAGTTTTTACCCTTACAGAAGGGGGGTCTGAGGGCTCCTCTCAGCATGGGTAGCATCATTCAACTTGATGAGTTGTTGAGCTTGATTTAGAGTTTTTGCCCTTATAGGAGGACGGTTTGGGGGCTCCTCTCACCGTGGATAGCATCGTTCAACTTGATGAGTTGTGGAGCCTGATTTAGTGTTTTTGCCTTTACAGGAGGGAGGGTTTGGGGGCTCCTCCTAGCGTGGGTAGCATCGTTCAACTTGATTCATTGTGGAGCCTGATTTAGAGTTTTTGTCCTTACAGGAGGGGGGTCCGAGGGCTCCCCCCCGACACAGGTCCCGGGTGTCGTGGTCAAAAAATGCACAGAGTGTCGTGGTGAGAAAGACATATGTTTGTTCCAAGCAAGGTTGGAAGAAATCAATGGAAAATCTAACAAGGAGCATGCCAGAATTAAGATATGGATGTCAAACGTGAATGGTGTTGTGCAACTCAAATAACACAGAATAATAGAAGTTTGGTTTTTAGTTAAAATGGAGAATGAAATGACAATAGAAATCGCTGAAAATTTACAGGAATAAACTAGACTCAATAACAAATACACAACTCTTTACAGATTTGGAATATGACCTCCGGTTAGGGAGATATGATCCTGACAAGTTGGTCCTCATTCGGGTAGCGATTTGCTTACTGAATAACACTACAAATCGCTATAGTGATTTGCGAAAGACACTACAAATCACTATAGTGAGATCCAACAACACTATAAATCATTGTGGGGCTCGTTGGAGACCCAAAAACACTATAAATTGCTATAGTGATTTGCAGAAGATACTACAAATCATTGTTGAAAAGCCGGATAACACTATAAATCGTTGTGGGGCTCGTTGGAGACCCAAAAATACTACAAATCGTTGTAGGAAAGCCCGATAATACTACAAATCGCTGTTGGAAGGCCTCAAAAAAATCGATCCGGAGGGTGCTGCCCCCGAGCCCCCGTCAGAGGCGGCCTCCCCTGGACCCCCGCTCGCTGGCCGCGCAGCGGGATCCGCGTCGGGGGGAGCCCCCGGACCCCCCTCTTGTAAGGGCGAAAACTCTAAATCAGGCTTCACAACTTATCAAGTTAAATGATGTTACCTACGCTGGGAGGAGCCCCCAAACCCCCTCCTGTAAGGGCAAAAACTCTAAATCAAGCTCCACAACTCATCAAACGATACTACAATCAGTGTGCAAGTCAGTCGATGTTTGATGGAGCAATGTAAGATCGTCTGTTGGATGTGCACAGAAGTAGAGAGAGAAGGGAGAGAGTGTCAGAGGGTTGATGTTCATGGCCTTCTCTAGGGGGAACTCTTTGCCTCCCTTGATTTTTTCTCTAGAGAGAGAAAGGGTTTTACAGTGTTTTACGAATAAGGAAGAAGAAGATGACGATGAAAAGTTCAAACGGACATTTTTTATGGCTCAGGTTTATTTCGTCGGATGACCATCGGATCGCCGGATCACCATCGGCGAAACGATTAAGGTTCGTTTCACTGTGTAGACTTTGAAGAGTCAACATCATCGTCGACTTTCTGGATGGAGGACATGTTTGTCCTTTTTTTGAACTGTTTGTTTTTTCTTTTTTGAATGAAGGGCATTTTTGTCATTTTTTCAAACCATCGCTTTATGAGAAAAATAGCAAGAAAGGGTGCTTAAGTCTTTGCAACCACACCAGACTCCAATGCCAAGTGATGTCAACATATACGAGAATACGAGCCCCATGTGCTTATATATGTGGTGCTCATTCAGACCCCCGAACACAGACGTGAGATTCAGTGAATCATCGGGGGAGAACATACACCACCCTCCCGTGAGATCCATGGTTTTCTCCACGGGTCTCTCTTTCTCTCTGTATGTGGATGGGTTGGCGGTAAGCTTTGGTCAAGTCTAAGGAAAGTTATAAGCAAAAGACTTGACCTGACTCGAGATGGTCATGCGAGTTCACGATTGCTTTTACTCTCTCTCTCTCTCTCTCTCTCTCTATATATATATATATATATATATATATATATATATATATATATATATATATATATATATATATATATCCAATCTTCGTGTGCCACCTCACGTTACGATCAAAAGTCAGCCAAGACACACTTGTGGAAGCAGATCAGGTCATGCTGAAAATGAGCGTTTTTGCTCATGCTGACATCGTGGCCATCCTATTTGCATTTTAAAAAGCTCAAAAGTCAACAAAACCATGTGGCATTCATCCAAAATGCAAACAGACGGCCACGATGTCCGAATGAGCAAAAATGCTCATTTTCAGCATGACCTGATCTGCTTCCCCTTTATTAATAGGAGGCAACTGAGTCCGTTGACCAATGTGAATGCCACACATGAGAGAGAGGACCAAAACGTTTCGATAAAATAGTCTTATGATAAAGTGGCCCTATCTTAACCAAAAGGTCTGAGCTGCTTTGAACCCCACGATAGGCCGCCCCTTAATTTGAGAGAGCAGGGGTGGATATGCATGAGGCCGGCCGGCCCAGCATGATCGCTCGGTTATGATAGTGGGACATAACCATCCAGCTACCATCGATCCATAATCTGAATGAGGGCCTGTTTGGAATCTGTAGCTGGGATGGGGGTTTATGAAGTTTATGCATTTGAAAAAGTGGCAGTTGCCAAATCCATGATTTAATGTAAATACAAAGGAGAAAGTACCTCACTTCCCATCCCAAATACATAAACTTTTCATCTCAGTGCCGCGATGCCAAACAGGACCACCAAGGTAATCTGAATGAGGGCCTGTTTGGAATCTGTAGCTGGGATGGGGGTTTATGAAGTTTATGCATTTGAAAAAGTGGCAGTTGTCAAATCCATGATTTAATGTAAATGCAAAGGAGAAAGGACCTCACTTCCCATCCCAAATGCATAAACTTTTCATCTCAGTGCCGCGATGCCAAACAGGACCACCAAGGTAGTTTGACCAAGATTTTACCTCAGGACCGCCAAATGCATAAAAGGCCTATCCCAGCTCCGAGATTCCAAACAGGCCCTTAGGGGCAATTGATTTGAGAATCATCTTAATTAGCATCATTAATACTTGACCATAACATGAGCATGTAAGGCTTCCTAAAAAAACATGGCCATGTAAGGCATTTTTTGCCAGGTACAGTGCCAAAATAAATTATGTATGGAAAACTTTGATAGCAGGAAAGCTGGAGTTAGTAAGTGGATCTGGGCGCTGGGATATGCGTTTATGCATTTGTTGGTCCTGAGGTAAAATCTTGGTCAAATTACCTTGGTGGTCCTGTTTGGAATCTCGACGCTGGGATGGTCCTTTATGCATTTGGGATGGAAATGAGGCCTTTTCTCCTTTGTATTTACACTAAATCATGGATTGCCAAATCCAGGATTTGGCAGCTGCCACTTCTTCAAATGAATTAATTTCATAAACGCCCATCCCAGCTACAGATTCCAAACAGGCCCTAAACTTAATTGGTGAGTGGAGTTGCTGGCATTCACCAACTTTGTTCACATTTTGCATCATGAACAAATTAACTTGCTTAATTAAAGGCCAAAACGGGCAGGATATGGTCTGAATCATTATCCATCTGAATCCAAATTCAACGTAACCGAGCTCCAATATGGCAACTACGTATGATTTTTGTTTAAGCGAGTGGGATGTAAACATCATTTCTATGTGTTGTCAAAGTATCTTTTGGCCAAAATGTGGTGTTGAGAATGGAATTGCCAAAAGCATCATCTTGTGACCAACAGGGGGCACCGCTTGTCTGGTAGGAGCAGCTAGTGCACGCCACCTTGTGTTAGGACGTTGCAAGTTCAAATCTCAATGGCATCGTTGTATAACTGGTAGGGGTCAGCCTAATCCCAGCTTGCCTTTTAAAAAAAAGGCAAAATGGTGTAGAAATATGGTATTGGGCTGATAACTCTATTACCAATGCAGTGTTTTGGCAACAATACTGCTCTCAAAAGGTAGCGGTCAATGAGAAAGCTACAAAACACCTTTCATTGAAAGCTTCCAAACAAAGCCATGCATATTCTAATTATATGGGGTTGGCTAAGGATCTTATCAACACTTCTTTCTTGAGAATGGCAAAATTTAGTAAATGTTTGTAGAACTTATTAGGCTCCATTGGGAGCCATGGATCAGACGGGTCTTGTGGTTTGCCCAACACTCTCCATTGTTTGGGAGCAACACATTGCCATTTCTCCAACACCCTCCATATAAATTTTTTATAACTAATTAAGGAACCCTCACTGAGAACCGGAAGCAGATCAGGTCATGCTGAACATGAGCGTTTTTGCTCATGCCGACATAGTGGCCATCCGATTTGCATTTTAAAAAGCTCAAAAGTCAACAAAACTATGTGGCATTCATCCAAAATGCAAACAGACGGCCACGATGTCGGCATGAGCAAAAACGCTCATGTTCAGCATGACCTGATCTGCTTCCCTGAGAACCGGGTCACTTAATGGGCTCGCCTCCCTGTAGGGTAAAACTACAGGTTGAAGATGACCACCCAACCTTGGGAGCTCCGACCATGATAAAGCAATGGCTGCACCATCAGGATTTGACCCTAACCTTTCATCTTGACACAGGACTCCATTAACCACATGGGTAATCACTCTAGTAGTCCAACACCCTCCATATCAAGTGCAACATTTTGGCAGCACTGCGTTTCAACGTAACCGTATTTTAGCAATACATGGAAAAGGCGTTTCCATTTCCAATGCAAGGCTCTAAAATAGAGCCTTATTTAAGGTTGATCTCCATCTATAACACACATATATATATATATATATATATATATATATATATATATATATATATATATATATATATATATATATATATATAGGGGCGTAGCTAGGATTCATGTGAGGGGGAGGGCAAACAGGGGTGTAGAAAAAAAAATTGGTATGATAGTCTGGGGTTCGGGGCAGTGCCCCCCAAAAAAAATTGAGATAAAATAAAAAATGGCTACAATTATTAATAAAAATCTATTTCATATGGACAAATTATTTGCTGCAGTCAGGGCTGGGCTACAAAAATGGATAAAAATCTATTTCATATGGAATCAGGGATGAGCCAGGACTGGGCTTTTAATTTTTTTTTTTAACTGGGCTGGGAGCAAGACTGGGCAGCCCAGTTCTACCCCCCCCCCCAGCTCCGCCTATATATATATATATATATATATATATATATATATATATATATATATATATATATATATATATATATATATATATATATATATATATATTAACACCCAAAATTTCCTCGGGTTCTTGAACCAACTTTAGGATTTGGTCCCCAACACATAATATCACTGCTAGTCAGAAAACATGATTTGTTTGTTCATATTCCATAGGTTTGAGGGTGTGAACTCTTTCTTACTTAATTAGTTATTCATCTAGAATACAAAATATCTTTTGGATAGAAGGAATCCTTAAAGTTTCTCAAACATCAACTAGGCACACTCACATCATTTAAAATGGTATTTTAAAGTTTCATTTGATAAAATAATTTTTGAAGAGTATTTTCAAAGGATTTTGGCATTTTTTGAGTACTTTATGAAGGAAATCAAGTTTTACCAAACTTTTGACTTATAAAATAATATATTCATCCACTTTTAACGGTTAAAAGTAGAGGTTTCAAGTTTTCCAACAAGCCAAAAACTATTTCTATTTGATATCATAATGACCAGTTATGGCCCAAACAAAGTTTTGAATCTTAAAAATGACTTGTTCATAACGTAGAACCCAATTTAAAGGCATTTTTATCATTTCAAATGATTGAATTTGGTTCTAAGATTAAAAGAGATTTTGTAGTTGAGGATGTTATTTTTCAAACGCCATAAACCTTTTGTCAAATGGATTTATAAATCCTGAGATAAAGGCATTTTCTCATTTAGTGTTGGGATGGGTTTAGGGTTTTTGGATTTAGATCCAGATCCACTAGGTTCACGCTAGACCTTAAGTCTAGTGTGGATCTATCTGTGTCTCGATCTCTGGTATGGATCTATATTGGTCATGATCCAAATAGTTTAGATCTAGACTTGATCTAACCCATATCTAGAACCATTAGATCCATGCCAGAGTTTAAGTTTGACATGGATTTAGCTGGGTTTGAACCTGGTTTGGATCTAAGCCTAATCCAAATCCACTGGATCTATGCCAGAGCTCAAGTATGGCATGGATCTAGCTGAGTTTGGACCCATTTTAGATCTAGACCCGACCAGCCCAGATCTAGATCCAAGCCAAAGCTCAAGTCTGACATGGATCTAGATCCGACCTGAACTGAATCCATTCTAGTGCTGTAGCATGTTCTTCTAATTTTATAATCTTGCCTCAAGTTCCGGTAGATCCAGACTTAAAACTAAAAGTTTTCAAAATAAGTCCAAATACATCCAAAAATTTGATAGTCGAGCCTAAGTCTGACATCAATGTCATTTATATTTATCTAGAAACTAAAAAATGAAACAAAATACCACCACCTGAAAAACCATCAAAACCCACTTCCAAAATTCTTCATGTTGTAACCACTCATTCTGATCCCAGAAAGAAATGGGGAAAGTTGACCACATAACCAGATTGGGACGAATATACCAATCTGAAGACTTATACAAGAGGTTACCTCCATCACCACAACTTCAATCCCATCATCCATCAGGGAACCAACCCCCTTCCAGTAGAAATCCCAAGGAATCAGAGGAGAAAAGATTTGACATCATGGCTCATTTGAAAATGACTACTGCTAACATCTTAATTTTTATGCTAATCAAATCATCACCTGAACACTTGAGTGAGATGCTACAGAAAATCAAGATTCCCTCTACAACCCAACCAAAAAGTCTAGGCTCTTTAATTTTTTGAGTCATCACCAATTTCACCATGACCTTTTCACAATACAAAAGCCTTATGTATCACCATCATAGTCAATGGGGTGTCGGTTCCAAATTGCTTAGTCGATGGGGGGTGGCAGAATAAACATTTGTCCTAGTATGATTGTTTAAGAGAAGAGTGAAGAATCCCAATCAGAAGAGGTAGAGTTGGAGAAATCAGAGTGGCAGACTGCTTGAGAAGACTGAAGTTTTTCAAGAATGGTGGTAGGATAGATGCCTCAGACTTCAGAGAAGCTTGGCAGTACAGAATAAAGAATTGATGGGATATTTGCTTTTCTTCAGTCTTGGCAAAGAGAGCCAGGGAATTTCAGAACCGGCAGAGAAAAAAGGGAACATTGGGGCAAATGCTCTAGGAAATAAGAGGCCAGCAAAACACTCATATTACAGAAGCAAGAGAGATAAAAGAAGAAAATGTATTTTTGTCAAAGTTGTAGAAAATCCAGTGACAACAGGAGGAAAGAGAGAATCCTCTCAAGCAAAGTTGGTAGAAGATGATGATGAATAAAAGAAAATTCTTGAAATGACAATTTTGATCAAGCAACTTCTCCTTGAAGAAGAGGAACCAAGGAACTCATTGGGTTCAGACCTAGGGTCCATGAGTCTGGAGGCCTGGGCACCCACGAACGACAAGGATATTAGTTCCTCGTCAGTAGAAACGAGAATGGGAAAACTATGTCTGAGTGAATATTTTCAGTGTTGTGTATATGACTCCATTCTTTCTTTTAATCCAGAATCATGGCATCCCAATGCGTCCAAAACTGGATCTCCATTCCTTAAACACAAGTGACATTGGCATAGATTCTGCACATACTAAACAAGAAAAACTTAAAAATTAGAAAATAGAAAAAACTAAAAACATTAAAATCCTTGAAAAAAAAATTCTCTGTCCATTCTTGAAAAAGAAATATTTGTAAATACTGCCAATTATTACTTAAAAAATCTAAAAATGATAAATAGTGAAAATCAATAAAAAATGCGAATTCAAAAAATCTCAAAAACATTGTAAAAAAAAAGACAATTCCAACAACATTGAAAAAGAAGAAACTTTCAATAACATGGGAAAAGAGAAACCCCTAAAAACTGAAAAATCTAAGGAAAATCCAAAAAGTAAAAAATTGAAAGAAACCAATGGTTTAGAGCTTTTCGATCAACCCAAGGACTACTCCGAGGATTTGGCCCGACACAGGAGAGGTAGATGAAGACATTACCAAACTCCTAGTGTTTCATAAGATTTTTGAGAAATAGGAAAACCCTTCACCCACTTCACCCTTAGTAGGTGGGAAGAGTAAAGAGGTCAATCTAGGGACCCTAGAAGATGCCAAGATTGTCAAAATAGGGTCCTTGCCTAGAACCAGAATAGAAGGATAGATTGGTTGAGTTCTTGAAATAATATTATGATGTGTTCTCCTGGTCATTCAAAGACATGTCGGGTTTAGATCTAGCATTGGTTGAACACCTCTTAATATTATATCTTGAAGCAAAACCAATAAAACATAAACTTAGGAAGGTTGATCAATGAGTAGAGTTACAAGTCAAGGAAAACCTATAGGATCTTCTTAAGGTAGGGTTAATCCAACCTATACATTATCTCGAATGGTTAACAAACATCGTAGCAATCTTCAAATACAATGGGAAAGTCAGGGTCTACATTGATTTTTGTAATTTGAACAAAGCTGCCCCAAACAATGATTTCCCTTTACCTAACATCAACCTTCTAGTCAATAGTATCGCTGCGCATGGCATGTTCTCCTTCATGGATGGTTTCTCCTAGTATAAACAAATTAAGTTGGTCAACCCATACCAACCCAAAATCACGTTTACTATCCCTTCATGAACCTTTTGTTACACTATGATGCCCTTCGGATTCAAGAACGTTGAGGCAAATGATCAGCAGGCCATGATAGTGATAGTTCATAATCAGATCCATGATTGTCTAGAGGTTTATGTTGATGACATTTTCACCAAATCTAGGACCAAGGCGGATCATTTATAGTGTCTCTTTAGAGTCTTTGATAGTTTTCATTAGTACCGATTGGGGAATCCTCAAAAATGTATCTTTGGAGTAGAGTCTAGCAAACTTTGCTTTTATACTTCTCAAATTCATGGTTATCAAGAAGGGTATAGAGATAGACCCTACAAAGATATTGAGATGTCAACTACCTCTTGTAGGAAAACCTTTGCTTTTATACTTCTCAGTAAGTCAGGTGGCCTTAGGCAGCTCCTATCTAATACGAAGAAGATGGAAAAATGAAACATGTTATTTATTATATCAACAAAACATGTATATAATATGAGAGAAGGTATTCTAAATTGGAGAAAACATATTTAGCACTCATTTAGGCAATGCAAAAACTTCGACATTATATGCTAGCATGTGAAGATAAAATTATCTCTTGGCTGGATCCGATCAAATACCTTTTCGAGAAGCTAGTTTTAACTAGCAGGATTGCGAGATGACAAGTTATGTTAATGGAATTTGATCTCATGTATGTTCCACCAAAATTGATCAAAGGATTAACAAACCTCCCTTTAGAGGACAAAACTGAAATAAAAGATGATTTTTCTGAGATATCTTGGCTTTTGAAGAAAAAGAAGATATCTAGGAGTTATATTTGATGGATCCAAAAATGTCAATGGATCAGAGATTGAAATTGGGATTATTACCTCAGAAAAAGAACAGATCTCATATGCTTTGAAGCTTCATTTTTCGTATACTCATGATGTTGAATACAAATCTTTCATCTCAGAATTAAAGATTCTAATTTTTCCATGCTTGTAATTAAGAAAGTTACTCGAGAATGGTAGACATAACAAAGAAAACTAATCTCATATAATGAATTGGTATTGGATTTTGTCAAATTCATGCTCATTCTCTTGTACTACAAGAGAAAATAATCAACTTTCATATGGATTGGCCAATCTTGCTTCTGTTCACAAAATGGGGCATGACCAAAAATATTGATCTTTTATCATTGGAAAAATAGAGAGGCCAACCTGCGAAGAGAGGAAAGAAGTAGATCCAGAAGAAAAGATCGAGAAAGTAAATAGAACAAAACTTGATAATGGGAAACCATGGTTTTATGATATTAAAAATTTCTTGGAAAAGAGAGTTTTCATCAGAAGCTGCTTTTGGAGATAAAAAGCAATTGAGAGAAATGACAACTAGATACTTTATGTTGTAAGGAATTCTCTATAAAAAAAGGGTATAGCCATGAGCTTCTGATGTACTTGGATGGGGATGAGGCTCAACTTGTGCCGAAAGAATGCTACAATGGTATCTATAGAGGACACAATGGCTCTCGTATTATGACAAAGAAGATCCTTTGTGCATGGTACTATTGGTTAACCTTAGAGTCTGACTATTATGATTATGACAAATGATGTCCTGATTGCCAAATTCATGGCAATGCCATTCATGTGTTTTCTTTTGCACTACACTCAGTCGTGTCTCCAAAGCCTTTTTATATGTGAGCCTTCGATGTCATAGGACTCATACATCCTATTGCATTGAATGGACATATGTACATTCTAGTGGCTACCAAGCACTTTACTAAATGGGCAAAGGTTGTCTTGTTAGCTAACGTCAAAGGTCAACATGCGGCATCCTTTATTCACAAAAACCTTTTATCATTTTGGTATTCCAAAAGACCTAGTTTTTTATAACTACACTCATTTCAAATATGAGAAGGTTGTAAAAGTTTGTAAAAAGTTGAGCATTACTCAACATTTTTCAAGTCATTACCCTCAAGGTAACAAATAAACAAAAGCCATAAATAAAACAATCATTCATATTATTAAGAAAGGTCATGACTGGCATGAGAAGTTGCATAATGCTCTTTGGGCATATTAGACTACGATTTGTACTCTTATTAATGCTATGTCATTTGAGTTGGTGTACAGAGTAGAGGTTGTGTTGCCCTTACATGTGCAATTACCATCTCTTAAGATTGATGTTGCATTAAAGCTTCCTCTTATGACCCAACAAGAGCTTCGACTTGACGAGCTCAACCTGCTAGATGAGATGAGGCTAAATATTGTAGAGCATGTTGAAGGATATAGGAGAAGGATAGGGCAATATTATGCAAAGTTTGTGACCGATCGATTATTCAAGATTGGAGAGTTAGTCCTTAGAAAGATTCAACATATTGGCTCACATCCTTTAAGGAAGTGGAAACCAAATTGGGAAGGATCATTTGTCATTAAACAAGTCTTGCCCGACAACTCCTATCGACTCATCAATGACGATGGAGTTGAATTACTTGACCCAGTTAATGCAAAGAATTTAAAGAAATTTTATCCTTAAACCAAGAGCAGGCTGTTTTCAAAAGTCTCTTGAAAAGTAATCCCAAGTTTTATAGAGAGAAGCTTTATCCTCTTAATTCAAGAAGTAATGATCTTTAAATCCAATCAGTTCTCTCAAAATTTGAATGAATAAGATCTTTTTTATTTCGAAGAATTTATCTGGAGGTGGAGAGCCTTAATCTAACCAGATCGGTTGAAAAGATTAAAATGACAAAGTTAGTGGAGTTCAAGGGAAACCTTAGGGTAATTAGTTGACTAGGGAATCCACAAGTGAATAACTCTATATATTAGATAAATAAAATAATTATTCAAGGAAGCTTAATCCTGAATGCATCAGGTGCGAGGATAAAAAAAGTAAGATGAGTGAGTGAAAAAAGAGAGAAGAATAAGCACAAAAAATTGAGAGAGAAGAGAAAAAGAAAAACAAAGAAAGAGAATGATAAATCATTTATAAAAATTCTAATAAGCAGACAAATGCACCAAGCACAAAATAAGAACAAGAGGTGCACATAGGACAAGACCCAACCCGGGTAGAATCCTATCATGGTATTTAAGGTTAGATCTAAAAAGAGAGCCAAGTCTCAGCTTGGTTAGGCTACCATGAAGGTAGGGATTGAATTAGCAAACAAAATGCATAAAGCAACGAAAAGGATGACAAGGCATGAAAAGTGCACTTAGTTAAAGACCCATGATAGGTTTTATCATGGGGGTGAAGGTTGGATTTAAACGCCAAGTCTCAACCTGGATAAGACACCATGAGGGTAGAGGTTGGACTAGAATATTGTGTGCTAAGAGAAAACCAACTTTGATCTCTCGAGTACATGGCGTGGTGGGTTAGGCTCCGGTCACGTATTCATGCGAAGTGAAGGTTGGGTAGTGAGTGGCATCGCCATTGCACTTAAAGGCGATGACAGTGAGAATAAAGTTTTTTGAATATTAAGACAACAAGAAGAACTGTTTTATCTCTTGAATATAGAGAACTATTCATCTTAAAGAGTTTTGAGTTAACTAAAGGTTCTAAAGGTTTTAACTGGGGCATCACTAATTTAATATTTTTGGCTTTAAATTGAGAATATTGAAAGGTTAAGATTCTGAGATGTTGAGTGAATTCTTGAATCCAAAATCATTCTTGAAAAGAGAAAAGAAGGAAGAATTGTTTGAATTCAAAGATCATATTGAAAAAGAGATAGGATGATCCACCTCAAGCAAGACAAGGGATGCAATTTTTGCACAACACTCGCAAATTCGAAAAGATTTTTTGAAAGCTTCAAAGACAAGTTTATGACAAATTCAATCTTGAATAATAATTTGATTTTGGTTTCTAATCATCTCAAGCCAAGGGTGATCTACTCAAGATTTTCTTTTGAATGATTTGCTTCTACAAGTGGTTGAGCTTGAGAGGTTTTTCAAGAAAATGATCTTTAGAGAATGAGGGTAATGGTTGCAAAATGGTTTCCTTCATAAAAAGCATAAAACTTAGAAAACCTAAAAAAAATCAAGTTTGCTGGTACATTGCATCTTCGTGAACACCATTTTCAAAAGATTTTCTTTCTTGGATTTCAAAAGAATGCTTGTTTTCTTCTTGACTAAGGTTTAAGGAAACCTTTATCTTTTTTTCATAGCCAACCTTGATTTGGAGTGACTTGAGTTCTTAAAACTCGTTCTTCCTGAAAGCCATCATGCATTCTATGTCTACTACATATGCATTCTTTGTGATCTTGTGATTCTGCGTTGTTCCAATATAGCATTTTTGCTGCATGTACTCTTTTATAGTACCTTACCTCATTGTCCTATCTAGGATAGAGGCCCTTTATGCATGTAGCAATTGAAAAAAATGGAAAAACAAAAATCCTAAAAAGTATAAAATTTCAACAAAAAAAATGAAAAAGTTGACAAAGAAATAAAAATCAGAAATTTATGCAGATAAAAGACCTAAAAACAAAAGAAAGGTTTGTAAATAATTGGAATAAAACCCCATGTACATAAGTCTTTTCTTAGAACAAAATCAGAAAAGAAAAAAGAGGTAATAAAGTTAAGGAGAGACAATGAATCAAAATGCTTTAAGTGATCTATCATACATTTATGTAAAATGTATACAAGTTCATGTTTATATATGTCTCAACTCATTTTCTCATTAACTCTCTCACGAGCATTATTGTTGAGTGTTGGGATTCTTCTTATTGAAGAAGAAATGTAGGATGTGAGTGTCACTACTGAAAACCATATTTCTCAACGGAGCATAGGCCTAAGAATGATTATGAAGGCCTAGAGGAACATTAATGAGAGCCTAAAGGCCTTTGAGTCAATGTTTCTTGCGTGTCACCCCTGTTTGGCTAATAATGGATGGTGAAGTGAGACCCAACTAACTTTTAGAGGCCTAGATAGGATATCCCATGAGATGTCTGATTCCTTGAGAGCGTTCGTGATTCTTTTTTATAGATCCCAACCATTTTTTTCTTTCTAGGTATAGGTGCTTTGTTAGAACATGCTCATATAATCATTTTCTTTTTGGTTGGATTCTATAGCTGAGCATGTGTAGAGATTCTCGTTGGTAGAACCTAGTCCCTATAGAGGTAGGCGAGATTGGGGCCCAAAAGTTTTTCAAAATAGCCATGATCACATAAGGCCCTAAGATTTCATAAATTAGAAATCTTCAACTCTAGGTTAGTGGACATAGAAATTCTCAAAGCGAGACTTAGAAGCTAGGAGACTTTGCGCTAGCCTTAAGATAGTCGTAGATTCAACCACTAGATTACATATATACCTAGTAGGATCATCATCCTAGCGAGAAAGGGTGGATGCACATGTAGGTGAATTGGTCATTTAGATGTATAGATAGAGAAAGAAAGCATAAGAGGCTCGATTGCTCTTTCCTTTTCTTTCAACAATGGAAAGAGGAGTTTTTTTATTGATAAATCATTACATCAAATGTGTGTTCCGTTGAGAACACATTCTTTGAAAAAAATCCAAAAAAATTTAGATTCTTATTTGGTTCCTAGATCCAACCCAATTGGGTTTGAATTTAGATCGAGAGTTGTGGTTCCAGATCACTTGGATCTGAACCCAAGTGGGGCACCACCTAGGTGGGACCCACTTTGCTTTTTTTAGAGTATTTAATTAATAAATTAATTAATCTAAACTAAGTAGAGGGTTCTAGAGAGGGTGGGATGTCCCCCTCTACTGGCCCCCCACATTAGTTAATTTTGATAGAGTATTAACCTAAGTAGGACTCTAAAAGTCCATAGTTGGTTTAAACTCTTTTAGAAGAAGAGGTTTAATGATGTTAGAAGTCCTTGGGAGGAGGCTTCTAGGTGGGTCAACCCACCCAGTAGGGACCACCTTGAAGGTGAAGAAATAGAGTTCTATCTCTTGTGAGTTGTTGAGAGACTCATAGGGAGGACAATCCCTATAGTGGTCTTTTTAAACCTATGCCTCCTAAATCTCCTATATTTCTTCTTCTTTCATCTTCTTCTTCTTCTTCTTTCTTAGAGATTTTTCAACATCCAATAAAGATGCTCCAAGGTTCTAAGACAAGAGACAAATGTGTTGGTACATGAGAACATGTTTTAAGTAGGATTCATTCTACTCGTAGCATAGATTAGATGTAAACGCATAAATTGTGCATCTTGTTGATTATACAAGCTTATCCATAGTAGATAAGATCTAAAATAGGTTTTAAAAGTATTTTTAATTCAATATCATGCTTTGAAACAGATTTACAAAATTGTTTTTGATAAATCTATGCTCGAACGACTAAACAGATTTACATAATTTTTGGATTATTGAAAAAACCTTTATAAAGGTTAGATTTCAGTGATCCAATCTCTCTCTCTCTCTCTATATATATATATATAGAGAGAGAGAGAGAGAGTGAGAGAGAGAGAGAGAGAGAGAGAGAGAGAGAGTAATGCACTCGTTCTTCCACATTTTCTCAGCCCATTGGGCTCCTTAAAAAATCATATTTTTTAGTATTTTTTCTCTAACACCATAGATGTGATCTATAGGTTTTGTTTAGTGGGAACCAACTTTTGGACAAGTTTCCCTGGTGATCCAAATTCAATGGCTATAAAGGCATTAATTTTTTCAGCTCATAAAAATATATTTTTTAATAAAAAAACATGATCCAAGAGTCAACTCCCACTAAAATTAGCATGCTAAACACATCTAACAGTTCAAATCTATCATAAAACACTTCAAACTATGAGGCCTAAAAGGCCAAAACGAGAAAAGAGGGCCTAAAGTGTTCAGTTCTAGTTCTCATATCGAGTAATGCACTTGTTCTGCTTCGTTTTCTCATTTTACCCCCCATTAGGCCCCTTCAAAAATCATAATTTTTGCTATTTTTTCTTATATCTAACACCATAAATGTGATATATAGTTTTTTTTTTAGTGAAAACTGACTTTTTGATCACCATAATTTGACATGGTGATCCAAAATCAATCAACTTTTCCTGGCTCATAAAAATATATTTTTTATCAAAAAAATATGATCCAAGAGTTGATTCTCACTAAATAGAGCATGCTAAACACATCTAATGGCTCAAATCTATCATAAAACACTTCAAACTATGAGGCCCAACAGGTCAGAACGAGAAAAGAGGGCCTAATATGTTCAATTCTTATCTAGAGTAATGTGCTCGTTCTTCCCCCACTAAGCCCCTTAAAAAATCATAGTTTTTAGTATTTTTTCTAATGTATAACACTATAGATAGATGTGATCTATAGGTTTTGTTTAGTGAGAACCTGTTTTTGGACAACAGTAATCTGACTTTTATACAGGTTTATCTGGTAATCCAAAATCAATGGCTATGAACGCATCAATTTTTCTGGCTCATAAAAAAATATTTTTCATCAGAAAAACGTAACCCATGAGTCGACTCCCACTAAATAGAGTCTAAAAGTTCAGATATATCATAAAACACTTCAAACTATGGGCCTCAACCGGGTAGAACCAGAAAAGAAGACCTAATATGTTCAGTTCTCATATAGAGTAATGCACTCATACTGCCCTCTTAAAAAATTCAAAAATAGATGTGATATATATGTTTTGTTTAGTGAAAACTGGTTTTTGAATCACCTGAATCTGACCTTTAATTCTTCGCTGATCCAAAATCAATGGTTACCACGACATCAAATTTTTTTGAGCTCATAAAAATACATTATTTCGTCAGAAAAACGTGATCCAAGAGTCTATTCCCAGAGAAAGAGTATTTGTTCACGACAGAATCGGAATGGGAAAATGAAAATGATATGGCGTATATTGTCCATATTGAACGAAAAAGAAAAGTAGGGGCTAGATCCGTTATTTACAAAAATAGGCTGCCTCCCTCCCCTCTCCCGCTCCCGCTCCCGCTCCCTCCAATGGTTTCAGCTTTGCCGCGAGCGCTGAGGCCATTGCTCGCTCTTTCCGCGCCGTGGGGACGAAAACTTGTGGCCACTGTTCACTCTCCCTCCTCCGCCCCTATAAATGCTCCCCTCCGACCCCTTGGCCTTCCCTTCTTCCTCCCTCCCTTCCGTCCTCTTCTTCTTCCTCCTTGGTCTTCCTCCTCCTTCACTCTGGAGGTTTCGTCTCGGACTCTCCTCCCGATCGCTCTGTAGAATGGAGATCTGAGAGAGTCCAGACGAGATTCGTTTCACTTCTGTTTCTGGCTCGCGTTGTTCTCGGGCGGATCTTCGGCGGGGTCTGAGGATGGTCTCGTCGGGGACGCTCGACTCGCTCCTCATCGCGGCAAGCAATGCGTTCTGCAGCCCGCTCGCGGTCTTCTTCCAGATCCAGGTGCGCGCTTTTTCTTCTTCCTCCCTCTCCCCGACGACGTTCGAGATAGCCCGGTTTCGGAGTTATCGGCTATGTGGTTCGTTTGATTCGTTGTTTGGCGTGATTGTTATGTTTTTCAGTCGGAAATTTGGGAGGGAATCGTGGATGCGTGTTTGGAATTGTGATATTCGTTCAATCCTTCTTCTTCTTCTTCTTCTGGGATTACATAATTTACATTTAGCCTTGGTGAAACGTCCAAATTTTCTGCATTGCCTGCTCTTGATGCTGGAAAACAGAGTGAAGGATTTTGTCCTGGCTGATTTGTGGAGCGTCTAGAACATGACGGATGTCAGTGCAATGGTTTCCTAATATTGATGATTGAAGCGCAGTCACAAATATCGGTCATTTTTTGAAAATCTCATGATTCCATCACGAGGTTTCAGAAACCGATGTAACCCCCAGAAAAACACCGATATTAAGACGTTATTAACACGATATATATATATATATATAGTGTTTTTCTTGTATTTTTATATACTATTTATGCATTTTTTAAGTTTAAATAAACTGATATTTTTCAGAGAATTTCCTGAGAAAAACAATTTTTTTTAAATTTTATTGCAAGATTTTCCTTCGCAGAGAAAATATTGATAACACGATTTGTGACTATGGCTATAAGTGCAGTGGGTGCACCTCCACTCTATCGAAGGATGCTTTCAGTTTTAGTTTCCGTATTGTGAAGCGTTTTTGGTTCTCTGATTCGCTTATGGATGAGATTTTTTTTCTCTGAGAAGCAACATTGTGAGACAATGTGCTTGGTCTTCTGTTGAATTTCTTTGAACATTTGATTTTTAAATTGCCTCAACATGTTTGTGCATGTAGGAGAGCTCTGTTTGCTTTTATGTGAACGGATCAGTTCTTGAGATGTGTGTCCTTCAGCAGACAATGTCCAATTCATACTCATTGATGATTGCTGAGGATGATGTTAGGAAATTGATCAAATGATCAAGCAATGTAGGTAGCGTTAACGGCCATCTTCTGGAATTTGAAGTCACATGAAAAAAGTTCACGCCTTCACTGATGAATAGAATTTTGCTTTTTGCGTAGCAAAATGCTATTAGTTGAATCAACACCCAGGGATTCTTAGCAAAATGCTATTAGTTGAATCAACACCCAGGGATTCTTCAATCATGGAATCAACATGTATGGAAGATGAAGTGGGCCGTGTGGTGGATTAGCACGATAATTCAAGGAGACCTATTGTTTTGGATGCTAGACAGCAGAATGGAATTGATTGATTCTACACAAGTTGGTTGTTCATGATTGGAAATTGGTTTCAACTCAAATACATAAGGAATGGGTCCCTAAACACGTGGAATTGATCATGTGTCGATATCTTTGGATCAATTTGTGGTTCTTGGTCATTATGTGTAGCGATCAACCTATATTGCCAGTGTATATCGCCTTTCTCAATCTGCTGAAACTATTCCTCTGAACTATCAACAGGCAGAACTTGATAATCGCTGGAAGCTGGCTATGCAAGAAGAAATGAATGCTTTAGTATCTCAGCATACCTGGGATCTAGTTGATTCCCCAGCAGATGCTGACATTGTTGGATGTAAATGGGTATATACAATAAAATACAAATCTGATGGTTCTATTGAAAGGTACAAGGCCAGATTAGTAGCGAAAGGGTATACTCAGACATATGGTATTGACTTCTTTGAAACTTTTTCTCCTGTTGCACGGATGGGTACCATCCATCTTGTTCTCTCAGTAGCTGTTCAACATGGTTGGAGCCTGTGCCAATTAGATGTGAAAAATGCATTTCTATATGAGGATCTATCTGAGACCGTTTACATGCAACAACCTCCAGGATTCGAGGTTGAGGGGGAGTGTCAGAAGGTGTGTAGATTGAGAAAGGCGATTTATGGATTGAAACAAAGTCCTCGTGCATGGTTTCAAAAGTTGTTTGAAGTGATGTCAAACTTTGGCTTTAATAGATCAGCAGCAGATCATATACTTTTTATAAAGAAAACTAGCTCTGGCATAGTTGAAATGGTGGTATATGTGGATGACATCATTCTTACAGGAGATGATGTGAAAGCTATTGAAGCCACAAAGGCTCATCTTCAAAAACACTTTGTTACAAAAGACCTTGGTTCACTCAGGTATTTTCTGGGTATAGAAGTTGCTAGGAGCCGTGAAGGGATGGTTTTGTCTCAACGGAAGTATGTTCTTGACTTTTTAAAGGAAACGAGCATGTTGGGAGCTAAACCGACAAATATTCTCATGGACCATAAAGTTCAGTTGTTTGAAGAAGGATCAAAACCAGTTGATAGCAAAAGCTATCGCTCCCTAGTAGGGAAGTTATTATATGTAACTATGACCAGGCCGAATATTGCTTTAGCAGTAAGCAAAGTTAGCCAGTTTATGGACAAACCAATTGAGGTATACTGGAATGCAACCATAATGATTCTCAGATATCTAAAATCCTCTCCTGGAAAAGGGTTATTGTTCAGGAAAGGTGAAACTCTGGAGATAGTAGCCTATTCTGATGCTGACTATGCTGGATCTGTAGTAGATAGAAAATCTACCACAGGATTCTGTGTGTTTTTGGGAGACAACTTGATTTCATGGAGAAGTAAGAAACAAAATGTGGTTTCCAGGTCGAGTGCAGGATCAGAATATCGGGCTATGGCCCAAACAGCTGCTGAATTGATGTGGGTTCACACTATTCTTCATGATCTCCAGGTGAAGGTTTCCTCTCCAATGACCATGATGTGCGATAACAAAGCGGCAACATATATAGCAAACAATCCCGTCTTTCATGAGAGAACAAAGCACATTGAGGTTGATTGCCACTATGTAAAAAATATGATTCAAGCTGGTCATATCACTACCAAATACCTAAAGTCGGAAGACCAAGTTGCAGATATGTTTACAAAGCCTCTTGCTAGGCCAAATTTCTCAAAATGTTGTGACAAGCTGAGCATGATTGATATCTATGCTCCAGCTTGAGGGGGAGTGTTGAGAATAGGTGGTTTTTAGTTTAAGTTCTTTTATATTAGAGGTCTTTTGAAATTTTGTTCTCATAAGGACTTGGATGTAATTTCTCTTTTTAGCCTCTCTCTATTTAATATAGAGAGAAGCCCTAATCTAAGTGTTAACGAGTTTTCTATTGTGCAGCCGTCTCTCTCTCTCTCTCTCTCTACACACACACACAGGTGGCTGTGCATCACATCTTCTTCTACATGAACAATACAGGGATTTGGGATTGGTTCAGATATGACTGTCTTGCTTGGAGCATCTATTGCATCATAGGTGTTAGTATTTGGTTAGTGGCATTTCTATTGGTGAAATCCATGGTCATTATGGAGGTTCACAATAATAATGGATGGGTACTAAGGTTGAATAGTTGTACAAGGCTTGCAGAGGCCCATAACTGAGTCATTACATGCTAAACAAACTTCGAGGAACACTTTCTAGTGAACTTAATCTGCCCTTTGGTTTGGTTGGATGGTTTGGTGCTGTCTTCTTTTTAAAGAGATGCCCCAACACTACCAATAGCTATGTTAGCTATCATGTCTAGCTTGGACGTAGCATTTCATAATAGATCATGGTTGTTGTGAAGGTTGGATGACCAGAGTTATTGGAAGCTTTATAGATAGGTGGAAAGTGTGCTTTTCATAAACTTGCTTTGTAAGCATGATACTCCTAGCTTCCAAAACTTAATAAAAATTTCAATCCTCCCATGCTTTCCACATGTTTCTTCTTTGCTTCAGTACATACTTCCTATGCGCTTCTCTTACTTCTTTTCATGTGCTTTCTTTTATGCTTCTTACTCACTTCTCATGTACTTTCATGGAATTTAAGAATTGTCATTTTTATTTTAGTTTTTATTTCCTTCCTATTTGATTAGTATTTTGGTTCCTATTTGATCCCATATCACTTCATTTTTTATTCCTATTTTACTTTTAAATTGATTCCTCTCTTTCCGCTTCTTATAAATTTTAAAATACCTCGCTTCTTGTTTTATTTCCTGCTTTCAATTTCTAGTATGGTAACCTTCTTTGGATCCTTCTCATCTCAGAATCAGTGCATTGAAATAGCTTCAATAGTGGTGGCATGCATTATTAGGGTCATCAAGCCCTTAGTTTAGCTTCTGCTTTTCATATCATGTGTTTGCAACCTCTTAGTGGTTTGCACCCTCTCCTTTATTTTCGTTCCCTTTAACTTACTCCTTATACATCTATCGATGAGGTGTGGTTGTCTATCTCGTAAACATACTCAATCCGCACTTTGCGTCTTCCCTATGTATTTTTTCCCTTCCCTTGGTAAATATTGAACAAGTAGGCCTCTCCCACCACATCCTTGATTCCCATAACACCCTTACATTTTTATCATGTCAACTTTCATCCATTTGTTCCCTAGTCATGTCTCCTTACTGCCAAATGTCTTTCCCCTTATTGCCAAACCTTAGATGTCCAAGTGTGGACTTTCAAAGTTTTTTTGGATAAAAGCAGCTGAAACCTCTCTTGCCTTGCCCGCACCCTCCTTTATTTTACCATTCTATCATTTGATAGTATAACAACATCTTAAATTGCTGTTATAAATTGTTTGGGAACTGGTAGTTCAGGTAGGGAGGAAGTGGGTTAGACTTTGGTCCAGAGTTACCGGAAGCTTCTTAGGTAAGTGGAAAGTGCGCTTTCGAAACTTTAGGGGAATCTTGATTCCCTCACGCTTCTTCTATGCTTCCCATACGCATGGTCTATGCCTTCTATATGTTTTTCTCACATTTTTTTTTCATGTTTTACATGTATTTTCTCCCACGCTTCCACTCACTTTCCACACACTTTCTCTAAATTAGTAACCATAATTGTTAGATTTTAACAAAAAAATAACTCTTTTACTGAAAAATCATGAAATATAAGAATAACAACAACAACAACAACAACAACTACGCCTTCATCCCAAAACAATTGGGGTCAGCGATATGAACCAAAAAGAAATTCATTTTGGGTCTTCCACATGAATCCTTTTCCTCCAATCATGAAATATAAGAATGCTCAATTTTATTTTAGCTTTTATTTGTTTCTTATTCGATTACTATTCAGTTACCATATTGCTTTATATTTTATTCATATTTCACTTTCAAATTGATACTTTGCTTCCCGCTTCCTATAGATTTTAAAATGCCTCGCTTCCGCTTCCCGTATCGTTTCCCGCTTTCGCTTCCTAAGTTTGGCAACCTTGCTTCGGTCCACTACTCTGATAATGGTTATTTTGGGAGAAAAGAATTGAGAAAGCAATTGAGGAATTGTGGAGGTGTTTGAAGCATTTACTCCTTTGGCTTTATATTTGCAAATACTACCTCAAGAGTAGCATTCATAGTTGTCAAAATTCGGAACTCATGACTCTGCCCAGTTTCTCATATCAGCACCTAACAGAGTAAAAAAAGTAATATGGTGCGGTTTGAGCTAAAGCCAGCAGAATCTACCAAACAAGTCTCAATCTACTTGGCTAAGCTAATGGAGTCTTATTTACTTTTTTTTAAGTTGTAATAAAATCTAGTAAGTAAAATGTTTAACAAGGTATAATGTGACACGTTTTTTTTTCTTTTAAATGCCTCGTTATAACTAAACCTCTCACCTTATATATGAGAGGTCCCTCTACCTCACTTTTTGTTTGATGTCGAAATAAACTTGTACTACTCCTTTTTGGTTTCATATAAATGAAAGAGCGACACTATAAAGAGACTCACATACAACTCCATAAAAGGGTGTGAAGCATGTGTGAAAGATCTGTTGTTCTTTTAAAGTACATGGCTAAGCTTTGTAATAGTGAATTTTTCATTTTGTCTGACATTATTTTCTATCTTTAGGGATGCATAATTTGTTTAACTCTTGCTCTGGGCTGGACTTTGGCTGCTTATGTCAGGTATTGAAGTTGTCCACGTATTTATGTAATTATTTGTTTGTTATATCATATTTCATGTTATATTAATTGTTATAGCTGTTTATCATATCATGGGTATGTAATTACTATCATATTCTAATTCTTTTATTTATTTTACCATTTTGGAAGTTTGGAACAAAAAGAAAATATCTTTCTTGAATGTATTTGTCTCATTTTTCCCAAAATAATCCTGAAGGATTTTTCTTATTGATTTGAAAAACAAGGAGTGAGTCTTTCAAATGTGGACTGTCATTAGATTCATTATATATTTCAGAAGGTTTTGTTTGGGCGTCAAATGATTTTGATTGGTTTTTGAACTGGTGCATACTGTTCAAGATTTTTCTTCAGAGTTTGAGTTGTAAATGGTGCATGAGGTGTATTTCATTTTCATCTATGCTATACCTTTACTGTGTCAGGCATTTATTTAAGCTTGATTATTATCCTTGAATGCCCGATGGATCTGCTAGGCTCAATGTGCATGTGGATCTTTTCTTTCTGTGAAGGCTAACTAACAGTCATGAAACTAATAATCACCAGCATCATTTTTTATGTCAATTTGTCTAACAGACCCTACAGTGTTCCATATAACTGAGTCAATTGGTTCTGATGCATATATTCCTTTTATTTTGAGGTATCCTGTTTTTTTTTTGTTTATAGAAAAATGATTTTAGTTTTAAACAAAACAATCTGCATTTTTCTTTTTAAAAAGATTTTGCATTAACAAATTATTTGGAAGGTTTATTTTGTACAGATTGTTGAGGTATTATTGTACTCACTTATATAAATGGTTTTGTTTCTATATATGCCAAAAATAAGACACTGAAGCAGTGAAGACAGACAAATACAGAAAAGCATTTTGTTGAGGCATGTCCCATCATTAAATTTTTTGTGTTATTCTGAAATTAAATACATAAGTAATTATAAAGCTCCAACAAATATTTTTGTAAAGCTAACTTGAAACTTTATAGTAAAAATAGCATGAACACTAATTTAGTACATTAAGTCGCAAGCATATCCTTCTTGCTTATGCTGAAACGTGCTTATCCTTTTCCAGGAATAGAGAGATTAGAAAAATAAAAGATCGAATCAGAAGAGGCAATAACTTTTCATTTCTGTGTGAAGATATTAATGACCTCGATCACTACAGCCAGATAAACTTGCCAAGAGTGTCAGTTATCATGCCTTTAAAAGGTTTTGGAGAGCACAATCTGCAAAACTGGAGAAGTCAGGTTGTATTTCCTTCATAGCAAGCTGGGTTCTATTAGATGCACTGCTACATGATATTTCTCAAAGTATCAATAATGATAAATATGACTGGATAGTATTCTTAGGTGGATGTCCTCCATTTTTTGTTTTCCAATGAGATTTCTTACATGTTTTTCATGTGCTCATATTTTCATTTCTTCTTTGGTCTTCTTTTGCTTTTATTTGTTTTGACTTTTGATGACTAATTCCACATTGTCTGTGTAAATATTTCAATGCAGATAACTTCTCTCTATGGTGGACCCTTGGAATTTCTTTTTGTAGTTGAGAGTACTGATGATCCAGCTTATCATGCTGCATCCTTCTTGATTTCAGATTATAAGGTGAATACTTTTTCTTTATCATGTTCCTGCGATGTTTTATAATTTGTGTAGGGTAGAGAGATAACAGTAAATTTATGTATTGCAAAAGGCTGGAACATCTGTCATCATTTGTTAACAGTATTAGTAACAGAAGAAATGGTAATATTGTTAAAATATAATATCTATATCTATATCTATATATATTCATATGAGTGTATATATTCGTGTATGAGTGTGTGTATATATATATATTATAATTTTAAACTGTTTTTCTTTATTTTGTAATAGGTAAGAGTCTAAGACCCTTTAAGGGTATTGTGGTAATTTTGTACATGTAATAGACTCTGGCCTTTAGGGGCAGATCTGATCTCTTGTTTTTTCTTTTGTCTGTTACACTTTTGTAAAGGGCAGTTTTGTCTTTTAGTCAATATAGCTGTTGGAAATTTCCAACAGCTATATTCAGTTGTCTTTTAGTGAATATAGCTGTTGGAAATCTCCAACAACTATATTTCTAGCTGTTGGAGCCTTTCTCAACAGGCTATATGGGTCCTCTTAACCTTCTTGTTTGTATATAAATAGGGACCTCTTGTCCCATTAGATATAATGCTTTCCTCAATAATGATTATTATTTTTTTATGTTTTTTGTGTATGCTCTTTGGTGCCTCTTATGATCTCATGTATTTGTCATTGATTGGCTTGTGTATTGTCCCTTTGTGGACTTGTGCTTATCCACATTTAGGCTCTTTGTAGCTATTGTATGCACTTAGGTGCTTTTGTATTGCCTTTGGCATTTTTATTGTCCCTTGTAGAACTTGTTCTTGTGCTTATGTACATTATGATTTACTTTTCGTTTGATTTCATTACATGGTATCAAAGCCAAGAAAATTTTCTTGGTATTTTGCCTTTTTGGGTCTTGGGACTCTTTGGTTCGAGTTCATGCTTCGTGATCGATGTATGACTTGAATTCAAGAAAGATCTTGACTCGGTATGTATATTAAATCTTTATATATATGATTGTTTTTTGAGTTGTCTATCTCATGTATTATGCATGAGAAAACACTCATTTTTCTTATCTTTGAAAAATTATTTTGTTATTTTTTAAAACAAAACCTTTAAATGCTTTTCAAATTTATTATTGCATTTATTTAAAAAAATTATAAAAATATTTATGTTATTGTGTGCTCTCTTGTTATGGCCATTTATGGCTTGTATTCTTGCCTCTTGGGAGGTGTTTATTGTGAGTGTATTAATTGCACTTGAATGATTTTTGCCTTACATGCTTAGTGCATCATAATCATTAATAAAAATATTTATTGCAAAGGCTTTTGTGAAGGTTCTCTTTGGAGACCTTAGTGACATTTGTGCCTTGTGATTGTGTTATTTTTTTTTGTTTTATGGCTATTTAGTAAACATTATCTTACATGTTTTTACATCACATGAGAATTGAAGCATAATGCTTCTTGCATGATTTGAGTGATCAATAAAATATTATTTTATTTGAGTTTTCTTTATGTGTATCCCCTTTGTGGGACTTGTGGGTGTGTCCATAGTGACCACTTTTGTGCTTGTCCACTTTTGGTTTTAGGTGGACTTTTGCTTATAATTGAAGGCTCCTTGATTCTTTACTTGGATTAGATCTATAGGATCATATTGTTCTTTGGATATTATAATGTTTTTTTGTGCATTCTTTGTGCATCATTATGTGCTTGATGAAATAATATTTTTTTTAAAAGTGTGCTTTCTCACCCTTAGTAGCTTATGTTTTCTTGCCTTATAGGCATGTATTTATGCCCTTAGTGACCTTGAATGTGGATTTGTGAAAATTAATAAAATTAATATTTGAAGTATTGTATGTTCTTGCCTTAGGGGCATTGTGATTATCTCACTATTGGCTATTTCCCTCTTGAATTACCATCTCATTGCATTCCTTATAAGGCTTTATGTTTTTTGAATTTTTGATTCATATTATTGTGTGTCTTATATGTGGCCTCATGAGTTTTTTAGTGACCTGTTTGCATCTTATCATATGATTGACATATAGGCCCTTGTTTATAACCTCTTTTTGAAAGTATTTTTCGAGGTTTTTCTTGTTGCCTTTTGGTTATAGTTTAGTTCATCACTTTTCTATTTGATACATCTATTATTATTATTCGACCTTTTCGAGGTGAGTTTTGTGCATCTCGGTGTTGTGGAGCCAAAGTTAGTTGTTGGGGTGAGTAATGTGTGTACCTCTATCTTCTTGTCAGTATGGATTGCCAAGTTTATGAGTGCCGTATTGACACTTATTTTAGCTCTGACTGACGGTTGATTGATCTCTTGTTGTATGAGTGAGTTATATCACTCAATTTTTTTTGTACACCTCAGTGTTGTGGAGCTAGAGTTAGTTGTTGGGGTGAGTTATGTGTGCACCTCTATCTTCTTGTCAATATAAATTGCCAAGTTTATGAGTGTTGTATTGGCTCTGACTGACACTTGATTGACCTCTGGTTCTATCAGTGAGTTGTATCACTCAATTACTTTTTTGACCTTTGTTGTTTATTGGATGCTCGTATCGATCTTTGTTAGTCATGGCTCAATTGTTATTTGCTTATGATCATATTTGTCATTATGGATTAAATCACATACTATTGCAAAAGTTATTGCTTTTACCTTGATTTGAATATTGTTTTCAAATCTTCTTGCTTATTGACATTAGTTTGTTTTTATTACAATACTTTTTCCCATATTATTTCTCCATTCTTCCCTCTTATTTGTGTGACTTTTTTCATTGGATAAGAGATTTTGTTTTATCAGTTTTTATAATCATGGCTATGGTGAGTTATGCGCACCCATTGTAGCTGATCGTATTGATTGCAGTTTTACAACCATTTGTAAGGTGAGGGATATGTAATGAAGTGCCAAACAAGAGAAACAAAGTCTCCAAGAGCCAACAAGAGAGCACACACATACACAAATAGCCACTAATGGGCAAGAGAACAACAAAACCACAAAAGTGGCAAAACACCCAAAAGAAGAGGAAAAATATATATTCCACTCAAGAAGGCTTCAAAGAAGCACACCATACAATGGGGAAAAACCCCTTTATTTATAGACAAAAGAGGAGGCCTTGGAAGGGCTCCTAGAGGGACGTTGGAGCCCTTCCAACGGTCATAAATATGACCGTTGGATGCTCCAACGTCCTCCTAGGGGGGCCTTTCCAAGGTGGAAAAAAGAAAAGAAGAATAAAAAAAGAAAGAAAGAAAAAAAAGAATAGAAAATAAAAGAAAGAAAGAAATATAACAATATGCGAGAAAAAGTAAAAAGACTGTTTTACCCCTAGTGAGTATTTACAAAAGATATATATATATATATATATATATATATATATATATATATATATATATATATGTATAACATATTTTAACAGGATATGCACCTCTTTTGGTTGTAGCTGACGTTTATTGTCAATTTAGATAGTCGGTATTGCTGGTGCATGGTCACTGTTTTGGTTATTGCTGGCATTTGTATTTGATCTCTTGTCCTATGTGTTGATACACTTGAATTTTGAGGATGTTGAGTTGGAGGTCAAAGAGGTGATTGCTTGTCGTGAGCAAACTATTGTTGAGATTTGCAAATATCGTTTCTCTTGTTATGATTTGTTGTATATGGGATTTTTAAAATCTCTTTATGTGTTTCTTAATTTTTTTCGCTGCCCGTTTGTCCTTGTATGAAAAATGGTTATCCCTTGAAATTTTTACATGCATTTTATGTGCATGTTTTACTTGATAAAATTATTATTTTTATGTGTATCCTCTTGGTCCTTAGTGGCTTTTTTGCTTGAACCCATATTTGGGTTGTGTGAGTTACTCTTTTGCCTCTTATACATGAACCCTATTGGGTTATCCTCGTGGCCCTCTTGTTTGTATATAAATGACGCCTGCTCCCATTAGATATAATGTTTTCCTAAGCATTCTATCTCAAGATTTATGCAATGATCCTAATACATTATTTATCTAATGTGTCTTCATATGTACACAACTAATTAAAGTTCTGGCAACGTTTATGTTGATGACAGAGTTTGTAAGACCTGCTTTGAGCTCATCCTTCTATGAAAAAAATAAAAAAGATTTGATGTTTTTCCACCAGCATTCAGGTGTTAGGGTTCCACCAATCTGATTATGATGTGGGTCTGAATTCTGATGAAAATTATATGATAGTTAAGCCAGATGTATGCCAGATTCTCATGTGGATAGGATATTTTTCAGATATACCTATATGCCCATGTCCATTAAAAATGGACGCGCACAAGCTAACAGAGATTTAGGTTTGATACTAATATGATAAAGAAATTAAATTTCACTTTTTATTGGCTTCAAAAATGAAAATGAAGTTTCTCTTCTTTCACTGGATCAATATTATTGGGTTCAGTTCCATTCCTTGTTTGTAGCAGAATTTTGAGGAGTCCAGGTTTCAGAATCATATGATAAGTTCCCATTTCTTTTATTTCCCTCCCTTCATCTGGTATGTGGAAATAGTGGATCTGGTCAGTCGCATCCTCATTTTTTTATCCAAGTTATTCTGTTGTCTATTGAAATCTATAAATATGCCTCATATTATCTATATAAGTTCTCTCATTTTGCGTTTTTGATATGTTGTTTGTCACTGTTCCTTGGCAGGATTCTATTGATGCAAAGATTGTTGTAGCTGGGTTGTCGACAACCTGCAGTCAGAAAATTCATAATCAGTTAGTATGTGAACATGTTTGTTTCTTTTTTTTTGGTAAATTGAATGCAACATAATTCAGTATTTATTGAAACTTATATGTGCAATGTTTTCAAGCACTGCCTATTTCTTTGCCATGTCAGTCCCTCTTTCCCAATGTGAAAAGTTAGATAAGGCTGTTGGATCCATACCTCATGCTAGCCTGTTATGAGAGGAATCTCTCTCTCTCTCTCTTTGTATGTGTATGTGGTTTTTTTTTTTTTTGGGGGGGGGGGTGATGCTATCTTAGTTTATGTTTACTTTTCTATTTTGTGCTTGGGGCTACAAGAGGTTATGTAGTTGTAGAATGGTAAATTTACACCTGAAGGTTGTAAGTATCATATTGTTATCTGTATCGGTCGAATCCAAAATAAGATACATATCGTATCGTGAAAATCATAATTTTTTAATAAAATTTTCAAGAAAAATTTAAAAAATTAAAAACACATGAAACAATGATGAATTGCACAAAATACAACCATAAAATTACATATGAAGCATTCATGTCTCTATAAGTTGCATAAGACATCATCAAACATCAACTATCTCACAAGAACAATGCAAAATATTAAATATCTTGCAGTTAATAATATGCCACAAGACTCATACATACTTTCATATTACATAAAAAAAAGTATTATTACAATAGTTTTGCTTGATTTTCAATCAGTTTTCACTTATTACTTGAGTGCCCTATTGTCATGTCGGATCATCTGATGCCATCTTTGTTGGAGTATAAAGCTTGATTTCTACCGTAATATAAATCCCTAATTTTTGCATATCCAACTTCGCAATAAGTTGGCGGGGAATTGCAGGGAGGCAGCGCCCCCTAGTTCGTAAGGTGGGGGTTTGAGGGCAAGCCCCCGAGGCAAAAAAATTTGGAGGGTAGTTTTGTAATTTTAATCATAATATAGATTTTTTTAGTTTAACCCACTTGAGTGAAAAAATGGTGGAAATGCACTCTTACTTGAGCGAATCGTAAAAGCCCTCTTCCTTGCGCCTGGATCTACCCTCAAATCGCTGTCACGACTCCTAGGGTGCGTGAATACCCCTCTAATAACCTCTACATAAATGAGGAAGTTGGCCCTCAAGAGGTCTTTAAACCCCCCCCTCCACACACACACACAAAAAAAATAAATAAATTATGATTCGGCCTTTTTTAAAGTACACCGAAGTTGTATTGTACAATACACCTTGTATCAATGTATCATACGATATGACACAATACATGGTTGTATTGTACGGTACATATGATACGAATACGATACATACTCGTATTGCGGTACGAGTGTGTATCATGTCTTTTGCCCATAGTAACAATATGTATCGTACTGTGTCGTATGATACGATACTTAAAACATTGGTTGTTTGATTACCCTAAAAGGCGAGAAACATCAAGCATAAACAATTAGAACTCATTGGCCCTTTATTTGAAATCTTGAAAAGTTTTTTCTTTCTTTATTCTCCAAAAGTCTCCTTCTGAGATGTTATTAAGTTAGTCTCAGAAATTTATAGCTTCCAAGGTCGGTCCTTATGTTATGAAATTTCAAAGTGATTGTTGAAATATGTCAACAGAAAAGCTGAGTTAGCTAAACCATCTGCTTAGGCTACTTCTGTATCTTATGTTCTTTCTCCCTATCTTTTAGAAGTTTTGGTCCCGCTTATTGTGGTAATGGTTCCATCTGCTTGGGCTGTTTCTGCATCTTATGTTCTTTCTTCCTACCTTCTAAATGTTTTGGTCCTGCTTACTGTGGTAATGGTTATGTTTTCAACTTTTGATCACATTTAAGTCTTTCCTTTTAGGAATTTTTTTGTGCATTAAAAATCATATTCAGTTTTTTTATTGTTTCTCCTTTTTCATTTCACCTCAAGTCTTTCTTTTTTTCTGGATGTTTATCTTGTTAGGTACTTGGCTAGGGGTGAGGCATCTTTGTGCAAATTTCCAATGAACATTGCCGCCAGTGGGCCATCTGGAACTGGCTAAAAGGTGCCAAAGGATGCAACAATTTTGAAATGGATTATTGAAAAGACTAAGATTGGTGTAATAAATTTATACAATGTTGCATAGAAAGGGGAGTGGAATGGATGTTTGGCATGACACCCTTAGAAAACAAAGGGTTCGACAATGACCCATAAATGCACACTTAAGGTGCAAATACACAAACCCACTAAGGGGCAACCAAAAGCATATAAAGTGCTAAACCCATAAACCCGCAAAAGGGTTAAGCCAAAAGGCTAAAAGAATATCTCTTTATTATGAAAAATAGGGTAAAAACCCTTTTACAATGGAGCTAAAGCTTCTTCTAGAATCATAAAAATACAAGGAGAAGACTCCTATTTATAACAACTTAGAGGAGCCACATAGGGGGCTCCCAAAGGAGTCGTTGGGAGCCCCCAACGGTCACATTTGTGATCGTTGGGGGCTCCCTAACGACTCTTTTGGGGAGCCTCCCTAGGTGGCGCAAACCACAAGAAGAATAAAAGAAAAGAAAAAAGAAAAATAAAAATAAAAGAAAAATTACAATCATATTCCAAATGGAATACGTGTAAAAATAAATAAAATGACTAAACTACCCCTACGACTAATAATAGAGAATTATATATTATATATATATATAATTAGGAAGATACATATACATATATACCATATATGTATATGTATCATCCTTTATATATATAAAATATATATGATTATAATGATTGAAGAATACATTTTAACGCCCCCCTCAAACTTTGCGTGGGGGAACGAAAAGATTGAAGAATACAAGAGGAAGAATCTCAAGGCTTCAAGAGTCTTCAGTAAGGATGCCATTGAAATTTGCAAATGTCTTCCTCCAATTGTCTTTAATGGTGAGCACCTTTCATGATCTATCTAAGGTACTTCTTTTCATCTCATCTTCAAGATCCCGTGGAACAAACCAAAAAAAGGTCCAGATAAAAAATATCTTTGCACTTTAATCAAGTGGAATATTCTAAACAAGATGAATCAATCAAAACCATATCATATGATTCATCCAAAAAACAATGGTGCAAAAAGATATTCTATGTATAATAAAAGCATAATTATTTTATTTAAAGCACAGGATTCGTCAGGACAAGATAATTACTTATGCATGCAAAATGTTTCTAGAAGACCAACTTTAAAATCATATCCTCGAAAATAAAAGTGAGAAAATTTTAAAGTGTATGCGGAAATGTATAATAAGGATGCTTAATACATTTGCATGGTCCAATAATGAACAAAGAAGAAACCACAATGGGGATAAAGAAATAGTCCACGAAGGAACAACACAAGAAGCCTTCAAAGAGGCAACACATAAGAAAATATATGAATCTTAATTGAGTGAGGGATTAAAAAGCCATTGTGAGCATATGCATACAATATTATGTAATAAAATGAATCAACAACTAAAAAGGTTATTTAATGAACCATGTGAGAATATCTAAAAAGAGATAATGTATAAAATAAACACCACCTCCACAAAAGGATATGTGTACAAAGGCACTAGAACACTTAGAACAAAATACACACAAGGTACAAATGGAGAACACAAATGCCAAAATATAAAGAATTTTATTGAACAATTGGAGAACAATGCTCCAAGCATTCTTTAATCAAGTATATTACTTGAGCTTACAAGACGAGAAAGACAAGTGTTATTGAATTGAACAATTCTCTTAAAGGAGATTTCACAACGGAAATGCTCAAGAGCATATGATAAAAGAGAGTGTATAAAACACAAGAGTTCAAAAGTTTTACGTTCACTTATGAGACAAAACAATCAAAATATATTCTTTGATTCAAAAAACATGTGCACATAGCAATTGTGCTATAAAATGAATATGAATTAGAAAATCTCATATCAAAACCAAATTTCAAATTCCCATAAATATGGAATTTTGTAAATCTCAACAATAGTCCATCCACTACAAGCATTTACCTTATTAGACCTTCAAAAACCCTCAAATCAAGTGAATAAGCTACTAGAATAAGAACATAAATATAATGCCACCAAAGGGCGAAAGACACACACGAAGGTGTGTATAAACATCTCTTGTTTACATATAATAATACTTGAAATGAGTGTATCAGCGACTAGAACAAGAGTACAAATGCCAACATGGACTAAAAATCACACATAAAAATGTGAATAAACAGCTCTTGTCTACATATAATGACACTCTAAATCAAGTATGTTCAACTGGTTTAACAAGAGTACAAATGCCAACATGGACTAAAACACACACTAAGGTGTGACAACACATCTCTTGTCTACATAAAATGACACTTGAAATGAGTGTATCAGCGACTAGAACAAGGACACAAAAGCCAACCATGAGCTAACATCACACACAATGGTGTGAAACAACAATCCTTGTCTACATATAATGACGCTCAAAACAAGTATATTCAACTACTAGACCAAGAGAACAAAGCCAACATATTTCTTGTCTACATATGATGATACTTAGATAGGAGGCATAAGAGGAGAAAACACTTGAGACAAGGAAGCTTGTAATGGAAATACAATTAAAGAACATCAAATTTTCAATATACCTTGAAACACTATGGTTTCAAACCTTAAACATTCATCATAGGTATAGATAATTAAAAGCATTCATAATAAAATCAATGGCCAAAAACAAATGAGTGACATACTCATAATCAGAGATCATATAACATGTCATTTATAGTCAAACTACAAGTTGACAATCTAAAATGACATAACACAAGGTGCACATAACTCACCCCAACAAACATCTCTGTAATAACAAGGCCAAAAAGGATGCATTATATAACAACAGTGCCATAAAAGGTAAAAAATACGATTTAAAGATAACATTCTTTCGAGTACACAATGCTATGTGAAAGAACCATTTTGGGATAATCAAGACTAAAACCAAGCTTTAATATTCCTTGATTGTAATGAGATATGTGAAAACATAAAAATGCTACAAGCACTTACAATGTCCTACAATGGACAAATAAAAGAGTCAATAGCCAAGTCCAATAAGGGACAATACATACACAAGCCTTGAGAAAGGCACTAAAAAAATAAAAGTCACTTTAAAGAGTATTCAAACAAGCACTAATGCTTTCACAAAAGATGTGCACGAAGGCACTCAAACTACACTTGAACAAATACGCACAAAGGCGTAAAATAAAGCAAACATGCACAAATGCATGTAATACGAATATATTGAATAAAAGGAGAGAAGCTTGAGACTCTCAAGCAACAATTATGCAATTATATGCTCAACAAATGCAATTCAATGTAAGAGAATGAGGACATATTATGACCAACACAGGCATCTTTTAATAGAAGTGATATAATCAAGAGGTTTGGACATCTCATGTGAAAAACACAAACAAACAAGTTTATAAACTTGCATCATTAGAGAAAAAACCAAACTAATGAAATCTTTTATGCCAAAAGATCTTATTATGCAATAAACACAATATGAAATTTTAGTACTTACTACAAAAAATTTTCAAGATTTTTTAAATAAACCAAAAACATTGAAGGACTTTTACAATCCTTCTTTTCACAAGGATCGTGGCATTCTCACAAATAGTTATCATTAACAAGAACCACTTAGGGTTCATACAAAAAAATGAAAGACAAAGGTTTAATTCAAATGTGAGAAATTCACATTCAAGAATTACCAAATTCATATATCAATTTTTCGCAAAAAGTGCACTAAGTCACACAAACAAGAGAGGACCTCAAAACAAATTAGGTTTCATATGAGAGTCAAGATTATTAAGCAAAGACCAATAATACTTATTTAACAAGAAAAAATATATAATTCTAGAAGTTAACTTATAGGTCAATCATGAAACAATTATGTAAAAATCATCAATCTCACATAATTGAAGACAATTTTGAAAAACATTAATTACTATTATATGTGATGGGTAATCGATGAATGTGTGGAGAAGTATGTGAATTATCACAATCTTTCATATACTAAAAATTTCAATCTCATCCAAACTTTCTTTAAGAACTTCCTACACATACAAAAGATTTTTAACACAACCATGTATGTTCATTTATGTAAAAATCTCTAAAAAATATTCGTGTATAAACACAATGCTAAAAACAAGAAGTGTGCACAAGGGCACAAGGAGAACTCTCACAAGTGCACAAAGGCACATATACACATGCACAAAGACATGAAAAATATGAACTTCAAGCTTTTAATACTTGAAGTCAACATAATAGAAAACTCCTAAAGCCATACGAGTTCAAGTATGATATACGACCAATTTTTGAGCAATCATATATTTAGAAAACAAACAAGTTTACCAATTTTAAAAGGAGATATTTTAAAACATGCGAACAAGTGAAATCACTGAAATGTGATATGTGAAAAGAAAGGATTCAAGTATCATAAACACTAAATGTGCAAAATATATGCAAGAAAAATAGTTTCATAATGCATAATACTTTAAGAAAAGGGATACATACGGAATAACTTCAAAAAAGAGAAGAAGAACAATGAATACTTCACCATTTCTTGAGCGACACACTTTCCGATGCACCAAAAGACAACCCGATCATGACCTTGTTCTGATACTATGTTAGAAAACAAAGGGTTCGATAATAAACCCATAAATGCACACTTAAGGTGCAAATACACAAACCCACTAAGAGACAACCAAAAGCACATAAAGTGCTAAACCCATAAAAGGGTTAAGCCAAAAGGCTAAAAGAGTATCTCTTTATTATGAAAAATAGGGTAAAAACCCTTTTACAATGGAGCTAAAGCTCCCTCTAGAATCATAAAAATACAAGGGGAAGACCCCTATTTATAACACCTTAGAGAAGTCACATAGGGGGCTCCCAAAGGAGTCACGACTCTTTTGGGGAGCCTCCCTAGGTGGCGCAAACCACAAGAAGAATAAAAGAAAAGAAAAGAAAAGAAAAGAAAAAAAATAAAAATAAAATCATATTCCAAATGAAATGCGTAAAAATAAATGAAATGACTAAACTACCCCTATGGCTAATAATAGAGAAATATATATTTTATATATATAATTAGGAAGATACATATACATATATACCATATATGTATATGTATCATCCTTTATATATAAAATATATATATGATTACAATGATTGAAAAATACATTTTAACATACACAAGACTATGAAACTTGCATTATCTTTTATGCTCATATGGATTTGTTTTCTTTGCTAGGACTTTCTCCATTATCATCTGTTTTCTATCTTTTACTTTTAGTGCAATATAAAGTCATCTCCAATTTCTTTTCTGTTGCACTGATGCCTTGCTTTTCCAGAATATTATGCATTCTTGTGATTACACTCTGCAACATTTTAGGTGCCATTTGGCAAAAGAAATTAAATATCCACTCTGACTATATCTCTTCATGATTTTGAAATGCATTGTTAATAAGGATTCTCGTTGATGAATCTCATGGAAGTTTGATTCAAGATTTTCTTTAAGGAGATTCTTAGTATTTTTTGCTCTTGAAGTTGTTTTTTTTATCCCATGTATTTTAGGATTTGATATTCTTGGAATATTTCAATTTATGTTGTGTTATGGTTGTATCTGAATAGATTGGTGTGGAGAGAATGCATAAAGACAGCAAGTACGTTTTGTTCCTGGATGATGATGTTAGGCTGCATCCTGGGACTATTGGAGCCCTCACTGCAGAGATGGAGAAGAACCCCAAGGTATGTTCGCAATTTCTATAATGGGTGTGTGAGGATTCTCTAGGAAAAAGGTTTTGCTGACATGGATATGCCATGCAGATATTTATTCAAACTGGATATCCTCTTGATTTGCCTTCTGGGACTCTAGGGAGTTACTGCATTTATGAATATCACATGGTATGCAACCAGTTCTTTTGATATCACATACATTCTGTTTGGCATGTTTGAAGTGTTCTATACTGCAGTATTTCTTGACCTTGAGTGCTATTTACATGAAAAAGAAGGAAAGTTTCTTGTTTAATTAATCTAGAGTTATAGAAAAAATTGGATGCCCTCTTCTTCTTTTCTGTTTTTTGATAGGCAAGCTGGGGATAACCCCTATGAGTTGAATGAAGAACCAAGCATGTTACTTGCTTATTCATTGTATTTTAGCTGGGTACTTGCAAAGATGCCTTCAATACTCAGTCACACAAGACAATATGAAGTTACTGTATGTTCTAGATCTTATTGCGTAATACCTGTTGTAGTGTCTCTTGTTAAAAGCATGTCTAGGCAACCTAGGTGCTGTCCCAATACCTAGTGGTTGCATTTAGAAAGAAGGCACTGAAATTTAATTTACTTGTGATGTTGAAGATTTTAGAGTAGGGATTCCAATCTGGTCGTATCCAGGATAGGGGTTTTGTGATTCTTGGCTGTTCCGACCCAATCCGGATCTGACTCTCCCATGTATTTAGCTCTTCCAGATCTGATCCGTTTGCATCCCTATTTTAGAGGCATGATTTAATAATTTTGATGTACTTTTTATGTTTTCAATTTCTGTTTTGTTATAAACTTTTATGTGCTTATTTTAGGTTTCTAGGCAACATCTCACCTAAGTGCAAAGGAAGCCACTTTTGATTGCATAGGTTGCAGAGCAAATCATCCAAATTTATTGGAAGTGTCCTAGTAGAGTGGGAAACATGCTTTGAAAGCAAGAAATGACTTGTGTTGAACCGTTTAAAGAGTATTTTTTCTTTTAAATGGGGAAGTACCTAGGAAATGAGAAGATTCCCCAAATTGGAAGCACGATTTCTAGATTCTTAAAATTGTGATTGGATTTCTTGAGAATCAAGATTCCCAAACATAGGAATCACAATGTCAAAAGTTACTCTTTCTTTTTCTTTTCATTTCAGGAAGAAAGATTACTAAATTTTTTAGTCATTCATGAGGTTATGTTACTTTATTTCTGTCACATGAATACAGCTATGTTTATGACGATACCACTGCTTTTATGAAATTCCACTGTGACCATCATATAAGGGGATATAGAATGGTAGTCAAGATGCAGTATATGTGTGATATAGTTTTATTGTCTTTATTTGCTATAATTAGTAATTATTATGCCATTGATGATATGGAATGTGAATCTTTATTACTGTGTTGGTCATTATATGAAGATTTAGCACCTATTGTTAATTAATGTTTTAGTTATGTATGTTAAAATAATGCCTGTTGTATATTTGCATTTACGATTTCATTTGATTTTTTTATTGTTCTATATTTCTACAACACATAGATCATAATCATCATATGTCCTTGTTAGTTAAGAAAGCATAGTGCATCCACTTCTATTTGAGTATTGTCTCGCTTCCGGTTTGATTCTTATTTTTCTTTTTGCTTCTCACTTGTTATAGATTGTAAATGATTCAATTTTTACTTCTGCTTGCTATGAATGACACACTTCTGAGTTTGGTAACCATGATTCTCGTCTGTGTATTAGTTATCTTTTTGTTAGTCTGTTCATGGGTCTTCTCCAGAATCTCATTTCCTCTTAATGCTGGCTATTGGCTTGTGAAGGTGGCTCCTTAATTAATGAGGCCTTTCAACTTTCTGCCAGTGAAACACATGTAGACTGTCTTTTGTTGCACAGAAACTGAGAAATAAATGAAACTTCTACTTTAGCCACATGTTTCTACTTTCCCTGCATTATGCATGGAACTCCTTTTTGGTTTTAGTGTAACTGATGAGTGGGTTTTGTGTCCTTTGGAGGCCTTAGAGCTCATTCTCTGGGCCTTTTCTTTTCTTTTTTTTTTTCAACAGAGGGAAGTTGTTCATTGTAGAGGTACTGGTGGGACAAGGATAAATTCCTCCTCACACCCCTCAAGTACAAGTAAATCGGGTTAGGTGATGAATTCTGGGAATTCTTACAAGATAGGCAGACCCTGAAAAAATTTCTTTCCCTTATAAGAAGGGAGAAGGATGGAAAAAGCTTGTAATATATATTGAAAGCTCGAAAGCTTGTAATACAAGTTGAAAGCTTGTAATACAGGTTAAAAGCTTGTAATATATGTTGAAAACTCATAATACAGGTTGGAAGCTCGTAAAAAGAAGCAGAAAAAATCTCCAGAATACTGGCAGGGATTTTTCCTCCAAGACGTGTGGCATAGATTGCTCTTTTGGCGATGATTCGAACTCGGGCGAGGCCTAGTGAATGCTTCGGCTTTCATGCTGGAGCCCGAGTTCGTAAACCGAGAAGCCGAATCGAACTGGGTCGGCAAAGAGAGTAGGGAACCGGTAGGCAAGGTGAACCGGGTCAAGACTAGGGAAGCTGAGTGCTAAGGTGAACCAGGTTAGGACTAAGTGGGTTAAGGCAAAGGAAAGGTGGTAACCACCAAAGGGGTGGTGCAAGGAGGGGGTGGCTAAGGGAGAGAAGAGGGAATGAGAGGGCTGGAATGAGCTTAAGGGGAAGGAGAGGCTCAAGTATTTATCCAAGTGTTTGCTTGAGGCTTTGACTTGGCAAGCCTCATGCAAACCATGGGCTAAAGGGAGAGGGTGGAAGAGTAGGGTGTTGCCAAATGGCAACACCAAGTAACACTTGGAATATTGGCTAAAACCATGGGAGAAACCCATGGGCTGGTTTGAGAGGGGATTCTTGGATTTGGATTGGATCCTACTTTGATTTAATCCAAGTCCAAAAGGTATATATATATATATATATATATATATATATATATATATATATATATATATATATATATATATATATATATATATATATATATATGTGTGTGTGTGTGTGTGTGTGTGTGTGTGTGTGTGTGTGTGTAGGTTTAGCTGAGAATCTAGTTTCACTAACTAGATCGGCCTCTTGATAGCAGGCAAACATGCTCCTGCTCACCAGGAGTATTTAACTTTACTCAATAGTATTTGATTTTATAGGCATCCTGTCCCATCTTCTCCACCCAAATGCTACCTCTCCCAAGTTGTTTTCTCATATTGGCTTGAAATGCATGAAGTCTTGGACATGTCAAACTTCTTGAAATGAATGAGTTCTTGAAACATGCTTATTCTCGTAAAATAATATTACAAATAGTGAATTTACGATATTTTGAATTGTTACATACTTGCAGCCTTGTTCAATGGGATTCGCTACTGGTGGAAGAACATTCTTTTTGTGGGGAGGTTGCATGATGGTAATTGTTCTATATTTCTTTCTGATGCTATAGTCAATGGAGAGGGGCTGAAGATAAGCCTCAGATAGTGCTAACTTTATTCTTTTGCATCATATCCTGCTCAGATGCATGCAGATGATTTCAGGAATGACCTATATGGTGTGGTTACTTGTCTTAGAGATGGTGGATACTCTGATGATATGACCCTTGCATCTGTAGCAGGTAGTTTTTTGCTTCTGTAATATCGTTATCAAATTTTTGTGTTTATGCAATATTTTCTTTGCTTGAAGACTGCTTTTAGGCCACAAGGGCTCCACACACCTGGTTAGGTGGGTCATCTTAAGGCCTTCAGAAGGCCAAAGCAATGGGGAGAATTTCCTGCTGGGCAAGAAGGAGTTACCCTGGGGGTTTTACACCGAGCGACAACTGTTACAGGATATGGTAAATGTGCACCTCGGGGGTTGGCAAATTCTGGCATACACCAAAACCTCAACGGTTTCCTTTGGAAAAATAAGATGATTTTAATATTCATTTATAGGCTAACTTATATGTCTAGGTTTTGGTTTCTGGCCCACTAGATAATTCGTGAATTATGGTTTTTGTTAAGCTGTAGGGGAATATCTCCCTATGTTGTTCTATTTATGGATTCAATTCCCTCATTGCAAAATTTTCTTGCATTATTTGGTTTAAACTTTAAAACCCGGCTGTCAGTTTGAAAAGGTAATCTTGACAGCTGACTACCTAATTTCCAGAGCACTGCTTAGATTTATTCAACGGACAGCAGAAATTTCATTGACTTGATATTTTTGTTTTTATTTGGGTCACCATATATCTTACTGATTGGTTTGTTAATGAAATATATAGCGATTGAAAATGGCTGGTGTGCTCATTTGTGAAATAAATGAACTATTTTTTTCTGGCAAACCATGGAGTGTTTTTCGCACATTTAGGGTGTATTCTTTTGTGATTGGTATTGCTTGATGGGGGGGGGGTTGTGAATTGATGAGCTCCTTGAGAAAGGAGCATGCCAAGTTCATTCGATGAACAATCATCATGAATCTGGTAACTTTGTCTTTCATGCCTTGGCTGCTGCCTAGCTTCTCTTGTCCATTAGAAAATTCCTGTGCTATGTACTTGTCACATGCTCAAGGGTCACAATAAGCATGACAGACAAGTTGGAAGGAGGTGTTAATGATGTGTGTGCATCTTGAAGGGCACATTGGGGAATGTTGTGCACATGTTTCTATCCTTTGGTGAAGTTTTCATGCAGCCTGATTTGTTTGGGAGGCATATACCTGTGATCATGCCTTATTTGATATACTTTGTCTTTTTTGAGTGGAGATCACATCTCCCACTACATTTCATTTCTTCCTCCCTTCAGTAATTTCTATATGATTTTAATAACAAAGGGTGATATGTCCCCTCTTACCCTAGATAACCTAGGGAACTGCATTAGTATTTATATAACTTGTTCTCATCTGCATGTCTAAAGTTTGGAAAAGAACATGCTTGATTTTCTTTTTTAATAACTGGAGCAAGAAGTGAGTTGTTACATTTTTACCAAGTGTTACTTTCTGTCGTCATAGGTGCACATAAGCAGCTAATAACTTCACCACCAGTTGCCATCTTTCCTCACCCACTTGCAAGTGATTTAAGTTTTTCAAGGTGCATAGAGACCCATTTCGTCTTCCAAAAGAGATAATTATAAATGCCTCAACTATGTGGTCACAACTCATATTTCATACTTTTCTATGCAGGTATTGGAACTATTTGAGGAAGCAAACGTTTGTTCTGGAGTCATATGTAACAAGGGTCAATTGGTTGATGAACAAAGCTCTTTTTGCTGTGCACTGTTATCTATCCTGGGGTTTTGTTATGCCATACTTTATGGCTGTGATTCACTTTGCAGCTGCACTAAGAGTTGGATTCAGTGATTACCCGGAAAAAGGGACATCCTGCAACTATGGTGGGCATTTACATTTGTTTGTTTTGTTCATCCTAGTTTTAGATTCTCTTGTCCTAACCCTGTGACTGCCAAGAGACTCTGGCTGCAATTAGGTCCTTAATTGTTACTGGTGGTCTTGGCATCATCTTCCATATCTCTGCTTATTTGGTACCTCGGTCACAAACATCACCATTTTTTTCTAATTTACCATGACTGTTGCAATAAAATTCACGAAACTGTGAAATTGAGAATAAGATTGTGATATATCATATATTTAATTTTTGCATTTTTATTACATTGCGATTTTCACATGATTTATAATTTTCCTTTTTATATTTTCTCTTTATTTTTGGAACATTTAATTTATTATTCATTTTAAAATCATCAATATATTCCCATTTTTTCCTAAAAAGATGGATTTTTTAAAGCATCACAAGATCTTCCTTATGGTGAACTTCCCAACAATGATATTTGTGACAATAATAGGAATATGGCCTCTCTTTTTTGCATCTGCAGACCAACCTTATCAAAATCAGGTGTCTAGTTGTCATTTAAATCTAAACATGGAAACTAGTGAAATTTCAATGCAAAAACCTTCAAATAAATTTTTTTCTATTTTATACGAAAGAACCATTTTTTTACTACAGCAATTATGCCTAGAATGACAAAGACACCCATTTGGCACTTGCCCTGCCTTGGTGGAGGTCAGCAAATTCTGCAAGTTTTTCTTCCCCTAAATGTTCTTTGAAATACACGGTAGTGCATTTGATTGGCACTGCCAATTGGTAATTATAAGGGAAATTTCCAACTAAGAAACCGAATTTTACCTTATGTACCAGAAAAAGATCCACTTTCTAATAAGGTATATTTTAACTATTAAGGTTTATGTTTCTCATAAGGTCAGCAAATTCTGCAAGTTTTTCTTCCCCTAAATGTTCTTTGAAATACACGGTAGTGCATTTGATTGGCACTGCCAATTGGTAATTATAAGGGAAATTTCCAACTAAGAAACCGACTTTTACCTTATATACCAGAAAAAGATCCACTTTCTAATAAGGTATATTTTAACTATTAAGGTTTATGTTTCTCATAAGGAGAGAAATAGTGACCTAGTCCATCCTAACTCGGGATTTTATAGCTTCACCTTTGGTTATGATAAACTTATTAAAGCACCCTTTGGAAAATCACCTTTAAAATATCCACTTAGAGCAAATACTGGCCTTTTCATCTATATATAAGTGGTTTTTCATCTGCACTCTTAACATAAAAGGATTCAACAACTGGTTTATCTTTTACTATTATTTATAAATAACATAGGACTGTAAATGTACGTTTTGAAAGGGTGTCTCTAGAACATAGTGCAAAAGATCGGTTTTATATGAAAATGCCCTTTAAGAATTTTCATGAGAAACATTCATAGTTTTGCTTATTGTGAAAATTCATATTGGAAAGACTAGGTGTACTTTCTGTAAATTTGCTTACACATCATTGCAGATGCAGTCAGTACAAGGAACCAGCACGTCGTTTCAAAAATTAAAAAGGGCAGAAAACTTGAACTTAGTCTACCAAACTGATGGTGTTCAAAAGGCCATAGTTGCAGGTTGTTGCTTAGTCTAAACCTATAAACGTTTTTGTCTTTGCTTGTTACTGGAAAACTTGCTTTCGATCAAATTATTTAATCAAAAACCTTTTTTTTAAGTAAAAGTACTGGTGCAATATGTACTGCTGATTTTTAGGTTTCTTAAAACTACGTGAACATAAAAAGTTCCTAATCTACAATTTCACTAAATAAATTATTGACATCACGTCTATAGTGTTTGATCTAAAAAATTCAAAAAAAATTTGAACAATGATCCTTCTACAGGATATTATATAGCAAATAGATTGAAAATATCACAAATTTCTATAATTTAACTATGTTTTTTATTTTTGTTTTTATATGTTCTAGAGATATTTTTTACTTTGTGTTTGCAGGAAATACAAGTATTTGCAAAACCCCTTGTTTTGCTTTTTTGTATTTTTTTTCAAAGCAATGAGATTGTCCTGATATTTTTTTTGAGATCTATAGAAAATCCATTGATATCCCAATAAGTTGCTTCTTTGAGATATTGTCAAGATTGATATTGGTGGTTACATATGTATGTATGTATATTATGGGGAGGGGAGATTTGGTTAATCTAACATTAACTTACTGATAAAATTAATGTTTTTCAGTGCCAATAAAAACCAGTTTCAACTTCAATTGGAACTCAGGCTTATTCCATTGTGGTGTCAGATACGACCAAAATTTAAATGTGTTACTAATACATAAATCTCTTAATGACAAACATGACCTTTTGGTATTAGAATTTTGATAAATTTCGTACACCTTCCTAATATTATAATGTAATGAAACTTGGAGTGCTTTCTAGTTCAGAAAACTGTTGATCAGCCGATTTAACATTGCTAATATTAAATTCCTCCCTTATAGGTGGCAAACAGAATGGGAAAAGGATTTCACATGAATTGTTGGCACTTGGCATGGCAACCTCTTTTAGTTTTTCATTGAATTAAAAATGTATCATTACTTTTCTGTAGCAAAGTTACTGCTTTTGGTAAATAATGGAGAACTCTTATTGAAAACTGATAGTTGCTTGACTTGATTGCTAAAGTACCATGATGTTGGCCATGCGTCTCTGGATGATATCACATGATACACAATGAAAATGTTCTTGTTCAGGTTTACTTCTTGTTGGTTGCTTGGCTGTTTCTACATTTCTTGAACTTCTTGCTATGTGGAACCTCACAAAAGTCGAGATTCAACTATGCAATATGTTATCACCAGAAGAGCCACCAGTCTCGCTTCATTCATACAACTGGGGTCTTGTAAGTAGATAACAAAGCTGTTTTTGATTTTTGTGCATGTATTTGCCATTTACGTTTGCAATTATTTCTTTTTTTTGAGGTTTAATTTGTGTAGTTTTGTGGAGCAGGTCTTCCTTGCCATGTTGGTTGACAATCTTTTGTACCCAATCTCAGCAATGCGATCACATTTTACACAATCCATAAATTGGTCAGGTGTTAGATACCACCTGAAAAATGGGAAAGTAGACAAGGTATGCACACTTATTTGTAAATGCATTGTCATTAGTTTATGTTTAAGGTGCACCTCATACACATTTTAGTAAGTGAAATCATAGTTACCAGAAGTAGCTTCCTAGGGTGGGAAATACACTTTAAAAGTGGGAATCATGGGGAAACTCGCTTTCCATTAATGAGAATTGTGGTTTTATGCAACGAAAAGTGTTCTTCCAACTCGCTTCCCCCTTGTTAAATATATATCATGTTTTAAATCACAAGTATTATACTCATTTCATTTCTGAGATTATCTCGCTTCTTGTTTTCCTGTGATTTCTTATTCATTTCTACTCTCAATTCATACTGCTTCACGCCATTACCATTTTGCTTCCTGTACGCTTTCAAAATCGCTTCAGAAACGTATCCCGCTTCATGCTTCATACTATTTTCTAACATTTGCTTCCCTGCTTCTGCCTCACGTCACTTCTCATCCATTTTGTATCCTGGTAATTATGAGTTGAGCTTTCCGTCTTCTGGCTGTCATCCTTGCTGTGAGCCTGTGGCTTTCCTGGTAAGATGCACACACACACACACACACACACATGCATGCATGCATTATCTTCCATGGATGGCCATGCCAAATTATGCTGCTTGTGCTTCTCAGATTGATCGACCTAAAGAGCCTGGGATGCTCCGCACGGATTTAAGTGGAAAACATCTGTATGGTAAAAAGGGCCATCTAGTTGGTGCCTCATTCCTAAACTCTCTAACTAAAAGTTTTACACAGCGGCGCCAACCAAAGAAATTTGATGATGTTTAAAGTGCAAGACTTTTATGATTATGCAGCTCTTTTTCTGGTATGGAATCCGAGCCTTTGGGAATTTTTTGAATGAATGGTTGTAAGTCCTGTATTATGTGAACAGTGCAATCCCTTAGGGCAACCAGCAAGAAGCTGTCTTTGCTTGTGTATTATTGTTTGATCCATTTTTTGAGGTTCAACCTGCCATTCCCTCTACCATTCAATCCATTTTTTTTAGTCATTAGCTGAGCTCAGGTCGAACCTTCATATCTGTAGCATTATTTATTTGACAATAAAAAGAAATATTGCTCTCTCTCTCTCTCTCTCTCTTTCTCTCTCTCTTTGGCACAGACCTGTGCCTGGAGACCTCGTGGATTTGGACAAGTTATTAGTTGGTCTGGGTTCAATGTTGACATAGTTGAATAATAGCTTTCTTAGATAATATTTCTGTGGTATTGATTTCTGAGACTATTGTTGGTTCCAGGATTTGGATATGTGGAAGCTTTAGGATTATCCTGGATTCCCTTGGTCATTGCTGATGGTTCATCTGTTTTTCCAGCAATTCTGCTATTCAGCCCCTTTCCAACATAGATCAGGATGCATGATTAGCTAAGTCTGTTGCTCTGTTATGTCTTTGCAGATTGGTTAAGCCTTGAGTTGGAAATATGTTTCTCTCATGCACCATTTGAAGTCAGATGATGTTTTAAGCATCCTATGCTTAATTCTTTCCGGCCCACTCTGATGTCAATCAGTGAGGATATAAAGGTCATTGGTTAGGGATGTCGATGAATAGTATTTTATCCAATATCTGACCGAATCCGTTTCCATTTAGTTGCATTTGGTAAGCTAAAACCATATCCAATTATAATTGGATGTGGATATGCTTTTGATTTTTTGCAACCGAATCCATTTGAATGTAACAAAGTGGATCTGGAATGAGCTTCTCACCATCATAATCTGAATCCGTTTAGCCAACATCTGATTAGTTGACTATTGTATTGGCTGCATCTGAACCGAATCTGAACGCTTTACATCCCTAGTCCTGCGGCAAGTTCTAGGAAAAAATCCAATGCCCATGATATATAGTAATGATAGGGTGCTCTAGAAGCATACAACTACATCCACCCAGTAGAAACTATGGGTGAAGAACTGTAGGCTACATCTTCTCAATCAAACCTCATTTATGTATTTGACATAGTGTATTTGATAAGAATCATGGATCATGTTTTTGTATGTAAAATAAATTTTTTTGCCATAAAAATTTAGCGCATTGTGGCCATTGATTTTTGAAGAAATGAAAAACTACATGTACACATGATTCAAAAACTTGTTTTCCTATGAGAAATGTTTGTAGATCATATCTGTAGACTTTTATTTATGAAGAACTCAAAAGCTATGAAAATTATAGTTTCTACTAGATGAGAGTTAGAGCTCTTGAGGCACCCTATTTAGGGGTGTCAACTGGCCTGGTTTACTTGGACCCCACCAGAACCAAGCCCTATAGGGTCCGGGTATGGTGATATTTAGAAGACCTGATTAAGACCCAAGTCCGGACCCAAAGGTCTGATTAATACATGGACCTGAGTATAGTTTGTGAAATTTGATACCATACTAGGACCCGACCTGTGTTTCGATTAAGACCCACAATTTTTCAATGTAAAAATGATAAAAAAAATATGGTTTTACCAGGTATGGTCCAGGTTTGGTTCATGTAGTTCTTATCGGGTCCGGGTATGATTTTTCTTATAGTAGACGTGATTAGACTTAGGTTTGGACCTGATACCATACTAAAAAATCTGGTCCAAGTCTGGTTCTACCTAGATCCGAACCAAACCCATCTTGTTGACAACCCTAACCCTATATATATATATATATATATATATATATATATATATATATATATATATATATATAGAGAGAGAGAGAGAGAGAGAGAGAGAGAGAGAGAGAGAGAGAGAGAGAGAGAGAGAGAGAGAGATGGGTATTTGATTGAGAATATATCAAATAAAAGTTAGGTCTAAATTATGAATGTTTTCGATATTTTAAAATGCAATAACAAATAATGTAGTTAAACTTTTGATTAATAGAGCCACCACGAGCTCAAGTAGATGTAATGAACTCAGACAAGCATAGAGATCTAAGTAGGCTTTCACTCAACTCATTTACCGACATCAAGAGGACATATATCAGCTGAGATCGTTAAATAGAAAATGATCGTACTCTACGACAAATACGATGTGTTTTTTGAAATGCCTTATAATTTTTACTATTATTCTCATGTTCAAAATCACAAATATCTAGTTTTAAAAATACTTTTTTGCCTTTTCACATGCGATTTCCTAATTATATGAGAATTTTCTCTCAAATATGTGACTATTTTTTTGCAAAACAATCTTTATTCTCATATATGCATCTCTTCGATTCGACGTCAAAAGCTTACATTTTTATAGTCATTAAAAAGATGAGACATAGGTCTATAACTTTTCTGTTTTGAGTCAGAAACAAAAAACTATCTAGGGTTTTCATTTCTGTATTCCAAAATAAGAATAGAATCATACTCTCCAGATTGTAACAAGCGCAACTTTGCTTTTTCTGTCTATTCTATGTTATTTTTAGCTACATACACTGAAAATTGAGAAAAAGAAGAAGAGATAGATTAGGACGTTATCTTTCCAATGCTACCAAGATCACTTTGATCTGATGAGCAGTTGGAGGAAATATCCTCTAGAAGATAGACTATTTGGTTATTCCAGTCTATAGAGCATGTTTTTATTTTGATTTTAGAATTAAAAAAATGAGAACCCTAGAGGGGTTTTCGAGTATAACTTAAAATAGAAAAGTTCTAAGCCTATGTCTCAACTTTTCAACGACTATAAAAATATAGGTTTTTGACGTTAGAGAAGAGAGATACATACCTGATAACAAAGACTGTTCTGCAAAATTTATATATGATTTTCATATATATTTTATGATTTTCTCTTAAGTACATGTGGAGTTCCTCCTAAATATATGCAATTTTTTCTTATATATGTGATTTTTCTCTTAAATATATATAATTTTTTCTTTATATGCGATTTTTTCTCAAATATGTAATTTTCTTTTAAATATATATGATTTTCATAAACAAAAAATGCATATATAGGAGGAATTCCATATATATTTAAGAGAAAATCACATATATAAGAAAAATTTTGTATATATAGGAGAAAAATTGTATATTTAGGAGAAAATTTGCATATATAAGAAGAACTCTGCATATATTTAAGAAGAAATCACATAAAATGTATGTGAAAATCACATATTTAAGAGAAAATTGCATATAAAGGAGAAAAATCACATACATTTTGAAGAAAATCATATATACAAGAAAAAAAGCATATACATTTAGGAGAAAAATTGCATATATAAAAAGAAATCACACATATTTAGGAGAAAATCGCATATATAGGATGAACTCCACATATATTTAAGAGAAAATCGTAAAAAATATATATGATTCCTCACAAAATATATGTAAAAATTGCATATATTTTCTACAGAATAGTCTATGTTCTTAGGTCTTCATCTCTTCGATTCAATATTGAAAACTTATATTTTTATAGTCGTTGAAAAGTTGAGACATAAACCTATAATTTTTTTTTGAGTCAAAGACAAAACCCTTCTAGAGTTCCAAAATCAGAATAGAAGCATGTTTTGTATATTAAAACAATCGAACAATCTATCTTTTAAAAGACGTTTCTCCCCAATCGCTCATCATATCAAGGTGATCTTGGTGGCGTTGAAAAATTAATATCCTTATCTATCTATTTTTTTTATATATTTTTCTCGATTTTCAATGCATATAGTTAGAAAATAGCATTGAGTAGACAGAAAAAGTATAGCCGCTTCTATTTCAGTCGGCAGAGCATGCTTCTATTCCAGTTTTGAAACTCAGAAATGAAAATTTTAGAGAGATTTTTAGCTCTAACTCAAAACAAAAAAGTTATAGGTCTATATCTCAACTTTCCAACAACTATAAAAGTGTAAGTTTTTGATGTCAGATCAGAGCAATACAGATCTTACAATAGAGACTCTTATGAAAAAATAGTCACATGTTTGAAAGAAAATTCATATATATTTAGAGAATTGCATGTGAGAAGAGTAAAAAAGTCTTTTTAAAATTAGATATTTGCGATTTTGGATATGAAGACAACAACAACAACTACTACTAGGCCTTCATCTCAAAACAATTGGGGTCGGCGATATGAACAAAAAAAGAAAATCATTCTGGGTCTTCCACATGAATCCTTCTCCTCCAATCATTTCTATCCAATGCCATGTCCTCGGTGAGGTTCAAAGCATTCATATCCTTTCCTATCACCTCCATCCATGTCTTCCTAGGCCTACCCCGACCTCTTTTAACTAATATATTTTCCCATTTCTCCATCCTTCTAACTGGAGCATCATTAGGCCTTCGCCGAATATGTCCAAACCACCGTAAATGATTCTCTCTCATCTTATTTTCAATGGGTGCAACGCCTACCTTCTTACGTATCTCCTCGTTCCGAATCTTATCTTTTATTGTATTTCCACACATCCATCTCAGCATACGCATATCAGCGACACTCATTTTTTGAATCTGATGTCTCTTGGCAGCCCAACATTTCGTACCATATAGTAAAGCGGGCCTAATAGTCGTCCTATAAAACTTTCCCTTCAACCGCAATGACATTCTACGATCGCACAACACTCCAGTTGCACTTTTCCATTTGATTTTGGATATGAAGAGAATGACAAAAATTGTAAGACATTTCAAAAAATGCGTGATATTTGCTATACAACACAGTCATTTTTTGATCATTAAAATTAATGAAATCTCATATATAAAACTTGAACATTGGATGTGCATGTTGTTTCAGGCATATAACATTCAGGCATATGTTAACAGTTAATTAAGCACATGAGCAGAGAATCTCAGCCTAGGCTGTTGGAGCACGGCTAAAACCTAACAAACCCAGGCTCGAGCTTGAGTCAAACTTGGACCTGAGAGAGCATCGTTAAGGCTCGATCTTATTTGAAATAAAAAAATAAAATAAATTTTCTGTGTAACATGTAGAACAAGAGGGTCAGGCATCAAATCTGTGACCTCTGTTTCAACAGCACACAAGGAAACCGCATCATTGTTTGTGTTAATATATGAAACAAGATCCTCCGTATACATAACAAACAAGCTTAAAGTGACGCTTGATTTCGAGCTCATTTATCTAAATCGAGTTTATGATTTAAGCTTAAGGTTGGTGAACAAAGCTTGAGCCAAGCTCAAGCTACTTGGCTCATAGTTCATCCCTATCCAGAGTGGTTCCATTTGCACCCTTAACCAAATTAAACAGTACTGTTGTAAGCATTGTTCTTCGTAAATGACAATCGAGTAATCAATCATCCTAGTGAAGAGTTGTCATTCTGGCACAATTAATAGCAATGATTTTCACACCTTCCCCATAACTTTTTTTGAGATTAATAGGATTGATTCTTGAGCAGTATTGCAGCCATCATTTGATCGGTGCAGCAGAAGCATCTAGCATGCATACGGCCTCAACCTAATCAATTATTTACATGAAATAAGAAACACTGCTGCACCATGCTGCACGCAGAATGTAAATGGTTCATACTCGGATTGGATGCGGTCAATACCAAATTCAACTAATCGGATGTTTCCTAAACGGATTCAGACTTGGATGGTGAAAAGCTCATACCAATCCACTTCTTTTTTTTACATGTAATCGGATTCGGATATCTATCAAATCCACATCCATTGGATTCGGTAGCAAAAAACCAAAACCATATCAGAATCCGATTATAATTGGATATGGTTTTGGTCTCACTAAACGAAGCTGGATTTGGTCGGATATCTAATAAAATCTGGTCCATTGACATCCCTATGTGCACTTGATGCCCTGGACAAGTCATCCAGGATGATGCGTCCGACAATTTGTCTCAAACAAATGACACAAATACTATGGTTGCTCCCGTTTTTTGCATGGACACCCATGTCCTGTGTGTCCCATGCTGGGGGGACATTTGTCCACAGACAATTGTGTCCCACTGTTCAAAAGCACCAAACCAGACACAATCAGTAGGGCCACTAATTTTTTTTTATGAAGGATGGGTAAACCACCCTTGAGATCGGAGACCTAGTCACGCTGCCTGCCATACTTACGGTTGCTGTCCCCACGGTGGAAACCCGTAGCATACCCCTTGCCCCTAGGGAGTCACCAAGCTTCAGTTGAGCAAGGGCATATCCTCATTAATGCAAGGCTCTGACCCACATGGGAATGGGACCCTGATCACCCGCCTAGTGGGCAAGGCCCCCTCCACTGTGACAAACCCCTTGGTATGGGTGGCAACGGGCCGACCCGCAAATGGACAGGGCCAGGCCAAAAGCGGGCCAGACCATTAGTGGGTGCCACATAAATTATTTTCAAGATATTGTGATAATTAAGCCATTTAAAATAGCTGAAAGAATATAATGTATATTCACCATATTTTAAAAAAAATTGCAATATTTCTCATTATGGATATTTATCATATTATACGTTTGTGAACCCAAATTGAAGGGCGTACACTGTTACACAATAAATCACCACAGATAGTTTTTTTATTCACAACTTCTTGCCTTTCTCACTTGAAATGCTAGGATTCTTAGATCTCGGAATTTTTCTTATATATTCTAACACGGCCTTGAAAACCCTTTTGTAACACTTTGAAAGGGGGCTGAATTGAGACATGTCTAATGGAGAAGTGCTCATTCAACTCAAGGGTTGCATCCCCTTGAGGACATGTAACCATTGAAAGTGGCACTCCTCAATGGTTTATAACCACATATTCCCAACATCTCTCATTTGGACACAAGGGATACATAGTGTCACACCATTTTCTTTCATTCAGGGACATATTTTGTACACTAATGTTACTTGTATGCTATTCATGCATTATATAGATTTTTCATACATATCTCACATGACTAATTGTACTTGTATGTTAATCACACATTCTATGAATTTTTCAGACATACCTCATAAGGCTAATGTTCATTAATATCCAAGTCTTAATAGACTCACATGTCTTAAAAGACATTATATAATCAACTTTCATATCATATGAAAGAAATAAGTAATAGTCTAATTATGAGACATAACTTATAACTCATGTTATGGAATTATCTATGATACACTAATTATAATCAATATATCTTTCATGGCTTTATATCCATTCCAAACTTATCATATGCATAAAACACTTTTTTTCATAATATCTTGAGAATAACTATCTTCATGATATGTTAACATACATATTAATAATTGAGACTTATTGACATACACTATGCATTTTTTATTTTTCATAACATCATGAGATCTTTTGTTAGCATATCATCATTATAATCTAAGTCATATCTATCTCACATAAATATATGAAACTTTCAACATTCTTTTTTGTTTGAAAGACAAGTTGGGGTTAGGTAGACCCCTACCAGTTATACAACTATTACCATTGGATTTTGAACCTGCAATGTCCCAGCACAAGATGTGCACAAGCTGCTCCTACCAAACAAGTAGAGCCTTATCAAACTTATGCATTCAAAATCTTAATAGAGCAAATATGCATATACTTTTATCTAGAGTATCACCATGATAAATTTCATCATGATAAATCATATATCGATATTGTTGTCTTATCTCATATAATCAATTCTTCATAAAGCTCATATGTATAAATTAGTCGACTAGGGTCTCTTATGACTTTCATGATCTTAAGACATTTTGTGCCAATATTGCACATAGTCTATAAATAAAATAAAATAATATATTTTCAGATAATGATCATATACACATAAGTAAAAAACATTCATTACTTGCATGGATCCATGACAAATATACTTACCATTTTTACTGATAAATCAAACTCTCACTATCTATGTGCACCATTCAAAAAATCAAAGAAAATGAATATTATATGCATTTCCAAACTCTAGGTACCTAGAATCAACTGAAAAGTTAATATGCATATTTTATTTATCATATATTTATAAAAATATATTTTAATCAGGCCAATTATTTTCTAATCATTTTGTATTTATATATATCCATATCTAAATTATCATGAATTGGACTATCCAATCAATGTTGCACACCATGCATAAAGCCTTATGATATTCAATTAGTTTTTCATACAACAAACCATTTATGGAGCAAGATTATTTATCATCATTTTCAAACGAATATTCACATAGAAAAGCAAAACCAAATTGAGCTCTCACTTTTGTCATGCATATCAATTTATCAATATATATGCAAAGTAAAGCATCATATATCAAATACATGTATTATTTCTTAGGACAAAACACAAATCCTCTAATCAAAATCAATTTGATATGAATTATATCCAAACCCGATGTGAGTTTCTTTTTCTATGCCATCATACTTGATTGTGTCAAAGGCTATAAACTTATTTTTAAAGCTCTCGACATATCAAAAATCAAATAAATGTATGAAACTTTAAAATATTAGTTTAGATTCATATATATATAGATCCAAGAGCAAGTTCATTGAATTCAAATCAATTCATATTTAAATCTTACTCTAGATATTCTCATCAAGCCAAACAAGACCCTTAAAATGACCTAAAGATCATATATGTATCTTTATCAATCATTGGACTTAATCATATAGAATTTGACTATATTTTAAATCTACATGATTATCATCTAAGTCAAATGGATATAATGCCATATTCAAACATAGAACATATTTAAGCTATGCAAAATCATGGGTCATATAGGATTGATTGTAGTCCAAATTCATTATTCACACATAATTAAACTCAAAATTTATCCAGATCCACCATAAAATCTAGGCTAAACTAAAATTATGTATCAATAAGATCTAAGCATGAATCACCAACAAAACATATCTAACAAAAATAAAGCAAAATCCAACTCACTTGTATCAAGTACATATTTCATTCGGACCATAACTAAATTTATACTATGAGTTTTGAGTCAAAATCAATTTCAAAACTTGATCTCAGTAGTCAATACTTTGATCTAATTTTCAATTATTTGATTCAACACTTAAATAACCTCAAAAATCATAAAATGACCCATTCAATAAAATATAATGATCATAGATCTAAATCAGGTAATAAATGAAATTTGAGAACTGACCTCAATTTCGCAAAACAAAAGTCCATAAAACCTGTTTGGGGAGTTCCACATGCAGCTTTGGATGCAGTTCAATGGTTCATTTTGTCCATGCGTGTCAAACATGTCCACTCCCTTATAACTGGATCCAATTTGATCTGATCTAATATAGACTCAACCTGATTATAACAACATGAATAAATTCTGATTATGTCTAAGTCATTCTGGTCCAATTAATTCAATAGGTACAAGCCAAAAAGAACCAATCTTTTATGACTCTATCTGATCCAAGCATAACCCGATTTATTCTACTAGATCTAACTTGATCTATGAAACTCGTTAGGTCTAATTTCACATAGCTAAATCATATCCTTTTGTTAACCTGAATTGCTTTGTCATGAGCAGATCTGAATTATTGCTTACATCCCATTTATTGTATTCAAACTGGTATAACCCAATGGACCGGTTCTGTCTAACTTGGATCAACATGATTACCATAGGCTGGATCTAATTCACACAACATGATCTGATCCAAAATAATTGGATCGATCCAATCCAAATAACTGTAGGTTGGATCTAATTCACACAGCCCAGCCAAATCCAATCTTATTTGAATGGATCTTTAGAATGCAATTGAAGTATGATCTATCCAATTTGGATTGACATGATCCAATATAACTCAATCAACACCAAATCTGAACATTTGGGACTAATCCAAATAGGATCTAACATCAGGTCTACCTGAATCCATCTTTGCCAAATCCAATTTGGTGCAACTTGATCCCTCTATCAGATTCAACCTAACATATATGGATCTGGTCCAACCTACAGATTTGGTCCAATATAGTTAAACTCAACCCAAATAGGCTCTCGATCTAGTCTTTTCTAAATCAATTGGAACAACTTGGCTTTAACCAAGTCAGTTTAATCTTATGAGTATGAACCATCTAATTAGATCCAGCCAGATCTAGGTAGTTTGGTTCAGCCCACCAAATCTGATATGGTAATAGTCCTTGGCTAGTCCAAATGTATATTGCATATGACCCAATTTGGTTTAAATCAAATCACATCTACAACCCAAAGTGGTCAGGACTGAGCCCAACAAGTCAATACCGTTCTTTTCAGCATGATCTGGTCTGATTTAATCCAAATTAGGTTCCAGTCTCACTAGATATGATCTGAACTTTATCATGCCTACATGCAAATATCCCGATCCAATCCAAACCGAACTAAGTCTATATCTTGATTAGGTCCTGATTTGGGTGCAACATAATCCAGTTAAGTCTGATTTATTGTTATCAGATCCAACTCATTTTTCATAGATCTAATTCAGTCTACTAGATCCAATCAGATATAGACTTCAACAGAGACTTTGTTAGGCCCGGCCCATTCATGGCATTCCAAATGCAAATGTATCCGATCAGTTTTAACTAGACCCGAACCAATTAAATTTTGAAATGGAGATAAACTGAACTTGTTTTGTCTAGATCTAATATGATGAAAACTGAAATACTACCAAGTGAACCCCTCTTATAATTTTCCTTACTGTTCTATTATTTCAAGTCTTTTCAACAATTGATATGTAACAGAACCACTAAACAGTAAATACTACATACTGCAGGAACTATTTCTACAACAATATATTGTTATTCTATATTTAAAACTAACAACAACATTATACAAAAATGCAACCCCTAAATAAAAAGTACCTATCTAAAATATGAATTATTTTTATGAACATAGGGATCACCCTGATATTTCAGGCTGACAAAACTGCACAACCTAGCAACCAAAACAACCTTTTCTCAAAATTCAAGGGCTATATCATAACCACTTGTTTGTAAAAAAAATGGTGTAAGAACCACCTTCTAGCAATTTTTAAGGGTCAAAGATCCTAAATGGAATAATTAGAAGATTTTAAAAGGATGGGAGGATGGCCTCGTTTAATCTGAAATGGGGTTCTGAAAGAGTTCTATGCCTTTTCTCTCTCTTTTCACTTTCTTCCTTTCTCTTTCCCCTTCCTAGCAAACAGCTTCTAAACTCTTGTTTGAATTGGTAAAAATGTGTCTAAGAGACCACAAACAAACAACAAACATAAAATTCCTTAAAGCCCCTAGAACATGTGAGAGATTGTATGTAGTTGCTTAGTCATGGCGTAGAGAGGCACCCAAGCACAGTCTGGATCAAGCAGGGACTTTCACTGCTAACGTCTTACTCTAGGAGCAATCACTTGCTTTGATACTACTGTAGAAATTATACGGTTGCGGAAATAGGTGAACCCGAGTCGAAAGGCGAACGCTATTACACAATAAATTGCGACCGACATATTATTGATTCCTAGCCTCTTACCTTTCTCATTTGGAATGCTGAGATTCTTAGATCTCAAAAATTTTCTAGTATATTCTAACATGACCTTCAAAGTCCGTTTGTAGTACTTAGAAAGAGGGTTGGATTGAGACATGTTCAATGGAAAAGTGCCGCTTCGACTCAAGGATTGCATCCTTTGGAAGACATGTAACCGTTGGAGGTGACTTACACCAACTATTACCTCTCTTAGTTCACATATTGCCAACATATTTTACCAAAAAATCTAGTTCACATCTAACCTTGGCTTTGTTCCAGTGGTTTCAGGATGACACCAAACTTTCTTTGTCATGTATATAGTCAAGCATCTTTGAGATGACCATTTATTGGATTAATAATTTGATCATGAAGCAATGACGTTATATCGCCTTTGAAAATCATGGATGCAGGTTATTTTGACTCATTGGACCCCATAGATGGGTTAAATATGGCCCAAGTGCGAGGAATTGATATTTGGATCGGGTTTTTTTCGACCTAAAAATAAGATTTTGTAAGTGATGAATATCTCGCAGATTGCACATATTATGGGTGGTTGATTTTTCAAGGCTTCTAAAATTTTACCTAGTTGTTGTAATTCGATGATTCTACTAAATAAAAATATAGATCAGATCTAATGGGTTAGATTAAAATAAAAGGCCAAATATTAACAAGTGTAGCTTGTAGACCGTTTATCTTCCAAACTGTCTCAACCCCCTTTATAATACATACTTGTATGCATTTTTTATTTAATCTAAACCCATAGATGTGATCGCCATGCATTATTTAGTAGAAAATATGTATTAATTTAAACATTTTTTTATGTTTTGTTGTATTTTTAGCTCAACGAAAACATCAATTGCCTATATTGCACCCAAAACTTGATTAATTAAAAATCATGAATTCTTGTTAAACTGATTGGATTCAAAAGCATAGTTATTAGTAAATAAATAATGATAAACCCATCAAATATGTTTGGATTAAGCACAAAACTTTAAGCAAGTATATTTTAGCTACTCATTACTCAGTTTTTGTTTGCTATCGTTACAAAGTTGCAACCAGCACGTGCCTACGTGCATCACCAACCTCACGTGGATCACATGGCGGATACATGTGGGCCACCTCAAAAAAAAGTCATGAAATAATAATAAATAATTTAATGAAATAGGTTTATCTTTGTTCAGAATACACTTTATGGTTTATATATATATATATATATATATATATAAAACAAAGTATAGCTTGTATGTAGGTGCGTCACCACTACTGCGGGTCCCACTTTTTTTTTCTAAAGGGTCACCTTCTCAGGATCATTAGATTGTGAAGATCGGACGGTATAAATTCTCACCTCACACACAAGAAAACAAAAAGGCTAAGAGAGGGGGGTGATAAGAAATAGGGTGCTGGTAGGGACCCCACATGTGGGTCCCTCAAGAATAAAAAAAAATGCTGCCACCGGGTCACCCAAACAAAAAACAGTCGTTTCGCCGGAAATTTTGCCGGAAAATAAAAATCCCCGGCATCCTCCAATAGAACGAGCATATCAGAAGGTCCAAAGTGAAGACTGGTAAAAGGCGCTGCTGCCGAAATCTTCCTCCATTGCCGGAGCGAGCCCAACCTCCGCCGGAATCCCCTCGTTCATCAAATAGGTGCCGAATTCCGATTCCCCGCTGCCGGAATCCGCCGCCAGAGACTCCAGAAACGACCAGTCCTCGTCGTCGCCGGCCACATGTTTCTCGCCCTCCGAGGGTGCAGCAGCCGCCTCTCCCTCGTGTGCGAACCGTGCCGCCGCTGCCTGGATCTGCGACGAGTTCAGCGTCGATGCCTCCGGGATGTTGGGCGGGTTGTCCGGGAAGTTCAATTTTCCGGCGGAGCCACGGAGGCAGAAGACGGCAGCGTCGTAGGCCCTCGCCGCCTTTTCGGGCGTGTCGTACGACCCGAGCCAGATCCGTTCCCGGCTGTTCGGCAGCCGGACCTCCGCCACCCACTTCCCCCACTTCCTCATCCTCACCCCCTTGAATCTGCCGCTGCCCCCGCCGGAGCACTCCCCTATATGCGGCCGGCTCGCCGGCCTCTCCATCTGCTCCGACGACGGTTTCACCATCTTCTCTATGAAATTCACCACCAAAAACCAGATTTTCAATCTCAAAAATACGATCTTGATCAAGCCAGGCCAACTTGATAAAACTCCATTTCGATCACTGTTAATTTCAGCTTCCAAACCTGCCGGAAAAATCCCGCACTAGCCAAAATCGAGCTGCAGTAACTAAGAAAACCCACGGGATTTCTTCGACTGGGTCGGAGAAATCCGGAAATCTGCCGCCAACCCAATTGAAAAAATCCGATTTCGATTCTAATTCCGGCCTACCCTAAAAAAAATTCGAGCTCTGTGGGATTGAGTTTCACACTCTAGTAAGCAGCAAAACTCGCATGGGAGCTCCTCAGGTTCGCCGGAATTTGTGAAATCGTTCACGATCCAAACGAAGAAAACAATTTCTGTTCCGGATCTTAGCGTGGCCACAAACCGGAAGTGCCTGCCGAGTTCCTGATTTGTGCCAGCGCAGTGTTTCGGTCTTCCGTCGGCCTGTTTGGGCTGATTTATACTCTCTGGCTCCACTCAGTCCAGCACACCAACTTGTTCTCCAAAACCGTGTTGGGCCCCCACATGCACGACGAAAACACTGTCAGTATGTGGGACCCACTGCAGTTCTTAGGCTAATCTTGACGACAGTGGTATGAAAGTTGAAACCGTGGATTTCAGACATACACGTTTCACCATTTCTCTCAGGTGCCATATTTTTCTTTTGCTCTGATGACGTTGACACGCTGAGTAATTGTCTGTGTGGGACCCATGGTGTAGTTGGGTCCCACAACAGCGGATGCATATGGCTGACTAGGATTCCATGGTTAAGACTGTGTGGTTAGGGATGCCAGTGAACCCGAGCGGGTGAGGGGGGACGAGCTCTCTACCCCCGCCCCCATTTCAAAATACTGCCTTCATTCTCCGTTTTTCACCTCCACTCTCGGTTCATTTTATGTTTCATGTCCTTCGTCTCCACCCTAAACAGAGCAAGTTCAGACGGGTTCTTGTTTTTCTCTGTTTTAATATTTAAATGGTCATTCTTTTTTTTAGGGTTAGGCAAGTAATTAAGAACTTAAGGTTAAATATATATATAAGATTTAAATATCATTTTATAATATAATAAATGCATATTAGTAATTTCTTTAACAAAAATTGAAAACAGAGTAGGGCCGATTAAGAATAAGTCCATCACCACCTCCATTATTCCAGCATGAGTTTTTGATTTTCACCTCCATCCCCCATCCATTCTCCGTTTCATGTCCTCCATCCCCACCTCAAACAGGATGGGTTTGGATGGATCCTCTCGTTCCTAAGTGTGGTCAAGGAAAAAATAATGACCTTTGTTAGGAAAGTTTTAAAATATTAAATCTTGATGATTTTGTTTACTACCAAAGTGTTTTGAAAAAGTTTAGTCTCATATCTAAGAGAGAAAAGTTTTCAAGAGGTTTAAATAGAGAGTTTGTTATCTATTCTTTAGTTTGGTAAGCCTTGGGTCATTAGGTGGATTGCGGACGTTGTTGCGCATCGTGTAGCAACGCACGCGCACGTGTGCGCGCAAGGGCGCTTGAGACACAATGTGGCGTTTTGATGACACACTTTGCACTTCTTGTTTTAGATTTTCGGTTTTGAGATATTTGGCTGTTTGAAAGGTTTTAATAACATTCATATTGAGTTTATAGCGCTTTGTGACTGTTGGACGGTTTTGAAGGCCTTTTATTGACAGTCAAAGGTGGGTGACCGTTCAAGGACCTTTTCATCCTATTTTCAAACCGTCTGGATTATGACCATTAATCCCATTTATCTCAAAACGTTTTGGCATTTCTCACAAGTCTATAAATATCTTCCTTTTCTGTCTTTTGAATTATCGGAATTTCTGACTCTCCAGTTTTCTCTTTTCTATCTTCTCGGTTTGGCTTGCAGAGTTCATGTGTGGGAGAGGTCATCTGTTCTTGCGAAGCAGTGACTCTCTTGAGGTTCAAGCCTAGTTGTATCCTGGGAACACAATCGTGACAAAACCCTTTTTCGCATCTTCGGAATTCTCGGAGTGGGGCGATTGAAGTTCTAAAGATAGCGATCTTAAGAACGTGCCTCTAGGCTTGAAATCTCTTTTCTGAAATCCATTTTTATACAAGGTTGGAATAACAATTTTAGAACTTTATTATGGCCTCTGGTTCGACATCCAACTCCATCAATCTGCTTAGCCGTGACCTTGAAAAACTCGATCGATTTGATGAGTCAAACTTCAAACGGTGGCAATCAAAGGTCTCTTTCTTGTTGTTCGAGCTGCATATCGACTATGTCCTCAAAAAGCCCTGTCCCATTGTCGTTGCTGGAGAAGTTGAGAGGGAAGAACAGAAGAAAGAGCGAGAGAAGTGGCATACTGACAACTATCGATGCAAAGGGCATATCCTGAACACTTTAGCCGATTCTCTCTTTGACCTGTATTCACCATTGGAGTCGGCTAGAGAGTTGTGGAATGCTCTCGAGATCAAGTACAATGCAGAAGATGCTGGTAACAAAAGGTTTATTGTAGATCAGTATGTTAATTTTTCTATTGTTGATGATAAGTCGATACTTGCTCAAATTCATGAGATGCAAATTCTGGCCTATAAGATCAAATGAGAAGGTATGTATCTTGATGATGACTTTCAAGTTGCTGTCATCATTGGGAAACTGCCGGATTCCTGAAAAGAATATATGAATCACCTAAAACATAAAAATGAGAAAATCACTTTAGATGGTCTTCTTAAGGACATCCGAATTGAAGAGGAGACTCGTCTTCGTGACAAAAAGAATTCGAGTCCTAAAGAAGGTTATCCTAAAGTGAATTTTGTTAGTAACAAGGGTGGCAAAATCATGAAAACTCAGAAAATCAAAAAGGATTTCGTGAAAGAGAAAAAGCCAACTGATAAAAAGAAAATTAGTTGCTATGTTTGTGGCAAGTTTGGCCATTTTGCTAGAGAATGCAAAGAACGAAAGAGGACTGGTCCTAAGCTAAATGAGTCAGAAGGGCGGCTTGTTGTTGTAATCTCTGAAACTTTTATGGTGGCTGCAAATATTGACTGGTACCTGGATACTAGAAGCACTGTTCATGTGGCAAACGACAGAAACTTGTTCAAGTCGTATGAAGTAGTGGGGGAGGGATGCAATCTCTTTATGGAAAACTCTTCCTCAACTAAAGTGCTGGGAAAATGGAGTGTAGAAATTAAGTTCACCTCCGGGAAAGTCCTAACACTTGAGAATGTCCACTATGCTCCAGAAGTTTGGAAAAATTTAATCTCTACAGATCTACTTTCACGAAATGACTTTAAGATTGTTATTGAGTCTGGGATTGTAACTGTGACCAAAGGAAAAAAATCTTTGTAGGAAAAGGGTTTGCCACTGGTGGTATGTTCAAGATGAGCATAAATGAAGCTACTACTTCTGTTTATATGATTGACTTATATTTTCTTTAGCATTCATGATTAGGACATATCAATTCTGGTGGTATTCATAATATGAATAACTTTGATCTTCTTCCTTGTCATGTTAGAATAGAACATAAACATAAGTGTGAGACATGCATTCAAACTAAGCTAACTAGACTCCCGTTTCCTAGTGTAGAAAAGAATTATAAATTGCTTGAATTAATGCATTTTGATGTGTGTACTATTGATAATGTTTTAAGTCGTGGTGGCTATAGGTACTTCATTACCTTTATAGATGATTACTCGAAATTCTGTTATGTTTATTTGATGAAACATAAATCTGAAGCATTTTCCAAATTTCTTCTTTATCTTGCTGAAGTACAAAATAAGTTTAAAACAAATATTCTACATTTAAGAACAAATAGAGGAGGTGAATACTTAGGAGGAGAATTTGATAAATTCTGTGAAGATAATGGCATTATCCATCAAACTTCAGCACCTAGAACTTCTGAACAAAATGGAGTAGCTGAAAGGAAAAACAAAACACTTGTAGAAATGATGAATGCTATGCTTCTTAATACGGGTTTGCATTCCAACTTATGGGGAGAGGCTATACTTTCTGCTTGTTATATTCTTAATCGAGTTCCTTATTCCAAATCTGAAAAATCACCTTATGAATTGTGTTTTGGTAAGAAACCTAATCTTAGTTATTTTCGTGTTTGGGGTTGTTTAGCATATGTTAAAATTCCAGAAAATAAAAGGAAGAAGGTTGGACCTAAAGCATTTAAATGTGCATTTGTTGGGTATGCTGAACATGGTAAAGCATATAGATTTCTGGACATTGTTAATGATGTTATTATAGAATCTAGAGATGCATCTTTCATAGAACATAAAAATGCATTTGATTCTTTTCTTGATGGCAATCACATTACAGTAGATGAACATCCTGTTAATGACATGATTGAATATTCTAATGATTGTACTGATGAACCAGAAACTGAAGTTAGACACAGTAAACGCATTAGAAAACCAACTAATTTTGGTTCTGACTTTTATACATTTCTAATTGAGAATGATCCTGTGTCTTTTCAAGAAGCGATGTCTTCTCAAAATGCTACCTTTTGGAGAGAAGCTATTAATGATAAAATAAAATCAATTATGTCTAATAATGTTTGGAAATTAGTGGATTTACCTATTGGTTGCAAAACTATTGATTGCAAATGGATTTTCAAAAAGAAATTAAAAGCTGATGGTACAATCGATAAATTTAAAGCACGTTTGGTTGCAAAAGGCTTTAAACAAAAAGAAGGTATTGATTATTTTGATACTTTTGCTCCTGTAACCAAAATATCTACTATTAGAATTTTGATTGCCATGGCTGCCATATATAAGATTCAAATCCATCAAATGGACATGAAAACAACCTTTTGAATGGAGAATTAGATGAAGAGATATATATGGAGCAACCTGAAGGCTTTGTAGTGCTAGGGTAAGAGCGCAAAGTTTGCAAACTTGAGAAATCCTTATATGAATTAAAGCAAGCCCCTAAACAATGACATAAGAAATTTGATAGTTCTCTGGTACATAACGGTTTTAAAATTTATGATGCTAACAAATATGTCTACAGTAAAGTAGACAGTAGCTCAATTATTATTATTTGTTTATATGTTGATGATATGCTTATTTTGGGTAACAATAGTGAATGCATAAATCAAACAAAAAGATTTTTATCTTCCTTGTTTTGTATGAAAGACTTGGGTGCTGCAGATGTTATTTTAGGAATCAAAAGTATAAGAAATAATAATAGCATTGTATTATGTCAATCACATTATATTGTGAAAATTCTTACAAAGTATGGATATCTTAATAGTTCACTAGCATGCATCCCATATGATCCAAATATGAAATTGACTCCTAATGTTGGTGCAAGTGTTCAACAATTAAAATATGTCAGTGTTGTAGGTAGCCTTATGTATGCAATGAACTGCACAAGGCCTGATATTGCCTATGCAATGAGTAAAGTGTGTAGATACACTAATAATCCTGGTCATCAACACTGGAATGCAGTGAACATGATTCTTAGATATCTAAAGCATACGTTAGACTATGGAATTCACTATACCGAGTTTTCTGCTATTATTGAAGGGTATAGTGATGCAAGTTGGAATACCGACTTTAAAGATTCCAAGTCTACGAGTGGTTGGGTTTTTACCCTTGGCAGAGGAGAAGTTGCATGGGGGTCTAAGAAACATACCTGCATAACTCATTTTACAATAGAATCTGAGTTTATTGCTTTGGCATCTGCTTGTAGAGAAGCTGAATGTCTTAAGAATATGCTAGTGGATATTCCACTAGGTGAGAAGCCCATACCTGCTATTTCAATGTTTTGTGATAGTCAATCAGCTATATGTAAAGCAGGTAATATGAAATACAATAGAAAGTCTAGACATATTAGTCTAAGACACAGTTTTATAAGACAAATGATTAATGACAATATTATTTCATTGAAATATGTGAAGTCATGTCAAAATTTGACAGACCCATTTACGAAAGGCCTTTCGAGAGATGTCATCAATAAAACATCGAGGGGAATGAGAATTAAGCCAATTAAGTCATCACCTAAGGATACCCAACCTAGAGTGCTGGAGATCCCACATGCATAGGTTCAATGGGAAACAAATTGGTGAATGACAAATATTGAGCATATTTATGTAAGCCCATTACTGATGTGTGCTCATGAGCTGTAACTAATATGAGGGTTGAGTTAATAGCTCTTAATGAGTTTGTAGGCCTTAAGGCTAGGGTGTGTGTTATAGTACACCTAGACAAACTCACCTATATGAGTGTAAAAATGTGAGCCGTTTCTTATGAGAATTGGCAATTCTCTAGAGCACTCATGAATCCAGGAAAGCACAAGGCTCTAAATGTGCCAACATGAAATCCACACAATTGAACTTTTGGAAACCTATGTATGATTAAAAACTCCGTTAGCAATATAAGGAGCTAAGTTCAAGGTAAGTCCACTTAGCACCTTTGTTAATTTAGGTTTTCTTTCAAATAGTGGGGGTTCAAGTCATGCAGACACTCTCACTGATACATAAGTTTCTATGCAAGCCAAATATATTTTAAAACTAGTGGGGGATTATTAGGAAAGTTTTAAAATATTAAATCTTGATGATTTTGTTTACTACCAAAAGTGTTTTGAAAAAGTTTAGTCCTATATCTAAGAGAGAAAAGTTTTTCAAGAGGTTTAAATAGAGAGTTTGTTATCTATTCTTTACTTTGGTGAGCCTTGGGTCTTTAGGTGGATTGCGGACGTTGTTGCACATCTTGCATCAACGGATGCACCGTTCGCACACACGCGCACGCATGCACGCACGCAAGGGCGCTTGAGGCGCAATGTGGCGTTTTGATGGTGCACTTTGCACTTCGCACGCTCGCAGCTATGCGAGGTGCAAATGTCCGTTTTGGATTTTCGATTTTGAGATATTTGGCCGTTTGAAAGGTTTTAATAGCATTCATATTGAGTTTATGGCGCTTTGTGACTGTTGGACGGTTTTGAAGGCCTTTTATTGACAGTCAAAGGTGGGTGACCGTTGAAGGACCTTTTCATCCTATTTTCAAACCGTCTGGATTATGGCCATTAATTTCATTTATCCTATAAATCTCTTCCTTTTCCGTCTTTTGAATTATCAGAATTTCTGACTCTCCAGTTTTCTCTTTTCTTTCTTCTCGGTTTGGCTTGCAGAGTTCATGTGTGGGAGAGGTCATCTGTTCTTGCGAAGCAGTGACTCTCTTGAGGTTCAAGCTTAGTTGTATCCTGGGAACACAGTCGTAACAAAACCCTTTTTTGCATCTTCGGAATTCTCGGAGTCGGGCGATTAAAGTTCTAAAGATAGCGATCTTAAGAACGTGCCTCTAGGCTTGAAATCTCTTTTCTGAAATCTATTTTTACACAAGGTTGGAATAACAACCTTACCAACGAAACTTCGTCTCCTCACTCCCCTGACGTTTTTAAGGATGATAATGGTGGCTAGGCCCCACATCTTACCAAAGGATTGCAGTGACAAAAGTTTATCAGGAAAAAATATCGGCAACAAAAAAAGAAACAGTGACAAAAGTTTAAAACAACAAAATATGACACCCAAAAACGGATCAATACAGTGATAAAAGTTATCGACAACCAAAGATTGTTTAGAAATATAAAACTTTTGAAAAAAACTTGGTCTCCTTGTGGTTGACGTTGCAGGTTCAAACCCCAGCGGGTACATTGAATAGTAACGGGTGGGGGTCTGCCTAACGCCAGCTTGCCTTAAAAAAAAAATTTAAAATCTTAAAAACATATTTTTGTAGCAAGGGGTGTTTGTGCTCCAGTAAAATGGATATATATATATATATATATATGTGAGTAATGCACTCCTGCCCACTTCTCATTAGACCTGTTCCGGCTCTTCAAAAAAAAGTATCGTTTTTGGCATTTTTTCTCACGTCTAACATCATAGATGTGATCTATAGGTTTTGTTTATAACTGGAAACCGGCTTTTGGATCACAGAAGTTTTTATGGTGATCCAAAATCAATGTCTACGAAGGTATCATTTTTTTTTGGCTCACAAAAACATGTTTTTCATCTAAAAAACATGATCCAAGAGTCGATTCCCACTAAATCGAGCATTCTAAACACATCTAACTGTTCATATCTATGATAAAATACTTTAAAACTATAGGGCTAAAAGAGAAATGCGACCTAATATGTTCACTTCTCGTATATATAAAGAGAGAGAAAGAGAGTAGGGTGTAATACCTCGGACGCACACGATCAACAGCATGCACGTTAAATGAAAAAACTACGTCACAATAATGTGGTTAAAAGTTTTTTGCCACCCAAATATTTAGCGACTGTCAAAGCTAAATGTCGTTATTTTAAACACTTGGATGCACCCAATACATCTTATTCTCATTCGACGGGAGGGAGTTACGTTCTTTATTATATATATATATATATATATATATATATATATATATATATATATATATATATATATATATATATATTATTGGTATGTATAAACAACTTTACTCTTATACAGTCTTTATCTCTTCTTAAACAACTTCAAAGGACTAATGCTTCTGTCTCAGTGTCGTTGGTAACTGTGGGGGCCCACATGGGACGGGAGACAATAGTCAGTCAGCCATTGCTGTGCTATCAATTTTATTTTTCTGTGAAAATTTTTCTTGCTTCCAAACATGTCTTAAAAGAAAGAGAGAGAATTAGAAAATATAAAGCCAACTTTTTCTTTTAGCCCACATATATATATATATATATATATATTCAATCTCATACTTAAAGCTCAAACACCAGCAATCACTTTTGAATTTACAAAGCAATCTATCGAAGTAGGTAACATAATTGAATATTGAAACCATATTCAAGATTCTACCTATTTTGACTATAAGCTTGGCGACTCCCTGGGGTCAAAGGTTTCAAGTTTTACGCTGACATGAACAAAGACAGTAAGTAGGGCAGGCTGAGCCAACGCAGTTAGGTCTATGTGCCATGAGCGGTTGCTTCCACCATGCTCCCAATATAGCACGTTTAAGTGAAGAATATTAGTTCTTGTTAGTACTCAAAGTAGCATAAAATGAGGTAGTTGGTGTGAATAAAATTGTGCCAAAAACTCGTGCTTAATTTATTATTATTTTTTAGGTCTGATTTTGATTAATAAACCCTTTTTGTGTGATCAAGGGTTTTGATTAAAGCCTTAAAGTAGCCAATGATCCAACGATGATCAATATATTAAAAAGGACAGTCCCTCTCATGATCAGTTTATAGGGTAATTAATTTCTTGATACAGACCCACCTTTTACCTGAAATTCTATAATTCGATTTAAGGTATAATCTTTTGTGATATGGAACAATGTTTTACTGACAATGGCCAAATAAAAAGTGAAAAAGATCAGGTAAAATATGATTGTACAAATATTTGTGCATTAAGCACCTGATCACCCTTCATCTTCGGGACAGGGATTTTATCCATATTTTCAGTTTTGGTTAACATCTGAATTTGGGTCGTACCAATAGGGGGTGTCCACGGGTTGTGGGCGGGGCGGAGCGGGGCCCCATCCACCCCCACCCCCTGGTCCACTGCCATCCCTACCATTGAACCTTTAAAAGTACTTTACTTTATACTTGCAGATGATTAAAATGGATCACACTTCTACGGATTTTATCTATATTTTCAGTTTTGGTTAAAATCTGAATTTGGGTCGTACCAATAGGAGGTGTCAACGGTTTGTGTTTACCCAGACCAGACCTGAACAAAACCCTATATGGTTTGGGTATGGCGATAAATAAGAAAACCCGATTAAGACCTGGGTTTGGACCCAAACCGGGTATACCTTTAAAACCTGGGTTCGGACCCAAACCAGGTATAGTTTGTGAAATTTTATACCAGACCTGGGCCCGGCCTGAGTTTCGATTAAGACCGACAAATTTTCAATGTAAAAATGAAAAAACAAATTAATTTATTTTACTGGGTATGGCCTGGGTCTGGTTCATGTAGTTCTTGTCGGGTCTGGGTATGATTTCTCTTACAGTGGATCTGATTAAACCTAGGTCCAGACCCAATACCATACCCAAAAATCGGGTCCAGATCTGATTCTACCTAGGTCCGAACCAAATCCGACCTGTTGACACCCCTACTACACCAATGATATATATTTTGAATTTTGGTTGAAACCAAATCAGCATTATAGCTGGTTTGAATCAAAATCAGGCAAGCCAAACCTTTTTCCACATGAAAATTGATATAGAGCCTAACCAGATTCAAAGCTTCAATATGAAACCTGAGTAGCCAATCATAAAAAATTGAGTTCCAAACTGGATCTTACCAATATTTTATACAAGATAGCATATATATGAATTTGGGTTATCTTTAACAAATATGTTTGGGCATATTCAGAACAAGGTTAGAACCGAAAATATATTAAAGTCCGATTTGTGTCAAAATTAGGTCTAATGACACCCATTAGGTCTATCATGAGATATGAGTCGGATTTGGATATAAAGCTAAAACCCGAATTGGGCATGAAAATATAACCCATATTTTTGTAATGGTCCTTTGGGTCAGATCCATATATATATATATATATTGATGAATGCCAAAGAAAAGGATATATTTGACATTTCAAAATATGTAGCTTAGATTAACTATGTAAAGTTAGTGGTAGGTTAGACTAGGTCCTTATTGGGCTATTGTCAGGAAAATATAGGTCTATATCTAGAATTTCAGAAAGGGTGATACCTGACATGGAATTTCAGGCAAAAGGTAGGTCTACATCAAGAAATTACTCATTTCTATATTAAGGGAGCGTTTTAAGTGTGGATCTTGGAATCTCTTAACTGATTCTTTACGTGTTCCAGCCAATCACGTGACAGCACGCCACGCGCCCTGCAGCAAGAGAATGAGGCCCCACTCAAAATGCTACTATGTGATTGGCTAGAGCACACAAGGGATCAGTTAAGAGATCCCTCGCGCCCAAGTTTTTGTTTCAGTGCTTCTTTCATATGAAATGTGGGTTCTTTTCCAGGGCTAAACCGAACGCCCATGTGAGAAAATAGAGTGGAGCTCACGTATTTACACTTGGTTTGTTGAACCACATGTGACTCCAAATCAAATTTGATTTTATATAAATCAGAATCGCAACAGGCACCTTGAGAATCCATGTCTCATTGCGCTGTTTTCATCCTAAAAAGGAACCTGACCACTTGAGAAACGGGTTTCCCCTATGATGGCTGTTCATTAGGAAAAGTGTGACCCACAGGGTAGGGTAGGGTAGGGTAGTGTATAACAAATGTTGGCATGTTTGTTTCATGTGAAACTGCTGAACACACAATCTTTTCCTTTTTCTTTTCTATTATGAATAACAAAAATATAAAATCATCGTGATGGGAATGTTCCCTTGCGACTTACATTGTACAGTTGCGCTTAGAATCTGTTTTGCTTTTGTTGAGTCTGATGTAAGCTGCCCGGTTCAGGTGAATCAATACCCCGAAGGAGCAGCCCGTATACTTGAACTATAATGCCTGCAGGCAAAATTGTGAATGAAGTAAATGCGTTGAGCTTTCTTTTGTTCACCCTCATTGTGATTGCTTCTTGTGACTGCAATTTCTCTCCCTCTATTCTCTCTTGCTCTCTGATTACAAGCTTCTGCGATCGGCAAGCGAGTTGACAAGTAGGCTTGCGATGGTGATGAATGACCATTGCACCGCACTGGCCCATTGAAGGAAATAAGCCCATGACAAGTGATACCAGAGCCCGTTCTCGTGCTGGGGAAGGGACTCCGGAGTCGGTGTCGACAGACATGTCGATAAGCTGCGATTTGTGAGCAAGACATCGTGACACCTTATCAAAACTTGCGTAACATCAAAGGCAAGGCAATTGTCGAAGTTGAGGAGATGGGTTCACTTAGGGGTCAAGAAGAGTTGGCTGCAACTGTTAATAAGCTGGCGGAAGATGTGACTTCGCATGAGGAAGCGATTTCACGCGCATGTGAATCATTCAGTGGACCGAATGATGTGGTGGCAAGCTTGCAAGAGCAAGTAAACTTATTAATGGGGTAAGTCACTTAATTGACGACTACAGTGGTCGACTTGCAGACTGAAGTAGGGGAGCTTCAGTTGAAGAACCGTACGTTGACCCTAAATGGCGGAAATTGTGAGAGGCCATCAAGGATTGATGTGCCAAGACCCATGAAATTTAATAGTTCTCGTGACAGCAAGGCCATTAAGAACTTCTTGTTCCAAGTAGAAAACTACTTGGATATCCATAATGTGACCCTTGAAGATCTGAGGATTAAGGCTGCGACGGCCTTACTTGATGGAGATGCTATCGCTTGGTGAAGGCAGAAGCGCAACAACATGGAGAGGGGTCAATGTGTGATAGACACCTTTGACGACTTCAAAATAGAGTTGTGCAACTATTTCATGCCAAGAAATGCGCAGAGGCAGGCCTACCAGATGGTTCGTGAGCTCAAACACTCTGGTTCGTTGCAAGACTATGTTAGAACGTTCCAGAAGCTTATGTTGGAGATACCTAACATGCCAAAAGACGATATGCTCAACTGGTTCATTGTGGGACTTCAGCCATGGGCACAGTCTGAAGTGAAAATGAGCAACCCTCGTATTTTGGAAGATGCATATGTGGCAACCGAGCGCTTAGTTGACACTCAGCGCAAGCCTTTTACCCTATCAACCAAAGTTGGGAAGAAGCCTGACCAAAGAGGCAAGAAGGATGAGCAGCGCAATGATAAAGGTAAGGCGTCGACACGCCATCAATCCGAAAAGAAACATAACTTCACAAAGCATAACAACAACAACAACAAGGGTGCGGTTGTGACATGTTGGTTCTGTAGCGATAGACATATTGTCAGGCAGTGCCCAAAGCGCCTCGTAAAGGATGACAGACAAGCCAATGCTGCACAGGAAGAATGTAGCGATACTGAATGCACTGACACTGAAGTGATGCAACTAAGGATGAGGGCCATGCGATCGATTAACGCGGCTAGAAGTTATGTGGCTAAGAACATGCAGGTCAGTAAGGAACTTATGTACTTGGAAGTCATTATGAATGAAAAGTCTACTTCAGCAATGATAGACTCTGAGGCCACACACAACTTTGTCTCGCGAAAAGAGGCAGAACGGTTGAGCTTGAAGCCTGGGCCAAAGCAGAGGACCATCAAGAGGGTAAACTCTGAGGCCAAGCCCATCCTTGGCGAAGCAAGAGATGTGGCTACTCAAGTGGGGAGTTGGGTCGGCAAAGCCAACTTCTCTGTGGTGCCCCTGGACGATTTCAAAATGATTTTGGGTATGGAGTTTCTGCGAAGCCAGAATGTTATGATGTTGCCAAAGTTTAACACGTTGATGATCATGGGGTCAGACCTGTCCCACACAGTGCAGTGCCTTACGCAGAAAGACAAGTCTTCGGTGTTATCGGTAATGCAACTGAAGAAGAGTGACAAGCATGGAGAGTAGACATTCTTAATTGCAGTGTGCACAGAAGAAGGGAAGGTAGAAGCAGCAGTGCCGCCGACCCTAGCCCCACTATTGGAAGAGTTTCGGGGGGTGATGCCTTTAGAATTGTCGAAGCGTCTTCCACCAAGACGTGAGGTCGACCACAAGATTGAGTTGACCCCGGGAGTGAAGCCTCCCGTAATGGTTTCATACTGTATGGGGCCAACTGAGCTGAAGAAGCTGCGCAGGCAGCTAGACGAGATGTTGGACGCAGACATTGTTCGAGCATCAAAAGCCCCATTTGGTACCCCAGTCCTTTTTCAGATGAAACATGATAGCTCCAAACAGTTATGTATGGATTACCGTGCTTTGAACAAGGTCACGGTGAAGAACAAGTGCACATTGCCACTTATAGCAGACTTGTTTGATCTGCTAGGCAGTGCCTGTATCTTTTCCAAGCTAGATCTGCGATCGGGTTACTGACAGGTGAAGATTGCTGAAGGTGATGAGCTGAAGACAACTTGTGTCACCCGCTATGGTGCTTATGAATTCCTAGTAATGCCATTCGAGTTGACAAATGCTCCAGCCACATTCACGACTTTAATGAACCAGATCTTCTACCCTTACTTAGACAAGTTCATGGTAGTCTACATGGATGATATTATGATCTACAACAGCAACATGGAGGAACATGTCAGGCACTTGCGAACAGTGTTTTAGGTGCTGAAGAAGAATGACCTCTGTGTCAAACGAGAGAAGTGTCTCTTTGGACAGGAGGAGATCAACTTTCTTGGCCATGTTGTGGGGCATGATGTGCTGCGTATGGATGGGCAGAAGATAAGGGCCATCCAGGAATGGGTTTCACCAAGCAAAGTGCCAGAATTTCGGTCATTCCTCAGTTTGGCAAACTATTATCAGCGTTTCATCGAAGGCTATTCCCTCATTGTTGCTCCCATCACAAATTTGTTAAAGAAGAATCGGGTATGGCTTTGGACATGAGTGTGCCAAGATGCCTTTGATGGCTTGAAGAAAGCCTTAGTGAGGGAGTCAGTGCTGCGACTGCCTGATCATTCGAGACCCTTTGAAGTCCACACAGATGCCTCAAACTTTGCCATTGACGGAGTTATTATGCAAGATGGCCATTTGATCGCATATGAGAGTCGCAAGCTGAAAGATATAGAGAGGCGTTACACAATGCATGAACGTGAGATGATCGTCATTGTGTATTGCCTCAGGACCTGTCGGCACTACCTCTTAGGTGCTGAGTTCGTCGTCAAGACGGACAATATGGCCATGAGTTATTTTCAGACATAGAAGAGGTTGACGCCTAAACAAGCTCGATGACAGATGTTTTTGGCTGAGTTCGACTTTGCCTTGGAGTATAAGGTTGAAAAGAGCAATGTTGTGGCGGATGCCCTAAGCCGTAGGGCTGAACTGGCAGCTGCGCGCGCGGAGCCTTCTAAAGTGCACTTGAAGGGTGCATTGCTGAGCCGCATCCGCGAAGGTACGCAACAGAATCTGACCACATAACACCTTTTTTCACTTGCGCAGATAGGAAAGACTCAACGATTTTGGCTACAGGATGGTCTCCTCGTAACAAAAGAAGGACACATCTTCGTGCCGTGGTGGGAAAGCCTTCGCCGAGAACTACTTAAGGAGTGCCATGATACACTATGGGCCAACCATTCTGGTTAGGAGCGGACCTTATCGCTCTTTGAGCGCGGCTACTACTGACCGCAGATGAGAGACGACGTTGAGGGGTATGTGCGAACATGCCTCATCTGCCAACAAGATAAGGGGACAAACCAGAAGACTGCTGGTCTCCTTGAGCCTCTACAAATTCCAGAATGTCCTTGGGATAGCATCTCCATAGACTTTATTGTTAGTCTGCCAAAGGTAGAGGGCCCCAGTTCTATTTTGGTTGTGGTGGATCGTTTCTCAAAGTATGCGACCTTCATCCCAGCTTCCAAGGAGTGCCCTGCAGAGAAGACGGCAGAGTTGTTCGTAAAGCATGTGGTGAAGCACTGGGGCATACCAAAGAGTATTGTGAGTGATCGCGATGCTCGCTTCACGGGCAAGTTCTAGCGTGAAGTATTTTGGCTACTTGACTCTGATTTGCTGTTTTCAACAAGCTTTCATCCACAGACAGATGGGCAGACAAAGTGTATCAACGAGATACTTGATCAGTACCTTAGGCACTTTGTTAGTGCCAATCAGAAAAATTGGGTGAAGCTCCTTGATGTGGCACCGTTTTATTACAATCTGTAGAAGAGCGAGTCTTCAGACCACAACCTGTTTGAGATAGCCACGGGGCAACAACCATTGACCCCGCACACTCTTGCCGCACAAGAAAAGGGAAGGTCATCCTTCGCCTATCAGTTTGTTCGTGACTGACACGAGCAAAATGAGTTGACGAAGGCATTCTTACACAAGGCGGCAAAGAGAATGAAGAAGTGGGCGGACAAGCATCGTTAGCCTGTGGGGTTTCAAGTTGGGGACCAAGTGTTGGTGAAGCTATATCCTGGTCGTACAAGCATCTTCCACGGGCGACACCGCGGACTGCTCAGAAAGTATGAAGGACCCTTCACCATCACAAAGAAGGTGGGCAAGCTGGCATATAAGCTGGAGTTGCCCCCAGACTTCAAGGTGCACCCGGTGTTTCACGTGTGCAACCTCAAGCAGTTCCATCTGGATGATGGAGACCCGGAACGCAGTGTGCCACAACGCGCTCCTATTATGCAGAGGGTTCCGACCACACAACGAGCCGAAAAATACCTCAGTCAGATCCTTCGCTACAAAGTCAACTACTTGGTGGAGGCGAAGAAATCCTTGGTGCAGTGGGAGGAAACAGCCGAACCAACGTGAGAGTCTGCATTTCGAATGAACAACCTCTACCCGACTGAAGTCAGAGCTTACCATGAAACAGATGGCGCCGAGGACGACACATGATTTGAAGGGGGGGGGGCATGTTCGCTTGCGACTTACATTATACAGTTGCGCTTAGAGTCTGTTTTGTTTTTGTTGATTATGATGTAAGCTGCCCAGTTCAAGTGAATCAATACCCCGAAGGGGCAGCCAGTATACTTGAACTGTAATGCCTGCGGGGAAAATTGTGATTGAAGTAAATGCGTTGAGTTTTTTTTTGTTCACCCTCATTGTGATTGCTTCTTGTGATTGCAATTTTTCTCCCTCTATTCTCTCTTGCTCTCTTGCACTCTGATTACAAGCTTCCGCGATCGGCAAGCGAGCTGACAAGTAAGCTTGCGGCGGTGAGGAAGGACCGTCGTGCCGCGCTGGCCCATTGAAGGAAATAGGCCCGTAATAGGGAAGGTGCTGTTAGTATTTGGTCCAAAATTATACCATTTTTTAAATTAAAGTCTTTGGCAAAATATTTCTTTTCTTTGCTTAGTTTTTTTTGCTTGAAGGAAAAAACTTAGTTTATGAAAAATGTTTTAGTCTTATGACCGAATGAAAAATACTTTGAGTTTAAAATGTAAAGAGTTGGCTTCGAGGAAAAGGCCCATAAGAGGCTTGATCTTGGGCTTGTCAGTTAAACCTTAAACTATGAGCATTGAATTTTAACTTGGATTTGTATTTGGACATTGGATATTAGACTTAGATTTGAATTTGAATTAGGATTTTGAATTAGCTTTAGACTTGGAATTGGCTCTGGTCAGGTCATGGTTTGCCTTTGACTAATTTCTTTTTATCATTTTTTGGATAAATTTATACCTCATAATATCACTTAATTAGATTTATTTTTATAAACATTTTAACGGTAAACTAAGGCGGTCAAAGGTCATTCACAATCTTACTGGAGGGCGGCATATAGCCTTAATGGTTAGCCGCAACATGTCAAATAATGTTGGAATGTTAGTGTACATTGGTTGTCCATTGGTGGGTGCAGGCCATTGAGGGTATCTATTTGGGCCATTATGGGTGCATGTTGCCCGTTTGGATCATAAGGAGTGCATGCAACATTGAACATGGATTCAAATTTAGACTTGGGTTTGAATTTGAGCTTGCCTTTGGCCCGATCCAGTCAGGTCATTTTTTGGTCATCATTTGAATTTGACTATTCTTTTTATCTTGTTTTGGGATAATGTTGTACATCGTAATATCACTTAACACTACAAGAAATCTGCGGATTAGCGATGGACATAATTCGACGCTAAACAGTTTAGTGATGGATTAGTGTAACTTTTATCGCAAATTCCTAGTCGCTAAGTAGCGACAGAACATATATGTTGCTACTTTCGTCGCTAATTCGCGACGGATTAGCGAATGCCATGATCCGTCGTGTGGCCATCGCTAATCCGTAGATATTTGATTTTGCGATAGATACACATCCGTCGCTAATTTCATCGCTATTATAGCGATGGATTTGAGACAGATTACAATTCATCGCAAAACATTAGTCGATTCAGTTTTGCAATGAATAAATATCTGTCGCTAAATTGGAGGCCGATACTAATTAGCGACGAATAATATTCATCGCTAATCCATCACAAAAAAAAATAAAAAAAATTTATTTAAAATATTAATATTGAGAAAAATTTTCTCATTATATAATTTATATATCATGTGTATAAAAAATAAAGTGCACATAAAAAATACAAATACAAAGTAGGTGAAGCAAATTTAACACAAATTATATGTGAAACAAAATTAACAACCCAGATTAGATAAAGCTAATCCTCACCAAGATTCGGATCATCGTCATCTTCATTGTCTCGATCTGCCCTTCCATTCATGCCTCCATCGGCTCCTCTACGTTGATCATCTCCAGCATCCTACAAATGAACCAAAATGTTAGTATTGATAAACAAAATATAATGAAATAAATTATATGCAATGCACCTAATCTAAGACAATCAAAGTAACATGGTTGAATGATACATAGACTAGCAATAAAGTAAAGGATATTAACAGAATTCAGAGGTTGTCAAAAAAAAATTATAGTGATGAAATCATACTTATATGTGTTCTAAGGTTGTCAAAAAACTTTCATAGTGATTCAATCATGCATATATGTGTTATAAGACAATAAAAAAAAATTCATACTGATTCAATCATTTATATATTTGTTCTAATAAAGGTTGACCAAAAAAAATTATAGTGATTTAATCATGCAGTTATGTGTTCTAAGGTTGTCAAAAGAATGTCATAGTGATTCAAGCATGCACATATGTGCTCTAAGGTTGTCAAAAAAACTTTCATAGTGATTCAATCATGCATATATGTGTTATAAGGCAATTAAAAAACTTTCATAGTGATGAAATAATGCATACATGTGTTCTAATGCTAGCAATAAAAATTCATAGTGATTCAATCATGCATATATGTGTTTTAAGGCAGTCAACAAATTTTTATAGTGATTCAATCATGCATATATATGTTTTAAGGCAGTCAACAAATTTTTATAGTGATTTAATCATGCATACATGTGTTCTAATGCTAGCAATAAAAATTCATAATGTTTCAATCATTCATACCTGACGGACACCAGAGCTCAAGTTGAATGCAGACAAAGTTCTCTTATCCCAAAAAAAGTTGCACAACTCATTACAGACAACGTCGAAAATGACTTAATATAAAAAGTCATGCACTGTGTCCTTAACAAGCTGGGCGGACACCATCCCAAGAATTAGCAGGGTCAATCGGACGCTGGGAGTTGATGCTGGTGGGAGAACTCTGAGAGCCCTAGTGTGGTGTTTATATTACTCCCAAACTTGAACACATGACTCTTTTTGGGTTCACCGGTTGCAGTCACCCATGCCGCAGGATCAAAAGGCAAATGCTGAGTGGAGTCATCACTGTATCACTCTACCATCTGCTGCTCGTATGACTCCTACAAAGTAATGATTACAGTATGAATTAATAATTAAGAATTATAATGTTTATGATAATGTAATTCGTGGTAACTTGTATATTACAATGTTTATTAACACAATAAATACATATCGTTGTCGCTCTAGCCTTCTTTGATACGAACTCTCTCGTGGTCTTACGTTTATGTGTTTCAACAAACACATCCTTGTAAAGCACAATGCCTCCTTTTTAAATTTTCTACACGGTTAAATGATAAAAAAATTAATTAGAAAGTAACGTAGAAATACTTATAAATTTGATAATTTATATATATATATATATATTGATGAGTTACCATTTCCTTTTGATGACTCTCAAAACTCTTAGAACCACCTGTGTATAGATGGGCATCGGGCATCTTCACTTGGTTTTGTGCAGCCTTTGCTGAGCGGTTTCAAAATTCATGGCTCGCCCACATGTCGCACATTGCATCTCAATAATCTATCCTGATAGCAGAAGGGCCATGACCCTTTCAATGCAGTGGATCATCTATCCCATCAGCTGCTTTTATTGCTGCAGTCTTCATATTGTGAAGCATGTCGGCAAATCGACTAACAATCACCTTTTGTCACATTATCCTCGCATTCTACACCTCATTCACAGTCGCGAAGCGATTCGAAGCCTACGAATAATTTCAGAAAGTTAGTGCACATGAAAAATAAAATATGAAACACATTAGCTATGATAAACGATTGTATACCATGAATGAGGACCATAATCTTTTCAACACCTCCTTCGGGTACTCTTTCCATTGAGCGACCGATCCTGGTAGATGCTGAAGTAGTGACTTTCTAATTTCTCGTATTACTTATTGTGGTTCAAACATTTCGCTACACATGAATTAGTACACATTAACAATCGACTATTGATACACACTATTTATAAGATAAATATTGGATAAGTGACAATGTAATACTTACGGTCAACTATCGATATACACTATTTGAATGAGTCATCATATGTCAGACTGAGAAGACTCTGCATCCAACGTTGTCTCGTGATGTGTATGAGTAGCTGATGTAAGTGGGCCATGTGCAGGCAAAACATCCTCTACAGAACAATGAGTTAGAAATTCACACAATGCACATAGAAATTAATCAATAATTCATTTATTTAAATGATATACCTATTGAAGCATTACGTGAAGATGAAGGTTGAGACTGACTATCATTGAGCTGAGATCCTATAAAGACGATTAACAAGTAACAATTTTTATATCAACATATAAGCAAAAATATAATGAATTCTTGTATTTAAATATAATACTAAGGCATCTACCTAATGATGTCCTATAGCCTCCACTTGGTTTTCGACCACTGTGACCTCCACAAACCATATTCTAACAAATAAAAATGCTATTTGGATCAGTTACATAACTCTTGATCTTAGCATGAACATGACATATGCATGAACTGCAGACAAGATAGTGTGACTCTCGCAACCATTCCAGAGTGGCTCATCAACATCTCTAAGTAAGTCATAAAATCTACTAGCTGCATCGTTTGGTGCTTCTTTCTCTACCACACTTAGTATATCATTAGGACCCATAGCAGAAACCAGTTCTGATCCTGCGATATCAAATATCAAATCCACATATGGATTATCGTGCACCACATCCGCTCGTACATTAAAATTGTTCTAAAATTCTTTACAATAAAGCGTCCAATTCTGATAACCACTCACAAAACCCTTTCTGTATAGGTGATGTCTAATGCCATGAAGTTTCACAAATCGATTGTTCTTACATATTGTGAAGGGGCACCTGATCCGATCGATGGGATCCACTGTACTAACACTTGCCATTGTAAATTCAATAAAATTATCAATGCCATCCATATATTCGAGTGACACCTTATTATCAACTATCATATGGTACATCCATTCACGGTTTGCAGCCATTTTATCCTATGATGTTATAGATATTATCTTCACCAGTTAAAAGAGAATCATAATAATGCTATGATGAAGAAAATATCTAATTTATCATGCATTGACGGTGGATGTAATGATTTGATATATATATATATATCATACATACACACATTCATCAACACGATAAATTTATTTGAAGCATATTTTCATGATACAATTTTACATGGAAGGCATAATCAGATTGAAAATAACATCATGCAAGCATGGATACAGTCACATCAAACATGAAAATACAATCACTCATTCATACCACAACAATGTCAAACATATACCTGCAACAAACATACTCCAATATCCCACTAACTACTACTATGACTAGCATGAAATTTGAACTCAAAAAATAAGAGCACTTCTATTTTCATACATTCAAATCATGCTCAGCATGATCTCCAAACTCCAGCAAAGCAGTCCTAGATATCCACAACTAAGTGAGTGCGTGAATAGAAAAGTGTTGCATCCAAGAAAGTAAATAACATGTGATGTGCCTGCATCACTTACGCACCACAGGTATTTACTCGATTTGCATGCTTTTGCCTTTGCATTTTTCTTATTTCTTTTTGTATAAAATTTTTAACCGCATGCGATACTTAGCACTAAGCATCGCACAATTAGCTCAACTACATACCTGCAAAACACAAATATACAAACAGAAACTCAGTTTCTCTAAATCAAACGAGAAACCGATCCCACAAATCAAAAGGAAACAGGGACTCTGTTTGGAGACAGGAAAGAGGTCAAGCACCTCATGGCAAAAGCACAACGCATAGCCATGACGACGCTGGGTACCAAAGCCAACCCCACTCATGCCCAAAGCATGCACAACAGGCCTGAAGCTCCCCCCACTAGCCGACATAACCGTCGAACGAGTGTGCAAGCAAGCCGGGGGCACTACAAGAAAAATATGGATTAGCGACAGACGCTATCCATCGCTAATCCATCGCGACAGATTAAAAATAGATTAATGATGGATAGCGTCCGTCGCATAATCCTGGTCGCTAATTAGCGACATAACATATCTATCGCTACTTTCATCGTTAATTTACGATGGATTAACGATGTGTAAACACCCCAAATTTTTCTAAAATCCAAAAATTCCCTTTTTGCCCCTGGGTCCCTTTCTCTGAATAAAACAGGTCAATCTTTAATCAAAATTCCATTAATTTCTTATATTCACTGGAATTCAGACTCAATTCTGACCCAATTTCTGATCCGAATCAGATATCTGGATCTAATTCTGATCTCGGGTCTCCTATTCTTCAAAAAATAAAAAAAAAATCAATTTCTCTATATTTTCTCAGAGTTTTTTCTCACTTCAGGGTCTGATCTCAATTTGACATATGAATTCTAATGTTTTATCAAAATTTTCGGACCCAAATCCATTTCTGAAACTCGATTTCCAAAATTAACCCCACTTTTCTAAAAAAAAAACCTCATTTTCAGAAAATCTTAAATATTCTAAAATAAATATTTTACAAAAACCTTTTAAAAACCTCATTTTGGATCCCCTATTTTCTTAAAATTTCTTCGTGTTGCCCTCATATTTTTCTTAAATTTCTCTTTTAAAAATATAAAAGAAAAAGAAAAGGTTGTTTCTGAAAAATTTCGTAAAAAAGAAGGGCCACCTTCTTGAAAATTACCAAAATTTAAAGGATTTCTTTTGAGAAATCTCCAACGGCCTTCCGTTGCGAGAGAAACCGCAGAGACTTCTCTCTCTCTCTCGATCATTCTCTCTTGCTCATCTCTTCCCGAACCTTCTTCCCCATCTTTAAAAGGGGCATAAAGAGAAAGCCTTCAGGACCACGTTTCACCCCTCCATCTCGACATTTCTTCTTTCCTTCCTCTTCCCCCATTTTCCCAGCTTTCTCTTCCATCATGTAAAGAGATCCGACCCTGCAGCAGCGTTACCCTGAGAAGGAGTCATTCTCATTCCAGCTTTTGCAGAACTACAGGCGCTCAAAAGAGATCCCCCTCCTGTAAGGGCAAAAACTATAAATCATGCACATAAGTAGAGAGAGAGAAGGGAGAGAGAGTGAGAGGGTTGGTGTTCATGGCCTTCTCCAGGGGGAACTCTTTACCTCCCTTGATTTCTTCTCTAGAGAGAGAGGGTTTTACAGTGTTTTACGAAGAAGGAAGAAGAAGAAGATGGCGATGGAGCAATGTAGGATCGTCTGTTGGATATGCACAGAAGTAGAGAGAGAAGGGAGAGAGAGTGAGAGGGTTGATGTTCATGGCCTTCTCCAAGAAGAACTCTTTGCCTCCCTTGATTTTTTCTCTAGAGAGAGAGAGGGTTTTACAGTGTTTTACGGAGAAAGAAGAAGAAGACTTTGAAGAGTCAACATCATCCTCGACTTTCTGGATGAAGGACATGTTTGTCCTTTTTTTGAACAGAGAAAGAAGAAGAAGACTTTGAAGAGTCAACATCATCCTCGACTTTCTGGATGGAGGACATGTTTGTCCTTTTTTTGAACAGAGAAAGAAGAAGAAGACTTTGAAGAGTCAACATCATCCTCGACTTTCTGGATGGAGGACATGTTTGTCCTTTTTTTAAACTGTTTGTTTTTTTTTTTTAATAAAGGGCATTTTTGTTATTTTCTCAAACTATCACTTTATGAAAAGAATAGCAAGAAAGGGTACTTAAGTCTTTGTAACAACATCAGAGTCCGATGCAAAGTTATGTCAACATACACAGGAATACGAGCCCCATGTGCTTGTATACGTGGTGCTCATTCAAAGCCCCGAACACAGACGTGGGATTCAGTGAATCATCGGGGGCGAACATACACCACCCTCTCCTTTTAATGCGTAAAAAAGTTTGAAGTCCATGGTAGGAAGTCTAAATGACGTACTCCCTGGGAGGAAAGGGTAAGTCCACTAAGTTTTATGTTGATAGGATAATAATCTTAAGTACAACAGACAAAGCCAATGCAGCTAGGTCTCTGATCATGGGTGGGGTTTCTCCGTATAAATATATAAAAAAGGATGACATATTCTTTACCCTTCGGAACTGTCGTGACTAAATAAAATGAAGAAAAGAAAGTAGGTGTCCTTGTTTCCAACATGTTCCTCATGCTTCTCAATATATGCATGGTTCTTCCTAACATTAGGAAGGTGAGAACAACATTGTTTTTAAAAAAAAAAAAAATTTAATTTTGTAATACGATCGTACAAATGTGATACATCTGGTTTTTTTAAGTAGGAATTGGATTTTCGATTGATTGATTATGATGCGCGGGCAAGCTTTTGAAGACTCAAAAACTCTTTTTTTTCATCAAAAAATAATAAATGAACCATGTTGAACATATGCGAGTCCTCATTTGTAAAACATGTCTGGGAACATCCAAAACTAACGGCTTTTGCATCTTCCTAATTAACATGAAGATGAAATTTTACTATTGATTGAGTGATTGGTTCCTAACGAGGGTGCCAACAGTGCTAGCTTTTTTATTTTTTATTTTTATTTTGCTAAAAAATTTTAATCTAATCTTTGCAAACTTCATGTACATGATGTGTATAATAAGGATTGGCTTTTTTGGATAACCTGATTAAGACATGTAGGCATACTTTTGAAGTGTTTGGAGGAAACAATGGCCCATTAGATTATCAAATCTTTAAAATCGTATTCCTTTTGTATAAAAAAAATATGATGTTAAAGTTGGTTCCTAACAAATGGCCAACATTGAACACATTTGTGGGTTTGATTTGCAAATCATATGTCTTCACCCTTCTAACATTAGGAAGAACTGATATATATATATATATATATTGGTATCCTCATGGGTAAATAACCCTTAGTTGGAACCCTACAATGGGTGGGGATGTAATCAGTTTGGATTCATATCAGATGTGGCTAATAGCATATTCAACTAATAGGATGTTGGCTAAACAAATTCAATTCGGATTTGGACGGTGGAAAGCTCAAACCAGATTTGCTTTTTGCATGTAAATGGATTCAGATATCCGTCAAATTCAACTATATTTCGTATTTAGTAGCAAAAAATCAAAACCATATTTTCATCCAATTATAATTGGATATGGTTTTGACTTACCAAATGCAATTAAATGGAACCCAAGTCAGTCATTGACATCCCTAATATAGTGGGAGCTTATTTTGACCAAATCTAACCCCATGGATGTGTTAACATTGTCAAACTTTTGGATGGTATTTTTTAACATAAAAATATGATTTTATGAGGGTTTGAAATTTCTTACATTGTAGGATTTTTTTACTCAATCTTATATATATGTTGGAAGAACATGATCCAAGCATCAATTTCTACTTACCCAAATATGTAGATCAACCAATGTGCAATCGATGATGGAAGATTTTCCATTGGCCTATCAAAAGAAATATATCACATTTACAAGACCAGATGTGCAAAAAACAGTAAAAAGTTAAAAGTATTGTAGTTTTTTAGTATGGGTTATTTACCCAGGAACATAGCAAACATATATATATATATATATATATATATATATATATATGTGTGTGTGTGTGTGTGTGTGTGTGTGTGTGTGTGTGTGTGTGTGTTGGGGGTGGGGAGAGATCGTGCAACCAAAGGAAGATGCAACATCTATAACTAATGATGATAAGGTGGTGTTTTTTTTACAAGGATTGAGTTTTTTATCGATCGGGTTCTACATATTATATTTTTATCATTTATTTAGTAAACAATATATTTCAGATTATGAATATTTATATTTATATACATTTTTAAAGCACCAAGAAATACTTTGTATTGTGAAATTATGAGCTATCTACTTTTCATGTTTAGATGCTGTGAAATTTTTATGTAAAGCATACATGTAGGTTTAAGACCTTTAAAATTCCATGGCTCACATTATCCATGGTGAAATTTAATAACTTAAAAAATCCAATCTTTATGTCAAAAAACATTATCCAAAGCATGATTCCTATCAAATAAACTATGTTGAGTACCTTCATAAGCTGTGATTGAGAAGATACAACCTACAAGTATGATTTCTAGCAGGTGAGGGTAGGTGCTTTCGGAGCACCATAGCACACACACACACACACACACACACACACACACATATATATATATATATATATATATATATATATATATATATATATATATATATATATATATATAGAGAGAGAGAGAGAGAGAGAGAGAGAGAGAGAGAGAGAGAGAGAGTGGTACAGACTGACAATGAATCGGTTCGCAGCGGAGAGACTGTCCCTACTAGTTCTATTGCGGAAGCACTTGAGTGAAAATTCAGAAATAGAGCAAGTGTCTGATAATACTGGAATTTATCCTAGTAGATAATCGAATTTGAAAAAATGTGCACCAAAGATTAAAGTTTTCTGATATCGGGGCGCAGAGATATGATCCAATGAACAAGGTAGACTGACACACTTGGAGCACAATCACACACCAGATAAATACTCTGTTTACATCCATTTTTAGAGACTATATTGATAGAACCTGCTAATGAACAAAACACGAAAGTCAAAGGTATTTTCGATACCTTTTGAACAACTCTAAAAACACTGAAAACTAACACTGGTTTGCAAAGATATCATCAAAACATCAAGACAGACTGGTACACACAAACACAGTCTCGTGAAAAGTAGTATTCACTATTCACACCTAATTTCAGAGTTTTTATGTACAAAATCTTCAAACATCTTAAACATGAATATTGTAGATAAATTCGTCAGCTTTTTGATGAATCCAAAACACAAAAGTCTGACATTGAGGTGTCAAGATATCACAAAAAAACTAAGAAACATAGTCTCGTGAATGGTAGGCTCTATGTTTTGTTCCATTTTCAAAGACCATAAAAACATAATCTGCCAACATCAAAAACACAAAAGTTGTTAAAATTTTTGTCAGCTTTTCGACAAATCCAATCACATCCAAATCCAACTTATATTTAGAAATATGCAGTCAGATTATTGAGACTGGGTCAGACAGAATTGAATGCAGAAACACAACCACACAAGAATATATTTCCAAAATTTAATTCTTTGGGGTGATTAAAGTTCAACCTGCAATAAAAAATACTTCTAAAGATATTTTTTCCAATGTTCACAATCTCATCCACCAAATACCAAACTCCAGTTAAACAAGATTCACTTACAATACGAACAAGGAAATCATTTAACATTCGATAACTAACACAAAATCAAATTCTTTTAAAACATGCAATGAAATTTCAGATATTACAAATACAAATCAAAACTCAAACAAAAACTATCTCAATGTAATATTAAATCCAAGACTCAACCACCTTCATAGCACAAGTTCAACATAATAAACAAGTTTTTTTAGCCAAACCGACAACAATGAGGGTTAGCCGATTTAAGCACCAGGAGTCATCTCAACTTACTTCTTTCTTTCATAACGGATAAAGTAGCAACAAGTGTCAGCCCAACGTTGGTCTCCACACGCATTCACACACCCAACTGGTCTTCATGCCCAAAGTCTCTCTGAACAACACACAAACAATCCTTTCAAGGGTTAAACTCTTCACGAGTTCACAAACCCACAATGGTCACCCAACAAGCTACTTCAAGCTTTTACGTCCAGGAACTCACCACAAGGTTTACGAACTATCGACTCACCCTCAAGGTGCAACCTTCATGTTTTTTCCATAGAGGAGGTTACAACAACTTTTTCAAGTCCAATTTTTTTTTAGAAAGAGGTAAAAAAAAGTCCTCCATATTTTTTCCAGCATACTTTTATAGAAAAGTCAAAACTAGCATGGCTTCTTATTGGCCATGTAGGAGGCGGTTACTCTTGAGGCCAATGATGCCTCAATTCAAAATATGCACTCTCATTACACAAAAAATTATCTTGCAAAGGAAGAGAAGGCAGCTCAGTGCCACCTCAAGAAGGGCCAATGGATAAATTGTGAGGTGGCTAAAGAGGAATTGGTCACATAAGAGGCCACCTCACCTCACATCCAATGAAACAAGGCCACATGTAATAAACCTTACAATACAATGGATCCAGATTCACATTGGCCCAATAAATGCATTCTCTCATGGGGACCAATGTATATCCAAAGTTTGAATTTTAAATCTCTCTGAAGATCCAAACTTGAAAATTTGATCTTTAACAAAAGAATGGACCCAAGGTTCAGATCCAAAGCTGGATCAAAAAATAAAAACTACTCATATTCTCTATACACCCTCTAGTACCCAAAGTTAACTTTAACTGATACCAAAACTATCCAGATCAGTAGAATCCGGCAAGGTTATTAAATGCGATGAGGCGAAGCGAGGCGTTGAGCCTACGCTTCACCTCTGAGGCATACGCCTCTCACAACTGGTACGGAAGCGAAGCGGTGGGAGGGGAGGCAGTAGGAGAAGGACCACACGCCCAGCTGGTACGGAAACGAGGGGGGGGGGGGGGGGGACGTCTGAAACCAGCTATGTCGGTCGTCCGGTGGTCGGAGAAGACTGAGCAGCCAACGGCGAAGTTCGCCACCGGGGGCTTCCCCGACAGCGTATCAGAGAGGAGGAGGCTGCCGCCGGTGATGCTGAAGCTGGACAGGAGGATGTACGGGGGACAGGGAGCGGCGGAGGAGCAGTTGGCCGACACGTGGCAGTGGATCCACTGGCACTTGGGGTTAGCACAACCGACGAATCGGGCGGAGGAGGAAGACTTGGGGATGAAGGAGGGGATTCCGGAGGTTGATGAGGGGCAATTTGTGCATCACAACAACGCCTCAGTACCTTGAGCGTGCGCCTCGCCTCTGAGGCGTACGCTTCAGGTACTGAGGCGTACGCCTCTCACAACACTGGAATCCGGCACCTATAAAAAAAATAAAATTTTAAAAAATAAAATTTTAAAAAATAAAACAAAATATACAAATGTTTCTGAGTGATTCCAAAAAACACAAAATTGAAACCACATATCAATATGTATTTTCTGAGATGGATGAAACAAAAATATCAAAAAATTAATTAATATAAAATAACAAAATTATCCTTATACACCATTTTGACCCAAAATGGGTATTTTTTTCTTGGAAGTCATCGATACGGCAATTTGGACTGGGTTCTGTTCCTTGCGTACATTCAAATTGGATCAAATGCGGAGAGAGAGAGAAATTGGTAGTTGCTCACACGCTAGGTGCTAAATGATATATGCTAAATGGGTTTTTCTGCCCTTTTGGTATTTTTTTCGCGATTCCAACCCCTTAAATGTGTTGGGCATGGTTGATTTACGAGGAATCCACACATAGATCATGTGTTTTTTATGAAAAAATGATATTTGGAACCTCAAAATTTTACAAAGATTTTGGATCATTGATTTTTCAAACCTTGTATAAACCCACCCATGTGTCGAATGCTTCAAGAGCTGATCCCTATAAAATCAAGTACATAGATCACATATGTATGGTCAGAATTTATAAATAAAAAAAAGACTGAAAACCCCATTTAGCACCTACCATATGAACAATTACCAGTTACTCTCATGTGCACGTGTGCGCGTGCACACACACACACACACACACACACACACATATATATATATATATATATATATATATATATAGAGAGAGAGAGAGAGAGAGAGAGAGAGGTATTAGCTACTATCCATCCTCCAACTAAAACCATTAAACCACCCGTTTTTAACATTTTCTAATTTTTCAATCAAGTCCCATAAATAACTACTACATAATTTCTTTAGTAAAAGAACATGTTTGTGATCGTCGTTGCATAATCACATTATTTTAAGCGAGTTTAGAAAATCAATGGCGCACCATACCCCCAAAACTTCCGGATTAAAAAAAAATAAAGTTCATGTTATTTTTGAAGAAGATTTTTTTATTTTTTTATGAACAAAGTTCATGTTATTATGTCAAACCACAAAAACCAAAGTGCACAAGAGCAGTATCACAACACTCACTCTTTCTAGTAGACAGTGACTTGGAAAAGCACCTGGTATTTTGAAACTGTTAAAGTCAGTGTGCTATAACTAGGATGCTCTAGATCTTTGTATTTGACTTGATGACGCGTACAGCTCATACACGTGTGTCTATGTGGTCATCCACGTTCTCTTTGACCCTAAGCAGCAGGGCCCAGACCAAAATCCAGCCCAACTCTCTTAGTCTTAGTCTTGCTGCACCGTGGTGGACTCAACCTTGGCTAAGGTTCATTGTCACCTTCTCGCCTCTTTCCTATTACATGTTCCCAAAATAATTATAATTACTTATAATGATTTGCTAATTAGAAAATATGACAAATCTGGCAAAAATTATGTTTTTTTTTCGCGGTTTTTTCATCTGGAAAAAAAAATCAAGCACTGTGATTTCGACCAAGGCACCTGATTTTTCAGGCGACAAAAGGGCAAAACTGTCGAGAAAAAAGTAAATCCACTAAATTTACCATATTTTTTAGTTGTGGCCAGTTATTGTATTGTGTGAAAAATTAGTGTCATTTATGTCATTATCTATTATGAATCCATGACGGATGCTGCTGCTGCTACATCAACTTATTATTATTATTATTATTATTATTATTATTATTATTATTGTGGGTCAGAGAGCATAGATCAACCAATTTGGATGGTCCAAAATTGTTATGGATCCGATCAAGTACCTCCAATTGACTTCAGATGGAACTAATGTTGTCAAAATCGGTTTATAGCAATCAAATTGGGTTTCAAAATGATTCAGAAAATCGGTGTGAATGGAATTGAATCAGTTTGAATTGGACCATTTAAAATCTGATTTTTATTAAAAACAAAAAAAAATATTTTTTTTAGAAAACATAAAGTTGACCGATTCAGGTTGCACCGGTCTGATTCGGGCCGATATTGCCGATTCAAATAATAAACAGACATCTTTCTTAAACACTCGAACAGACCCGAAAATTAAATATGTTTTGGGACGGATTTGATACAATTCGACCGATTCAGGCTGATTCGATTTGAATATGATGAATCGGGCCGATTCGATTTGATTGTTACAAAAAAGGGGTAGAAAAGATCAAAACGGAAGAGAACAGTCGATTCTTCTCACACAAGCCAAGGGGAGTCAGTAGACTGAGCAAGTGATTATCCGATCTGGGTCCGTAATTCTCCTACACAAACACATTTGTTTCTGAAATGATGGATCTTATACCAATGGATCGGGCAAGAGATGGATTGCAAGCGACTTGTGCTCTCCTTTCGGATCCAATATCCTAAACAGCCATATCCAGTTTGTGTTTTCCATTAATTAATCCTGATTCCTGATCTGATCAATTTCCAAAACCAAATGCATGCATAGTCTTCCAGTATGGATCTGAATCCGAATTCATGTCCATCATATAGGATCCCCTTATATCCACATCCAAACATGATCCAAACCATTTATATCCTTAACACCAGCTGTTTGATTTGTAGATTGCGGGATATGAATTAAGCTCATCCAAGCTATACGAAGAAGGACTCACAAGATCATTCCTCTTTAATTGTATGTATACAATAGTCCAAGGTAATTAAGTGAGGTGGACCACGTGGGGGCCACCTGGGTTTTTCCTCTCTTGTTAAAAATCCATTAAATAAATATAAACAATGAATTAATATCAATAAAAATACAATGACGGAGAAAAATGGCGTATGAAAAATGTGCCATTCGGAAAAGATATTTTCCTCTCTCAAAAAAAGAAAAAGAAAAAGGAAAAAGATATGTGCGACTCTCCCCGGCTTCACTCCGTCCTGAGGCCAAAAGCTCCGGTCGCCGGAATTTGACACAGTCCAATCTCAGAACGTCCAGAGAAGGGGCTGATGATGCGGATACCCCAACCCATCTGCCTCCTCCTCCTCCAGGTCCACCACCGGAGGCACAGCATATCCGCCGGAATATTCTTGGAAAGACATGCAGCTGCTGTCGAGGCCGAACCCACTTTGGCCGGAATCCGCCAGTGCCCACTCCAAGTTCGACCAGTCAAAGTCAATGCCCAAGTTCGTCACATCGCTCACAGAAGCCAGCACTGTCACGTCGGAAGCCGAAGAGGATGCAGACATTGCCACGTGTCTCTCACTCGTGTAATCTGAGGTGGCAGCCTCCTCTGCGCCGTGCGCGAACCTCGCGGCTGCGGCCTGGATCTCGGCGGGGCTGAGCGACGAGGAAGCGGATATCTCCGGTGGTCTGTCGGGGAAGTTGAACCTCGCGTTCCGGCCTCGGAGGCAGAACACCGCGGCGTCGTAGGCGCGGGCCGCCTTCTCCGGCGTGTGGTAGGACCCCAGCCAGATCCGCTCCCGGCTGTTCGGCAACCGGATCTCCGACACCCACTTGCCCCATTTCCGCTTCCGAACTCCCTTGAACTTCATTGTTACAGCTCCACCTTCCATGTCCCTCTCAGAATTGCTCCTCTCCACAGCCTTTGCCATCACCATGTGATCCACTCTTCCTTTCAGAAAACAAAAAATGCTTCAATCTCTCACAAGATGACCACTCAATGTTCAATCTAAGTGTCTCGATCGATCGAATCACTTGTCCAATTAATTGGGTACTAAGAAAAAAGTGATCTTTTTGAAAAAAAATCTCGGCTGACAAGATTTTTTGTTTTTGAGAGGGTCTCTCTTTGGAGTTGCTGATTGCTTGAGGAGTGAGAGTGAGGTGTAGTTCAGTGACTATATATATATATAGTCAGCTCGTTGTGTGCTGCTTATGCCAACGAGTTTAAAGCGTGTAAATAGTGATAGTCAAGCAACGTGGCTGATTTCAACTCTTTCTCTCTCTAGAAATTGATGGGTTGGCAACCGCGTTAGGGTTTCCACAACGTGTATTGAGTTTTGTGGATAAGATTTCGTTTTTTGATATTTTAGTATCGCTTCCAGGACCCTTCCTTGTCAAGACCATATTATTTTTCTTCTTCTTGATTTGTGGAGTGGTAACTGAAAGGGATGTTTTTTGAATTTTTCTTTTATGGATTAAGGGCAGTGTTGTCAGTATCAAGAATAGGCCTGAATCAGCCTATTTGTACCGTATCGGCAGAAAATTGATACGATACGGACTTGAATAGGCTATTTTTTATAAATATAAAAGTAAATTAACATTAATTTTAATGGTTTTAACACGTGTCGTGTTTTGATTGACACATACTATTTTTAATTATTTTTTGGTCGATTCACTTGAGAATCAGTATCGGGCCCGAGTCGCTTGAATCGTTGGCCAAACGATACAAGTCCGATTCTGGTTAAGGGCATGAACAAATGGTGAGGAATGTGGGCAATTATGCAGGCGGGACGCTCTGAATTGGCTGTGTTGGAGGGGGGCACGTTTGTGAACTAAGCGTGCTTATCATTGGGTAGGGCTGCATATGGATCCGATATTAGATCTCAGTCTGACATGTTTTTTTTTTTCAGATATGGATCCTTTTAAGTAAGATTTGAATGTACATTCTAGTCGGATTCAGATCAGATTTGGATCACGGTGAATGGTGGCATGCATGTATGATTGCGGATGACTGTGAGTGGCATGCGGTAAGGATGGACGATGGTGATATGATTGTGGGCTTTGAATATTCTGACCAGATCCAAAAATGAATGTCAAAATTCCTACTCCTCTCTCTCTCTCTCTCATGAGGTGCTTGGTCCAATAAACCATATAAGATTTTCTCCAATAAAAAATGTGTTCCACCCATATATCATTGCATTTTTTATTACCATTTTTCTTAATATGTAGTTCTTTTATTCACTTGCTTATTGGTGCTCAAAATTAATTTAATATTGTTTTTATGACAAAGAACCGATGACTAGGTCACTTAATGGACCCACCCTCCAGTAAAGCAAACTCCGGGTGAGTCCTACAACAACCATGCTGTATGTGGCTCACCTTCGATTAATTTAATACTGGAAAATGGTTTACACTACAAGAAAAATGCGGATTAGCGACGGACGCTAATCCGTCGCTAACGTGTTTAGCGACGGATTTGGGACAGAAAGCGTCTGTCGCATAATCCTGGTCGCTAAAATGCGACAAAATTTATTGATCGTCAATCTGTCACTAATTAGCGATGAATCATATTTCATCACTAATCCATCACTAAAATTTAACAATGAATACATATCCATCGCTAATGTCCATCGCCAATTTAGCGACGGATTAAATTTCGTCACAAAACATCGACTGATTTAAATTAGCGATGGATAATATCCATCGTAAATTTAAAAAAATATATATAATTTTTTTTTGAAATATGAATATCGAAAAAATTTCTCATTATACAATTTATATAACATGTGTATAAAAAATAAAGTACACATAAAAATACATATACAAAGCAGGTGAAACAAATTTAACACAAGTTATAATTTAAACAAATTTAATAACCCAGTACAGTCCTTGTCAAGTTCTAATTAGTTACAAGTGAACATATACAAAGAGTTTCGTTTGAAACAATAATCTTAGATAAACAAAATAAACACATGAATCTAATCCTCGCCAAGATTCGGGGCATCATCCTCTTCATTGTCTCGATCTGCCCCTCCATCCATGCCTCCATCAGCTCCTCTACGCTGATCATCTCCAGCATTCTACAAGATAATTGAAATGTTAGAATTGATAAACAAAATATAATGAAATAAATTATATGCAATGCACCTAATCTAATGCAATCAAAGTAAACGGCTGAATGACATATAAACTAGCAATAAAGTGAAGGACAATAACAAAATTTAGATGTGTTCTAAGACTGACAAAAAAAATTCATAGTAATTCAATCATGCAGATATGTGTTCTAAGGTTGTTAAAAAAATGTCACAGTGATTCATGCATGCATATAATGTTTATAAGGCTGTCAAATAAATATGTTATGTATCACATTTATGCATATATGTGTTATAAGGCAGTCAAAAAACTTTCATAGTGATGAAATCATGCTTATATGTGTTCTAAGGTTGTCAAAAAACTTTTATAGTGATTCAATCATGCATATATGTGTTCTAAGGCAGTAAAAAAAATTATAATGATTCAATCATGCATATATGTGTTCTAAGGCAGTAAAACAATTTCATACTAATGAAATCATGCTTATATGTGTTCTAAGGTTGTCAAAAAACTTTCATAGTGATTCAATCATGCATATATGTGTTCTAAGGTTGTCAAAAAACTTTCATATTGATTCAATCATGCATATATTTGTTATAAGACAGTAAAAAAACTTTCATATATGTTAATATCATGCTCATATGTGTTCTAAGGTTGGCAAAAAACTTTCATAGTGATTCAATCATGCTCATATGTGTTCTAAGGCAGTTAAAAAACTTTCATGGTTATTCAATCATGCATATATATGTTTTAAGGTTGTTAAAAAACTTTTGTATTGATTCAATCATGCATATATGTGTTATAAAGCAGTAAAAAAACTTTCATATATGCTAATATCATGGTCATATATGTTCTAAAGTTGTCATAGTGATGAAAGAATGTTTGTATATGTTCAAACTACAAAAATAAGAGCATATGAGAAAGTGATGTGGTATGTATTACAAGATGTATTTCATTAGCTCGAGTATGCTTCCTCATCACTTGTTTGACTTTCATATTCTTCTTCTTCCTTCTCCTCCTCTTCGTCATCTTCGTCTTCTTCTTTATTGGGCGCCCATCCACTTGGTATATCATTTGGATCACATTCTTTCATGTGTGTGCCATCGAACAATGAAGATGTGACATGCAGACTATGTGTGACATCGTGACCATAAGAGAAGTCATACATGTCATCTGATTGATATTAATCACCCTCTTTAACAATCTTGTCTTTCTTTAACTGATCATACTCGGAGTATAGTTTAGACTTCACCTTGCAAACCACCCACCATTCATTTCTATCTGACTTTCTTGTATTCGGATATGAAGTATAGTAAACTTGTTGAGCTTTCGATGCTAATATGAATGATTCATATGTTTCAAACCTTGATTTATGATTCACCTCCACAATGTCTGAGGCTTTGTCGACTCTTGTTATTGTGGGATCAAACCAATGACACTTGAATAAAGTTACCTTATTATTTAAGCCTAAGTAAGTCAACTCCATTATTTTTTCTATAAAACCGTAGTAGTCAAGTTCATTTTCACCATAACTGCTACCCTTGACACACATACATCACTATTCATTGTTGACTTATTTACACCATAGTCTTTTATATGGAATCAATAACCATTTATGATGTATCCGTTGTAACATTGCACAACTTTGGTCAGACCATTTTGTAAATCACATATTCCTTAGTCATTAACATCACCATGACGAACCTATAAGCATAAACAATGACTATAAACACGATCAATTAAGTAATATATTATTTTTTACACAGAAAGAATGCATGTCATCGTCCTTACGAACTATTTCAATCATGCCACAAACTTATTTTCATGTTCTTTTTGTAATTCTGAATTAGTGAGATGGGGAAGTTCTTTTTGCAACTCTAGATCAAATCGTCTGCACTTAACAAATAATTATATTACCGAACCATGTACGTAGAGAACTTAGTGTAACATATTATGTATACTTACTCGATGTAGGGGTTGATCTCTGAACAATTAAAAAGGATATAGATTTGTGTTGCATCTTGCTCTCGATCTTCCTAGAGTCTTGATCGGCAACTGTCAAAAGCATTCCCAAGTGGTTTAAATATCGATAGTTTGTCAGCCACAATAACTTGTTCTTCATCATCATTATGAGGTGTGTAAGTGTAACGTGTTGGAATGTGAGACTCAAAGTATATAGATAAGAAATTTAAAATATCTTCTAAAGTGTATGCCTCATAAATTGAACCCTCCACTCTTGCTTTATTCCGAACCTTTTTTTTTATGTCAAACATGCATTTGTCAACAATATACATCTTGTAATACAATAAATTTTCAATAGCATTAGAAAGAAAATATAAAAAAAAATTATATTTCAAATGGGTACATCCACCGATATTGCACAGGAACACCAACCCTAAGTTCATATGGCAAGTGTATGATCATATGTTCCATAACGTCGAAAAATATTGGAGGAAATATCTTCTCTAGCTGACAAATAGTAGTGACGACAGAATCCTCTAGATTTTTTACCTTTGTTACTACAACTTCTGATGCACACAATGTTCTAAAAAATTGACTTAACTCGGATAATACCCCCCATATAGGTTTGTCTAACATATCATAGAATGCTCGGAGAATCAACTGTTGCATGATAACATAATAATCATGTCTCTTCAACCCATATAATTGTCCATTGTCTATCTTTACATCCCTAGTAATGTTAGAGATGTATCCATCTAGAAATCTCAACTATCTCAACCACTGGCATACCTGCTTTACTTGATCTGGTCCAAGCACGTACCTTACCTTTGGTTTCAGTACTTTTCCATTATACTCTTTGAGTTTCAATTCTGGTCTTTTACATATTACTTTTAAATCCATACGGGCCTTCGGATTATCCTTCATTTTTCCTTTGACATTCATTATCGTATTGAACACATTATCAAACACATTTTTTTCACATGCATCACATCCAAATAACGTCGTATCAATAAGGTCGGCCAATATGATAGTTTCTAAAATATAAATTTCTTTGTTCAATTGTGATCCTTCTCAAATCCAAGGAAGGGCCTCGTACTACGGGCATCTGTCAGTTCATATGAAAAGTATCACAATCGTCTTAAAATCTTTATACCTGGCAACCGTGTAGGTGAACCTTCTATTTCAGTTGTGTCTGCTTTGAACGCATTTCTTTGTCGTCGAAACGGATGAACGCTGAGTAGAAATCGATGATGATAATCAAACCAACATGACTTCCTTCCAAGCGTCAATCTAAAAGATTTTGTATCCTCCATGCAGTACGAACATGCCAACCTTCCATATGTGCATCAACCAGATAACATACCATATGCAAAGAAGTCACTAATTGTCCATAGAACAACAACCTTCATATTAAAGTTTTATTTTTTGTGGGCATCGTGCGTGAGAACATCATCATCCCACAGTATTTTCAGTTTATCAATCAATGACCTTAAATATATATCAAGATTTTGACCCGGAGACGTCGAGCTAGGGATCAATAGAGACAAGAAAAGATTTTGACGCTTCATACACAAGCTTGGAGGAAGGTTGTATGGGGTAAAAAATACTGACCAACACGAGTATGGGGTTGATCTACCCCCAAATGGATTAAATTCATATATACATAAACAGAGCCTAACATTTCTCACTTCCATTGCAAAGGTCTGATGAGTACGAACAAAGTGCTTCCAAGCTTTCGCGTCAATAAGATGCGTGATATTATTTTCATCATGTCAAACTTTATTTGCATGTCATTTCATGTGTGTAGCTGTCCTTGAAGACATATACAATCATTGCAATCTAGAGGTGAGAGGGAAGTAGCTATGCGACTTGTATGACACTTCTTTTAACCTCGTGCCACCATTGCTCCTTGTCTTTGGCTTGAACCGAGGATGCCCACATGACGAACATGATCTGTTATTTTCTTGATCTTTAAAATACAATATGCAGTGATTTGGACAAACATCTATCTTTTGATACTTCATATCTAAAGCGTTGACTATAACCTTCGCACGATAAAAATTTTGTGGCAATTTCTCATCTTTGGGCAACATACTCTTCACAATTGAGGACAAACGGTCAAAACTTGATTGACTCAAATTATACTTGAACTTCAAATTCATTAGTTAAAAAATTGCAGAGAAGATAGTGTGACTCTCGCAATTATTCTATAGTGGCTCATCAACATCTCTAAGCAAATCATAAAATCTACTAGCTGCATTGTTTGTTGCTTCTTCCTCTACCCCAGTTGGTACATCACTAGGATCCATAGCAGAACTCAGTTCTGGTCCTGCTATATCAAATATCAAATCCATATATGGATTATCATGCACCACATCCACCCGTGCATCAAAATTATTCCAAAATTCTTCACCATGAAGTATCCAATTCTGATAATCACTCATAAAACCTTTCTTGTATTTGGGATGTTTTACGCCATGAGGTTCTACAAATCAATTGTTCTTACACATCGTGCAGGAGTACCTAATCCGACCTATGGGATTCGTTGTACTGACATTTGTCATTGCAAATTCAATAAAACTGTCAACACCATCCATATATTCAAGCGATATCTCATTGTCAACGATCCTACAGTACATCCATTCACGATTTAGAGCCATGTTATCCTATGATGTTATAGATATTATTTTAACCAATTAAAAGAGAATCATAAGAGTGTTGTGATGAAGAAAATATCTAATTTATCATGCATTCATGGTGAATGTAATGATTTGATATATATATATATATATATATCACACACACATAAATATATATATATATATATATATATATATATATATATATATATATATATATATATATATAATGTCATTCAATCATAAGAACTATGATGCATGCATTGATAACTTAATATTTTCATGTGCAAAATCATTCATTAGAACCATGTTTGAAGCATTGATAACTTATCATTCATTTTCATGTGCAAACTCATTCATAACACGATACATTCATTTGAAGCATGTTTTCATGATACAATTTCACATGAAAGGCATAATCAAATTGAAAATAACTTCAGGCAATCATGGATACAGTCACATCAAACATTGCAATACATTCGAATCATTCATATCAAAACAATATCAAACATATATTTGCAGCAAACACACTTTAATATCCCATTAACTACTAGCATGAAATCCAAACTCCAAAAATAAAAACACTTCTATTTTCATACAATAAAATCATGTTCAGCATGATCTCCAAACTCCATCAAAGCAGTCCTTGATATCCACAACTAAGTGAGTGTGTGAACAGAAAAGTGTTGTATCTAAGAAATTAAATAACCTGTGATGTGCATGCATCACTTACTCACCATGGATATTAATCTGATTTGCATTGCTTTTGCCTTTGCATTTTTTTCTTGTTTCTTTTTGTATTACATTTTTAACCGCATATGATGCTTAGCACTAAGCATCGCGTAATTAGCTCAGCTACGTACCTACAAAGCACAAATATATAAAATAATACAATGAAAAACAATCTACTCTCTTGCATCCCGTAAGATAGGAAGGGAGCTCGACCCCTCTCTGACGAAAAAAGAATAGGGAGGGGGTCGAGCCCCTCCCTCGCATCTCGTAAGACAGGGAGACAAGGAGGGGCTCAGCCCCTCCCTGACGAAAAAAGAACAAGGAGGGGGCCAAGCCCCTCCGTCGCATCCCGTAAGACCGAGAGACAGGGAGGGGGCTCGGCCCCTCCCTAGCGAAAAAAGAAACAGAGGTAAAGAAAGAGGCTCACCGGCCGACGAAAAAGGAAAGAGAGAGGGGAGTCGGGGGTTACCTGAAAGGAGCCGGCGTTGGTGTCGGCATACAAGAGAGACCAAAGTCGGGAGAGGGAGACAGGGTGAGGTCAGAAGGGGGTTGTCGGACGGGGCTCACCGACCAGAAAAATTATGAGAGCGAAAGAGAGGGGAGCAGAGGTGAGAGGGGGACTGAGTCGAAGGGGGAGGTCGACAGGCGATGGACGACGAGCGGTGGGCAACGGGCAACAGACGAGGGATGAAACAGAAAGAGAAAGAAATGGGCTCACATTAGAGTTTTACGGGAGAAATTAGCGACGGAAAAAATTTCATTGCGAATTCGTTGCCAAGTAGCGACAGAAAATTTTTGCTGCTGATCCGTCGCTAAGTTGTGACGGAGTTTGAGACAGAATTTTTCCATCGCAAATCCGTGACTAATTAGCGATAAGATCATGAAAAAAAAAATCATCGCTAATTCTGCAAATAATTCGAATGTTAGCGACAAATAGTTTTCTCTAGCTAATTCGTCGCAAATTTGCAATGAAAAAAAATTGTCATAAATTTTCGTCGCTAATTAAAGTTTTTCTTGTAGTATTAGTTTTTAATCATTTTTTTTTACAGTTTAAAAAATGTTGCACCATTGTCAGTCGTTTACAATGAATGCCGAAATCGCAAGGGTTCTTGTTAGCCATTGAATTCTGCTATCAATGACAGCACATTGGCTGACCTTTGATTGATAAAACCCTTGCCCTCTCCCTACCCACCAAGGAGTACGCCCAACTTCGATCTTGTGGCAAGGGATGCTTCTTGTAGGTTTCAAATTCATGAGTCACATTCACAAATTGCCCCCGAAACTATCGTGGGCCCACAAAAGAATCTCAAATTCTTCAAATTTTTCCAATAATAGTAGGCCACTCAATATTTAAAAAAAAAAAAAGTGATTCATTTTTTGTAGTATTCAGCTTTTGGAGTGATTGAAAGGCCACTTGTTCTACCTTTATTGGAATGCCGTAGAGCAAAAAAAAAACGTGTTTTCTTTTCAACTATTCTACAAAAAGACACTAGACAGGTTATTCTTGTGTGATTTTATTAAGAGTATATCAGGGCTTGTTTGATGGCTGGTTCAAGATTTGACTGAAGAAAAGAACAAAACAGACAAAATGCATGTTTCGTGTAACAAGTGTACTCAATCCAACGTTTGGTGACTTGTTCATGAAAGCCGTGTTCAGCCTGTATTTCTACAGGCCTGATTTGCGGCCGCTCCATCCCAAATCACGCACAACTAATCAAACATGCCCCTAAAGGACAAGACATGGGGGTAAGTTGGAGCATCCCTATGACATAGCTTTACAAGGGCAGAGAGGGTGCTGTGGTGAAATTGACAGTGAAGGAGTGGTGGGGGCAGACCTGCCAAGAAAGGTCACACTTAGCACATAGGCAATTAACTTAAGGAGGGTATACTTTAGAGGGCTCACTTTCCAAAGCAAGATGCCCTAAACCAGGCCTTGCATTGGTTGAAATTTTGAAATGGATACAATTTTAGCTCAGACATGGCCTTGCCTAACCACATGATTTGCAAACATGGCTAACAGTATGGCTGAACCAAACTGACCTATATGTCCAGCCCTAACCCTAGCAGATTGATAAGCCTATAGGATGGTTAGACCAAGCTAGTTGGGTCAGGAACCAAACCTGACTAGAATGACCTGTCACCAAACTAAGGTATAGCTTGACTGGTCCTAAAATCTATGACCAACTTTGAGAACACCCCACCATCGGGGGTCTCCGCTTGTCTGGTAGGAGCAGCTAGTACACGTCACCTTGTGTTGGGACGGTGCAAGTTCAAATCCCAATGGTATATCGTTGTATAACTGATAGGGGTCTGCCTAACCCAGCTAGACTTTCAAAAAAGAAATTGAGAACACACCCGACTTGGTGGAACCAAAACTGATTGGATATGTATGGCCGTTTTTGGGCCTTTATATGTGGGAATTGTATTGGACTTTGATAAAAATCGTGATGAGATTTTCTACACATGGTTAGGATAGGGTTAGATTTTTGCATTTCAATAGGCCTGAGATATTTTTCCCTCCCAATTAAGCATGGGCACGATGAATTATGGGTAGGGGTGTCAACTGGTAGGGTTTGGTTCGGACCTAGGTGGAACCAGACTTGGACCTGAGTCTAATCGGGTCCACTATAAAAGAAACCATACCCAGACCCGATAAGAACTACATGAACCAGACCTGGACTATACCGAGTAAAATAATATATTTTTATCATTTTTTCATTGAAAATTTGTGGGTCTTATTCGGAACTCGGGTCGGGCCTGGGTCTGGTACAAATTTCACAAATTAACTATACCCAGATCCATGTATTAATCGGACCTTTGGGTCCAGACCCAGGTCTTAATCAGGTCTTCTTATTTATCACCATACCTGGACCCTATAGGGTTTGGTCCGGGTCAGGTCCACATAAACCAGACCCATTGGCACCCCTAATTGTGGGTTACACAGGTGTAATAGGGTCGGTTTAGGTTGGGTTTTGTCAGACCCATTTTGAAATAGATCTAAACATTGAACCTAAACACTACCCAATTTGATTCATGTTCCTGTTTTGGTCCGAGTATGACTGAACTTACAGACACCTATGAGTTAATGGTTTTGGGTATAACTTGGATCCAGTATAGATAGCTCTCTTTTAAACACACATTTTTTAATCAGGTCTAAAAATTGGTCCCAAACATGACCCAATTTTGATTCAGGTTCATATTCTGTTTTGGGTATGAATGAAATTGTTGACCCATATGAGCTAAATGGGTTTGGGTCTAAATCAGGCCTGGTATAAATAGATGAGTTTTAATCAGGCCCATATTTTAATATGCTTGGATTTTATCTTTAAACGGGATTATATATTGGGTTAAAGTTTGCTACAATCATTAATTTGTATGACTTACTAAATTTCATTTTTTTTATTTTTTGGGGGTCAAAATAACCTCATGGATATGATCTACATATTGTTTTTAGTATGAACCAGCTTTTGGATCCCTGGAACCCGACTTATATAGGGCAGTAGAGGTTCTTCCAATGATGCAAAAACCGACCATTGCAAACGCATCATAACATGTTTTTTCATCAAAAAAATATGAACAAAAGGTTGATTCCACTAAATCGATCATGCTGAACATGTTTATGATGTTAGATTAAGTCAGAAGGACATGCATCGTGAGATTCCAACTAGAATGTAGGCACAGTACAATAGACTATATTGGATATAAACATTTGTAGGCAGTCAATGTTGGATTCTCATGGGCATCACCCCTCTGCTCTGCGTAAGCCAATGCGTAGCATAAGCCCGGGGGCAGAGGTCCTAGCCTCGGAGTTTTATGATGACTGTAGGTATGGCAGGCTGAACCAGCATGACCAGGTCTTTGTGCCGGGTGTGGTTTCTTCATGTTATAAATAAAAAAAATGAAAAGCTTATAAGATCAGTATTTTAAAGCATACCAAGAAACTGGTTTGGGTACAAACCAGGTTGGGCTTTGGGTTGGTTTGGGTGGTGGGGTTTCAGGTTTGGGTGGGTTTGAAATAAGTTCGGATACAAACCAGATTCAGGTCTAAAACCATTTTGATCGGGCAAAAAATCAAGTCAGCTACATGGAGATCCAGTTTTTTATACTATTTTGCCCAAGAAACGGCCTATTTCTAAAATGAGTTTAGATTTTAGACTCAACCTAAATCCACGGGTCTATCAAGATCACGCTGGATCCATCATAGTTAGTTTAGGGCATCGGGTCAGGTTAGGTATACCATATCTAATTGCACTCCAAGCTGCACATGAGTGTGACTTCGTGCAGTTAAGTGCACCAAATATAATCACACACTTGCAAACACAAAAATACATGCACGTACTTACGCGCACACAAACAAACGCAGATATTCGGTTGATTGGCTAGCTGAACCAATATCCAATCCACTTAAGAGTCATCTGTCCCACACTTTTTTTTTTTTATAATTCAAGAGAAAAAAACACCCACAACCGCATATTGACCGGCCTCCAGTTAGTAAAACCCTTGAGGTCCAAACTGTCCACCAGGAAGTACACCCGGCTTCAACCTTATGTCAAGGGATGCAACTTGTGGGTTTCAAACTTTGTGACATCCCTCTGTCAATTTGGTGCATTCATAAGGCCAAACAAGGGAGACCTTGTGGGCTTGTCCCACACACTTTTAGGCTAATATTTAGGAAAAAAACACAACCATCTACATTTGTCCATCATAGTGTGGGAACTTAGTTGTCAAAAAAATGTGTTTAGGTTCTGCCTAGGCCTAGGTTGGCTAGGCGTAGGGTCATGTAGGCTTACGCGTCTAGGCGGTAGGATCATGTTTTTTACCTAAACTGCTTAGATTGTTCGTGCTTAATTTTAATTTTTATTTTTGTTTTTTTCTTTCTTTTTTTTCTTCCTCTCGCTTCAAAAGCTTTCCTTTTTTATTCTCTTATTTTCTTCTTTTATTTTTTTTCCTTTTTTTTTTCTTCTTCCCCTTCCTTTCATCCCTCCGCTTAGTTGTTAAATACAAAGCCTAGGTAGTCTCTCAGTCTGATGTGCAGTTGCACACACATATATTTTATGTGTAATTGTATATAATTATATATATACATATCTGTGCACTTAATTCATATATAATTTATAAGCGTATGAGTTATCTATTTGACTGTCTTATATAATATAATTATTTTACAGTGTTTGACAACATATTATTTGTCTATTGCTTATTGTTGATTGATTTTATGTTGTATACATGTTTGTTATTAATTTTAGTAGTTTGTTAAAATATTTTGTATTTTTTTTATTTGAGGTACTGCTTAGTCCACCTAAGCCTTGCCTAGTCTTTTTAAGTACTCACTGCCTAAGCTCCGTCTAGCGCCTTTGACGACTAAGTGTGGGACCATATATCCAATACCATCATGGTTAAAAAATATGCCTTATATCCTGTTCACTTGACCTATATATGCGTTCAAAATAATTAACCCTTTTCCCCTTTTCAGACCTGCACGGTGTGCGCATGGACTGCCTTCCCCTCTCCCTACTCACAATGCTTGTAGAACCTAAGTCAAACCCACTAAAATTAAGTGTTTGTTTCGGATAGAGATCAAGGCCTATTTGACTTGAAAAATGTCTAATGTAGCAGTAGAAATAAATAAATTAATATATATATATATATATATATATATATATATATATATATATATATATATATATATATATATATATATATATATATATATATATATATATAATGAGCAACCTAGTTGAAAAATCATAGATGCAATTGTACCCACTCAAACTAACCTCACAGATGTGCTTGACATGTTTTGTCAACCGATGGTCGAGGATTGATGAAACCATCCTTTAAGTCAGAGTCTCAGGTCATCGAGCAAGTTGACTCAAGCATGTTATTTGACTTGCCAATCTTGATAAATAATGCTTGACATAGAAAGGGGCCACATTGCCAATAAGATAATCCTATGGTGTTTCTTTAGTGCTTTAGTTACAAGATCGTGTTAATGCAAGCTCCATTAAGTTAGATACTGGGCACAGAATAGCAAAATATCATTTATTTCTTTAGACCAAAAAGGATTGGTTTTACTTAAATGAGATAGGAGGTCGAAACCTCCTCTCAATGCTGCACTTTTAAACAAGTGAATCCTGGATGGTGTGTTTTTTTTATCAACAAAAATCTTGCTTCAAATAGTCTCACAGATTGGTTCTAATACTCTCTTTCTCTGAAAGCCTCAACAAAAATCATGCTTCAATGCTCGTGAAAAGTACTATTTGTAGATCATTCTAAGATCAACTCTGAAGTTTCTTCAAGCTCTAGTGTATTTTTTCAATACCCATCCCTTTATCATTTCCAAAATTTTAAACATTTCTGCATTTACAATATATGTATCTTACTTATTGTTGAAGCAATAAATGCTAAAAATTAAATCAGTTATAAAAGTATGTATATAAGCTTGTGAGAAGTTGGCAATGCATGCCAAGTGAAAAAAATATAAAGGTGTCTTATAAGGATCTCCTGCGATAGTTACTATGAAGCTACTAAGGTATTGTGCTTCTCACCCTATGGGTTGTTCATATGAAAACTGAATAATAAGTTCAAATATAAATGATTTATAAGAAAAAAAATCAATTTAGCATGCATTCATTCAATAAATAACAAAATTAGCAATTAAAATACAAAATTCTTAAACTGTAAGTCATACATGATAACAGATTTAACATGCATTCACTGAATAAATTATATAATTAAGAATAAAAATAAAAAATCTCTAAAATATAAATCATACATGAGAAAAAAATCAGATTTAACATTTATTCACTAAATACATTAAAAAATTAGCAATTAAAATGCAAAATCTCTAAAATCATACATGAAAAAAATATATAATTAGCATGCATTCACTAAATAAATTTAAAAAAATTAAGAATTAAATTATAAAACTCCTAAAATCTAAATCAGACATGAAAAAAATAAAATTAGCATGCATTCACAGAATAAATTATACAATTAAGAATTAAAATGCAAAACTTTTAAAAGTTAAATCATACATGAGAAAAAAAATAGAATTAGCATGCATTTACAAAATAAATTACATAATTACGAATTAAAATGAACAACCCTAAAATCTAAAACATACATAAAAAAAATAGATTTAGTATGCATTCACTCAATATATTACAAAAATGTAGATTACAATGTAAAACCCCTAAAATGTAAATCATACACGAAAAAAAATGAATTTAGCATGAGCAGAAGAGAGAGAAATAGAATGAGCACCTTCGATGAAGGATGCCGCCGGAAGAGCAGGACATCAGAGAGAGGAACTAAGTCAAACACAAAAGAGAGAGAGTCGACAGTTGGATGTAGCAGAGAGAGATAGAGAGAGAACTTTGAAAATGATGGCCAACGACAACCAGTAGTCACTAGCAATCGCTGGTTTCCAGATCGAGAGATACGGAGTGTGTGTAAAAACCCAAAAAGGGACACATTTTGTCCCTTTTGCGTTTTTACTTTCGCTAGCTCACTCTTGTAGTGTGCTAGAAAAAACTAAGGTTTAACTGGTGCACTGCGTGAAGGGGCCAAAAAAATTTATTTTTTTTGTCGCACTTATTTGTTGCTCCAGAAAAAATTACTTTTATTGGCTCAGTTTTTGTGTGCGGTAGAAAAAGTTCATTATACTGGTGCAATACAATTTGCGCCAGTATAACTCACTTTTTCATTGGCGCTAAGTAAAATAGCGTAAGTGAAAATGCTCTTTTACTGGCGCGCAAAGGAGTACGCGCCATTAATACAGGATTTTCTTGTAGTGATAATTTTCATGACAAATCTAAACTTTTCTATAACCATAGACAAGCAAAAAATAAAAGCAAAAAATGAGGGTGATATGTCCACTAAATTGCAAATTAATTAGCCAACAAAAGGTGTGCTTTTGACGTGCATGACACTTACATTAAGCATCACTTTTTCCCTCTTTTTCTTTTTCTTTTTCTTTTTTCTTTTTCTTATTCTTATTCTTATGGTAATAGACAGGTATAAGTTCATGCCTTTGGTGTGAACAAAATTCATTTTGACAAGCCATGAATACTCACTTCATGGTACTTCAAAAAACAAAAGGTAAACATGTCAATTAATAGTCCTTGTCATAGTTGTCAAAAAATGTCATTATTTTGCCCATATTCACGGGTTCCTTAATGGTCCTTCACCCTTATAGATATAATAAGGTAGTTCGACTGTATGCTATCAGTATCTGCTTATTTGAACTTTTGATAAGTATTTTAGTATCATTTTCAATTGGATAAATCTTTTTTACTTTCACCCAAGAGTCCTCCAACCTGTAAAACTAGCTAATAATTATTTTTCTTTTGGCAAATTGGTGAGTAGTCAAATCCAAGATAGCAATATCTCTCAGCTTTGATATTGTAGCTTCACCATTCCAGCTAAAAAATTATGTTTATCAGTATAAAAGAGATAAAACAAGGGGTGGGGAGCATATTACTGTGACAACTGGGACAAATGGATATAACTTGTCAGATACTTGATACAGAATGATGCCCGGGCAGTAAAAGAAGTTTGGTATTCAAGGGACTGGTTCATGCCAAGTTTGGTGTCCAGTTAATGACGGTTGATTTGTAGATGAGATTGTACAAAGTTGCATGTTTCAATAGGTCTTTGGAGCTCTTTTGGCTGAGCATTTCACTATTTCAATTCCAGTAATTTATCCATCCACATCATTCATTATTTTTTCTTTTTGCATGACCATTGGTCTGAGCATCTCGAGTTAATAAAGAGTGTTTTCTTCTGTTTGTCATTAATACTCTTATAAACTTCTACTTCATTTGATTGAGGATGAGATCTTTGTTGGACAAAAGATGATGAAAGGAAGGGAGACAATAATGTTCATGGAATAACTCTAAACTTTGTTAACCATAAAAAAAAAACAAAATTTGAAGGTGATATGTCATCCAACAAAATGTATGATTTTGATGTGCATATGACACATTAAGCATCACTTTTTCCCTCTTTTTCTTTTTCCTTTCTCTTTTTCTTTCTCGAAATCTTAATATATGGTAATGGACATGCATAAGTTCATGCCTTTTGTGCCAAAAAAATCCTTTTGAGCAGACGCCATGAACACTCACTTCATGGTACACCAGAAAAAGAAAGTAAACGTGTTCATTAATAGTTCTTGGTCATTGTCATAAAAAATGTCATTATTTTGCCCAGATCCGCGGGTTCCATAATTTCCCTTCACCCTTACAGATATATTAAGGTAGTTTGATTGTATGCTATTTGTATTTGCTTATTTGAACTGCTGCTAACGGCCTATGTATTATGGTATCATTTTCAATTAGATGATCCATTGATCCAACTGAAAAAGGTTTTAACTGGATAAATCTTTTTATTTTCACCAGAGACTCCACCAACCAACCTGTTAAACTAACAATTATTCTTCTTTTAGCAAACTGGGGAGTAGCCAAATCCAAGATGGCAAGATTTTTGAGTCATAATATTGTAGGTTCACCATTTCAGCTGAAAATGTATGTTTAGCAAGATAAAAGAGAAAAAAACTACAAGTGGGACCATATTATTGTGCTAATTGGGACAAATGGATATAACTTCTTATTGCTTGATACAGAACGATGCCCGAGTAGTAAAAGAGGTTTGGTATTCCAGGGACTTGTTAATGCCGAGTTTGGTGTCCGGTTGATGGTGGTTGATTTGTAAATGAGATTGTATAAAAGTGCATGTTTCAACGGTCTTTGGAGCTCTTTTGGCTGAACATTTCACACTCTTTCAATTCCATCCATCCACATCTTTCATATATTTTTTTTCTATGGCAATGAACAATAAAGATATCACTATATTTATTCCTTTTAACTATGAATCCCCTAACATTTAACCTGAATCACCATTTGTTTGAGCATCTCGAGTTGATGAAGTCTTTTCTTTTGTTTGTCATTAATACTCTTATGACTTCTTTCATTTGATTGAGGATGAGATTAGGGATGGCAGTGGACGGAGGGGAAACGGGGCTCCACCCGCCTCTTTTGGACCGGGGATGGAGGACATGAAACGGGGATGGAGGTTAAAATCAAAACCCGTACGGGGATGAACTTATGCTTTTTCCTGCCCCGCCCCATCTCTGTCCCGATCCCCGTCTTGCCCCGCCCCGCCCCGCCCCGCCCTGCCCACCCTGCCTCACACCGTTTGGACTGAGGATCGAAGACATGAAACGGGGATGAAGGCAGGGGATGGAGGTTAAAATCAAAACCTGTGTGAGGATGGAGGCGGGGATGGAGGGCAGGATTTTGAGATGGGGTGGGGGTGAAAACCTTGTCCCCCGCCACCACCCCGGTCCATTGCCATCCCTAGATGAGATCTTTGTTGGACAAACGATGAGGGAGATAATAATGTTCATGATATAACTCTAAACTTTTCTATAAACATAAACAAGTGAAAAATAAGCAAAATTTGAGGGTGATATGTCCACTAAATTGCAAATTAGTTAGTCAACAAAAAGGTGTGATTTTGACGTGCATGACACATACATTAAGCATCAGTTTTTCCTCTTTTTGTTATTCTTTTTTCTCGGAATCTTAATATATGGTAATGAACACACATAAGTTCATGCCTTTGGTGAGAACAAAAATCTTTTTGAGAAGCCATGAATACTCACTTCATGGTACACCCCCCAAAAAAAAAGTAAACATGTCCATGAATAGTCCTTGGTCATAGTTGCCAAAATTTGTCAGTGGGTTATTTAATTTCCCTTCACCCTAATAGATATAATAAAGTAGTTCGACTGTATGCTATTTGTACCTGCTTATTTGAACTGTTTCTGACGGCCCAAGTGTTGTGGTAACATTTTCAATTGGATGATCCGTTGATCCAATTCTAAGAAGATTTTAACTAGATAAATCATTTTTACTTTCACCTAAGACTCGTCCGACCTGTTAAACTACAATTATTCTTCTTTTGCAAATTGGTGAGTAGCCGAGTCCAAGATGGCAAGATCTCTCAGTTATGATATTGTAGCTTCGCCATTCCATCTGAAAGTTCATGTTTAGCAGGATAAAAGAGATAAAACAGGGGATGGGGGCATGTTACTGTGACAACTGGGACAAATGGATATAACTTCTTAGTTGATACCAAATGATGCCCAAGCAATAAAAAGCAGTTTGGTATTTCGGGGGACGTTCATGCCAAGCTTGGTGTCTACTTGATGACAGTTGATTTGTAGATGAGATTGTACACAGGTAGAAATTTCAGTAAGTCTTTGGAGCTCTTTTGGTTGAGCATTTCACCTTCTTTCATATCCTGCAATTCATCCATCCACATCATTCATTATTTTTTCTTTCTTTCTATTTATGGCAAGAAAGAATAAAAATATCACTATATTTATTCCTTTTCTTATTCCTTCCAAGCACAGAATAACCCCAAGAGATCGTGCAGTGCTCATAAGTCAAAATATGACATTGAATTTCACGTCCATTTGAGATTTCAATAGGACAATGGTTCTTGGTCCATGGTGGATCTATGGATCAAACACAAACACCAACATAACCTCCCCCACCCAACCCAAACAAACAAAAATGGATATAAAAAAAACCTGCTCTGCATAGTGGCTTGCTGGTACAAGTGACAAAAAGGATTTTTAATAATGGTCACAATCAACTGATCATGTTTACTTGATTTTGCCAATTTTCTAGAAAGATTTAGTTATTGGTAACTGATCATGTTAAGCTTAGTGCAGTGTGATGATTTTATCTACACAGTAGATTTACTATGTCGATGAAATTCTTACCTAGATTTCAATTTGAAACACTTAATTTTGAATGCTTTTATGAGAAACCCTTGTTGATATTACTGTGAAAATGATGTGACTATACATGCGAACACACACACATACGATGGTTTATCTTTCTAAGGTTTATCATGACATATAACAACAAACCTGGGCACATTCCTAGCCATGTGATCACAATATCTGGACATCAGTTGAGCTTGGAATCAGTTAAACCGGTACATCATATATAACAGAAACTTTGGCCGAACCAGGCTCCCAATCAGTTTATTGATCAATCAAAAGTAAATCTACCTGAGAAGATTCAGTCATGACATTGGGGGATTTCTCGGTCATATAAAATATTTTTCCACCAGTCCCATTCTCTCTTAGCCCGATACTTTGCTGCCATTAACAAATCTAGTTTAGAGAAATTGGCCAGTGCAGTTCCTCACAGTGAATCCAACCAGCAATTTATGGCCAGAAGATTGAAGAAAGTAGTTGTTTAAGAGTTACCTTATAGTCAAGGTTACCTAAGTGGAATTTGAAGACTACTTTTTCTTTTAAAATTTATACATCACATGACATAGTGGCTTTGGTATAAAGATGGCAGACCATATTGAATACACCAAAGGCTACATCGTGCATTCTGTAAGCACAGTTAAACTTAATAATTGAAATCATCACACACACGCACAACATTCTAGCATTCTGTAATCACAGTTAAACTTAATTAGTGAAATCACCACACATACACATCTATAATTTTGAGGTTATCACAGATCGTTGCTATCTGCCTTAATCCAACAACTACTTTAAGAAAAAACAAATCTACTTCTACTCGCATGCAAAAATATCTTAATCACCTAAACTGCTACAGATAATGCGTAAAGAGCTAAATTTTTTGCCAAAAGTTAAAGTTGTGCATCAACTGTTTAAACAGATAATGACTGCGTAGCATGTCAAGATGATCATCAAATGGACTTGGTTAGAACTCTACCTGGGTCAGAATTAAGTCATATTACAGTTGAATGAAACCCAAATCCAGCTTAAAATGGGCCAAATCCATATTCATAAACAGCTCAACTAGTTCTCAGCATGATAAGTGTGAACCATGATCTACAAGGTAAATTAGTCGTAGACTATGTCACATGGGTGCGGGTGCGGGTGCGACGCAATTTCAAAAATTTTGGACACGAGGACTCGGCTATATATATAAAGACTTGGTCAAAGTTATGCCCATTAGGGGACAGGTGATGAGTTGTGAAGCCTGATTCAGGGTTTTTTTCCTTACAGGAGGGGGGGGGGGGTTCCCCCAACGCGGGTCCCGCTGTGCGGTCAGCGGTCCAGGGGGGCGCCCTTGGCGGGGGGTTATAGGGGGGCAGCGCCACCCCCCCCCCCCCACCCCCCCCCTAAGATTTTTTTTTTAAATTCTGTAGACCAGAATTTAAAAAAAAAAAAATCCAAAAAATAGACCAAAATGACCCTGTTTTGGTATTTTTATCTCTCTTGAGATTGTATTTGGTCCACTAGTGACCAACTTTAAGTGAGTTTATTAAAGCCCTTTGTTGGTATTGTGTTTGTTTCACTATTGTTCCATTGTACCTTGTTTCATTACAACAATATCACAACTGACGGGTCCCAAGTTCAAATCCTGCATGGGTATACCCAGTTTGCCTTTAAAAAGAAAAAATAGTTTTGTGCATTAAAGGAACAATAACCTTTAAAAAGCAAAAATATCTGCCGATACAAGTGGCCTTCTTTGCAAGGTAAGATATGCCTATGCATACAATAGGAAATTAAGAAACACAAAGACCTGCAGAAACAAACACATTATTGAAGCAGGAGTGTGAAACTTGCACCATTCTCAAATTAACAATACAAATACCAAAGTCTAGTTCTATTACCTTGGCTCACTTCTCCAAGCATAATTTCATCTAGCACAAAACAATTCTCAAAAATATGCTCATTTGTGTTAAGGTGGACAGTGATGATAACATAGGTTCATGGTATAAATACATTTCCCTCTTCTCAATTTACAGTAAATATTAGTTATTGCATAATCAAATCTATTTCCAAATAAACAACTAGCCACCAAATAACTGTATAAGGATAAACAAACTAGTCAACTTTTATAATGCAGAGATAAAGAACAAAATATTTTATAGAAAAAGGGGTAATTCTTAATTAATTCACAAACACCTGCACAAATAGAATAAAGTCAAGTGCTACTTTTTATGCATAAAGAACTGGTTTTGTCGCCAAAATTTTAAAATGTAAGATCAAAATGACAAGCATATGAAATCACTAAATGAGTAAATGTAATGTACGCAGTTATGCAATTCTCCTCTTATAAATTAGAAGTCAATAAACTAATCCATCCTTTAAAATGCAAAAAGTGATTACTCAACTCAGTACTTATGCTAAGAAATTGAAAATTCATTCAATTTTAAGCTTTGGGTTTAAGAAGGATCCACATAAACCAGATTCATGGATCTTTTTTAAAGAATGATAAAGCCATTAACACTGAAAAGTATATAAAGAAAACAAGTACACTTACATCTGGACAAAGGCATTGAGGTCTTGTATAGGTTGCCGGTATAAGAGTCAAAAACCAGTTATGGAAAAATTATAAAAGAAATACCAGCACTAGCTCAAAAGATATATACTCATACAATGGCATTATATTCAGACATGAACCGGTTTATCAAAGAAGGATGACCTTATGTAGATCTTGCATTTATTGAATGGTGTTCAACACCCGAGATAGGAAACCACCTTCCTCTTCTTTGTCATTGTCTACTTCACCTTTTTCATCTTTTTCTTCAAACGGACACCATGATAAAGAGAAAGAAAAGAGAAAAAAGTGGGCTACTGGCTAAACAGTGTGTAAGAGGATATGCCCATCCAATAAATACCAGAGGTGCCACATTACTTGATCACATTAATGTGCCACCTTGGAGGAACTTTAACAATTCAGATAAAAGAACTGGGAATTTTCTGTATAAATCTCCAGTGCAGATGTGCATGTCATAAATGTTGCATGGATCAATAGAACTTTGCCTACATAAGCATTTTCACTTGCATTTGACGGTATAAATGAATCTATGGCTCATCCAATACTCTTTACATCAAATAATTTGGAAGTTAAGATTCATTTTCTTGACTTGCATTTTCATCCAATTTAGGCTATTCACTTTTGTCCTTTGAAACTTTACTTTAATTCAATTTCTTGATCTAATGTGGGTTCCATGATAACTGAAAGATGAAAATCATGTCCATATGGTTGAATCTACTTGATAAATGCAAGAGTAGATGAAGTTCTACTCATCATTATCATCATGCATCGTCCCATCTACATTAGGTCAGCCATACAAGTCATATTACTTCATTTCTGTTAAAAACAAAAATCAGACCCGACAATTCTTTCACGTCCCTACTTATTGTCTTCCTCAAAGGCTTATTAAAACATGGATTACCAGTTTAGGTGCCTCAATTTTACTAATGCAAATTCATCCCAATCTGAAATGGCAGACCAACCTCGTAACTCAAATCACCATGCAACTGAGACCCCTAACTATGGAAAAACCTCACTGGTGTCTTGCATAGACTCCCAAAGGAACCCGATCAAGTTATCATGATTCGTGCCAAATTGCCAAGAAAATTTTAAATATGAAAAGGAGGAAAACAATATCATTTATCTACGTGAAACATAATCTAATAATGAACCGTAAACAAAAAAGCATTTAATAAAGACATATTCCTCTTTCTAAGTACCATAAATGAATTTAACATCAAAACATGGAACAAGATGTGTGCATCATGAAATAAATGCACGAAAATAATTAAGATAACCTTATCACCATCTTGTTCTTCTTCCCAGCTGACAATAGAATCACTTTCCCTTCAACAATATCATCTTCTTCTATCACCTTCTCCTCACTATCAATCCTCCTATTGTTCATGTAAAGTCCCCCTTGCTTCAATAGGCGACGTGCAGCTGACTTAGTGGCAAGCAATCCTGAAGAAACAGAAATATCAAGAAGAGAGGAATTCAACACTTCATTGTAAGCTAATGCACAAGATGGCACATCCCCAGAAATATCTTCAATGGTCCTTGAATCAAGTTTTGTCTCTGCTCCAGGTTTCAATGCCTCTGTTGCTTTCAGAGCTTCTGACAAACCCTCTTCACCGTGAACAAAGCGAGTTACTTCCTCGCCCAACCGCCTCTGCGCTGAATTGGGCACATAGCCATCCTTCTTCATCCCTTCTTCCAATTCCTCAATCTCTTCCATACTCAAAAAGGTCAGAATCTTCAAAAAGTGTACCACATCAGCATCTGGAACCGAGAAAAAATACTGATAAAACTTGTAAGGCGACAACATCGCTGGTGATAACCAAATCGCCCCGCCTTCCGACTTCCCGAACTTCGTCCCATCGCTCTTCAACAGAAGAGGAAACGTCAGACCATATGCACCATCAACCTGCAGAATCTTCCTAATCAATTCAGTACCAGCAGTGATGTTCCCCCACTGATCACTCCCACCAATCTGAACACTCACCCCCTCGTTCTTAAACAAGTGAAGGAAATCATACCCCTGCAACAGCTGATAAGTAAATTCAGTATAATTCATCCCCTCCTCCGAATTCAACCGCTTCTTGACGCTCTCCTTTGCAATCATCGTCCCCACTCTCGCGAACCTACCCACGTCCCGGAGGAAATCCAGGAGCCTAAACTCCTTACACCAATCATAATTGTTCAAGATTTCCACAGAACCCCCATTACCCACATCCAAATTCAAATCCTTCCCCCTACCCAAGATAGTAATCAGTGTTTTCTGGATTCCTAGAGTGTTTTTCACCAGAGTTTCTTCATCAAGCTCAGGCCTTTCCACACTTTTACCAGAAGGGTCACCAACCCTTCCAGTAGCACCCCCAATCAAGGCAACAATCCTATGCCCACATCTATGGAACCATGAGAGAACAATGATACCAATCAAATTGCCCAAGTGCAGACTTTCTGCAGTTGGGTCAAACCACAATACACTCTCAGAGGATTCAGAGAAGGATTAGAGGAAGCTGACCTGATTTCCTGGCTTGTGATGGATTCAAGGAGGCCTCTTTCTTCAAGAATATCAATGACATTGGGGCTTTTGTGGGATGATTCGATGGTGTTTGAGGTACCCACATCTTGGTTTTGGGATTGGGTGATTCTGAGGGGTCTGGACGAGTGGACGGGCCTGAAAAAAATAGTGGCTTTTGGGGGTTTTGGCTAGAGAAAGAGTGGCAAGGTGGTGGACTCCTTGAAGCAGCTAACATGGCTAACGGACTTGCGCTATCATAAGTGCCACACTATCGCAGGGGTGTGTGGCAGATCCAAAAAAGTTTCAGTTCACTGAGTTTTTGGAGTGACCAGGACTCAACAAGGTGCAATCTGAAGCCATCCTACCCTTAACCCAGTTGTCTCGTCGGTAGCTGAGCCACACCTCCTTAACCCAACATGATAAGTTTGAATTGGGTAACCAAAAGAACCAATCTTAGTTTGGTTCCATTTTCAGCTTCTTGTTTATTGAGAATAGGGGTGTGTCCCGAACAGATTACCCTCATACCGACCTAATTTGGATAGACTCATGAGTTCGAGCCAGGCATAAATTCTAAAACATTTTAAAAAACAGGTCAATTTTGGGTATGAAAAATATAAACTCAAATCCGATCAGGATCGGATCCAATCTGGTTTTTAGACCCGACTCTATTGCTCTATGTAATTTATATCTGAACCGATTCAAACTTGAATCCGGTATGTACTCAAAACCACCTTATACCCGACCAAACAGTTCTATACAATATATTCCAGAACCAACCCAAAACTGAACCCATCTTGGACAAACACCCAAAAACTGATCCTAACTCGAGCATGATGTATATCGATAATGAGAAATTTATGAATGTAATTATCATTAATTCAATAGGTTTCTTTTATGATAACATCTTTTCTAACTCTAAAAGTTAAAAAATTCTAATAGAACTTACTTGCATTAAAACAAACTCACCCAATTAACCATGTGTTGGAATCTATAACGATATGGAAGGTTTTATCTAAATCTGAAAAAGATTTACAGCTAAAGATTTATCAAGATTTGATGGATTACATGAGCTTTAATCTGTCATTATCTTATCTTAATTAGTTATCATATGAGTTGTAGATAAACTTTCTTGTTTGGATCTTGAACCTGTATAAATATATAACTTGAGGAATTGAATATACGAGAAAGAAATAGTGTGAAAGTGTTTTTTCATGATTGTACATCTTTAGCTGAATCACTTATATTTGGTGTGTTTATCCTTTTCTCATTCTTATATTCTGATTTTATTTGTATTCAATCCCTATTTTTATTTTTTAACAAAATGATTAGACAGAAAATTCACTTGTCATTCATTAGAAAATGAGGAAAGATAAATACAGCAACTGATTGTGGGATTCCACCATTTACACGACAGGAATTGTTACAAAGCAACTTCTTCCCTAAAAAGTAAGATTCTAAAGATATACATCTTTTTAATGTACACAGATATCGACTTATCGTTATCTTCACATGACTCTTCTTATAGACATCTCAACACTCCCCTCAAACTGGAGAGTGGAGATCTCGAACTCCTAGTTTGTTTACCAAAGATGAAAATTGTTTTTTGCCCAAAGCTTTTATGAAGAGACTAGCAATTTGATCTTTTGATTGAATAAAATTTGTATTGATAACCTCTTTGACAAGCTTTTCTTGAACAAGATGACAATTGAAATTAATGTGTTTTATCTTTTCGTGAAACACCGGATTAGCAACACTATGAATTGTTGCCTAATTATCACACACCAAATCAGCCGGATATGACAATTCAACTTAAAGATCTTTAAAGAGAAATCTCAGCCATAGCATGATATTCTACTTTTGATCATGAAATAGTGCTTTTTTTATTAGTTTTTTATGACACTGGACTTTTTCTCAAGAAAATGTAGTAGCCTATGATAGATTTTTGAGACTTGGAACATCATGGCCAATCTCAGTCACAGTAACCTTTAATATGTAATTTTGATGTAGCTAACAATAGAATTCTTTGATTGGGACTTCTTCAAGTAGTGTATTACACACAATGCTCCCTCCAGATGAGGTTTCCTTGATGACTGCATGATTCTGCTCAACATATGAACTTCATACATAATGTCAGGATGTGTGATGGTCAAATATATCAAATGTCCAACTAATCTTCTATACATTGATGGATCTTGCAACCCTTCGCCATCAGTAAAGGTTAATGCCAACCTTTGTTCCATTGGGAACTCGACTGGCTTAGCACCTAACATTCATGTTTTGTCCAGGATATCGAGGTCATACTTTCTTTGAGTCAAATATATTTCAGCTTTAGATCTTAATACTTCAATTCTCAAAAAATATTTCAAAGGGCCTAGATCTTTCATGCAAAATTTTTTACTTAGATATTTTTTCAGCTCAGTGATGGTTATGTCATCATTGCCTGCTATCACAAGATCATCAACACAAACTAGAATGACTATAAGGAAAACACAACAACAACAATATGAGAATGACTATAAGGAAAACATCAACAAAAAATAATCAGCCTTAGATTGTGAAAAATTGTATTGAACAAGCATAGTGGAGAACTTTAAAAACCATTTTGTAGGAACTTGCTTGAGACCATACAATGATTTGTTGAGTTTACATACTGAATTTTTTCTATATTTGGCAATACCTGAAGGCATTTTTATGTAAACATCTTCATCAAGATCTTTGTGCAGAAAAGCATTGTAAGCATTTATTTGATGGAGTGTCCAATTTTTTACTGCAGCTATGGCAATGAGGCATATGATAGAGACTAATTTAGCCACAAGAGCAAACGTCTCATGACTTTCTTGTTGGGAATAGCCATTTACCATCAGCATAGTCTTATAATGTTCAATGGACCCATCATACTTATATTTTACCTTGTATATCCACTTACACCCTACAAGTTTCACTCATAGTAGGGAAGTGAGGGTGTCTATACTTGTATTTTCGTACTCATGGTATCATGCTAGCAAGCCTCTTTAATAGCTTGTTTAATGACATGGGTTCATCTACTAAAGATATGGCTAACAAAAAAAAATTGATCAGAATATAAGATTTTTTTGGACACAATTTATTAAAAGAAATCATGTACTTATTGTTCCTTTATTCGAAGTGAGTATTGAATCAAACTCGCATTGAGTGACTATACAGTAAAAATCTTTTAGCATGATAGGTCATTTTTTCTTAATGAATCATCAAAGGTTACTCTCTCAACAATGGGTGGATCACATAAATGAGGCTGGTTTTCAACTTCAGGTTTAGAACTCTCAAAGGTAGGCACTAAAGTTTGGAAGTTTTTGAGTTTTTGCTCAGTAGGAGATTCATACATAGGCGTAGGGATTGGTAACACAACATCATTGTCACCATCATTTATCCTATGGTAAGAAAAAATAGACTCATGAAAAATAACATCGTGACTAGAGAAAAACATAGGGGTGCACACAAGCCAGGCTCGAGCCGAGCTCAAACTCAAAAAGCTTGGCTCAAATCTAGCCGAGCTTGAAAGGAGGTATACAAACTCGGCTCAAGTTCAAATTCAAGACGCACTAATTTATTAAAAAACATAAAAACTTAATTCTATATAGGGCAGGATTTGAACTCATAACCACACATGTACATGACAAACATGTCACCCACTTAGCTAAATGCACACACTATGATTATTAGCCAACAAAAATAATACATATCCTAAAATCAGTCCTCATATATCTTTATTAGTCGAGCTTAATCAAGATTGAACTCCTGATCAAGCTCGACTTGTTTGATTACTCGAATGAGTCTGAGTCAAGTTTAAATGAGTCGAGATCAAGCTAGTTTGGCTCGTTGTGCAGCCTTAGAAAAAGAAGTTGGATTCTAAATTGTATACTTTATAAGTCTTTTAATCAAAGGTATAACCAATAAAAACACATTTTTTAGCTCTTGAATTAAATTTGGATTTGTTTTTATCTATGTTAGTTGCATAGCATAGACATCCAAAACCTTTAAGATGATTATATGTTGGTTTTTTATTGAACAAAATTTTAGAAAGAGGTTTTTCTCCAAGACGATGAGTAGGAGTTTGATTTATAAGATAAACTGCAATTAAAACGCATTCTCCCTAAAACTTAAATGGTAGATTGGCTTAAAACATTAAAGTCGTTGCTACTTTCAGCAAATGCCTATATTTAAGTTCAACCACATCATTTTGCTGAGGAGTTGACACACAACTATATTGATGGTAAACTCCATTATTTTCAAAGAAATATTGAATTTTATAAGAATTTTTTTTTTATCCATTGTTAGACCTAACATATTTAACATGACATTGAAACTAATTTTGGACCATATGAAAGAAGTTTTAAAGAAGATATTTGGCTTCACTTTTGTTATGTATCATATAAATTCAAACACTTTTAGAAAAATCATCTACCACATTAAGAAAATAATAAGCCCCACTTAAAAAACTTTGAGAGTAGGGTCCCCAAATATCAACATGCACGAGTTCAAAAATATTATTGGTAGTAATCTCACTAGAACAAACGATAATCTTATTTGCTTAGCACGATGACAAACATCGCAATGACATAAATTTAAATTTTCTAAAGAAATTTTAGAATCATATTTAAAAAAAATCATATGAATTAATGAGGGATGGCCAAGACGTTGGTTCCAAATTTCAAGTTGAGCCATAGGTGAGGCCAAGGTTGCAGCAATCGAACTTGAGACTTTTAGCATGTACAACCCATCTCTCTCCCAACCCGCTCCAATCTTCATCTTTTATGCAAAGTTCTGAATAATACATGAGTCAGGAAAAAAACAATTGAACAATTTAAGAACTTAGTCAATTGGCTAACAAAAACTAGATTGAATTTAAATGATGGAATATACAATGCATTGTTTAAGAAGATGAAGCGTGAAATTTTTACCAAGCCTTGATGAGATATACCAACACATGACCCATTTAGAAGTTTAACATGAATATTAGAATTTTGAGATTTATCAAATAGACTTAAAAAAGAAACAATGTGATCATTGGCTCCTGAATCAATGATCCATAAAACATGAGAAGGAGAATGAAAAGACAAACCTAAAAAATTGGTTGTTGAAGGCTTGCTCTTGGTGAATGCCATGAGCTGGTTGTATTCACTCTAGGTGAGCACAACAGTCTCATCTGCACTACTCACTCTGGGTTACCTCATTTTTTTGAGATGACACAACATTGATAGATGAAGTAGGGGCAGTTTCATTTGCACTAGATTTATGCAGTTTATGTCTTGGAGGATACCAGTGAATCTTAAAACACTTATCTTTAACATCACTAGCAACACCATAGTGAGAGCATATGGGTCGGCCACGATGAGTGCTTTTGTTTCTATTATTTTGATTCAACGTTCTCAGCATGAGAAGCATGAGAAGCATGAGTATAGGGTAGATTTATTGGAGACTGCCACAGGAACAACATGAGCTTCCCTACTTTGCTCATCTTATATTACAAGGGCATAAACTTTATCAGCAGGAGGCAAGGGGTTGTTGAGGAGGATTTGCATTCTAGCAGTGTCATATGAATCATTAAGACCCATGATAAATTGAAACACTCTTTCATATTCTTGTTGTTCTTTGAGTTGTTCAACTGCATGCAGGTGGGCAAGGGATTGTAGGATGGTAATTCATTTAAAAAGCCTTTGAGTTTAGAAAAATATGTGGCAACAGACATGGTATCTTGACAAAGACGAACAATTGCACATTGAATTTGTTATATGCTGGGAGCAATTATTTGTGAAAATCTTTCATGAAGATCTAACCATACTTCATGGGTTGTGATAGTGCAGATGACGTTATTGGCCAAGTCTCAAGAAATCGAGTTAAACAACATGTTGTTGCATCATACCCATTTAGGGTAACCCGGTGATCCACTATCAAGCTTTAAAACAAAACCGCCTATAAAATCGATTTTATTTTTAGCACTCAAAGTCATTATCATGGCTTGACTCCAAGTAGCATAATTGTCTTCGTCAAGAGGTTGAAATACAAGAACAATCCTTGAACTATTAGAATGATACAAGTAAAATAGACTCAAACTTCATCAAGTGGGCTTGAGAGAGCAGGAGAGGCTCCAACCATGCAACCCAAGATCGAGAAAAGAAGATGAGTTGCAAAAGATAGCTTCACGATTGAGAACCAGAAGACGTTGAATGAACAACAACTTAGCAAATGAGCAGCAACAGGGAGCCAACTATGCGAGTTCTCCCAACAATGACTTGAAATCAAAACTTGACCTCAGTTATGCCCCTTGTTGGCAATGAACCAGAGTGAAAATGGGCCTTGAATCGTCCAGGTATCACCACGCTCTTATACCATGAGAAGTGAATGACCAAGACAGAGAGAAAAATCACTTTTCATTAGAAAATGAAGAAAGATAAATATAGCTTTTCCACTAATTGTGGGATTCCACCATTTACATGATAGGGACTGAAGCAACTTCTTACCTAAAAAGTAGGATTCTAAAAATATGCAATATCTTTCTAATGTACACGGAAAAATGAAGAGCCTTATCGACTTATGGTTATCTTCACACAGCTCTTATACTAAGACTGTAACTCTCTAATTTTTGAAACCTAAATTTTAGGATTTTTTTTTAAACCCCTCTACACAATTTTCAAGAATATAACAAAAACTCTTTTATAAATATTGTTCAAGCCTTGGGCGGGTTACAGATACAATACATACATGTAAGACTAAAATACTTCAATCAAACCATAGTTTGCATTAAAATAAATCAAACACTAGTCTCAACTATTATCAGAGTTTACAGGATTTAAACAAATTAAATAATAACAAAATGTATCAAGTCCTCTCAAAAGCCTTAAAGAACTGTGGCTATCTTGGCACCACCTCGAACCTACAATCATCACCCTCCAACCTACTCATTACCTGAAATATTATAAGTAGAGACATTAGTCCATAACTGTAGTACCAAAACACGTGAATACAAATATTTCAATCATAAAAATAAGCATTGACACTTTTTCAGATAACATCTAAATCATGCAACATTACAATATCAGAATTAAACACAATTTACATCTGTATAATTAATCATGATTACATTCATATTACGGGATAAACATACTACAATGCATTATGCTAATGAAATAACAATTTATGCACAAACTAAAATATTACAATGATTACATTATGACATCTCAACACCTTGCAAGTCTGCAATCTTAGTAATATCTAGTCCCAACTAGAGCATAAATTAAATTAAGACCCAACCCATTTGTAATCAGCCCATTTTTTGCCTAAACCTGTTAACCTATATGGATCCACACTTTTTTAGTCATACCCAAACTTGAACCCGAATCAAACTAGATAAGATACATCTATTTGGTAGATCTGATTAAATAATGGCTCTACTTAAGACCTGAACCTGAATCAAACTAGATATGATAGGCCTATTTATTAAATCCAATTAAAGAATGGATCTACTTAAGACCTGAACCCATTAACTCATATGGGTCCTCAATTCTAGTCATACCCAAACTTGAATCCAATCCAAATCAAAAGACATCAAGTTTGGGTCTAATTTTTAGGCCTGATTCAAGAACGGGTCTTGCAAGACCTCAACTGAACCTAACCAGCTTACACCCTTACTTGAGTAGATACCATACCCTACCAAAAGATCAATGTGACCAATTATAAGGCTAGGTCGAGATCTTTTCAACTTAGGACCCAAAAAATCGGCCCAGAACCCATGTCAAACCAGGTAACTAATTAGCAGACCCCAACATGCTCTCTCTCTCTCTCCACGCAAGGGTTTGTAAACGAGCTGAACAAGCTGGGTTACCTTGTTCAAGCATGGTTTACTTTGGCAATATGGTCTGGCGTTCTTTGCCTGACACGAGGCGACTTAAGCCCATTTTATCTTTCGGCCACCAGGTTTAGTGGGCTGCCCTGCCATTTGTGAATTGGTAATGATAAGGTGCTCCCGGAGTACCTACTCTCACTTAATAGAAACTTTAGATTTTCAAATTTCTTAAACTTTTTTTTTTATTAAACCTTATAAATATGATCTATAAGCATTGTTTAGTAGAAAACAAGTTTTGGATGTGATTATAGCTGTATGTTTTTTAAGACCTTTATAACAAATGACTTAAAAAATCTTATTTTTATGTCAAAAAAACATTATCTAAAATTTAAAAGATGCAACTTCCAATCGTGATTTCTAGTACTAGGGAGTAGGTACTCCGCCCGCTTTTAAATGACCATGACAAACCTGTTGTTCATTCGGCCAATGGGTCATGCATCGATCGGAGTCTTAACGAGCACAAATAGAACATTTGTATGCAAAAATCAATGGGGGCTCAACCTGGTTGGTAAGAGCTGTCAGTGCATGTCTCCTTCTGGTGGAGACATTGCAGGTTCAAACCCCAGTGGTACGATTGAATAATAACTAGTGCGTCGGTCTAACCCCAGCTTGCCTTTCAAAAGAAATTTTTTTTTTATAACAAAGAACCATCTCCAAAGCCAGGAAAATCCCAGGTGGAGCCCCATGACCGCCTGTCTTACTTAACCCTAACTCTAAAAGCTAATGGACACTCCCATGCGCCAGCACAGTTTGATCGGAATGCACTGCACTCATTGCCGATTATGCTTAAGGCGCACAAGATGAGCCCTGACCCATTAAACGGTTCAGTTTTCAACTCCGTCCGTAACAAGTCAGGGTCTAAATTCTAAATCCTTACCAGAAACCAGTTCAAGGTGAGCCAAGCTGCTCGACCCATTGCCCACCCCTAACCATAAGCTCAAGCCAAGTCTGAGCCAGATCGTCTGAATGATAAAAACGAATTATACCCATGAAGGCAAACCAAGAATTGTCCTCCTTGGTTCCACCGAAAACTATAGAAACCACACAATGAAAAATTAGGCGTCCTCTCTCTCTCTCTCTCTCTCTCTCTAGAAGATTAACATGTTTACCCAGATTTTAATCACAGATGACCGATTTACGGCTCTTCCTTTGTGTCGATCAACATTGTGAATTTCCAGGGCTACCTAAACTATTCTTTATATACATAGCTAATCTAGAGCCGAAACACTCTCATACGCCCAACCTAATTTAAATGGTATCTATCTCACACCAGTTTCTTGCTATTCAAACAGAATGAGTAGCTGCAATAATTGGTGACCCTTATCAAAACCCTTTAGTTGATTGCCAGTGGCATCTCCAATTCACAAGAGAACAAAAGGCTGTATGGACTTCAATCATAACTAAATAATAAGCAGAAAAGCCGCAATAACAATTGACAAAGCAGCATCACTCACAATCCCTACATTTTGCAATTTCCTGAAACCAGCTCCCCTTGATAAATCACAAAAGGCCCAAGTTGCAGGCTCAAGATAGCACAGCCATTACATCTGACGCTCTCAGAGTAATGTACTCCGAGCCATCACTGCTCTTGAAGTCATTGCCCGCATATTTAGAGTATAGGACGGTGTTCCCTGGAGAAATGTCCAACGGCTTACGGCCACCTTCCTCATCCAAAGGTCCTGGTCCAACCGCCACAACCTGCACATAATAACTCAGCTTTCAGACATGCACAAAAAAGACCAGAGGCAAGAAAATCGTGCTTTTAACACTCAAAGTATGACAGTTTAGAATACAGACAGTAAACTGATTGACGGCTGGCTGATACATGAGCTTGGGGCAAAAGTGCAGATTCTTAGAATCACAGAATTGCTAGGAACTCGATTGGTCATGCCAATGTAGGACAAAATATCTTACAACAGAACTTACAACACAAATGTATCTCATGCGTTGCAATAGCCATTGCACATTATGCATAAGCATTTCCGTATGAGATGAAGATCGTTATTGGTTTACACTAGGTTCACTAGATGAAACATGATCCCAGAGGCTATTCTGTAGCTTAAAAAAGAGGCACGAGTGAAAGCTCATCTTAAATAGAAAAAAAAATAACCATGCAAGACATTTGGGCGTTACAGCGCTTAAAGGTTGCCCATGGGCTGTCTGGTAATCCACACGCACCAATCATATCGTAGCTAGATTTTTATAAAGCTAATTAAGTTTTGACATCAATCTTTATACTCACCCGATTTACAGAAGCCAACAATTCTCAAAATTATTTGATCTCCCTTTTTGTAGCTGCAGGGAGTTTATATACGAAGGTTGCTACTAGTTTTGCAAATTGTGCAGAATAAAGAATGAAACCAAATCTGACATTTTCATTATGGAAGTAACGGAAAATTGTAAGCAAGCAAACAACAGCATTTCTAGGGGACAAAATTTCCCCAAATTGAATTAAAAATTGATGGATATCTGGGGCTTTTTTTCCTTGCTAGAGAGGAATGAACTTGAAAAAAATACAGAATACAGCAATTCCCAGAAAAGAATAAATTAAAAGTATGTGAACGTACAAGGAAGACAACCACAAGGCTAAATTAAACTAGATAAGCAACTCACCGTGCCAATTGAAGGCTTTTCCTTGGTTGCTTCTGTCAGTAACAAACCTCCAGCTGTTTTCTCCTCAGCTTGTGCAACCTAAATTAAAAGGTAAAAGCTTGAGCGTACATTTATTTTTTCAACATCCATCAAGTTTCAATCTACCAGCTACAACAGCCATGTTCACACAGCATTTATAGTGCAGAAACAAATAGTTAACAGCATAAGGGCAGTCAGACTTCTAGAATATGACAGAAAGATATAAACTACAATAAAAGGGTTCATCCTAAAAAGTCAGCAGGCCATCGTCTAAGTCATGAGGTGGATGATGCCACACTCTGAACAATAATAAATATATCCTAAAAGTTTAGTGCACAATAAATATGAATCGATAATAAATAGGTATACAAAGTTTACAGACTGACAATTATTCGGAAAGATTAACTTGACTTGTGTGGTGCCACAGACCATAGTGACAAAAGTTAAAAACGGCAAAATCTCGGGAGTAAAAAACTCGAGAGATTTTGAAAATTTTCATAAATCTCACATTTTTTTTGGCAAAATCTCGGTAATAAAAAATAAATTTAAAAATATAAAAAATAAATTTTATAGGAAAATATAAATAAAATACATTTAAAAATGAAAATCTCAAGATAAATATCTGCTAAACTGGTAAATATCATGATATTTGTCACAGTTTGAAAATCTCGCAAGAAATTGCCGTTTTAAACTTTCACGCAATTTCTCACAATATTATCGCGAGATTTTTATAAATCTCGCGATATTTGTTACAGAGGTTCTGACTTTGACACGCCCATAGGCTTTACCTTTTATTGTCTAAAGCTTTTGTCCATGTGCATGAGGGAAAGAATGCCGATATAGGGACAAACCTTTATCAAGACTCGGTCATTGAGAGGTTTAAGATCTTTTATATTATCACTATCAAGAATACCGACAATGTCATCTTCCTTCAACAAAAGATGGTTGCTTCCGTTAAACTCGATCTCTGTGCCTGCATACTTGGAATACACAACTTGTGCACCAGTCTATGATGAACAGTAGGAAAAAGAATTAGTATTGGAATAGACCAACTATGCAGTAAATTGTGTGTGTTTAATTGTTACTAACCGATAGAAAAATACTAGAGTTGAAGTTGCAAGCATGATCAAATCAATCAGACCTCATAAGTGTGGTGACTGGTTTATTTACCAAGAAAGTGCTTTGGATCTAATTGATGTGAAACACTTGTGAATTTTTAGATCAATGTAGCACATCAGATTTCTTTGAAAACCAGTACAAACATTGAAAAAAAACTCTTCATTTAATACATGTACTCCACTAGAAGCCTGTAGAGATGAAATTCGTATGGTTGGATCCACCAACAATTCAACTAAAATAATCATGAAGACAATGGGACAATTAGATTGTATATAGCACTTCCGATAGTATCAAAGATAATGCCTAATTCATTCATATTAGTCAGAAAATCTCATGGCATTTTGAAACTGTTGTATTTCTAACGTTTTTTGGGCAGAAATGAGGAAAAACAACACATCGAATGATATTCTCTAAGAATTTCAGTTTATAAATTCTGCCTATTCTTCCAAGCCTGGATGCTTCGGTCAACAGTGCAACTATCAAATGTGCTCTGAGGGACATGTGAAAATGATCATTTTCAGTATTTTGTTATTGCAATCTCATGGGGACAAATGTGCTTCGCATGGGTACCAGTAAAGCACCATCCAGTTTGGTCTTTGGTATTGTCTTATTGTCTCAAGGGAGCAAATGGGTTTGACCAAAACAAGAGCGAGCAAAAACACCATGGGGTTAGACCCAGGAAAATTTGGGAGGAGCCAAAGCAGAACATATGTTCGCCTTTTTTAATATCTTTTCGCAGATAGTGAGGAAAAAAAGAAGGATCATAAAAAAGTGCTAGGACATAGACTTATTTGATTGAAATACGATAATCACGCCAAAGACAGCAATTTTATGTTTTAGATCATCAAATTGTCTTAGGTTAGGAAGAAAAGAGGACAGAGGACAATCAGGTAGCAACTGTGGTGAGTACCTGAACACTGATTTCAACCTTGTTCTTACCAACAGTTCTACCCTCTCCGAGGGCAACGACCTCTCCCCCTTGAGATTTGGTCTGGGCAGTTGTAGGGAGTAGGATACCACTTACAGTCTTCTCCTCCACGGTCTTAATTTTCACTAGGACTCGATCAGCCAAGGGCTTGATGCTGGTATACTATAGAGAAGAACACATACAAGCATTAGATAGAAGTAGAACCTTTGATAAATCAAAACTCTAAATGAAACTAGAGCACTGATATATGAAAGCTTCAGAATAAACCCACACCATCATAAAGTTTTCCCAATTCAAAATCAATACTATTAAAGCAGAAGGCAAAATACACTGTACAAGAAGATGAGAGCCATATGGCTACCCACATGGCGAGAGGTCACACAAATTAGGAAATAACAGAATAACCAAAGACTGTAATGTGCAACATAATATAAATTTATAAGTCTCCACAGAAACTAGGTGACAAGAGAGCGACAATAAGCACTTCAATACCACAAAATTTCAACAAAAAGAGGCTGGGAACAAATCACCAACCACTGTTGCATATCAAACCACAACAAGGCTAATGCCAGAGAGAAAAGCAAAAGTACATATAGTTACAACCATTGCAACCAGAAACTTGATATCAACTGGGAATGAGGGGAAGGAAGCAACTAAATATCACAGACCTGATTAAAGATGCACATGCTATAAACAACTTGAGCAGAAAGCTCGTGAAAAATAAACAAAGAAATTTTGATGAGAAAAGAAAAAGAGTTCTGCATTTATTGCAACTGAAACCATGATAAAAGTTGGTAATCAAACTACTCAAGAGCTGCACTGAACATGAAGAACAGACTAAACAATTATATAAACCACGCATGCTAAATGGAACCATAATAAGATTACAGGAAAAAACACAGCTGCAGAAACAACCTAATTGCTACTGCACAAAATGCTTCGTGTACACCTGCCTAAGTGTCATGCTGTAAAATTAACCTACATGTGCAGGCGAATTTTGGCTGTAGCACACAGGAAATCTGCAAATATAACAGAAGCAAAAACGCCCCAACGGAGAACAAGAATTCAAACAAAATGATTGAGAATTTCTGTTCAATCTAATGTTGCCAATGCAGCATAAGCAAAACGCCCTAAGCCAAAACACAAATTCAAACAAAAGGAATGGGACAAACTGTTTACTCCAATGCAGTCACTACACTGAATATGTTAGTTGTGCATCTCCAACAAAACAAAAAGGTTAACAATTTCAGACAATCTCTGGAGGATTTAGTAGAACTGACTATCAGAAAAGCATGGAATTGTACATTGAAACAACTAAAACCAGTGCATGTACAAGAAGCATCTCCTTAGATGAATAATAAGGGTAACAAAGCCATGCAAATTTCCAAGTTTCTGACAACCACGGATGCACTGAAGCAGGTTCAAAATAGAGATTGGTATAAGAAATGAGAAGGAACGGCCGTTCTTATGAAACTATCAATTGCTACCAACCCAGATGGCAAATTGTTCTTGTTATGAATACACACATCTCCATCAAGATTGAAAGAAAAAAAATAATGCATTTCAACCATTCTGACAACATGAACAATCTCAGACACATCACTTTAGAATATCTTGTATAAGGATTCTCCATTTCCACAAGGTTAAGAATTATGGCAATAACAATCTTAGAATTATATTCTACATCTTTTTTAACACAGAATAAGTCCTCTGGTAACCTAAAAATAGTCCATTCAGTGTGTATAAGACGCTATACATTGATTCGAAGTTCATTGAACACACATAAAAAGCGCAACGCAGTCTTGTACCTCTAGCCATGTTCACTTCCATTCTTTAGTGATCCCAGGCAATTTTTTAAACGGTAACAACCAGCAGCACATCAACAGTAATATACCAACAGTAGCCTGCATATCAACAGAAACTAGACGCCCGCTTGTCACAGACCAAGTTCCAAGACTAAGGAAGCTTTAACAATTCAGCTAGAAGGTAGCAAATATACAACAAATCGATCCAAAAACGATAACCAGACATCGGCTCCGTTGCACACACACCAAGATTAACAAGAAATGAGGATGAAACCCGTGACAGAGATCATCAACGAAGAACAAACACTAGAGTCCCATAATTCTTACACACACGTAATCGATGTGAAAACAGTAATCCGTCGCCAACTCAGTTGCATACGCGCACACACACACAACACAGAAACGAAAGAAGGCCAAACTCCAACTACAGAATCCACAAGGACAAACACCAGAGCCTCATCATTGTGAAGAACGGTAGCAATAACTACTTCGTCTACAGCATCCAGACGATGACAGCAAATGAAACTTCATTATTCGACAAAGAAATAGCAGAAAACCCAAACAGCCAGAGAAGCTTTTATACCTTGGGCGCGACGACGGTCGCCGCCCTCACGGTGAGTCCCCTGAAGGACCACTTAGAGAGCGCCAAGTTGCTGGGGGCGAGGGACGAAACACCAATCTCGGAGGGCCTCAGCCCTTCGAAGGAGGACAGAGCAGTGGAAGAAGCGACGAACCGGACGGTAGCCATCGCAGACGGAGAGAAGGATCTGCAGAGAGAGATAGAGTTAGGGCAAGGAGAAAGGCGAGAGAGAGAGGGATTAGGGCAACGAGACGAACCAGAGAGAGAGGGACTGTGTGCGAGTGAGAGCGCGTTCGTGAGCGAAGAAGCAACAACGACGAAGATAAAACCTAAAAACCCTCCCAACGCTGCCCGGTAGTACCAGGGTTTTTATCGTGGAAGATTGAAAGTGAAATTACTATAATGCCCCTAATTTCAATTCAGATGACCCACATTATTCCTTTATCGCTTTTTGAGCTTAGTCTGGAATTCGATGCAAGAAATTGCCCTTACGTTTTGAAATTTTCCTTTTTGGATATTGAGAAAAAACCCGCATCATTTCATTAGGTAAGGGTGTGTTCCAAACAGTCCAATCTGGACACTGTTGGTCCGGCGAAAATTTGTGCTGGACAAGCTGGGTGGGATTGCATTGTTTGATTCATTGAAATCACACATGCACATAAACAAGTATTGGGTCAGGTCACTTTGTTTTGGATCATATGATCCAACCCACAATATTCAAATAGCATTTGAACGGGTTTGAATTGGATTTTAATATCGGATGTGAATATTATTCTGGATATAATTTTTGAAATGCATTTAGAAAATGTGTAACTGGAGTGTTGTGAGATCGTAGAATGCCATTGCGGTTGAAGGGAAAGTTTTATAGGACGATTATTAGGCCCGCTTTACTATTTACTATATGGTACGAAATGTTGGACTGCCAAGAGACATCATATTCAAAAAATGAGTGTAGCTGAGATGCGTATGTTGAGATGAATGTGTGAAAATACAATAAAAAATAAGATTCAGAACGAGAAAATACGTAAGAAGGTAGGCATTGCACTCATTGAAAATAAGATGAGAGAGAATCGTTTACGGTGGTTTGGACATATTCGGCGAAGGCCTAATGATGCTCCCGTTAAAAGGATGAAGAAATGAGAAAATATATTAGTTAAAAGAGGTCAGAGTAGGCCTAGGAAGACATGGATGGAGTTGATAGGAAAGGATATGAATGCTTTGAACCTCGCCGAGGACATGGCATTGGATAGAAATGATTGGAGGAGAAGGATTCATGTGAAAGACCCAGAATGATTTTCTTTTTTGGTTCATATCGCCATTTCTTTTTTGGTTCATATCGCCGACCCCAATTGTTTTAAGATGAAGGCCTAATTGTTGTTGTTGTTGTATTTAGAAAATGTGTGATTGTTAAAAAAAACTTATAAGTCATACCCCGTATATAAAACACATGCAAACAGCATAAACTTGTATATCCTGCCCATAGTTATTCATACCACTAAGACCCTTCTTTTTCACAAGAGAGTATACTTGGGATACGTTTTTGGTTGCTTTTGAAAAGTAAGAATACTATTCAAAAAAGATTAGCATTCAAAATCTTTATATGACAAATGACATTCATTATTTAAATCTTATTTGGGGGTTTCAAGCCAACTCACTTTTTTATAAAAAAAAAATTACTTAATTTCGACCAATCAACAAATAGCACATTTATACTCATGGATTTTGAACTTACCCCATCTTGTCAATTAGATGATACCTCAAACAATTTAACGAGGCAAACAATTGCTTTGATTTTTTTAATTTTGATTTTTTGGATTGGAAATATTAAGGATAGCCCAACCATTTGCAGGTGAAGAAATACATCTAAGAATGACTAGTTATTTGTTGATTGTGGTTATGAGCTAGTTACGGACGCATTGCGATTGCTAGATAATATGGATTATTAAGCGAAGGTGAAATTCATTTTGGTAAACATTAATCAAGTTAGTTCACTGGATAATCAAATTGTATTCCATGCATTGCTTTCATATATGGATTGATTGAAGATCATTGAGCAAATTTAGTTATAATAAGGTCAGAAGGGCTAATTGGATTTGGTAAATTGGCTTTAAATTCTTATTTTATGGCTAATCTAGCTATTCTATTAGACCCCTTTTTCTAGAGGTGCCCAGTTCTGAACTGGATCCAACCTGTATTATTAGACCCAAATAATTCATATCCGAATCCGGATCAGATTTACACCATAATGTCAGGCTTGATCGGAATTGATTAAATATGTATTTTTTAAGCCAAGTCAAATTTTGGTCTAACATGACCCGTTTTATCCATTTCACATGAAAATCAATACATTTGACCTATGTTTTGTGGATCCAGAATTAGAGAGGGTCAGGCCACATCTATATCCAGATTTTTGCTATGTATTCCAGGTCGGATCCAAATGCACATCTACATAGACTTGTTAAATTTGGATCCGGTGTTGGGTCAACCTTGACCGATAGGATATTAAGTTTTAAGAAAAGTGAAGGGTATTTTGGTAAATATGATGAAATCACGACACCTAGGGTGTGCCGGGGGTTTCAGTCACTGGAATACATAAGTAAGGGCTTTTCGGTCATTCTGATGAACTTTCCAGGAGTGTCCTGTCATTAATAAAGTTGTTCAAGGGCAAATTTGTTAAGTGCTCGAAATTGAATGCGGTCAATGGAGAGTTCGGGAATGTTGTAGCGAACTCCGCATTCGCGTCACGAGGGTGTCAAAAGAACGCCAATGGGGGGTTGAACCGCTACTTTTTGACATCGTCACAGACTCGTTCGTCGGACGCGTGCCCACAGCGTGCTTGACGTGCGACTGAGTGCAACCTATGCCATAAAGATTCGTCGACACGAGGGTTCGACTCGCATTTTTCAGAAAATAAGATACGAGGACACAGAAATTTTCAGTTTTTTTAATCATTACAAACCTTTTTAATATTTTATGGTAAAAATGCAATTTTATTGAAAAATATTAAAATAGGTCGTATCAGTGTCCATGTCGGCGTGTCCAAAGCATGTCTGCTTGTGTCACTAGGGACACACCCAAAATGGTGTGTCCCTGTGACATAGAGTGCAACGGGGTGGGTTCAGATGGGTCTAAAAATTGGATTAAAACCCTATCCAATCTAAATTGGGTTTAGGTGTAGGTCTTGATATAACCGAAATTATAGAATCGCATGGATTAATGGGTTCGGAGTATAACTCCGATCATATGTAAACAGGTTAGGTTTTATGTAGACCTATTTTTAATTAGGTATAAAAGAGTGGTGGAGCCACGAATCTAAAAGTAAGGTGGGCACAAATGCACATTGAAAAAGGGAAAAAAGTATAATGAACCTATAATTAAATATTTGTGCTATAAAAAATTAAATCCTATAAAAAATTAAATATATATATAATAATTAAAAAACCCAAACTCTTAAAATTCTAAATTTATAACTAAAATCAAGCACCTATAATCAAGTTCAATGATGATTAAAGAAAAAATACATAAATACCTAATGCAAATTAGAAATAATTTAAAAATTTTAAAACTTAATAAAATATTCATGATTCATGTTGTTTAAAAAATAAAAAACTAAATCCCAAGCAAACATCATTCATATATATACGATAATTAAAAAAACTAAAATTTAAGTTTCCAACTAAAATTAAGCACCCAAAAGGGTTTGGTATAGTGGGATGGGACCTAAGCGGCTAGGTAGGTGGTCTAAGTTCAAATCCCATGTGTCACACCTTCTGCAAGTCGAACTATGGTGCCTTTTTAGGGAAACTGATAAGTCCACAGAGTTTTACATTGTCAGAAGAACTAGATAAGTATGGGTGGCAATCTGGTAGGGTTGGTGGGTCAGCATACCTCAACCCGAACCCGACCCGTTTATTAAACGGGTAACCCGACATGACCCGCCAACCCGCTTAATAAACTGGTTAGGTCGGGTAAATGGGTTGGCAGGTTGGCGGGTCGGGTCGTCGGGTTGGCGGGTTGACCCGCCCGCCTAACCCGTTTATTAAACGGGTCAACCGGGTTTGCGGGTTGGCATACCCCTAACACGAACCCGACCTGTTTAATAAACGGGTTAGGCGGGTCGACCCATTTATTAAACGGGTTCATTTTTGCCCAACCCGAACCCGCCTAAGAGGCGGGTTGGCGGGTCGTGTCAGGTTTTGCCACCCCTAGTGATAAGTACTACAAGCAAAGCTAGTTAGGTCTTTGATTCTGATGGTAGTTTTTCATGTAAATATAAAAAAATTAAAATTAAGCACATAGAATCACGCTTGGTTGATTAAAAATAAAAATACTAAGGTATTGAATATTCACCTCATTTAAAAAGCCACCTAAATTTTAATTGAAAAAAAAGTAAAAAAAAAAAAAACTAAAACTTAATTAAATATTTATGTTATTTAAAAAAACTAAATATAAAACCTAAATCGTAACCAACATTATATATATATATATAATAATAATAATTAAGAAAACTTTAAAATTTTAAGTTTGTAAGTAAAATCATACTTGGATCCAGAACAATCAAAAATTGCAAAACCTCCGTCGATCTGACCCTTGCAGCCCTACCTTTATCTAGGGATATGAATAGATCAGATTTTATTCGATGTCCCGACCAAATTCAACTGCATTTAGTAGGATTTGGTAAGTCAAAACCACATCCGTTTATAAGTAGATGCATATATGGTTTTGAATTTTTACTACCAATTTCAACGAATGTCCAGATTTAACAAATATCCGATTTTGTTTCGCATACAACCCAAATCCGAACTATTTTCATCCCTAATTTCGTCGTAGTTCTTTATTGTACTAATTGGGCCATATCCAATATATTTAGTTGTGGTCCCTTGAGTTAGCAAATGGTGGATCCGTCTCCAACCTGACCAATTGCAGAAGAAATAAAAGTAAGCAGATGCGCAGAATATTAGGGATGTCAATGGATCGGCTTTGACTTGGAGATGTAACAAAATCTGAGTCCAATTAATGAGATTTGGCAAACAAACCAGCACCCAATTAATAATAGGATTCAAGTTTGGTATGCAGCTTTGTATCCAAACCCTAATATGAGTCTGAACTGAATCTGAAACCAACAGATAATCTGAAGTGGTTACATATATAGATCATATCTAATAAGCTATCTGGATCCAGGTTTGGTATTACCCTTTTCCATTCAGAATCTAAATCTAAGTCCAAGTACACAAGATTTGACTAAATCAAATTTAGTATATCCCTAATTGATATACGTTAGTCCATATTGATTAAACCAAAGGGTTGGAAGCTTAAAATTGACAGCATAAATAAAAGCTTCAGGTTTTCAAGACATGGAGTCAGAGTCTGACACATGAGGCAGGGGTGAGCAGTGATCAACTGATTCAAGGGTGCAACTTTTGGTCTAAGAGTTCTTAGCCTGTGATCTGATGTAACTTGACTTGATCTCCTAAAAAAGAAAGTGAGGTTGATGGTGCCAATACTCGAAAACACAAAAAATGATAGAAAAGTAAAATTAGAGATAAACATGCCCTAATAAATAAAATTAAATAAAATAATAAAAATAGATGAAGAGATGGAGCTTAACAGAAGCTTAGGTAGCCCTCCTAATGACTCTAATGAGCATGATGAATCCGGTAGAGCTTTCACAAGATTAAGACTCAAAGGGCTTGGGTACGGTAAGGTGGACTTGGTGGGACAGTGAATCTAGACATAGGTTGTAAGATTCATAATTTTTTAGTCAATTTCTAAATAAAAATAAAAAGTATTTTTTATGTAATTTCATCATATTGACATGGAATATGAAACAAAAAGAATTTTGCATAGCCAATTATACTTAGGACGTATGTATTCTCAAGGATATATGCTCAAACACTCAGGGAGCTATATCTCACTAATTTAACAAAATGAGAGAATTTTGCGAAGCCAATCTATTTTATCTTGTCTAGACAAAAAAAATGTACTCTCTTATTTTTGGCAAAAAATATCAACAAAAATCCAAAAATACGTGGGCCCCACTACAATATCTTGTGGGCCCTACATAAACATCTCACAAAAATATCTTCTAGGATCCATATAAATATCTCATGAAAATATCTAGTAAGTTTCATCGGGATATACATATCATTTTATTACTTTAGCCTTAAGTTTAGATCTTGATCAGATGGTTTGGATAGATCGGATCCAGTCCTTACCCACACCTAAGATCCATAGTATTGGCTATAAATAAGCGGAGACCCCGCTCTTAGAAAATCGTCCCCTCCTCTCTCTTATTTTCTCTCTCCTCTCTCCCCTTTCTCTCTCTTGGTTCTAGCATGTACCTTAAACCTGCTTCACCTAGACTGAACCCAGTAGTTGAGTTAAGACCCATTGGCCTTAACCGTTTGACCTTCTCTATTTTTTTCTTGACTAGGTCCAACCCATCATACCTAGACTAGCCCACTTGAGGTAGGTTTGAACCTAGTTGGACCTAAACAAGTTCAATCTAATTTTTGCCTATACCTCTCTGATTCACTACGCCGACAAGTTCTATATGACACACTTTTGATTATGAACATATCGAATGTAAGGATGTGCTGGCCATGACCTACGAGCACCTTTACGTTGCGCTAAGCCATCTCTGTCGGATTTTGGTAGGTTTTCATGCCGTTCTTTCTCTTTCAAGTTATTTTATTGAAATAACTATTATGTACAGTAGGATTTTTCTTACCGTATACCTTTCTAAAACAATATATGGCCTTAGTCCTTAGTTCACACCCTTTAGGCCACTGTAAGCTTGCTTTAGTATTCATGCGTGTGCCATTGCAAGTATTTTTCGATATTAACAACGAATTATGTGTCGTAAGGTCTTAGTCCTTAGTTTATGCCCTCTAAACAACCGCAAGTTTGCTTCAGTCTACGTGCATATCCTTATAACTACTTTTCTATTATATATATATATATATATATTGCTTTACACATTTTACTTAGCCTGATGCGTGATTTCATTCACGTGACCCTGTTTTACATACTTTAATTTGTCATTGCACTATTATGAGCATAAACTCTTATTTTGTGCACTTCACTTAGCTCGATGCGTGGTTTCATTCACTAGACTTTGTTTATGCATTTTACTTAGTTCAATATGTGGTTTCACTCACTCGACCCTGCTTTTTGCACTTTATTTTGTTGTCATGTTGTTATGTGTATAGGCTCATGTTTTTAATAAATATATTTGCGCTATAATAAGAGTACAAATGGTGACTGATCTCTATCACCTAAAGCGATTCAAAATGTTTTGTCTCGTTCAAAATATTGTTTCACGAAGAAACCCTTATTGAAAATGTTTTAGATTTAAGCAAAACCTCATTTACGTAAACATCTAAGTCACTAGTGTAAGGTCTAACTAAGGTCCAGGTTTTTGATAAATCATGAGAGATGAAAAGTATGCACATCGATGCTCATTTATCCAAAAATGAACATAGTGATTTCTCTGTTAAATAGGGAAGATGCTATCGAAATTTTTGATAAGATGTTCGTTGAGCTAAAAAGAACATAGCCCTTTGCCTGTTAAATATTGGAGATGGTGCCAAAATTTTTGGCAAAATACTTACCTAAGTTAGTATGGAAGGCTTGATGATTAGAACCCTACCAAGATGACTCATTTTATTTCTGCCTTCAAGGACATCATACTTGTAAGAAGGGCCATTGCATTAGAGTAGTTGTTGCACCTTGTTAGGTCAATGCTTATTGCGGACGTCTAAGTAGTCAATCAAAAGTGATTGTTTATTATGCATACCTTTGTCATCTACTAAATACTCGTAAGCACTGTTGTGTCAGAGTTGGTTATTCACCCGCAAGAGGTGAAGCGCTCATGAAGGTCGTAGATGTCACGAACGATGTCTACAAGCATATAAACAAAAATAACAGTAGACCCTTTTCACACGAAAACCAGTTCGTGCTTTAAAAAACTGATTGGGGTTGGGTTCATATTCTATTTACGCAGAATGCACTGGATTGCCTATGTAGCCCTCGATGTTTTAATAAAAATGATTATGTCATCGAACCCCTTCAGGACTTATGCTCATCGTGAAAGACGATAATGGTTCCACCTTGAGTGATATACATTATTTTATGAACCAAAGAGTTCAGGCGATCTTTCAGTCTTCCGGTCACTCAGAGGTTAGTAGGTCGAGTTATCCTTAAGATTCAAAGGTAGACCCAATTACTGCAATAGAAAGATGCATCTGAAATGACCTAACGAGGGTTGTCCGATAAAATCTGTCGCCTCGTTATAGACAAGGTTACTCAAGCTTCTGAGCACACAATAATATATAAAATAATAAACACCTAGACAACTTGATTTTGTTGAAGTTTAGTTCTCCTGCGTACTAGGTTTTTTTCATAATTATCTACAATGTTTTCATAATTATCGAAATAATGCATTAGTTATAGGTACACTGACGAATAAATGAATGTATGTCCGTTAGTACTACTTATGTATCACCTTATATAAGGTACTGATCTCGATACACTATTGGACCGATCACGTGAATGACCCAAATTGTAATTGTATGGCTAGGTTAGGCTCAAGGAACTCCTACTTTATTCCATGGGATACCTATATGCTAAGCCATGGAGACTTGAGCTACGATGTTTTCAACTGCAGCACTTAAGTGACATTTTATATTTTTAACATATTATACTTGTTAGAATTTGATTGCTTTTCTACTAGACCAGAAATGGTTCTGACCATGTTTTATGGAGGATACGGGTACTGGACCCGCAATTTGATATATAGAGCAGAGCAGCATCAAGATCTAAGGTTTCTCCAAGCTTTGTTGCATATTTTATTTACAAATCTAGTTTATTTAGTACTGCTTTACCAAATACTATTATTTATAATAAATTACTCATTTCGGTTTGCTTAAATGAAATATTTTGATAGACAATAAGAGATTGGTCACATACCTATGACTTGTCCGACATTTTCTAAAATCGATGACTAACTATCATTTATTTCTGCTGCTAAAGTCCTTTTCCAATTCTGATGCAAAGAAAAAAAATCATAAAATTTAAACAAAGTTTTGTTTTGGAAATCCAGGACATTATATAGGGGATGGCTAGAGAGCTTAGCAAGGTGAGGCTTAAGGCTAAGATAATCTCTCAAAACAATACTCGTATAGATAGGCTCTTGACTCTAGATGCTAGGTCTTAGATGTTGAAAGAGAGAAAATGATTACTATTTATAGGTTTTCTGGTGAATTTGGATCCTAAATGGTGAAATTCTACATCCATATATCCATATCTACTTGATATGCAATATTGGCCAAAAAATTAATGTGGTAGATTTGATAGCCTGTTGGATTTAATTAAAGGATCATAAATAAGCTTTTTGGTAGGCTGGGAGGATAAGTTTTGGCTTAAGAAAGGTTCATCCACAAAATCCAAGGTTTTTGGAAGGTGTAGATAAGGTTTATCCTTATTTTTGTGCATTTTCGGCCAAAGCTGAAAGTTTTTGTCGGACAACAAGTAGGGTTTAAGGGTCAAGTCTGATGACAATGAGGGTATCCGGGTCTAATGACAATTGACTTGCCGTCAGACAAACATGCTTGGACTGCTACGATAAGTTGACTTATTTTAGTCATATCTTTCTAACTGGGTATCCTTTTGAGGTGAGATTTTGTGTGTTGGAAAGATAACATTCTTTACTTTAAATCATATTTTAAGTAAAAATCGAATTCAATAGATTTAAAGGTTAAAATAAAACTCAAAGTGGAGCCTACCTAAAAACAAGTTTTAATTGGGTAGGGTTGTGCACAAACATTGAAATAACTCGATTTTTATCATGTTTGAAAGCTAGGGCTCTCTAGTTTCAACTTTCTTTTAGAAAAACTTCAAAAATGTCTTTTTTTTAAGTCAAAAATATAGTGAAAGTTGAAAGTTTGTTGGTAAGACTGTTTTTCGAGACATGACCCTTGACACAAGACAACTAGGTCAAAATTGGGGTGTCTATAGAATGTTGGACTGCCATGAAGATATGATACATTTCTTTATAATGATCAATATCATCAGGTTGGATAATTCTCTCAATCCATATCTATAACTTGAAAATTTATCAGGGTTACTTGGTCCAAATGGCTTTGGCAAAACTGTACCCATTCTTCACAATAGGTTTCCTCTCATATTTTACCCAGCATTCTTCTTACCATATTTCATATTCTGCTTCAACTTCAATTTTTAATTTCAAATCTCCAATCCAATTCTCATATTCAGCATTATTTCTAAAAGTGATGAGTTTAGGTTGGAGGTAGGGTCAAAAAACTATGGTTGAGATGAGTTCTTCTGGTTCATCAACTTCTTGATTTTATTGGTTTATCTGAAGTAGGTCACATTTTTTTGCATACTTTTCAAGGGTTTCTATTGGTTCATAAAAGATGAAGATATGACCCATAGCTGACTCAAGAGAATCTGACTCTTCTGCCACATGAACCAATTGACGTAAGTGTCTTTGTTCAAATGGTTCCCACTCTCTCCATGTAGGGTTTCTTTCAAATTCATCAACCCATTCTTCTTATCACATTTCATACTTTCTCTGCATTTCTACCTCATATTTGAGATTTTTGATCCAATTGGTATGTTTCTAGTTGTTCTCGTACATCACTACTTCTAGAGGAAGGTGTGGACAAAAGACCATCCTTGCAATTGGGGTTTTTGAATTCTCATCTTGATTTTGGCTTGGTTGGCTCAATGAAAAGATGCATCCATTATCTACCTATTCATTAATGATCTCCACTAGAGCAAAAGTGAATATGATGTGACCTCAACATGGCTCTGGAAAATCCTCTTCTTCCTCCAGTAAGAAACACAAAGAAGGTTTAAACTCTTTTGGCGGGTCAAACTCATCATGACTTGGAATTCTCTAGAAGTTTCTTGGATGATGCTCTTCATATCGAGCTATCATGATGATTGTCTTGAGATGGCGTTTATGGACCATTTCCCTGAAAGTATTATGGATGTGATTTCTCCCAAAGTATAAGTTTCATCCTTTTCTTATATTGTGGGCATATCTGTCAACTTATCAATTCTGAGAAGCATGGGCTAAGTCAATATGATAGTTGGGTCATCTGCAAATATCACCACAATCTAGTCTTTTAAGGAAATCATAACACATTGGTGGTAAGTATATGGAATCACCTTGCATGAAGCATTTGACGAAGAACTTTTTGAAAAAATTTAGTTTACTACTTAGTGCATTTTGCTGAAGTCCAGCTCGAACAACCACAAAACAACAATGCAATTATTTTCTTGACAAAGTTATAAAACAAAGCATAGACACATACAATTATATTTCTACTGACATGAATCCGAAACGTTGGGCTAATTGTTACTTTCAAGCAAAAAGATATGACTGGTTAACATGTAATATAGTAGAGAGCTTCAATTTATGGATTCTCGTCATATGTGATAAGCCCCTAATTCCACACATTGAAAAGCTTCATCTCATGTTGATGAAACAGTTTGAGAAAAAAAAGATTACGAGGTATCATATGATAGGCATTGTGGTGCCGAAGCTAAAAGAAAAGCTAGAAAAATTGAAGAAAAATGCACAATAAATACATGTAGAATGAGTGAATTACCTCTAACAATGGTACAAAGCCCGCGACTGATCTCACAATTATAGTGTTGATATTCAGAGATGCTTATGCTCTTGCGAAGGGTGGCAGGTTAGCGAGATTTCTTACAAATATGTGATTACATTCATTTTGTATGAGAGTAACCTACTAAAGGATTATTGTGATAAGTGGTTCAAAGTTGAATCATATAGAGTGAAGTATAATTAATATTCATTCTTTCTGGTGGCGGATAATATTTCACACATCACTTTACCTACTCATATATATATATATATATATATATATATATATATATATATATATATATATATACCACAAGTGGTTCGCAAAGCATGGCGACCTAAGGTTAATAAATAAAGAAAGTGATATATATATATATATATATATATATATATATATATATAGAGAGAGAGAGAGAGAGAGAGAGAGTAATGTATTCCTTAAGCCCCCTTTTTCATTAAGTCTAGTTAGGCCCCTTCAAAAATCGTAGTTTTACGTTTTTTTTTCTTAAGTCCAACACCATAGATGTGATATATAGGTTTTGTTCAGTGGGAACCAGCTTTTGAATTGCCAGAATTTTACCTGTATACAGGTTTTTTTAGTTATCCAAAATTAATGGCTACGAAGGACCAGTTTTTTCTAGCTCACAAAAATAACTTTTTCGTTTAAAAAACATGGTCCAAGAGTCGATTCCCACTGAATTGAACATGCTAAACATATCTAACAGTTCAGATTTATTATAAAACACTTAAAACCTATGGGGCAGAAAGAGAAATTGGGCCTATATATATATATATATATATATATATATATATATATATATATATATATACACTCATTCTGCACCGTTAAACCCCATAGTTTGAAGCATTTTATGATAGATCTAAACCGTTAGATGTGTTTAACATGCTTGATTTAGTGAGAATCAACTCTTCGATCATGTTTTTTTGACTAAAAAATATATTTTTATGAGCCGGGAAAAACTGATACCTTCATAGCCATTGATTTTGGATCACCAAAAAAACCCATATACAGGTCAGATTCGGGTGATCCAAAAGCCATTCCCACTAAACAAAACTATAGATCACATGGTGTTATGTGAGAAAAAACACAAAAAACTACGATTTTCAAAAGGGCCTAATTGGGTAGAAGGAGAAATTGGGGCAGAACCAGCGCATTACTCTCTCTCTCTCTCTCTCTCTATATATATATATATATATATATATATATATATATATATATATATATATATATATATAATTCACAGTGCAGGCACTCCGAAAACCTGCGCCATGAAGGCAAGAAGCCCAATCATATTCTGTCGTAGGTTTAACATTTTCTTATATACACCATTAAAGTTGAGAATTGTGACAACCATTTGAAGAACATAAGAGAAAAACAGAAAAATAAGAGCAAAGATGGATACTTCCGCTCTTGTGAGCTTCAAAAAAAAATTTCTACCATACAGTAGCTCACCCGGTTGGCAGAGAGGGAAATCGCCTACCTTTGTGGGACTATCTTCCCTGCTTGTCTGTCTTAGCACAAGCCTGTGCGACAATGAACCCACACTAACAGCAACCAGCAGATCTGCTGTTGGGGTAGACTGTAAGGGCATGGTAATGCTCATTCGACGAATACAGGCTAATGCCCACCATCTCCAACCATGGGCAAGCAAAAGCCAAACATCGCCATGGTGACGCCATTGTAGCCCTGCACTATTGGTCAAATGAAGCTAAGGAGTGATTGCCTGAGTTATCCTCGCAGTAGCCTCACTGCATATTTACATTATCCTGTGATCCGCTACACGGCTGATTTGGTATCTGCATGTTCCCCAGATCACCATCAAGACTCATCTGCTGGACTTCAGCGGATGAAAGTATTTTGATGCTCTGAACACAGCTCACAAACTCCCTGAAGAAAACCAAAGAAATATTCAACAATCTGCAGCTTGATCTTCTCAGGTGATCTATGCACCTGAACATGCCAATATTCACGCAGATAGATTCGAGTTGCTGCAACAGTGGCTGTGGCATTGCAAAAAATGCCATGAAGTAAAGAGACAGTCCAATGGGCACAGATGAGAGAGAACCTGCATCTGAGGGCCACAAATGCATGGGTCTGTAACCAGGGGTGTACAACCATATTTTTATTCCAGGACCTATGTGGTCATCTAATTAATTGAAGAGTCATGAACACGTGGGTGGATCTATAGATGGGAATAAAGGAAGATGGGACAATAATTCAACAAGAAACTTACTCCCAAGGGTCATCTCCCACGAGCAAAACGTCATTTTCATGGTCAACATAGACCAGCTTCCAGCAACTAGTTTGTGGAACCTCAAGCTGCCCTTGAATTCCAAACCTGCAGGCAAGGTCATGACGAAGCTCATCATATCCCTTGTAACGTGCGACATCGATTGACCTCCCCACTGAACCCCGCTTGTACACCTGTAAAGGAAGGTTTTAGTCCACATGGTTAACAGAAATCTTCTGTCATGAAATTCTCGAAGTCCAGGTCTAAACAACACCTCTTAAAAAGTTTCACAACCAAACAAAGCTAAAACACTCTCTGGAAGGAAAGAAAACAGGCAAGAAAATAAAAATCAAAGTTGCATGGTACAGCTAAAACAAGACATGATTGGCACTAACAGTAGTAAGAATCATATTTTCATTCAAAAAAGAGAAGAATCATATCAGCGACTGACAACTTGAACTTGGTTGGGTAGACTGAGACCACTACATACAGTAAAGATGAATAAGAAATGGGCAAAACTCCTCCAATATAATAACCAAACGGATGCTCATTGGAGACCACCATTTGTTCCAACTTGTAAAAGTTGTCGGTGTTTCAAGTTATTTTTGGAAGTTTCCCTGAATTACAACAATGTAGCAAACAGAAGATGTCGCAGACATTGACTATGTTCTGGTCAAATATTGGGCAAAAATTCTGACTTGTGACCTCGTCACACCATGTCTAATACTACTTGGTAGCAATAGCTACACAGGGAACACAGGCTGATCAAATATTTGGTAGATGGTTCAGTCAAAACCACTCAAAAGTTTGCTAGATAATGCAAAATAAGATTGTTGGGTCTTTAAAAAAGGTGTCAGGTCGCAGAAGCAGAGAAGATTGAAGATTCAAATACATCAAGAGTGCATACAAATCAAAGGCAGCCATATGAATTTCTCAAAAGTCAAAACCATGCTGATGTTCTTCTCATACAAAGTGACAGAGGAATGAATATGGGCATATATAGTTGACATTCCACCACACCCAAGAAACTTTCTTCTACGCTCAAGCAACATTCTGAGGCTTTCTGTGAAACTTGCAGCATGCAGTAGAAACATACCTTGGTAAATGTCCGCACACGCTGCAACGTCTGAGGGCGTGAGCTTTTGTTAATAAAGCTGGCTTCATTAACGGCAGTGCCATTTGAACATCCAGGCTTAAAGGACATGTCTTGAACACCAAAGGACTGAGAACACATTGCTGATGTAGATAATTCAGGCTCAATATCTCTTGGAGTACTATAACCAGAGATAATATTTTGAATGTCCTTCCCCGAACCAAATCCATTAGAGAACAGACTATCTGTCTCCAAGCCGGTCAGCAAAGGCTCATCAATGTTGACACCAAAGAGGAGATTATTTCGAGGGTCAATCTGAATGTCACCGTCTTGATTATTGTCTCTGAAAAGAGTTGAAGACAGCTGAAAAGAAGGCATATGGAAATTCTGTTGGCCACCTTCTAAGCTAAACGGTGTACAAGAAATTGCATCCAAGTGATCAGCGGTATTATTCCTCAATGATAATAGGGAAGATGCTTGATCAATTTCCTTTGTGGAATGTAACTCATGCTTTATCTGCACATTAGGCTTTAGATGCTGAGGTTCTTGAACTAAACTGCTGTTCACAGCTGGTTTGGGATCATCTGCCCTGACAGAACACTGTTGTGCTCTGTTAATGAAGTTCGAAGAGGCAGAACAGTTATTAGCGGAAGGTGACATTGAGCTTGATCGTGAATCACCATCTGTAAACGCTGAACGAGCCCGTGCAGGCAGTGACCCCTTGGCTGGAGCTTGTAGCTGGCTGGATGAGATAGGCAACAACTTTGGAGGTGGACTAACCAACTGAACCTCTTGTTGTAGTGGTTTCTGCTGTGATTGATTATGCAAAACAACATCAATCTGATGCAACAAAGGGTTCATATGATGCTGTTGATGTTGACGGTGTTGTTGTTGTTGCTGCTGCTGTTGCTGTTGTGCTGGAGAAGTTAGCTGGTTCGGAAGCTGTGCTTGTGGTGGCTGTATCTGCTGAGGCAGCAAATTTGTACTTACTTGTAATTGATGTTGTTGTTGTTGTTGCTGCTGAAATTTCTGCAACAGCTGCAGTTGAAGTTGATTTGAAGTTAATGGTAACTGTTGTTCAGATACCTGCGTCTGAGATTGCAAGCCTTGCTGTAAAAGAGAAGGTTGGACGGAGTTCTGAATGGGAAGAAGGAATTGCTGCTGGAGCTGCTGGTTTTGTCCAAGCAGTTGATGCTGTTGGAGCTTAGACTGGATGAGGCTCTGCTGCAGCAGTTGGTTTTGTAGTTGAGCCTGTGCTGATGGCTGATTAACAAAGGATTGAAGAGGTGGCAGTGGTTGTTGTTGTTGTTGTTGCTGCTGTTGATCAATAAAGTCTGGCTTTAGGTAAGGATTAGCCAGAGTCCTATCTTGCTGCTGAAGGTGATCAAGTTGTTGGGTTTGCTGCTGCAAGTTGGGCAGTCCAAACTGTAGGTTAGGTGAGGGTAGGGCATGGCCCTGGAAACCCAATTGCCTTGATGGGTCATCGATCCCAACTTTATGCAGTGATGATGTTGTGATAGAAGGGAAGTAGTCAGCTTGAGTTACTGAACCAAGAAATTGTGGGTTCTGCAGCTTCTGCTGCATGTTCATCCACTGGACTAAACTCATACCTTGTTGTATAGGGTTTTGAGCATCCTTGATGCCAATCCCATCTGTGAGCCAAGGCATTGCTCTTTTGAAGGCATTCTCTATCTCTAACTCTTCATCTGCAGAACATTAACAACTCCTGGTCAATAACAGTTAACATCGGGCCTCAAAGCATATGAACTCAAAGTTAAAAGAGATCATCAACCAGTTTTCAGCTACAAAATTTTAATGAGGGCTGGAGTTTTGAGCAGTATCAAGATGATAGGCTCAGCAATTCAGAACAAATATGGCAGTATCTTTAAGACATGTTTAACACCTCAGCAGCATCAGTAGATCAGATGTGTGAAAGCAAATCCAGGATTCACAGATCAATGGACTCACAGATAGGACCTGGTGATTGGTCGTTCAAGGGATTGATCTCCAACTCAGTCTAAACAGAAGATAAAGCAATTCGGAGAACAAAGAATGATTTACTAGCATCATCAGTGATAACAACAATGATAATGACAAGGGTGAGGATGATGACAATAATAGACAGCAAGTGGTGGTACTACAATTAACAAACAGATAGAAATTCTACAATTGTAAACCAAAAATTATGAAGAAAAGACAGATGGCAACTAATCATAACTAACAAGAATGTTGTTCGGAATATAATGGCTGAAGTATCAACAACAAGCGAACCGATGGCCCTTTTGTGGCTTTAAGATAAAACTGAACTTGAACCTAATAGCAGTTATATAGGGGGAAAATATCTGATTGCAAACTAGTAAAACACACTTCAAGTAAGAAGGTTAGCCCAGGACTCTGGGGCCCAACCAGACTTGACCCAGTTTGGCATACTTTCAACTTTGGTTTCCAAAAGACGTACCTGGCATTCCTGGTTGTCTGAAGCATTTCGGTCTAAAAAGTGGTGGAGGGCATAAATAAAATGGAGTTATAACTGGTTCTATATCCCAAAGAGAAACCCGGTTCTGCCGCTCGCCACCAGTAGATTCATCCCATCCAACCTGCTCAAGCATATAAATAACAGAATGGCTATAGGACAATGTAGATATATTAAAACCAAACTAATGAACTTGATAACAAAAGAAAACCTGAAGGTTGCGCCAATGTGAATTCTTCCATCTTATAGGATCTATGTCACTGATGCCTGTGATCGTACCCATATATCTCCGCACACCAGATTCCTCAGTTTCAAACATCATTCTGAATCGCATGCCAAGAGAAATCTGTGTTCCATATACAGCTTTATGATATTTGGAGAAGGGGATAACAAACTCTGAGGGGCTTGCTCTGTAAAACCATGCATACCCATGGATGGCAACACCAGATTAAAGAAATTTATTCGTGGGTACTAGGAAACGAGTAAGAATTATGTGTCTGTCTAATTTACCTTGGATTATAAAATACGGTGAAGGGACTATGGTTTGCAGCAGCATGTGCAGCAGCAGCGAGAATTCCTATATGCATACTGTCACTCGATAGGACTGATGAGGAAATAGCAGGTTGCTGCCGATTAGCATGTCTTATCCCCAATAAAAGCTGTGATTTCTCATCTCTGTTTGAGAAAGAAAAAAAAGGTAATTATGTAAAAGCTAATAACTTTTGAGCTCAGGATCCACAAAGAAGATGAAGACTAAAAAGCAAAGGTAACATGAATACTTGCACTCAAGATCTTCCAAAAAAAATACCTTATAAATATTGCAGAATCACCTGCAACAAGCCTCTTTGCATTGACAAACACACTCCAACCTGTTGTGAGTAGGTGCCGCTTTGGTTGACCTGGAAAAATATGTCTACATGTATCCCATCAGTAAAAGCGCAACATACAAGAACAACAGTGAGCCTGCAACTGATCTGGCACATCAACTTTGTCCAGGACTCCAGGACGAATCAGTAACTAATTGCCAAATAACACGGACAATGTCGTACTGACTGTGTTCTTGCAGATATCTGGGTGGTCAGATATCACAAACAACCATGATTATGACAGCCTAGAAGTCGCAATAACAAATTAGAAGTGCAAAATGGCCATATACCGCGATAAACATGCCGAAATGTCCATGAAACATCATGCAAGTCTCTGGCTACTAGCTCTCGAGCTGGTGGTTGCATTGAGAAGTCCTAAACAACCATGTTACTATAAGTACAAGCAAGAAACCCAAAAAAAAACATCATGCGCCAGATGAGCATAGAGAAAGACAAGCACATACCAAAGGAGGGAAGATTTTTTCAGCTGCACGCCGGGGTACAGAAAATCCACCATGTGTGCTTGTATCGCTTGCTGTAAGTGTTTTGCAGAAGAACTCTGTTGGCTGCCTACTTTGCTTCAGACCAAGATCAGATGCTAGCAATGCTTCATTGTCAAACTGCAGTACCAGAAGAACCAAAGCATTAATTTGGTGTTCACAAAGATAAGACACATCCAAAATAAGGTTCAAGAGGATAATAGATAACAAAAAGAACCAGAATATACAAACAGATAAAGAAAAAATATTAGAGTAGCCAGTAGCACAATATGGACAACCTGATTTACAGGCTGAAGAGTCTCATACAATCAGATAAACAGAAAATATTACAGTAGCAAGTAGCACACCAAGCACAACCTTATTTACAGGCTGAAGAGTCATCTGAGCATAAACCTCGTCTGTTTCTGCATCAGCCTGAATATCAAATAGAACTCTGCTAAGCAACAAGCATCCAATCCACGCATCAAGCAGAGGAGACAGTAACAAGGAACAGAAGATATTTGAAAACTACCATACATGGAGGGTGACATTGTGCAACATGCAAATCAGTTTTGAAGGAAGGTTGGGATAATTTGGGATGTGCCCATCACTTGCCTTTTGCATTGAGGCCGCAACCTAGAATTACAACATCCAAAGCCTGTTTCAGGCTCAATTCCACAGGTAACAAAAGCACAAAAGGCTGCACTTAATCAAAGTCAAAATGCACACCTGTTCACTGTGACCTTGTGGGAAGTAAACTACAAGGCAGCCAACTGGTGGCAATGAAACAAGTGGTCCAGCACATGCATGCCATAGCTCTGAATTGATAGTTTTCCGTTCTCCTGCAACCAGAATAAAAGATACAGAATGATGAAATAAAACAATACAATGTCTACATAGTATACGGAAACACAGGTCAAATCCGACATGCCAAAACACAATAACAATTCAATATCTAAAAGTGTATTGTTTTAAAAAATATATGTCTATACGTGCACACAAACACTGATTTTATTATTTATTTATACTTGCCTTTCCCATATTTGCTAACAAAAGTATACCAAACCATCAACTATATTATTAACAAGCATGTAATTTATTATCAGTCTCATATTTGTGCAGTTGAACTGCTACAAAAACTCTCAAACTGGCCAAATGCAGCTAATTTACACCACCTAAGCTCAAGCATATTGGTAAATGCATTGGTTTAAATACTAAGACAGTTCGACCAGCAAGATCAATTTTGATAAATCATGTATAACTCTCATGAAATTTTACCAAAAAAAAAAATCTCAAGAAACCACTTCACCTGCAGCATGTGTACATCAAGTCCTAAATTATAATTAGGATATTGAGATGTCTCCCTAAATTCATATTAGATGAGACACAACAAAACCTTAATTACAGCACTGGAATTATGTGAAACAAGTTCCCAATCACATTTGTCACAGATAGTAAGGACATGCTCCACTCCTATGCGAAAATAAGAGTTCAAAAAATTTCAAAGATTTGCTCACATTTATGGTGAGGATAAAGCTAGCCGCAAACAGAAAATTGGAACAAATTGGAAACAATGGATTTTTGTAAATCCTAAGACTATCATGCGATTTAATAGTGCAATTTATTACACAACTCTGTAAATTCAATAAGCAGCAGAACATGCAGAAAACCCAAACTATGCTGGGGATAGCCCCAGATAGGATTCAGCCATGCACCCATCATGCCTCCAAATTACTGTTATTTTTTCCCCTATTCTACCTAAAGATCTTCATGCATGATCAAATTATATATAGATAGACAACAACTTAATTTCTTGACTCCACCTTCATAAACACCCAGCTTTTCAGCTTTTATAGTTCTTTTTTGGTTCTAAAAGAAACTCAGGATTGAGAGGAAGTAAAATTCAAAGGGAAGGCACTTAAATGCAAAAGAAGCTCACAAAAAGGAAAATTTAATGCAATTTGTTGTCCATAAATTCTCTTTAAATAGAAATCCAAAAAAAGGATTCAAAAATCAGAATTCAACGATTTACGATGCTTCTGCATCAAATTGAAGAAACACCATCGATTCGCAACCCCAAGAAGAAGAAAAAATGGGTCCGAACAGCGATTATTAGTGTGAACCTTTTAATTGGGCACAAACGGGAAAACCCCAAATTCTCAGGGAACTCACCTTCGCCGGAATTGGCAGGAACCCCACCGGCTGCGGGAGCCTTCATCTCAAAAGCTCGCAAATCGTCCGCTGGAGGATCCGTGGGGAACGCATCAAACGAGCATTTTCCCACCAACGTTGGCATCAACTACGGCCATCCCGCTGCCAGACCGATTCTTCCCCTCTCAATAACAAAAAAATATTTGGAAATTCCCTGAAAAATCGTTCTTCACCCTCTACTTCGCGCAACAACATGAAATTTCTCCCACCACCGTTGCCGGAAAGTTTAACTCGAACTCAGAGAATTGAAATCAGCGAACGGAAATCTTCGGCCACAAAATTTTCTCTCGTAAAAGCGAGAACTCTAACAGATAGATGAGGAATTCCACGAATTCTCGTGCGTTCGATTCAAAACTGGAACGCAACTTCCTGCCGTTTAACCTGAGCTAATGTCGTTTTACTTACAGGGGAACCACCTCTCTCTCTCTCTCTCTCTCTCTCTCTCTCTCTCTCTCTCTCTCTCTCTCTCTCTCTCTCTCTCTCTCAACCGACCGAGGAGACGACGAATTCCTCCACCCCGATTACCGGGAGTCCTCGCGCGACTGGAAATTCACTCTCCGGCCGTCGTCATCAACCAAAATACTCGCTGCTCAGTCTCATTCCTCTCCCCCTTCCCCCACTTCACCGGCTCCCGTCCCCTGGGATTCACTTTTCCGGCGAACACCGACCGCAACCAAGCTCTCACTCTCTCTCTCTCCGGCCAACTACAAGTCAACAAGCGGCGCTGCGGGACAACGTCGCCGGAACTCCGAGCAGACGACCGCGAAAGGAACTCTCTCCAGCCACTCTCCGGCCGTCCGAAAGCTCAGCCAACGAGCCAGAAGGCCAACACACTCCAGAGAGGGGCCCAGCCGTCAAACTCGACCCACCGACGCCGGACGGACAACTCCGAAGCCGGCCAGAAAGCTGAAACTCGCCGTACAGATCCCGCCCCACCGTCGCCGGAGATTCGCCGACCGGACGGCCGGAACCAAACGCTAGGGAATCCCGAGTGGAGGCGATAAAACGACGCCGAAGAGCGGTTCCCGAAAAGTATAGTAAGGAGAGAAAGAAAGGTCTCCGGAGAATACGTCGGACACTTACCCCGAGAACCTTCCCTGTTTGCCGGAAAATGACATGCTCGCACGCGCCGACTCGCTGGCGCCATATAAAAGATGGTCTCCCTTTGGTGTAGGATGTCAACGAATCGGATTTTTATCCGATATCCAACCGAATCTGACTCCTAGTCGGACTCACTCAGCCAAAACAATATTCGATTATAATCAAATTTTAATATAATCTTAAAATTTTGCAATTAAATCCGAGGGATGTTTAGGTTTGATGGATATCCAAATTTGATTACATGTAATAAATAAACAAATAAATAAATAAGATTCAGTATGAGTTTTTCTCCTTTCGAATGCAAACTTGTTTAGCTAATACCTCAACCCAAATTTAAACCGTTTACATTTCTTCTTGAAGAATGCCAATGGTTTGGTTTGGACTTAGGGTCGGATATTAGAATGAATTTGAATCATTTTAATCAGATTTCACCCAACGAACATCCTAATAATAACCGGATTCAGATTTTGCATATAGTTTTCTTTATTAGAGTCTAAAGCCAATTTGAATCCAACTGATATCCGAATACAAGTAAAGATCCGATTAGCTAGTGAAGCCAGGATTAGGACCAGTATGACAAATATCGCGAGATTTATGAAAAACTCGTGAGAAATTGCCTGAAAGTTTAAGATGGCAATTTCTCATGGGATTTACAAAATATCGCAAGATTTTATGAAAAAACATAAATACCATGATTTAAACGGGATATTTATGTTTTAAATGACTATTTATCGTGAAAAAAATCACGTATTTTTATTTTTTAATATTTTTATTAATAGTTTTTATAAAAAAATTATTTTTATATATTTTTTAATTAGTTTTTTTATTGCCAAGATTTTGCCAAAAAAATGCAAGATTTATGGATTGTTTTCAATTTCTCACGAGTTTTTTTTAAAAACGAGAAATTGCTTATAAAAACGTTTGTCACTATGATTAGGACTATAAAACCGTAGAGGTCAAGGCAACAAATGGCCCTTGAGTTGTACAGTTAATACCTATGTCACAAGGGACACCGGTAAAAGGACACAAGACACACTATTTTTGTGCAATTTTCTATTCAAAATAGTATACAAAGGGACACGAAGAAGGGCAAGTTGAAGAATCCCTGTGAATAGGTTAAGACAAAAGGAAAACGAGGAATTAAGATAAAAAAAAAACATGATTGGATCTGGTAAGATGCAGCTGTGGTATAGCGTCAAAACTGCTTTCAAACGGCAACCAGAACATATCATGAATAGCTTCCATAGGTCTCACAATTTTTTTTGAGAGCCATCCAAGTTTTAAAAGAATGGTAAGTAGGGGTGTCAATCTGTATGGTTTGGTTCATACTAAGGTGAAACCAAATTCAAACCAGATTTGAAATGATGGTACCAGACAGATCTAGAGAAACCATACTTGGATCATATAAAGACTACATGAATCACACCTGAGAAAATAATATTTTATTATTTTTTTATATTGAGAAAATTATAGATCTTAATCGAAACTCGAGTCGAGCCTGAGGTCTTCTTATTTATCACCAAATCCTAACCCTATAGGGATTGGTATGGGTCAGGTTGGGACACACTAATGGTCCAAACAAAACAAGGGTGATGGCTAGGAGTGTCAGCCGGCCTGGTTTACCCACAATTGACCTGGACCAAACCCTATAATGTTTGGGTATAGTGATAAATAAGAAAACCTGATTAATACCCGGATCAGGATCTAAAAAATTTTATACCAGACTCAAGCCTGACCCGAGTTCCGATTAAGACCCATAATTTTTCAATGTAAAAATGATAAAAAAATATTATTTTACCAAGTATGGTTTCTCTTATAGTAGACCAATTAGACTCGAGTCGGGACTTGAGTTTTGATTAAGACCCATAATTTTTCAATGTAAAAAATGATAAAAAAATATTATTTTATCAAGTATGATTTCTCTTATAATAGACTCATTAGACCCGAGTCCAAACCCGATACCGTACTCAAAATTCTGGTCCAAGTCTGGTTTCACCTGCGTCCCAACTAAACCGGACTCTCTAGCCTAATACGCTCTAAAAAAAATAAAATTCTTAAATTAAGAAAAAAATAACTAATTTTTACACATGGCAATTTCATATATAATTGCCTTTCTATAGCCAGATTATCTGAGTTGGCTAGCATCTTTCTCTTTTTTTTATTATATGTTTTTTTTTTTATGTTTATAAAATATGATAAAAACCCATGTATTCTGCCGTAAAATCTGGACCCCTCACGCGGCCCCACCTCGTTTATTAAAGCCTTTAAAGGAGGTGTTACATACAGAAAATATGATAGTGAGAGAATATAATTGTGTTGGTATCTCAAAAAGACTAAGAAGCCCTTTGATCCTATGAAGGTTTGCAACTGTGGTATTTCACCTTTTTGTTGATTCTACTGTCGTCAGTATCGGTATCGGCCCTGAATCGTTGGGCCACCGATTTAGCTGTATCGACCTCATTCTGTATCGGCCAGAAAATAATAAAAAAATTACATGTCAATTTCATAATGTGATGTGTTAAAATAATATTTAAATAATAATAATAATAATTAAATTTTAGTTTTTTTGCTCTTATTAAAAAATAACAGGTTCAAGGGTGATGCCCCGTATCGATTTTCTGCTGATAGGCTGTGTATTGACCAATACAGGCCGATAAGCACCCATACTGATAACATCTGTTTTCTTAGGAATTTTTATTTTATTTAACAAGAAAAACCCTAATTTACATGGTGGGATTTGCCATTTTTTTTATTATGATGAAGGAAAACCTTTACCGAGAACCAGGTCACTTGATGGGTAAACCTAGGGGTTAGGGGTGGCACTCGGGTCGGGTTGGCGGGTTGTGTCGGCGGGTCAGCATACCTCAACACGAACCCGACCCATTTATTAAACGAGTAACCCAACACGACACGGTTAACCCGTTTAATAAACGGGTAGCGGGGGGGGGGGGGGGTCGGGTTCATGTTCGCGGGCGGGTTAGCGGGCAGATCGAGGTCGGGTAAACGGGTTGACAAGCGGGTTCGGGTAAACAGGTTGACCCGCCCGCCTAACCCATTTATTAAATGGGTCGTATCAGATTTGGCGGGTTGGCATACCCCTAACACGAACCCGACCCGTTTAATAAACGGGTTAGGCGGGTCGACCTGTTTACCACACAAACCCGTTTAAGCCAAACCCGAATCCGCCTAAGAAGCGGGTTGGCGGGTCGTATCAGATTTTGCCACCCCTACTAGGGGTTGAAGACAAGGCCTCTCAACCTAATTAGGTGCCCCAATTGCGATAAAGAAAAGCAACAGCAACCCTCATACACAAGTGGGATTTCATCCTGGGCTGAGCCCATCGCAGTGATTGTGACTAGCAAAAAACTAACACCCTACCATATTTCTCATCTTCAAGTGGACCACAAAACCCTTCAACAGGCACCAAGGAGCCTGCTGCTGCAGCCTTAAAGAAAAGAACAAGCAAACCCAGCCAGCCCACCTTGCAAAATGTTCAGAGCCTTTTGTGAGCTTGTTTTCTTAGTAATTAATTAGTGAGTGTTTGGATGTGCAATCACATGTCATAAATTTGTGCATTAAGCACCTGATCGCCCTTCATCAGGCCTTGGGACCCACAATTGACAGGCCATGTCCCGAGATGGAGGGTGATCAGGTGCTTAATGCACACATATTTGTGCAATCATATTGCACCTGATCTTTTCACCTTCAACTTGCCAGATTAGGAGATGCAGCTTAATCACCAGTTCATTGTGTTTGTTTAGACAAGTCAGTGATTTATAATACACCGAGATCCAGTTGAACATGATTGGAGTCAACAAGCTCTTGGGTTTTGGCCCGCATGAAAATTCTCCACGATGAAACAATGCATCAATAAAAATAACATAGTTCAGGAACTACTGTGTTTAGTTATTTTTAGACTAAATCAAGTGAGCTATCGTGAAATATAATATGGTATAATTTGTTTAAAGAAATATAAAGAATGTGTTAATCATGATTTGGTCTAAGTAATCACATAGTTTGAAGGATTGAATGAACCTCAAGATCGCCGTCAAGGTGGTATCCCATGTGGTAAGCGGGGTCCTGTGCCAAGTTGAAGGCCCAGGTTCGAATCCCTCTGCCACATGATGCTTAAGAGATACCTTGTAGGGGGTCTGCCTAAACCCAGCTTGCCTTTCAAAAAAAAAAAAAAGAATGAACCGCAAGATTCATTAATTAGCTATCAACATGGAAACATGAGTTCAAATGTCGAGGGAGGCTTCTGCATGGTTGGTAGGAGTTGTTAGGCCATGCCTCCCTATGCTGGGGCATCGCAGGTTCAAAACCCCAATGGTACGATTGAATAATAATCTGCTTAACCCCAACTTGTCTTTCAAAAAATAAAAATGAGCTCAAGTTTTGAGAGCCAACACTTCATGCAAAATATAGGTCATGAAATGCTAGATCACTTTAGATGTTGGCCCTCCAGTGGCTTGTATCATGGACCCTTCATCATTATCAACGAGTTGGTGATTGCAAGGGCTTAAACCATGGTTTTAACCTCACAAATAATCAATTCATTCTTAATAAAAAATCAATGAGGTTTATGTCAGAATAATCTAATGGGAGCACCACATACCGGAAGCGGCCATTGTCGATCCAAACAAGACTTCGATGGAGGCGGGTTGTCGACATTCTTCTCAGCCAATCGATACTCTCGTTGAGCCCAAGCCGCCAAGTCGAGAGGTGAGCAAGATGCTTGAACCCAGTGACAATAAGAAGCTGGTATCACTCATGTAGCTCTCATTGTGCTCCCATGGTGACCTACTTATAGTGGGATATTGGAGGGAGTCCATAATGGGTGGTTATCATGCATGAACAATTATGAGATCTCTTCACATTCTCATAATTGTCCTGCCCAAAACTGAAAAGTCATGTAGTCCCTTAATATGCCTATGTCAATACGGGTCACACTTTGGTTGGATCCAATCCAAAATATCCAACATTCTATTGCTTAACCCATTGACATGAAAAAATATATTATTGAGGTTCTTTACGATCATCTCGATTCAATTTTCATGCGGGTTCACATGTTATTCTAAATCACAATAATGAATCATATGATTCATGAAAATGAACATCTCTATATGAGATGTCGTATTTTCATGAACTATAAGATTTTTTATTTTAATTATTTATCATGTTAAGAGTACCTTTATGAACAGATTGATCTCTAACACATTCTTTTGGTCCTTTTAATATTATTATTCTCACTTCACAAAAGAAAGACACTTTACACAGAATCAATAATGCACAAAACTTTAGATAATCAATTTAGTTTCAGATATGTGATCACATAAAATCATAATGTATTGTTATACATCACAAGAAATCAAATAGACTCATCCTTGTTACATGTTGAAAATACAAACTCGGTGCTAGCCCTTTAGTAATTAGATCTGCAGTAATTTCTTTTGTGTTGATTGTATTAATATACACTAAATGACTCTTAGTTCTTTCTTTAACAACAAAGTACTTTAACTCCATGTGTCTACACGAAATGAAGCTCTTGTTGTTATTAGAAAAAGACACAACAATTTCATTATCACAAAAGATCTTCAGTGAACTTTAAATAGAGTCCACAATACCAAGACCTGAAATAAAGTTTCTAATCTATATGACCTATGATGAAGTCTCGTATAAAGTAATAAATTTTGTCTCCATGGTTTGAGCTGCAGTTATAGACTGTTTTTTGTTTCTTTATGAGATAATACCACTTACTAATAGGAAGATGTATCTTATAGTAGACTTCCTACTACGATCTCTAGGTGGTCTACCTTTCTGTAGGTCAACATATAATCTTTCGTTCATTGCAAATAGTGCATGACCTTCTTCATAGCCTTCTAGTGTGAAATGTTTGGATTAGGCTGATATTTATCAAATATCTCAATAACAAATATGATGACAGGTCGCGTGCATGTCTACGCATATTATAAACTCCCAACCATCGAAGCGTACGAGACACTTGTCATTTAAACCTCATCATTATCATTTTGAGGACAATCTTTTAAGCTCAATTTATCACCTTTTACTATGGGTGTCGAACCTAAAGAGCAAATCTTTATCCCATATCTTTTAAGAACTTTAAGGTTATAGGATTTAGATGGGAGGCCAAGTACATCCTTAGGTCTATCACGTCAGATTTCAATTCCAATAACATAAGCGGCCATACCCATGTCCTTCATATCAAAATGAGAAAAAAAATTCTTTTGTTTCATATAGTAAACCTAAATTATTAGTTGTAAAAAAAATATCATCAACATACAAAACCAAGATTATGAACTTAGTCCCACTAGCTTTAAGGTATATGCACTGATCAACAATGTTTTTAGTGAATCCAAAATTTAAAATCACCTTACTGAACTTTTTATATCACTGGCGAGAGGCTTATTTAAGTCCATAGATTGATTTCTTCAATTTGCAAACTAAATTGTTTGAGTCATCTATACTGAAACTAAAAGGTTTTTGTATATATACATTCTCTTTTAGATCCTCATCCAGGAAGTCATTTGCACATCCATTTGATATAGCTCTAAATTAAAATGAGCTACGAGGGCCATGATTATTCTCAACGATTTCTTAATTGAGACCAGAGAAAATGTTTCATTATAATCAATGCTCTCCATCTGAGTAAATTTCTTTGTAACAAGCTTAGCCTTGTAGCTCTTCACTCGCCCTTTAGAGTCAGTTTCAATCTCAAAGACCTACTTACAACCTATAGGTCTGACTCTATCAGGATGAGGTACTAGATCCCATACTTGATTCTTTGTCATAGAGTAAACTCTTCTTTCATGACATTGATCTATCACTTTCAATGGCTTCTACAAAGGTTAAGAAATCATCATTAATATTTATGAAATCATTGAACTCTAGCAAATACATCACATGATCAGGATGGATAACAAATTTTTTGGTCCTCGTTGACCTCCATACAGGTACAACTGATGATTCAATTTGAACCTTTACATCTTGTTGTTGTTGTATATTCCCATCAACATATTATACTTAGGATTGATAGCCATTGACCAAATTTTTCCTACCATCATTCAAAGAGAATGATCGAGAAAACTAGGTCTTTTTTTTAGGTAAAGACAGAATCTTGCAATTCTTCAAATACAAGACTTTGAGGTGCATCTATCCCAATAGAACTATTTTCAAGAAATCTTGCTTTATATGTTTTCACTATTTATAGTCTACAATAAAACCTAAAGCCCTTTAATCTTTCTGGATAACTAATAAAAAATTCACTCATTATCCTAGGATCAAAGACTTTTATATGTAAGTTATATAATTTAACTTCATCTAGACATCCCCATGTGTGCATATATAACAAGAAAGGTTTCCTACCTGTTCATAAGGAGTCCTTTGAACAACCTTCATAGGAGCCTCATTCGATACGTGCATTAATATCATAAGAGTTTCACCCCACAAGGTCAAAGAAAAGGTTAAGTGATTTAACATTGTTTGAACTATTTATTTAAGCGTATAGTTTCTTCTTTTGGCTACATCATTCAGGTAGGCACTACCAGGCATGATATATTGATGCACAATGACTTCCTTCTTTGGAAACTATGGTAATGACCCTTTCTTTTGTTTCATCTCAGTGAAACAATCATAGTATTATCCACCTCTATCAGACCTGACCACTTTTATAATTTCACCGATCTATTTCTCTACTTCTTTCTTGAAGTTTTTATAAACCCGAAAGACTTCAGATTTCTTAAATAGTAAATAGAGATAAATGTACCGAGAGTAATCATTTATAAAGGTGACAAGATATTTTCACTCGTATAACACAAGGTAAACGATCCACAAATATCTGTACACACAATCTCTAATTTACCATTATTGTGTTTGGCATCTGTCTTATATGTGTTGGTCTACTTAGCCTTTATGCAGTCAACACATGGTTCTGTATCTGTGAAGTCAAGGGATTTAATAATCTTTTTTTTACAAGTCTTTGGATTCTCTCTTTTGAGATATATCATAACCTTCGATGCCAAAACAAATAAGATTGATAATTATTTAAACTATGTTTATTGTCAATCAACGTAGTCTGAATGGAGTATGATTTCGGATATGGAGTTTTGTTCTCAAACGATAGAATCCATCACACCCATATACAAAACCAATAAAAAATATTTTTTTAATAATAATAAGTTTAAAATTTACAAAATTAAAAGCAAAACAAAACATATCAAGTTTTGAAATCGAAATAAGGTTTCAACTATAAGATGGAATATAAAATATATCAACCAAGTCCAAAATGAATCTTGACTCCAAAACAACTTTGCAGGTTTTAATGTTCTTCACATATTAACACATCTTGTTTCTTGAGAAAATGTCTCTTTCATGCACTGTTGGTTTTCTTTTGTTCTGAAATGCCTACGAAGAGTTGACAATGTGTACAATGTCACTAGAATCAATTCAACAACTATTCAATGGGACATGAATTAAATTACACTCATGAGAAAAGAATGACATGCTATCTTTATTCTTGAGTCATTTCTTATACTTTATGCACTCCGCCACTTTATGTCCCTTATTTTTACCGAAGAAACATTTTATAAAAGAACCATTACCTTGAGTTTTGACTTTCGCTTGAGAGTCAGAACTCTCTCCAAAGGATTTCTTCTTGTTTTTCTTCTTGAAAGAACCTTTTTTTACCCCACGCCTATACTTTGTCTGTTGAGAAGCCATATGTGCACTTTGCACCTTTTCACCCTTCAATCTTTCTATATCTTCAACACACTTAGTCAAACAGTCATTGAAAGACCACTCATCATTATATGTATTGTAAGAAATCTTGAAGGGTTTGTATTCAATAGACAATGAAGTCAGAATCAAATATACCATGAAGGAATAAAAAATGATGAGCTTCATGTCATTCAATTAAGATATAATGTTTTTTATTTTCCAAAATGTGTTGTTAGATGTGATTGTCTCTAGAATATTTTATAGAAACCAGTTTGAACATCAGGGTACTAGACCTAGCTTTATTAGAACTGACAAATTAAGCCTCAATGGCTCTCAAAAATTCCTTTACTATTGCACATATGACCACTTACATGTCAACTCTTACAACAGTCATAAAGCCTACTTCTATACATCAGATGACCTTATATATTTTTTTTGAAACTCCTCCTAGGTGTCTACAAGGTCTCACTAAAACAGTTTTGCCATCAAATGTATGATTTAATTTCTAGAAATTTTTACGAAAATAAGACAGTTAGAAAATCAGGACAGCATGTAGGCACTTTGAAAACTCATTTAGATTATACTTAAAACCCTAAGAACTCTTTGAGTATATGCATAAACATTAATCTAAGTATCTTTACAGCATGTAAAACAGTAACATGAAGCAAAACCTTGTAGCTTAAGCCCTAGGCATGATTTTAAAAGTTAAAATACATAACATACATGTAATATTTCATAAAACATGCTTCTTTTATGTATTACAACTTAAATCAAACTCATAAAGGGTTCTAATCCACTACACATACTGTAATACATCATGTAAACAACATGAATACCATCCTATGTAGTGCAAATATCAAAATCCATCATTAAGCACACATTTTAACCAACACTAACACATTTTTGCTAATTTCACAAAAACGTGCATACATACAACACTTTTTTTCAAATAGAAAAAGGAACTAAATTAATCTATTTCCAGATATGATAAGACCCATAAATCTATCACATACAATACCACAAACAACTCTAAGCATAATGACATTTCAAATCTAATATACTTACACAACCCCAATACCCGATTTTGCATAAACTAAAAAAATGACCCGGTTAGCAAAACTGATCTTTGCTTAAACTTAGAATAGAGCATAATATTTCAAAACATATTTTTGAAATCCTCCTAAGCATGAGACTTGTTTAAAAACCATCTCTTATGTTGGTTCTTCTGTGTCTGATCATGGATCACCCACAGAAACCATTGGATGCACACTCTATGTACCCAAACTTGATCCTAGTCTATGCATAGAGAGATCCTACCTTGATTGCTACATTTCAGTCTCTATGATCTTATTTTAGCTTAAGCTTGGTGAAGGAGAAGGGAGAGATGGTAGAAGGAAGAGAACAAGAGAGAGAGAGAGAGAGAGAGAGAGAGAGAGAGAGAGAGAGAGAGAGAGAGAGAGAGAGAGAGAGAGAGAGTGGAGGGGGGGCATCCAGGAGTTTTCCTCCATAAAAGATGAAAAGATAGGAAAAGAAGAAAAGGGTCCTCTTTTTTAGAAGAATTTGTTTCCTAACCCACCTCCTTCTCTCTAATGTGGGCCCTATTAAAGATGCATCAAAGGGGGGTTTCCCTTTTTTGTGGAGAGGTTATTTCCCAAACCACCTGTGTATCTCTTTGGTGGGCCCTCCACTAAGGAGGGCGTCCAATAAAACCACCTCCTATCTCTATCCATGTGGGCTCCACTAGGGATGTCGACCCACCTATTCCCACATTTAAAACTTCTTTATTTTTTTTCTTAGGTAATTAGGAAACTTACCTCAGCAACAAGGTAGGGTTCACCCTCCTCTAGAACCCTCTAATAATTAATTACTTAATTTATTTATCTCTTAGTTAACTTACCTGATTAAAACCTCAAAACTTACCACTTTGAAAAAGAGAGAATTACCAACTCTCAAAACCTTCTAGCAACTTCTTTAATTATTCTAAATTTATAATTAATTTAATTTAGATAATTACCCAAAATTTAAATGTCATGGGTCTCGCTTAAAGAATCTCTATGCATTTAAAAATCGCCACTTGGCATAGAGAGGGTGAAAAGACTATTATACCCTTGGCCACCTCCACAACCCCTGTGGGACCCTATGTTGACACATGGCTCCTCAATGAGCTGGGCATGACCCTTTGGTCCCCATATGTCACTCATGGCATCCTACAGAGACTTTGAGTTGGGTCCTTAATATGGTCTGGTCTATTTTAACAGATATGTTTTTAAGTCCAATCCAAAAAACGAAAAACCCAAAATAGATGCTAGTCTATTTTGAAAAACACATTTTTTATTTCAACCCAAATCCAAAATTTCTAATTTGGATCTCCTACGAGATCTATAACTCAATTTGGATCTAACTAGGACCCAAATTCAATTTCAACTCTTGAATTTTGCTTGGATTTAACCCAAATTTAACTTGAATTTTACTCAAATTAAACAAATTTTGCAGGTATTACACTGGGTATGTGTTTGACATGCCCGGACCTCGTCAAGGACTCAGACCCATGACATGGTATATTGTTTGACTATGCCATGGTCCAATCCACAACCCAGTCCGGGTGCCCAATTTTTGGGTGGATCGAGTCTGAATCCTTGGATTTGGCTTAGGTTTAGGGTTTAATTTAGTGGACCAAGTCAGGATCCATTGGTCAAATCAAGTCCAGAATTGGACCCTATTAACCCTTTATGGAATAGAACTGGTTTCAAAATTGATTCAGTCCTTCTAGGACCGATTTGGGCATTCTGGAATTGGTTTCGAACTTTTCAGGACCGTTTCAATGCTTTCAATAACTGGTCCAGGGTCTTTAAGAACCCATTCAGGGTGTTTTCATACCCAATCCTAAGTATTACTTGTAAAGACATGCTTTTGTCATTTATCTCATACTTTTATATGATATTTTTATCATGGATGGTGTCTTTAACATGATATTATGTTTATTTCATGTTGTTTTGAGTTGTCCATGATATTTAAGTATAAGATTATGACTGAATTCAAAATATTTGTGTTGTGGCGTGCTTTGTAATATGAATATACTTACAGTAAAAGATGTCGATCAACTTACTCTTGCAATCACCAAAGTGATCTGAGTTGTATTGATTGAGGGTTCTTTGGACCATGTTGAGATTAAAATTCTTTAATGTGATTGTGTGTAACTATATGAAGCAATGATTCTACCAAAGGGTAGGTCATTGTATTTCAAATTCACATAAGGGTGTAATAGTAGGTGTATACACCAGCCCATGAAGCATGTTCGTACCCAAAGGTATAGTGCCAAATTGCCTCTAGTTACATGATTTACTAGTTTCACAAATTAAGTGTCAATTCCTTAAGAATTGAACAGACGAAGCAACTTTGAGTATTATTGTTTTCACCAAAATAGAATAATAATGACCCTATTATACTTGCCTTAGAAATGGTGAATAATAAAGAGTTTTATGTTTACTGTTTGATATGAATCTTGTATGAGCATTTATTTGGTCTTTTCTTTCGTTCTTGCAATATCAAGTTCCATGATCATTGAAGGTTCTAGCAATATCCCTATTTTAGACGGATCAAATTTTTTTGATTGAAAATAAATTGTATTGTTCACTTTGAGATACATGGACCTAGATTTAAGTTTAAGAGTTGACAAACCTCTCACTTTTATAAAATAAAGCACAGTTGATCAGAAGATTGTTTATAAGAAGAGGGAGCACTCAAATAGGCTTAGTCTGTTGCTTTTGCAATCACAAATGGCTAAGAATATTCAATGTGCAATCCCTCATTGTCACCAATACTCATTTTTTTAATGTTTCCTTCAGAACTAGTGATAGCTTAAGCCATCACCATTAACCTGTATTTGTGACAATGTAGCTGTCACCAATACTCATGGAGGCGTCACTTGTGTCGACCTATAATAATGAACAAACAAGCTTATAGTGACGGCCCCAATTAGTCACTATAACTAATAGCGACGAGACTTATAGTGTCATATACTAAGTCATCACTATAATTTATAGTGATGGTTTTTTTACTTATAGTGACTACTTGAAGTTGTCACTATGGGTAGTTTTTGATGTACTGAAGGCTTGATGTCATCCATATTACTGTGATGAAGATCATTGAAACTAGTTTGCCTATATGGTTTTATATTCTTTACAGTGATTCTTTGATTATATACAACATCAATTTTTGTGAAAGTTATTTATTACTTGCATGTCAAAATCTATATCCCTAATCAACTTGGGCAACTGCATGCCCTTTATGTGCTTGAGCTCAATGTTTGGAACATCAATATCGTTCACTGTTTGGGACAGTTGGATGTCCACCAAAGGACTGAGCTTAATACATAATGTTTGAGATAGATGCATATTCTCTACAAGATTTTTATTATTTCATTCATCATCTGCTTCTTGTATATCACTTCCAACTGCTTCTTATTTAACTTCGCAAGCAATAACTTCTTCTTTAGCTTTGTGAGTAACTAAGTAAATGTTGCCACTAAATAACATCGATTATACATCATCATCGTTCAACACATCTGTCCATATATGTTGACTATCGACGTTCAGAGAACAACCATACAAGAAGATCATCAACTTTTCTTATATCTGATTTTATGAGACATCAAAGCTATAAATTTCTTATATTTTTTAAGACCATATAGATCTCCAAGTAGGGTGATTAGTGTTACAATAATATATTTTAGCCCTTTCAGAGGCTATCATTAATTTTCTACACCAACCACACAACATATCATTCATATAATAAAAATAACATGTGAGAAAAGGTCATCCATATATATTTCATACATTCAATTAATATAACTACCTATAACAACTACTCTGAAAACTAACTAACCACAATAAACCCCTAACCTTTATTCAATGCTTTTCACAGTAAACCTTAGCCCCATTACTTCAACACAAAAACACTAAATATACATTAGAGCCAAGACTCTTTAATGCTATTAATTACCTGGTCTATATAGATCTCTTGAGTGAAGTGTTTTGAAGAATAAGGACCCAATTCTTTTAAACAAGCAAATAGTGAACCCAAGTGACATCATGCTATGGAGAAAGAAATTTTTACCTTATAAAAATCAGACTTGCAGTCTTGTCTTGGAAACCCTAAATCAAAATATTGTAGGTTGCAAGTGAGTTTATAAAATCAAAAGACATGCAGATGGGTCTACTACTAGGTACAAAGGTCATCTTGTTGCCAATGGTTATAATCAACAAGGAGTTAATGATTTTGAAACGTTTAGTTCAGTAGTGAAGCCAACCACAATATTTCTATAGTAATCTACAAAAAGTGGTGCACTCATCAACTTGATGTTAATAATGTATTATTGAATGAAGAGGTTTACTTGGCACAACATTTTCTCAATTATGTTTGTAAGTTAAACATGACATTGTATGGTTGAAACAGGTGCCTCGATCCTAATAAGATCATTTAAAATGTATTTGGAGAGCTTAAATTTTTAAAATTCTAAGGCAGATACCTCTCTGTTTGTTAATAGATATGAAGGAGTGGTCACATATTTGTTAATCTATGTGGATGATATCATTGTTGAAAATTCTCCAAAAAGGTTTTTAGACAAAAGTTTTCTATCAAGGACAAGTCTTGTGTAATATTTTTTAGGCATAGAAGTGGCTAATTCAGGTGATGGTGTTATTATTTCTCAACAAATGTATATATTTGATTTGCTAACTAAGACTAACATGCTTGATTCAAAGCCATGTGTTACTCCTGCACCAAGCATAGTTTTGTCAAAGTTTCAGGGAGAAGATTTCAAGGAAGCTACTCTTTATAGAAGCATAGTAAGAGAGCTCTCCAATATGACATGTTCACTAGACTAGATATTTTTTTCTTTACATTGGTCAACACTAGATCAGAAAGCCTTTTCCAAGGTCAACCTTCCTTCCTTGCTGGTCAAGTTTATCCTCATCTTCTCAAGATGCTTCTATAAACTGAAAATCGGATCTGTTATTTGAAATTGTCTTAACATGCGTGCTCAAGCCAATCTTTATGGCCTTGAGGTTGAGCTTGTTCCTCAACAAACTAAACTATGGTTCGGATAATGCTTTGGTTAAAATATCAGCAACTTGCTCCTAGAAAGAGCTATTGTATGTTGTTTACCTAACTTCCATAAGCCAAGGTTCGAACCAGCACCACTAAATAGTCCACAATAGACCTTCTATCATTTGGGCAACAAACTAAGCCTGCATCTGAATATGCAGAGAGAGAAAAATTTGATTTATGCAAGTGCAAGCCAAAATTTATTCTTCCTTTCAAATAACGAAGATTTTTTTTACATGGGACTGAAGGTTGATGCATAAATTGACAGGCCTTGTTCATAACAAATCTCCAAAATAATAAGGAAAGAGAAATATGGTCCTCCAATTATGTAAAATTGTTATATAATCTATTTGGAAAGGATTGTAACTCAAAAATTATATATAGTGGAAACCTATCTCAAGAAAGTCATTGAGTGAGATAGGGATTGATGGATGTAGGTGTTCTACATCGAACCATGTAAAAATCTTTGGTATCGTGTGTGTGAGCATTGTTTGTTTATGTTCTTTGAAAATTTTCATGCTTCTAAATCGAGGTAAACCATAACTCGTCGACCTTATATATCAGAAAGGAAGCAATTTAATGATTTGATATGAAATCGTGTTTGCTTTTTCACAGATGAATATTCTATAAGTCCAAATAAGCTCTGTGCAGAAGTTGGCAGAGACTAGGACAATGCACAAAAATATATTATTTTGTTTGTCATAGTGTTATGTTTAATTGTGAACCTATGTGATTCAAGAATTAGTTATGCTTACCTATGCATTGTATAGTTGGTGAATTAATGTGCAACATGTGCTTAAAAATTTAAATGTTGTATTTATGCCTGACAAATGAATTTATATGATGTTATGATGATTGAGATGTGTAGCTTATGTGAAGTGGCATGTATAGGTGAACCACGTGTTGTGAGCATTGAATATGAAGCATGCCAGATGCATTTATGGTTTGTTCCTTTATTTTGGCATCATGCATCATAATGAATGCTATGTTTCATGTTAGGCATGCACACGCATGGCTCGAGAGGGAGTCAGGTTCGATGGAAACTGGGGTTGCTTGTGTGCACTTGTAGTTAGAAAAAAATTTGCATGTTCACATACCATTTGGCCTTAAGGGAGGCATGGCTCAAGGGCATCCCATGGTGAGAAAGGTTCCTGCGAGCTAGAGTGCTTGGTCCAAGGACATCTCAATGTGGAAAACATTTTCCTGAGCTAATGTTCATCTAGATTGGTCTATAAATTGGTGCAATCAGATTGACTAGGTGAGAGTTTTGCTGAGTGAAACTCTGGACTGTTGAGTACTGATGCATAGGACAACTATAATAAATAAAAAAATCTTTAGGAGCCCAATTCTGGACATGAACTACCTAAAGAAGGTAGATGGTACACACGACAAAGTGACATTATTGATGTTTGGGAGTTGAGGGTGACCCTTTGGTCCCCAATTGTCTGTCATAGGGGGTCGAGTCTACTGTGAGACCTAGGTAGGGTAGACTCACACTCTGCAGAGTAGAAATCGATTTTCTTGACCACAAGGAGTTCTCTCGATCACAGACCATTCCAATGAGTGTTAAGCATATTCTTCTAAGTTAATGTGGTTAATAAAATACATGAAATAATAAACTCTCCTTTGGCTAGTTGAATCGAAGTTAGAGTCCCTTAGCGTGTACCATTTAGGGTGAGGAAAGAGAAATAATATGAATAGAAGTTTAGGTTCACTTGTGGTTATTATTTTTAGCATAACGTTGTTGAAATTATTGCATAATTGTGAACACTACTGAATTTTAATGCAAGTACTATACTTGAGAGTAAGTATGATTGTTTACTATACACTTGTATGCTTATGATTGTTGTAGATGTAATTATGATTCACGTTTGTATGTTTTGTATGGCATTTGAATAAGTAGGCATGATTATGTAATGATATAAAATGAATATGGAAAGATGTATACTATAAGCACTGGAGATCTTTCCTATTTTATTCTTGAGGGACTATCCTACTAGACCAGCAATGGTTTGACATATATTATGTGCAGGTGATCAGTGAAGCAAGTGATGGCGGGATGTTTGGCTCAGCGCCGAGGTAATCAACACACACTCCCCATGACTGCTTAGTTTAGTTATTTGAGTTTTTAAGACATTTGGATATATTTAAACTATGATTTAATTTAAAGACTAGTGTCATAAACATTATTTAGGTTAATGAATTAAGCTTGATTTTATTATAGTCTTGAGTATGTGTTGGAATTGATTATAACTCTCCCAAAGTTAAATCAATTTTAAAAATAGTATGAGTCTTCCGCTATACTTAAAGTCGATAAGCTTTTAAAAAAAATTCCTTGAATTTTTTTGGTTAGATTTTTTGGAGCTAGAACTTTGGTATTAGAGACAAGTAGAACCTTGGGATAAGTGTGTGATGATCTTGGCATGAGTATGTTTTAATTTAAGTAGAATAATTATAACTAATTTTGTTCCTGGACTGCTTGAAAAACCATGTGTATAAATGATAACCTAAAAACAGGCTAGGGACTCTACACAAGGGTTCAAATAGAAGAACTTAGAAAATTTTGCTAGGGACTCACTGGTTTTGTTTTTCTAGATTTTTAAATAAATGGCATCTTGGGAAATGCAATGCAATAACATTATGGACACCTTGAACAACCTAGCAAGGATTATAGGATAGCAGACTACAACGATGAGGAACATGGGGGTGAACCTTTAGGAAGTTGCCAAAGATAAGCATGTCATCAAGGGCAGCACGTCTTATAAAAAGTTTATGGATATAGATCCACCTACGTTTGAGAAAAAAGTGGATCCAGAGGTTGCAAAAAACTAGATTCGAGAGATCGAGCACATCTTTTGGGTTTTAGAGGTCCCTAAAGATTTGAAAGGTCAACTATGGGATGTACCATCTCAAGGGCCAAACGAAGAAATGTTGAGAGACCACCCATGATGTGTGGTTTCAGAACGAACCAATAATTTGGGCCCAGTTTCTGGAGGTGTTCAACATGATGTACTTTTCAAAGCATGCCCAAGATAAAAAGATGCAAGAGTTCCTTGACCTGCACCAACATGGCATGACTCTGAAGGAGTACATATCAAAGTTCATAGTTTGGAGCGCTACTGCCTAAACCTATATGCTAAGGAGGCTTATCAGGCGATGAAGTTTGCTTGAAGATTAAAGTCGACCTTGCGAACCAATGTCTACATGAAATGTCCTAGGACACTAGAAGAGGCGATGATGATTGGATAGAGGGGCAGAAGTCCCATGAGAAGTAGACAGGTTAGTCTTTTAGAAGATAGAAGGATTAGGGAAAAAATGGTTCAGCAGAAGGAAATTCAACCCACCAGATAAGAAGTGCAAGCAACAACATTAATTAAGGGCGAGACCACAATAGCAGAAGGCAAACACATCATGTCTGAGGTATTGTCGACCTTATGGGTCAAAGTCATGCCCACATGACATTAGAGCATGTCTTGGATGCAGAGAGATGAAGCATTTCATCTAGGAATGTCCCAATAGGCAATCAAATGGAGTTTAGCAGACAACCTCACCAGCAACAAAAACAGTCACACTAACAAGGATAGAAGAAGACCGCTAGCTACATCTATGCTATCTCAACTTCTGAGCTGGAGCAGAATGCTAACATTATCGAAGGTACCCAGGTCTTTATACTAGGGTCCTCTTTGATTCAGGGGCAACCCATTTTTTTGTCTATAAAATTTTCTTGTATGATGAATATAAATCCTATAAACTTGAGATATGTTCTTAAAGTTGTAACACCCTCGAGTGATAGGACCATCACTCGTAAGTATTTACCTGATGTAGAGATGAAGATAGTAGGGATAACCTGTCTGCCAACCTAATCATTTTGAATATGATTGGGTATTACATCATCCTAGGGATAAACTAATTATACAAACACTATGTGTGTGGATTGCCAGGATAGGTGAATCATGTGTGTTCACTCAAATTAGCATGTTCTAGAGTACAGGGCAAGGAAGCCTATAGAGAAGGTCAAGTTGATCTCAACTCTGAAGCCTTAAAGATAGGTCGAGAATGGTTGTGAAGCTTTCTTGGCTAGTGTTACACTGTTAGAGCTTAGACCAACCAACTTAAAAGATCTGAACATGGTGAATGAGTTTGAGGATGCATTTTCTTGGGAGTTACCTGAGTTACCTCCCACTCAGAAAGTTGACTTTAATATAGAGTTTATACCTAAAACATCTCCAATCTCTAAAGCCCATTACCGAATGACACCAACCGAGTTAGAGGAGCTAAAGAAGTAATTGCAGGAACTGCTTGATAGAGGATTTATATGGTCTAATATTTCACCATGGGGAGCACCAATTCTTTTAGTGAAGAAGGACCAGACGATAAGGTTATGCATCGACAATAGGATGCTTACCCAAGCGATCATAAAAAATAAGTATTCATTGTCGAGGATCGAAAACTTGTTCGATCAACTTCAGGGCCAAGGTAAATATGAAATTAAGAATTCCTGGATATACCTTAATTAAGAATATAGAAATTTAGATTTTTAACTAAGTTAATAGTGTTTTGAAGGTATTTTTCAAGATTGACTTGTGATCTAGATATCATTAGTTGAGGATAAAGGATAAGGATGTCTCTAAGACGTCGTTCAAGACACATTACGAGCATTATGAGTTTGTGATTATGCCATTTGAACTCACAAACACCCCAACAACTTTCATGGATCTCATGAATAAGGTGTTTGTACCCTATCTGAATTTCTTCATAATTGTCTTTATAGACAATATCTTGGTGTATTCGGAGGATCTAGAGTCACACAGAGATCATTTGAATATAGTGTTACTGATCCTTAGAGAACATCAATTGTACACTAAGTTCTCTAAGTGTGAGTTTTGGCTTGAGGAAGTTATGTTCTTGGGTCATGTGATCTCAAAGGATGGAGTATTTGTAGATTCTTCGAAGGTAAGTGATCTAATTTCAATCAAAATTTGCTTTTTTAATAATTATAATAAATCCTTAAGAATCATTTTTTTTATTTCTTTTAAAGGTGGCGTCTGTTTTGGATTGGTAGTCACCTAAGAATAACAGTGAGATTCATAGTTTTCTAGGTTTAGCAGGGTACTATAGAAGTTTTATACAATATTTTTCACGGATTGCCCTACCCATGACCAAGTTGATATGCAGAGGAACCAAGTTTGTATGGGATGTCAATTGTGAGGAGAGCTTCAGGACTCTGAAGGCAAAGCGCACCACAACTCCAATTTTGACTTTGCCATCTGAGCAAGGAGGTTTCGTAGTATACACGGATGCCTCAGGTACAAGACTAGGAGGAGTCCTTGTGCAATACAGAAACCTCAAGATTCATTACTTAGCTATCAACATGGAAATATGAGTTCAATTGTTGAGTGGGGAGGGGGGCTCCGCGTGGTTGGTAGGAGGTATCAGTGCACATCTCCCTATGGTGGGATATTGCAAGTTCAAAACCCCACTGGTATGATTGAATAATGACTGGTAAGGGTCTGCCTAACCCTAGCTTTCCTTTAAAAAAAAATGAGTTCAAGTCTTCTGAGCGAACACTTCATGCAAAATGTAGGTCATGAATGATATATCACTCTTGATGTTGGCCCTCTAGTGGCTTGTATCATGGACCTTTCATCATTATCAACCAACTGGTGATTGCAAGGGCTTAAACCAAGGTTTTAACATCACAAATAATATTGTAAACCCTAATCAATTCATTCTTATTTAAAAAAAACAATGAGGTTTATGTCAGAATAATCTAACGAGAGCACGACTTACCAAAGCGGCCATTGTAGATCCGAATAAAGCTTTGGTGGAGGTGAGTTGTTGGTGTTTTGTATAGCCACTCAACTTCCTTTTGAGCCCATACCGCAAAATCGAGAGGTGAGCAGGACCATTGAACCCCAGAGACAATGAGAAAAGTATCACTCATTTTGCTCTCATCAAATTCCTATGGTGGCCTACTTATAGTGGGAGATTGGAGGGAGTCTCATAATGAGTGGTTATCATACATGGACCATTATGAGATCTTTTCACATTCTTATAATTGTCATGCCCAAAACTCAAAAGCTACATAGTACCTTGATGTGCCCATGTCAATATGGGTCATATTTTGGTTGATCCGATCCAAAATGTCAAATAGTTTGTCCCCCACAAGCCAAACTCATTTCTTCTAAAGAATTCTTAATCATGGTCCACATTGCCAAATAGTTTGGTGCTCATTAAAGGCGACTACCTATGGTCCAATTTGTCTTGATCCATATAAGCATAGTCACAAATCTTGTTATAGGGGTTTTCTCAACAAAAGAAAATCACACAAAAATTTTAAAACTTTGTTACTCTTAAGAAAAATATCGATGCATTTAAATTTTAAAAATGTATGTAAATACAAAAATATTTCAAATATAAAAATTATAAATAACACATTAATAATGTGATAATATCATGATACAACATGATATTTTCAAAATAACTAGATCAATTTTTTAAAATCTCACACTATAAAATCACAAGATTTTACAAAATGGCATGGCTGACGTTTGTGAATATGCTATTAGCAAAATGTCTGGTAACTTGATTTACTAAATTATAAGAAAAAAATTTGTTTGTTAAACCATAACATTTATAAAATTTTATTTGTAAAATAAGATTTTTTATTTTATTGAATGGACTTATGATTTCAATAACTCAGATTATCTAATAGACCATTGATTTTTAAATCTTATAAAAACCTACCTACATGTTTGAATCATTTGATCCAAGAGTTGATCCTATAAAATCAAGCATGTAAATCACACCTATATGGTTATATTTAAGGAAGAATGTGGCAACACCCTTCAAAAGCTAGGTGGCCTGGTGGTAGGCGAGAAAAGTGGTAGGTGGCTACCACCCACGTATATATATATATATATATATATATATATATATATATATATATATATATATATATATATATATATATATATATATATAGGGAAGGGGGACCGTGCAACTAAAGGAATGTGCAACATCTATAATCAATGATGATCAGGCAGTGTTCTTTATCTAACAATTGAGTTTTTTTATCAATCGGTTTATCATTTATTTAGTAAGCAATAAATAAATATATATATACATATATATATATATATATATATATATATATATATATATATATATATATATATATATATAATGGAAGGGGGACCATGCAACTAAAGGAATGTGCAACATCTATAATCAATGATCATCAAGCATTTGTATTCATAGTTTTCTTTTTTCATTTGTATGTGAAAAGAGCGATCACAATAAAAAGAAATTTTAAAAGCATTTTTGGAATTTGGCAACCACTAACACGAAACTCTTGTTTGTACTCTAATCGCATATATATATATAGGTAAATTCACATGCTAAAATAGAATCTCACATAACTTAAAGTCGACAACGTACGAAAGTCTGTGAATACTACAAACTTGTTATGAATTTTGATTCAAAAGTATACTTTCACAACAACCAACATGAAACTCTTGACAAAATTTGTACTCTAATTACCTATATATAAACATAAATTTGTATGCTAAAATGGAATTCAGACTTTCATAACCATCAACGCGAAACTGATAACAAAATTCACAAGCAATGTCATGATATTCACACTATTGTACAAAATTATGATTCATGCATAAATATCATGCAAATTTTGTTTTTAGTGAGATTTAGCAAGATGAGAGAGCATTGCGACATAACACACGAAAATTAGGAGAAATTCACACATGCTAAGGGTAAAAATGTCCTAAAAAAGTTAAGAACCTGTAAAATTGGACATCGGTCATATTTTAAAATTTGTGGGGCATTTGAAAAATTATGTCAAATTTGTCATACAATATGGTCATTTTTCGTATATATATGCATGCATATATATGTGTGTGTGTGTGTGAAAAGTGGTATGAGCCTACCCTTTTTTTGGCCTACTTCCAGTGAACAAACATTCTTGAGTTATTTTTTGCAAATTTGACCCTACAAATTTGTTCTAGAAAATGACACTTGGGTCATGTTTTTTCAATAAAAATATGATTTTTAAGCCTTAAATATTTATAAAAAATGTAGAATATTAATTTTTAAAATTTATAAAAACCTATCTGCATGTTATTATCAAACGATCTAAGAGATGTTTCCTATTAAATCAAGCACGTAGAACACGTTTATACAGTTAGATTAAAACAAAACAAAACGAAAAACCTTCAAAAGCTTGGTAGCCTAGCAGTAGGCCTGAAAAGTGGTCGGCAGCTACCACCTTTTATATATATATATATATATATATAAGTGTGTGTGTGATATTGCAACTTTTTTAAGTAAAAAGGACTTAAAATTGGAGGACTGTGGTGCTTTTGAACATACTTGATAGAGAATCTTGGTTTGTTGGTCCAATAGACCAATTGTGTGGTGGGCCGGCCCGGCTCGTCAATTGATGGGCCAAGCCAACAGCTCTGTTAGGGTCAGCCTGTTGGAAAAAACCCAGCCAGCCCAATCTTGTCAGATCGGTCCTATATAACATATATTTATATATAATATATATGTATATAGGGAAATGAAAACCTTCCCAATGGAAAACCCTCCCAAACCTCTCCAATGAACATTTATTTGGATTTTGGTTGTTTTTTTTCAAAATTTTGAACGTACAAACGTCATCTATATGCTTGTTTTTATAGGAGTCAGTTCTTGGAGCATTTGATTATGATGCATGGATAGGTTTTTATAAGTTTCAAAATCAACAGTATAATTTTCATAAATTTTTGAGGCTCCAAATACCATTTTTTCTATCCAAAATTCATAATCCAAGTGTTGATTTATAGTAAATCAATCATGTTGAACACATGGTCAGAATTTTGAAAAAAATACTAAAAATTTTCATTGAGGAGGTTTGGGTGGGTTTCGACTGGGAGGTTTTCATTAGCATATATATATATATATATATATATAGAGAGAGAGAGAGAGAGAGAGAGAGAGAGGAATGAAAACTTGCCCGCTGAAAAACATGACAAACGTACTCACTTGGATCTAACTAATTATAAGCCCATGCCTGGCAGGTGGCGGGTTGGGTGGGGCCGATGCCCCTCCCTTGTGGTGGGTTCCACATGCTTCGTTGGATGTAGGGTGAATTTTGTTCGAGTGTTTATAAGAGCTATATTTTTTAGGTGAATAATTATTGAAGTGGCTTAATATTATAAGTCTATATTAGTTGGGGTTTGAGCACAGCCAGACAGATCAGCCTACGTGGAATATCGGATGGAAATTATTAGTTGATCTCCCTGCCTTCCCTACGGTTAGCCGTTGGATGTTCCTCGGCGTGCCTCTTGGGCAGAATGTCAGAGAAACAGCCCCTTGGCCAATCAGGGGAGACCGGGCCCACCAATTACTTTTAAATATTAAATGCCTGAATGGCCTTAAATTCTATGAAATAGACAAACATGAACATCAGGTCATGGCTTGGTTGGGGAACCTGTTGACCCGAATCCAAATTGTTGAGTCTTTACTAGGTTCAAATTAGATATGGGTTGGAACTGACAAAAAGATTTTGAATCTACTTTGACAATATTCCAAAAGAAAATACCCAAATCCAATTGCCCCATTCTACATGAGCATTTAGTTCCAGATTCAATTGGGTTGGGTTTCTTGAGGGGTCTCCAAACTCGCACCTATGAGTTTTACATTGACGAAACAAAACTCGCACTTATGAGTTTTAGTTAGATAGCATGGTGCTGTAGGGTGTAGCCAATATTTTCTATATGGCATAGTGTAGTTGAAAGGTTTAAGATCTAGTTGGATTTGGATATGGATCGGACCAACGCCAGACTGCTCCTTTATCTGATGTTGTCACGTTTCAGCCCTAAAGCAAATACGCATTACTGTGTTTTAATATGCTAATATGCGTAGGAAAAATTGAAGTTGAGGGTTCCAAGGAAAAGAGTTTACAACGGCACTTAGAAAGAAATATAATTTTATAATCGCTTTAATTTTGTCCTAAGTTTATGAATTTAAAGCATGATGGAAGCAAAGGCAATCTTTCCAAAGTAACACCAAAAAGAAAGTGATAAATTATTATCATATAGGGCAGGGCAGGGCTGGCCCTGCATGCAGACCCAAGATTGTGATAACTGACTAAACCTTTGGGCATGGTTCTGTAAGTTCAAGAAAAAACAAAAAAAAAACTAGAAAAAAGGAGTTCAAACGGGCAAGCATTCAAACCAGTCTTCCAATATTTTACTAACACAAATCCCATATTGAGTTGTTAATAATTCTTTTAGTTCATTAACCTATAAGTTAGTCCCAAGCAAAAGCTTGAATTTTTTCCCGTAGCAAAGCTTCTCCTCTTTATCATGCTTTATCAATATCATAAGATATTCTTATAAATTACAATAAGAAAAAAAGGTCAAAATGTTAAGGTTCGTCACCTCTCAAACAGTACTAAATGAATGAAATTAAAAGCCCAATCTAGTCGCCGACCTCGTAGGTACTATTGAGCACATTGTGTGAAAGAGAACACCCAGTGTTTTGGGATCGATGTGTATGCATAGTCTCAGTGCGGATGAACATTGTCGTGATGTGTGGTAGTGGCATGGCATGCGATGGGCAATGGTATCGGCGTTAGTGAGATGGTATGCGGCGGCATGGACATTGCGTGTTGTTTTGCAATGTGTGATAAGATTATCACATGCATATAATATTTTATATGCATGAGAGTATGTATGAGTTAGGGCTAATTCCCTCAAGGATTGCATTAGGTGGTTTCAACCGTACATGGTAGCACCGAGCCAAACAAGTGAATGCCTCAACATCAGTAAGTGATTTGGGTAGCATTGGCTCACTAAGATATGTAACTATTAATTAGCAGCAAGACTAAGAGTCGTCAACGACCTTTTCCTAGTCCTGAAGTGACCACAAGTCTCTTGGGTGATGCTTTCAGGTGATCCGTCGTAAAATTAAAAAAAAAAATTAAAAAATTTTATTTAAAATATAAATATTGAGAAAAAAATTTCTCGTTATACAGTTTATATAACCTATGTATAAAAAACAAAGTACACATAAAAAATACATATACAAAGCAGGTGAAACAAATTTAGCATAAGTTATAAGTGAAACAAATTTAACAACCCACTATAATCCTCGCCAAGTTCTAATTAGTTACAAGTGAAACAACAAGTACGTGAAAAAAAAAATCAACACATGAATCTAATCATTGCAAAGATTTGAAGCATCACCCTCTTTATTGTCTCGATCTGCCCCTTCATCCATGCCTCCATCAGCTCCTCTACGTTGATCATATCCAGCATCCTATAAGAGAACCAAAATTTTTGTATAGATAAATAAAATATAATGAAATAAATTATATACAATGCACATAATCTATGGCAATCAAAGTAACATGATTGAATGACACATAAACTAGCAATAAAGTGAATGCCATTAACAGAATGCAAATATGTGTTATAAGATAGTCAAAATACTTAATTTCATAGTTATGAAATCATGCTTGTATGTGTTATAAGGCAGTCAAAAAACTTTCATAGTGATTCAATCATGCATATATGTGTTATAAGGCAATCAAAAAACTTTCATAGTGATGAAATCATGCTTATATGTATTCTAAGGTTATGAAAAAACTTTCATAGTGATTCAATCATGCATATATGTGTTATAAGGTAGTAAAAAAACTTTCATAGTGATAAAATCAAGCTTATATGTGTTCTAAGGTTGTGAAAAAACTTTCATAATAATTCAATCATGCATATATTATTCTTACTAGCGCTAACTTTGATGAAAACGTCAAAGAGTTGGATGGAGGAGAGTATCACAGGCCAACCCCGAAAGTACTATTGAGCACGTGGATGAAAGAGGGCAACGAGTGTTTGGGGACCGATGTGTATGTATAGTCTCGGTGCAGACAAACGTTGTAATGACAGACACGTTTGGTAGGAGATGTGTGTGCATTGTTTAGTGTTGTGAGGGTCTGAATGTTTCAAGGGTAGCGTGAAACAACATTGAGTGAAAAAACGCATCAGGCATAGTAGCGAGCAATATGTGTTGGACTGTCGGTGACGTGTAGTGGTAGTATGGCATATGATGGACATTAATATCGGCATTGGTGCAACGGTGTACGGCATCACAAACATAGTGTATTGGTCCAATGAACTAGAGGATGCCTTTGGAGATTGAATGGAGTACCTCTCAAATTGAGATAAGATTATCCCACACATAGGGCTTGGTATGCACGAGAGTGCATGTGGGTTTGGGTTAATTCCTTTGAAGATCGCATTAGGTGGTGTCAACCGTACATGGTGGCACGTTGCCAAGCACTATCAAGCCCTTAATTAACCCTAAGCTCAAGTTCGAGTTCGACTCAATTATTAAACAAGCAAGCTTAAGCTAAACAAATAAAGCCTCTTATGAAAAAACTGAGCTCATTGCCCAGCCTAACAATTTACCCAACGTTAGGTGGACTTCAAAATTATTTTAGTGGCTGCTTTGTAATTCTCCCGCATGCTTATCCACAGTCATGGCTACGTAAATGGCGATAGCAACATACGCCCACTACTAATGACAGTGGACCGGGGGAAAATGGGGCCCCGCCCTGCCTCACCTCGTTTGGACTGGGGATGAAGGACATAAAACAGGGATGGAGGAGGGGATAAAGGTTAAAATCAATCAAAACCTGTGTGGGAATGGAGGCAGGGATGGACTTACGCTTTCTCCCACCCCGCCCTGTCCCCGATTCCCGATAGTAAAATAACTAAAATGTCTTTAGGGATGACAGTGGACCCGGAGAAACGGGGCACCACCCGGCCTTGCCCCATTTGAACCGGGGATGGAGGATATGAAACAGGAATGAAGGCGGGGATGGAGGTTAACCTCAAAACCTGTGCAAGGATGGAGGCGGGGATGGAGAGCGAAATTTTGAGATGGGGCGAGGATGGAGGGCAGAATTTTGAGAGGGGGAGGGGTTGGAGGCCCCCGGGCCTCCACCCCGGTCCACTGCCATCCCTACCCACCATGTATGTAAGAGAGAATACCCTGTGCAAATAGGAGAAAAACCAAAAGGGTAAAAAATCGTTCAATCTTGGAGGGGGTAAGCATTGACCAATTCAGTTTTTTAATATTATTGCACTTATTTTATTTATTTATTCTGATATCGACACTGTTACTACGTAAGAAAGCTCACGCCCTTTGCAGTTTACACAAGGAAGGTTACTGGAAACTCTACTTAATTACTTGTGGGAAACTCCTTTCTTGGGAAGTCGTCTCCGCAACTGGAAACCTAGTGTTTCCAAAACGTATGAAAAACTCTTAAAAATGCATGGGAAACCTGTTTCGCATTGAGTGAGAAACCTATGTACTTTATGTGGGAAACTCGTTTCCCTTGTTTGGAAACGTACATTCTTTTATGTTTCTCATAAATACTATTTTTTTAATAAAAAGTTGAGATATGTGTTACTTAAAATTTTAATTATTTATTTTTAAAACTAAACTTTATATACTAAAAGAGTATAATGTATTGGATGAAATTAAAAAATTTCAAATCTTTGATAATATCGCCCATATTTGTAACCAAGCCTCCTGTGTTCATGGGGTCACGTTTCCTAGCAATGCCATCCGAGAAAGGTATAGCTGACAAAAGGACAGTTATGTGTTAATCTGGTTAATTAGACGATTTAGTCACAATATTAATGTTCTTTGATTATTTTACTCAAATCTTTAGGGCAGATTAGGGCATCACATTGGCTCGTGACCAAGTTCACAAACTTTGTCACATTTCCCGCAGCGCCAAACGCCAGACACAAATGCTGCAGCTCGTGAACTTGGTTATAATGCACATCACGACTGTGCTTCATAATCATAAAGCCGTTTAATTGATCTCTAATTTCTTTCTCATGTCACTAATGATATACATTGCACCCATTCTTTCATGGGAAGAATTTTCATAAAGCATGTTACCTTCTTTGATTTGACATAATCACTTTCATGGTATTCCCTAAAATAGAGAGTATCACTAGAAATGCATCAGGCCTATTAATAAAAGTAGTGCCCACCTTGAATAGACAATTAAAAGATTGCATTTAGTTTATGATATATATATATATATATATATATATATATATATATATATATATATATATATATATATATATATATATATATATATATATATATATATATATATATATATATATGAGAAAATTGAACATATTATATCTCATTCTTGTTCTGCCTCATAGTTTTAAAGTATTTTATGGTAGATCTGAACCGTTAGATATGTTTAGCATGCTCGATTTAGTGGGAATCAACTCTTAGATCATGTTTTTTTGATGAAAAATATGTTTTTATGAGCCAAAAAAATGATACCTTCATAACCATTGATTTTGGATCACCATAAAAACTTGTATACAGGTCAGATTCTGGTGATCCAAAAGCGGGTTCTCACTAAACGAAACTATAGATCACATCTATGGTGTTAGATGTGAGAAAAAATGTCAAAAACGATGATTTTTGAGTCGTGAACATGACCTATATATATATATATATATATATATATATATATATATATATATATATATATATATATATATATATATATATAGAGAGAGAGAGAGAGAGAGAGAGAGAGAGAGAGAGAGAGAGAGAGTTGATGTTTGGTGCCATGAAAGGGAATATCTATTGAGCTAAAAAACATAGGTTCAAGCTTTATCAGCTTAATCTAATCAAATGCATGTGTTCAACATGGATTATTTGCTAAGGATCAAACCTTGGATGACGTTATTTTTCAGTAAAAATATGATTTTTTGATTCATGAAATTTAGTACATTGTTAACCACTGATTTTTGAAAACCTTAAAAAACCTGCTTACATGTCACAATCACTTGATTAAAAACTCATTTTCTACTAAACAAACCTTGTAGATCTCATCTAGGTGATTTAATTATACTCAATAGCTCAGTGCCTTCAATAGCACCAAATATAAATATTATATATATAGGGTTCATATTTGGTGCCTACAAAGGCACCAAATTATATGGAATCATTGAGCTAAAAAATCATATGCTTTAGTTATTTTTTGTAAATTAAATCTTATGGATTTGTTCAGTGGAAAATGAGTTTTAAATCATGTGACTGTGACACATAAGCAGAATTTTTAAGGGTTTAAAAAATGAATGGTCTACAATGCACTAAAATTTTATGACTTAAAAAGTAGTATTTTTTTTTATCAAAATAATGATCTAAGGCTTGATCCTTGCAAACAAACCTTCTTGAACACATTTATGTGGTCAGTTTGAGTTGATAAAGCTTGAATCTATATGGTTTTTTGCTCAATAGTTTCATATAATTTGGTGCCTTCAATGACACCAAATATATATATATATATATATATATATATATATATATATATATATATATATATATATATATATATATATATATATATATATATATATATATATATATATATATATTGTGTGTGTGTGCACGCATGTGTAGGAGGAGGTAAGTATTTGATTCTAATGAAGGTATGAAACTATTGAGCAAAAAAGATTTTTTTTTTCCTTTTTTTTATCTTTTTGCAAATCGAACTTTGCATATGTGATCTACATAATTTGGTTAGCAAGAAATGAATTTTGATTCTATTAGAAAAAGAAGAAGAAGAAAGGAATGGATTATGTAGCATGCTTTTGAAGGGCTTTAAAAATCAACAGCTCGCGATGCACCAAAAAATCACGACTTGGAATATCATGTTCTAACAGTGAAAAAATAAGATCTAAGGTCCCATCCTTAGTAAACAAACTATGCTGAATACACCTATATATGTCATCAAATTGAGTCAATATAGTTTGCACATATGATTTCCATGTCAGTAGTTTTATACCTTCATTGGCATCAAATATTTACACACATAATCTTTACATGTTTCTGGGTTCTAAGTGACAAACAAAGGGTCAATAATTTAGTCGATAATTGAATAACATTGACAGACTGTTCAGAGCCTCTAGGAAAAACAATTTTTATATGAGCATGGTTGTTGTCCTTTCTATAGATGCTCGTGATCTTGACAGAAGGCATTATTTGCAAATTTAGCTTCCAAACTCTTGCATTGTTATTAGGACCCATAGTTTTTTTTTTTGAAAGATAGTGGGACCCATAGTTTTTTTTTTTGAAAGATAGTGGGACCCATAGTTGCTCCTCTATTCTAGTGGAATTGGAAAAAATTGCATAAATGAAACTGCGCACTCAAGCCCTCACTCACTTGTCCCGATTCACCACAATGAGACAAGTTGTGGCTAGGATGATGTGTTTTTAGCATCATTTCTTCGGTTATCATTATTTTGATCAACTGGGCTTATGTAATCAACCAACTCTAACTATTTGTAATCATGATAGGTACCTTCTTTGATTTTATATTCTCCCTCCCTTCACTATTCCTGATTCATCCTTTATTTTGTTTGTTTAGGGTATGCTTGGAAATAGCTCAAACTTGAGCAATTTCAGGGCGTATGGAAATAACTCACTTTATTTTGTTTGTTTAGGGTATGCTTGGACATCTTGAACTTGTTATGTACAATATGATGTCCATTTGCATTAAGTAAAATTTTGTAAATAGGTTGGTGTATGTGTTTTAGGGGAAATTGGTTCCTCCTACCGCCCATATATATGCATTGGACACTGCTGATTTTTAATGTTGTAAGTCATGTTTAGCAGATCAGACTTCACAGTTGTGTTTATTTTTTTGAATGAAAACCTCACAGATGTGTTTAGAATGCTTTTATTAGCTAGGAAGATCAATTGTTGGATTGTGTTTTTTAGATTAAAAAGAAAAGATTTTATAGGCTCTAAAATTTATGAAAATTTTGGGTTGTCAAGTTTTAAAATCTTATAAAAACCTGTTCACATGTTATACTTGGATGATCTAAAAGACGAATTCCTGCTAAACAAACCATGTAGATTACATCCATAAGGTTAAATTAGAAAAAAAAAACAAAAAATTGAGAAATCAAAACCGTCTATTCCATCCTACCAGAGGAGGATCCAAGTTTTAAATTTTAATTCTTATTAGAGGCAAGGGCAATCGGCGGTTTTAAGTAGCAAAGTAACCACTCAAAAGTGCTAACTACTGAGAGCTTTCTTTGCAAATGGTCGGTTATATATATATATATATATATATATATATATATATATATATATATATATATATATATATATATATATATATATATATATATATATATATATATATATATATATATATATAGGAATGAAAACCTACCCAATGGATGTTTTATTGGATTTTATTTTTTTCAAAATTTTGACCCTATAGACGTGCTCTATATGCTTGTTTTTATAGGAATCAGTTCTTGGAGCATTCGATTGAATGCATGGATAGGTTTTTATAAGTTTAAAAAATCAACGGAGTACTATTTTTATAAATTTTTGAGGCTCCAAATACCATTTTTTCTATCCAAAATTCATGATCGTGTCACTTCTAGTGAATGAACACACACACACACACACACACACATATATATATATATATATATATATATATATATATATATATATATATAGTGAGAGAAAGAGATCAATTGAATCATGCTCGATCACAACTGACTGGGTCAAGCTTAGTACTTAGCAAAGTATTTGAGCCCTCACTAATGGGGGCTCCGCTTGTTTGGTAGGAGCTGTTAGTGCACCGCACAATGTGTTGGGATGTTGCAAGTTCAAAACCCAATGATATGTTGCGTAACTGGTGGGGGTCTGCCCATCCATCTTGGCATTTATCGACAGTGTCCATCTCTAGAAATGTTGAGAAGGATGGTCAGCAGCATTGGCTCTGCCGCATGTAAATATTAAATGATCTTTTTATTAAACATATACTCATAAAACACGTCATTAACAGCATCTATGGCGCGCAAGAGAGCATGTGTTGGGTTTTGGCAGCCTGATGCCCCGAGTGGTAGGCAGTCGACCCGATAACCGGATCGAGGCGGGATCAGATGCAATCACAATTGCACGAATACAATGTGCCGCTGCACTTGATCGAGTGGGGACTCAAGGAGGAGAGGGTTGTGTATGTTCGCCCCCGATGATTCACTGAATCCCACGTCTGTGTTCGGGGCTTTGAATGAGCACCACGTATACAAGCACATGGGGCTCATATTCTCGTGTATATTGACATAACTTTGCATCGGACTCTGGTGTTGTTGCAAAGACTTAAGTACCCTTTATTGCTATTCTTCTCATAAAGTGATGGCTTGAGAAAATGACAAAAATGCCTTTCATTCAAAAAAGAAAAAACAAATAGTTCAAAAAAAGGACAAACATGTCCTCCATCCAGAAAGTCGAGGATGATGTTGACTCTTCAAAGTCTTCTTCTTTTTCTGTTCAAAAAAAGGACAAACATGTTTTCTTCTTCTTTCTCCGTAAAACACTGTAAAACCCTTTCTCTCTCTAGAGAAGAAATCAAGGGAAACAAAGAGTTCTTCCTAGAGAAGGCCATGAACATCAACCCTCTCACTCTCTCTCCCTTCTCTCTCTACTTCTGTGCACATCCAACAGACGATCCTACATTGCTGCATCGTCATCTTCTTCTTCTTCATTCTTCGTAAAACACTGTAAAACCCTCTCTCTGTAGAGAAGAAATCAAGAGAGGTAAAGGGTTCCTCCTGGAGAAGGCCATGAACACCAACCCTCTCACTCTCTCTCCCTTCTCTCTCTACTTGTGTGCCTGATTTAAAGTTTTTGCCCTTACAGGAGGGGGGTCCGGGGGCTCCCCCCGGCGCAGATCCCGCTGCGCGGTCAGCGGGAGGGGGTCCAGGGGGGCTCGCCCCTGGCAGGGGGCTCGGGGGGCAGCGCCCTCCGGACCAAAATTTTTTTGGGCCTTCCAACAATGATTTGTAGTATTATCGGGCTTTCTACAACAATTTGTAGCAAGTACAGCAATTTGTAGCAATTTGTAGCATTGTAGTATTATCGCGCTCTACAGAGAGAGAGGGTTTTACAGTGTTTTACGAAGAAGGAAGAAGAAGAAGATGATGATGCAACAATGTAGGATCGTCTGTTGGATGTGCACAGAAGTAGAGAGAGAAGGGAGAGAGAGTGAGAGGGTTGATGTTCATGGCCTTCTCTAGGAAGAACTCTTTGTTTCCCTTGATTTCTTCTCTAGAGAGAGAAAGGGTTTTACAGTGTTTTACGGAGAAAGAAGAAGAAAACATGTTTGTCCTTTTTTTGAACAGAAAAAGAAGAAGACTTTGAAGAGTCAACATCATCCTCGACTTTCTGGATGGAGGACATGTTTGTCCTTTTTTTGAACTATTTGTTTTTTCTTTTTTAAATGAAAGGCATTTTTGTCATTTTCTCAAACCATCACTTTATGAGAAGAATAGCAATAAAGGGTACTTAAGTCTTTGCAACAACACCAGAGTCCGATGCAAAGTTATGTCAACATACACGGGAATACGAGCCCCATGTGCTTGTATACGTGGTGCTCATTCAAAGCCCCGAACACAGACGTGGGATTCAGTGAATCATCGGGGGGGGGGGGGGGGGGCGAACATATAACCTGCTTTGCTCAAGGAGTGCTCAAGTGCCCCGGGTATGTGACGCAGCCAATCACATGACCGCACTAAGCCCTCCTTGGATCCCCTCTCGACTTGATCACCCTCTGTGCTGCTTCCCTTGATCACCCTCCATCTTCTGTTGTAAGCCTGTCAAGAGTGGTGCCCCAACAGCACATGGCTGGTGATAAGGTGTAGCGGCACATTGCATTTGTGCAATGCCATTGCACCTGATTCCAACTCACTGGATCATGCCTCGGTCAATTGGTGGTGTGAAAAGAAGAAAAATCATCAAAACAAACAATGAGAATGAAAGACAAGTCTATGGGGTCAGATACGTTGATCACCCAACAGAGAGAGACCATACACTGACGACTTGGCAAATATGGTTAAGGTGGTGGCTTTGATGTGCACAAGGTGATGAAGATAATGTTCAGTTGTGGGGTTCCATAGCTTTATGGAAAGCGTTATTTTTTTTTCCTTTCCAATCTTTTTTTGCATCACTCAAGGCGGTACAAAACCAAAACCAAAACCAAAACCATGGTGTTTATCCCAAGCCAAACTCAAGCCACTTCTCTCAACCAGACTTCAATGGCATGGATATGGATGATGTGCTTGGAGGATTCATTGCCACGACAACCATGACGCATGAACAGTTCAATTTGTCCAAGTGTTTATGGGTCGTACAGAGAGAGTTGAATTGGCCATACATAAGAGAGAGAGAGAGAGAGAGAGTTGATCATGAACTGGTATAACTGGCCTTACATGATATCTATCTATCTATCTATCTATCTATCTATATATATATATATATATATATATATATATATATATATATATATATATATATATATAAAAGAGGGACAGTTCAACCTAAGAAAGGTTCAAAATTTACAACGAACGATGACCAGATTGATCTCCTTATCCGATGCTTTAGCATTCATGATCGGGCGTCATATATTTGTTTTTTATAATTTATTTAGTAAGAAATATTTTTACACTAAGATTTTATGACATAGAGGCATGTTTTTTAAAACGTGAAAAATATACGATGCATTTAAAACTTTACAATACAAAGTATTGTGCATGATTTTTATCACTTTAAAAAAAATGCATCTAAACATCTAAAATTCATAATCCAAAACTTGTAACTCATTAAATGTGATAAAAATTCAATACGTAAAATCTGGTTGATGAAAAACTCAATCATTGAAGAAGGAATGCCATCAGTTATCATCTGTTGTAGATTTTGGTCTCTTAAAGAGAATATTTTTATTTCCATTAATCGTTTTTTTTTGTCTAAAAGGTAAGACTGCATCATTTACTAGCAATGGAATTTTACTGCATTGGGAAACTTTTGGGAAGAAATAGACAGATGAGATATTGTGATCGTGCATGGGACCCGGAGTAGATTCATTTTTACACGTTGCTGAGTGGGAATTGATGCAACCATTCAGCTTTGGAACGTAAAAAGGAAAAGGAGGTAAGGTCTTTTCAGAGTAGAGGAAAAGGGGACTAAGACATCTGTGAAGGATTTTTTTGGTAGCAGCATCGGTCGTCCATTAACTCTCTCTCTCTCTCTCTCTCTCTCTCTCTCTCTCTCTCTCTCTCTCTGTGTGTGTGTGTGTTAAAATTGACTGCAAGATGTTTGATTTGAGTCATTTTTAAACCATCCTTGTCTTCACCAATTATGAGCTTAAATTTTTCACCATCTCAAAAGTTTAATAATATAGAATATTAGATATAATAAAACTTCATGACATAGTAAATAAAATAAAAAAAATCAATGGTTAGATTCATGCAAACAAGAGTGTGTACCAAAATATGATATCGTTGTTTAGAACCTATATATAATGTATAGTAAGGTGTATCATCATACACCTAAAAAATCTGACCTTAATCGCATTAATTTGCAATTCTTTTTGGGCACTTTGTGGTTTTTAGCGGACGAAAGGGGATCCCATGATACCCCTTTTGTGTGTCTATATATATATAGAGAGAGTAATAGATAGGTGCCAAGCTAAATGATACATGCTAAATGGTGTTTTCTGCTCTTTCAGTGTTTTTTTGGCAGTTTGAATCTCATAAATGTGATGGGCATGGCCGATTTACGAGGAATCCACACCTGGATCATGTGTTTTAGATGAAAAAATGATATTTGGAGCCTCAAAAACTTACAAAGATTTTGGACCATTGATTTTTTCTCGAACCTTATAAAAACTTACCCATGTATCAGAATCGAACACTTCAAATCCCTATAAAATCAAATATGTATATCACATTTTAAAAATAAAATAAAATAAACATGAAAAACTCATTTAGCATGTATCATTTAGCACCTACCCATTATCGAAAACACATCATTTCGGTGTGGATTACTTCCTCATAAATCGTCCATGCTCAAAACATTTATGGGGTCAAAACTATGAAGAAAACACTGAAAGAGCATAAAAACCCATTTAGCACATATCCATTTCTCTATATGTTTTATAGTCGCTAGAATATGAGAACTACAATATGAACCATGATTTTTATAGTTTTTTATTCTTTTCTCTTAAACATGTACGGATGTAATCTACATGCTTGTTTTTATAACAACAAGCTCTTGAATCATCCAATTATGTTGCATAAACAAGATTTTTTCAAGCTTTAAATTCAATGGCTCATAATCTTCATAAATATTCAAGCATCCAAAAATCGTATTTTTTAACAAAATTAATATGTGATCAAGCAACTGATTCCTAGCAAATTATTCATGCCAAACACATGTACATGGTTGGATTTTGCAAAAAAAGAGCCGGAAATGCCCAATTCACATAGCTCATACACACACACACACACACACACACTACAAGAAAAATGTTATTTAGCGACAAAAGTTTACGACAAAAAGAATCCATTGCAAAGTTGTGACGAATTAGCGAGAGAAAACTATATGTCCCTAAAATTAGAATTAGTTGCGGAATTAACGACAAAAAAATTCTGTCACAAACATCATCGCAAATTTACAACGGATTAGCGACGGAAAAAATCTATCTCACACTCTGTCGCAACTCCGCGATGGATGAGCGACACCATTTTTTTTGTCGCTACTCCATCGTAAATTGGCGACAACATTTGCGATGGAATTTTTTCGTCGCTAAATTTCCAGTAAAACCCTAATGCGAGCCCCCTTTCTTTTCCCTTTCTATTTTATTTATCACACACCGGTAGCTTTCTCTCACCCCGTTGCTCGCCCTCCCTTCGCCCCCTTCCGGCGACCGCCTCCCTCTCTGGCAGCTTCGTCGGCACCACCTTGCTTGTCTGCCGACGTCGACACCACCTTTCTCCTTTCCTCTTGCTCATCTGTCAACATCGGTGACCTCCTCTCCTAGGTACGTCTCCTCCCTTCCCTTCTTCTTTTCCCTCATCTCTCTCTCGTTCTGCCCTCTGTCACCCAGCAGGCCGGTGGAAGGAGTCGGGACCCCCCTTCCCCCCTTTTTTTTTCTTGGTCCGGCAGGGGCCATCGGCCCCTGCCTCCTCCATTTTAAGAGCCGCAGGGGTCTTTGGCACCTCCCCCCCCCCCCCCCCCCCCCCCGCTTTTTTTTTTGCTTCTTGGTTTGGCAGGGGTTGATGCCCCTGCCCCTCTTTTTATTCCTGGCAACGGCCAATGCTCCTGCCCCTCTTTTATTTCTGGCAGGGGCCAATGCCCTTTCCCCTCTCTTGCCCCCGCCCTTTCTCACCTTGCTCGCTCAATGTAACCCCAGCCTCCCTCACTTCGCAGCCGACCCTCGACCGGATCCCCTTTGTCGGTGAGTCTGCATGTCTATCGTCTCTCTCTCTCTCTCTGCCAGGCGGTGGCGGAGCCTCTGCCGCCTCTTAATGAGTTGCTACCTCTGTCGTATATAAATGTGCTTTGAAGGTGCATAGCTATGCTAATTGCGTGATGCTTAGTGCTAAGCATCGCATGCATTTAAAAATGTAATGCAAAAAGAAATAAGAAAAAAATGCAAAGGCAATAACATGCAAATCTATCGCTAATTAGTATCGGCCTCCAATTTAGTGACAAATATTTATCCATCGAAAAACTGAATCAACTGATGTTTTGCAACGGATTGTAATATGTCGTAATTTCATCGCTACATTGGTGACAAAATTAGCGACAAATGTGTATCTCTTGCAAAACCAAATCTCTGCGGATTAACGACGGCCTTGTGATGAATCATGACATTTGCTAATTCATCGTAAATTAGTGACAGAAGTGGTGATAGATATTTTTCATCGCTAATTAGCGACTGAAGTAGCGATAGATATTTTCCATCGCTAATTAGCGACTAGGAAATTGTGATGAAAGTTATCCGTCGCTAACTTGTTCAGCGACAAATTAGCAATAGATTACAACCGTCGCTAATCCACAGATTTCTTAATATATATATATATATATATATATATATATATATATATATATATATAGAGAGAGAGAGAGAGAGAGAGAGAGAGAGAGAGAGAGAGAGAGAGAGATGGGTATGTGCTAAATGAAATATAATAAATGAGTTTTTCTGTTGTTTGGTATTTTTTCGCAGTTCTGACCCCATAAATGTGTTGGGCATGGTCGATTTACAAGGAATCCACACTTGGATCATGTATATATATAGAGTGTGCCATAGTTTCTCACTGGATAGGTGCTTAAACAGAGGTCACTTACATTGAGTGTCCATTGTGTGGTGTGATGGACGCTCAACGTCCTTTTTGCACAAAAAACTTCTATTGGTGTTATTTTAGCACCAATCGAAGTCTAAAAATAACCACTAAGACTTTTAGTGGCATTATTTTAATGCCACTTAAAGTTTTTTTGCGACCATCACTCCATGCAATGGATGCTCAGCATTAGGGATGGCACTGAACGCGCGGTGGGGGACAAGGTCTCCACCCCCGCCACGTTTCAAAATTTGAACCTTCATTCCCGTCTCCATCCCCTCACGGAGATGGATTTTAACCTCCACCCCTGCCTTCATCCCCGTTTCATGTCCTCTATCTCCGGTCCAAACGGGGGCGAGGCGGGGCGGGGCCCTGTTTCCCCTTAGTCTACAGTCATCCCTTAAAGGATTGAGGACGGGGCGGGGCTAGGTGGGAATTAGAATAGGGATGGGGCGGGGAAAAGTGTAAGTCCATCCTGCCTCCATCCCGGCACGAGGATAGATTTTAACCTTCATCCCCGCCTCCATCTCCGTTTCATGCCCTTAATCCTCGGTCCAAACGGGGCGAGGTGGGGCGGAGCCCAGTTGTCCCCCCGGTCCACTGCCATCCCTACTCAGCATGAGTGACATGAGTTTGAGCGCAAGTGTGTGCGCGCACACACACACATAATCATTATTGCTTGAAGTGTCAAAATCTAGAAATCAACGGTTTGACCAGTACAGGTGGGACCATCCATACGTTGGGGCCTTTTCTTTGCACCAATTGAGGCCATCAATTTCTGAAATATAGAATGGTCCTGACGATGGCCCCTGCAGGCCAGTAAGGTAGCCCATTCCCTGGTACAGCACCCATTTTAATTTTTCAATTCCTCACCAAATGTGTCCATACACGATGGTAATCACTCTTCCGAATCTGAACATCTTGGGGATCATGTTTATCAAATTAGATGGGGGCCACCAACGGGGCCTCCGCTTGTCTGGTAGGAGCAGCTAGTGCACGTCACCTTGTGTTGGGACGTTGCAGGTTCAAAACCAAATGGTATAGTTGTATGACTGGTAGTCTGCTAAGGGTCTGCCTCACCCCAGCTTGCCTTTTAAAAAAAAAACTTGGATACATTTGTTATGCATTAATGGTGATGTTATATGGGAGGCATATGAAACGTCATGTTGGTGATATATTTGTCAACTAGTTATTGAAGTGTCACTATTACAAAATTGACAAAATAATATATCTTTAAGGAGTGGCTGCTGACCTTTATCTATCAATTTTCACAAGGTTGACAAAGACTGTCACCTAAACGAACCAAGCTGCTCGTAACTCGGCTCATTTCAGCTTGCATAGATTTATTTAGGCTCGTTATGTGAGTTGGACGAGCCAACCTATGAGCAGCTCGTCGGTATAAGCAAGCTAAGCACAAGCGGCGGGTATTTGGTTTGGCTGAGCTTGTTTACGATCTTGTATACGAGCATATGTAACATTTATTTACCAATGGGGGCTCCGCTTGTCTGGTAGGAGCAGCTAGTGCACGCCACCTTGTGTTAGGACGTTGCAGGTTCAAAACCCAATGGTATAGTTTGTATAACTGGTAGGGGTCTGCCTAACCCCCAGCTTGCCTTTAAAAAAAAAATAGGTAACAATTATTTATCATTTATGTCAAAATAACATGTTAGATGATATATATGGTTGTATTCAACAACTGAGGGATTCTGTTCGACGACAGGTCAGGTGCAATCACATTGTACACTTTAGTGTGGAGCTAAACCTGATCTGCTCTCCATCTTCGGTTGGGACTGCAAATGAGTGAATCTGAAACGGGTTGCGTCGCGTTCAGTTTGTTCGGCTAGTTTACCAGCTTTAGTCACAATGCAAAATGATAAGATGGAACCCCAGTAAGGGATCAAGTAAAATGGGCAAGTGTTCATCTGGTTGTTAATTACTTGAACTCTTAAGTAATTTGTTGAGTTTGCTTCTGCTACTAGGAATAGGCTGCCTAGTGTAGGATTAACCATTCCTATGTCTACATTGGACGTACATGGACTTGTCTATCAATGTAACTTAAGATAGAATATGATGCCCCCACTTGAACCTCAACCCTGCCAAAGTATATAAAGGCTGAGAATGGATTTGGGCCAGATCCAACCCATACGTACACAAATCTAGAGGGGGAAAAAGCAGAACAAGAAAAAGAACACTTAAACAATTAAGACATTCTTGATCACATCTGACTGAACCTAGTTCAAGATTCCTAGCATGTTATCTATATCCTCACGTTTGCAAATCCAAGTGAGAACACCCAAGTCTGAAAATGTTCTGTACTTTTTGGGTTCATATAATACCATCCTCTAAATGCATAAAAAATCTGACTCTCTCAAGTAATAGGATGTGCAGAAATCCAAGAAATTCCTGTTTTCATGTGGAATTCAACATAGCCTTAAGTGATTCCTATAACTTGTTTTTGCAGGGGACTTTTTTCCAAGACAAATGTTCTAACTGACCACCCATATGTCTTCCTCACAATTCTAAGGTTCCACCAGCCATTTGACAACTTTTGGGGTATCTGATCACCATCTAATTGTCAAATGGCAGACAAGTGCTAGCATTCTTGTTGTGCCAAGGTCTGCCACTAACAAAGGGCCCCATGATTCAAAATCAAGAATCTTTAAAGTGGGTGCCCAAATCCAATGCAAAGGAGTGATTCTTCTAGCTATGAGAAGTACTTGAAACCCTAATTAAGCAGCTAGTGTAACTCTGAAACCCTAGCAAAGTAAATTAACTATCTATGGCATGAGATTCATGATTACCCATTCGGCAATTAAGCAGCTAGTGTTGGAAAAGATATTAGACTTAGCCAATAGGATGAGAACTGGGACAGGCCCAAATCAAGGCAAACATTGACCAGATCAAGTGCAACCTGAGTCCAACTTAATTGTTCACAACCAGGATTTAATAATAAAAACCTACGTATTTTTATCTAAAATTTTATGAAAATTCAATTATACTACAACATATGACATCAAGAACTTGACAATTAGCAATATATAGTTCTATTTTATATGCAACCTGATGCAGGGGGAAAATGAGGTCTAACCGGGTCCAGGATCCTCAAATCTTGGTCAGTGCTCCAACCTTCTTAGTGTTATTTTGTACCAACTTTATTATTATTTTTTTACTCGGAGAAACAGACCCAGGTGGAGAGACCTAGCCGCACTGGCTCAGCGACCTAGCCGTGCTGGCGCAGCCTGCCATACTAACTTTATTGTTTGGTTTTGGGCACTAACACTTCTTCAAGTCTAAGAGGTACCAGATTCATCCTTTCTTTTGAGACAGGATCAGGTCAAAGGCACCTTTGACGGATTACCATAAGAAGTACCTTGGATGTCGTTCATTCATGTGATGAACAACTCAAACACCATGGTTGTATAGTTTACCTCTCAAACCAATTCCATAAAATTTTTCAGTCAATCATCTTGTAGATGAACGGCATCTAAAGTATAAAAAATGAACGACTGAAAAACAAGGTAAATGGTGTTATTTGGGTTGCCCTTCATCTCATGGATTAACAGCATCCTAGGCTCAGAGGTGCCTCTGACCTGATACGGTCTCTTTTTTTTTTATGAGGAAAGAATCCGTCCATGCAAGGCAGTTGAGAAAGGATTTATGAACTCAACCATCCTTGTGGATATCAAAAAATATTATGATATTTTTTGGGATGATCTATCACTTTATTTTCTGTCCACCAAATCCATTTTAGATGCTATCATTGTATTTTCTCCTGAGATTATTCTATTTATTTTGGATTGGACATCAACATGCATATTAGATAGACATGCCTCAGCAAACTCTAGCACCTAATGCCCCATGTCATTCAGTGATATAAGAGAGTATTGCACCATATTGTAGCCTCTTTCATGGAGATGAATCCATTTATCACGGAACTTGTCTCTATCTAATACAGCATTTGTGAAACAAAAATAAAAGTCTACGTGACAAACCATTGTAATAGTTTTAAGGTGTTTATTGTTCAAAAAATGACCGTACTATCCTTAAAAATAGTGTGTTTTAAAAAATACATACTAGTTTGCCAAAATCCTTCTCATGCCCAAGTTTGCTGATTCTAAATATTTTTACCCTTCGCACAAGTGAAGCTGAAGATGTTTGCGTGCTAAATATGTACATCATCTGGAAGTCACAAGATCTCAATAACATGATTATTTTGCGGATCTGACAACATTGGCATAAAAAATATAAATATAGCTAACTTGAATTCCAACACACGAGGTTTGTATTTGAAATGCATAGATCTTTTGAGATTCGCAAGACTGATGTGAATCTTCTCTAGAATTTAAAAGTTTGAGCTTTGTAGGTTTGCGTCATACATTTACAGACATCCTAACCTTCGCGCAGACGACATGCGAACCTCCTTTAACTAAAAACTAACATAAAGTCAGGATATCTACAAATATATGTTGTGACTTTTGCAAATATATGTGAATGTTCTTACCTTTGCATGTTTTCTTAATCAAGCTCAATAAATTCACGTCATACATTTGTGAACATCCAAACATTCACGTAAATACCATGTGAACCTCCTTTAACTCAAAATCGCATAAAGTCATGATGTTTTCCAATGTATGTCGTGACCTTCGCAAATGTATATTGTGAATGTCCTTACCTTTACATATTTTCTTATTTGAGCTCAGTATATTTATGTAATACATTTGCAGACATCTAGACTTTCGTGCAGATACCATGCAAACCTCCTTTAACTAAAATTTTTATAAAATCAAGATGTCCAAAAATGTATGATGTGACTTTTGCAAATACTATATGTGAATCTCTTGTTAATGCAATGTCAATTCATTTTAACATGTGAATGTCATAATTTTAACTTGTGAATGTCATTTTACGAATGTTCTTACCTTCACATGTTTTCTGATTCATATAAAGTTATTCCATTTTGCCAATTCTTCTTTTGCTTTTTGTTTCTCCTTAGAATCATAACCATTTCCCCTCTCCTTATGGTAATTCATATGCATTTCATCTTCTAACATTACAACAAGGTTGCAACAACTTTTTTGTCAACCTTACCTTATCTTTCGATCCCCAAAACCTAGGCTTAAAAGTTAGTTTCGTATGTTATATATATATATATATATATATATAAAGTATTTGTTTTTGGTTGTTGTTGTGGATAATTTATATTTGTTTGTTTGTGTTTTATGTAATATTTGGCATCAGAGTGTATGTGTATGGTTGATTTGTTTTTGGGTAATGAGGTTAGGGTTAATTGTATACAAGCATTCAATTGGGGTAACACGATTAGGGTTGAATTGACTGATTTTTAGAGAGACAATCATGATTGGTGTATAGAGTTGTCTTGATTGAATGTATGAAGGCTACATGAATGAGATTTTGTTACATGATATTTTCTTTTGATGCATGATATGTTATGTTGTCGATATAGGTAGTTCATGGTGACCTTATAAAGGGCTAAAGTACACTAGTGTCTTATTAATGACCTTGATTGGAAATCTATAATGGTGTCTAAAAATAGTAGCTTTAAGAAATTTATGGCCTTAATGTCTTATAAAATCGGATATATCAAAGAGTATCTAATCTTCTAGCATAGTTATTTTGCAGACACAGAAAGTCAATAAAGATTGATATTTATTCTAAATGATGATAATGTAGATTCTATATTATGTAATATTGTTGTTTACTCTATATGACAAAGTTAAACAAGAAGCAGTTAGAAGTGATTTTTAAGAAGCAGTTGATAAACGAAATAGTCACTGAATAAGCAATGCTTCAAACGATGGTAGGATTCATATGAAGAATGTGCATTTATCTGAGGCAATTTGCAATGTATCTGTTAAGGGCAACCATGCAACAAATATTCAATTCTACCAAACAATTGGCAATATAGATGTTTGTAACATTTATGCGGATGGCATGCAGATGCCCAAACAATTAGGGATATAGATGTCATATGTGCAATCAAATTTTAACTTACACAAAAAATTAATGTTGTACATGATCGGAGGATGTGTGTAGAGAATGTGCATGTACATCAGCAAATCAGTGCTATTGATGTTCACTGCAATCATGTGGATAACATTCAGCCTTCGAAGGCAGTCAATGATTTAGCTATGAATTCATTGATAACGGGGTATAATTTATTGGATTGTAGAATTTATCCTTAAAATATAGGTGTTGTTTTTATGATTAATCATGAAATTTGAAATTACAGGAATGATGCATCCATGCAAGCAAATAAAGAGATAAATATAATACCTTGTTATTTAGTTTGTACATCGAAACAACCAATTAGTAGTAAAGATGATTCTCTAGGCAATTGAGAGCATGATGATGATAACTATATTGTGTTAGATAAGGGTGACTCTCAAACGATACGAGATAACCAAGGCACAGATGACATTGGATAATTAATGACTTATGCAAATGATACAAAAATGGTAATTGAAAAGTCGAACCATTGGTATATTATGTAAGTTATATGAGCATTTATTGAACATTAGAATTGATTTTTTCTACTAATATGATATGATTAAATAGGTTTCTATTTAATCGATTCTCATACAATGAAAAGAAATTAAAAATAATTGAAACAGAGACATATAAAATGATTAACAAGTTGTAAAATAAAAAACTTAATAACTATAAATCTTTTCAGTGGCTAACAACAAACTTAAATGATAGAAACATTATTGTTGGCCAAAAAGTTTAATCATCTAAAGTATTGTTAAATTTTTTTTAAAGATCATGTGATCAGACATAACTATAAAACAAAATTCTTGAAGAGATTAAGTAATAGAGTGATTGTTGTATGCACGCGAAAGAACTCTAGGACAATGGTTGATTGCCTCTGGAAGATCCATTGCACAAAGGTATGCAGAGCAATGTTCTTTAAAGTAAAAGCATATGAAAGATAGCATATATGTAGTAGTTCATAGCCAATATTTGAGTAAAAAAAGTGTATTATGTATATATTTCAAGTGTTATTCACAATCGCTTACATGATAACCTGAACATGACTCCAAGAGAAATCATGAGTAGCATCAATCACAAGGAAGGTGTAGAGATTAATTACAAACAAGCATAGCATGGATGAGAACGCATGAAGAAAATGTCATATGGTACGTATATTTAAAGAGTCATTCAAGATGCTTCTTGTTTATTTGAATCATTGATAAAAATGAACTATGGGATATTAAGACTGATAAGAAAGATTGATTTGAGTACATTTTTTTGACTTTTTGTTCATTTATCAATGACTTTTTAAAAGAGTATCATCTAGATCTTATGATAGATGGTACATTCTTAAAATTAAAATACATGAGTATTTTATTGCCAGTACATAGTATTGATCTTTTTAGTGAGATGTTTCTTGTAACATTTATAATTGTAGTTAAGGATTCAAAAAAGTCATGGGCATGATTTTTAAAATGTCTTAAGCAAGACCTCAGATACTACAATGAGTTTAGAGAGAGAAGGCAATTTACAATTATGTTACATAAGCACTCAGGGCTCTTGTATGTTGTCCCGCAACACATAATGTAATTATCATATTAGATATTGCATGAATCACTTGACATAGAACTTTAAAAAAAAAAATTGATTCACTAAATGCACTTTTTTGGAGCACAGCATGAGCAATCATTATAGAACAATGCATATATTTTCTTAAAAAATATGAGAGCAAAATCAAGCCACATATTATTATATTATTGCCGACGTAAAAATAAAGTTTTGAGCTATATCTCATTTTTCATAAAAAAGATATGGTGTTTGATATCTAATATAATATAGAGCTTCAATTCATGATTTTTTTTTATACGTGACAAGCTCCCAGTGACTCTTCTTGAGAAACTTTGTGTCATGTTGATGACACTATTTGAGAAAAGAAAGATTATCAGGCAAAAAATGTTAGGCATTATTGTGCTGAAGGTAAATGAAAAGATAGAGACATTAAAAAAATGCACAACTCTATGTGGTTATCATACATTGTCAATGACATCGGTATGAAACTCTTGATTGATGTCATGATTGCAACGTTGATCTTGAGAAGAGGGAATGCTCTTGTGAGGAGTGACAGGTAAATGGGATTCCATGTGAACATAAAATTACATATATTCTACAAGAGAGCAAGCAACCAGAAGATTAGCACAATAAATACTTAAAAGTTGTTTTATATAGAGCTACATATCATGCATTTGTATTTTTTTCAATGACGAATAATGTCTCACACAACCCTCCATTGACACTTATTTTAATCTATCCACCAAAGGTAATCCATAGACTAGAGTGACCTAAAGTAAAGAAGCGAAAAATAATATCAAAGGATGATGTGATATATAAGTGCAATTTATATGGTAAGATTGATCACAATAGGCAGAAGCACACATAACAGTATGTTTGAGTACTTCTTGATGTGAAATATGCATGTGTGTGTGTTTGTTAATAATTATTTAATGAGCTACTTCTATGTATTTATTGAGAGTTTTTTAATGAATTGCCTCAATGTCTTTATTGAGAGTTAATAAATTTACTCTCTTATGTCTTTTATATATAACTTAAGTCTTTCGTGATAAGGGGTGTTGAGTGGATAAGATTAGAGAGAAATGTAGCAAAAGAAATGTTGTAAATAAACAACCACTTGTAGACATGCAACCATTTTTTATAAGATGTATAAGGAAACAAGTGTGTTTATACATTTATTTGCAGTACATATAACATGTTTATATCCAATTGCAATTTGCCATAAAAATAAATGGATGAGAACCAGTCAGCGCAGCAACCAGAACAATCGAAGCACAAGTATACATTTGACATGAAGACGATGTTTATTAGTTATATAGGTGTTAGGTTTGCATGTTTGTTTATTTCTATACATTGATTTAAATCTAACATGAATGTATCACAAATATTGTTATATAGCTTCTCTAAATATTCATAATTAAAATTGAATGCATCCACAAGTGAGAGGGTTAATAAAAAATGAGGTATCGAAGACTATTTATTGTAACTCGTGGTTCTCAGTGAGTCTTCAAAGCAAAGTCATATTTTTCTTTTGAGTCGCAGAAACTAAGTGCTTAATGTTATTATTTACAACAAATGATTAGTAAACTCGATGGATAATTTAGGGATCGTGCATTCTTAGAGAGCTAATAACTTGTCGTATTCTTTTACAGAGAAAGTTATAAGGTATATATCATAGTTCATACTTACATTTACATTTACACAAATATAGATGCATACTTATGTCTTCAATTCGATTTATGTTACAAATTTTAATTCATTTTAACGGGGGTAATGAACACTAAGTTCTTTGAGAGATGAACATATATGAAAATGAGTTCAAGTTGTGCAATTCTACTAGGACCACAATGAATGTAGATAAGGATTTCACAAATCAAGTACAAATTGTTAACTTATTGAATAATGTATTTAGTTTACTCAATGAACACTCATATTAGGTAAAATTAATGTTGAGTTTTAGGTATACTATTTTACAGAGCAATTTGGCTATGACATTTATATTGAATGGCAAATTTGGTTCATGAAAAGAATTTCTCTACAAGATAATGAGTAATTATTTCCACACACAATTGTTAACTCAATATGTGCACATATATGTATATATTACAATGCAATTATTATAAGTGTGATCATGGTATATTTGTGCTAATGTACATGAGTGTTAAAAAATATAACAACAATATCAAGATATAATGGAATTTGAAAAGCTCACTTGCATATGAATATCTTATAACAATAACATTGTGAGATTTTCAAAATATCAGTGATGTTTGTGACTATATCTTGGAGTTTGTACATGTAAGGTGAAAAAAAACATGGACACACACAACTAAGAGGTTGGAGTGGGACATGGATCCACCCCGCTTGTGCTTGTACCTATAGCAACTAAGCAAGTTTCCCATTTTAGGATGGTCGAGTGAGATGGTGGGTGTCTTGTTTGTTGGTGACCTCCAAATTTAGGGGCAGGTTGGCATAGATTGTCTGGCTCTTTACACTTTGATGACTTCGGCCAATCTCTCTCTCTCTCTCTGCTCCCACTTTAGGGTGGGACACTAAATGGTTGGTTTAGTTGGAGACCTAATCAAAGCTATTCAATCAATTGTTTCTTTATTTTGGAGTAGTACAATAGTAGATCAAACCTATTGTCTAAAAGAACAATTGGGAGAACTCTCTCTCTCTAGACCCAAGGGGTTTGGCATAGTGGGATGGGACCTAGACTGATTGAGAGGAAGTCTAGGTTCAAATCCCATGGGCATCACCCCCTCATAAGCCGAAGCTTGGTGACTCCCTGGGGTTGAAGGGTAAGCCCTTAGAGTTTTGTGCCTTCATGGATAGAGAGTGTAGTACGCCAAGTTGAGCCAGCACGACTAAGTCTTCGTGCTTAAGGTAATTTCTTTGAGTAAAAAAATCTCTCTTTCTTTTATTTTAGGGTGGCGCTCACGTAATCCAAAAAATAAGCCTTATAAAAATTGAGTTGGGACATAACACAAAAATAAGATTTAGAAAGTGAATTTCACTTTGTGAGATTCACTTTCTCGTGAGGTCTCATGAGACTTTGAAAGTGAATGTCTCTTAAACAATCTTTTCACTTTTAAAAAACACAATCAAACGTACCCTTAATTAAGAAAATCAAACTTAGTCTTTTCTTTATTAAATAATATTAGTCTGAATTCAAATTTAATATGTAATAACACTTCTTGAATGTTGAATAGTTTGGAGAATCCGTGTGTGTTAGACCCACTATGGTCTTACAATGACATCAAGAGCCACTGGTTCAAGATTTGGACTTGGTTGCCTGACCCAAAGTGAGATCAGCCATGGCCATATGATACCAACGTATTGTTTGTCCATTGGAACACAGAGAAAGGTCTTGCTTAGTTAGTGTGAACATTCTTATTTGTTAGGTAAGCTGGGGGGATAGCCCTATTGCGATTCTGACCTATCCTATGGCATATGATGCTGCATATGATATGTCGAATCTTGTCATCCAACCGAATACATCTTAGCCGTCCACAATTTGACTCATTGGTACATATGGTCCTAGCCGTCTAGATGCAATTGGATGGCTGACATATGATGCGCAACATCACATGTCATAGAATACAATCCATTTTCTATAGGAAAGTGCCAGGAATAAGCACTGCAGCAGTGGGGTCTGGCCGGATCTGCTGCAATGTGTTTGCACAAAAAAATGTGCCTCCCCATCTTATGCAATGACACCTCTCAGATTCAGCCCAAAAACTCAACAAATTTTGTGGGACCTACAGTCTAAATCGGACAGGTGTCTTTCAGAGAGGTCAGAGCAAAGTTTTTTCGACAGGGAAAGTTGGGGTTAGGCGGACCTCTACCAATTATACAACCATACCATTGGGATTGGAACTTACAACCTCCCAACCCAAGGTAACGTGAAGTAACTGCTCCTGCCAGCGGTGCCCTCCGTTGGTGAGAGCAAAATTTTTTGTACAATCACATTGCACCTGCTCGGTCCATCCAAGTCCTACTTAATATTACATATGACCATCTAAAGTTTTTTTTTACTCGGTCCCAAAAACTAGGCCTAGGTCCAAGTCCAATAAGAATCAGGTCAGACCTGCACGCTTTGGATCTGACTTTTCCCTTCCTGATTGGGTCCTTGGGCTTGAACCATGCCCAAACCAAGCTCGACCTGTGCCCAAACCTAACAACCAAATTGCCTAGACTCAATCCATGCATGCTTGTGCATACTGTCTCGTGAGTTCAAGCGGGACATTACTAGAAAAAGTTGGATTTCTATTAGTGAAACATGGCCAAGTTATTAATGGATTTGATGATTATACCATTGTTGTAGTTGGATGGCATGGAAAGCCCAGATTTCTTGAAATTTCACAAATTCTTCTTGCTACTAAAATTCAAGATTTTCTAGGCATCCAAGGTCATGTTTTCATGCCAAAATCACGGAATTTCATAGATTTTGGGCGTCCTTATCATGATAAAATTTTCAAAGTATATGATTTTCACATATAAAAATGACCTGCTGTGTGTTCCTCATGAACTTGATCTCATTTATCTAAAGGCACCTTGCTTGGTGAACTTAAAGTTCATCTCTTATGTACTATACATAGCATTCATGTACTTCACATTATATGCAGCGACCTGATTGACAGCCACCCATCTTGGCATTTCTTGAGATGAGTGTATCAGAAATGTTGAGATTGACGCTGCATACAAAGTGACTCCTAAACCAAATTAGAACCCGCCCCAAAGGGGTTGGCATAGTGAGGTTGGGCCTTGGCTATCATATGGATTGTCAAGGTTCAAATCTGGTGGGTGTCACCTCCTTTCATAAACCGACACTCAGTATAAGCCCTGGGGGCGAGTGTCCTAGTCAGAGAGTTTTCTCCCTTGGGGGTCGATATAAACCAACACTTGTATCTAAACCTAAAAAAAAGATAATAATAAAACCCTAAATTAGAACCCAAACTCAAGTTCCCATCACATCACATTATACCACATTGTGCAATGTGACCACCACATCTATTGTGCATTAGATTGCTTGGATCTCAAACTTGGATTTAAGATTATCTTTTCCTCCTTTTTTTGGAAAGGCAAGGGAAACTCTTCCCACCCACCCCTCTTTCTATTGTGCATAAGTTTGGTTTGATCACATGAGATTCACTTTCTAGTACACTTGAGAAACTGAATCTCATTTGCTTTTTTTTTTTCGCAAAAGCAACCAAACATAAAAAGTACCTTCATGAAAAAGTGAATCTTATTTTCCTTTGCAAATAAGAGTTGTTTTAGAAAGTGAATCTCATTTGTATGAGAACTCGAATCTCATGAGACCTCATGAGATTTAGAAAGTGAGCCTCATTTGCACAGCACCCCTCTCCCCCTCCCCCGAGCTATTTGATCGTCACCGCACGTTGGCAGGCCTTCGGTTAGTAAAACTCTTTTGCGCACCATGAAATATGCTCAGTTTTGACTTGGTACCAGGGGATGCTGTGGATTGCAAACCATGGGTCATCTCATTCAAGCGACCAACCATGATGTCCCCCACCCCCAGTCAGAAATATTGAGCCCTTGTGTGCTTAAATTTAAGATTCAAAAACTATGAACCCACAAATCTATAGCCTGATCATTACTCCCTTCCCCACCCCTCCCAAATAGGCGAATACATGTGAAATTTGATTGAAATTAGGGAATCAAAGATTTAATGTTTGTTTACCTCTATTCTTAGCATGCGCTGGTGCCAATTTTGACATACAACTCAGTAGTGAATCATTTACATGCACCTAAGCTGATGTTAATGGGTTAGGTGTTAACCTAATAATAGATAGGCTTGGAGCCACCAAATTGGGTTCAATTCAGTAAACTTAGTGGTGCCTAAAGTTCGACTAAGCCTCTGTTTGGAATCAGTCAGTCGAAGGAAGCTAGGGTGGAAACCATGGAATCCACAAATGCTGTGGATTTGATAGTTCCTAACTGCCTGTTTGGGAGCACCATCATTAATCCGGCCAGCACTTTGTAAATCCATTTTTATAGTTGTTTGGGTGATACATGAATTTCATAGTTATCTCACCAGCTACCTGCAAGCCTTGATATTTAGTAAGAATCATAAGCGCCATAAAATCGTCCATACATGAACCACCGGAACGCCATAAAATCGTCCATACATGAACCACCGGAACATGTAATACCATATGAACCTATTCATATCATATAATAAACTATGCATTTCAGCTCAGTATCACACTCAGAGGGGAAAAAATATGAAATGCCCAATAAAAATAGATGAGCTTTTTTCTGATTATAAAAGTGGATGAGTTACCATCTATCATGCCTTCATTGTAAACAAAGTAAACATGGTATGCGCTAGAAAATATTCAGTCAGAAGTGCCACATAAATACCACCAATAAAAAAGATTACCACCAACAAAAAAGGTATAAGATTACAAAAAACTAAAAAGGGGCTGAATTAGTACAACAAGAAATTACTCTTTTACTGGCGTGCCTCTTATGCAGCGTCAGTAATGAACATGTTTACTGGCGTGCAATAAGCTTGTGCCAATAAAAATGTACGTTATACTATGAAGGTCCGAGTCACCCCCCCCCTCTCTCTCTCTCTCTCTTGCATGCACCCTTCACCCCTTCTCTCTTGCCCCTCTCTGTCACCCAGTGTCTCTCCCCTTCAAAAGGATTTCAGATTCCACACACGCTTGATCCGCTCCTTGCCATCATTGTCGAGCTCTTCGTGAAGAAGTTTCTTCGTGAGCATTGTAAGTATTTATTGGTTAATCCCCTTCTCTTTTCATTTTTTTTGTTTCATTTTTTTTTTGTTGCAAGGGCTCACGTTTTTAATCCAAAAAATAGTTGTATTGTATGGCTAATTGGACACATTTTTTTAAATACTTCACAATTTTTGCTACTCCCCATATTCAAAATCACAAATATTTAGTTTTAAGAAGTCCTTTTTACCCTTCGCACATGTAGACTTACTAAATATGTGAATTTTCTTTAAAATATGACAATTTTTTGCAGAATAGTCTATGTTCCTAGATTTGTATATCTTTGATCCGACGTTAAAAATTTGTCTTGCTAAGACACAAGCTTGCAATTTTTGTGTTTTGAGTTAGAATCGAAAATCGTTCTAGGGCTCCCATTTTTGAGTTTCAAAACCGGAATAGAAGCATGCTCTACAAGTTGGAATAGGGCTTCACCTTTTCTATTTGTTCTATGCTATTTTGTGTTTATTTATGTTATAAATTAAGAAAAATAGAAAAAAAAGACAGATAGAGGCATTAGCTTCCCAATGCCACCGAGATCACCTTGATCTGATGAGCAGTTGAAGAGAAACATTCTTTGTAAGATCAATTATTCGGTTATTCCAATCTGTAGAGCATGCTTCTATTTTGGTTTTAGAACTCAAAAAATGAGAACCATAGAGTGGTTTTCGTCTCTGACTTAAAACATAAGTTTGTGTCCCAGCTTTCCAACAACTATAAAAACTCAGGTTTTTGACATTGGATCAGAGAGATACAAATCTGAGAACAAAGACGGTTTTGCTAAAAATATATATGCAAATTTTCTCCTAAATATATGTGATTTTTCTCATATATATATATATATATATATATATATATATATATATATGTGTGTGTGTGTGTGTGTGTGTGTGTGATTTTCCTTCAATATATGCAATTTTTGTCCTATATAGATGTAGAGTTTCTCCTATATATGCGATTTTCCTTTTTTATATGTGGAGTTTCTTCTAAACATGTGATTTTCTTTTAAATATGTGATATTCTCCTAAATATATGTGGAGTTCCTTATATACTTGTGATTTTCTCCTAAATATACATAGTGTTCATCATATATATGTGATTTTTCTCCTAAACATATGATCACTACAAGAAACCTGTGGATTAGCGACGACCTAAATCCGTCGCTAATCCATCGCTAAGCCATCGCTAAACAGTTTAGCGACGGATTAGCGATGGATAGAGGCCATCGCGAATTTTTGCTCGCTAATTGGCGAAAAACTTATCTGTCGTTAATTCCGTCGCAAATTTGCGATAGATTAGCGACGGACATTATCCGTCGCTAATCTGTCGCTAAATTTAAAAAAAAAAATAAAAAAATTTGATCCCTGTCGGGCGGTATTTCGGCAGCAATAAGCCGGACTTATACCGCACCCGACAGGCATTTCACAGACTTGTATCGTCCTCCGTGAACCGGCGTCGCCTTCCTCCAACAATCGCTCAGCCTCGTTGCCATCCACTGTGAAACGGCGTCCTCCGAACTCGTCGCCGTCCTCCGTGAAACGGCGTCCTCCGAAGTCATCGTCGCCGTCCTTCGTCGTCGTCGTCCTCCATCGTCGTCGTCCTCCATCGTCGTCGTCCTCCGGCGTCGCCGTCCTCCGTCGTCGCCGTCCTCCGTCGCCGGCGTCGCCCTCCTCCAACAATCTGCCTCATCGCCGTCATGCTCTCCAGCGCGCTCTTTGACGGGGAGAGAGCGGTTTAAATCGCGCGGTCGATTTAAATTTCGAACAAGGAGAGAGGGAAAATTTTGCGCTCAGTTTAAATCGAAAATTAGCGAGGGATTTAGCGAGGAAATTTTTCTGTCGCTAATCCATCGCTAATTAGCGACGGATTAGCGACGGAAAAATTTCCTCGCTAAATCTCTCGCTAAAATGGTTTTCTTGTATTGAGAATTAGCGATGAAAAATTGTTGTCGTTAATCTATCGCTAATTAGCGATGGATTAGCGATGAAACAACTTTCATCGCTAATCCGTCGCTAATTAGCGACGGATTCATGAAAAAAGTTTTCTCTAGCTAATTTGTCGCTAATTTGCGACGGAAAAAATCCGTCGCAAATTTTTGTCGCTAATTAATAATTTTCTTGTAGTGGATTTTCTCTTAAATACATGTGATTTCTAAGTTTAAAAGGATGTTTGCACCTATTTTATGCGAATTTCTGAGGTATATGCGAACTTAGTCAGATATTTGTGAAGTTTCGATGTTTGAGTTTAATAGAATGTTCACAGTTATTTTTATGTGGACTTCTTTATTTTATATATATATTTTGTATGGACTTCCTCATCCTCACATATATTTTAATCGAACTTCCTTATCCTCATATATATTTTATGTGGACTTCTTCATCCTTGCCTATATTGAACAATCTATCTTTTAGAGGACATTTCTCTCTCACCACTCATCACATCAAGATGATCTTAGTGGTGTTGAAAAGTTAATGTCCCGGTCTATTTTCTTTTTTCTATTTTTTCATATTTTTGATGCAGGTGGCTAGAATATATCATAAAACAAACAAAAAAAGCACAATCGTACTTGTTCATCTTTTATTTTAAGAACGTTGTCAGAGTTGTATCTCAGTGCTTAGTCATTATTTTTTAGTAAATCTGATGTCGATGAAAAGGTATTTCTGTCTAGTTTTTTTTTCTATTTTACATTTTTTGGAATCCTTCATTTTATGGATCGAAATATCCTCAAAAGGTAAATTATTCAGCTATTCCAGTTTGTAGAGTATATTTCTATTCTAGTTTTGAAACTTAGAAATTGAAACCCTAGAGGAGTTTTCAATTCTGACTCAAAACATGAAAGTTATAGTTTTGTGTCTTAGCTTTCCAATGACTTTAAAAATACAAGTTTTTGATGTTGAATTGAAGAGATACGGATCCAAAAAGAAAGACTGTTTTGAAAAAAAAAAGTTGCATCTTTGGGAGAAAGTTTGCATGTATGAAGGGTAAAAAGGTCTTTTTCAATCCAGATATTTGTGATTTTGGATATGGGAAGAATATAAAAAATTATAGAGAATTTTGAAAAATATGTCAAATTAGTCGTTCAATACGATCATTTTTCATTTTTTACCTCCCTCCTTTGATTTACGCATTTTTCTTTGGGGAGAAACCATAATAGATCATCTTTATAGGGTTTTCTTCACGGAATCATCCTCAATCTCTTTTCTTTGTAAATTGCTAGCATTTTTTTGTATTTTCTATAGTTAAGGCTCGTTTTCATGACTCATTCATTTCTTTGAGGTAGTGTTAGAAAATCTAGTTCTTAGGGCCTTTTAAGTCCAAATCAGTTTGGTTGTTGACTTACCATTGGCAAGTAGACTCCTTTCCTGTTCAGTTATTTAAGATGCAAACAAGTCTAGTAGACCTTTTATTGTGTTGTAGCCTGAATTGTTTTGAGAGATGGATTTGGATTTGGATATGAATAAATATCCAAACTATTGTGTGCATGTTGACCAAACTATTGAAGCTTCATGGATTTGGATCTGGATAACTCAGCCAATTATGGATTCCATGTATTCACTTCATGAGCAAACTGTCTGTGTGCATGCTTACCAAACTATTGAAGTTGCTCCTGCTCAAAGAAAGGGTACTACTGCAAAGGCAAAAATCAGATCAAAGCAAAGTAGAAAAATGGGTAGGCAGGCTTTTCAGTCTTTTGTGACTGCTCAACTTGAAAGCAAAATTAACAAAAACAACAAGGCAACTGGTCCAGAAAGAGAGGGAAAAAGTAAGGTCTTCATAAGTAGTTCAAAAACTGATGTTCGAGATGAAAATGCATTTTACATTCAATACCCTGGAGGAGTGATGATCTGCTGGAACATTGGAGATGACTGAAAATAAATATATGCTTCTTCTGAATAGTTGTACTGAATTTGGTTATTGACACTTTAAGTTTTCAGTTATGCAATGATTGAAATTTTGTGCAATAGGTAGGCTCCACATTAACTTCGATTTGAATGTATCATATCTCGGGATCTATATATCATCTCAGGTTGTTGCTGCATTTCACGTTAACTTCAACTTGAGATTATGCGTCAGCAAAGACTTGCTGGCGTGAAAACGCATAGCGCCAGTAATAAAACGAAGGTTCGACTTTACATAAAAAGACACTAAAAATCATCAAGGACAAAAAGAATTTAGAAGAACAGGGCAGCGATATGCATGAAACTGTAAAACTCATAGTAATTAGCATAACTAACATTCTATCAAGAACATTTCTAATTCTATGACAACCATTTTGCTGACCAATATCCTTGCCTTTTCTGCACGTTTCAGATTCTTATGTGCTCCCCTACCAGCACTGTACCCATTTTGATCCTGTTAATGATTTTTCAAGTTACTGATAGAACTACATAGGAAGGAATTGCAAATCTACCAAATGCTGAAACTATTCATGGATTCTTGCACCGACCAGTAACTATCAAAAATATCATAATGTAAATGTCGATTCAGGGCAACCCCCCAGCATGACTATCTCAAAAAAATAAAAAACACTTAACATTCACTACATCAGGAGAGTATAATCAGATCATCCTACCTCTTGGAATTATAAATCATGCTGGCATAACATGTGATTTCTTATAGCTTCTCATGTTTCAAAGGACTGCAGACTATTTGACTTGATATTTTAAAGATATTCAGCAAACCGAGCTGATGAAGGTGATCAAACACTACCTTCATTGAAGTTGGCATTGAATTCTTCCTGTGCCCTGATAAAACCCCACAGAAAAAAAATACAAGTATAATTCAGGTTAGGAAAAGTTACAGTCTAAAATATGGTCTATTAAAGACCTATAAATTATCCACAAAAAAAACAAAGATAGATTAAGCACAAACAAATCAAGCAACCTTGTTGTTAGAGATTCTAGAATACTCTTTTCCATAGATAGATTTAAAGCTATCTCGTTGTCTCCCACCACCATCATCATTTTGACAATTTCATTATCTGAAATGAATGAAACATGAAGAGAATGTTCAGTTCTTTCATTTCTGAACAGAGAGCAATTATTGTTATTATTATTATAACTTTATGAGGCAAAAAAATACAAGAATTTTAAATGCATCAGAAATAACATCTTCAATGACGCAAATTTTGCACCAAAAAAGAAATTTTCTTGCAAAAAATAAAATGCAAGAGAATTTCTTTATTGGCATAATATTAACATCAATAAAGAGATTTTTATTGGCGCTAACTTAGCACCAATAAAGACAACCTTTAATGGTGCAATAAGGTTGCCCCAGAAAAGGCTTTACCGGCAAGACCTCCTATAGTGCACTTATTGATGCATCGACAGTGCCAGTAAAAGCTTTTACTAACACAATTTTTGTGCCAATAAAGATGGACTTTCTTATAGTGTAGAAAAACAATCACAATAAAAAAAGTTGCAAAAATTCGAACAAGAGGAGAGGCCATGCCAAAAAACACAAGGCAATGTGTAGCCTAGTGCGAATAAGGTAAAAATGAGTAGGAACATAACAAGAATGCCACCAAAGATGATGCCATCATTTGAGATGTTCCCCACAATTATCTATAACAGAGATAACTTCGTTTCATGCTATGGAAGGAGAGGGAAAAAAGAAAGGAAAAAATAGATTGAGGTTTTATAAAAAGCAAAGGCAACTAGTTTTTTTTTTTTTATATTTACATGGAGAAACTACCCCAAGATCAAAGACCTAGTCGGGCTGGCTTTGCCTGCGATACTTAAGGTTGTTGTCCTAACAGTGTAAAACAAAGGAAGTTAGTTGAAGTTGGTAAGTAGTTAATAGGGTAAGTGGAAGGGCCGTCAGAGACCACATCAAAGGTGGGTGTCAGGATAGAAGTTGAAAATTACCAAATGGCATTCATAAATGCACTTTGAACTCCCTCAAATACCAATTTTTCATGCTCTCAAAAGTACAATGATAGGGATTCCACGCTTTAGCTCTGGCATCCTCCGACAGTCAGCTCCCAATAAGAAGCAAATCCGAATATGGTTTGTAATCAATTCCATGTCACAATTTACATGGTGTGACTGCTAGGCTTGTCACGATTCGTAGACAACACCTTGTCACGATTTACAAGCAACGCCATGTCATGATTTGTAGATACCACTTATGTCATGATTTATAAGCAACATCATGTTAGGATTTACATGATGTAGTTGCTGGGATCGTTACGATTTGTAGACACTCGAAGGAAAGAAGACACACTCACAACAGGAAATTTACGTGGTTCAGTTACACAGCCTATATCCTCGAGGAGCTTGCTCTGATATCTTCAATAGCTAATTAAGGAGAGGTACATACCATTTATAATACAAGGGACAAGCAAAAAAAGAAAACTTCCTAAAAGATGAGGATTACACGATAAGGATAGACAATGGCCATTAGGAGACAATCATCCTTCCTAAAAAGGCGACCTTCCAAACAAGCGTCTATCTTAACACTCTCCCTCAAGTTGGGGAGCTGATATCAATGAGCCCTAACTTGTTGCATATTTCTATGAATTTATCATTTCACAGGGCTTTGGTAAATATATCTACTAACTGCTCTACTTCTGACAAAAGGGGTTGATATTACATAGCTTTGAACCTTTTCTCTAACGATGTGGCAGTCCACCTCGATGTGCTTAGTCCGCTCATGAAATACAGGATTTGCTCCAATGTGAATTGTCGCTTGATTATCACATCTCATTTACATTGGCTCTGTAACTTTGATTCCTATGTTTTGGAGCAGATGTTTTATCCACACTAACTCACATGTTGTTGAAGTCGTTGCTCTGTATTCTGCCTCGGCACTTGAACGGGCTACCACACTTTGCTTTTTACTTCTCCATGTAACAAGATTTTTTTCAACCATAGTACAATAGCCTGTGGTAGATCTTTTGTCATTTATGTCTCCAGCCCAGTCAGCATCACTATATCCACCAATATTGAGGTCGCCATTTCTACTCATGAGAATTCCTTTACCAGGCATAGCCTTTAGATACCTTAGAATTCTGTGAGAAGCTTTCAAATGTGGTGTTCGGGGAGAATGCATATATTGGCTAATGACATTAATTGCATATGTTATATCTGGTCGAGTAACAGTCAAATAGATAAGCTTGTCGATCAATCTCTGGAAGCTTGAGATATCCTTAATGAGTTCTCCAGCTTCCTGTCTTAATTTGTGGTTGACCTTGATGGGCGTTTCAGATGGCTTATAACCCAACATACATGTTTTCTTTAAGAGGTCTAACGTATACTTTCGTTGGCATATAAATATCCCTTGTTCAGAGTGAGCTACTTAATTCCCAAAAAGTATCTTAATTTTCCCAAGTCTTTAATTTCAAATTTTTTATGAAGATACTCCTTGAGATTTGTAATTAAGAAATCATCATCACCTGTAAGAATTATATCATCCACATAGACTAAGGCAACGATGGTCTTGTTGTGTTGTTTTGTGACAAACAATGAATGATCCGCTTCACTTTTAACAAAACCAAAGGAGATAAGAGTGTCACTGAGTTTGGCAAACCACGCTCGAAAGAATTGTTTTAGACCATACAGAGACTTTTTTAGTTTGCATACCAAATTTTTATCTGAGCATTGAAGGCCCTGAGGAATTTCTATGTATACCTCTTTAATAAGGTTGCCACGTAGAAAGGCATTTTTTATGTCAAGCAGATGCGTTTTCCACTTCTTGTTTGCGGCCACGGAGAGAAGAATCCATATAGAACTCATCTTTGCAACTGGAGCAAACGTTTTATCATAGTCCATGCCTTCCACCTGGGTGTAGCCTTTAGCAATCACTCTGGCTTTATATCTTTCAACTGACTTGTCACTGTTATATTTGATTTTATAGATCCATCTGCATTCTATAGGTTTTTTTCCTAGAGGAAAGTACACGATATCCCATGTGTTATTTTTTTCAAAGGCAGTCAATTCCTCCTTCATAGCAGTTTTCTAGTTTAGATCTTTTTCAGCTTCTAAGAAGGTTTGTGGCTCACTTTGAAAATATATTTTGCAAAGAAAAGCAAATTAGTTGTTCGAGACCTTTGAAAAGTCAACATAATTTTTAATAGGATGGATGTCTGGCCTTCTTATCAGGTATGTATAAAAGTCTCCTAGATGGCTAGGAGCTTGAGTAGTTTGAGATAACCTGCGAGGTTGCTCAATATTTTGATCATTATCTTTATTTGAACTCCCTGCACGATTTAGTCTGTCATCAATGTCCCCTTGATTATTGGATTCCAGATTGTCGACTATAGGGAGTACAACATTTTCCTTCACTATATGCTTCCCCTGAATTTCATCCCCATTTTTTTTTTGAAAATAAGTCTCATTTTCGAAAAACTTTACATCTCTAGATGTGTAGAGCTATTTGTTCTTTGAGTCATAACATTTAAAACCTTTCTTAATAGTGGAATAGCAAAAAAAAAAAACACTTGACAGTGCATTTATCTAACTTGCTTCGCTGGCCTTCTTGGATATGAACATAACACTTACACCCAAAAAATTCTAAGATGAGTTAGAGACATTTCCCATCCCCAGATCAACTTCATAGAAGTTTGGTTCTCAATAACCGATCTAGGTATCCGATTGACAATATATGCAGCGGTGGACACAACCTCATTCCAAAAAACTTTGAGAATATGGCTTTGAAACATGAGAGCACGAGCAACATTGAGCAGTTGTCAATTTTTCCTTTCGGCAATGTTGTTTTGTTGTGGTGTGCCAGTGTAGGTGTTCTGAGGTAGGATGCCTTCTTGAGACATATACTCTTTAAAGGCCTCACTTACATACTCTCCACCATTATCGGATCTTAACCTTTTAACTTTGACATTGAATTGAGTTTGAACCATGGAGCAAAAGTTCTTAAAAGCATTTAAAACTTTACTTTTGTTTTTCAAAAAATAAATCTACATGACACGGGAATGATCATCAATAAAGGTAGAGAAATATTTGAATCCTAAGTAAGAAGTGGTAGGGGCTGGTCTCCAAATATTTGAGTGAACAAGCTCAAAAACTTTATTGCATTGACTTTCAGATATGTTAAAGGAGTTTCTTGTTTGCTTTGCATATTGACATGCATCACAGGAACTATTATCACTAACTAATGATGAAAACATAATATTCAAAGTGTTGTTAGAGGGATGACCAAGTCTTTGACGCCATAGTCTATGAGAGTTACTTGTTTTCTGCACATTAAAACTCACATGGTTATTTTCCAGGACATATAGTCTAGTCTGCTCTTGTCCTCTACCAATCACTCTCTTGCTCTGGATGTAAGACCCACGAATTTTCTGAGAAAAGAATTCAATACATGATGAAATTTCAAAAAAAAATGTACATATGTAGATTTATGTATATATATATATTATATTGAATTTTTACATCGAGTTCATAAATTTTATTCAAAATTGCATATGTTCATTTGTATCGAACCACCGAAATTTTTATAGGGCTTTTCATTACAGACATTGTTACATTAAATGAGTTTTAGAAATGCTTGAGATTTATAGGAAATTACAAAGATGAATTATAAACCCTAAGTATAATCTCAAAAGAATATGAATTTTGGAAAGCAAGGCCAAAATGAAATTTAATAAAAAAATAAGGAGGTTTTTAAAATCTTTGAAACATTGGCATAGGGCCAACTCAGCCTAGGGGGCATGGGCGCACTCTAGAGTGCAGCCCACACCATTTTGAAGTGACCAAAAAAAATGATGAAATGATTAAAGCTTTGAAAACCACCCATGGGAGGGGTGGTGGCAATTTTGAAAGAAGGTTCAAATAGATTTGAATGCTAGAAGCCCATAAGGGGCGTGGGAGGCAAACTTGAAGAATTTCAAGTTTGCCCTTGCCTAGAAGGGTGTGCATTCAAGCTCAGTCATCCATCTTGAACGCATACTGTTGAACTACCTTTCAGTTTGGCTATGTATAAGCCAAAGCTGCCAGACACCACACTTAAGCTGCTGCAGCTAGCTACTCCTACTAAGTTAAAGTTTAGGCTTTGAAAAGTCCAAGCAGATTCAAGATCATCTCCTTGCATACTGTATTATGCTAGAGCTTGATCTTGAACCAAGCTCAAGCAATTAGGTTCTAGATCGGCTTGATCAGAATCAGGTGAAGCTTAAGCCAGGCATGTTTCTTGTCTTCTTTTTTCCATTTCATTAAGATCATTTGGAGAAGAGAAAGAATAAGAGTTTCTAGTTGCTGTTGTGGTCACTGGTGCAAAAACAAGAGGATATCACTATACCAGCATCAGTTGCTGTGCAAAAATGTTCTTGAAAAAACTATATATTAGCACTATCTGGTGACCTACCAAAACCAAGATTTCCATATACTGCCTTATTTCAATTTTACTTGCCTTTTCTAATTCTCTTTGGGCGAGGATAATGGTGTGGATACCCTTTGTGATGATCTCTATTGAGTACACATTTTGCCCCACAAACGAAAAGCTAAGAAATGTTCTTGGATACTTTAAGTTCACAACAAGTGTGAAAATCTCTTGATAGTTGACTCAATGTATATACGTATAACCTTTGTCCACTAGCTTGTTTTTATCTTTCTATTGCAATGTCTTCTTTGGACTTGATAGCAGGGGTAGCTTTCATGTTTTGCCTGTTTGTTTTCCTGAAGGCTTCCATCCATTTTGGATGCATAACAGCTTGAATGGAACTACAGTCTGCATCTATGGTACCCGGACACTCCATTTTGCTCTCTGTACCCATGTTGACACGCGTCTACACCCGGACACACCATTTTACCCTCCGAACATACAAGTTTGTATTTAATTTATAATTTATAATTATATTTTCAGTTTATAACTTTATATTTTCAATATATAATATATATTTTAGATATAAGATACATATTTAGATTATATTCAGTTTATTTTGTCTTTACGTGATATTTAATATTTATATATATAGCCGTGTCCCCGTACCCACATTTTTTGGAATTGTTGTGTCATACCCTCTGTACCCGCACCTGTATTAAGGTGGCATGGGTGTGCATGTCGTTGAATATGTTCCTAAAGGCAGTACAAAAAATGGAAAGCAACATTTTTTGTACCAGGTTATAGGTTGGGGTGATACTGCAAAGAAATATCTTTTAGCAACTTGTGATGAAGCTATATGTTAAAGCTACCATTCTGACATTTCACATGCTTTTATGTGTGTGAGCCATAAAACCAAAAGTTACAGGTTGTATATCATGGACTATTCAATGCCACAAAAAGCTTTTCTGTATATCAACGGCAGGTTGATGCAATATCCGCAATTAAATGACTAAGGTGTTTATTGAATGAAATTATTCTGAAGGGCATCTGGTTGAGTTATTTACAAAGAGCTGTCTAACTTATCAGCTATTACCAAAAGATGCCTACCATGTCAATGATTACATCTAGCGGTCTGCTTTTATAATTTGTGTTTGAAAGACATGCTTGGTCCTGAAATCATTCAATTGACCTTTGTTTACTCTAAGAAAGTGACTGAAAAATGTTATTCCATTTAGTTTGGCATGGCTTAAGACACTGTTTTAATTATCAGATCTTCCAGGATCATGAGCTTTCATGTTATTCTATCAGTTTGGCCCTTAATCATGCTCTCGAACTAGTTAAGCATTGATTGCTATGTTACACATACATGTCAACTACATGATGGAAAAATGATATATCTGATGAAGTTACAAATTTCTTGCTACTTTATAAATACAGGTCTTTGCTAATATGAAGAATAATTTTGTCATGCAGGAATTTTTATTATTTGAAAGAGAGTACTCAATATGCCAAATGGAAGCTAAAGAAGAACCATTGACAAGTCCTTGATACCTTGTAATTGATGAGGATGTGATATCACAATTGGGCCAATTAATCTTTCAGGTACTATTGGATGTCCTCATATATTTTCTTATTTTTCTTTTTTATTCAATGAGCAAGTTGGGGTAGCCAAAAATTACCAGTCAATGTTTCAGGTACCAGCCATATTTTTTCTCAATGAGGCAGCTTGTACTTTTTGTTGTTACATTTAACCCACCTGGTCATTTGGCGTTCAGTTGAGCATGGTTGAATCAAATGATCTGACTAAAATGCCTTTGGCATTTTCTTTCATATATGGAAAAACATGGGTGGGATGAGTTGCTATTTTATTGTATAAGTAAAAAGGCGATTGCATGTTTTACAAGTGAACTTGCTGTGGATTAGGAAAGTTGGGCACTCAATTGTAACAAAAGAATCGATTTCTTTTTTGTGGTTTTAATAAATATGTGATGTATTGTCCTTAATGATTTGTGAAGTTTTTTGGACTACACAATTTTTATTAATTCGTGGACAACTTACAGTAAGGATTTAATGCAAGTAATTAACCTTATAGGACATCTCTAAAGGAAGTGAGAAAATATTTCATAAATACCCAGCAACTTTGTAAGTTTAAGGCAAAAAGCTGGTTTTATTTTTAGGCAACCATGTTCAATATCCGCTGGCTTTTTTTTTTTCAAAGGCAAGCTGGGGTTAGGCAGACCCCTACCAGTTATACAACTATACCATTGAGTTTTGAACCTGCAACGTCCCAACACAATGTTAATTACGCTGGCTTTTGGTGGAATAAATGTTGTGTGGAATTACTGTAAATTCAGGTTTGGGCAAAATGTTTTCCATGTTTGCATTCTTTTATATGTGCAATTCTTTCAAATTTTGTTTGATATGCAGTTCTTGCAATTCATTCCCAACTTTCCTGCTGACTTTTCAGATTGACGAAGAAACTCCTGCATTATTTACATGTAAATGCATGGCCAGAGTGTCATTGCTCTCCATAGTGCCATTTCAATCCCGTTAAGTCCTGTGCAAGCATGTTCTTAGTTGTTTTAATGTTTGATTCTCACAGATTTCGCATATGAAGTTGGTTGTAAATCAATTTCAACTTGTGTTTGTATTGTATTCTTTTTCCTTGTAATTATATTTTTGTAATATTTGGTTTCTTGTTCCAAATAACTAGTATCATACCAACAATATAACCAGCACATTTGATGATTAGCACATTTGCCATGTACGTGTGTTGGTTAAAGAAAAGTTTCTCAGTAAGTCACCAAAATTTTCTTGGTGGGTGGTGCAAGCGCTCTGGACATTCTCTAAGCCTACCTGTTGTGCAACTTATGCTTATGAAGAAAAGGAGAACAGATGTTATTGTGTTGGAAAATTATCTAATGTAAATTATTGAAGCATTGTGTGTGGTTTTCCCAAGAATGACTAGCGCTTGAAGGTGCACATGTATCCGCAGAAAGGATATAATGGTGTTTTAACTTTAACATAGCTGTTTCCATATATATATGTATATATATATATATATATGTATATATATATATATATATGTACATATATATATATATATAGAGAGAGAGAGAGAGAGACTGGAATATGAGAACTAGAAATACGGGCATTTTCAACACCTATTTTTGCAAATCCAACCATGTGGATGTGCTAGGCATGATGAATTTGCTAGGAATCAACCATTTTGGATGAAAAAAAAGTGATATGTGAATGCTTGAATATTTACGAAGATTATGAGCCATTGATTTTAAAGCCTTAAAAAAATCTCGTTTATGCATCAAAATAGGATGATTCAATATCAGGTTCTTATAAAACCATGTAGATCACATTTATGAGGTTGGATTCCAATGAAAAAACAAAAAAATCATGAAAATCGTTGTTCACACATTAGTTTTCATATTCTAGTGACTCTGTGTATATATATAGTCAATAGATTATGAGAACTAAAAATATGAACATTTTCAACTCTTAATTTTGCAAATCCAACCATGTGAACTTGGCATGGTGAATTTGCGAGGAATCAATTGTTGGATCTCATGTATTTTCAATGGAAAATGTAATTTTTGAATGCTTGAATTTTTATGAAGATTATGAGTGATTGATTTTAAACCTTAAAAACTTTAGTTTATGCGTCAAAATATGATGATTCAAGAGCGGATTCTTATAAGACCAAGCATATAGATCACATCACATCTGTACTGTTATTTTAAGAGAAAACAACAAAAAATTCATAAATTTGTAGTTTATATCGTGCTAAACCCATTTGGTGCTAAACCACGTGGTAAATGGGTTTTTCGGGCTTCTCCGATACTTTTTATGAGGTTCCGGCCTCATAAATGTGTTGGGTATGGTCAGTTTACTAAGAATTTACAATTGGATCATGTATTTTGGATGAAAAAAATGATTTTCTAGCCTAAAAATTTTACAAGATTTTGGACTGTTGATTTTTTGAACTTTTTAAAACCCACCCATGTGTTGGAATCAAATGCTTCAAGAGCTGTTTTCTCTAGAACCAAGTAAATAGATCACATCTGTATGGTTAAAATTTAAAAATAAAATGAAAAGAGCCCAAAAAAAACTCATTTAGCATGCTGTTTAGCACCGAATGGGTTTAGCATGAATCCATTACTCTCTCTCTTAGGGGGGAGGGGCTGATCGGCTTGTACTCTGATCTATGCACAATCACCATCTAGATTGTGGTTGTTTTGCTCTTATGTTTTTCTTTATCTCCCATCCAATATTTTGTTGGATGTATTTTGGTAATGTTGAATGGTGAATGTTCTCTCTCTCACACACATATATATATTATATATATATATGAGAGAGAGAGAGTGGAGAAATGAGAACCTGCTAAATGGACTTTCCTAAAAAACCTACTGTTGCTTTTTTTTCCTTTGCCAGCCTTAGATGCCCTGTTCCTCTCTCTCTCCCTCTCCCCTCTCCTTTCTCATGGCCACAAGGCCTTGACATCCCTGCGATGATCACGAGCTCCAGCGAACTGCAGCCTCCAGTGACACACATACTGCAACCCTCTTGTTTCCCCCCTTTCATCTCTACCCTTTGGTGCCTAGCGACACCTCACCCCTCTCGTTGTCCCCCGGCGATGACCAGGAGCTCTGTTGATCGTGCAGCCTCCAGTGACACTTGACACCCAACCCCTCTCTTTTCTGGCTGTTGCCTGAGCTCTGTAGGGTGGCTGATCAGATTAATAGGGTTCTCGGCAAGAGAGTGAGCTTCACAGGGTGGATGTCAGATTGTGGAACTTGGCAGGTAGAGATTGGCTGATTGTTGTCGTTGGCGGTCGTCTGGGTCTGATCACCACAGAAGGGAGGGAGAGGGAGAGAGAGAGAGAGGCTGGGTCGCCAGAGAAGGGAGAGGAGAGCGATGGAGAGAGAGAGAGAGAGCATTTAGGACTGGAAATGTGAAAAGGGAGTATATTGAAGAGGCCAACTAAGCCATCCGGACCGGCTGTGGTTCATTCAGCATGTTTTGTATAAAAGGCCATTTAGCATGTTCCCGTCTCTCTCTCTCTCTCTCTCTCTCTCTCTCTCTCTCTATATATATATATATAGCAAAATAAAAGTCTACAAAATACAAAACTTATTAAATGTAACATTTTTTTATAAGACTGGGGTTAACCAGACCTCCACCAGTTAGGCAATACTATTTGGTTTTGAACTTGCAATGTAGATGATGTGCATTAACAACTCCTACCAAACAAGCCGAGCCCCATTGGTACTCAATGAAACATGATAGTGAATTTCTGTTGTTTCTTTTCGAAATTCTGACCCCATAGATGTGTTCTGCATTACTAAAACTCAGCACTTGGATTTGGATGAAAAAATGATATTTGGAGTCTAAAAATTTATGAAAATTGTAGGATGTTGATTTTTGAAACCTTGTAAAAACCTATCCATGCATGCTAATCAAATGTCCCAGGAAGTTATTCATATAAAAACAAAGGTATAGATCACACGTGTAGGGTTAGAATAAAAAAAACACCAAAATTTAATGAAAATCAAATATCTTGTTGCATTTAGTAGGTTTTCATTTTTCATGTATATATATATATATGTGTGTGTGTGTGCACTTTTGTTGTGGTATTAAACCATCTAAGCTTATAGTAGATGATGGTACACTTGATTTATATAGATCTAAGCTCCAAAAAGTAAAATCTAACCTTTGAATCATGTTTAATCAAGGTAAACAATGTTTAATATAGCTAGCTAGAGTGATGCATTTGGACATTGACCTGAGGATGGGTTTGTCTAAATGCCAGATGTTTGTCGATCCATATTCGTATTTGCTGCGTTGGAAGAATGACAAGGTGGGTTAACCCCAAATAGACCCATTGTAAACCCTAATTATTAGCCTTGGTCACAAGAGCATATTCTTTTAAAAATTAAAACCACAATTTCCTAGGTTGAATGTACAGAAAATGTTCAAGAATGCACTGGAGGTGTTATGAATACAACTTTTGGATTTGGATATGTTGCAAGATCATGTTCTTTTAAAAGTAATTCCATAAGCCTATAGTGGTACAAACCAACTGTAGGTATGGAGGATCATGGTAGATCTGAATTTGAATCCAAATATTGTGCTCACTAAGGTGAGACTGTCTTATCAAAGTGTTAAAGGGAGCTTTCAATCAATTGCATCACTAAATAGAGGAGTCATAAAGGATCTTGAAACACATGAAACAAATAAAAACATAATGCTGATACTTGGGGTTTCCCTTTTATGGGAGGGAGGCTGTTAGTGGACGTCACCTTGTGTTGGGAGGTTGCAATTTCAAATCCCAATGATATGATATGATGTATAACTGGTGGGGGTCTGCCTAACCCCAGCTTGCCTTTCAAAAAAAATTGTAGATACTAAGAAAGCCTAGCCTGCCTGACCAATTGTCCTGTTTCCTGCCCTTGTTGAATGCAGTTTGCTGGCTATAGGATGAATTGCCTTGGCCAGTTCGATGGCTATTGCTTTGGAAAGAATGTTGTAAAGAAAGTTACATAAAGAAGTTGGCCTATAATCTTGCAATAAAAATTTTAGGTGAAACCCCAAATGGGTTTGAAGTGGAACAGGAAATTATCCTTTTAGTTAATCATATTGTATTCTCAGAGGTGAGTTATCAAGGACAAATTCTATATGGTGGTTCATGATGCTCTCTTCCTTATGGGTGCATGTTATCCACGTATGTTCGAAAGGGGTATACCCGACTTGAACCGATTAGACCTAACTGATCCAATCCTGATAGACTTGTTGATGTAGATCCGACAATGGATTGATCTACGATCCAAGATTCAATTGCATCTTCACGCGTGAAAGCCAAAGACTGAGATTTTGGATTTTGATAGGTTTCAGTTCGGGGTCATTTTGACTCAATTACATTCTTAACTGACAGAAGATGACAATACAGGATTTGTAGGACATGCGCTTACCTTTCCAACGAATCTATAATTGTAATTTTTTGACCATAGGTGGTCGAGAAATATGACTAACACCAAGACAGTAGACTGGTTTTCACAAGTTGGAACCATTATAGTTGTCTAGTTGAGACATACCAAAACGAGGTTAATCTTTGCGGATTCAGTCAAACATCCAAACACAAAAGTTTTAGATAATTTAATTGTGAATATAGGAAAATAAAAATCAAACAAATTAAAGATTGTATGTCCCCAATCAATGTGTCAGACTGATACAGTCCTTAACAGTCACACAGGATTGTTTTCCCTATTTTGGGATATTTTTGTCAAACAAAACAATGAAATCAGAAAAATCACTAAACAGAAAACTTGTAGGAGTGTGTGATAGCTTTCCAACGAGCTACTACACACAAAGTTTTGATATCGTTTCTGAAAGTTATGATGCAAACAACATTGACTTGTTCTGACAAACAGAGTTCCACAAATCAAACTCAAAGTCATACACTTTTCAATCAACAAATTATTTAAACCAATTTTAGTTTTAAAGTTTACTCTTCAACCTGCACACACAAACATTTTAATAGTAGATTCTATAATGTGATTCTCCCTTCCACCTTACCTCAACTCCGGATAGCCTTAGCAAAAGGAAACAATAATACATCACAAGCATATCGACTAAACAAGATTTCTAAACAGAAATATACTTAGAAAACTTTTTTTTCTTCAATCAAGATTGTAGTGATTTATAGTCAAACCAGGTTTGCAGATACAATACAATTTTTCAGCAGTATGCAAAGGTACACGCGGACACGAACAAACGTGAACAGTAGGAACACAACTTCATTCCAACACAACAAGGAGGTACAGTAGCCACCAATGATAGGTTGGACGTATGGAATAAGAGGGTTCCTAGCAACTTCAATGCACGACTATGAGGTTCATCGATAGCTTCTTCAACAACACCAAGAAAGGAGTCAACAACTCAGAGATTATTTATTCTTGAGTTTTCTTTTGGATAGCTTCAATGACAACAAGGTGTGTGAGAGTTCTTCACTAAACAACAACTTTCTAAAAGCACTATCACACTGATATTCACGTTGAAGGGAAGGAGATTCACATAGCAGCAAGAAGTTTTCCATAATAGTCGACCAAGGTAGGAGACGCCTAAGCTGATTCCACCATTGTTGATTCTTGAGAAAATTTTCAAAGGTAGTAAAAATGCCCTTCACGTTTTTTTTTTCAAAGCCTTATAAGACTCAACACAAGCTGAGTTAAGGCTGCAGTGAGATTCCAAAGCCACATCCAAGTGTGACCAATAGAAGTTCAATATTTGAATTAACTTTTTTAACAGTCAAAAATGTCATAAAAGACTTATACCAATTTTGAAGCTCACTTAAAACCTCACATGTTTTTCCAGAAAGCTCATTACTCACTCTTCACGCCTTTTGTGGCTGGTCAAAACTGATTCAAAAGAGATCCATATTGGTCCAGCCCCAAGGGCGCCAATATAGATCCATCTTTGAAGCATTGGATCTTTTGCAAGATCCAATACTTGCAAATGGATCTCAAAATATCTAAGTGATTTTAGATCAAAATAAAAAACTGTAAAAATATAAAAATCTACCCAAATATTCCCATACACCCTCTAGTGCCCTAAAATAATCCTAATGAACACCATAACTATTCAGATCAAATAAAATAAAAATAAGATAGAAAAAATACAAGAATGATTCCAGCATTCACAAAAATGAAATTATAAAATAAAATAATTTTTTTGAGATGAATGAAGCAAAATTCTCAGAAAATTAAATGGTAATTGACCAAAATTTTCAAGAAATTAAAGGGCGTTAATATAGATCCATCTTTGAAGCATTGGATCTTTTGCAAGATCCAATACTTGCAAATGGATCTCAAAATATCTAAGTGATTTTAGATGAAAATAAAAAATTGCAAAAATATAAAAATTTACCCAAATATCTTCATACACCCTCTAGTGCCCTAAAATAATCCTAATGGACACCATAACTATTCAGATCAAATAAAATAAAAAGAAAAATAAAATAGAAAAAATACAAGAATGATTCTAGCATTCACAAAAATGGAATCATAAAATAAAATAATTTTTTTGAGATGAATGAAGAAAAAATCTTAGAAAATTAAATGGTAAATGACCAAAATACCTCTCGACCCCAAGTGGACCCGAAACAGATTATTTGACATGGGTTCGTGGGTCTTGCAATTCGGATTGGGTCTTTGCTCCTCACTACTATTTGGATGCTATGCATCATTCCCTTTTGGGTTGAAAGTCTTTGTCCTTTGAGCCTTGTTCTTCTTAAGCGAAGCTTTATAATCCCTACAAAAGTTCAAAACAAAATCAACACAGAATTTATTTCAATTATAATGACTTTGATTTTACACAATAAACAAAGTTGGACACTGATAAAAATATTCATGTAAGCAACCAGATACCCAAAAAGCTACAAAAAATGTATGAACCAACATTTGTTTCAAAATTTAATTCATAAATATTTTCTTGAAGCAAAAATTCATCCAAAATAAGATATTTAACAAGTTTTCTTTGAATTAATGCAATAACAATTTTAAAAAAAATCGGATCATTAATAGATAAAAATTTTCTATGTAGCATTTCATAAAAAAAAAATTTCTTTTTAAGTTCACTAAAGCATGAAATTTTCTCTTCAAAACTAGAACTGAAACACATTCTAAAGATCAGTAATTCGAAGAAACTATATGCATTTTTCCTAGTTTCAAATGCAATGCTCAATGCATGTCCTAGAGCAACTAAGTTCTGATGAAACCAAATTTTTTTTTTTCATATGCAAAATTTCTAATGTTTTCAACTTACATTTAAGAATAAAAATGGATAATTGAACGCTCTAAAGGGTCAACATGAGAAATTTATTTCTCAATTCCTAAATGCTCGATAAAATGATTTTCTTGTTGATCCTCATTACCCTTACAATTATAAAAAATACATGGGTCCTCAACTTCGCGCATAGGTTCCTTGTGAACCTCATTAATTAATAAGACCTCTTCAAAAATAGGTAGGGATTCTTCTTGGACTTTCTCATTGAGATTATCAAATATTGGATTGTCAAAGATGAGTTTTGTCCTCGCACAAGGATAGACAATCATCATGATCCTCAATGAACATTGGGTTGTCAAAAATGACCTGAAAAAGTTCTTGTTGTTCTATTTCAAAAAGCGAAGAAATTTAGGATAACTCTTTGAACACCTCATCTTGATCGAAGATAGGTTCGCTAATGATCTCTCACATAGGAACATCCTCAAATTTAGGTGACGGTTCATCTTCATCTTCTTTATCTACTTCGTTGAATATTGGATCGCTAAAGAATTCAGGAGAAGGTTCCTCTAGAGGTTCCTTCATGAAAGTTTCAGATATAGGATCAACATGAAGTTCATGTCTTGCCATGAATGCACCGGATAATTTAACCTTAGAAGCAAAATTCTTAGTTGAAGTAGGGGGGATTTTGGGGGTGGCAGATGGAGATGAAGATGTGGGAGTGGATGATACAGCTGATGATGAGGTCAAAGACAGCGCAAGTAAATCCTTAGAAGGTAGCAACTGTATCTTCTTGCCCTGAAAAGTAAATGAATAAATGTAGGACCTACCATTATGTATGACATTTCTAGCTCACATCCATGAGGATCACATCACACCAGACTTGGTCAAAGTCGGTGTTTCTTATTGAGAACTTGACCAAGCACTACCGGTCAACTTGGACATCTACGCTATTTTGGAGCCATGACATTTGATAGGATCTTGGATGAGTTCTAGTTTCCAACTTCAATTTGGATACGACTTCTACATAAATAATATTTTCACAAACATCCTGAATCTATAATAAATCTATAAACCTTAACATCAATGGTACAGGCAGACTCAAATATATGGGTCATAAGCCATTTATCATTCATTTCCTGACTAGAGGCTAAACACACTCTCCTTGATATGAGTGTCTCTCCTTTATCAGACAAGGAGGTACAATAGCCACCAATGGTAGGTTCAACGTCTGGAACAAGAGGGTTCCCAACTACTTCAATGCATGGCTAGGAGGTCCAGCAGTAGCTTCTTTAGCAACACCAAGAAAGGAGTCAGCAACTCAAAGATTCTCCATTCTCGAGTTTTCTTTTGAACAACTTCAATGACAAGTTGTTTGAGAGTTCTTCACAAAACAACTTTCTAACAACACTATCAAACTGATATTCACATTCAAAGGAAGGAGATTCACACAATAGCAAGAAGTTATTTGTAGTAGTCTACCAAGGTAGGAGACGCCTAAGCTTATTCCACTATTGTTGATTCTTGAGAAAATTTTCAAAGGTAGCAAAAAGGCCCTTCACATTTTTTCCTTTGTAGCCTTATAGGAGTCAACACAAGATGAGTTAAGGTTGTGGTGAGATTCCAAAGCCACCTCCAAGGTTATAAACTTGGATTTTGTTGTTATTTTTTTATTATAAAACCTATATATGGCAGATATTTTCTTGTTAAAAAAATTTAAATGTATGCTTAAGAAAAAAATGCATTTTATATATTTTTAATCAAATAATGATCGTACTTTTTTTGAAATGCCCTACATTTTTTTAAATTGGCTCTATGTCCAAATGCTCAAATGCCAACTTTTTTAGGACATTTTTACTCTTCGCATGAGCAAACCTCCTAAGGTTCATGCGATATATAGGTCTGTTATCTCGATCTCATAATCTCTTACTAAAAGGTACATATGCACGATGATTTTGTGGGCCTCACAAAATTTGCATAACCAAATTTGTGAACCTTCTATAATTGAAATTTGCGTACATTAGCAAATATCGTACAAAATTCGCATATATAGATGGCATTCATGAGCTACTGTGTGAATCTCCTTTAAGTAACTGATCTTCAAGGAGGTTTGCAAATATGTGGTGACATGCATATTAATGTTTGTGAATGTCTGCAACCTTTGCACTTTGATCAATCTTCGTAAATAATGTATTACCTTTGCATATATATACGACATTCGCAAGCTACCTTGTGAATCTATCTTAAGTAAATGATCCTCAAGGATGTTCACACATGTGTGGCGACATTCACATATAATTTTTTTGAATGTCTCTGAACTTTGCATTTTGTCGTTGCAAATTTTCTCTATACATGTAAAAGTTCTTGCTCATATGCAGAGTTCTCGAACATTCACAAAGTTGAGGAATGACTTGTCTGTAAATTTTTCTAGTTTTTGTGAATGTTGGTATGAGCATTAAATGTGATGATCATCAATATAAAATCGATGGTTCACATTCCAAGTCTGTTTCTGCATAAACTAAAGTTTTTTATAGTTCTTAATGTTCTTTCATCTAGCAAAAAATTTCAAAAAAAAAATCGATGTCCATTTTCGTCCATTCATCATCGGCACTTCATCGACGAGTTCTGAATCAATCATTTTTTTAAATTACAGCATGAGTCAATTATTTTTGGAAGAATTGCATGGTATCCAAGTTATCATTCATGTTCAATAGTGTATTCTATTTTTTTCTTTGTTTAAATAATTTACCAGTGAGTTTGTTTGTCACTTTGTTTCCTTAACAATTGGTATGCTTCTATCCTAAAATTTGGTTGTTTATCTATTGTGTATCTCGTAACATAAACATGAGTAGAGAACACTTGCATCATTTTTTATTTTTTATTTTTGTATTTTCATTAACATATTTTGTTTTTTTTTTGTAATGCTTTTTCAATAGCCTATTTCCTATATATGTGCCCTTCCATTTACTTTTATCCCTCGTTTTGTTATTGTAAGAAATTTTAAACTTATTTATTACAAAATGATGACTAAAGAGATTGTCTATCCACACCATGTACTACTATTGAAACACAAAAAAAAAAAGCCTGGGTGTTTGACATTTTTCATAAAAAATGTAGTCTCAATCAACTAAGAACCAAAAATCTTTTCTCAAACAAGCAACGACTAGCACCTTAAATGTGACACAAATCTAGGGCTGAAGATAAAAAAGGGTTGATGAGTTTGTTGCCACATTCATATCTCATATCTCTCGTCACAAAAGCATCCAAGGAGTGAAAGGGGGAGGGTCTTCTTTTAATAAAATTGCATAAGGGGCACAAACAAGAGGATATTCGCAAATGTGCATATTTGAGAGAAAATTCACATATTTGGATATTTGAGAATAAGTTCGCATATCTGGAGAAAATTCACTTGTGTGAAAGGTAAAAATATCTTTTTAAAGCTAGAAATTTATGAATTTAGACATCGGGCAGATTTTGAAAATTATAGGGCATTTTGAGGAATGCATCATTTTTGTCGCACAATACGGTAATTTTCTGAATTTCTTAGATTTGGATTAATTAGATATATATAGTGATATATGTTCTATATGGCTACAACGCTTGTACCTCAACCAACTAATATATATATATATATATATACATACATGAACCGAACCGAGTTGAACATTCCCTACTCATGTTTGGCTCATTGCTTTTAACCAAGACTTTTATAAAACCAAACCAAATCACAAGTACTGGCTTGGTTCATTTTCCATTTACATAGCTTACAAATGCATGAGCAGTTCTGAAAAAAATATTTTCAAATTCATCTGCAGCAACATCAACAGCATCAAAACCATAAAATGATAATAAGATTAAGACAACTCATGCCAGGTGACAACCATTTTGTGAGGAATTTTGAGCCTCTCAGATGGTTGATAAACCCACCAGGGATGCTGCCGGGAATCCTTGCGTTAATCCACATAAATCAAAAGGTTCCAATCAAGCCCAGCAACAACTCGAATCAAATCAGACCACGGGTCAGGATCTTACATTATCAAGTAGTCATCCTAGTAAGCAGACAAACTTATGCCAAGCAACATGGACTCAATCAGGGTCCTAAATCAACCCCTGCACTTCTAATCACAGATGATGAATTTGGAATGATATTACCCAATGCATTCATTGGCTAGTAAAGCCACATAGCCATCACCCAGCATTGCTTAACCTTAGCACGGTCACACCCATCAAGATTTTCTCCTTCAAACAACAATATCAAGATGGAGCGGTGCTAATCGTGGATGAATCTTCACCGTCAATTTCACTGACACCATCAGTCCAAGCTACTGGATATTTGGATCAGGATCAATTTGATATGTAGCGTACACTCTCCTTGTGATTTGCCTAGTTCAATCTGATATGATGCGTTCGAAGGTCCAAGGTTGGCACACCCTTTATTATTTTGCAGATTGTCTTCCAGCCTTTATCGTCATGCGGTACTCATGTGCCTTCACTTCACATAAGCATACTGCTCGAGTGAGCTTGATGCTCACTGGACCAGTGGTGTACCCCACAACAGCCTCCTCCAGGATCAAAGTTGTGGGTTTGTTCGTCTCCACAAATTGCTGTCATTTTTCTGATTCGAGCTGTTGTGGGTCTCCTCTCGAGTTTACTTTTTCTGTGTTGCATCGTCGGGCATACCTTAAGCAGGTGCCCATCGAGTGTGCCTTCTGCTTGTAGCTGTGAATTCTCCATTACCCTGGGCAACAAGGTTTGTAACACGAGTTGTGATGAGGTTAGGTCTGCACACACTGATGCTCAGCAGCATCTGCCATCTTAGTTATATCGAGGGTGACAGGTTTTGCTGCGTTTAAAAAGCATGGGACTATTGGCAAGCATTTCTGATTGCTTGTAAATTACAACACCCTTTGGAATCTCCTTGATGCTCTCAAGTCCTTAGGTGCCCCCACCGGACAACTCCAATCTTGCCCTCTAATTGACTGTTAGGATCAGACGGAAATAATCCAAGAGGAATGTGCAGAACTTACCCTGCCCATTGGTATGATTGTAAAATCGCTTGTCAGTTTGAGATTTATCAGGGATTGATATCTTGGTGCTGGCATCTGAAGGTGGAGGACCTTGCATTGAAGGAGCTTGAGTCGTAACTTGTTGTAATGGTGTAGCCTAGGGATAAATCCTGCCATATCCATTGTAGTTTGTCCACAGAGTGAATGAATGCTGGCGATGGTTTACAACATTCAAATGTGATTGTCGGTAAGATTTAGCCTAGGTCTATGAAGGTTTAGCTAGATTTAGCAGGACATTTAAATTATTTTGTTAAATTATGTAAAGGGTTTATGAGGCCCTCTAAGCCTATATATAGGCCTTGCTTTTAGCTTTGCTTTGAAGTATGATGGAATGGAAATTAAATCCTCTCTAAATATTGCCATTCTCTTTTCCTCTCTCTCTCTCTCTCTCTCTCTCTCTCTCTCTCTCTCTCTCTCCAAGGCCCATGTAACGCCTCAAGATTTTAAACCCAAAAAACACGTAAAACTTTTTTTCCAACCAAAACCTTTTTAACTTTGGTTGAAAACTTTAGGCAGGTTACATATCATACAATAACTGCAAGATTGAATCCTTAATGTAAATAATATTTCTAAAATGATTCAGATCTAGTAATAAGAATACTTTCATTCCAGAATAAACCATGGTATTTTTACAAAAATCAGTACTAATAAGTGCTCAAAATCCAGTTCTCAGAAAAGAAAAATGACTAGCTCTCAATGCCGCCACAGCTTCCAGCAACTGCTATAGTAGACTACTTCATACCTGTAATTTTGTAAGGGTTAGATATCTACAAGCCTCCAATAAAAATACAATGACAAAACATAAAGTATACAAACAAACATACATAAAATAACATTATTTTCATATAAATAAGCAATTATCAGTACATATGAATAATTCTAACATAATAATTCAATATCATATACAATAATCTTACTCATACATGATCAATCAATTTATGCATAACTTACCAGTGAAAACGAAACATTCATATTAGGCATGAATAACTTACAATTCTTCTATTCATATTTTTATTTCTTAGATATTGCATGTCATGCTTCACTATATGTATAATCCACTTTCGTTTCTCTTTCACAATATTTTGTGAGTACAACACAGACAATATCTGAATTAAAGGTATGACCCAGGGGGTATATTACTCTGGTCTTGCTCATCTTTTTTTATTTTAGGTGAGGGACAATCACGTCGAGAGAGAAACCCCAACACCCCCCAACCTGATATATCATAGTTTAATTTCAGCATAAACAATCTCACTACCACCCCATGACATTAGTGGTAACTATCTCCTATCTCCATAGTTGGGGGAAGCAACTCTTCGTGCTTATCAAAATTTTACAGAGCCTAGTGTACCACTTACCCTCTCATTGTATGTCACGAGAGAATTAACATGCACATATGTTATTATTAAATTCTCTTGACATACATGCTTAAACATAATTAATTACTTACAAGATCAATGGCCTTCATAGGGCACAAGCACGTATGATTTTAAATTAACTAGTTACAAGGTTATCGACCACTTTGGGGCACCAACACATATCGGTCAGGTTTACCATATACAAGGTCAGAAGCCACCCATTTGGGCTCGAGTCTTTTCTTGATTTCATAAAATAATAATTGCATAATACATTTTCATCATGGTCATTATGCAATACATACACACATCATTCAATATGCATTTTATCATTCATCATGTTATAACTTATAAGTATAAGCATCATGCTAACACATTTTATAAATCCAGAATTTTACAATTGTACTCATGCATTCATACACATGCTTAAAACCATAATCAATTAAGCAAATTGATTTCACTGCATCGAAACTCATTTCTTTCTTTTTGAACAACTTATAGTTTGGAAACAAGCATAGTTAATATCTTGTATCATTTGAAATGTGAAGCATGGATGATCAATATCTTTGTAATACATAAAATCACATGTTTACAAAATCCAAAACATGCATACATAATTTTCAACATGCATTTGTAATTCAAAACATGCCTACATAATTTATAACATGCCTACATAGTTCAAAATCCGCATATATAATTTACAACATGCATACATAATTCAAAACATGAATACATAATTAGTACATAAAATACTCATTTTCACAAATATACAAGCATCGAATCATGCAACCTAAGCCTATGTATATAAGCTAAGTCAAAGTAATTCTACCTCATAGTTCGTGTAGTTTCATGAAAAGCAGAAAATCTCAAAATATTCATAGGGATTTTTCTCCAAAAATATGCGACAAGAGTCAGACTTGTCGATGAATGCGAAGGCGGGTGCGATTGTACACGTGCCTCGAGTCATGTGTTAGAAGCACAAAAGTGTGTGTGAAGTTTATTGCACTTCTAAGCGAGTCTGCCGATGGTACATGAAGCAAACCATGATGAAGGGTTGTGGGGAAAACATCAGTTGAACTGGTGATCCGACAAAGCCAAGGTGGAGGAAAAAGAACCAAGCCATCCTGCACCAGTTAGGGCAGAGAAGGGCTCGAACGGCTGGGCTGAGCTTGTTGGTCAGGCGACAGTAGGGTGGTGGAGGATTGATGGGAGGTGCTTTAATGGAAGATGTGAGAGAGGAAAGTGAAAGGTTTGGGTTGGGTCTTCTTGGATCCAACCCTAACCCATATGGATTATGGGGAGTGACCCATCTAGGTCCATTTGGGTCCAACCTATGTGGGTTGAGACCCATTTGGATATACTCGGATCTAACCCATGTCGGTTATGGGAATGAGATCCATTTGGGTCTCAGCAGATCTGAATCTATGTATATATATATATATATATATATATATATATATATATCATTAATTTGGATTGGTTCCATCAAATGGATTCAATAAATGAAGGATCCAATCAATGCAGGTTCATTTGAACTGGGTCCAAATCTAAGAACCCTAGGATATCCTATTTGGGTTGGCCACCTTGGATCTCTAATAGGATCCATATCCAAATGTTTTTTAGATCTAATGTGTTCAAAGTGCCCCAATTGGATATTTCAACCCTGAATTTAGACGGGTTGTTTCTCTTAGATCCGTCATTAGGATCCAAACCCAAATATGTCTCTAAGACCCTATAAAATTTAGATTTTATTAAAACCTCAACTATAATTGGATGAAATTTAATTTCATCATCTCTTAAATCATTAATTTATTTGTGAACTTTACAAAAATATGAATAAATCACTATTTGCCAATTAATTATTGATCAATTATAAATAATAATTAATTGCCTAATAAATGGTGTTTACCTAAAAGGGTATCAATAATTTGTCAAATAAGGTAAATAACAATTAATTATGAATGAATTAGAATTTTACCAGTATTTTGACCAATATTTTATTCAAATATTCTTTAAAATTTGCAGGTCTTATAGTTCATCCCTCTCACTTCTTCTCTTTGGTGAACAAATCTCTAGTAGGTCATGTGCACTCAAATTAGAGCTTAGGTTGCTGCCCAAGGTACGGTCAATCGAGCGTGTGGCCAATCCGAGTTTTGGTGATCCTTACCTTCCCGAGCCAACCCCTTGTGGAACTGAGCTCAATCAACCAAACCAATCGCATGTAAAATCCCTCCACTGAGCTACCCAGGTTTGAGTAAGTCAGCTAAGCCTGCTTCCTTAACCCCAACAAAGTGTGAACCTACCCAAACTCTAGTAAGCCCACATAAATTTAGTAGAACCCATAAAACCTATTAGACATCAAAAAATCTTTCAGCCCAAATCGTGAGGAATCTGGATCTTATTTTTAGAACCAATGTTTCTCAATGTGTTCTTAACCAACCTTCTGAATTTCATAACTTATTAAGTTTCCAATACAGAGAAATTGATTTTATAAATGTTTGTACCAACTCAGTTTGTCTCTGTTCAATCTTGAATTTTCTTACAACTTCAAAAACTCATATCTCCATGCTCTCGGCTCCTCTGACCCATAAATTTGGTTTGAGCCCACCTTACAATGTTTAAAAGCATCCCACAAAATTTGAGATTTTTCTGTTGCACTATTGGGGAGAACTGGTTTTTCACCCAAAACCTAAGTGTATCTACCGAGTTAACCTATTTTGTCCTTGTCTTAACCAAATTTTAGTTAATATGAGTTTACCCCCTTCTCGTTTCTAAACCCAAGGCCCAAGCACACATCAACTTGGTATTAGAGCGAACCACATGCCACTTAAGAAAGGCCAAGATCAACCACCAAAAATGAATATTGAAATCATCAACAAGTTCATCGAGGAGACCAACACCAAACTCAATGGTGTTGAAAATCTCATGGCCAATTTCAAAACCAACCTTCAACATATAATGAATTTGTTGCAGCAACTCCAAATGAGTGTCCAAGCCACTCAACATTAGTTCCAATTCTTTAATGAAGGTGGAGGCTTTCATTAGGAGCATGATGATCGGGATGAGTAGGGTTGTAAGACTCACAAAGTTTTAGTGAACTTCTAAATAAAACTAAGTTTTAGTGGAATGCAAAACAAAGGAATTTGCAGAGCTAATTATACTTTGGATGTATATATCCTCAAGGATATACACTCAAAACATTCAAGGAGTCATATCATACTCAATTGGCAAAATGAAAAAAATTCATAGAGCCAATCATGCTTAGGATACGTACACGAACCTCCACGATAATTTTTGCCAAAAAAGTTTGGAGAGCCATAACAAGTTCGTTAAGCAAAATGAGCAATTCACAACGACAAAATTTGCTTGGTCTCATCTAGATGAAGCCAATGAAACAAAGTTTATTTTTTTTGGTGGCCCCGAAATATGTGGGCCCCATAAAATAATTGTGGGTCCCATATAAAATATTTCATAATTTCAAATAGTGGGTCCCACAGGGACATATAAGTCATTTTATTACTTCTCCCCTAAGTCTTGGATGGATAAGTTTTAAGTCACTTCACTTTTTAGATTTTGATGTGGATGAGATCCAACATATACCCATACCCATCCACATAAAAGTCTATAAATAGAGGAGAGCACCCTTCGCTTTTAAAAAAAAAAATATCTGGCCATCTCTCTCTTTTCTCTCTCTTGGTTGTATCCCAGGTTAAGCCTACTTGACTTAGACCAAGCCCACTTGAGGTGAGCTTGAGCCTGTATAGCCTAGACTAAGCCGACTTGGGTCAAACCTACTTGCCAGGTTAGCTTTTCTCTCTCTTCTTTTATTTTTTTGGTCTTAGCTTAGGTCAAGCCCACTTGACCTAGACAACCCATTTGAGGTGAGCATGAACATGCTTGACCTAGATTGAGCTCAATTGAGTCAAGACCACTTGACCTTGACAAATTAACTTTCTTTATCTCTTTCTTGACTAGGTCCAACCCATCTGACCTACATTGGGTTCACTTGAGGTAGGCTAGAACTGAGTTGTACCTAAACTAGGTTTGATCCATTTTTGACTCATACGTCTCTGTTTCTCTGTGTTGACAAGTTTTATATGAAACACTCTTGGTTGTAATCGTACCAGACATAAGAATGTGCCAGCCACAATGTAGGAGCACCTTTATGCTTGCGTTGAGCCACCTCTTATAAAATTTTAGTAGATTTGCATGTCACTCTCTCTATTTCAAGTTATTTTGTTGAAATAATTGTCGTGTATGATGGAATTTTCCTTATCGTACACCTTTCTAAAATAATATTGGGTCCTGGTCCTTGGTTCATGTCTTCTAGAGCATCACAAGCTTGCTTCGGTGTTCACGTGTATGCCCTTATGACTATTTCTCGATATTTATAGTGAATGATATGCCATAGGGTCCTAATCCTTGGTTTATGCCCAAAATGCCACTACAAGCATGCTTCGGTGTTCTCACGCATATCCTTGCAACTACTTTCCTATATATATATATATATATATATATATATATATATATATATATATATATATATATATATATATATATATATATATATTATTTTATGTACTTTACTTAGCTCGATGCATGATTTCATTCATTGAGCCATGCTTACACACTTTACTTAGCCCAATATGTGGTTTCATTTATCGGGCCCTACTTACACACTTTACTTAGCCCGATGTGTGGTTTCATTCACCAGGCCCTGCTTATGCACTTTACTTTACTATCATGCTATTATGTGTATAAGCTTCTGCTTTACATATTTACTTTGTCGTCGTGTTGTTTTGTGTACAAACTCCTACTTTTAATAAATATAACAGAAGTGTAATAAGCATACAAATGGTGACTAATCCTTATCGCCCAAAGTGATTCAAAAGCCTTGTCGCATTCAAAACATTGTTTGGCAAAAAACTCTTATTGAAAATGTTTCAAATTTTACACAAAATTGTATTTACATAAACATTTAATTCACTAGCGTAAGACTTAACTAAGATCTACGACTAGACCCTACTACTGTAGTAGAAGGATGCATCTGAACCAACTTGGCAGGGGTCTCACGACAAGATCTGTCACCCCACTACAGACAAGGTCATTCAAGCTTCTGGGCACACAAAAATATATAGCATAATAAACACCCAAACGACTTTGTTTGATGTCAAAGTTAAGTTCTCCTGCGTACTAGGAGGTGAACTCATAATTATCGAAACAATGCATTAGTTATAGGTATACTGACGAATGAATAAATATATGTTAATACTACTCATGCATCTTTTTATATAAGGTATTGATCTCGGTACATTATTGGACTGATTAGACGAATGACCCAAATTGTATCCGCATGGCTAAGCTAGGCTTGAAGAGCTTCTATTTTGGTTCACGGGATACCGATACGCTAAGTCGTGGAGACTTGAGCTACGATATTTTCAACTCCGGCCTTGAAGTGACTTTTTTGTCTTCAACATATTATACTCGTTAAATTTTGAATGTTTTTCTACCAGACCAAAAATGGTTCTAACCCCATTTTATGCGGGATACAGGTATTGAATCTGCGATGTGATATGCAGAGCAAGGTGACATCAAGATCAAAGGTTTCTCTAGACTTTGTTGGATATTTCGTTTACAAACCCAGTGTCTAGTACTGTTTTACTAAGGAGTATTGTTTGTAATAAATAACTTGTTTTGGTTTGCTTAATTGAAATATTTTGGTGGATAACGAGTGATTGACCACATACCTGTGATTTACCCGACATCTTCTAAAACCAACGAATAACTAACGTCTATTTTTGTTGTTAAAGTCTTTTCTAAATTTTGTTGTAAAGAAAAAACATCATGAAATTTGGACAATATTGTTTTGGAAATCTAGGGCATTACAAGGGCACACAAGGATCCATCCTTTGACGATACCTAGAGAAACGTGAAGCTGACTTGAGAATGCAACATTTTGATATTTTCCTTTCATGCTCCATTAAAATTATATTTTCCATATTCATGAAAAACCCCATGATTGGATATACAAAACCACAATTATTTTTTGTAAGCTAAATTGTTTCCTCTGAAAATATATTAGGATGCACCATAGCTCACCTCAATGGTGAAGCCCTAAGGTGGTACCCATGGCGTGAGCAAAACCATGGGACACCTACTTGGTTCGAATTCAAAAGAAAACTTCTAAAAAGTTTTGGACCCTCACCTTACATTAATAATAACATAGAAATGAAAAATATCTAGCAAAAGGGGTCTATCCAAGAATACCAAGTGAAATTCAATGACCTAAGTACAATGTGCAGAGATTGGTCTCAACCTGTTGTGTTAAGAACAAATTGTATTGATCCAAACCCAAATATCCATTTACTTGGGCTATCGGGGCACTCTCTCCTATTTTTGGATGGTTGAGCTTGGTGGGGACCACTCAAGGGACGTCTCTCTTATTTTTGGAGTTCAATGAAAGGTCATGCAAGTTGTGTTAATATGGCTCTACCAATGGAAGAAAGAAGACTGAGGAGATGATCTATTTCTAGAGGACATTGTTTTAGAAATAAACAAGGCAAAGAAAGCTTATTTAGATTTATCGTAGATCCATGAAGGTTTAATTAGATTTAGTAGAGCATTTACATTATTTTGGTAAATTATGTAAAAAGTTTATGAGGCCCTCTAGGCCTATGTATAGGCCTTGTTTTTAGCTTTGAAGTATGAAGGAATGAAAATTGAATCATCTCTCAATTTCTCTTTCTAAATATAGTCTCCCTTTTTTCTCTTCTTTTCTCTATCTCACGTCTCTCTCTCATTTTCTCTCTCTAGGGCTCGCCCTTCTCACTTCTTCTCTTTGGTGAACAAACCTCTAGTAGGTCGTATGCACTTACATTAGATCTTAAGTTGCTGCCCAAGGTCCGATAAACTGAATGTGCGGCAAATTTGTGTTCCGGCGGTCCTTACCTTCCCGAGCCAATCCCTAGTGGAACCGACCTCAATTAGCTAAACCAACTTATTGTAAAAGCCCTCTACTATGTTAGCCAAGTCGAGTAAGTCAGCTAAGCCTACTTTTTTAACCCCAACTAAGTGTGAACCTACCCAAACTCCAATAAGACTACCTACATTCTGTAGAATCCAAAAAAACCATCAAACTTCAAAAAATCCCCCAACCTAAACCTTGAGAAATCTGGATTTGATTTTTGGACCCAGTGTTCCTCACCGTGTCTTTAACCAACCCTCTAAATTTCACGATTTATGGGGTTTCCAGTACAGAGAACAAGATTTTATAAATCAAGTCTATCTATACCAATCAAATCTGTCCTGAAATTTCTTGCAACTTCAAAAGTTTATCTCTCTGTTTCTGAGTCCTCTAACCATCAAATTTGGTTTGAACCCACCTTAGGGTGTCCAGAATCATCCCATAAAATTTGGGATTTAACTAACAAGGAAAGTAACTCCATTGATGCCAATGGACCAGATTTATTTTGATATTTGATTGAATCCTGCTTCAATTAATAAGATTTGGTAAGATCAAATAATATCCTATTACAATCGGATCTAGATATGGTTTTGACTTTTTTTTGGTACCGAATCCAACCGATATTCGGATTTGATGGATTTCCAAACCCGATCATATGTTAAAAAATGGAATTGATATGAGCTTTTCACCATCTGAGTCCAAATCCAAATATGAATCCTACAAATCCGTTTCGACCACAACCAGTTCGTCCAATTTGGCATTGGTCACAACTGATCCGAATCCAAACCATTTACATCCCTAGCTCCGTTCATAAAAATGAATAAAGAGTGAAATCTTCCAGTTTAGGGATATAAACTGTTTGGATTTGGATTGGATATTGCCAATACCATATTCCACTAATAGGATGTTGACTCAACATATTCATATTAGAACATATTAGAACGGTGAAAAGCTTATACCAGATCTGCTTTTTTACATGTAAATAGATTCGACTATCCATCAACTTTGGATATTTCTTGGATTAGGTAGCAAAAAAATCAAAACCATATTTGCATCTGACTATAATATTTGATTATAGTATGAAAAAATTTCGGCTTACCAAAAGCAACTAAACGGAATCGAATTCGGTCGGATTTCGGATAAAATCCGATTCACTGACATCCCTAAATGGTACTTCCGATATTTATTTCAGACACGTGGGAGAAAAACGTAGTTTTAAGTAGCACTATAAATACGCCCCCAATCTCCGTCTACCATGATCGTTTTGACATCAGCTCTGAGTTTTCTCCGTTTCCTCGCAACCCTACTCTCTCTCTCTCTCTCTCTCTCTCTCTCTCTCGGCCTGGTTCCGAGTTGATGTTCTTCGTCCGCTCGATCTGATCCTTCCTCCTCCTCCGTCGGAGATGGGGATTTCCTTCAAAGTATCGAAGAAAGGAACTCGGTTCCGAGCTAAACCGGTTCAATTGGGAACTCCGGGCGAAGATGTAGGCGATCACTCTAAGGAGAGCGACGATCCGTTTGTTCCGGAAAAAAGGCAGAAAACCGAGGTAATTTTCTGGTTTTGCTGATTTTTTTTTTTTTTTTTTGGGGGGGGGGGGGGGGTCGTGTTTCCGATGGGTAGATCCTAATTTTTGTCTCTTTTGTGGTTCTCCCTTTGTTCTCGTGTGCGTGTTTGTCCTTCTGGGTTCTATCGGTTTTGGGGAGTTGGGGATTTTGTAGAATTTTACGCTTTAGAGACGCCATAGGGGTTTTATGCGTCGACTTGAGATTGAATTTTTTTTTCGTTTAAGAATGGTTTCTTTGGATTTTTTGTTTATGTAATTACCGAACTTTGTTAATTTTGGTGATTCTCTTAATGATTTTTGGTTTTTAGGTAATTAATGACACTTTCTTTTTGTAGTTTGTTCTTTCTGATGCTAGAATGAATTCGAGCTCTTATGTTTCTTTTGAAGTTTTGGTTTCTTCTGATTCATGTTTTCTTCGCTGTTTTGAAGGATTTAGTCGATTTTATGTTTTAGAGGCTCAGTGGGGGTTTATCTGGGTCGACACTTGTGATGAAATAGTTAAGAGTTTTGGGTGTGAGGTGCTTTTTCTGTGCGGTATTGGTTATGAAATTACTCTCATTGAATTCTTCAGCACGCTTGGTTAAACGTTTGACTTGTTTTAGAGGATGCCTGCATTCCTGCTTCATGTATGTTTTCTTTTGTTTGGCTTGCATTATTTCCGTTGCATTTTACTGTTCTTTCTGTAGTCTTGGTGGTTTTGCTTGTTAAGGATTTGTCCTGCATTACGTAGAGGTAAATGTTTCACTGATACGGCTGTATATAGTGAGAGTTAATGAATGATGTATGTAACAAAGTATAAGCTACATAATTTGGTATTAATAGTGATTTTTTTTTAAATTCAAGTACCTATAGCATGATATGCGGTTGACAAAAGAAGAGAATCAAAAGGAAAAAAAAGATTAGGAGTCCTATATTGGTAAATTTTGTATATATAAAATTCATGTTGTCTTCTGCTCTTGGGGCGTGTTTGTTACACCCGCACCGGTGGGACACAGGTTTCAGACGAAGGTGCCCTCCATGGGAAATTGCTTCTCAAGGGGGGAAGGTGTGGTACAGGTTTCATATGAAAATCTGTTGTTTCATGTGAAACCTAGTGAGCTCCACTGGCTGTCTCCGGTGCTGTGTTTGTCTGTCTCAGCCCTTGCAGGAAACAACACTCTTTCTCATACGAAAGGGGGTCCCCTTTCGTGTGAAAGGGACCTGAAACAAACACCCCCTTGCGTTGATTGTGAAAAGAACAAAAAATATGGAGTTTTCACGGAAAAGGAACGGGTTTCAAGCCAATTAGTGTGTTCACAATGTTATGTGGGGGAATATTAAGACCTGATATTGGGCGGTGAGGATCTCTTAAGTGGTGCACTGGAAGAATTGGTTAGAAATAGGGGAGGATAAATTAAGGAGGCCATGCTTTTTATATAATGGCTGTTCCCAGTGAGCTGTTCATGTGAAGATTCTATAAATTAGCAGGTGACACCCTCAAACAACAACAACAACTACGCCTTCATCCCAAAACCAGGTGACACTCTCAATCCTACAAAAAATGGCTAGAGTTCTCCATTGGCATGTTTGAAGCTGAGGTCTTAGAAACAGAAAAGAATTATAGGTTAAAGCGATCAGGTTTTGATAATGGATACTCCAAATGAAATGCTCTTCTAAAGATTCCCTTTGTCAATCCCTTTCTTCATCACCCTTCCAGTTGCCTTTTTCTTGCTGGAACTTGGAAGCAAGGCTACTTGCTGAGCTTGTTTCTTGAAAGGATGAGAACAGCACACAAGCTAGCTCCATAGAGGGATATGGTCTAGTTTTGGTGGGTATGAGAATGATTTAGTGGAGAGGGTGAAGGGTTTTCGGAGAAGGAATCTCATAGTCATGTATAATGGAAGAGGAAATTACTGTGCCATAAAAATATGTAACTAATGATACAGGATCATGATTCTAATTTATCTCTAAGTTATCAATTTAGGAACTTTCTTTTTTTAACACATTTCTGGTTTTCTTCCTCAGTTGATTTTCTTACCGTTGTCCATAAAAACAAGCTTGAAGTTTGATCCTGGAAAACCATTGCTTCTTTGGTGTGGCACAGGCTATTTACCTCCTATTTTGGTAAAGCTATCCAAATGCATCACCTGTTTTATGAGACACTTTAAGCATTGGTCATGAACCGATCTCTAGGTTGTCCCTAAGAAAATTTCAATTAGATTCACCTGCTTTCAGATTACCTGAAAAGTTATCTATTGGGCAACAATAGCTCCATGCAACAATATTCAGGATGAGGGCACTATAACAATAGAACTGTGAAAGAGATCAACATGGTTTTCTGCAGTCATAAAAAATATTTTTGCTTTGCTAGTGTAAACCCTTGTATTGATAGCTGATGGTGCATAATGATTAATTTGAAGTTTTGAACCTACTTTGGAATTAGAACGATCATAGTGTCAATTGAAATACCACAGCAGCATGCAGATCTCATGGGAGATAACCATTGTTTCAATGTCTATGATATTCAAAAGGAAATGATTTTACCACCAAGCACAACCTCAATAATTATGCTGCTTTTGTAAATTCATGGCTATTTTAATGCAAAATCTCCACCCCTAAAATATCTATATTGTGTAGAAATGGCAGCTTGATAATACATGCTTGATTTCTAGGCTCCATTTCAGGTTCCTTTACTGCTAGTCTGTTAAAAAATATGGTGTCAAGAACACATACGCAGAAGAAGATGAATCTGTGGGGATATCTTGCTTATGTTCTATGGTTCTTATTCAATGTGTTGCATGTTCCTTCCTTTACACATCTTCAGTAGACGTCAAAACTATGGACTTGCTCATGATATTAAGCATTTTGAACAATCTGAATAAGGAAATAATCTCTGGAAGTTTACAAGTCTTAGTTTGTTTTTCATTTGATTCCTTTATTTCCAACTCATTTTCGACAGACTGGTGTTGTTGATGATGCTGACAATTCTAATTGTAATATTTGTTTTTATCTGCAGTCTTCAGTTTCTGCTGTGGGCAATGGCAATGCTGATCATTCAATTTTATCAAATGGTTCTGAAGTGTGTCCGGCTGATCCAGGTGAGGTTCCTTATTTATATGTGTCAACTGCCAACTCTGTCCAATTATTCTTGTAGATTGCTGACTTTCTTGATTGTTCTTTTCCCACTAGAGCAAGAAGTGTCCTTTTCTCTGAACCTTTTCCCAAATGGATTTTCTATCGGAACACCAACTGAGGTTATAAGGCATTGTACTTTTGTTCAGCTTGACAGAATTGTCATATGTTGCTTGTTGTTGGCATCAGAGGTGCTCTTTTGTAAATCATCTGTTGTAATTTCAGAAGGGGAAGCCTCTGCCTCTGCTTCAAGATGCACCAAAATTGCTTTATCCTTATAATAGGGCATCAGAGGCTCTCTTCTCTGTAAGTATAATATCATGCTCAAAATGCTACAACAATTCACATCAACTAGACTATCCTTTGAGTATAATTAATATGTTAGACGTCTGCTTTCAAGTGTCAGTCTTTTTTTTCTTTCAAAAGAAAATGTTAAACTTTGGCCCAACTAAACTATGGTGCAGTTTTTGCACAATATATGTTATCTACTTTGCAATTTATGTTTTTGAATCTGTTCGATGTGGAATTTCTTGTCCATCTTATTTTTTATTTTCTAAACAAAAAAGATCCATTTTGTGCTTCCTTTTATGGCATTAAAAAGTTTGTAAGTTAAAATGTTTCTTATAGCCTATAGGAATTTCTGAATGATGAATTTGTGACTCAATAATGTGAGAAACTTATGCTTCTCTATTCTAGTTATTCCATTCAGAGACATTGCTAAATTTGGATATGAAACCTAACTATGTCAACTGGCCTGCAGGCCATTGAATCGGGTTCTTTGCCTGCTGAGATACTGGATGAAATACCCTGCAAATATGTTGATGGGACACTAGCTTGTGAGGTGAGTTATTGATGCGATCTCTTCAAGAAAAATACTTTTGGAATCTTCATTGCTCTAGACTGACTTGGGAGATATGTTTTTGACAAGTGCATGTCATGGGCATCTTCATCTAAAGGTAGTGGTTATAGAAATTCTAAATGATTTAGGTTTTGATATCATTCACATTCGTCATTCTTAGTTAGTGTTGAAAAACAGCTAGACATTATCTGTATTAAATTTAGAGAGCTGTAAAGTTGAAGTTACTGTTAACTTTGACTTTAAGCAGTGTTTACTCTCTGGGAGACTTTCATTCTTGGAATCAAATCTATTCTGGTATGAAACCACTAAATTGTAACATTATTAACCGTGATATGGAGTTCTTTTTCCTTTTTAATTTTCCTTGGAGTGGGGGGATGGTAACTTATCTGAGCCAGTGTCATGGTAGTTAACTCACTCGGAAAATAAATGTGATATTCACAATCATCCAAGTTCACTGTAGCTGTTGAAAATGACCCACTTGATGGGTCATAATTGCTACTTGTTTTGGATTTCCCTTTGTTTTCTGTTCATCTTTAGAAGGATTGTTTCAGCATGAAACTTATTCTTTTCCAATGGCTTCTGTTCATTGTACGTTCTGTGTTCATGTTCTTCTGTTGTGCTTTTGTCACTATCTGTGTAGAACAAATTTTTATTGAAATGTCATGGATTTTTCACTTTTCAGCTACAAACTGGATGTTAAAGCTGAAAGTGGAGGAGAGTGTATTTTTACTGTCTACATAACTAGGTTTAAGTTTGGATCTCTTTGAAAAATAAGATGCTTGTAAGTTGAAATGCTACATTAGATAGGAACCACAATGAGTGATTACTATGTGCTGCTATAAAACTTGACACACTTCCAGAGCTCATGCTATCTCACAACATCTTCACCTATTTATGTGACAACAGATGCTCCATTAGGGTTAGCAAAGAGGAAGGCCCTATAATAACAACTTCATTTTGTTAATGAGTATGGGTATACAAAGAAGAAGACCCCATAGAAACAACTTCATTTCGTTAATGAGTATGGGTATAAACCAGGTCTATATATATTAGCCCTTTGCAATGGTTTTAAGAAGCAAATGGCACAAAACCCCCGTATACAAGAGATAATTATGAAAAGAATAAAGAATCACAAAAAAAAAGGCAACACTATCCTACATTTCCTTACAACGACTAAACTGCCCTTCCGTACAAGATATACAGGTTTAACAATGTTTGCACATTTTGAGTGGGTGGTTCTCTCTGTCATTGTTTAGTAATTAATACATGAATGGCTTTTCAGGTAAGGGATTATCGTAAATGTGTGACTGCACCAGGAAACTTTGTTTCTGGTGATGGTTCTCCAATCATTCATAAAGTCCATCTGCGGATGTCAATGGAAAATGTTGTGAAGGACATGCCATCCATCACAGATAGCTCTTGGAGTTATGGCGATCTACTGGTTAGTATGTGCAAATGGTACATTAGCGGTGTGCCCTAAGTTCTTAGGGTTTGTTTATAACTCACTCTATTGTGGACCTAGGAAGTTGAGTCACGGATAGTGAAAGCACTGCAACCAGAACTGTGTTTGGACCCTGTCCCAATGTTGGACAGACTGAGCGCTGACCCAGTAAAAAACAAGGTATCATTTCTGATACTGAGTGCAGCATGGATGAGTTCTCCTTCTGTCTTGCAGGTGGTATAGTGAATGACTAACGGCTTATGTTTAAACACCATTTGCAGCTCAATCTCGATATCAGTTTGCATCGTAAAAGAATGAGACAATCACCTTCAGTGCAGGTATTGTCTCACAGTCTATCACATGGAAAGAAAGTCTCAATAGACAGGGTAGTTGAGAACGAGAAAAGTCAGTTGGCACTGCCTTCAGTTGATGCAGCTATTCAGCATCTTCCCTACAATGTAGCTGCACAGTCCCTTCCATCACCCTCCTTAAGACCCCAAAGCACTGGACAAGAGTTCTCTAGACAGGCGTTGGCCATGGCCTCCCAACCTAAGTACACGACAACAATCAGCAACTCAAAGAGTGGACATGATCAGGCATCAGGCATCGCTCCTGCAAATACCTCAGTAATTAATACAAACTTTATTTCAGCCACTGGGCAAGATTTGCAGAGTTCTTACAAGAATCCGAGAATTTCTAGTGTTCTTGGAAAGCGAGAGGGTCAAAGTATGCAGATGCCATCTAACTTTGAAGCAAAAAGGCCAAGGCAGGAACAACTTGGCTTAGATGGAATCCATCAGCAGCATTCTGGTTCTCAGTTGGATTACTCCCTCCTTGGAGCGGATACTCCATGGAAAAGCACGCTGCAGCAGCAGCAGTTTGAGAGCAAAAGAATCCAGAATGCCAATGTTCTTAGTCAGAAGCATCCTCAACAGCTGGAAAATGATGCAAGGCAAACCGTTCTTGAGGGAATTCCAAAACCTGAAGCAGGGGTTCCTTCTTATCTTGAAGAGAGGGGGATGAGATATAATGTGAAAGTGGAGCAGCCTGAAATGGTAAAGTTGGAAAAACAAGATTCTGTGATGAGTAGAGATGATCAAAGTGCACTTGGGATGGAGCCCAATCAGACAGATCCGCAGTTGCAACCACAACAATTAGCTCAGCAACCATTCATGAGATATCCTCTGCAGTCACAGTGGCATAATCTTAGTCATTTGATAGATAAAGACCAGAAAAAAGAAGATACTTCTCAGAGAAGGAAACACACACCAAATTCTCGTGTTTCTGGTGGAACAATGGAAAACTCACCTGTGTCATCTAGATCTGGAGAAATCTCTAGTGGTTCCCTGGGGGCACACTACAGCAGCATGAACACAACTCCTGCTGTTGGATTGCAAAAGGACAAAGCACTATCTGTGCCAGATGCTGCAGCTGGGGCCACCTCTGTCAACTCTGGTCTTACTGATTCCGTGATGAGACAACAACAGAATGTGGTGACTGGGAAGAGAAAAACAATTCCCCTTACAAAAATCCCTACCGTCGGGTCTCCTGCAAGCGTGAACACTCTGAATCCCCCTTTTAGTGCAAACAGTCCTTCTATTGGAACCCCGCCTGTACCACCACCCTTAGGGCCAAAGCCTGATCCAGCATTTGTGGAGAGATTCTCAAAGCTTGAAGTGGTGATCCAAAGGTACATCGGTGATCAAACTCAGCAATTTTGTATACATTACCTATTCTTTGGGGCATGAACTAGGCCCTGGCATGTGTACAGTTGTTTTAACAACTGACGAACGGTCAACTTAGGCCAAGCAACTGGAGTTCCTAGACCTGGATGTTGAACTTGAACTGATTAGAGTTCCAAGTTTGATCCCATGATTTTGTTGTTCTGTTTCACTGGCTCTGCCTACCTGACTCAATTCTATGGGGTGCTTGTGTTGCATTTCCAGATATGGGCTCAACTGTAAGAAGAATAAAGTTGATGAATATCATGAAAGGAAACCGTTTCAGCATACACCTCAGTTCATCGTAGCACATCTTTCAAATGCTCAGAATAACGATGATGTTGATGACGAAATGTTTACCAAGTCACTGGCAAAATCCCTTCATGGTGGCAGCATGAATATCTGTAAAACTAGGATCCTGGTGTGTGTTCGACCCAAGCAGATATTTCAAGGTACCTATTTTCACTTGCATGCTAACAGTCATTTGAAGCTCCTGTTGATGATTCTTGTATCGTATTTTTGCAGCAAATGGCATCCCTGTCGTTATACCAGCAGCTCGAAACAGATTATGTATGTCTGAGAGGGCCAAAGATGGCATGGTAGAAGCTATGGTGCAATATGGTGATGAAGATGAAGGCAGTGACTTCTTGTCGTATCCCCAAGATTCTCTTCCTACATTGCCCAACACGGTGAGTGATGCAACTGCCAGTTATTGACTTTGAGCTCACTTTCTGTCGACTATACCCCTTGTTTTTCTCTTACATATTTCTTTTGTCAACAGCACTATGCAGACTTATTTGCTGCGCAATTCGGTGCATTGGTATGTTACTGTGCAAAATATTCAGCCAGTTAAGAGGTCTGTCTTTGGTTTTCTCATTTTGTTGACGTCTGGGATCGATTTTTTCTAATGTAGATGATTCGTGATGGATACGAAGTCAATGATCAGATACAATTGACGTCAACCCGGCCAGGTGCTGTTGCAGCTGGTGGCCAATCTTCGCCTTCTGTTCCTTTGGGTGGTCCAGCACATGAGATGGCATATCAGCAGCCTATCTCAGGCCAAACTGTGGGTTCAGCAGGTATCATGAGCAGTGGCATTCAGCCTATGAACCCTCCACCCATGTCGTCTCAGAGTCTGCTAACCAGTCCAAGGATGCAACACGCTGGAGTTGTCCAGTCCCCACACATTCAATCAGGTTATTTGCCAGCACAGTCGAGACCACACCACTTAGATCCGACATCACATCTTGCTGCAGTTCAACAGCAGCCTCCCCAGCAACCATCGATCCAGCAGCAGCAACATCAGTACTCACAGTTTCAGAGATCCGCCCTCGGCTCAAACAATCCACTGGCACAGCTAAATGCAGTTGGTCCCCCTGTTGGTAATCATATGGTCAGCAGTTCCAGCAATCTGCAGCTTCAGTTACTTCAGCAGCAGCAACAACAACAGCCGCAACAACAGCCGCAGGTGAGAAAGGTGATGGGAGCACTTTCTGGCATGGGCATGGCGAACATGGGGAGCGGCATGGCCAGCAGTCCTATGCAACCAAGTGGTGGGGCAGGTGGCCTGGGAAATTTTGTTGGCCTTGGTGGAATAGGCATGGGCATGGGGCACATGGGGCCTAGCATGTCAGCACCAATGGGCACCATATCTGGTTTGGGCAATATGAATCCGATGGGTCTCAACACTGCTTCCAATGTCAGCAACGTCTTAAGCCAGCAGCTACGCTTAACTCCTGCCCATGCCAGTGCAATGATGGCCAACAAACTCAGGCTGATGAACAGAGGGAGGGGCATCCTGGGGCCAACCTCCATGAGGAGCCCAATTGACAGTTTAGGTGGAATTCCTGGCTCTGGACCAATGTCAATTCTGGGGCAGACGCTGAACAGGACCAACATGAGTCCCATGCAACGTTCAACAGTGACACCCATGGGTCCTCCAAAGATCCCTGGAACAAACTTTTACATGAACCAGCATCCGCAATTTCAACAGCAGCTGCAATTTCAGCAACAGCAGATGCAGCAGCAACTGGGCTCTCCACTTCAGCAGTCGCTAGTGGGCAGTGTCCCACAGCAGGTCGGCTCACCACCAGGGCTCACCATGCAGCAACAAATGAACCAGCAGCAGCAGCTACAACAACAGCCACAACCTCAGCAGCAAATTAGCCCTCAGCAGCTGAGCCAACAGTCCCCATTGAGCCCACCACAGCAACTAAGTTCAGGTGCTGTCCAGCAATTGGTTACTCAACAGCAGATGAATGTGGCCGGTGCTGGTGCTGGCCCAGCAAGCCCACAGCTGAGCTCACAGACCATGGGATCTGTGGGTAGCATTACAAGCTCGCCCATGGACCTGCAAGGGGTGAGCAAAGGCAATTCTAATATTAATACTAACTAGATGAGAAATGGATCTTCAAATTGGAGATAAGATAGATTAGAAGATTTGATGAATAGGCTGTAAATATGGACAGTGTTTGTCGCATGGTTTTGTAAAATCAATCGCAGGTGTATAGCTTCTCCTTTTATTTTCTGAGAAAACAATGATGGTAGCTCTCTCTCGCTCTCATATGTCTGTGCACGTGGAAATGTTCTAGTCAGGACCCATTTTCCTTAGGCCCTAAGCATGGCTGCATGAGTTACTTTTTTTTAATCTAAACATGTAAATGTATTTATCATTGTTATTAAGTGGCTTGCTTTCGATCGACCAAAAAAATTAGAATTTGTCAAGTTTTAGTTCGTTGATTTTTCACTCTTTTAGGAAACACGTGCATGAAAAATACTTAATTTAATGTTTGTTCTAACTGAAAAAGAGAAAATCACTTGCAACCACGATTTACTGGGACACTAAGATGGTTCTTGACTAGAATTATATATATATATAAAGTGGTAGCTGCACAACCCATAGGTGTGCAACTACCAGTGATTACGCGGGGCGTGATGGACGGGACGGCCGGCCAGCGCCCAAAAACTGCAAAAAAATGCTAAAAGCGGTGCTTTTGAAGTGTCCTTAAAGGTACCAGTTTTGCTCGAACTTTTAGCGGCACTTTAAAGTGTCCTTAATGCCTATGGAGGGAAGTGCTGGTAAAGTGCTGAAGCTGCAAGTAAGAGATCATGGGTTCAAAGTCTTGGTGCAGTCACTTGCAAAAAGGTTATGACCGTTTTAAGGATATCAAATTATCAACGAGTCAGATTTTATAGGACTCGGTAAATGAAACCGAATCCAATTTTGGATTAGGTTTAGGATTTTTTAATCGAATCCAGCGGGTATCCAAATCCAATTACATGTATGTGATCAGATTGCTATTACCTTTTCTACACTGGAATCTGACCCGATTCAAGAATATCCACTGATCCGGTATTGACCAAATCTGAACAGTTAACTTCCTTGGGGCTCTCTCCAGTCTCCTGTTCTTTAGCATCCGAGCACTGGGTATGAGTCTGATCATTTTTCCTATACTCAGATCAGGATTCAGTGCAGCATCTGCATCCGCGTGAGAATCCAACTTTACTTTCTATTACCTTAAATCTGACTATTGAACCCAGTCTATCCCACCTAAATGGAGTTGGCTTTGTGAGTACTATTTCTTCATTCCTGTTTATCTAGTGCTAAAAGTCCATCGTTTGGAAGGTTTCAACTAGGGCCGCAAACAGATCAGATATGGTCGGATATCTGATCCAAGCCCGACATGGTATTTCCAGATATGGATCTTTTTAAGCAAACTTTGGATGTGCATTCAGATTGAATTCAGATCTGTTCAATAGATTGCTTTCAAATTTGGATCGGATTTGAACCAACATTTTAAGTTGGATCTGGAGTTGATCTGAATCAAAATCCAACCCTGTTGTATTTTTTAGATGTAAATGGCTTCAATTTTGTCTCCTTGGATCCGATTCCGATCTGGATCTGGATTCAAAACTACTATTTTACCTTTTAGATTCAGATTAGGTAAGATCCGACCCATTTGCAACCCTAGGTTCGACTCTACTAGTGCCACTTCTAAGCCTGGATAAAGGAGGGTTGGCGTCAGTGACAAATGGCCATGACACTCTAGCACACATCCTCCGAATAAGAGTTCTAAGAGAATCCTTACCTGGGATTAGGGCTGGGAAATGAGACCAGAAGCTTGCCGTTTGGCTCGGCTCGGCTTGGCTCATAAATTGAGCTCGGTGAGCCCAGCTATGAGCTAGCTCGTTTAGGTAAACGGGCAGAGCACGAACATAGCAAGCTCGGCTTGGCTCAGCTACATATGATGTACTTATATATTATATATTTTGTATATATATTATATATATAGTATTATTTTACATGTGTTTTAGACATTTATTATATGCATCTTATATATGTTATATTATCAAGTTTAAAAACACTTAAAATATATTTAAAAAAAAAAACAGCTCGTGATCAGCTCGGCTCTAGACAAGCTGAGCTCAAGCTGGGGTGTCACCCTTAACGAGCCTAGCCTGAACAACCCAAGCACAGCTTGTTTACCAGCACTACCTGGGATCCATAATGGCAAAAGTTTATAGGAGTTGAGTGTATCCGTATTGAGGTATCCAAGATCCAAAAGCCCCATAAGAAAGAAAGGACCAGACGTAAACAAACTAAACTTGGGAAAGGAGTTTTATGTTGTACTGAAACAAACTAAACTTGGGGGAAATGGGTAAGCCCACAGAGTTTTATGCAATACTATTAATATGGCAGGCAGAGCCAGCACGGTTAGGTTTCTGATCTTGTTGGCTGTTTCACCGTGTACATATCAACAACAAAAAAAAGCGACGGTCACTCTATAGCTCCATAAATCTTCACTCTCTTTTCATCCTCTTGGGTTTCCAATTTTTTTTTTTCAGGAGGAATTTCTTCCGGATCTCAGAAATCTTGGGGGGTCTCCATTTGCTGGTATTCGATTTAGATTTTTTCTTCAAAATTTATTATCAAGCTTAAAAACACTTAGAATAAATTAAAAAAAAAATGTGCCAGCTGGTGATCGGCTTGGCTCATGACGAGCTGATGAGCAGAGCCCGAACAGCCCAAGCTCGTCTCGCTTACCAACACTACCCGGGATTCATAATGCCAAAAGTGTATAGAAGTTGAGAGTGGATTGATACTGAATTATCCAGGATTCAAACGAGCCCCACAAGAGAGAAAGGACCGGATGCTCCAAACTAGGGTGGCAATCGGGTCTGGTTGGCGGGTTGGTGGGTCAGCATACCTCAACCCGAACCCGATCCATTTATTAAACGGGTCGGCTGTGGCAAACACGAACCTGACCCATTTATTAAACGGGTAACCCGACACGACCCGCCAACCCGCTTAATAAACTGGTTGGGTCGGGTAAACGGGTTGGCGGGTTAGCGGGTCAGGTTGGCGGGTCGGGTTGGCGGACGGGTCGGCGGACGGGTTGGCGGGTTGGCATACCCCTAACACGAACCCGACCCGTTTAATAAGCGGGTCGACCCATTTATTAAACGGGTTCATTTTTGCCCAACCCGAACCGGCCTAAGAGTCGGGTTGGCGGGTCGTGTCAGGTTTTGCCACCCCTACTCCAAACGCAGCATGACCATGCTATCGAAGAAGTCTCAGCCATTTATTTATTTATTTATTTATTTATTTATTTATTTGTTCACTTATTTAGAGACCCATTCCAACCTCTCGTTGATAAGCTCCAAACGCAGCACGATCATCCTACTGAAGTCGTCGCTTGGCCTGACATCAGCCTTCTCAGCCATTTATAGGAATCTGACTTGAGTCTGAGCTCAGATAAGCGCCAAACGCAGCACGACTAGAGGTGTCGATCAATGGGTCAGGTTTGGTTCGGACTCAGGTGAAACCAGACTCAAACCTCATTTGAGATGATGATATGGGTTCGAATTTGAGTCTAATCGGATCAGCATAAGAGAAAGCATACTCAAACCTTATAAGAATTACATGAACCAGACCCAGACCATACCCGGTAAACTAATAATTTTTTATCATTTTTACATCAAAAATTTTGCGGATCTTAATTGAAACTCGGGCTGGGCTGGGCTCGGGTCTGGTATGAAATTTTACAAACCGTTCTCAGCTTCACATTAATTAGACCCTTCAGGTCAGACACAGATTTCAATCGGGCCTTCTTATTTATCACCAAACTCAGACCCTAGGGTAGGGATCCAGGTCAAACCTGACCCATTGACACCCCTAAGCACTACCATCCTACCAAGTAGTCACTTGGCCTGACGTCATCATTTTCAGCTATTTATTTGGTTCACTTATTTAGAGGCACGTTCCAAGTAAGGTGTCAACGGGTCAGGTTTGGTTCGGGCCCAAGTGAAATTATACTTGGACTAGATTTTTGGGTATGATATTAGGTCTGGACCCAAGTCTAATCGGATCCACTATACAAAAATCATACTCGGACCCGATAAGAACTACATGGACCAAACCTGGTAAAACACTATTTTTTATCATTTTTCATTGAAAATTTGCAGGTCTTATCTAAGGTTGGGTTTGGGTCTAGTATAAAATTTCACAAACTATACCCGGGTTCATGTATTAATCTGAGCTTCAGGTCCAGACCCGAGTCTTAATCGGATCTTCTTATTTATCACTGTATCTTGACCCTATAGGGTTTGGTTGAGGTCGGCGTAAACCAGGCCCCTTGACACCCCTAATCACAAGAAGTCTGACGTATGACTGTCCCTCATGTGCTCGTAGACGGAGGCAACAGCCTCAACATCTGTCCGGAGATGACAGCTAAGGCCTGGGGCCTAAAAGAAGAAAAGTATGTGCATGATCCCATAACGATCTGCGGTTTTGACAACCATGGACAGACGGTCAAAGGGAAGGTATTCATTGAAATTTTCATCATCTATTCAATGCATACAATCTTGTTTCACATGGTCAATGTGCCACCTACATATAATCTTCTGCTAAGGCGCACATGGATTCATAATGCCAATGTTGTTCTCTCTACCCATCACCAATGCATAAAGTGCTCAAGGGAGACATGATCACCACAGTTCTGGGAGAAGATCCGGAGGATAGACTCCCGCAGCCCATGATGTCTCATCCTACTTTCACTGCCGACATCCCGAGCATCCAAAAAGTTGATGAAACATATATTATCAGTCATTTATTTATTTGTTCACTTGTTTGGAGGCGCATCTGCTTTCTTTTCATCCTCTTCGCCTACGTTAGGGATTCTAATTTTTCCTCTTTTTTTTCTTTTTTCCTTTTTTTCTTTTCGAGCCGAATTTTTGTCCCATCTCAGAAATCTTGCGGGTCTCTGTTTGTGAGTATTCTATTTAGATTTTTTCTTCAAAATTTATTATCTAGATATGTGTGTTTTTCCTTAATTTCCTGGTTACTCTTTTTTTCCCTCATTTTCTTGATCTTGATTCTTTAGGTTTGTTGATGATTGGGAAGGAAGCGAAACCGTGAAAAAATCTTGATTTTGGCGTTTGGTCACAGGAATTCGTACATAAAATCATTGATGCTTTTATGATGTAAATTGGATGACCTGATTTACGAGGAACATGAACTACTATGAGATTATTTAGGAGAAAACAAGAAATTCAAGAAAATAATAAAAAAAAATATAAGAAATTATTGGAAATTAACTGAAAACAAGAAATAACTAAAATAAAATGAAAATAACAATTTTAAGAATCCATGTCAAATCTCCTTAAACCTAGATCTCTAGGTTACTTATAGGGGAAGAATCCTAATTGTTTGAGATAACTTCTTGCAAACGTGGTCCACTTCTAGTCGTGGCGAGGTTCAATCCAAAAATATGGGTATTATATGAATAGTGTTTGACAGTTGGGAGATAAAAAGGACTTCAAGTATGATATAGGCCAAACTAGAGATTCATTTGAAAACTGTTGGATCCAAACATATTTAATTAGATCCAAGATTTTTACAATTGAGTTTGGATTTGGTCTTGAGTCAAATGGATAGGTTATGTTGTTTAAGTGGGCTGGTTTTAGTGATGGCAGTGGACCGGAGAGAAACGGGGCCCTGTCCCGCCTCGCCCTGTTTGGACCAGGGATGGAAGATATGAAATGGGGATGAAGGTTAAAATCTAAACCCGTGCGGGGAATGACTTACTCTTTCTCTCACCCCGTCCCTGCCTTGCCCCACTCCGCCCCGTCCCGTGTCCCCAATCTTTCTTTATGGATGATAATGGACCTAGGGGAAACAGGGCCCCGCCCCACCTCGCCCGGTTTGGACTGGGGATGGAGGACATGAAAGGGTGATGGAAGTTAAAATCCAAACCCGTGCAGGGATGGAGGTCCGGATTTTGAGACCCGTCCACTGCCATCCCTAGCTGGTTCAAGGGTATTTGTAACAAACATGGGTTACATCATTCTAAGAAAGGGATCATTCGTTCATCATGACAGTGGCACAATGTCCTAGTATTTCAAAATGTTAGAGTTTCCTTTTAAATAAAATATCGTGTTTTCATCGCGATAATTACGTTTTTCATGTGAAAAACTCGGGAGTATGGGGTTTCGTATATTTTTACTTGTTTCCTTTTTGCCTTTACTGATTTTAATTTATTTTACTTTGCTGCTTGGGATACTATGCTTATAAAAATGTGAAAAATAAACAAAATTGAATTTCTCATGAGAATATGAAAGCCGTTAAATTTGCATCGTAACCTTTTCCACTATTAAAATAATTTCTAACCATTAAATTGTTTATGTCTAACGATAGGGTGACGTAGCATAGATCCCATAACTCAAGTCCCTATTGCTTTTTACTGACACGTTTACATATAATCAGCACGCTTTTGGACGTGGGCATAAATGTAAGGACATTATATAGAAATGAATTTTTGAGTTTATACAGGTGTCAGGCATTGGCTTGCGCAATAGGGCAACACTCATGGGAATCGAACCTTGACTGCCTGTCTAGCAGCCAAAGCCCTGCCCCACTATGCCAACCCCTTTGGAGATACCATGTTTTGTTTAAATTTGTATTTATGTAAAACACAATATGCACACGCTTGGTTGATACATATAACAAATTTTCTCCCCCTCTTTTCTCTTTAAAAAAAACACTCATTTTTATGTTTCAGAACAAGTGAAACATGAGTCCATTGTCTCACCGAGAATATCCAAACGCACCGTAAAATGAAGCTGTGTTTGGATACAAAGGTGAGAAATTTCGGATGACCTGAATTATTTCGGAGGGCTGGCTTGTTCCAGGAGAATTCTACTTCCCATGTTTGTGTCTTTAGACAAGTACATCAGAATAGATTTGTTCGAAAAACATTATTTTTCTTGTTTAACTTGAAACTTTAAACGCATTATAAAATGTGCACAAAAGCATGTTTTATGGAGAAAATGTGGGACTTCTGAATCTTTTGTCCAAGAAAAGTTGTCTAAAGTGACAGCTTTGTCTAAAGATGTAGGGAAAATATATAATACAAGGTGAAAAAACTGTACGGTTTTTCTGATATTTTCAAACGAGAGACTTTTTCTCTAAGAGAGTTTTTATAAAAGGTACACTTTTTGATTGAAAACATTCCTCCACCTAGAAGAATGTTTCATACCAAAAGAAAATGTCAATTTACACTCTCCACCACCCAGCACCAGCACCAGCACCAGCACCACCATCCATCTCACTACCACTACCGCCACCCACCACCATCAATATCACCACCACCATTACCAACCTCCTAAAAAACTGCCCTCCCATGATGATTTTTCACCATCCATCACACCTTCCGTGCCGAAAAAAACTCCACACCACCACCACCCCTCCTCCTCTCTCTCATTTTTTTTTTATTTTTCTCATGCTATCCAAACAAGTAAAAATTTCATTTAAAAAATTTATCATATCCAAACACAAAATTTTCCTTTTTTATGAGAGTTTTTCTTGCTTCCAAACGTGCCCTAAGTGAAAATTCTCATGTTTGATAGGGTTTGAAAAAAACGTGTGGTCCCCACAATCACTGGGCATTTTCACCCAGACAAAAATTTCCAACAAAGCAAAGCCGGCCCTAAGGGCAAAGATAGACTTACATCTTTATATTTCAAAAATACTATCAATGATGATTGTAATTATATACTTACCAGAAGCTTCTTGATAGATGGAAAAGCTTGCTTGGGTGGGAAATTCCTTGCTTCCTCAAAGCAATGAAGGAAAACTTTGAGAAAACCACTTCCGCAACATAAGAAATCTGCTTCTCTTTAATAGAAAGCTCGCTTTCCTCTCGCTTTTCAAATCGATTCCCCCTAGCTTTCTTGGTGTTATCATTTTTTTCTCATTTTTATGAAGTTTTTTATTTGCTTCGACTCCCACTTCATATTGCTTTCTATGCATTTTCTTTTTGTTTCCCATGGGCTTCTATGTATAATCGCTTTACAACCGTATCCGCGCTCCACTTTATACTACTTAACACTGAGCTTGTGGGATAATTATGGTAATCGGGCTTATGACTCATGTTTCTGTATTGTTTAAGTTCAGTGAATATTGTTGTTTACTCTATATTCAGGTGGTATCAACTTTTTCATTCATCCTCATTGGGGAGGTCGCTGCTGGCTGTGATAGAACTCGCTTACTGCAGTTGTGTATGTACTCTGATTGTGCATTTCTATTTCGTTCAAAATATTACTTAGTTGATGAAGACACGCATTCAGGTTTTTTATTTTGGGAATATCCAATGAAGCCACTTACGCTTTCGGGTTTTTAGACCATTTGTTTAATTTTGGTTCAGTAAGCTTTACATAAGCAATCAAACTCTAAACTTTTAAATCACTTAAATTTGTTTTTTTACCTTTATAAAGTTCATAAGGTTTAAAATATGAAAGTTTATTTAAGATATGACATGAACTAAGTAAAACAACATCTCATATTTAAGCAGGAGCTACTCCACTTTGTTCGGACAATTATGATAATTAGGCTTATGACTCATGTTTTGGTATTGTTTAAGTCCAGTGAATATTGTTGTTTACTCTATATTCATGTGGTATCAACTATTTCATCCATCCTCATTGAGGAGATCGCTGTTAGCTTTGATGGAACTCACTTCCTGCAATTGTATATATGTTTCTCTAATTGTGCATTTCTTTAAATGTTTGTATTTCCTTTTTATTGGTCTCATTTGTTAGCATATTAGAATGAATTTTTTGTATTTAATGTTCAAAATATTACTTAGTTGATGAAAACACACTTTTGGGTTTTTCTATTTTGGAAATATCCAATGAAGACACGTACACTTTCAGGTTTTTAGACCATTTGTTTAATTTTGGTTCAGTAACCTTTACATAGGCAATGCAACCTCAAATTTTTAAATAACTTAAATTTGGTTTTTTACCTTTCCAAAGTTCATAAGGTTTAAAATATGAAACTCTATTTAAGATATGATATGAACTAAGCAAAACATTATCTCATAGGTTAGATTATATTTCAGAACTTATAAGCATCAAATTAATTGTATTTATCTGCTACACTATTATGTTGAGGAGTATATGGACTAGTATTTTGTCTATGTATTTCATGAATTTTACAAAATTCGATGAATTCATTTGAAAGATATTCACCACCTCTATTAGATCTAATAGATTTTATTTTGTAATTATAAAAAAAATTAACTTCTGCTTTGAAAATCTTAAATTTTTTAAAAGATTTATCTTTTGTTTTCATGAGATAGACATAAGCATATTTTAAAAAATCATTAATTAAAGTTATAAAGTAATTGTTTCATCCACGAGTTAGAGAAATTTTCAAATCATACACATCACTATGTATTAAACTGAATAATTTTGAATTTCTTTCAACACTTGAAAAAAGTCTTTTTGCAAACTTTGCTTGAATATAAACATCACATATTCTAACATGCTTAATTTATATTTATTAATAAGTCCTAGGCTGCCCATGTTTATCAAAGACTTATAATTAACATGTCGAGTATGTCATAAATCATCTGAGTCAAGAATATGAACAATAGTTTCATCTATTTTATTGATCAAATTGAGCTTAAACAACTTATTTGTAGAGTAGTTTTTGCCTACAAACTTATGGGTTTTTTATAGTATAATATTGTTGGATTCTATTATAACTTTGAAACCATGAGTTGTAACCAGGTAAGTAAATACAAGATTCTTCGTAACAATGGGTACATGATACATATTTTAGAGAATTAAATATTTTTCATAAGTGAAGCAAAGCTCTATACTCTCTTTTTTCATGAACCTTAGCTTAATGTGAATCTCTTATGTAGATCTTATAGTCTTTCTCTACGATTTCGTAACATATTTCTATCATTATATGAATGGATCATTAATACAGAATTCATGTATCACCTTTTATCTAAAATTGATCATAAATATCTTACTTACTATAACCACCAGATTGTCATCGGGTTTACTAGCCTTATTGCTTTGAAATTTCTTCTTATGCCAGCACTCTCTCACATAGTAACCCTGTTTACTACAAGTATAGTAGAAAATAAAAAACTCTCTTCTTAGTAATAGTATTGAATTTCTTATTCTTGTTCCTAAGTCTAGGTTTAAACCTTGGTTTGCGGTTAACCATGTTCACCTTAGCATGAATTTATTTTACTTCATCTTTCTTATCTTGAGATTGAGCTTTTTCCTTGATTTTAAGATGTTAAAGAAGTTGTTTCAAGGTAAAAATTGTATTCTTGTATTTTAATTCATTTATATAATCTTTTTAAGATGGAGACAATCTACCAATAATTGCAGTCACATAGAATAATTCATTAAGGTTCATACCCTCAAACTTGATCTGATTAACCAAAATTTGTATCTCATGAACTTGAGGTAGTAGTGGCTTATTATCGAAAATTTTAAAATTCATAAACTTAACCAAAAACTTATGATTTCCTACATCCTTCATGTTGTATTTTCTTTTAAGATCTTGCCATAACTTCTTCATTGTACTGACTTTCGACTAGAGATCGAACAGAGTGTATGAGTACATTCAGTATGTGGTCATGATACACAAAGTCATCTTCCTTCCACTTTTGTCTCTTTCGGTTATCAACAATGGTCTTGTTTTTTCATTCTTTTGAACATTCTTTTGGTTTTCAACCGTTACAGTTGCCATTTTGCAGAACTAATGTTTGAAAATTGTTTAAATAAATATTTCACTCAGTGGATAAGGAAACTAAGCTTGAATCAGGTGCACTCGGAGGCACGCATTACATGTGTTGTCATTCAAGCGATAGTTACCCCACTTAAAATCAAGCCCTTAATGCAAAGATCGGCCTGCACCCAATACTGGGTGAGACCAAACAACTCGACACAAACCACCTTGAATAGTCTCTTAACTAGGTATGGTTGACCTATGCTCAACTATAACATAAACCCCAAGCTCAACTATAGCGTAGACCCTAAGCTCAACTTGGGTTAGATCTTGGGCTCGATTTAGGCCCTTGAACCTACTAGAGTAGAGAATCAAGAATAGCACATGGGATAAAGCTCGTATAAGTTGAGCACAGTGGAGTAGGGAGCTCACAAGGGATATGAGAGAAATCTTTGAGCTCTAAGGTGCATACGAGAGAGAGAGAAAAGAGAAAGAGAGAGGAAGGGAGCAAGCTCATGGGAGGAGAAGAGGGGAGAAGAGAGGAGAGTTGAGTGGTGGATAGAATGGGAGAAAGTTGGGGTAAAATAGGCCCCCGCCCAACAAATAGTAATCAAGGCCTATAAAGTGTATTTAGTGGGTCCAAATGACCAGCAATGAATGGCTAGGGAAAACCAAGGGCAAAAGGTTTTGGTCAATTGAACAAATAAGGCCTTATTGAGGTCAAAGATATCCAAAATTTGGTGCGCGATCAACAGTCACAGGTCTTAGGCGGTACAAGAACATTGGGGCAGTCAATGGTCGTATATGAACATTGAGTCAAGGTCAAGGACCGATTCAAGGCTTATAAATCAATATGGTCGGTCTTAGACTTAAGGATTAAATTTGTCCTATGTACTAAAAAGAACAGTAAAAAAACAAACCAAAATTTAAATCCAAAGTTCAAAGTTCAAATTGATAAACCCTCAATGGACCTAGGTTGTAAAGGTAACACTCCACCAAATAAATCCAAGTGAAGCTCTTCAATGAGGAAAATGAACACCCACTAACTTAGGTACATACAGGATAATGGGTAGGCAAACCAAGATAGTTTTGGGCAAGTCCCCAACAATGTCTACTAGTGACTTGGTGTGACTATGATGTCCTTAATAAGTCGCTGACTTGGCTCAAGCTAACTAAATCAATAGTCAATGTGCTCAGACTGAATTGGTAGTACTGGTGCCTCAACCCAAACTTATTATATCTAAAGTGAAATTGATATTCCAAGCCATGAGAGATGGCATTTTTTCTTTTGATCAAGTGTTCAAAAATCGTGACATTTCAATACAACTAGTATAAAGGGCTGAGAAACTTGGGTACAAGGCTCTTGTGTTAACAGTTGATGTTCCTAGGCTTGGTAGAAGGGAAGCTGACATAAGGAATAAGTAAGCTTTGTCTTTTCCTTCATTTTTTTCTGCTCCACAACTATTAAATGGTAGCTTACATATGATTTTTTGTTGCATTGGTTTTCTACACATAGTACTACAGTACACTCTACTTCTAGTTTCACAGTTAGCAAGTATGATTTGGCCAAATTCTCATTAGCCTGAAAGAAAGAAACAAATGCTCAACAATTACTTGCCAAAACTTGGTAGCAAAGATGGATAGATGGTTGTTAAGGTCAAGTAATCAAATCCTTAGAAGATTGATAATTTAATAAGCTTAAGCATTTACAGTGATTGGTCCGCGATCTGGACAAAGCAGGAGCTTCAGCCTCATATCACTTACTAAATAGTCCCTAGGTGTCAAGGTATACCATATATGAAAATACCAATGTGCATCTCTTTAGAATATGTTAAACTAATTGTGGCCGGCATGCTTTTACAAGGGCATAGTGGATTGTGACCTCAACAAGCAATAGGGACTCCCTCTGACAAGTTGATGACATATGAACTTGATGTGATCTTGGCTATTCGTATGAAAACTTTTTTTTTAAGATCTAATTATTCTAATTCAGGTTATTTATTGCACAAAAATAGGTTGAATTTTTTATATTAGGATTCTTCATAGCGTTTTGGGATGAAGGCGTAGTTGTTGTTGTTGTTGTATTCTTCATAGCGTGCACTTGAACATTTGCATTTATACTTCTGCAGATTGGAAGCAGTTGTACCAAAGAACTTTCTAGGCCTTTTGATACCAGATGTTGTGAATGTGAGTATGCATATGGATGATAAGTTTGTATTGCATACTTAGAACACTTGAAGACACATGCACGCATATGCACGTAGCACAAGCATGTGGTCGTACAATAAAAGTTTTGGTTCTTTTGAATAAACATGAATAGTTTCTTGCTTGGTTGAATAATGCACAAATTCAGTAGGTATGTAGTAAATATTTAAGTTAATATTTCACTTGACCTTGTGCCTCTCTTAAGTATATTTTCAATAGTTTGGTTTTGCAGAAGCTATTTGAGTTTTGGCCATTGTTCTCCTTGCAGACAAGTGGCTCCAAGGAAGAAGCTTTTGCATTTCATGTACATGATGCTTCTCTTTGTTGGAAGGTAATTATATACTATGAAGCAAAAAGAGTAAGTTCAGCATAGGTGTTCCTTTAACATGTAGATAAAGAGTGTCAATGGGTCGGGTTTGACCTGGACCCAACCCGTACCAAACCCTACATGGTCAGGGTTTGGTGATAAATAAGAAGGTCTGACTACAATCTGGGTCGGACCCCAAGGGTCCGATTAATATATGGATCTAGGTATGGTTTTTAAATTTCATACCAGACCCGAGCCCCATCTGAGTTCCTACTAAGATCCATAGTTTTTCAAGGTAAAACGGCTAAAAGAATATTATTTTACCAGGTCTGGTTCATGTAATCCTTATAGGATTCGGGTATGGTTTCTCGTATAGTGAGTCTGATTGGACTTGGGTCCAGACCTGGTAACAGTATCTCAAATCGGGTCTAGGTCTGAACCAAACATGACCCCTTGGCACCCTTACATGTAGATATGGGACTTTCTTGTATACTTCTTTTCTCTTCCAACATGAGGTGAACTTAAAGTTAATGTTAGTGTTGCATCTTTCATTTTTTGCTTTTGTCTTTTCTATATGAAATTATTAAAAATATTCATAATTTTTTTTAAGTGTGCACATATAGGTTTGATGGCTCATGAAATTATGGAACAGAAGAACAAAATGAACAGAATACTAGTTCTGTTTGTTCCGTAATAATTGTATCAAGTTCAACATTTGTTTTAACCATATGATGTGTTCCAAAGTTCAACGTTTGTTTTATGTTGCACACAGACAACATGGACAAACATGGATAATGTGATTTTTTCAAGCTCTACACCACCAAACATGAAACACACAAATTAGCCAGTGAACAATACAAAAAATATCTTTTATACAATATTAATAAACTAGTAATAGAAACAAGTTCACTTCATCAGCATCGAAGAACATAAATTCATAGTGTAGAATCATCATAACTAAATTCAATCTTATTAAAAAACAAATAACACAAGCAAAAAAATAATGAAAAACAAGAAACAATCATATTAGGTTCTAGGATTTCCCAACAAGAACCCCAAAACAAGGAACCCCAACAACTAGGAGATCTAAAGGATGCAAAAACTGACATTCGCTCTCATCTTCTCCCTCTCTGAAGTATTCGATGATGACCCTTCTCCCCTCTTTTTCTTCTCCTCCGAACCACAGGGAATGGAGAGAAAAAAAGGGATGAAGAACTCCCACAACCAAGGTTTCTGCGGGAGGAAGTAGGGGTTGAGGTTGAAGATGGAGGAAGGGGAGAAGGAGGAGGAGTCGACGGTGTGGAGGAGGGCGGCTTGGAGGGTCGAGTTAGAGGAGGGGGCGAGGGCAGCGAGGTCCTTGGCTTCATTGTGGTGGGTGGTGATGCTATGGACGTACCAATCATCGTCGAGCAGGGAGAGCTCCGAGCTTGTCCTTGCCCTTAGCGTCCCTCGACCAAGAGACGACATTGCCTTCCTATCACTCTCTTCCTCCATCCACACCACTTTATTCACCCTCAATAACATTCCTCCCTCTTCTTGCAGAGAGAGAGAGAAAGGCGCCCCCGTTAAGGCGTTTTTCTTTTATAACTTTGTTTTCTTGTCCCTGTTCATTTCGTAACAGGGGGTGAAACGATGTTTACCCTCTTTTTTGGACGCGGCATATAATTTTCGTACATCCGCTGCGTGCCATACTTGTTAAAAAATGCATGAAAAGTGGCTATTTCGTCCTGCACGACATGCGGGATGCACCATCAAACATGCCATAAGGACTATCCCCCATTTTACACCTCCATCTCTTCTCACATAAGAGGGCTCCTTGGATTGACCAGCCTCTTGTTTGAGAAGAGATAAAGATGTATTTGGAAATGGTGGATCCTTTCCATTTGGTGGTTTGTTTGGCTTGAATGAAAGGAGCACATCTTTAAATAGAAGTACTTCACTCTTAAGTCTTCTTTTTTTCTATCCAAAGGGATCAAATAGCCTAATGGTGGCATCTAATTTTGAAGTGAACCTATATTGGATTGAGGAGATTACTATCGTAATCCTGTATGGTTTTCAAATCTAAATAACAGGAATTTTCTGTTAGGTCAAATTTAAATTGACCATAATCTATTGTTTTACATCCCTAATTAGAATGATGTATACAAAGATTTACTCATCTTTTTGTTTATCCTTATCCTTAGTGATGTTGCTGATTATTATGCAGGATGTGGAGTGGTTACGGTCAATAACCAAAAATATCCATTCTCATTAAGGGTCTACTCACTGTAGAAGATGGTCAGTTTATCAGTATTTTTTTTCCTACATTTTCTCCATCTTTTTAAAGGTAAGTGTTCAAATATTAAACAAATTTAGCTGGTTTTATTTCATAGCAATAAGTCTCAATTGTAGGATAGAAATACTTGGTGAAGCACCTTAATTTTATAGGACTAATTGTTGGGTGAAGCGGGCAGCCTACACACAAACAACAGAAACAGTAAACTGTGCAAAAAAAAAAAACTGCAGAGGCAACATCATACCTGAAGCCGCCATCGCTGAATCGGGATCGATGGCTGACTGTGGCTGGAGCAGGGGAAAGCTTCTCCTCAGCCAGACTGTTGCCCTCCACAAGCGCATGCTACTGAATGCAGTCGATAAGCAGGATTTGTTCCCTCACCGGATGGAAAACCCCCGAATGAAAAGGTAAGGGATATGACCCCTGATTCTCTCCTATTTTTTCATTTTTCACATTGTGTTTCACTGTATTTAGAGGTCGCTCATGATACCCCTTTTATAGGCACAAAGTGGGAACGGTTTGCGTAACTGTTTCCCCTGATTTTGTGCGAGTTTATCAGAAGGAGCATCTTCAGTGGGGGGTATCCACATTGTGGGTAACCACCACTAGCCGGTGGTTTATCCCAACATTCTCTCACTTGTTCCTACGATAAACCCTTAACCAGAAAACTTTATGGGAATGACTTGATGAATAGATTGACCTTTATTATCTATTATATAGATCCTTAGTTGAATCTCTAATCTTTATGAGATTAATAACAAACAAGTAATAACGAGAATCAATGAACTTAATGTGATCACTTTATTCATATGCATATGTTAAAAAGAGTTTAACAAGCTCATCCTCAATACATGTTCGGAATATAATTTCGGTGCTAGACCTTTAGTAAGAGGATCATCAATCATATCTTTGGTACCATATTAACAATATGCACTAGATAATTCTTTGTCTTTTTTTTAACAATAAAATACTTTAGCTCCATATGCTTGCATGATGCAGTACTTTTGTTGTTGTTCGAAAAGGACACTACAACTTCATTATCATAATAGATCTTTAGTGGCTTCTTAATGGAATCAACCACCTTTAACTGTGATATAAAGTTCTTCAACCATATGGCCTGCGAGGTAGTCTCGTACAATGCTATGAATTCTGCCTCCATGGTGTGAGCAGCAGTGGTCGACTGCTTCCCACTCTTTCAAGAGATCGCGCCCCCAGCAAGTAAGAAGATGTACCCAATAGTAGACATTCTACTATCAAGGCATCTTCTTAAGTCTGCATCTGAGTAGCTAATGACCTAGAGGTAATCAACTTTATGATACGTCAACATATAGTCTTTTGTCTTTTGCAAATACCGCAAGACTTTCTTGGCAGTCTTCCAATGAAGTATGTCTGGGTTAGACTGAAATCTACCAAGCACCCCTACTGCGAAAGAGATATCTAGACGAGAACAAGTCTGCACGTATTGCAAGCTGCCAATAACTGATGCATATGGATAAGCACTCATATGTGCTCTGTCAATATCGTCCTGTGGACAATTCTTTAGGCTCAGCTTGTCACCTTTTGATATAGATATTGAACTAGGAGAACAATTCTCCATCTCATATCGCTTTAACACCTTATTTATATAGGATCTTTGGGAGAGGTCTAGAAAACCTTTTGCTCTATCTCGACAGATCTCAATGCCAAGAACATAAGCAGTCTCACACATATCTTTCATATCAAAATGTGATGCAAGAAACCGTTTTATCTCTAAAAGTAACTTTATATCGTTGGTTGCAAGCAAAATGTCATCCACATACAACATCAATATAATGAACTTACTCTTACTTTTCTTAAGGTATATATATTGGTCAATAATGTTTTCTGTAAACCTAAAAGTCACAATGACTTGGGAAAATTTAATATACCACTATCAGGAGGCATTTTTAAGTCCATATATAGATTTGTTAAGCTTGTAAACCAAACAATCATTTTCAGAAAAACCAAGTTGTTCCATATATATCTCTTCATTCAGTTCCCCATTGAGGAACGTTGTTTTCACATCCATCTGATGTAGCTCTAAGTTATAATATACTATGAGGGCCAAAATTATCCTCATTGACTCCTTAGTTGAGACAGAAGAAAATATCTCATTATAGTCAATGCCCTCTATCTGGGTGAATCTTTTAGCAATCAGTCTTGCCTTATGTCTCTCCATGTTACCTTTGGAGTCCTTCTTGGTCTTAAAGACTCATTTATACCCTACGAGTTTTACTCTCTTAGGTAACTCGACAAGATCCCACACTTTATTCTTAGCCATAGAGTCTAACTCTTCTTTCAAGGCTTATATCCAGTGTGTAGATTGTTTGCTTTTCACAGCTTTCATAAAGGTCAACGGGTCATTGTCTATATCTATGAAATCATCAGGCTCCTGAAGGTACACCACATAATCAGAATGTATGGCAGATCTCCTAATTCTTGTGGAACTCCAAACAGGTCGTTCTTCAGGCTCAGATTGAACCTGATCATCCTGTTTGTGCTCTTCCGCGTTGTCCACAATAGGTTCACTTTGGATTTGTGCATCAACAAATGTGTGATGAATCACATCATCATTAGGAATAATAATATGGTATTTTTCAGTGTTTTATTTAACAGATGGTGAAATTAGAACATGTATTTTCTCAAAACCAAGGTTTTGTAGTGCACTTAATCCTACTAAACCATCTTCTAGGAATTTTGCTTTATCTGTTTCAACAATCTGTGGTGAGTGAGATGGGCAATGAAACCTGTATCCTTTTAATCTTTCTAGATAACCAATAAAATATTCATTGGTTGTTCTTGGATCAAAGGCTTTAAGGTGGGGGTTATACAACTTAGCCTCTGCTGGACATCCCCATATATGCATATAAAACAGTGATGGTTTTCTTCCGAAAACCTCCATCGCAAGAAGGCATCTCTCCATCGTTGATTTAAAACCAGCCTTCTCGTTCTCCCCCTTTCATCTTCAACAAACAGCTTCTCGAATTTTCCTTCTTCTCTTTAAAGAGGGCATCTCTCTTCTTCCTTCGGTATCCATCATCCGGCATCAATCATCTTCCTTGCTAATCATCTTTTTTTTTATCGACTCTTTGGTGCATTGCGTACATCAATCCATCGACTCCATCCCGAAATCCATCCATCACCCAGCATTGCCTCTCTCAGCCGTCGCCTTAGACCCTTCCTCAGCAGCCCACTTCGGCATTCCCTACAGAGGAGGAGGAAGATCTCCAGTAACAAGAATACCAAACACGCCTCTCCTCTTTCGATCTAAAGCAAAGAATCTGGTAAGAATTTCTCCTCTTTCCCTACACATTTTTTTCCTTTTTTTTTTCTTTTTTTTTTCCTCTTTCTTTCTCGATTACCTCTGAGCTTCCTCAATTTGCTGCCTCATTAACGCACCTTTTGAGGGATTGGGGTTGCTCATAGCAATACCCATCCCTTTTCTGTGCAATAGCAAATGGAATTTGTTGATTCCGACAATTATGTTTGTTCAGTTCTCAATCCTTATGAATCGACTATAAAACCTCTGAACCGGTGACATAATGCCTTGAACCGATCTCAAAATACAAAGAATCGGTCAAAAGGATCCCTGAACCAGTGCCAAAACTGGATGAACTGGTCAAATGACCCCCGAACCGGTTCTAAAACCTCATGAATCGGTGATAAAACCTCTTGAACCAGTCCTAAAACCATATGAACCGGTTATTAAACCTCTTTATATGTTCAAAAATACACTATATCGGGTTTGTAACAGTCCAAACTGATCCCTATAGCACTGAACCGGTATCAGATGACTGAGAACTGGTTCTAGAGAGACCTGAATCGGTTCAAGATTAATCCAAACCGGTTGAAACGGTTCACGCACTGTTACAGTGCAGTGGATCTCATTCTATCATGTTGTCAGATCCAGAACCATATAATCTGGTTTTAACCGGATTCTGGATCTATCACGGATAGAACTGGATCCAGCTTACCCGGATCCGATCCAGAGACTCAAAGGTATTCGAATTCGGGTTTTGAGACTCGTAGCCCCATATCCGGATCCAACTCGAAAATACGTTATGGGCTATGTCACATGGGTGCAGGTGCGGGTGCGGGTGCGGGTGCGGGTGCGGGGATTCGGCACTTCCAAAAAACCCGAGTGCGGGGGTGCGGCAGGGGCAAAAATGTAAATATATATATATATATATATATATATATATATATATATATATATATATATAAGGGGATCGGGGTTTTTCTGCTGTCAACAGCTGACAGCAGGTGTCTGTCAGCTGCTGACAGACAGCTGCTGTCTGTCAGCCCTGACAGGCAGATGTTTTTTAAAGACAGACAGCAGCTGTCTGTCAGGGCCCTGACAACAGATTTTTTTTTAAAAAAAATTCAAATTTGGAGCCCATTTCACAGGGCAATTTTTTTTTTTTAAAAATCCAAAAAACAAATGGACCTAAATGATCCTGGGTGCGGTCAACGCACCCAGGATCGGGTTGACCGCACCCGGTGCGGCACCCGAACCCGAACCCGCGTCGAGTCGCGTCGACGCGGGTGCGGCACCCTGCTAGCCGAATCCCTGTGACATAGGTTATGGGTTGGTACAGGTCGACTGGTTTGGATCCGAACAGTAACCCGATCCAAAAAAGGATACAGTGGATCGGGTATGGATCTAGAACCCAGATCGGGTTTCACAAAACCCGACCGAATCCAAACAAAAAATGGATATGGATCGTCAAATCCTTGAAAGTCTCATCCAAAAATCCGAATTTGATCCGTAAAACTTTATGGATCGATATCACATATTCGGACTCAGATCCAAATAAAGACCTGATCCGGATCCAAAAATCAATAGATCGGTTTCTGAAGTTACCGGATCCTTCTCCCAGAACTAGGATCCAATCCATTTTAAATGGATCGTTACAAACAAGGTAGGGTCGGGTCCAGTTGTGGACCCGACCCAAGAGTATAAAAACTCTCTTTACGAGTTAGGGTTTCAAAAAACCTAAAACTCGGTTTCGCCTTTCTCTCTCTCTGTCTCTCACAGAGCGGTGTTGCCAACGGTCCGACAACCGGTCAGAGCCGGCGATTACGTCAAAAAAAGGAGGTGGCAGCCACCACCGTCAGTGGCCCAATGGTCATTAGCTTTCAATGGTGGGGCGACAGCAACCACGGCAAAAATGCAGAGGTCCGGCGACTCGACAGTCGTCGGCGATGGCTCCGACGACTCTGTAGTGCCTTGACGGAGAAGAAAGAAAACAGTCGGCGACGTCCTTCCTGAGTGAACGCCCAAAAATGGAGGTAAGATTTTTTTTTGCATTTTTGAATAGAAAATGGCGACACAGCTGGCATCACCAGAAGGAATGGCGACGGATCGCCGGCTTGGACCCACTAGAAGCATTACCCCCTTTCAGCCCCCAAAAAAAGGTCAACCCTATCAAGGTCGACAATAAGGGAAAAAGGGGTTTGTCGGGTAGACATCAGTCGGCAATCCCGTCGGGTAGACATCAGCCGGCAATTCTGCCGAAAAAAACCCCAGTCTCACGAGCATAGGCGCAACGGTGCAAGTGTGGGCCCATAACCCATTGTTGGGTGAATCGGTCAGCTTGCTCACAAACAACAGAAACAGTAAACTGTGCAAAAAAAAACTGCAGAGGCAGCAACATACCTGAAGTCGCCATCGTTGAACTGGCATCGATGGCTGGCTGTGGCTGGAGGAAGCCGCTGGTGGTGGCTGGAGCAGGGGAAAGCTTCTTCTCAGTCGGACTGCTGCCCTCCACGAGCGCAGGCTGCTGAATGCAGTCGGTGAGTAAGATTTGTTCCCTCACCGGATGGGAAAACCCCGAATAGAAAGGTAAGGGATACGACCCCTGATTCTCTCCTATTTTTCTGTTTTTCACACTTCACCATATTTAGGGGTCGCTCATGATACCCCTTTTATAGGCACAGAGTGAGAACGGTTTGCATAACCGTTCCCCCTAATTCAGTGCGAGTTTATCGGAAGGAGCATCTTCCGTGGGGGGTATGCACGCCACATCGTGGGTAACCACCACCATTAGCTGGTGGTTTATCCCAACACTAATCCAATGCATTGACTGGGGACTCAGTCCAAGGAGTTCAAGAACACAAGCGAATTAGGTTGATGACTGAATCCATGATCAAGTTTTGCAACCCCTTTCTCTGAACAACTTGGTTTCTTATCAACATAACCACCAATGGAATCTTAAAACACATCATCCATATATTAGAAAAAGAATATAGGATTGAATTGATGAAGGCAACTCGGCTAGCTAATAAAAGAAGTTGACCCTCATGGCCACCTAGAATGCTACAGGAAATGAAATGAATTTCTCCTTGCTGATCCAAGCTAGCTTTCTTTCGTGCAGCTAGGAGGGCTCTGGAGGTTGGTGTATCTGGACTAATTGTTTCCAATCATGGTGGTCGCCAACTTGACTGTGTGCCAGCTGCAATTTCTGTCCTTGAGGAGGTAACATAACTTATCGCAAATTAATGACTCAGAAAATGGAATTCTGTGACAAAATAAGTTTCTTTTTGCCAAAATGATGTATGACTTTGTGGGTAGATAGTTTTCCTTTTCCTGTTTTGTTTTTCCCTGATCAGTGAGTAGCACATGTGAAAGATATTATGACTCCATCTCAATTAAAGATTTTGTTTGTACAGGTTGTTCAAGCTGTTGCTGGTAAAGTTCCTGTTCTGCTTGATGGAGGAATCAGGCGTGGAACAGATGTGTTCAAAGCCTTGGCTCTTGGTGCTCGAGCTGTTCTGGTCAGCTCTCTCTCTGATGCATACTGTCAGGGTCTTATAATTTCCTGCCATGTTGGCAAAAACTCCTGGTGGTGCTGTTCTGGTGCAGTCTGGACCATCAACTAAAATGTGCTTGTATAATCTTCGTTCAGTGTTATTCATGTGGAAGAATTCATTAATCAGGAAGGCCTCATTGTAATTAATTTTTTGCAATTATCTTTCTAACGTGGAAGGGAAAATAAAGGTTGTGCAATTCATTTTCGTTTAGTTGGAGCCACAGGCTGAAACTAACTGCAGATGAATCACGAGAGCTGATCAAGCCTGTGGTGACTCGGGGCATAATCCATCTAAAGGCTGTTCATGCTCACAAACCCTGTTCGGCATCGTTGGTCAATCCGGGGAGACCTTGATGACTTGGTTGAATCTCTTCCCACAGTCTAGCATGTATTCATTCTTTCTACAAGAAATCCATTGTGTAACGAACAGTTCCCTTGTGAATGGTTCACTCACGGGCTAGTGATGCATATGAAAACCTTTAGGATGGTTCTTTTTCAGTTTTCAAGTCTTGTCACTCTCTCTCTAGGTGCGTGTTGAATGTGTATGCATGCACAGGCTTGTAGGAAAATGAATTCTCATCTCTCTCTCTCTCTCCAGATTGGAAGGCCAGTAGTATTTGGTTTGGCAGCAAAAGAACTTGGAGTGAAGAGGGTCATTGAAATCTTGAGGGATGAACGTCAGCTCACGATGGTTCTCATTGGATGTTGCTCCCTTGAGGCCATATCTCGAGCTCATGTTCAAACAGAAGCTGACAGGTTCCGATCCATGCTATAGTATTCGTGAAAGATCTGAACCAGTGAATGTATCTGACACTTGGTTCAGCATCCTGTTCTGAGCTCGCCAATCTTCTGCACCATCACTACGGGAACAACCGAACAAGTAACATTTGTGGAAGCTTTGGTGAGAAAAGTTCATAATTTTCTACATGTTAGCAGTCAGCTGTTGAGGACTTTTTTTCAAGCATACAGTTGGTTTAAGCAGTAGTTCTGAGGAAAATCCCAGCAAAAGAATCTTGTGATATTTTGAAAATTCTGGAATGCCTCAGAAAAGATTGGCATATAGGAAAATATGGAAATATGTAAAATATATAAATATACAGACAATCCTATAAATACTATAAGTTTGTGCTTTATCTCAAAATATTGCGATAAAGCACAATATTTTTATCATAAACGATATCTTGAAAATATCAGCCTTCGAGAATGACGCACTTTTATCACGATCATTTTAAAACATTTGCAATACTTGTGATATGGCATTCAAGCTGCCTCCCTGTCCATTATGTTAACCTGGAGTTCTCTCTCTCTCTCTCTCTCTCTCTCTCTCTCTCTCTCCTTTTTATATAGGCTCTTGCTTATGTCCAACACTCCAACCGTTATAAGGGGCACTCTAATGCCTGCACCTGACGATGACTAGTTGGGTGCGTTGTGACAAAATATCATAATATTTTCGAATTTGCTAATAAATGTGATTCTTACACATGTTTTAAATGTTTAACTGTTAGTGTCATCTACCGTCTTCTCCTAATCTATTTGTGTGGTTGAAATCTAGTTGGGAATAAGTTGACATATATTGGAGTATTTTGACAAGTTCTTGAACTCATCTTATGAAACAAGCGTTTAACGGGTTCTTGAACTCTTAATGGACCATTGCTTGAACTCAAGCCTGGATTGTTCAACTAAAATAACCCCAAAATTGAACTTGTGACGATCTCTTATTAAAACCACGCCACTTGTGCGAGAGGCTTGGTTTATTGCCCTTCCCTAGTACAAGATGAATCGGGATTTCAGACCATCAAACCAGAATCTGGCTGTCTTCATGAATTAGTTTAGCAGAACTGCTGTTTTGGATGGCTCTGATCTAAAAGTGTCAGTTTTTCCTTCAAACATGTAGTTGGTCCCTGTGGACATTCAATCAATTCACCAACATGGCAGATTCAAAGCAATCACTAGGTCACAGATGAATAGTCAAACCATCCATAGCTGAGGAAACTTACAAATGTTGGCGCTTGTTCAGGAAGACCTGACCATCTGATAACCCATACACTAAACCAAGCAAGATAGATGGTCGCCCCGTTTTCTATTTTTCCATTTGTACACATCCCCTCTTCTTGGGATCAAAACACTCAGAACCATGCCCGTTTTACAGTCAAAATGACACAGTCAAGGGCCATCAGAGTTTAATGCACATAATTTACTTAATATAAATGTCATCAAGAAATCAGAAGCAAAGAAAATATTAATATTAATAAAAAGATGTGTTACATACAAAATAATGAGATAATTTTATTACAGTCCTTCGCAACAAATTCTACAGGAAGAGATACAATCAGAGGTGACGTACAGCCAGAAAATTGCCGAGTGCCTGATGAAATTCCTTTCCATAAGATACAATAAGCACATATATATATATATATATATATATATATATATATATATATATATATATATATATATATATATATATATGTATGTTCGTTCATCATCCTGTAGCAACAGAAAAATAGTGTCAGAAGAATCATTAAGACAATGAAGAAACGTTATTTAACTGTTACATGGACAAAATACAGCTATTTTTGTTGGAGTTTATGGCTCCAAGATAAATATGTACTTATTTTTTGAGTTCTTTATTAAATATATACCATATATATTGTACAAAAGTTAAAACAGAGAGCTGCATCATATGTAAAGCATACTCCGCAGATGCAAAATGAAGTGAAACTCTGAATTCCTTTTTGGTATCAATGTTGACAAATGTCTCATAGAGCTCAGTGGTTGTAGGAGGGTCAGGTAAAATAGCGTAAACCTCAGGGAGATGCTCCGATGATGAATGATATAAACCCATCTTCAAACCATATTCCAAGGAAATTCCTGATTTGCTCAAGTGCCATGGTATTGGCACTATGAGGAACTGAATGCAAAAGCAGATGCCAGATGCAAATAATGAGCACAGGTGCCAGACGGATTTGGATGACTTTCTAAAGATACTTGCGTAAAGGAAAAAAAAAAGAGAATCATGATAACACCTAGTAAAAATCCACCAATCATCAGATGTAGATCGCATAAACAAAAGAATACCATTCCAAATTTTAACAAAAATGCATCTTCTCCTGAGGCGTGAATCCTATAGTAATCTTTAGGTTATAAAAGCTATGTAATACTGTTAAATTTGATGCATTTTTTCTTAATTTATTTAAAAGTCATATGGCGATAGGGGAAGGAATAGAATCATACCACAACCATAGAAGGATATGTACATCTGTTTCACGCATAGCCTGCAATTTTCAAAGCTGCTTCTCGACTAAACTGTGAATTTTCTGCATAACCAAGATAACAATGCTGTGGCTCATTAAAGGGAAAGAAAACCAAAAGACAAATTATAAACTTGCATCTTTTCACACCTTCACAGCATTGCTGACATCCCCAAGCTTATGCAATAACTGTTCTGTGGATGGTTGGACAGACTCATGCAACAGAAATCTTGAAGGAGACATCTAAAGTCAACAGTAAAGAAGAAAATTGAGATTTTGCATCTATATTTATCAGAATAAAAGAAGATAGCATGGACCTCATTATCATGGTTTCCAGCAACAAAAGTGACCACAGAAGTGCTAATGGAGAAACCAAGTCAAAACTATAGGCAGCAACAAAAACCGAGTATAAAAACAAAAGAATTAACAGAATGAAGGAAATGAACTCACTTTTCTGTATTCTATACTAAGATGATTAATTTGATCATGTAGTCCTTTAGAAGTCTATCAGATGATAAGAATACATCCACAAAAAGTATGTGTTAAAGATGATACAGAAGAACACAGACCGCACCAGATCCTTTCAGGAAACTCCAAGACCAGCCATAGGTTTCCTAGCAAACTAAATGGCAGACTATTTTACACATATTTGCCTTCAAGTTAAATATGCAGAAGTGCACATGCCATGTGAGTTTCATGTGTATGTGCATGATAGTGCATGCCTTTCACCATGTATAGGAACAGAAAATATCATTTCTCCTCCTTTTTTCCATTTTCAATCTTGAACCAAGTTTAGGGAAAAATATAGAATCATAGATGCAACAGTACCAAGATGTAACCTTTATAAGAATAGGGAAATTCAATGCTTAATCAGAATATAGATTTATTTTACTTGCACCAGCTGTCATGCAAATTCTTGATTTCAATAAGAAGCACTCCAAGGTTTGGCCCTCCCACATAAGGCTGTGAGGGAGTCACGTGTATAGGAAGGGAGGAAGAATACAATGGATGGTCAAATATGCCATATTAAATTAAAGCCTTTAACACTAAAGTAGGATCTGGAGTTTTCTGCTTAAAAAAATTATAAATCCATTTTTGGTTTCTTACATTCCAACAAAAATCAGATGATATTATGCATTGGATGACTAGCTTGTATACATCAATTTCAATGAGATAGGAACTAATCATTTTTGTGATGAATAATCAAATGATAAAAAGACAAGTCAATTGGATATAATACAAGGTCATCAAGAAAGAAAACGTACCGGTCTGGGTGTTACTCTAGTGCGGGATAGTGAAGATTGAGGAGAACGAGAAAACTCTGCTCTTGAGGTGGGCAGATCATCACTAACAGAGACTTGTCTAGAAAAGTTTTCATTCCTAATACTTGAAAGAAGCATCATGATAGCCTGAAAAGTATGGCTTGTATGATTACATTTCTTCCAAAAGCAAAACCATATAAGAGAATAGATTCTTTTATCCAACAGGCTACCTTTCTGAAAGCCTTCGGATGCACAAGCCCATGAATTTGAACATCATCACTGGCTGGCCGTCGCACACCGAAGTTCTCAAATCTGATGGAATAGATACCAAACAAGGACTGCAGGTATCCTGATAAAAGCAAATAATTCATGATTAAACAGTATCTTAGTCTGACTCTTCTATGTAGACTTAAGAAATTCAAAAGAAACTTTAATTGAAAAACAAAACATCAAAAGAATAGTAACCAACAGTACTAGGTTTTTTAAAGATAACAAAAAACAACTTTGATGAAAGAGAAAAACATGAATTCAGAGATCTTCCTTTAAAAAGAAGGGACTTAGTGACAGTATATAAAGCAAGTTCAACCAAACACAAAAAAGGAGAACCCATATGTATTACTACTTTAACCCCCCAACTTACTGTTTCTAATTCATCATTTACCTTGTTCAACTACAACATCTTTCAACGAAGGGAGAACAACATGTTTCTCTTTCTTCAAGTCTCCAAAGAAGGGAACAAACACTGGCTTTGTGACCTGCAATAGGAAAAACACTCCAATAGTTAAAATATAACGACTCATAATGTTCTGATGAAAAACAACTTTTCAATAGGGCAGGTCTTGGACATTTTCTTTTTGTTTTGTAATATAAAACAAGTGAAACTCATTGACAAGGGAAAAAAATAAGGAGGTTCTTGCATCTGATTTACGATTTTAACAACCTTTCCAGTAAATATCTTAAATGGGGGAGTTCTTATCACTTTGGCAAATAATTTTTATTAATGGCCTCCCTATAAAAAACAAAGGCATTTTTCTCTTTCCAACCACATTCTTGACCACCACTACCATGTATCTCTCTTTCTATGACATCATCTCCATTTCCTTCTTACAAGGAAGTTTGAACCTAAAAATGTAAACTGGAGGTCGATAGCTTGCCAAATTTATAGATCACACTTATAAAAATCAGCATGTAATTTATTTCCATGCCCCAAATCAACAATGATTATTGCTTTTGGATGAGAATACAGATCTTGACGTCTTTCAACATTTCTAGTTCTTGATCATACAAATTGTGAATATTTGGTTCGCTTAATTTCACAAACAAGACTATGCCAACCTCTCTAAACAAGTATACCATCCATCTTCTTCACCAGTGTGTATAGGTTTAAATTGTAGATACTGATAGAGGGCTCTCTGGTGCATGGAAAGCTATTAGAAACCTGAAACATTTTTTCCCCCTATCCTCTTACTAAATGCCTAAACTCATCAACTAACACATTTCACAGTTATCAAGAAACATCTAAATGATAGTAAATTAGGGCATGTTTGCAATATCCTGTGATTCTTGGATTTTCTCAAGATCATGTGAATGTAAATTACAATCACAACACTTTCTCAAGGTTAGCGAAACATGAGAAAGTACAAGTTGTGCTTGTGATTGCCAGATGTGAAAGTTGGTCACATGATTGACCTTGTGACCATTCCCACTTGTGACTAAAGCAAACATCCCATTAGTGAATTATCATTTACATGAGGCAAATATAAACCTATAATACAGTCACCAGGTTCATGGCTTCACAGGTCATGAAACAGACTAGTACTTAGACACCACATATAGTACACTATAAGACAGTGACAATGTTCAAAGAAAACATGCCATGAACAGCCAAGTTCCTAGACGCCCTAATATGTAGTATGGATCCTAGTATGCTAGGGCACACTAGGTAGGCTTCAACAATGCAATCCTTAATATGCATATGTATCGACATGCATGAAAGTATTGGTTTTGAGTAACCATGCTATGAAACGAACAGGAGCATGACATATGGATTTAGAGAGCTAAACGATATAATAGTAACTTTTTGTCTTTCAAATCATCTAAGGTTGTGAACTTTCTCAAATCAACCAATCACTTCCAAAGAAATTAGGAACACATGTAAGAAACTAAAAGCATAAAAGAGAAACAAAAGCAACCCAAACTGTCCCAATGTAGAGATGATTAGATGAAAAATCAACCTTATATTAGCCAATATGTCAAATTGATTAAACAATATTACATGGTAACAAAAGAAATGTTTAAATATCAAGAGGATGGGCATGAAGAGAACCTTATAGACAATGGCATTTGATGTGACATACAACCTTCTGGACCGAAAGTCTCTTCTCACAATCCGTCTCCTCACAGGAAGGTAAATCAACATGAGTAGTCCAATTCCACAAGCTAGAATAAGTGGTAAAGAAGAAAGGATCCACAAAGCTGTTTGATACTTGACAAAATTCTCTTCCATCTCTTGGAATGAAGCCCTATATAAGACAACTTCATCGCTGTCCTCATTTTCATCATGAGAAATAGGGTCTGACAACAAGCGTCTGCCCAATAAATCAATTTCTGGGGCCTGACTTGAAGATGTCATTTGCTGAAAAAAAAAACAAAGAAAAAAGAAAGAGGAGGATAATCAATTCTTCTTCAATTCGAACCAAAAAGCAATAAACATAAAAGACATGAACAACATAAAAATAAGCACTGTTTTTCAACCTTTTAGCTCAAAATATTTCATGTAGAAAGCGGACAAGATGTCTTCCACAGACAGGCTCACGAGCGTGTGTGCACATACATGCATACACGCCAAACTTTCTGTCCTTATAAAATCTTCAAATACATTTAAGACCTTTTTAATTGTGAATTCTTTATAAATTTACTAGAATGTCCTCCGAACTGACAATTAACACAAAAGCCCAACACTTTTTTACAGAAGAAATATTTTAGAAGAAAAACGCAAATTGATACAAAAAAGAGTGGTGATAAGGTCTCATCACCAACACAGACAAATAAAGATATCCTGATATCCTTTCTTTTGGATAGCACCAGAAATGGGCTTTCTGTAATTTTATACAACGTCTAAATGTGTTTCTGAATCAAAACTAGAAGATTTTTTAAGTACTCACTTGTGTTGCAAGATTACCAGTATGCATGATGATACAATACTGCATGTATGTATGCATACGTTATTGTTCCATATATTAAACTCCCGAGCACAAATGCACAATTAAAAATATCAAGATGAATAATGCAGAAAAACATTTGCTCATTCCTAATTCCGGTGCAAAAATTATCCATATACTTTTCAATGGATGAGTGGAAAGCATAAATCGATGTATGCAAGATGAAAGGGTAAAAAAACATGGACACCCTATATACGACAGGCCGCCGACGGTAAAGAACACTAAATCCGCGAAAAAATCACAATCAATGCCAAAAAAAGAACTATCTTTGAAATCAAATCCCAAATCTAAAGCTCAATATATTGCAAATACCGCTTGTGTATCATCAAAAGAGAGCATAAACACTATAATTTATGGATCAACAGCTAAAAGAACAGCGGTTTTTTAGCCACACGTCCTCAATTTCGATACGTTCCCCTTTTCCTTCCAAACACTGATCCCGATTTAAAAATTTATAATCCTAAATCATAAATGAAATAACGGAATTGAAGCAATCGGGAGTACAACAGGAGATCAACCAAAACCTTATAAATTTCCGCTATGACCTACAAACGAGATAGCGATTGCGGAGAGACATGATCAAAGAAAACTCACCTCGGGATCGGAGGAAGGAGGAAATCCGACGTCGGGAATTTCGATCCGGAAGAAACCCTAGATTTGATCGAGAGAGAGAGAGAGAGAGAGAGCGAAAAAAGTTGGTGGAAAATGGCGGGTGTCTTCTCAGCTACCGGTTTTGATCGGGGTTGTTGTATTTGTAATTTTGTACAATATATGGTCAATTATGCCCTCGCTACTTTCTCATAATGACCAATATGTCCCATTGTTCGGCTGGGTTTCGCTGTTTTGAGCCGTGGCCCGAAATTAATCGGACTTGGATCCATCCGACACGATCTGAATGCCTAAGGTTCTCGGGTCCTTTGGGTCTATGAATTTTGGATCAATATCCTTCCAGACCCGATCAGCTAAGAGATTTTATCTGGTGTGCGGTACTCTGAAAAAGATCCAAATCGAACTATTTGCGTTGTCGTGTCGTTCGTAGCTCGGTTCATGTTCGGCAAGTACAAAGCTTGTTTATAAATTTATGAAGTAGGCTCAACAAGTTGAACATGAATAATAAGTACCGGGCTCAGTTCAACTTGCAGGAGCTTCTTGAATAAAAAAACATATTTTAGATATATTTTACATCAAAATATATGATTGATTTTTTTTTTAATAAAGAAAAAGCAGCTGTTGATGATAGGATCTTCGTAAAAGTTTAATCTCATTCGGAAATCCCTTATTTGGTTTTGTAAAACATAAGTTTAGTGGTAGAATCATACATCTAGCTCTCAAACAATGCCCTTTTTTTTTGTATTTTTTGGCTCTAAAACAATGCATTTTTTCTTGTAAACAAGCTAGCTCGAACTCAGCTCCCGACCCACTTACGTCTTACGTCTTAGATGGATCCGGGCCGGACCTACTGCGTTCCGTGACCGATCCAAGCCTCTAAATAGTCGTGGGATCGCCTTTAGTCATTCCTGCCGTGGGAAAAACCCTAGCAAAGCCCTAGAGGAGAGTTCCGCCATGGGAGCCGAGGAGGAGCAGAAGGAGAAGAAGAAAGAAAAGGAGAAGGAGAAGAAGGTTCTGGAAGGGGACGGAAAAATACCTAACCCTAACCTCTTCGCTTCGTGCTCTTTCGAAGACCTCGGCCTCCAGCCTACGCTGTGCGATCAACTCCGAGGTCCGCTCCTTCCCTCCTTCATTCTGTCTTTCTCTCGTTTCTCTTACGGAATTTCGATTTTTTTTGTAGATTAGGTCTAATTTATCATGGCATTTTGTAGTTTCGGGAAGCAATTCTGATGATACTGATTTGGTGATTCGAGTCGTGTTTTTGTTTTCCGTCCGTGACAGCGTCGTTTGTGTTCGATTATGCAAGCGATTAACGGTGTTTGGCACGTTAATTTTGGTCTTTTAGGGTGATAATTGTCACATAATGACGTTGCTGATTTCGTGTCTAAGATTTACAGAATTGCTAGTTAAATTCGAACTGATATGGATGATGGAGAATTGTTTCTTCTCTGGGAGAGAATTCCAATGAGTTGCTGAAAACTGGGATTGATGGGGTTTTCTGGTTGTCCTGAATTATTGTTACTGATGAAACAGATTCTCCAGAACTCGGCGCCCACCGTTCTAGTAAAGATGGGCCAGGACTCTCTCTCTCTCTCTCTCTCTCTCTCTCTCTCTCTCTCTCTACAATTCAAGCACCATTTCAGTTCCGAAACTTATGTAACAAATACAATAGAAACCTATAAGTTGAGTTTATCACAATAATTTTGCTAAAAAGCTATTTCAAATAAATTCAGGTTATTGCTTTCTTTAAATTGACAGTGGCTTTATTTTCTTTATTTTTGAAATTTTTCAATTTCATTTCTATAATTCACTGAGATTTTTTAGAGATTTCCTTTTTTCTTCTCAAACATCGTGTGATATTCCCTTTCTGAGAATATCCTGAGGGATATTCATGGCACTGTTCCGACAGACCATCAAGAACGTGGGTAAAATTACAGTATTGTTAAGCTGTATTGATTTCTGTTTGTGCATTTGTTGATTGCTCTATTCAAGTGATCACCTAAAGATGAATTAAATTTCAAGATCCAATATTTTCAGTACTTCAAAATCAATGGAATTCAATATTGAGATGTTAATATCACTTTTGGGTTTTGCGATAATAGAGTGTATCGTACCCGTATTGGGTGTATGGCGCAGTATCCTAGGATACACCTTGGGTGCACTTTAAAAAGGCCTAAAGTTGTTTTTTTCATTTGGGTTTTAATTACTTTTTGAAGGCCGACTTCTCTGTTTGTCTAGAGGCCATTAGAAGTGCATTTTCACTATTTTTTCACCCAAAGAAGCGGGTTAAAGCAAAAAAAAAAATCACAATTTTTTCAGCAAAGAAAAAGGGATAAAGCTACTTTCCAAAAAAAATCCGCCTTGGAGCAAAAAACAAAGATTTGTATTAAGGTAGAAATCAGGCACTACACTCCAACAAAGATGGCATAAGATGATTTGGCATGGCAATGGTGCACTCAAGTAATGAGTGAAAATCGAGTGCAACTATTGCCATAATATTTTTGTTGCAAGATATTTAATATTTTGCATTGTTCTTGTGAGATAGTTGATGTTTGATGATGTCTTATGTAGCTCATAGAGACATATATGCTTTATATGTGTTTTATGGTTGTATTTTGTGAAATTCATCATTGTTTCATGTGATATAATTTTTTTTAGAATTTTTGCTGATTTTTCTAATTTTCTTGATTTTTTTGGATTTTTTGAAATTTTTTATTAAAAATTTACGATACACTTACGATACGATGCGGTGTTACTCTGGGCCCAACCGATACAGGTAATGATACGATACTTACAACCTTGGTTAATATATTGCCAAAAGAAGTCAAACTATCTTAACAACAATCTAGGATTCTTAGCTTGTCACTAAGAGGAAACTGGGTTGTTGTTAAGAGGGCTCTAGAATGTCGTTAAGATGGGAAAAATATAGGACAAATCTAGATTAGTTGGAAGTGTGTCTTTTTTTGTAATTGAAGGGGTATGCCAACCTGTTCATTGTACGAGCCCAGAAAATCCACCTCAAGCAACAACTGAAACGGCGGTAATGGCTAGAGGTTTTAAAGTGAATCAAACTTTTGCTGGCAAAGGGTTTGACAATTATCTGCTTTTTATGAGGGAGCCCAAAACAAGAGAAGAAGTGGAGGGGCAATTCTCTCTCTTTTTTTTCATTTCCTTTGTTTCCATTGTGTTTAGTTTAACTCCAGGTGCATAGGCTTAACGATGACTGTGAGTTTGTGGAGAGTGATTAGCTTGTGTATTCGTGCATCTGGAGTTCATATAGGAATATTTATTGTGCCATAGTTTTCTTGCAAAAAAGCAAGAAAACAGCAAATGCTTTCTGCCATAGGTATGCAGTTCAGTATCTGGAGCTATTTTACCAATCGCAAACAGTAATGATTTTTTACTCATAGAAGCAAGATAATATTGGCTTCATGTGTGGATTATAATCAGTTAATCACTTATGCCATCACTGTTGCTATAGCGCACAAAATTTCTGGAATTTGATAAGGTAGACAACTTATAATAAACTTGGTGTATGGAATGCATGTGTCATGATTCTGGCTTTGAAAGCATCTTAAATGATGGATTTACTACCTTATTGAAGTGCACATGCAAACTTGCTTATATATATATATATACTTGATTTACATAGATCTATTTACTATTTTTTGTGTTAAAGTTGACTAAAATATGATGTTTTATACCATTTCTTGACCACCCTTATCTTCATGAATTCTGAGCCGATGATTTTCAGTCTCAAAAATCAGACATGATAAAACCTTTTAACATAATAAATAAACCATGATAAACACATCTGTACAGTTAGATCTATCATTTAGTGTCAGATTCATACAAACAAGTGTGTGTAGTGTATACCACTGTATGGTATCATGGTACAAAACCGCCTTATATTTTCCCATATATATATATATATATATATATATATATATATATATATATATATATATATATATATATATATATATATATATATATATATATATATATATATATATATATATATATATATATATATATATATATATAGCCGATCATGGAGTGAATGAGAGAAGGGAAATTGGCTATTGTGAAGTTGTGGGAATTGAGAAAGATGGAAGGGAATTCTCAAAAGAGATGAACTCTAATGAGACAAATATCAATCCCAAAGAAGGCAAGAGTCAATTCCACTCTAGAGACTAGAGATGCCAGGAGAAATGAGTTCTCATTAAGAAAAGAGTCAAACATTATGAGATAACACTAGCATGGGGGTATATACATATACCTCATAAACCCTAAATGATTAGATTGCCCCTCAATAAGTCCCAAGAGACCCCATACAGCCTCCATGGTTCCTTAGATCCAAATACAAGAATGTGAGAGGATCTACACTAACCTGCCCCATACAAAGAAGACTCAAAACAAGATAACTCGCTCCAACAAGTACAGATGGCCTAATATCCTTTTATTTGGGTTTTGGATCCAATACATGTCAATAGAAGCCCCAAAATACCACTCAATAGCCCTCTTATTACAAGAAAACTAAGTCCAATAAAACAATATGATATCAATCCTGCTTTCTTCAAAACGATTCTCTCCTCAAGGCCAAAACTTGGAGATTTGTCCACGTGGAATCCTTGCTCATGTGGGTGCTTGTGGGATTGTGGTTGCCTCCTCTTTTGAGTTTCTTGAGGATGCAAAGTTGCAAACCATGCTTCCTTTTGAGTTGGTCCTTCTCTTGTAAGAGAACCTCTACTGATTTGGGCCAAGCAGTGTCAGCTGTAAGGCTCATGATAGTAGGAGGCCGGTGCCCATATAATGCTTCAAACGGGGTCTTCTTGGTTGAAGAGAGGTGGTTGGTATTGTGGGTGTTAAAATGTAAACTGCAATATATATATATATATATATATTATTATTATTATTATTATTATTATTATTATTATTATTTAATATTATTATATTTTCTTTTATTATTTTATTTTTCTATTTTTTTATTTTCTTTTTTAGCATCTAGTTCAATAGAAACTAGATATTTTGATCCAGTCAAGTTCCTGTTGGAACTTGACTGTGCAAGTAGCTGTTGGACTGTAGTCCAACAGCTATAATAAATGTTGTTGGACTATAGTCCAACAACTATAATAATAAATGTTGTTGGACTGTAGTCCAACAGCTATATTAAGAGACGTTGGATTCCAACGTCTCTTTTTGGAGAGCTCAAAATGAGCTCTCCTCTCTCTCCCATTTTTTTGTATATATAGGGGTGAACCCCTTCAATGTAAATAACCATGCTTCTTAAGCATTTTGTTCATGAATAAAGTATTATTTATTTTTCAAGTGTTCTTCCCTTTATACCCTTTCAAGGGTCATGCTTGTAGTGTCTTCAATAGACACTTGTTTGTGAGTTATTTGTGCATTTGTTGAAGACCACCATTTTATTACATGGTATCAGAGCTACGAAATCCTTAGATCTTGAAGTGCTTCCGCCTCGATTTCCGTGCCACATTTACAAAAGGTGTTTCATCACCTTGTTCTTGGCTCAAGAAGATTTGTTTGAAGAAAGGCGAACTTGTGCTACAAAAAAAAATTGGTTTTGTATCCTCTCTTATTCCTTTGTCTACTCTTTTTCTTTTCTTTTTATTTTTCTCTCTCTCCTCCTATTTATTCCTCTCTTACCCTTGTAAAAGATGGATGACAATGATAAGATCACCATCATTCCTATGAAGCTAAATGATACTAACTATGTAATGTGGGCTTCGATTATGAAGCACCACATTTGGGGAAAAGGTTTATGGGGTATAGTGGATGGTTCCGATTTGGAACCTAAACTATCTCTTACCAAGAAAGAGGGTGATAAAGAGGTTCCTCTAACGGAAGAAGAGAAGAGTAAGGCGTTAGCCACTTATGAAAAGAAATGGAAAGAATGGAGGATAGGGCATGCAAAAATTATGTCATGGCTGATCAATAGCATAGACATTAAAAAATGCTCTAGTCTAGCTAAGTTTGAGCATGCCGATAAGGCTTGGGAATACCTCAAAAACATGTATTCCCTTAAAGATATTGCACATGTATGCAATTTACAAGATAAAGTTCGGACAATGACTCAAAAAGATAAAACTATTCGAGAATATTATAATGAGTTGTCCGAACTTTGGGAAGAGTTGGCTCTTCTTGAGCCCAAATGACATTGTGCCGAAGACATCGAGCTTCGCCAAAAGCAACTCGATATGGAACATTTTTATCAATTTGTGAATGGTCTAAGGCCGGAGTTTGAAACAAAAGTACAGGATCGCCAGTCAGGGAAGCTGATTGGGGAAGGCCATAGAGAAGGAGGACTTTATTACATGGACTTTTTGGAATTACCCAAGAATGCATTTTGTTATAATATTCAGAAATTAGAATTGGATTTATGGCACAAAAGGCTTGGCCATCCTCATATGTCTAAAATTCAATATTTTCCAAGTTTGGAAAAATTTTGTAATTCTGAAATTTTTTCTTGTAAAGACTGCATTCTTGGCAAAATGAAAAGGTTATCATTTCTTAGTAGAACTTTTGTTTCCTCACGACCACTTGAGTTAATACATTCGGATGTTTGGGGCCCCGCACCAGTTATTTCCAAAGGTGGTTATACATATTATGTTATTTTTGTTGATGACTTTTCTAGACATACTTGGATTTATTTTCTTAAACATAAATCTGATGTCTTTGCTAACTTCCAAATATTTCATAAAATGGTTAAAAATAAGTTTCAAAATGATATTTCTGTTTTTCGCACTGATTCAGGGGGAGAATTTATGTCCAACGAATTCAAAGACTATCTCAATTTACATGGTATTACACATCAAAGATCATGTCCACACACTCCACAACAGAATGGCCTAGCCGAACGCAAACATCGGCACATTATGGAAACTACTAGGACATTGCTAATTGCAAATCAAGTTCCAAAAAGTTTTTTGGCTGAAGCGGTCCTAACTGCCACCTACCTCATTAATAGGATGCCATCTTCCTCATTAAAGAATACAACTCCAATAGAAAAGCTTGTTAATTTAACTCCAGATTATTCTAGATTAAGAGTCTTTGGATGCAAATGTTTTGTTTTCACCAACAGAAATGATAAACTCTCTCCTCGTGCAATCCCATGTGCCTTTTTAGGATATGCTGATAATCAAAAAGGCTACAGGTGTATCGATTTTCAAAATGACAAATTATATGTGTCAAGAAATGTATCTTTTTTGGAAAAAGAAAGCTTCTTTGAATTTGAAAAATCCAAGGATGTCACTGAATACTCGTTTTTAATTTATCCAACTTCAAAATCCAATGAATGTGATGTTGGATGTGACCTTGACAATGATCAAAGTCCTATTGTTGTTGAAAATAATGATAATGAAGAGCAAATCCATAGGGATGTTAGTCTACAATATTCAAGACGTAGAGAGCAAAATCTTCCATGTGCATTACAAAAATACTCTGAAGCCTCACCTAGAAGAACGTCTAGAATCTCTAAACCTCCAGAAAAAATTGTGTCTTATGAATCTTTTTCACCCACGTATAGGGCCGCCATTACATTAATACAATCATATGTTGAACCATCATCCTATTCTCAAGCAAAAAATCATATAGAATGGATAGAAGCCATGAAAATAGAATTGGATGCACTAGAAAAGGCCAATACTTGGACGATACAAGATATTCCTCCAGGTAAGAAACCTATAGGTTGTAGGTGGGTATACAAAGTCAAAACCAAAAGTGATGGGACCCTGGAAAGATATAAGGCCCGTTTAGTAGCAAAAGGATATGCCCAAGAGTATGGCATCGATTATGAAGAAACATTTGCTCCTGTGGCCCGTATGACCACTGTTAGAACTTTAATAGCCTTGGCCTCCATTAGAACATGGCCTATCTTTCAATTAGATGTCAAAAATGCTTTCTTGAATGGGAATTTCGTTGAAGAAGTATACATGGAAGCCCCACCTGGTATTAGTATCCTTAAGGGTAAAGCTCTTCGTCTAGAAAAAGCTCTTTATGGTCTTAAACAGGCTCCAAAAGCCTAGTATGACCGATTTAGTCATGTTATGCTTGATATTGGTTTTCAACCTTGTTTAACTGACACTGCTTTGTTTGTTAAGAAATCTGATGCAGGCATCATTATTCTTCTTCTGTATGTGGACGATATGATCATCACCGGAGGCGACAAACAGGGAGTTGCAAATATCAAATCTCTTCTTAAAACTCACTTTGAAATGACTGACTTAGGTTTATTAAGATATTTTTTAGGCATTGAAGTTGCTTATTCCCCTCGGGGGTATTTGATATCTCAATCTAAATTTGCTCTTGATATCGTTTCCAGGTCTGGAATTACAGATGATAAGAAAGTAGACACTCCAGAAGTTGTCAATGTTAAAATGAAAATTGATGATGGAGAACTTCTTGATGATCCTACTCCTTATAGACAACTTGTTGGAGCTCTTTCTTATCTTTCCATTACTAGGCCAGATATAACTCATGCGGTTCATACAGTCAGTCAGTTTCAGCATGCTCTCACCTCCGTGCACATAGGAGCGATTTTGCGTATTATTAGATACTTAAAATCCTCTCTTTCACGAGGACTCTTCTTGTCTGCTTCATCTTCATTAAATTTAATTGCATATACTGATGCTGACTGGGGAGGTGATCCCAATAATAGACACTCAACTACTGGTTTTTGTGTGTTCCTAGGTGAAACCTTAATTTCGTGGAGGTGCAAGAAGCAGCAGAAAGTCTCTCTTTCCTCCACCGAAGCTGAATACAGAGTCATGGCAACCACCACTATGGAGGTTGTTTGGCTCAGACGATTGCTAGCGGATATGGGAGCTAAAGCAACGCAAGCTTCAAAGATGTGCTGTGACAACAAAAGTGCGATCTACATTGCAAGCAACCGGAGATTCCATGAGCGCACTAAACACATTGAGATGGACTGTCACTATGTCAGAGAGGAATACTTACATGGAACCATTGATCTGCCATATGTTACATCAGAATATCAATTAGCAGACTTCTTCACCAAGCCTCTCGCTGCTCCCAGATTTCACTTCCTCTTAGACAAACTTTCGCTCATTGTACCGAAGGTTTGAAGGGGAGTGTTAAAATGTAAACTGCAATATATATATATATATATATATATATATATATATATATATATATATATATATATTATTTAATATTATTATATTTTCTTTTATTATTTTATTTTTCTATTTTTTTATTTTCTTTTTTAGCATCTAGTTCAATAGAAACTAGATATTTTGATCCAGTCAAGTTCCAACAGGAACTTGACTGTGCAAGTAGCTGTTGGACTGTAGTCCAACAGCTATAATAAATGTTGTTGGACTATAGTCCAACAGCTATAATAATAAATGCTGTTGGACTGTAGTCCAACAGCTATATTAAGAGACATTGGATTCCAACGTCTCTTTTTGGAGAGTTCAAAATGAGCTCTCCTCTCTCTCCCATTTTTTTGTATATATAGGGGTGAACCCCTTCAATGTAAATAACCATGCTTCTTAAGCATTTTGTTCATGAATAAAGTATTATTTATTTTTCAAGTGTTCTTCCCTTTATACCCTTTCAAGGGTCATGCTTGTAGTGTCTCCAATAGACACTTGTTTGTGAGTTATTTGTGCATTTGTTGAAGACCACCATTTTATTACAGTGGGTCCATTCAACCCAAGATAGCATAGTGACAAATATCTTCAATATAGCAAAAATATTGTCATATTATTATATGTTCTTCATTATTTTTTATTCATTAAAAATACCTTAAATCTTATAGCTGCATCTTGTTTTTCTACTCTTTTTATTAAATTATTATCTGAAAGTTTTTTAAATTGACCTTGTTCTATTTTTCAAAATTACCAACTTTTTAGGAGACTTTTGTAATTGTGTGATATTTGACTTCTACTGTGGTGATTGTCTTACAGAGAATTGTTACTGCTGGTAATTGTGTCTGTGGTTATCTAAAGCCGCTTGTTGATTGTGCAATACTAAAACAGTTAATATGTTAAATATCTATAGGATTTTGGAGCTTGGCTATGGCAAGGATATAGAAGAAATACTTAATATTCTAGGGAGCAGAGAGGCAGATTTTGTTTCTGGGGACAGCACAGTGTCAAAGCTCCATGCAGTGGGGTCCTCAAGGCAAAATTTGTTACTATCTGCAACTTTGAATGAAAAAGGGAATCATCTTGCTAACATCATCTTAGACAGCCCTGCTATGATTGGCTTAGAAGGACATACAAACCATGAGTTGATGAATTTTTCTGATAAGCATTCCAAGGCATTTACTGACCTTACACAATCTACACATTCTACTGGAGATTATAAGCTTCCTACACAGTTAGTCCAAAGATACGTGAAAGGTTAGTCTTTGATTTGCTCATCGTTATTGTATTGTCAATTGCAAATTGTGATCTATTATGCCTAGATGGTTCTGATGTTTGCCTATTTTCATATCTAGTAACCTGCAGATCACGGCGTGTTGCACTTCTATCAACATTGAGGTTTCTATATGAAAGAGAAGCTTTCCAAAAGGTAAGTCTAAAGCTTGTATGTATTTTAATGCATGGTTACATCTATCATAAGAGCATTTTATCTTTAAGGTGGATTGGATATCTTAACTCTTAAGTTCATTTCTACATCTCTCTTTCTTATCTTTGACATGTTAATGTTTCAGATGCATGCATGCTTCTACAAGGATGTGACATAAAACTAGGACACGGGGACAGGGCTATACATCACACACACACACACATACATATCATAGCCACAAGTATTGGTATCGGCTATATCTCGACAAGGATATTTTTTGCGATATTATAGGTTTGGTGATAAATCTTGGAAAAATCTTGAGGCTTAAAAAAATTTAAAATATATAAAAATAACGAAAATAAGTATGAAAAAATCATGTTTAGATAATAAAATACATATCTAATAAAATAAATAAGTGAAAATGCAAAATAAAGAAGAAAAACAAGTTTAAGATGTAGAAAATAAATAAAAACAATAATAATAATTGATAATATCATGATATTCTCTCGAGAATAGCACGATATTCTCGTGATAGTATTGCGATATTATCAAATTTGGTGATATTTTCAAAATATTGTGATATTTTACCTATAATATTGTTTGCTGAAAATACAGCGATAATATTGTGATATTTTGAAATTATCGCTGATATTTGTGACTATGATATATATAGGGTATATATTTGCTATAGTCAATTGTAAATACAATCAACTTAGCAAAGTGACAGAACTCGTTTTTTGGTTTTTTTGACATCTAGCACCATAGATGTGATCTTGTTTTATTTAGTGGGGCCGACTTTTGGATCACATAGGTTTTTCTGGCAATCCAAAAATCGACTTCCGAAGCACAAATAGCTATGGTTAGACCTAAGTTACTCGAAATGCCAAAGAAAGTAGGGAAGTATGCTTCTCCGAAGCGTGAAACGTCGCACTTCCTAAATGTGCTGAGAAAAGCAATTTTTTTTGGGAAGCACATTTTCTATTTTTTGGAAGCACACTTCCCAATTTAGGAAAAACACGCTTTCCCCTTTTTCTTCTTTTTTTCTTTTTCTCTTTTTTCACTTCCCCATCGCTTCCTATGTTGCTTTTGGTTCATTTTCTAGGTCGCTTCTGAGACGATTCCTGATTCGCTTCTAAGTTGTCCTATGCTTTCCGCTTCTTAAAATTTTGAAAGTGTCTCTCTTCCGCTTCCCGTATCGCTTTCTGCTCCTGCTTCCTCGACTGACAACTCTGGGTTAGACTTATTGCCTTCACTTGAGGCTTGTGGATGCTGACAATCTGATGGTAGTAACCATTATCATAGCAGTGTCTGACCATCATAGTGCAAAATAATCATTATGCCATCTTAATAATTTTCATTGTGAACCATGGCTGATCGTAGTATATCTCTGATACATAATGTCTATGTCACATGGGTGCGGGTGCGGGTGCGGGTGCGGGGATGCGGCACTTCCAAAAAACCTGGGTGCGGGGGTGCGGCAGGGGCAAAAATGTAAAAAAAATTATATATATATATATATATATATATATATATATATATAATTTTAAAGTTTTAACAGTTTAACATTTAACAGTAAACATTGTCATAATATGATTCATCATGCATGCAGTATATCAACCTAAATATCAAATTATCAATCAAATAAGTAAAGCAATTACATAAATCGACCTAAATATCAATCAAATAAGTAAAGTATAAAAGAACTAAATTACATACCAAAGTATATCCTGATGAAGTAATGGATGTTAATAATTTTCTTCTTCATCATCAAATGCATCATTAGAAGGAATATTGGGCTCAGCTAAATGCATGTTTGTTATGTTGAAATCATGTTCTCCCTCGAAGTCACACTCTTCTGGGTTTACATCCCAAAATTTGGATGTTCCTTGTCTGCGTTATAAACCCAATTTGAAAATGATAAATACAATACAAGTATATTTAAATGAAAACTAAGAAATAATCAAATAACTAAGAGAGCAAATTAGTACTTGTATTCATCATTGCTTCGCGAAAGTAATCGAAAATTTGAATGAGCATATACTAAATCCTCTGCATGCTTGCCGGTGAGTTTGTTTCTCTTCATGTTGTGGATTTGAGAATATGTGCTCCAATTTCTTTCACAACAAGATGAACTAGCAGGCTGCGATAGCAATCTTAATGCAAGACGTTGGAGAAGAGGTGTTTTCCAAACTCTTGTGTGACTTGATATAAAAGATATGCTTCTGAAAAAAGTCTTGTCATACACATATTTCTATGTCTTGATAGCTCTGGGTCTAAATTTGGAGGGACGCGACCAATACCACCAACCCGCCACTTATTTGCATAATATTTTGGATTAAGAGAATGTGTCATGCAATGCAAAGGAGTGTTGCTTTTATCCCATCTTCTAACTAAAATTGAATGAATATGATTAAAAAAATCTGAATCATCCAATGCAGGATTTTTTTCTTCATGCTTGAAAACTATAGCTTGTATTTTTTCAATCATATTATCCCACATTTCATAAACTCTGTGAAACATGGGCTCATCCTTATCAACTTCTCTTAACATTTCCCAAATAGGTTGCATAAATTGAAGGAAGTATACCACTCTGCCCCAAAACTCATCATCAAGAATTAATTTCTTAATTTTTTGAGCCTTGATATCATCATCGGCACGATAGAATGTTTAATTTTCATCAGTCACCATGTTAATCAAAGCATTCTTCACTCTTTTAATCATCTTCATCATCACAATAATGGACGCAAAACGTGTTTCAACGATCTTCAACAATTTCAAATCAAAATGCATATTAAATATAGCATTAGCACGATGGTGGTTAACAACAAAATTCCTAATGCTTTTGACATTTCTTTTTAAATCTTCAATCCATGAACATAAAGCATATGCTTGTGAATTTTCTTCTTCTTTGGGGTTGCAGATGCTATTTAGGGCTAGATTTAAGTTGTGTGCTACACAGGGAGTCCAAAAAATATGAGGGTACTCACTTTCCAAACTCAACGCTGCACTTTTACAAACTGGAGCGTTGTCTGTAATGATTTGTATCACTTTCTGATCACCCACTTCTTTCATCACTTCTATAAACAATCCCTTCAAATACTCTGCATTTTTATATTCCCCAAATGCATCAACTGCTTTCAAAAATATTGGGCCACTAAGCGAACAAGCAATGAAATTGATTAATGGACGCTTTTGAATATCTGTTCATCCATCAGATACAATAGAAACTTCATTTTGCTTCCATGAATATTTTTTAATCTCCAGCAACCTCTCCACATTTGCCCTCTCTTCTGTAAGAAGTGTGGTTCGTATTTTTTTTAACTTGGAGGCACATAACCACTCAAATTACAATATGCCAAGGATGTTACTAAATCCTTCCAATAAGGATTTCTAGCCGCATTAAATGGGAGTGAACCAGAATAAAAATATCTCTCAACTTTTCTATCCAATTTTTCTCTTTCATATGTATTGAATGTTGCTTGTATCGTTCCTCTACCTCCTACATTGACTTTTCTTTTTTTTTCAGCATCTTCTTGGTGGCTTGCAAATGGCACACTGACCGCAGAAGAATTGGACATTGCCTTTCTCTTCTCATATTCTTCTTGTATTTTCTTGTATTGTCTTCGCATTGCCTCATCAACTTTTCTGCAAGCTGAAATGCCATGTCCTGGTATCTTCAACAAATGAGCCTTCACTCTTGTGTAAGACCCAACAAAATCTCTTTTGCAGAGCTTGCATCGAAATCTCTTGTTTCCACCACCTCTTTCTC